>NC_142389.1:7440000-8805000 GCF_059441005.1 Hippichthys cyanospilos | reverse complement strand
ATCGTATTTTCCCTTGCAGTAATCTTATATTTACATTCGGCAAATAGGTTTTGTAATTTGCTAAGGAATTTGTAATAACAAATTGTTGACGTCTGTGTAGTATAAATTATTCATGTACAACTGTTAAATTGCTTCCACGTCTGGGTAGTTTCCCTCCAATAAGGAAGCTGCCAGTGTGAATCGAGTGTAGTTTTTTTTGTGTGTGTGTGCGTGTGTGTAGAGCGTGCATGCGTGCGCGCGCGCGTGTGTGCGTGCGTCCTGGCCAATGGAACCCCAGATCCTTTCTGCAGTGCGTAAGAGCGCGTTTAGGATTTAACCAAGTCTTTGCTGCGCGCCTGGCTGCAGTCTTCACCAGAGCCCGACCACCCGAGACTATTCCCGCAATGTCCGACTAGTTTCCACACCACTTTGGAGCATTTACGCCTCGTTTTTATTTTTATTCTTTTCTACTTTTTGTTGAACTCATTGAACTTTCAAGCGTTTCTTTCCGAAGTATGACTGGAGTATTTGACCGGAGAATCCCGAGTGTCAAAGCTACAGATTTCCAAACTTCTTTCCAGCTTTCCGCCATGCACCATCCCTCCCAGGAATCTCCTACTTTACCCGAGTCCACCGCCACGGATTCTGGCTACTACAGTCCGGCCGCTGGAATCTCTCACGGCTACTGCTCGCCCACTTCAGCCTCATACGGAAAGCCGCTCAATGCCTACCAGTACCAGTACCCGGCCGTGAACGCATCTCCTGGGAATTTTCCGACCAAATCTTACACAGACTACGGCTCGTACACGACTCCGACTTACCACCAATATGCTGGTGCCTATAGCAGAGCTCAACCGAGTCCACAAGGTAAGAATTTGCGTTTTTTCTGTACAATAAAGTAAAGGAAACAGACAAAAACAACAAACAAAGAAAACAGTTTTTTTTTTAAATCGGTTTAATTGAATTTGTCGTTGTCAAATAATAAATAGACGAGACAATATTTGTTTTGTACAGAAAAAGAGATTGCCGAACCCGAGGTGAGGATGGTGAACGGGAAGCCGAAGAAAGTGCGAAAACCTCGGACAATCTACTCCAGTTTCCAGCTGGCCGCCCTGCAGAGGCGCTTCCAGAACACACAATACCTTGCCTTGCCCGAAAGAGCCGAATTGGCTGCCTCGCTCGGTCTCACGCAAACACAGGTGAGATTTACAAACCTATTTAACGGCATTTAACTATTTTGACGACGATTTTGACGACAAAACAAAACGTGCGTAAGTTACGCGCGCCGTATTTCATTTTGAATATTATATCGTTGTGCTATTTTTCTACCCCAGGTGAAAATCTGGTTCCAGAACAGAAGATCCAAAATGAAGAAGATCATGAAAAACGGCGAGCTCCCCCCAGAACACAGCCCCAGCTCCAGCGACCCCATGGCGTGCAACTCTCCACAGTCTCCGGCGGTGTGGGACACGCACGGGCCCTCCAGGCCACATACCCTGCAGCCGCAAAGCCTCAGCACGTCGGCCTCAAATTTTTTGGAAAGTTCGGCGTCGTGGTACACGTCCTCGGTTGGGAGCTCGGTGGCCGCCCACCTGCAGCAGACCCCCAACTCGATACAGCATTCGTTGGCTCTCGGAGCAGGGACGTTATATTAAAAAAAAAAAACCCTTCATTTTTTCATTAAAAAAAAAGAAAAGAAAAAAAAACTTCTATGGGACTCGTGTTGACATTTCAGGGGAATATGCAATGTATTTGACAGTCATAGAAGCAACGTGTAAAATGTGTAAATGTGTGCATGTAATTTATTGCATTTTTTGGAAGACTATTAAACGTTTAAATGGACAATGGAAACCTGCAAACTCTGATTCTATTTTTCCCCGCGGATTTATACATGAAAATTTGGCTTTATATCACCAAAGTAAAAAAAAAAGAAAATGATTGCAAGCTGCGGGTGACATTTTTATAAAAGACTTGTAAATCACTGCTGCAGTAGCGAGATGAATTATTCAGATTATGTTTCACTTGGCACGCCCTGCCGTTTATTTCCATTTTTATGGATTCGCAACGGCTTCAAAAACATATTAAACTTGTCACTGAAATGATCATTTAAAAGGAAACCGGAACTTTACATTTCTATCACATATAGTTCCACTTTTCCTCACTACATGTTACTTCTTTCATAACATTTATCATTATTATCGATTTCATTGATTTCCACACAACAACAATGATTTTTTTTTTCGGCGCATGCAGACAGTCTGTAGTCTCCCTCGCTTTGTCCCCTACAATTAGACGCTTTGAATGGCAGCAAGGGGGCGACGGGGAGGGAGGGGGTGGGTGATGGTGGTAGTGGGTTGTGGGGGGGCGGGGGAGATCTGAGACAATCCGCATTCCTGTGGGGGTAGGCCGGCTCCAGAGCTCTGCCACTCCCGGCCGCAGCCCACCTTCCGGGTAAAAATCAAAAAGAAAGGCAAAATCCTCCGCAGCATCACCGTGTCATTAGCAGCCAGAGCCACCATGAAACCACTAAATAAACCTTGCCACTTGCAAGACATATTTAAGCGTTTGAAATGGAGCTAATTGAATTTCTCTGGGCATGCGCACAAAGCTTATGCGTTTTTTTTTCTAATGAAATGCACTTCTGTCTTTTAGCATTTGACCTATTCACAATTTAGCACCCCCCCCCCATTTCCACTGTTACCATTTCGCACAAAAAGCAAGCTTTGTTTCGTTTTCACAGAAGCAAAATTTTGATTTCTTTTTGTTCTTTTATCGGTTTGATGGTTTGATATTTTTAGTCATCTCAACATTTTTACCGTGTGAGCCAAGACAAATCTCTTTTTTTGTACAATATCATGATATTCCATTGTTTATTTTAATACCGTTATTTGATTAAATTAACAAAAGCCCTTTCCAGCCAACTGCCTTTTGTATTTTATTTTCACAACGTTAAAAACAAACCATGCAGAAAAAAGAAAATTGAAAAGGGTTAATTACCTTTTCTGCCGTTTTAACATTTAATTGATCTGCCTGTCATATTGGCATATTTGAAACTAAACACATTATTCTTAGCAAATACTTTAAGGGCCAGTTAAATGGAATTGTGTAATTCCCCACGGTGCACCTGATGGTTGGGAATCAACATTTTATAAATATAAGGTTCTATAATCATAAATCCCACGAATTTAATTCCACGTAGCGCTCGCGCGCTCACACACACACACACACACACACACACACACACACACACACACACACACACACACACACACACACACACACACACACACACACACACACACACACACACACACACTAGGGGTGCCATTATAGAGAGCCCACGTATGTAACCGAATATTTTCCATTAAGCTATACTCCCAACCACACCCTGCTATTTACAATTATATATTTATTTGGTTTGCAGCGAATCGAGTAAAAAATAAAAAAATAAAATAATGACAGTTAGTTTTACAGTGCAGCCCCAACTGTAACACTCCACAATAATTATTCTCCATACAGGATTAGGGCCTCCATTATCATAATCTGGACATTGACAATTACCTATAATTTGCAAAGATGCGCACGGTTCTTGATTGCAGAGGGCCCTTTTTCCCCTCCTTTCCTCTCTCCCAAGCTCGCCATCACTAAACAGTGACAGTAATAACAGCTAATTTTGCAGACGATATATAAGAGCTTACGGCGGTGTGCAAACACTTTCCCACCTGGATTTGCTTTGCCAACGACTGTGCACACTGGCTATTGCGTTTTCGGTGTGGAAATATACAGAAGCACGAATAAGGTAAGGTTTTCTGCAGAATCTCTTTTTAGCATGCGGAGCGCTAAGTTGATGGCATTGTGATTGACAGGTGTTAGGATGTTTGTCGTCAGGTGCAGGTAGTATAGGTTAATCTGTATGCTATGATGAAAATCTCGGCCCTTCTTTGGATACACCTGCAGAGATGCTGCCTTGAGCTTTTGAGGATGAAGCAGAAAAGTACATTTTGATTCATTAAAATGTATATATCACATCACGACCCTTAACCTTATAAGATGGATGGACGGTTGGATGGATGGAATATAGGCCTTTGTGTCACACACACACACACACGCACACACACACACACACACACACACACACACACACACACACACACACACACACACACACACACATATATATATATATATATATATATATATATATATATATATATATATATATATATATATATATATATATATATATATATATATATATATATATATATATATATATATATATATATATATATATATATATATATATATATATATATATATATATATATATATATATATATATATATATATAGAGAGAGAGAGAGAGAGAGAGAGAGAGAGAGAGGGGTGTCTTGCTGTTTAATTTCCAACCAATCCATCTTTAATGGACAAAATATGTGTTGTTTGTGATATGTGTGGATCTTGTCTTTTTTTATGTTTACCACGTTCCTGCATGCATGTAAGTCACACATCTCAGATGGTGTCGAGGGCCCGTTGTGAATGTGTGTGTGTACGTGTGTGTGGTGGGGGGTGGGGGGCCCCCAGGTAGCCTGAATCCTCGCCAGTGGGGCATCGCGACTTTGACAGCTGCATGGAGCCTTTTCACCATGCAGTCATCATTTCAGATAATATCCCCAACGCTCTCTCTTCTCAGCAATTTGTATATGAATAACCGAATAATTTCCCCCCTTTGTTCCATCCGCGCGCTACCTCCAAACCAAAATAAAGATGCCTTTTAGTATTAAAGTGGTAGAAAATTACAGGTAATTATCTTTGACGGTAAAAACGCTGTAATCAGCAGGCTACATCAAAAATTACCCTAATTATGCCTGCATTTATGAGAAAGAGGGGGAAAAAAGCCTCTCTTGGATAAAAACCCCGCAAATTGTCCCAAATATCTCCTTCATATTGAACGCTACTGCAGCTGGCTGCTTTGTTCGGCATCGATCCCGCGGAGCTTGGCATTTAACGGCCTGCATTAGGACGGAGAGACGGGATCGAAAACATTTTGTCAATACTTCCAATAATTGAATGTGGAATGACCTGCATGCGGCGAGAGTCTTTGGAGGTGAATGTAGCAGCGGCGGTGCAGGGTAAGTTCATTTCCTCGCTCTCGCATTCATCATGACGCGGATTTTGCATGCAATGTTGGCTCAATACGAGTGAGAATTGTTAAGATTTTTTTAAAAGCACACAGAGCATGTTTTGAGTCACGGTTTACTCAATCTGACAGAACATAAAAAGTGTATGTACAAGTGAAGTGGCTGATTATTTACAGACAGACAACAAAAAGGCAGTGTACAAGTCCACACGTGGGTCAGTCTTTGCCCAAATTGGCTCAAATGTCACTGACAATATTTGGTGACGGATGACAGCAGTACAGTCATATGCTTTTAAAAAAAATGGCAGTCCCTCCTTTTTATCCCATGCGGACGCCGCCAAAGTCTATCTCTGCATGGAGTCCTGGTGCGGCGATGAATACCAGTGAGAGTAGCCCGGCATGTAGCTGTTGGCGGCCATGTTTACTCCTTTGGATGAGGCCGACACGTCCCATATGGGCGGGATGGACGGGGAACGAGGAGAGAGGGTCATGGAACCCGGCATTGGGTCACTTTCGTGCGGGTTGCCGCCTTGCTTGAGCAGCTTCTTGAACTTAGACCGCTTGTTCTGGAACCAGATCTTTACCTGCACAGAACGGTGGCGTCAAAACCCAATCTAGTTTAAAAAAGGACCGACCAAACTTTGGGAGGGAAATTCATATCATAAAAACTGTTTTTGGAGTGTAAAAAATAGATTAAAAATACATTCAAAAACAAATGGATTATTATGTATTCAAATTGGGTCAGTAATAGATTAACCCAATTTTTGGAGTGAAATTATTAACTAAACAAGTTGGGTTGGTACCCTTTGACCTAATTTGTGTTACTTTGACCCAATTATTTTTAGAGTTTAAAAAATGTTGCAAGATTGTTAAAAAAATTACTCTAAAAGAGTCTGGTGAAAAAGAACCCAAATCGTTTTGCTTTAACACAGTTGTTTTAAGAGTGCAACATTTTTGGTGAAAAAACACTTGGGTCTAAAAGAACCCAAATAGAGCCAACAATTGACTAAATGGATGTTTAGATTAAAATGAATTCTCTTAAAAGTTGGGTTGGTCTCCTTTTGGCCTAATTTTGGTAAATTCGGAACCAACTGTTGTTAAAGCATCGAAAAATGTTGGATTAAAAAAAAAATCCATAACAGTTATTTAAAAAATACCCCAAACTGGGTCAAAAACAGGCTGACCCAACCTTTTGAGTAAAATTAAAAACTTGTGTCGGTCCCCTTTTAACCCACTTTGAATTATTCTTGAGCCAATGGTTTTAGTTTGAAAAACAATGTTGGTTTAAAAAAAACAGTCTGAAACAAGTGGGTTAAAAAATGTACTTTTGGGTATAGTTTATTAAAAAGTTAAGTTGGTCCCTATAGTTTGGGTCATATTTGACGCTTGTGTGCAGTTAGAAACGATCTATTTACATGCAGGGTTCATCTACTCTATATATCATCCTACCTGGGTTTGCGTCAGTCCTAACGATGCGGCCAGTTCGGCCCGTTCAGGTAAGGCGAGGTACTGGGTTTGCTGGAAACGATGATTGAGCGCTTGGAGCTGCAAACTGGAATAAATGGTCCTGGGTTTGCGGATCTTTTTGCCTTTGCCGTTAAAACGAATCTCCCCGTTTTCAATCACTGTCGTTTTCTGCTGCTCTGCAACAAAAAAAGAAGCGATTATCATTCAAGACCACCTGCACAGCAAGGTTGTGAAATTCTTCAATGGCGATAGCGTGTCATTTTGATATCACCGTTAATGACGTGTCAATTAAATGCTAATTAGTATTTATATGGATTGCACGGATGATCACACCTTTTTGTGTTTTTTTTTCTTTTTGGAGAGGGAGGAGGGGGGGGGGGGGGGGGGGGGATAAACGTCCGACATAAAAGGATGGCTTGATCGAATTATTAGGAGGCTTTTACGCATGGCGTGCATGTAGGAGGCGGACGGAAAAAAAAAAAAATCTCACGCGGCGTTGGTCTTACCTGCGCCGTCTAACCTTGTCTGTCCTCCCGTGTTGTTGTGGTAGCTGGACAGGTAGGGGCTGTGGTGCGGATGGCTCACGTAAGGGTACGCTAGGGACCTGTTGTAGGTGTTGCCTGCCGGGTAGGCGGCGGTATTGTCGTGCTGGTGGTGGTGCGTCCCCGAGTGCAGACAGTGAAGCGGGTAGTGGGCGCCCGCCATGGACGGCGAGCTCTGCTGCGAATGGGACTGCTGGCCAAACTCCATGAAAGCAGACTTGGACGAATCCTGCGCCTCCAGACCGTCAGCCATCGTAGTCATGGTCATCATCGAATTTTTTCCTGCCTTGAGAGCACTCACCCCCCTCTCTCTCAAGCCCGCTCTCTCTCTCTCTTCTCCCTTTAGCTCTTTTTCCGAAAAAGGTCCCCGGTTCCCACCAACTACACCAGCACGAACGACTTAAATCTCCGTCCCGTGATAATTCTCACTCAAAGTACGCTATATGAGAGGTGGAAGATTTTTACTGTTAAAATTGCGCCCTTGCTTGCAGACTTGGTGCAGACACTACAAGTAAAATGGTTTGTCTCCAAAGGGCAGCGCCTCCCTATTGGTCATCCGGGTGGCGACGTCATCATGCAGGGCTGTGCGCTTGACGGAGACTTGAGCTGGAGTTAACCCACCTTACCAGCTCCGACTACAAACGACGAGGGGGGAATACGGGGATGGGAAAGACGCCTAATTCCCACAGACGATCTGAGCGGCTTGGAATTGCCCTCTCGCTTTTCACTTTCTTTTTCAACTCAAACACCCAAATTACGCACTCGAATGCACTTTATTGTGCACTTTCCTGAACCAGCGGCACATATTTGCTTATTTCTTCCATCACATCACTTACTCGACTCCCTTTAAACCAGCATACATCATGTGGAAAACATTTTATTTTTTACAACAAGATTAACGTGAAATAAAGTTACCGTAAAATATTAATTCAGTAATTGCACCTTAAAATTATTGTTTACGACAGTACAGTAGTTTTACTTGCGCTAATTTAGGTTCATGTTAGTTTTGATATAAAATACTGCTTGGTCTGCCTCTAACAATTATCATGAAATAGATCCACCCCCACCCCCCTTTTTGCAGCCCTCCTCTGTTTACTATAACAATTTATCTCATCAGATTACACTGACGATTGAAAAGAAACAGACGCACGGCACAGCCAATAATTATATTAACAACAATAATAATATCAAAAGGATGCAACGTGTAACGTGGAGATTCCAATATAGGCCTAATGTGTTTCATGTCTTCCTGCATGCTGTGAGGCCTTCAGAAAATCATATTTAATTTTGCACCATTACAAAAAGCACCATTTTCTTTTTCCAACAGAGTGTTAAAGCATCTCATAAAAAGGCCATGAAAAAATACTGTAATTACGTTCAGTCAAGGTACTGCGAAGACCTATTTGATTAGCGGGCACACTTTACTCAAACTGCAGCCATAAAATTTAGAACAATTCCCCGTAATGATGGTGGACTGGCTTTATTTTGGGAGGCTGGAATAAAAGTGGATATAGCATAAATTATACCCTAATTACACGCCAGTGTCGCCTCAATTATCCTCTTATCAAGAACGCTCGTCTCAACGCGGCGTTTAGTTTCACTTTTCCGCCTAACAAGAACTTGCTACCTTGCTATTATCGTCAACTACGGTTGTTATTTACTTTGTGCAATTTAAAAGTGCAACAACCCGGCTGCCGGATAATCATTTTTGCACCAGCAGCGGACCGGGAGAGAAGCAAACGGGCAATGCTGCAACACATGTGGATTTATTTATATCGAACACAATCTGATTTTATTAATCGGAAAAAATGGGATTTGTGATGCGAGGAGGTAAGACTTAATAATCCTTTGTGGCACTGCTATTTTATCGCAAACTATTCATCGTCTTTACCTGAATCCAAACTTTTATTCTGATTATCGTAGGTATTTATGTTTTAATGGTTAATCGTTGTCTGGTGAATGTATATATATGTATATATTTTTATGAGAGTATATAACAGTAATTTATGTTGGCTCACGTTTGATACCCTATCTATATTTTAAAAAGAGACGATGCATTTGTTATCACGGGAGTTCATTTTCTCATATTATATTGTCAAATTACAGTTAAATGTCCAAAATGATCAATCCCATGTAAAAAATAATCACTTAGTTCCAGTAAGTAGATGATTGACCCACAGCTCACTCAATGCTTGTTTAATATAAGTGGTCTGTCTTATGAACACTGATGAATGACTCTTTAAAATCACTTATCAAGCTGGGGGAGTCCCCTGATACCCAAATCGGCTTTGAAAAATAAAATAAAAACATAAGCTACTCTGCACCGTATCCATATTATTTTTTTCTACTTGTTTACGGTTTTACACTGCATGTCTTCTCTTCCCCGCGTGGCCCCACGTGTAAATCATATGTGTGCGTTAAGTGTGACTGTGGTTTAGTGGCGGGTCCCTTTCCAACTGCTATTGACTGCCACCTCCTTTGGCTGCAGAGGGGGGACCGGCGGTTGCGACTAAAGAGAGAGACTGAGAGACATTTATGACTTGATGTCTCCTACTGGCGTGTCACATGCAGCCTGGAAGGCGTCGAAGACACTGCATCAGTCGCAAATGTTTGCCAAACGGTGGCGCAGCTCTTTTACGCACCGAAATGACGCACAGATGCACACTTGCAAACAATCATAAATTGTGTATGAAAATGATATGCATCGAGCATCCGGGGCTCACTGGAATATCATCTGTTTCCATGGTGCAGGTGTGCACGCGGTGACCACAATAATGGCCTTAATTTCAATTGATGTCAATCCCCACAGCCAACGTGCGAAAATCTTAAAATATGGAGCAGTAATGGAATATGTTCTTGCACGCGGCATGGGCCCCCACTGCCACTCTCATGATGTGAGGCAGCACAGTGGTCGCCATGAAGGAGAGGATTTGGTCGCTAGATAACAGACAGGAAGGGCAGCAATCACGGGCTTCTTTATTTATTATTTTATTTTCTCCAGAATGTACTGTTCGAAGCCGTTTATCCCTGATGATAGAAAATTGCTCTGTTGCCAGGACGCTGAAATAGAGGGCAGAAGCAACATTTCCATTTTCCTGTTTGAAAGCCGTTGCGAATTTGTCTGAAATTAAAAAAAAAAAAAAAAAAAAAAAGAGTGCCACGGTAAACAAAGGGACGAAAACAAAGATACCTTTTTCTTTTGGCTGAAAGTCCTCTTCATTTTACCCCTCCACTGCACGCATCATTTTTTTCACCCTGCAAATGACATGCTTGGGTTCTAATGTTGTGCAAGGCCTACTTCACATGCATGGACTCATTACCCAGCCTGAATAATTAGGCCACCTTTTCATCGTGTAGAGAGTGGAGGGAAAATGGAATTGATAATCTAACAACTATAAAAATTAATGGCGATGTTTTTTAAGACAGTAGAATAATAGGGAAAAAAAGTCCGGCATTTTTTTTTTTTGTTTACCACGAGGACATTCACATTAAAAAGAGATTGAGTCACTCTTTGTATACGTGCAGAGAATTATATGGATGGGGGTTATTAATAATTAAGGCTGCTTATCGTAAAATGACGTTTCCAATAGTTGCAAATGCGATATTCATACAGCAAGGACGTGCAATAGGCCTCATCAAATTTTATCTGACTTTAAAAAACCATGTAGGCCGGCATAGTGCATTACTAACACGAAATAAATGAGAAATATATACACGTAACGTTGTCAGCTACAACTCATATTACGCTGGGCCGCTCATTTTGGAACTTGTATTGCTTTTATTATTATAAAATGTAATATGTAGAACTATACAATGTAATTTCTTTAGGCAAATGTTAAATACTACAATCATTCAAACATTCAACAACCATATCGCATATCACCACGTGCTTTTAAATAGCACGTGATTTTGACTAGAGGAGCCCTCGGCAGGTGGGCCCAGGAATTGGACCCCAAATGAGAGGCTATATGCAGTTTCAAAATTAGTCAAAGACGTAATGAGATGATCCAATGGCAAGTTCATATCAAGAATCCTCAACTTAATGACACCTAATGAAGAATTTTATGATAGCATACCACAAATTACAAAGTATTTTAAATCAACTTCAAATGCTAGAGATCATCATGGTGCTTTTATAGCCACAAAATATGAAATTAATGAAAAAAAAATCAAGTGCAGAAGTGCAATGATCAGCACAACACTAAAGCAGCTGAAGAATGTGAAGTGAAGCGGAAACGAAGCGAAGAGAAAAGGAGTCACACCTGCTGAAAAGACCTGCTCTGGTTCTCATGGTACAACTTTGTCAGAGGATATTTGAACCTTTGTTTAAGAGCCAACAATCTCCTCCTTCAGAAACTCCACTTGTGTCAGATTTCAAATTTTTCCCACTTTGAATTTCATCGACAGTCAAAAGCATGAATAATCAGCAAAATGTATGGAATATATATATATGTCATTTGAATTCATTGAAAAAAAACGTTATAGGCCTAATCATTTCCATATCTGTTGTCTCATAATATCATAATTGTCATCCCATGGACTGGAAAGCACCGATAGAAGGTTTTTTTTTCGTTACCTCTGATCTGTCAGTGTTGAGTGGATGCATTTTTAGGACTTTGTCCATTTTGGTGAAGTGAAGGTAGCCAATTATTGTCATCATTGCCCTTGAAAATGCATTAGGCCTCACCCGAGGGCCCAATCAATCAGAGTGAGTGAAGAGCCGATTAACAGTCGACTTGCCAGCTTTTATGCAGCCCAAAAATCACCCCAAACAAGAGGCAAGGCGGAGATCAGCATTTTTGCTACATGTTGCTCACTTTGGATTTACCATTAATTCCTCTGTGTTCATAGTCGTACTTAATTCAAGCATCGTCATTTGATTCTTTTTTATTATCCAGAAACGTGTTAATTTTATGATTTGTACTTAGGAAGTGGCTTATTTTTGGAAGAGCCCGTTCCAAGGGAATTAAAATATAGAAGGAAAATGACATAATTTAGGTAATAATTGCAACTTGGAAAAAAATTCCTTCATTTTGGCTTATGTTTAACATCATGAATCGTGGTCTCATTTTTTTTCTTTGAAATAACTTTGGTTGAAATACTTTATTGTGTTTTTATTTTCAATAATAATATGTTTACATTTGAGTCCAATCTGCCATATTTTCACAGAGCTTGCAAATTATTCAAACTGTTAGGAGCACTAATGTTCAAAATTAGTTGGTGGAAAAAAAAGTTGTTTGATGTGCAAGAAACTACAGCGCCAGAGGAAAAACAACCAATCAGCATCAAATCCTCAGAATTGCATTATAGATTTTGAATAATCACACTGGGAAGCACAACTGGAGATGAAGGAGGGACACACACTGCAGATGGGTTGCATGGTGGTGTGGGGGTGGGTCTGAGAGTTCCCACCTCACTGTGCAGATGTCTTTCGCTATGCCGAGACATTTACAGGAAAGGAAATCATCCGCTGTGTTTGGCTAAAATTGAAAATGATGTGACCGCTCCCACAGTGGCGCAGCCCTCCATCTTGTAGATCACCGGTCTCAACCTTCTTTCAATGATGTACTTCATATGAAAAAAAACGTCCAAGTACTTCCGAATGCAAAGCATATTTGGATTAAAAAAAAAGACGTGTGCCTTCTGCAAATGCCTTCTGAATCTGTATTTCCAGTTATATCTCTAAGCATGTAAAACTCAGCAACCTCTCATGAGTGTATGGCATCACCTGTTTAACTTCTGGCTCAACTGCTGAAAAACTGCATCACTATTGACAATGTGCAACCATATAAAATCACCATAACACAATTTAGCAATTTGATGCATCATGATCCAACGAATTTGTTCTCAATTAGAAAATAAAGCTCTCCTATGCCATGGTGTTAAAAAGCAATAAATTATATTTGCTGATACCCTTGAAGGGCCTTCACATACCTTAACCTGAGAACTACTGTTGTACGTCCTTCAGCCTGTTCTTGTTTGTGAAATGACCAAATTGGGCCTCATCACTTTCTGTATGAAGGAAAAAAATATGCTGTAGTAACACACCATTTGGAATAAGTCATGACACCAATGTAGCAGCCATTGCTAACATTAGAGAGTGTTTTTGCCTCTGCCCCTCGCCTACTGCCCATACAGCTGGGATAGGCACCAGCAAGGCAGCGACCCTAATGAGGATAAGCGGCTATAAAAGATGGATGAACGGATGAATTTAACATCAGGCAATTTGTGTGTAACTTGAGAAAGGATGATCAATATTTCAATATATATACTTTTGTTTCTACTTTTTTTTTTACATGCAATTATGCCGTGAAACATTCCTAACATAAAATGGTGAAAATATAACTTATTTATCTTTCTTGCCAATGTTCAAGCACTTCTTCTCATCCCCCCCCTGTCCCCCAACAGGTACGCCTCCATCCCCTCTTGGCAGCTCCAGCCCTCCCCTCTCCTCCTCAGCCTCCCCCTGGTTGGCTTCCACAGCTGTGGTGAGTGAGGGGGCAGATGACCGGAGATTTGGCCCCTGGGAGAGCGCCGAGCCATCCTGGTGCTATTAGACTGGTGGCTAATAATAGGTGTTTCAGACTCGGGGAAGATCAATCAGAGGGGAATGGGGAATGTTCAGGCCAGCGCTTTTTACACATCGGCCCAGATGGATGAAATTACACTTGTCAGTTTTTAGTTGCATTACTCCCAAATTGGTTGTCTACTCTTTTTTCCCCCTCCCACTCCTCGCTGCCTCATTCCTGCTCTTGTTTTTTCTCAGTTTTTTTTTTTTTTTATACCCTGGTTCATGTGTCAATGTCCTGCTAAAAGGATTCAACAGTGAAATCCCTGTCATTTTGAGCCGGGCCCTCCAGGAACACACTTGCGTATTCATTTAAAAAAACATTAGTTCCTTATCTCTGCGTGAACATTTTTCATGTTATGGCCAAGCGCATGATTGTATAAACGTGCCAATGACATTTTGTGTGCAGAGTGTATCGCCAAGAAGAATTTTCAAGAATATTCAAACTATTCTCTTTTGCTGTTTTGCTGCTTTGTGTACTTTGAATAGATTTTTGACTGTCAATATGATTGTTTTGAATGTATGTCTAAAGTCAAATTAATTGTGTTTTGTTTGCTGAAAAAATATCAAACCAAACAAAGATAAAGCTCTTTACAAAACACCTAAAATGTTTGTTTATTTTTTTAATGACGTTTTTCACCATCACCAGCCCAGTGAAATGATAAGGTCAGATATGTACCAAGAAAAAAATGATGGATTTTAATCTCAATTTGTCTTCTTGCAGTAATATTTCCTAAAATTGACAGATGGCAGCAAAATTAGCTTTTATGGTCATGTCATTCTGTGTCTTTTCGTTGGTAGACAAAATTCATTAGACCCAAAAAATAGCCTGCTATGCTGCCCAGACTATTTTGATTTGCCTAGTAGGGCCAACATCAAAATGATAAAACAGCAAAATGAGCTAAACACATGCAAGTATGTCAAATCAACGATTGAATCACTGCTCACATTCATTACAGTATATGTTATATCTTTATTGAAATACATACGTCTCAAAATTCAAAATGGCCAGCATGCCTCTTTCTTCAATACATGTCAGCGGTCCTAGAAACATTTCATGTTTTTTCAGCCAAGTACCCCAAAGCCATTTTGGATGAAAAAAAAATACTTAAAACACACTCTTATGCCATCCATGTCTGAATTATTAACCTTTGGAACAACATTTATGGCGGTACCTTTATGTGTATTTAACTCATCAACTCGTGAAGGTCGTACGTAAAACATCATCTGTGTTACTTCTGACTCTCATACTTGAAAATTACATTATGAATGACAATGGACATTGTATAAAACTTCATTAAAAAAAAACAAAACAAACATGGAACCTTTTGCAAAACGGTTACTATACACAATTTAGCTACGTGTTGCTTGATGTTCCAATTAATTTACTCTTAATTTGAAAAAAAGTCACGCTATTAAAAAGCATTAAACTAGATTTGCTGGTACATTCAGAAACCCTATTAAACTCTCATGTACCCCCAGAGGTATTTGTAACTCCATTCGAGAAGCGCTGGCAAATGCGGAAAGCACGACAGTACTTAAAATGAGTTAACTTAAAATGATGCTGCATTTCTTCCAGCAGACCACACCGTTGTGCCGCACACTCTAAGAAATATAGTATGAGGGGTTCGACGCAGGGTGCCCTCAGAGGGCGACCGGCAAAGTCTGCAGACACTTTGAGCAAGGGTGTGTTACTCCCGTATAATCCACCCCGCAAAACACAAGCGTGATAATCACAGCAGAAGATTGGCCGCGTGTTAAAGTAGCTGTTCTGAATCGCTCACTGGGGAGACATCCCATCCCGGCTCCCTCCCTCCCAATGGAAATCAACACAACACAGCTCCCAGATGTTGGGGTCTCCGGGCCCCACGCGGCAGCCCGGAGCCGAGATGCTCCTCAATGTCTGATTGCACAACGGAGGAGACTGGAAGAAGAGAAAAGCCTCTTTGACTGAAAGCGCAGTGACCATGGGGGAGGGAATCAGGGCCTCTGCGTGAGCGAGAGTCTCCTTAGCAACAGGAAGAAAATTAACACTGACATCCTGACTTCTCAGCTAAACCCGTCTCGGGCCTGCGGCTGGATATTTTCATGCATGGGCTGAAAAAAAAAAGCGGGCAAAAGAGAGGGATGAGCACTGATATAAAGACACACTCCCTGCTTGTCTTCCATTTATATTCAAATGAGTTTTGCTTTTCTGCATAGCTTGTGTGCGCTGAATACAGAGAGTCCTAATATATGTATTTTGCTCATTTTACTGTGTCTGGCGTTTCCGCGCCTCTTCTCTCTGACTCTGTGTTTGCCTCCCGCTGCGGTAAACACAACATTGCGATGATAGCGCATGCATTTCAGAAAGCTGCAAACACGGCAGAGGAGCAGAAACATTCATTCTCTCTCCCCCTCTCTCCCCCGAGCCACCAGTCCTCTTCCTCACTTCCAGCCAGGGTATTCAGCTCCCATGATTGCAAACATGCATAATGACAGCATCTCCTGGGGGCCGGCGGAGGTACCCCACTGATGCTGAGAGTCTATTCTAGTCGTCACATTGCGGGAAATTTGTCAGCGATGCACTCCGGAGCCTGGTGGGCTTTGGCAAGGCTCCGACGTGGAAACCGGGCTGGCATTTTAATTTTTTTTTTTGCTTAATAAAACGAAGTGCAAATTGGGCTAGGCTCGCTGCTTCCTCCCATTACGAGGCCAGGGCGAGTGCCGCGGAGGCATAAGCGTGACTACATTATCAAGTAATGAGGAGACATCCAGGAGAGGGTCACGGGGGGCGTCGAGCGGCTCCAGAGGCCGCGCCGAGAGCTTCCAGTGTGCTCAGCCATGGATTAGTCATTTGTGTTTGAAGAGCAAGCGAGAGGTGCAGTTCAATGATGTTACACATAGCAACAGTTGCTAAGAATTGCGGCCGCCGAGCGCCGTTGAGCCGGCGAATTCGTACAGTTGATGCCGAACGGGTGTGAATAGAGACGAGGATGCTTTGTGTATCCACCGCGCTGCTTTTGTAGCAATCTCAGGTGATATTCATGAAAACCATGGGCAGTGGCAAGCATAATCATGCCGGAGCAGCGTGAGCGCGCCGAAGACAAAATGTCACTGACATTTGGAATTCTAAACAAGTCGCGAACATGCAAAAGTTTATTCTCCCCGAGGGGCTCAAAACAAAGCTTCGAGCTGGTTAAATTCGTGACCCTCAACTTTGCCGTCATCGGTGATTTTGTCTATTTCATTTTGATTAGATTTACATATTTCATTTCATGCTAATGGAGGACTTCATTATTCTGACTACTAAACTCGTTCAAACTTCCTCAAACGTACGTTTGAACGAGATTACTAGCATGATCAAACCAACTTGCAAATATATTTGAACATACTTGCAAATATGTTCAAATCAGTTTACGACTATGTTCAAATGTATTTGCAAGTAGGTTCGAACAAACTTGCGAATTTGTTCAAACTTAAAAATAATTTAGGCTAGATTTTAGTGTTCTAATTTTCAGCGCTTTATCAATGTGGAACAGATTAATTGCTATTAATCGCTATTAATTTCAATGGGAACAAATGATTTGCAATGAGTTTTGAGTTACAAGGTAAAAACTGAAATCATAGTAGAGATATATGTTGCCTCTTTATGATATATAAAAATTGCCACCAGTTGACTTGACATGCTACTTACAAGCTGCAAATCTGGCTTAATTCTTGTCCAGTTTTGACTATTTATGGGTCATTTTCTTCCACATCGTTCTTGCATTATTTTAGCCAAGGGATGGAACACTCTTGGTCGTGTGACGTGTTGTCACCAATTGAGTGAAATTTCAGCTCCCCGGTGACTTCTTTCCATGCCTGCCTTTTGATGTTATCGAATGCATTCGATGTAAAGATCAAAGGATTGACAAAATAGCGGGTTAATGTGGCCAGAGCTACTTTAAAATCTACATTATTCAACCATCTATCTGTCCATCTGTCTGCCCATCCATACATTCATCTCATCACGACCTCGGTGGCAGCAATTTTATACTGTATAAATCCACTACATATGTATTCATGAAAACGCTTTTACAAGTACTGTTTTCATGTTTCCTTCTGTTGCATTACTTTAAATTCCCCCTATCATTGGTGCACCACCCGAGCAGATCATCTGATACACTCTTGCTGCTTGGGGGAAGCTCAGTGCCGTAGAGCCACTTTTAGTTTCTCCACCGCGCGAGCTGTGCTGATGAGCCGCAATGGAGTCGCCTGATGGAATGCCATGGCAACGACTGACACCTGGCTACAGTTCATCCCACCTCCTTTCTCCCCCTCCCTCCCTCTCCTTCCCCCTCTTCTGCCGTCTGACTCCCCTCATACAACACATTTCCCTTGACTGACTCAAAGCCCCCGTGAACAAATAATGGGAACACGCCAATTTAAATAAAAAATGGTTTATGAGTCGCAGTCAGAAATGTCTCTGTATACCCCCCCTTCGTACCGTTTGCCAACATTTTATTTGAGAAGGGGAGGGATGGGGGAGCACGTCTGGTTGTGGATCATACACAACCGTTTTTCTTTTTCTCACAGTGCAGTACATCATCAAAGTTCCCGGGCCTTTTACACAGTAAGGCGCAACGATCCGCAGCCAAAACAAATCAGTGTTTCCTTTTGCCGTTTCTCAGCCTTTCAATTATGTGTCAGAACTCATGGCTTTAAATGTCTTCTTCAGCTCGCCTCGGTCGTGTTCTAAAATTCAGTCAATCGCAAACGTTTCGAAAACTTACAACTGATTGGTTATACTTATATGTCTAAGCGACCATTTTTACATGGGGCAAAATTTTAACGTTCAAAACAACAATTTAGTACACTATTGTGTGTTGATGCTAATGCTATGTAGCATCTAAGCTGCAGCGATCCAACAGAAATAGTGACTCAACAAACGTAGGCTCTCAATATGGCAATATGTTATTCTTTATTCTTATTTTGAGGATGACTAATATTAGTGCTGCACTGATGAGATTAGAGGAGTGGAGTGGAGTGGAGCAACTGATGAAGCGTAAAAATAATATTTTTGAAATAATGAAGAAAATCAATAATATCCAGTATGTGTTTGTTTTTAATGTTATTTTTTAAATTTTATATTTATTATCTTTATTTTTTCATATTTTTAATGTTTTATAATATTTCATTATTTATTATTGCTACTATGATTGTTATTCATTATTTTCTTAATTTTATTCAATAGTAATTTTATGTAATTTTATTTCATAGTAATGGTATAGTTGGGAAGGCCACTTTTTGTTCTCGCTAGAGTTTGGTGAACAACACCTCCAGGATGAATTGAGACTATGAGCCAGATCCTCTCGTCCAACATCAGCAACCTCCGAATGCAATAATCAAGCCGAAAGTCTTCCCAGAAAAGTGTTAGCTGCTTGCCAAAACGTGTCCACTGCATACTTGTACTTTTAGGTCATACATAAACAGGAGTCTACCAAACAGTTTTGTTTGTGGTTTTTTGAAACCCAATCCTGCACTCATCAACTGTACTTGGCAAAGGGACATCACAAATCGTCCATAAAACTTCCACATTCCACTTTGCCCAGGAAGATGCAATGGAGCTTTGGTCCTTGGAATATTTCAGCAGATATTTCTGAGTTTTACGTGTGCTGCATTGAAAGCTGAGGCCCAAAAAAAGAATAGATTGTGTGATTTTTCTAACTATATTAGCGACAGACAGAATCTTACAAATGCCACATGTAAACAGCCCCCCCCCCTCCCCCCACACACACACACACACACACACACACACACAACCACACACATACACAATTGTATTATTATTGTACTTGTCTCATTACAAATCCAATGGATCAAACTGACATTATATTGCTAATTGGTCCAATTTTCACGTTTTAATTTGTTATGGTTGTAAAAAAAAATGTCTTGTAGTCCCTCAAATTGTTGGCACAGTTTCTTGTCAGCCGCACAGTGAAGTAGACAGAGCTCAAACCCAGAGGAGCCAGAAGTATTAATGAGCATTAAAAAGCTCTTAAAATGTAATCTCCATGGACCCATGCTAGGAGGTGTTGGCACCGCTGCTCCGACCACAAAGCATTTTCGTCCAGGCCAACAACTTTGAAAGCAGAATTTTTGAATTTTTGACTGCTTTGCACTAAATAGTAGTTTTCACAGATAAGGAAAGCACAATGGTATGAAAAAAATGATTTAAAGTCCGACCATAGTTGTGTATGTGGGTGTGTGTTTTGTGGGAGCTGTTTAAAAAAAAAACTAAATGGTTGATTGGAACAGAGCAGACTGACAGGTGTGAAGTGGACTAAAAATAAACATAAATAGACATTTGCTTTTGTGTGTGCTCTATGAAAAAATTGTTGTACTTTTGACACTGCACTGCTGCCGATACAAGCTACAAAATACGGGAAATTCAAATATTATGCAACACAACAATTGAAAATCCATCAAATGTCCTGTAAAAATGACCCTTCACAGAGTAGTTTTGTTACCAACCAAGAAAAACATAAGTGTCTATCTATCTATATAAGTGTCTATCTATCTATCTATCTATCTATCTATCTATCTATCTATCTATCTATCTATCTATCTATCTATCTATCTATCTATCTATCTATCTATCTATCTATCTATCTATCTATCTATCTATCTATCTATCTATCTATCTATCTATCTATCTATCTATCTATCTATCTATCTTTTCATAAAACCAAGCATGTGTTAGGGATATTAGCTTTGAGTTAAAATACAAAAATAAGAATTTTCGGTGGAAGTGTCAATTTTTTGACATATACAAAAAAAAACAAGCTCTTAAAGGTCTCGATTTTGTTTCAAAAATCAAATTGTAATTGAAGTCTATGAGAACGGGGCTTTTATAAATGACTAAATTGAAAAATATGCCACATGACCCTGGCACAGGCAAATTCTACTTACAAAAAAACAGGAGGTTACCCAGACAAATTTGTCACATATCAGCGATCCCACTGTATTTTCATTTCATTGCATTTAGCATATTTTGCATCTTACCTGCATTAGTCTGAAGCTGAAAGAGGGTTTCGCTAAATCATAAGTCACTCAGACTGTGGGTTTGGATGGTGCATACCAAACACCCAAATAATCCAAGGTCAACAAAATTGTCAGGACGCTGACGTTAAAAGATGTGTGCAAAGCGGTGGTAGTAAGCAAGCCACAAAAACTGTTGAGAAGCTCCCTATTCTAAGATTAAAATGGCCACCCTGTTGCTGTTTATTTGGCATGTGTTTAGTGGCTATTTGCAATGACTTAACGCAGGATTTAGCCAGTCACAAATCAGGGCATAGTCACGGTCTATTTTCATCCTCGAGTACATTATTCCAAGTCGTCTCCATTATTGGACACCACTAATTCATTTTCTACACTCTACACTCATTTTCTACAATTCGATACAGGAATATTTACAGTATTTGACTGGCAGCAGTGATCCAGTAGCGTACTGTAATTTTGTACAGCATGTTACTGTGTTTATAAAATGAAGTATAACCCTGTCAAATTTTACTGATTATTTTACTGGATCCCTGCTGCCAATAAAACATTGATAGATGTGATACAGTTCTGTAATTAAATTTGCAATAAAACTCTGAATTTTGACAGCATGTTGGCTGTAGTATTACAATTTTAAGATTACTAAAATGTACTCGTCGTTTGTATTAAAGTGTGAAAATTAAAGTCAATGTTTACAAATTTTTCCTCCTCTAATTTGCATTTTTTTGCTCTACAAACTACAAACTTTAAATTCATCATTCTGTCTCGACTACATTTTTTTTTCTTTCAAATTTTCAAAATAAAAGATAATTTTTGATTACTGGCCATTTTACTGCATCACTGCTGCGAGTAAGACGCTGTAATTTATGATGCAGTTGTGTTTAAAGCAAATATTAGCATTTTTGACAGCAGATTTCCCGCAGTATTACAATTTTATGGTTTTTACTAAAAAGGACTATATTGTATTCGAAATTTTAAAATGAAAGCTAAATTTGTCATTTTTTAACTTTTTTTGATTGACTCAAAACTGAGTTAAAACTTTCAAAATAAAAGAACAGTTTTGATCATATATATATTTTTTAATAGATCACTGCGGCCATTAATAATTAATAATTAATTAATAATCAATAATTAAATAGATGACATGTCAACGTTTTACTTAGTTTTTCCCTACTAATTCCTATATCTTTCATCCATTTAAAAACATTCTAATTTTAAAGCTATCCGCTGAAAATAGTTTGTAAGTAGAAGGCAAGCTGCTTCACTGGCCAACTCTGAATTCTACTGAGCAAAATCAAGCTCTTAAAAAATTTGATGCTTTCACCTTGTAAGATAAGATAAGAAAAGTTCAAGAACCGAGCGCCCACTGGGCGCAGCTAATTCACAGATAGTGTACACATAATATTCAGGCTCAGTAGCTTTCAATACAATTTTCAGACTTGCCCTTGCATCACCACCATCTGGAACGGTAAAATACCCTGCTTTCATACAGAGGGGTCAGGATGGGCACTCATCACTCTGTTCACTTGTTTTCAACAAATAAGATTCATCTCTGAGAATGTAGGAGGCACTGAAATTATCTTCAAGAGCGGCGTGGTAACATTTCCTGCCTCTAAGCATTGGAACTATTTTACATGCTAATGTGCTGACATGACATCCAGCGAAAATGCTGCCTAATAAATATCACTGTCGTTTTTATGCCGGCTTTGAGGTAACCGCAATTAACCGGGCCCGCACTACTCGATGACATATGTCCTAACCGGAGCCAGTAATAACATTGAGCCACGCAATGAAGGAGCAGGTGAGCGCTTTGTTGCACGTGTTAGTATCTTTACACTGTGTGACTCTGTTCCCCTTCGAAAGGATGTAAAATTCAAGCGTGGCGGCTGCACATTTGCATGAAAGAGAGCAGGCCAGGGTCTGGGGGGGGTGGATCTCCCCAAGGAGTGCTTCAGAGACCGAAGCCCCAGGCCATGCGTGGGGGCCGCTAGCATGCTGCACAACCACCTGTGTGCGAGAAGAAGCGGGAGGGAAAGATGAAATAAAGACTGTGATAATAATTTTAGAATAAAATAATTGATGGAATTGAGGATTGGATGAATATTTATTGATATTGGTTACTGGGAAAGTGCCAATGAGCAGGGCATTGAACTGTTCATTTTCAGTCTCCTTTGTGACACTTAAGGATGTCAAATGCTCTTTTCTATTTAATCTGTGGCTTTAAGAAACAAAAACCTGTTATTCTATGAAAAAGAAAAGATAGGATGTGATAGGAACGATTCTTGTTCTCCCTCTACTGTATTGCAGTTTATCATTTTTCTGAATTTTTACAATACACTTTGCACAAAAAAGGCCTGATTTTTAATTTTGTGCTAGAATATTGCCACTCTTTATGTCGCAGCACGCTAGGCTAAAGTGAGGTGCACTGGAAAACATATGGTGTAATTACAAGCGTACAAAATCGTACTGTAACAGAAATGAACAATTCTTTTCAGCTGTGTATGATGTTTTGCATTAACTTTTATCATTAAATTACCAGACCTTCGTAAGATAAAATCCTACTGAGCGTGTACAAAACCATATCTCAAAATAAACTGTAAATGCTAGTTTTCTTCAATCTGTTTATGAGGTTCTACACCATATGCTAGCAAGCTAGCTGAAAATCAAGCAAGCACCATTTTTTATTTTGAGAATGGGTGAGAGTGTTAGCAGACAACAGTCATGAAGAAATGCTATACACTAAATAATGTTTTAAAATGTTTAAATCATGAAACTATATTTAAAAAGTATTT
The DNA here is from genome assembly GCF_059441005.1 of Hippichthys cyanospilos. Taxonomy (NCBI): domain Eukaryota; kingdom Metazoa; phylum Chordata; class Actinopteri; order Syngnathiformes; family Syngnathidae; genus Hippichthys; species Hippichthys cyanospilos. The sequence continues at coordinate 8,781,492 of NC_142389.1, read as the reverse complement.
TGAAGACATTATATCTATTGTGTATTTTCACAGTTTTACTATCATTTTAATCACTTTTCCATTTCCAAAGGCAGGGATTTTTGTGTTGTCACTGGAATTGATGTAAGTGAGATGCAGGGTTGTATTAATACAAATTACTCAAAAGTAAAGAAGAAATACAAGGTAGTAATGTCAATAGTTACTTTCGAATGACAGTTTTGCCTCGTATTATGTAGCGTGTTAGAGTTTGGAAGTAAGCTGCTCAACCCTGGTAACAAATAGCCCTCTTCATCAGTGCATTTGTCCCGAAATGCTGTACACTGTAAAGTCATTGCAGAAACCCGTAGACCACATGCACCGCAAGGCTCATAATGCCTTCCATAACTTATCGCCATGTGCTGCCGATTAATGGGCGTTCTGCGGAGCAAGCGCCAAGGAGACGGCCCGGCTGAGGGTTTTCTTCTGTGGCCAATCTGTTTGGGATTAGTGAAATAACTGGTCGACACCACAACATCCAACTCGAGAAGAGGCGATGTGCATGTGCTGTAGCCGTTTTAGTTCTTGCTGATCCTTGTTGATATTATTCAAAGTCCATTGCATCCCATCTTTTCTTTGCGGGCTATTCAAATAACTTATCGGAGCGCTTCACGCACGGCGATGCTTTCTTTAACAGCTCGGGCCTCTCAGCCGTTATGATGGCAATCTTGATGATTAAATACCCGTGGAACAAACTGGGCTACCTGTTGCCATGTATGATGTCACGTCTAGTCGAGAGCAACGGCAATGATTAAGATTTAAGGCCGCTGCAGAACTGCATGATGTTTGTGGAAAAAATATCAATTAGAAGTTGGCTCCCAAAGAAGTGGGTTTATGTTGTAGAGCTTGTAGAGGTTCTCACAGTTTTTCACTGAATGTTCAGGAGCACTAGGTGTAAATGTTCTTTTTTTTTAAATAGGACAAATAAAGAACAGCTGTTCCTGCATATTGAGGTTTTCTATATTGCTTGAGGCAACCAGTTGTCACTCTTGGATTTGCGGGAAATTGGAGAGGATGGTGCTTTTTTAAAAAAAATAAAAAAACATTTTTTATCATCAGTTCCCATGAGGTCCTTTAGTTTACTTTATTATGTCATATAGGATTGATATCTGAGCTTTCTAGCTGTTGTGTCAAGTTATTTTCTGGGTTCCTTTCGGAGTCTAGTTTTCGAGTCTAGTTTTCTGAATGTAGTTTCAAAAGCTTGCTGTGAATGTGTTGAAAAGACTCAACATTTCACTTCCGGGTCATGTCTGATTGCCTTCCGAGAATTTTACCTTTACAAAATAACAATGACAGGGTTTGATTGAACAATAGTAATTTGACAAAATATTTATTATTGAGATGAGATGTGACATAATTTAAACGGCATCAAGCCGAGAGTGAAATACTATTCTTATAGGGTAGTACCTTGGGTTGTAGTCACATTAAATGTTTCAATTCAAACATTTTGCTCACGGGGGTCCAGATGGTTCAATTGAACAAAAATCCAATCAAATAAATAATGACGGCGCTCATGTTAAAGGTCCATCAATAGATAAGGGTGCGTGCCTACCCTGTTGTAGATCGGCCACACAAATAAACAGCAGTGTGAATTGAATTTCAGCCAATCAATACTACATATTAATAACAAGTGTTGAATGTGGTTCAATAAAATAAATGATTTCTAAACAACAAATAAGGACCTTAACATTGGCTTTAATGGAGGTCTGTTCTCCACTATGTGTGCTTTTGCTTTGCTCATCCTCCCCCAATGAGAAGAAACATTGTCAATCACCCATTGCATTTGCTCACCTCGACAGCAGAGTCGATGGCGTCCTCGCCGCCAGCGACTCACGCGGCGGTCTGAACGTGTAATTATCAACGCCGGAGATGCTTATTAGGATGAGAAAGACGACAAGGCGATTTTTGTGCCTTTTATTTTGGTGTATCTCAGCACAATGGAGTAAGTGGAGGTCTGTGAAATCATAGTGGGAATGAAAGATCTGAGAGGAGGAGAAGCAGCAGTGCGAGAGCGAGCGAGAGATATGGCGGCGGGGGGGTGAGATAAAGGAGATTCACACGCACACACGGTTGAGAAAAGGCTGTAGTTACCTCGCTGTTATGTTTGGTGACTACTGTGCACTGCTGTGTGTGTGTGTGTGTGAACGCAGGAGGGCGGGTAAGAAACACAGCTGCAAGGCCCTCTCTGCCTCTGTCATTTGTGCTCTTGCCTGCCAAGGGTGGAAAGCGAACAAAGTTATCCAAGGATTCACTGCAAAGATGTATGCGTATGTGTGCAATATGTATTTGTGCAAGGCAAGCTATATCCTGATTCAGGGTGAACATTTTCCAAAAGTGGATTTGATATATTTCAAGAATGTCAGCACTGTATTAGTGCTCATGCAAGTCTATTTCATTTACTGTATTGCAACGAAAGTCATATATCATATTTTCACAAATATAGTACAGCTCAAAACTTCTTTGACAAATTACATCAATTACTGTATATTGAAAGTGAAACTAGCACAAACAAAAGATTAGTGAATTTACTTTGTACTTTTTACTGGCCAAAATTGATAAAGAACAGATACTATGTGTATGATTCAAAGTCCAGTGGTTCAGGTAATTACAGCAACATTAATTATTTATGTCAATCAAGTGACTATTATGGCTTTAAGGGAGAAAAAAGGAACACTACAATTGCTTTTGTTCTCCTTTGTGCTGGGGTTTATCCCAGCTGAGTTTGGCAAAAGTTGAGAAATACACCGACTAAACTGGCTGCCGACCAATCACAGGGCACATATGGACAAACAACCATTCATGCTTAAGGGGACAGTGTGTAAGATTTTGACCGTTTTTCATTAAAAAGCAATAAATTAAATGATTGTAAATTTCAAAAACTTGCAAATGAATGTATTCTTAAGGCCCACCAATATGTTTTAAATATAATCATAAGTCTAGTTATCATTAAATTATATTCCATGGCGGGTGGCACTTTTCCGGAGGCGGCCATGTTTGTTATAGCTACAGACAATGGCAAATGCAGCACCTGCAGCATCTTCTGCTGGCCGTAATGAAAACCCGTCTGAATCTGACATACTATCCCTTTAGTATATTAAAACAAAAAAATCTTCTCTGAACCTAACATTACAAGGGTGTCAATTTTCCATTAAATTACTATAAATATGAAACATTTAACATTTCAACATTGCATATTTAAATGCCAAAATGTTGCTAGAATTCTGCTAGCTTAATGCATATAATGTGCTACCACTGTGAATTTAAACAACAAAACGCAGATAGCCAACTTTCTTGATGTTAATACATAATGAGAAACACCATTGCTGGGCTAGTGAAATTGTATATTTAAAAAACAAAATGTGAATAACAGAAGTCCACTAGCTTGACGCTAACATACGCTAAGGGCTAGTAAAAACTAGCATCAAATTTAGGAACTTATAAATCTTCAAATAGATAAACGCAGTGCAGCAAAAGCTACAACTAATACAAAATAGTCGGAGAAAATAATTGTATTTGAATTTATTTAATGGGCCTTTTAGAATGTTAGTTTATCTTATTTGTTATTTGCAATGCTTAGCTTGTTAATGCTACAAATCCGTGTTTAGTTCATAAAGCTTTGTTAAGGATTGGATTATTTGGAATACTATCCATTTATTTCCCGTGGGGAAAATAGTTTCAAAATATGAACAAATCAGACTTTGACCAGCGAATTGGAAGGGCATATGTCGTGCCACAAACAATGACACTAATACATGATGTCAGTGCAGATGCCCTAAGGCCAGACAGGGCGTTGGGCCAACAAGTGTCTGACTTGTTGAAAGATGGCAAAAAAAAAAAGAAGACGCCATTATGTTTGTACAAAACTTATTAAAAAGTTTAATCAATCTGCAAGAAAAGCAAGATAAACAAAGCGTTTGCCTCCGCACAGATAATTCATCATTGTTTGTAATTTCCCCCAAAGACAACTGATGTGTTTAAACATTTAATTCTTGATTAGAGGTTGGAATACTGCAAAACAAGATCATTTCAATCTCTTTATCATCTATTCCAGCGTTTAAAAAATAACCAAATCTACAACATGTAAGTATTATTATAAACTGCATGTACATTGATTGTGCTTTCATGAACTGAGTTTTCTAATTTTATAGAATAAACAATGAAATGTTCAAGCAGTACTTTGCTTATTTTCTATGCAATTGGACCCTTTGTAATGCGGTTATAATAAGACAAAAGAAGTCTTATAAAAGCTGAGATGAAGATGGAAGGAATCCAGCACAAACATTATACTGCCCTGTTTTTCCCCTTTTGCGTGTGTGGAGAACCTCCTCCACAATCGTACTGACTCGCACTTGATCAAAGTGTTGTGCAAAAAAACAAAAAAAAACAAAAAGGGCTGAAAGTATGATAAAGGAGCTCCTGGCATAATTACGGTGAGCTCCAACTTGTTTCGTGCAGCAATGATCAAAAAATGACTCCAGACCTCTTAGTCTTAATGTTCATGATCCTTCTTGAACTTTGTCAAGATACGATACAGATATCAGCTTCAAGTAGGGGGATGTTATGATTTTACATGAGATCTATCTAAAAACAAAAAAAAAAACAACAGAAAATACACACACACACCATTAGTTACACAAGAAGTTGTTGTATATTTTTTAAACCCATTCAATCCCAAAGACGTATTTTTAAAGACATTTTGGTTCAAAACGCCAAGGTAGTTACAGTATTTGTATGTTTTTTAACATTTTTAAGAGCTATTGGAAAGGAGGTTGTGAAACTAAATGAAAGGCGGAGCCTTGTCCTTTTATATGTAAAATAAACATGAACAAAGAGTTGTTTAAATAAATATGGCTTTACAATTTTCAATCGCTGAATGTTTACAAGAAACATTTTTGTCATTTAGTGTTGCCCAGAGTTCAAAGTAAACATAGTAAAACTACATCTAACGTTATGCTGCTGGCAAGTGGAATAAGATGACAAGTGAACTGTAAACGGCAGGTTAAAATGTATTTTTTTTTCTCCATACCTTTGATAAATGTATTCTAAATCTTTTTAGAAACATTTTTTGTAGTAATTTTAGAAACCTGTGTTTTCTTTTCTATTTTAAATGATTTAAATGACTTTTTTAAAGTTTTCCGTTAATGCCATTAAATGTTGTCATTGTGTGTGTGTGTTTTTAGTAATTTGGTAAGTGTTCTCGGTTTTCTCTACTGTGCACACTGAGTTGCATTGTGCATGAAATAATCTAATAACCGTCTGAAACCCAGGCTATTCATTTGTGTCCACTCTAGAGGATATTTGTTTTTGGTCTTCATTAGGGGTGTCCAAACCCGATCATGGAGGGCTGCTATCCTGCATGTTTGTGATACTTTCGTCCTCCAATGCATCTTATTCAAATGGCTCAGGCTTCTGCTGAGATTACTGATGAGCGGATCATTTTAAACAGTTGTGTTGGGAGGACGGAAAATCAAAAGCATGAAGGATAGCGGCCCTCAGAAACTGGGTTTGGACAACCCTAGTCTGTACCTTTTGACTCATTGTAGTTATACTAGAAAGTCCTAATGTCCTCAGTAGAGGACATCCTTGCCTTTCCAGCGATGTTGGGATGCAATTTGCCTTGCCGTTTGCTGAAACAAAATGGATGCAACAGTGGACACAAATGATGAGGCTGAGTCCCAGGATGATATATACGGTAAAATCGCCTTGTCTTTCCTTAATTGGTGAATGACCAAAGTCTTTTATTCTATAAAGATCTTCAAGATATAATAAATTTATTTTGACATTTTCAGCACATAGTTTGTTTTCATGTGCTCTAGGTTCAGCAAATGACCAATCACAGCTCACTTGTTTTCTGGTGTTCGCAAGCTGAGCAACGATCTTAAAATGTAATTGGCAGATCAGGGTTATTGTTTGTTTTTTAATCATTTTACACAAAAAATTATTTTCTCATGATTTGATTAACAACAAAATTATAACACTTCACTGCTGAAAATGGGTAATTAAATGAACAATTCGTCTAAGGCAGTGCTTCTCAATTATATATTCAAAGCCCCCCCAGGAAAGAGAAAACCTGGTGCCTCCCCACCCGACACACACACACACACACATGCACACATACTTTCCGTGCCGACTACAAATAAGATATCTATAAAAATTGTTGCAGTATACCTAAACCTGTATCTTTTTTAATATTAACAAAAGAAAAAAATATACATCAACATTCAACAACTGTTTATTATTTTTTACAGTGTTTGTACAGGTTACAGGTTAGTCTAAAATGGAAAAAAGGAGAAAACAATTTGCACCCCCCACTTGCCGCTCAGACTCTAAATATGATTATAGTTGTTCAAGTATACCAAAAACTGTAGAAAAAAAGCAACATTAATCAACTTTAGGTAACTGTTTTTTTAACAGTCTTTTTACAGGCTACAGGTTAGTCTAATACTGAAAAAAGTGCACCAAAGTCCCTGAAAAACATGTTTTTAAAAATTGCAATTACACTACACATGGCAAAAACAAAGCCATTTCCATGGGGTCGCCCACGCACACCCATGGTATGGCCTCGGCCCACCCCAAGTAGTGGGGTGGGTGCTCTAAGGCTACATTAGATGATGTTTCATTTACTACGATTTTTTTTTTTCAAGAGATGTACAGTCTATAATACAGCACATGCCCTCCATGTCAACTACAGATCCAGACCCAACTGTATATTTTTTTGGGGGGGTGGGGTGGGGGGTGGGGTGGGGGGTGCCGTTACCACAATCTTGCTCCTAAGATGTCAGGTGCTAGATCACGAATAACTAAAAATGATAATGCAACGGTTGAAGGACACCCAATCTGAGTGCACAGGAAGCATGGAGGCTAGTTCCAATGAAATACTTTGAATTCCAACAAGCTTTTTCAATTGGGGTTTTAGTGTGAAGGTTGCTGTCTATATGTAGAAATTCTCCTGGAGGCATCCTATCGGGCTAATTTATCTGTCCTTTCAAACCAGCAGCTGCGTTTTCACACCATCATCCAGCATAGCCATGGGAACTTGTCCTTTTCCCCTGCAGTCCACCCCGCCTCGTCTCCCCTCCTTCCACTTCCTACTATCTTCAGGGCCAATCTGCAGCCACGCTATTACACGTCCTGTACTTGCTGCATTTGGCGGCCGATTTAGAACATCAACACCATCAATCAAGTCAGCGATGGGGCCAACCAGCTGGCTGAACCATCCTGTCCCACTGCAGGACAATTTGTCATCGGGCAAGGCCAAGTTGGCTTGATGTAACTACACCCAACGCCCCTCTTGTGAAAAACCTATTTTGATGACTTTTTAACTCGCCCTTTCCTTGAAAGCCAGCCATTGCACTTCACAACAGCCTTTTAACTCAAAGCCGTGTTATTGTTTTCTTTCTGCGCTGCCATATGAGAGTAATTGCACACTTTCATATGACCGCGATCTTGTTCACTCTCAGCTATTTTGCCTACTAAAATGCTCTATTAAGCATTACAAATTGTTCCTCTTTGTTGTATTTGACTTGGAGGCCACCAATGCGATCACAAACAAACATGGGTACGTGCGGCGGAGAAATCATTGGTCATCTTTCCATAAATTCGATTTTGGTGAGATTTTGATACATTACACGAGTCGATTTTTTGATTCAAACTGAGTTTTGGTTCATACTGATTTGATTGACATTGATTTCCGCTTCGTTCGAGAGATGTGCAAAGAGAGACCCGTCATGATCTACACCAGTCTGCGTTTCAAGACAGAAGAACAAATGGTGATGTAAAGATGTCATTTTGTTTTACGTTTATTAAGTTTGGAAATATTTGTTAGGAAAGTTCTCTTTCCCACAATAATGACACGTTGACCACAACTACTACTCTTGTTTTTGATTTCGATACACCGACATACCAATTAGAAGATGAAAGCCTTGTAATTTAATTATGTATTGTAAAAATAAATGACCCAATGGACTATTTATCGTAATTAAGTAAAATATCAAAATATTCAGCCTCCATCATTATTCTGGATATAAAGCTGCCAGCTTTTGTAGATTGATAGAAAGACAACATTGTTAAGATATTTGGAGTGTTCAACATTTAATAGATAGATGCGCCATTTTGCTGTCTGAGTTTGAAATGTCAGATTGCATTTGAATGCACCACTGGACACTTAAGCAGTGTTGTACAATGACAGACTAATTGACAAGTAGTTTCTTAGCATCCTCAGTCATTAAATATGATTTTTCTAGTGCGGTGTGTTATGTCATTTGAAATGTGATGTGATGGCAATAAAAACTGATTCACGGGGAGGAGTAAAGCTAGCTGATAGCAACCACGGCTTTAGTTGCAAAGATCAACGCTAATAACCAGCGACACTGAAAACTAAAAATGTACTACAGCTACTGCATTTACGTGCATGCATTATTTGAGCATGTGTTTATCTTGAAACATAAGTCACTAGAAGTGAAATGAATTTGATTTTTATTTGTAAAATCAATTTTGGTACATTTTAGATCGGACAGTAGTGTTTCCAAATTTGTTGTCATTTGTGAATCAATTTTAGATATGTTCCACTTTAACAGCACACATTTTCGATTTTACACATCCTGTTTATTCAGTGTCCATAAAATTATCTAATAAAACTGATTTTCTTTCAAGAAGGCCCATTTTCCAGATCAAACTTCTGCATACGATCCTCCGTTGCATCGCTTTCTCTAAATTTGGCTCCTAGTTGTCCAAACACCCCAAATTAAAGTCCCGGGAAGTTCCTCGTTCTTTTGTCTCTGCCGGGGGAACAAGTGCAGCATAGTGCGCATAATGGGAGTGTGTCTACCAAGGTCACGATGTGGCCGCTCTGGCCCGCCGCTGTCACGCTACCCTTTCTCCTCCTTTTGCACCGAGGCCCTGGACAGCCAGACCGCCAGCTGCACGAGCGGCTGCCCTTTACCAGTTTAATCAGCCGAGGTCAGCGACAATCAAGCAGTGATGATGCACATGTGTGTGTCTGTACAACAGGCGGGAAGGTACTGACTTCTTTAAATAAAACACTCATTTATTTCCTTACTTTTGAAGTTGTGTGGAAGCGACTAACAAGAGTCTTGAGGGAGAAAAATTGGAGCTAAACAGAACCATATACAGTACAGAAACTGGCTGCTCTGAAACTGGTCGCACGCAACTTTATTTGCCTGTAAAAAAATTTCCAACATCCCATTCAGGAATCGGCAAGTTTGATTTCAGGTTTATAAGGTTAATAAACACTCAATGGGCCAAAAGAAACTTTTGGAGCTGGCAGTCATACTAAAGTGACTTTTCACTGTTAACGAAGTCACTTTCACATCAGATTCATTTGGAATTTATAGTCGGGGGGCATGACAACTGATCTTGGACCCAATTTCAACATATGAAACTGTTTAGGCTTCTGTCATTCAAATTAATTCATGATGGAGGAGGGGTTTTTTTTTGTTTGTTTGTTTTACTGGTGAGTCGTTGTTTTAAGATACCGTGATGAATAAGTACCACTTTTCCTTTTAACTAAGGTTTCACCTTGAATGTCTTTGGTTGACCCGCTGAAAGGAGGAGATCATTTGTTAAAAGGGAAGACAATTTTTGAACACATTTTGTCTTTTTTTTTTTTTTTTACATTCAGAAATACCTTTATTTTATTTAATAATCAAAAACTAAGAAAATGCAACGCTAAATATATATAAATAAATACGTAAAAAAAAAAATCAATAACAATGCAAACATGAATATCTTAGCGCAAGTCAAAACATTTTGTGTTCAATTGCTTCACTTTTTGTTGTAGCTCCCTATAAGTATTTAGCCATTTTCAACTGTAAAAAGAAATAGTATATAAATAATTTGATACCATAGTTAAATTATTTTCCATTTACAATTAATATCTTTCAAAGGAAAGTTTTTCCATTTGCTGTCGACTGACCAATCGCGGCTCAGCTTCTTTCTGGGTTTAGTCATGTAACATTCGCAAGCTGAGTCGTGATTGGTTGATCCCTGGGCCTTGAGAACATGTGAATTCATTTTTAGTTATTAGTAGTCAAATTCAATTTTGAAAAAAATACAACCTTTTCACGAAATAAAAAAAAAAATCCACAATTGCAAATTAAATGTAGGGTAATTGCTAAAAACATCAACACCCCCATGGCATAACGGGAACAAATGAAATGTTTTTGACATTTAGCCTGCAATTACAAATATGTTGCAACATATTGTTAAATACATTTGAACATACTTGTAAACACATTCAAATATTTCCTAATACATTTGAATGTGTCTTCAAATAGGTTCAAATGTACATGAAAAGATGTTCAATCATACTAGCAAATACATTGGAGTATAGTTGTAAACTAAAAGCTAAAACATAGCATTGTTGCTCCTTAATGCTACAGGGTATGCTTGTCAACAGCCTGTGGTAATATTGGGATAAGTGCTGGAATATAGTAAAGTATGTTTGAACATATTATAAATACTTTGAAATGTATTTTCAAATCTGTTTCAATCAATTTTCAAACCCATTCAAACATAATTGCAAGTAAGCAAAGTTCCCAATAGTTCTCGATAGTAAATACAATCTTGAATGGTTAAACGGACAGGTGCAGAAATGCAAGTAGTGGTTTTGAAAACACAGGACAACATGCGTGAAGCAAATACCAACTTAAATATGAAAACATACCAGAAGTTACACTTTTGATTGCCCCCCTAAAATCATTAAACTTTGATATTAGACATCAATGGAGTCGAAGAAGCAATCAGTAGAAAGTAATAAGTATTCTTGCTGCTTTGTCAAGTTTCCAAATGTATTACCGACATTCTTTAAAAAAAAAAAAAAATTCATGTAAATTCAGGTTTTATATAGTTTAGGATTTTTATAGGTCTCATAAAATTGCATCGGTCACACTAATTCAACGAGGAGAGTGTTTTGATAAAGCGCAAACAATTACACCTCTTTGCCTGACCAGGCTGAGCAAACACACAACTGTTGACCTCAGTGAGGCAAAGTGGACATGTCCCAATCCCCACATGAATGGCCACGGACTGACGGATGGCCGAGGGATGCCAAAACAAGAGAGAGAGAGAAAAAAAAAAAGGGAGGGCCAGGTGACCACCGGCATCGGCTGTCTACAGCCTTGTCTTGAAGCCCTAACTACTTAATAAGTAGCTGTCCCAGGTTTCCTGTACATTGTCCAGACGCCGCTGAGGCCCCCTTCCCAAAAGCGTACGGAGGGCTTCATTTATCAATCAGACCAATCACAGTCTTTTCCGGGGCTTGGGCTAGCCACATGCGGGGGATTATGCGCGTGGGATTCCGTAGGAGCAATTTCACCACGTATAGTCAGTCAGAGATTGACAAAAAATCAACTATGAAAAGAACAGACGTTTGGGGCCCAATTAATATGCCACTTGTTTCATTGATTCATTGGGATTTTTGACTTGTGATACACTGATTATTATTATTTTTTTTTTTTTTAGGGCTGATACAGATTATTGGTTATCAAGGAGGCCTATAACATTTTTTTTAATTGTCTGGTTACAGCAACATTCCTATCTTTAACAGACTGAACAAGCTTGCGTGTTTAGCATTAACATATTTATGGAATGGATGGATTAATATTTTTAACATAACAGAATCCTGCAGAGTTAAGTAACAGTACAAACTCAAAATCAATACTTCAATGGCGTCTTCACTCTCCCTTTGTTTAATGTATTATTTTAGTCAACATATAAACACATTGCACATCAAACTTTTACACAATAACTTATTCAATAACTGATTTATTTATTATTATGTTATATTTGTAATAATAGATTTTCAAAACTCTTTTTGACCGCATCCATTCACATCTTTTCAATTCCATATTATAATTTTTCCTTAAATTGACACCTTGAACAGATACACACAAAAACGCCACGAAAACAAGCCGCACTGGACTATGAGACGCAGGTCTCAAATCATGAGAAAAAAGTTAGAGCTTCAAATGCATTTTCAACTACCTTTGAATCAATTATCAAACTCATTCAAACATACTTGCAAGTACAAACTTGCTAATCGAAATTGTTTACTTCACACTGGCAGCTCCACGTGGAGGCAACCTATAGTTTTTGACAGTACATAAAATTCTCCAAACCCTCTAAAAAAACAGAAATGTTCAACTTTCACGGCCTGGCAGATTATCGGCCTATTCCTAATTTGCACTCAGAAACCCTCTTCCATGCGTACAAGCTTCACTCGCCAACATCTGAGTCTCACAGCACCTCAAATGGATGTTCATCCGCAGAAGTTGGAGCACATAATTAGCGTTACCCGGGTGAACCCAGCCAGTCATTCGGAATCCCGAGAAAAAAAAGAGAAAGGTGAGCTGTCACCGGCACCTCTGGCATCTGCTCATTTGCATCTCTGGTGGCTGCACCCGGATGACAGATGAGGGTATGACAGCCGTCCAAGAAGAGCACCGAGGAACACGCGCTCGTTGACATACATAACAAGAGAGAGAGGGAGGAGTTTCTCCGGCAAAGTGAGACAAAGGAGAGCGATGATAGATATGTAGGCAACAACCATATGTAATTAGCTTCTTAAAATAGTCCGCGGACAACAAAGATAAAGAAAGGAGGAGATATATTTGTTAGACAGTGAGTGAACTTGACCCTCAAGTGTCCAAATTCAGGTATAGCCAGCGTTTCTGTGCCATTGTCCACAATTGCGCGTTTGTGAGGATGATCTGTGGACACGTCACAGCAAAAAAGATGTACTTCAAGCTTAAAGCTATGGAAGGCAAAAAGGTGAGCATGAATCGCTGCATGCTCTTGACCCTAACATCACTGTACGACGTAATTTATCTCAAAAAAATCAAATAAAAATGGCAAAGAAACTGCAGTGTAATATTCAACCCATTAGGAAAACTCAATGGAATTTTATTTCCATTCATCATGAACTATTCCATAAAAAAATGAATAAATATTAACAGAATTTTACACAAAGGACAATTTAAGATAATGATTTAGGCATGAGGATAGACTTTGCAGATAATGGGTACTTCCAATTAGAGTGCATTTGTCAGAGAGGGTTACCACCTATGGTTGAGAGCATGTGAGTGCTTTCACATACACCACGGACACACTGCTATTTTCAAACTGTTAATACACATCACTGGGAATAAATGTCCATTTTATAATTTTATTAAAAGGTGTTTTGTGGGTCCAAATGCATAACAGCTTTTAAGGGGTAAATTAGCATACTTTTTTTTTTTCACAACATGCATGGCGTGGAAACCACAATGCAAACAAATTGCATTTTGCATCAGGTGTCAAACTCTAGGCTTATGGGCCAGGTATGGCCTACAATAATATTATTTGGGGCCCGCAACAATTACTTTAACAATAGAATAGAATAGAATAGAATAGAATAGAATAGAATAGAATAGAATAGAATCCCCCCAATTCAAAAACAGAACCATTTTTTTTCAGATTGTGCAAAAAAAAAATACTGGTTTGGTTTCTGTAATGTCATATAATCAGCTAAAATATTGATCATTGCTTTCCAAATTAAAAGCAATGTTTGCAAATGTCTATTTAGATTCAACACAGTCTTTTATAGGGGAGTAAATCTGAGGACATTTACTGTCAAGAGGCCAAAATTTACTGAATTCGGGCGATTCCACATCTATTAAGAATTGATTCACTATCAATGATAATTGATAATGATTATTTCATAATCGATTAGTTGTCAATTAATCGTTTCACCTCTGGTTTCTTGCAAATTATCTTCACTTTTAACAATACTGAGATGTGAGATATTGTAGGCATTTTTCGGGTAACAAACTCCTGTTTTAAAATACATTAGAAAATGATTGAATAATTAATTATAATACTGGCTTATGATTTCAGAATTTGCTATCCAGAATTTTTTTGTTTATATGATAATGTGAGATGATTTTAAATTTATAAGTGCTCATAGTCCACACAACAATATCTAGTATGACATGGTTTGCACAAAAACAAGAATAATAAGAACAATAAAAAAAAAAGTGGGAATCAGAGCATGAAGGTAAGCTGATATGGTAAATACATTAATACATTTTCTGGTTGTATGTTGGAATAAATATTTTCATATCTACAAATTAAAACTAATATCTGCATCAAGATCCTTCTCCGTAATAGAACAGAACATCTTTACGTTTTCTCCTGTATAAATATAGAGGTGTCATTGTTCCAAAACCCCGCACGTCAGTCGGACCCCCCATATTTCATTTCTCCCCCGCTGATAGCATTATTCAGCGGCATCTAGATAAAAACAAAATATGCAACTTAAGCCCGAGCAGGACTAAGCCTCCGATTTGGACAGGATTACCTGGAGGCCAGACAGGACAGGCATCAGATTGTCCTGTCATAAAGGACCATTAGCCTGTTGGCAAACTGTACCTCAAGCTCGAGATGACAGAGCCTTTCAAGACGAACGAGGGGACAAAAATATGAAGCTTAAATTCTTCGCGACAGACATCTGGATGAATAGAGTCTTCTGTACAGCAAACGCGAGATAAAACAGACCATTGCACTTTTATTTTTGGAGTCTGTTTGAAAGCATTTTAGAAATACATGCATCATTGACATCCTCTACCCCTATGAAAAGACTGTCTTAGTATCCCCACAACAGACAATAGAGCAGACTTAGTGACTGGCTGGGATTAAATTTAATACAGGAGCTTGACAGACACATCCTGGAAGCAGAGTTTGATCCTTGTGAACTTCCTCTCAGTAGAGTTTACGTGTTTCTCTTGGATTTGCCTTATTAATAAATCACTTTAATGCATCATTAACACTGCCTTTAAAGGTCATTTATCACATCTTTTTCTCTCCTCTCAAGGCTTCATAACCATGATCACCTAAACATATGTGTTCCAAGTCAAAAAATATCACTCAAAATGCTTCATAATATGTAATTAGCACTTAATTGTATTTTGACAGAATTTTAACCACAAAAACTGTTTTGAAATTTGTAAGCATTTATAAGTAATTTGGGGTCATAATTTGTGGTATATTTATGATTTAATCCATTAATGATGATATGTATAATCACTCCATTCAAATAGCGTGAACCCGGGACACCCTGGAGTGTTTGCCAGCCAATCGCAGGGCACACAGGGACAAACAACCATTCACGCACCCAATCACACCAAAGGACAGTTAAGAGTGTCCAACACACCTTCTTTGCAAGTTTTTGGAATGTGGGAGGAAGTCGAAGTGCCCGGAGAGAATCCACGCGTAAAAATTGACATTTTCAGAATATGTCAGGAGTGTTTCTATATCCTTAATAATTTCTGAGATGGAACAAATTGTATTCAATCATATATTTGGAATGGGAGGGAGGGGGCATATACAATAAATGTATCGCTGTTTGATCCTTCAAATTGATATGTTGTACTGTAATTGGACTGCCGTGTTTGGTCCTTACAGGGTACACAGGTGACGAAGACGACACTGCAGACGACCCGCTGTCTCCCGTTTCACTTTCTCTGACATGTGGAAGAAGAGAGCTTTATCTTCAGAAGATAATCTCTGGATGCAAACTTCCACTCGTCCCCTCTAAACGCACACTGCCTCAAGGCCACGAGCCTTGAGATATAAAGAGACGCATAGAAGGGTCGTGTCTATGGGGAGGGGCCTGGTGGTCTTATGCTGGAATCTTGATCTGAGCCTGACTGTCTCTTTCAGTGTACTTGTAACCGCCACCGATCTGTCCGTCCCCAGGGGGCTTTGTCTCAGGACAGAAATGCGATGCTATTACTCAGACACAAGTCACGGTGGCTGCAGTCTGTCTGTGCTATGGCAGTCACCCGGTATCTCCCTTTTGTGACCCTCCCCACTGCACTCTTTTTTTTTTTTCTTTTTTCTTTTAGGAGACGAGAGACTACAGGCGCCAGCCGCGATGTAACTGCAGTCTCAGGTATGCTGGGCGGACGTGGAAGCCATTTCCCAGGCCTTCACCTGCAAAGACTGAGTGACACTGGCACCAGAGTCAGTTCCTGGCAGTTCAGATTTAGATGTTAATAAAAGCCTTATTCTGAAGTGGAACACTATACATTCTGTGATACGGGTTGATTTTCAGAGGGTTTTTTTTTTGTATATTTCCTTATATAGAAAATAAATTGATGTGCTGTACATTAAAAATACACTCTAAAAATAGTTCGGTTGAAAGTAACTCATTAGAGTTAAAAATGAACCAATTCACTGCTTGGGTCAATTCGAGCCAACTTTCTGGGTGGTTTTGCACAAAATGAACCAAATGGTTTGGTTTTATCAAAAACTACACTTTTTTTGGGATTAGTTGATGCAAAACAACCCATAACGTTGGGTCAAAGTGACCCGAGTAGTAAATGTACTGCTATTTTTCACTCATTGTGTGTTTGGGGAGAGTAGAAAACACCACAAACAACCCAGTTTGTGAGATTTGTTATTAAAAAAAAATGTTGTTGTGCCTTTTTTATTTGACTCGACCTTTTTGGTTAAATGAACAACCCAAAAATCTGTGTCAGTGCCCTTTCTGGCCCATTTTGGGTTATTTTCCAGCCAACAGTTTTTAGAGAGATATATTTTAAAATATCAACCCTCATAATTTTAAATGGTAAATCAACCAAAAACGTTTTCTTACAATAATATTTTCTAAGCAGCTACATTCATCTAAATACGGTGTTGTAATATTGCGTTTGTGAAATATGAATCAAACAGCAAAATCCACCAGTTTTCGTCTATCTTGGGGGGCCATTTTGGCACTTGCTGTCACTCAAGTAATGACCAATCATGGCTCAGCGTTAGAACAGACTCAGAAAGCAAGCCAACTGTTATTGATCGTTACCTTAGCCTTGAGCTACTGTGATGTCATTTTCAGTTGACGTCAAGTAGCAATATGGCCACCCCGAGAGATTGATAACGATTGGATTTAGAAGTTTCATATTTCATATTTCACAAATGCAATATTAATAAGAATTTTGTATTTAGACTTGTGGATGTGCATAGAACATGTTTTTTGTTTAGAAAAAATAGAGCTTTATTTCACCTTTAATTAACATTTTTAAAGGGTGTCATAATTTTAGCAGATTTCGTTGCTTTTACCCAAGATTGGGTTAATTACTTTGACCCATTAGATTGGGTTGATGATTGGATTTAACGATTTACAATAACCACTATGCAAATAGCACTCCAAATGGTTTTCTCCCACAAACAAATGTATTTATACTTCCTTCTTGCTCTGTATTTAGTTTGCTTCGCCTCCTAATGTTGTGGCATTGTCTTGCCTAGAGGCTTAGGATAATTACAAAATAAAATAGAATAAGTAGTCTTAAGCTGAAACCTCAGCTCCATCTGTCAACAGATGACAGTAGCAGTCAGAGTCATTTTCATTGTGGTGCAAGTGGTTTTGTCGTAAATTAGCTGTCTCATTCATTTCAAACACATTTAAGCTGTGGCTGCCGCTTTATTATTTGAACAGGCCTATGGGATAACAGAGTGCGTTTGTTCCTAAATGAAAAACGGTTGTGATGATGTGACTGCTGACTTGTGTGCATATGTTTTCAGGAAAACTTTTCTGGCTGAGCAGAATAGACCCAGTATGTGGAAATTGACGGTGGTGAGGCTTCAAGGAACGAGACGGACTGTATTTTCTGTTTTACAATAGAATCGATCTTACCGATATGTTGCAAAACAACACAGCACTCTCAACCACCCATAAATCACAGGGCATATAAAGATAGACAAACATTCAAACCTGAAGACATTTCTTCGATGGGCCTGCATATTTTGGGATAGTGATAGCGGATGTGTGAACCAATTCAGTTAATATCTTGGCTGAAATAAACACAGCATGCACTTTAATAGAATAACATTAAATATAGTTTGTGTATGTAAATTAATTTCTTATTGGTTTATTATTGGATCAGTAATATTTGGAAAATATTTTAATCATTATTTTATAAAATACTTGTTAAGTCAATAATACTGAAAAGTATGCACAACTACTGTAAACATATGCATTTTGATTAGTGTTGTTTTCATTGTTGAGAATACAGGAATGGTGAACATACAATGAAAATGCCGAATTAAAAGAAGTACCTCTCTAAACTAATATGTGCTTGTTTGTTACCTGAGCTCTGAGTCCATGTAATGTCATTTTCAGTCAACGGGAAGTGATAAAAAGTGTTTATTCAAGGTATTACTTCTGTGAGATACTTTAGTCATCAGATTAAATATGGACTAAATATCAACTTTTTATGGCTGTAGATGGCTACATAATTTTACTATGCCTTTAAGCAATCGCCATTTTACGCACTTTTTTTTAAGTTGGAATATAAATACTGTACAGACAAACATAGTCACTTATAATACTACTATAATAATATTAACTAAAGCAGAAAACGGCTAAATAAGTAATATTCCTCTAAGCTCACTTTGAAATTCAAAGCCATAACATTTAAATATTTCAGAACTTAACAATACAGTTGATTTTACTATGCCTTTTGAACAACTTCCACTTTACACGTTTTTTTTTAAAGTTGGAATATAAATACTGTATAGGCAAAATTGTCACTTAATATTGACTAAAGCAGAAAATGGCTTAATAAGTATTATTCCTTTAAACTCGTTTTGAAAATTAAAATCACATTTAACCATGACATTTGAATATTTCAGAAATTAAAAATACAGTTAATTTGTTTAGCTAATTTAAACAGTAATAGTTAATCCATTTAGTGATAATAAACAATAAAAAAAAACGAAGCTTCGCGCATAAATAGCTGTGCTGCGCACCATTGCGCAGTCAGAGCGCAGCGACTGCCCGCCTGAAGAAAATTCCCAATCCCACAATCCATTGCGCGTCAATAGCCTTCCACATCAAAACAGCAATAGAGAATCCGTGGGGTGAACATGTCGGATAAAAAGCAAACAGTCGACCTCGGTCTGCTGGAGGAGGATGATGAGTTTGAGGAATTCCCAGCGGAAGGTTAGCAGTTTCTTTGTTATCACATTGTGACTCTTTTTTTGGTACTTTTTTGTCAACGTTGTCCGTGAGCACGGCCCGGTAGCAGTGACTCAGCTCGCCTAGCTGTAATTAGCCACAGCCGTGACTACGCTAGCAATTCTCTTAACAAACCAATGTAATTAAATGAAATTGAACCAGTATTTCCATAAGCATTCAAATGTTCTCCCCTGTAAGTAATGTGTTCTTTTTATGACGTTTTCAAAAGTTTAGTTTTGCTTATGGTTACATGCATTAGCAAGTTGTCGGCTAAGCAATATGGACGTGTGCTACTGTACTGCACAAGCATGTCAAAATTATGGTAAGGTTATTGACGTTTTCATTTTTACGTCTGATCCTTTTCCACGCATTATTTTCGACCCTCTACGGATATATTCAGATTGGACAGGACTGGACGAGGATGAAGATGCTCATGTTTGGGAAGACAACTGGGATGACGACAACGTCGAGGATGATTTCTCCAACCAGTTAAGGTATTCTATACTAAATAACTCTTAGTAAATGAAAAATGTGCTTAACCTATTTGGTGAGTCATAACTGCTCATGTTTTTTAGATGATCTGCTATTTATTTATGAGTCTTGTGATTTGAGTGACATTGATAAATCTCATCAATACCTTCATTAACAATGCATCATTCTTTTTTTCCCCTATCTTTAGAGCGGAGCTGGAAAAGCATGGTTACAAGATGGAGACGTCGTAGTGGCTGAAGATGCATGGATAAAACGGACATTTCTATATGAATATTTCAAGGTGACCACAAAGAAAGGAAGGAAGGAGATGTTTGTAATGTTCTTTTTGTTTGATTTTTGTAGGAATTTTTCAGAGAAGTAAAACTCTTAGAGAAAAAAACTCTTGGGTGTATTTACTCACCGTATTACACTTGTGTGAATTTCATCAAAAGTGTGTATGTATTGTTATCAACCTGAATGATCAAATTGCATTTGTTTCACTTCCCAAAATATACCTTTAACTCCGTAACTCTGCATAAAATCAACCGATAATTTATTATTCTTCTTTTAAAAGTTTGAAGTGTGCTTGAAACTGGAGTAAAAGAACAAAACACTTTTCTTAATCTCTTACTGAGAGTGATATTCCAACAAATCTGAAGACAAAACCACAATGCTGTATATCTCAACATTTCTGTACTTTAAAACTACACCTCCATAGAAAGTGGAATTGTAAACTTTGAACCTTAAAGATAAGTCAAATAATCATTGTGGTTTTCATTTTTTTCCATTGCAGTTTATTAAAGATTTTGACAAGCTCATTTGAGGAGTATTATGGTGCGCACTCAAAACATGAAAAATAAGACAATTTTCTAAATGGATCATCCTTTGCTATTGGTGACATTTAAATGTGATCATTTTTGTGGGCTAATTCAGGAAGCTCCATTGCTCAAACACCTAGGAAGTTGACATCAACAAACTATAGCCTTACAGGATGCACTTTTTCCCATTAAATTAGCCACTTTCCAATTAGTCGAGCTTTTGTCAGTCAATTTTTAGCAAGGAATCTCTGCCTACAACGTCAAAAAGGTGATAGACTTTGCAGTTTGTTAATCACCTCACTTTGCTTCTTAAGTTCTCACCTTAAGTTCTCTTCAACTACATGATTATATAACATAAAAAGGACTTGTTTTAAAATTTAAAAATAACCTACAATGAAGGTGCAGTTCTATGTCCATTCGAAGGGAGTATGTGTAATTTTTCGGATGCACCAGTGGAAGCTTTATGGGCATTACGGTAAATGCAGCAATAAACTGCACTACTACTGCTATCAGTAGCTATATCAGACCTGTGGAGGAGTGCCACTCCCCATTTAGTATAATTTAATGATAACTTGACCTAAGATTATATTTAAAATATATGGTTGGTACTTAAGAACACATTCATTTGCAAGTTTTTAAAATTTATTATATAATTTATTCTTTTTGAATTTAAGAAAAAATTAAATCTTGCACTGTGTCACTTTAAATTACAGATGACACATTGTTTATTCTCTCACGGTGGGCGTTGCAGATTTGTACCAATCAAATAATAATCCCTTAACTATCGCACATATTATTTTATGAGATATTTTATGATTATTTTATTTTATATTTCATGAGCCATTTTTTAGAATACGGAAGTAAAAAAGTAGTAAAACTTTATTGATCATGAGGGTATTAATTGCGACTGGAAAAAAGTAGTCATTTTGTCTTGATAAAAGGAAAACCACAGTTTATAATAGCATGTTTTCTCAACATTTCATTTGTTTCAAGTAATATATTAAGATTTTCCGTGGAGCAAAAACAAGAGAAAAAAATGGGCAGCAAAAGCCAGGAATAACCCATATTTACCTAATATTGTCTGAGGCAGGTAAAATCTATGGAAAATTTTGCCAAATTATGAAATATGTCATCTTTGCTGGAGTCGTGTTTTCCAATTTAATCCTGAAAATTTAAATTTAATAATTATGTAATGTGTGCCATGTACCACACCTCAAAGGGGGATGGCAATTTGAATGTTGAAAGAAAATACTGCTTGTAATGTGGTATTTGCTTTTATCCATCCAGCCGTTTTCTATTCATTTTTCTAAATGAATCTCCCCTACAGGAAACGATACACAAATCTGACAAAATCTAGCGCCGCTTATAATTTACTGTATTTTGTCTGTCAATATAGTCGCAAAAGAATTGACCAGATTTTTCTGAAACTGATATTTCCAGTTTGTGTGTCGAAGCTGTCAAAGTGCCTTCTGAATGAGGCAGTGTAAAGTATACACCATTGCGCACACCCTCCCAACCTGTTGTGCACGCTGCCATATAACAGGCCCTTCCCCTTTCGGGCCCGCGGCGCCGGGCCGAGACCCTGAAGGAGAGATTATCCACTGGCGTGTTTGTCAGAGATAGGGAGGGGGTCTCAGCATGGGGCCTTGAGCCCGCCTTGCCTGGGCCTGTCTCCGCTGCCAGCTTGGCCCTACTCTTCCGCTCTGCTCAGCGGGGACTCTTGTACTGAACCAGTGGCCAATTTATCCTCGCCGCGCTCCCTCTGCAAAATGCTTTCCAGCACTGGTTCGTCCCCTCGCTCTTCTGGGGCCTTAATGAGGTGAAATGAGCGGCAGTATGACCAGGACTTATACCCCCTTAAAAAACATCTGCGTCCCAATGTAAATAGAAGATAAAGCTATCAACATATGCAGGACCTTTTTTTGTTATAGTGTTTTAATGACTTCACATTTCTCTTTGATACAGTAAAACAACTGAAATTTTATTTGACTATATTAGATACAAGGTGTGAATTTATACTCATTTTCTGTAAGCGCTCTGACCTCCAGAGAGTTCCTTGCACCTCTCTGTATACTCTCTCCACTGTCCAGGATTTCATATTGTGCAATCACTTGCTTGTTTTGTTCACTTTGTAACATCAATGATGGCCAATTTACTGCAAAACAAAAAATATATACCTGAAATCATGTGCATAGCTAGAAGTTTTTAACAGGGTTGAATTTTTCATACATTTTACTGTGGAATGGCTGTGTGAAAAGCAGGAAATTCAGTTTTTCTAACCCTGGTGCCGTGGATATGGACGTCATAGCTCTCGAGGCGAAAAAATGCCTGATAATAGTTTGGATTTTGAAAAATCTGAAATTTGAAGGATACATGCTATCAACAATACACAAATGTTAAAGATGGGTTAAGTCCTTCTCAAATAGTGAGTTGGGGGGCCACGGGGCGATGCCAGGTGGGCGTGGATAAAAGGACGTGGAAAAAGGCTTTGTTTTTCCCATGTGGAGTATAATTGCAATAAAATAAGATCATTTGTTATTTACTGTATATAAGGCACTTTGATGCACTTGATTATTTTTTATTTTTGCTTCTGTTATAGTTTGCTTAGTCCCCCCCTGGCCCCCCTGCGCTGACTATTAATAAGACTGTTTATGGACGATTTTATATAAATCAACTTTAAACAACTGTTTGTTATTTTTTAAGGTGTTTGTACAGGTTACAGTTCAGTCTAAAACAGAAAAAAATAACCAAACGCATCAAAGCATCTGAAGGTACCAAAAAAAAAAAAAGATGAACATTCGTGTTCTATTTCAAGAACAGTTCACAAAAAATACTTGATCAAATTAAGTTTGGACGAAATATCAAAATTTTACTGCTGAAAATGGCAACATGATTTTTTTTCATCCTTTTAAACAATTGCTAACACGCTTTTTTCAGTTGAATATGAATACTGTATACCACTCAATGACATAACACTAGTGTGTACAGGTGATCCCTCCAGAAGTGATGTAGCTGTCAATTATATATATAAAAAAAAACAATGAGTATATCAATTAACTGCAATAGCTGTGTGTGTAATGTGTGTGTGTGTTTGTGCGCGCGCGCACTGCTAGGGGCCCTTGATGATTATTGTGACGGTTTTGAAGCCAGTCGAGCGAGAGAATCGCTAAGTGCGAGCAACAGAGGAGGAACCCCCGGCCATTTTGTTTGTGCTGAGAGCGTAAGATTGTTCCCTTGTGTTTGCCACCGCGAGGGCCTCAGCGGGCCCACGACGGTATTCAACCCGGCACCGATCCGCAGCTTCCCCACGCTACCTCGTCTTTGATCCGACGTAATCAGCTCTTTAATTCCTCGCCAGCATTTTGTTGTTTCTTTGTGACCCTGGTGATTCAACATGAAAGTGAAGGCTGATGTTGACTGATGAAAGGATGATAATTTGGGTGAAACACGTGGATATCAAGGAGAGCGTGATTTTAAAGATGGTAGCCATTTCCCTGCCTGTTTAAAATGTCTGAAAGTAGCGCTTCTCATAAAGTATTCCCCTGTAAAATAGATGAAAAGACAGTGTTTCGGACCTTTTTTTTTGGCGAGGCTAAGAACCATGTTTTACGTTTTCATTCTGATTTTGCAATTTGCAGATTTTTACCACTACTCTGTTCTTTCCTCAACACTAATAGCTATAATGTTCCCAGTTGAAATTGGCCCAGGAACAAGATTGAATGCATTGTCAGTGTTACGCAGTTATTGCTTTAACCCTCTTTATGTTCATTTGTCAGGAACAGCGATACCGTTCTTGGGTCGGGTTGACCTTGGGCATGAGTGCAAATGCTCAAATTATAGCATTTTTCCCATAATTCCATGGGGAATTAACTGACACAAGTTAAATGAATAAATATGTAATGCGTTTTCACAAAATCAGGCTTATGTCTCCAAATAAGAAAATTAAGATATCATTATATTCTAGTTAGACACTAAATTCACTTTAAAATGGTGTATAATTTATAGCTGTAGCTCATAAATTGACAACGTTACAGCAGTTTGAATATTGTCAAGTTGGATCATTCATCTTTCAATGGTGCACATTGCATTTTAATGCCTTATTTTGAAACACAAATGGAAATGAAAGTAGAGACTGTGTTGTTTTTGCTCAAATCCCAAAATAGAAATCTCTATCAAATTCATATTTTCATCAATAACTCAAAACTAATCATGATCCCGGTTTTGTGAAAACATATCACATATTCTATGAATGGCTTTTATATTAACATTTTGAATAGTTTAATACATTCCATGATCAAATAATAAATCAGTATGTATTAGGGATATTTATTATTTTATTATGTCCATGGAATATGCACGTGCACATCATTACCCCATGGCATTGGGAAAAATAGCTGTTTTTCGCATATAGTCTACATGTTTGAATGTATATGCAAGGACATTTGAACATGTTTGCCTGTGAAAAAAAAAAATCACTCACATTGGCAGCTCTACCTTTTTTTTGCAGAATAAGATCTGACTGAATACTACACAGGTGTCAAACACGAGGCCCGCGCCCGCAGTTCTGGCCCTCCAAATCATTTTATCTGGTCCGCAAAAGCAAATCAAGCAACATCAATGTTTGCTCAAATCTGAAATTGTCATTAAACTGAAATTGTGTTATATATTTGATAATATGAGGAGGCGAGGAAACATTTGTATGGTCATGACGGCCCTCTAAGAAAAACATTAAATAGACTGACAAAAATGCGTGTAAAACACCTGTAATCACACATCAATCTTGACAATTCATTCACACGCAGAAAATAGATGTCTGCAAAGGTGCGCTAAATGGCGGTTCTTCACTCTTGGTGGGGGTCTTAGCTTCACTGAGTGCCATTCTAGTTCAAAAGAGCATTTCCCTACTTGCAAATGTCCTTGCGCCCACGCGGCGGTGAACCGCATGCGAGCGAGCCGCCAAGCTGCGGCGGCGAGCACTTTTTCATAACACTTCACGTTGGGAGATGGCAGATCCATTGTTCTCCAGGCCCGCGACTCCGTGGGCGAGACTCCTCGTTGCTTTCAACTGGAGAAACACGCTAGTATCAAAAGCTTTCTTTTTTCGTCTTTCTCGCACAATCTTTAGTCCACTTTGACCGCTCCGTGATTTCCGAACACCGTGATGGCTCCGCTTTTGAGAAAATCTCAGAGAGAGAGGGGAGAAAACGGCATTTCCTTTGCGTGGCTCGGAAGCTCGCAGCTGCTGCTATAATAGCCCTAATTGCACGGTTCTTTTGTCGGGCTGAAATTAGCAACTGGGCTACAATACTAAGGCTAACACCCCCTAAAAGTAAAGATGAGGGGAGGGAGTTGATAATAATAATAAAAAAAAAAAAATACTTGCAGGAGTACATGCACCAGAGGGTCTGCCAATCCGCTGCAGAATGGCCCACACCTGCACACTCGCACCCCCGCTAAAATAAACAGGGATAATAAGGTGTAATTACTTTAGAAAATAATAATGAGGAGCAACCCTTCAGACCCCACCTACTCCCGGTGACAAAGGCCTGCCTGTTTATTGTGCGGGGTGCAACTAGCCCATAGGATACTTGCAAGTGTCCTATCAAAAGACCACAGGGTCCTACTGAGGGTCCTACTGAGGGTCCCTTATAGGACGGTCGTCAGCGTCGATGGGGGGCCTGCACTTTTAAGTCTCTTCGGCCTAACTGCCTCAATTTAGCAGTCTGAGCGCACCGCAGATACTTTCTTTATCATCAAAACCACCCGTTCAATTTCCTTTATGCTGCCCCAAATGAGATCATGTGCAAACGGAAAGCTTTTAAATCAGTACGAATTACTTGTGCCGTCCATCTCTGATTTATCCGACTTTGGAAGTA
The DNA here is from genome assembly GCF_059441005.1 of Hippichthys cyanospilos. Classification (NCBI taxonomy): domain Eukaryota; kingdom Metazoa; phylum Chordata; class Actinopteri; order Syngnathiformes; family Syngnathidae; genus Hippichthys; species Hippichthys cyanospilos. The sequence goes on along the minus strand of NC_142389.1, from coordinate 8,755,300 downwards.
CATTTTTTGTGATATCTTTTGCCGGTCATTTCCCTAAGTCTAAAAACTAAACGGTGTAAAATAATCAGTTTTACTTCTGGCTAGTCTGTAGGATAATAGCGTGACTAACGGCAATGCACTTCTGCATAAAACTTAAAAGCTTCAAACATTTTGCAAAGGAGTTGCTATAAAACGTTTTATCGATATGTGGCTTCCTGTTCCAATTATTTTACTCTTAATTTGAAAAGAAGATTGCACTGTTCCTATTGCGCCCTTAAAAAGCACCGAATTAAATTTCCTCATACATTGAGAAACTGTTAAAATCCCACGTACCACCTTGAAAGTGACTTCACAAACCTGCATGGGTGCTCGTACCCCCATTTGAGAACTGCTGTTCTAAGGCATTAAAATAACAGTAACACATTCGCGGTTAAATTTTTCTCGATGGATGCTTTTTTCACCCCATGAGTGTAATTGCACTAACAAATCAGCTAAGGTCAAAATTACACCAAAAAAAGAGCCACTATCTCCCTTCCCAAAAGTTAGTTAATTGCATTTCATTGTTTTTTTTTTAATTTATTTATTTTTTCCATTCTTGAGTATCTGTGATGTTAAGATAACATATTTTGACTACTGAATTCAATTTGTTCAGTGACTCAATTTTTTTTTTAACAAATTAGAAGTATTGCAAATCAAATCAGTTTCTGGGGGTTTAAAAAAAAAGTACTATTTTCAAATATATAAATGTTACAATTTAATAAAGAAGTAGAATACAACTAAATAAAATAGTTTTATAAATTAGTAATGGGCTATTTTTTTAAGTTACACATGCACAATTCATGAGCATGCTGCAGTACATTCTTGTGGAGGTGTGCCTGGGAGGGGTGTGGCTTAGTGAGTTCCATCAGGTGGCTTGATCAAGGTTGGCATCTTCTCGTCCTCCTTGCGACTATTCTCATTTTCTGTGCAAATGTTCATTTGCGTTCAGAATTGTTTGGTGAATTGTGAAGACGCTTAATGGTCACTTTATACAAGGTAGAGCGCCATAAACAGAGCCAACCAGGAATGATTCCCCAAAATATCAAATGACACCATCATTACCTAGCTTTTTGGAATTGTAAACCTTCAGTACGACCCTTGAGTGAGCAACAAGTATTTTACTTGAACCGGTACATACGATGGAAATACCCCATCTAAGTTGCAAATAAAAAGCCGGCTTGTGTTTCACACTTTCCTAATTCTTTTCCCCCCTCAGAGCCGCAGAGCCCATCCGTGTGAACATGACACCAGATCATCCAGGAGGTGTATGTTGGCGCCATGGGCTCACTGTCACTTACGCCTGTCCAGGTTTTGACCTCATCCGACATGTTGGCACACAGATGGGTATGTTTCACTTTTAACGCTATCCTGGTGCTTCAGACATTAAACAAACATGAGATTTTTGTTTGATGTCAACGTGCATTAAGCGGGCCCTGCTTTTAACCAGGCAGTATGATCCCTCTTACAGATGAATACAATTTGCTATCTTGTGAGGTTATTTATTAAAAAAAAAAAAAAAAAAAAAAAAAAATATATATATATATATATATATATATATATATATATATATATATATATATATATATATATATATATATATATATAAATATATATAAATATATATTAATTCTGATGATGGCATTCCGATATTGGGATAAAAATGCCTGATTTTATTCTTATTAAAAATATTAAAAAAAAACTCCACAATGCCCTGCCTGTAATTCATAGCTTTTATTGTTGGAGCACAAAATATTTTTTTTCATTCTGTTTTTTTCTTCTTTTTTTTTTCCCTTAAATTAGATATTTCATAAATTGTGATCAGAATTTTGCTCTGCCAAACATTGCTTTTAACATTGGTCTAAAGACATTGAAATCCATTTTGACCCGGTCCAAGAGGCAAAATAAAATAAATACAATCGAACGATCTTATAATTCATGCTACACGATTGGTAATAATGTGTCTCATTAAATCTACCGCTATTTTATTATTTTAAATTCCGCCATAATATATTAAATCCTACAGTGACATTTTTGTTTTTATCTAGAAAAATAATATTAGTACAGTTAAGCAAAGCAATGCAGCTTTATTTAGATTATATAATGTGCATTTCATACATGTGGTAACCCTTTGTTGCTTCATTTGCTAAAGGGGATTTTAGGGGAACATTTTCTAAAATAATTGTGTGCATTTAAAAGCATAATAAAGATGGACAAAGAAGAAGGATAAAACATTTACTGTATACGGCAAGAAAAAAAAAATATTAAGATGGATTTAAAAGTATGCGGCTAACCAGTTCTCGAGGCAGCACAACAGCTGAAAGCTGATGCACCATGATTGCTTCAAACTCTGTTGCATTTTTTGACACTTTTGGCTCTTTATTTTAATGTATGCAGAACCTTATAGGCTATTATCATAATTTGAAAATCATCCATTTTAGTTTTCTCAAAAAATAGCTTTTTTTTTTTTTTTTACTTTTTTTGGACAACATTAGAACTTCTTAAGGTTGTATTTGTGGGTTTAACGATCTTACGTTTGTGGCATTTATCCAATACGCAAACCTCCATTGCTTTAGCTCGCACCTGTCTGGATACATATTTAATCAGGGGACAATGATGCATGCTAAATGAACAAGAAACAATTTAGCCAAGCTTTTTCCACCCGATGTAATAAAGCACACTTAATGTTATTATCACCACTGGGGAATTATTAGCCCTCTGATAGTTATAATTAATCAATCAGCAGTCACTTTCACACTCGCATGAAAATCACTGCAGATCTGCTTGAGCGGCGTTGACCAAAAGAATCAGTGCGCAGCCACACTTCTTCAACTTGTCGGACCGAGTCATTAGCACATGATTAATTGCATGTCACGGTAGTCGCATCATCACCACATGAGGGAGCGAGATGTCAAACACAAACATTGCATCATTTTATCCGCGTTTAACATAAAACATTTGCGCGCGGGGGGATTGATAAAATCGATTGTTTTCATCGCTTCCAATCCAAACGTCACCGCTTTAGCGCGCGGCCAAAACTGGAGCACAGTGACAGACGTTGCATTCTTCTTCTCTGTTTTTCATCACTTTCTCACTTACGCACGCACGTCTTGAGAGTGAGGGTGGGAGGCCTTGGCCCAGCCGCAGTCGGACTGGTCCCAGTCGCAACGAGGAAACAATTAATCGTGTGTGAGCGGCTGTCTGAGTGTCTGCTCACTGGACAACAACACTCGGCCATTTTTCTGCCCTCCGGGCAGGAAGGGCGGCCAACGCGGGCATGCGTGCGCCCATCTTCACACGCACGCGCCCACTTCTGCGAAATAGTTTTTGTTTTTGACACAGTTACGGTGGATTTTAAAAGTCTACACACCCCTGTTCAAACGGCAGTTTTTTTCGGATTTGTTACGATGGGAACAAAATTACTTGCAACATGCAACTCAAAGGGAAAAAATGTGGTTGCGCAAGTGTGCACACTGTCTTATCACTGGGATACGTTCTGAATAAATCACATTCAAACTCACTTTCTACAGGGTCAGCACACACCTGCCACCATTCAACATGTCTGTTATTAAACCGTGAAATCCAGATGTTCTAGTGTGCTTTTCCTGACATGTTGCTTTCGAGCAGAAAGCTGAAGATATGTATTTTGTTTTTTGCTTATACTGAGTGATATTTGACACATTTTATTGTTTTGCCGCTTTGCCTAAGTAGGATCAAGAGAAAATTGGAATGAGAAAAGCCTACTAGAACTGCTGAACCTGAATCAGGGGTGCTTTGAATGCTGACTCCCATCTGTCATGAATTTGGATGTGATTGGTTAATTCTGATCAAAGCCACATCCACGGTATGGGAGGACTTTTTTAGTCCAACAAAAACATTTTATAAGTACTGATAGTGAAGAAAATTATCGATGCTATATTGTGGAGTGGATTAAAGGTTTGTCAGTCATTTCATTTCAGGAAGTGTTGGCTCATTTAACCCTTGTTATCCCCAGAATGGCAAAGCCGGTTACTTGTGAGCAAAAGCAGACGAGAATCATGAAGCCAAAGAGGAAATGCACCATTTATTCCGTCTTCGTCAACATGTGGCCAAGCACATGTATTTTTTTTCTGACATTATTGTGTGAGCATATCTGTTGCCTTTTGAACTAGTAGTTTTCTAAATGTGAAGAAAACAAAGAGGCCGGTGTGTCTTTCAATCATTTGGCATCTGGATGACATCAGAGGAGGCTGGCAGATTGAAGGTGACAAACAAATTAGTGCCGAGGTCCCTGGTGACAAACACGCACACTTACTCACGCACACATGCACATATATTTATATATGCACGTGTGTGTGTGCGTGTGTGTGTGTGTATATATATATATATATATATATATATATATATATATATATATATATATATATATATATATATATATAAGTAAAAACAATGATAACCTCAACCTGAGATGCAGTGTGAGAGTTTGACAGGTCTCTGTAAGATTTTATCCCATTGTCAAGACTTTAGAACTACATAAAAGTTAGTAAAGATGTCATTTCACTCTTTTTGAAGAAAGTGAATAGACTGTAAATGCTCCTTTCCAAGGAAACAGGTACAACCTTTGTAGCATTTACCCGGTGACAGCTCAGCATCAGCTACTGTTAAGATGAATAGTTGAACGCACACTCATAAAAAAAAAAAAAGTCACGCTATTCAAAACCCCCTGCATCACCGGGATCTTCAATTAAGCAATTAAGACAAACGCGAGCGCGCTCTCAATCGTGCTTGCGCTCCCCTTTTCAGGCCAGGTGCAGCTTGGCAGGAAGAGGAACAGGAAAAGACTTGAAGATCTGCCGCTGCCTTCAAAGGCAAATGCCTCTGTGATCATTTCCCACAATGCACGGAGGCGTCTGTGATCAGCGCTTATGAGAATGCGCAGGAATCTGACAGCCAAGTAGGCGAGGTACGGGCTTGGTGGCAAACCTAGCCCCCTCTGCCCCTCCCCACTTGCTCATTCCCTCATCCTACTCCCATCTGGGTTCACTTATCCCAACCAGGGCCAGCCGGAGGACCCCCGTGCCCTCTCGGGTTGCAGGGTCCTGAGCGTCTTTCATTGTGGGTCCTTGTTTTTGGCAAAGGGAAATGCTTGAGCCAGCCCCCCAATGCCTGTCTGGACCATCTCAGAGCCTCACCCCTCCCCGACCGACCGCCCCGGGCCTAGATACCCTCAAGGCATGGTTAGCGTTTGCATCGCAGCCGAAAGATGCTAAGCAGATTCACCCACAAGCTCCTTCTGAGACAGTTCTCCTTCAGGTGTACTTTTCTGAAAAGAAGCAAAAGTGGCACTTTAAATGAACGCTTACGTCTACCGCATGTGCCATGTTTATGAATGTCCGCATTTGCATAACGAGGCAAGCGGATGTGCTCTGCGTGGGCGAAGCGTGCGCAGGAAGTGCCTTCCCATGTGAGTTGGAGCACAGGTGAAACCACTGAAGTGTGCTCAAGCCAATGTTTGGAATAATCCGCGATCCAATCCAAGCTACACGTCAATCTGGGTTATCGTGCCGCGCCGCTGAATGGAAGCAGAGTTAGTTGGACGTCTTACTTAAAGCCATTGAGAAGTTTTTTTTAAACACTCCGTTATTGTGGCCTAAACAAAAGCGGCCTGTCATTCTTGATCACGCTAATGCCGTTTACAAGCAAGCCACTTGGCCGCATCAAGATAAAGGAGGATGTCTGAAATGACAGCAAGCGCGCATTGGAGATTGTTGCTGTATTTAGCTAATGATCTCAAAGCAAGAGGTCACCTTCAAAAATGAAGCATCAGGGAAGTGAAAATGATCATCAAACTACAATTCATAGTAATCAGCGTAATCTATAGTGACACATAAATCATCTTTTCGATATATTTCCGCAGTACTGGTTAATTGACGAGAAAGTGTACAACGCATTGTTGACATTCGGTCCGGCGCCGGCTTTATGGAAAAGCTGATAAATGCCACTAGAATCTGTAGATAGGTGTGTAATGAACTGCTGAAATGCCATTTCACGTTATTGCTGCCATTCCTATACCCGCTGTATTTTTTTTTTTTTTTTTGCGCAATGGGAATGAAAAGTTTAAATAACCCCAAAATGGAACATCAACAATCCATCATCAAAGACATCAAACCTTTTCCAACAACTTTTTACTGGCAATTTAGAAGAAAAAAAAATCACATGAGGACTAACTAAAAGTGTACATTTTTGAAAAGTTTCAGTTTCAAACGAAAATCAGCATTAAAAATGTGCTTTAAAATCAATACATTACATAAAGTGTTTTATTTGTTAAACAAAATAAAACTGTTTGCTCCTCATTTTTTTCATGTTTAAACTTTGCTTGTACAATTTAATAAAGCTAACACTGTGTAGTTTTATATAGTTTATATAGTTTTATGTCGTTTTTTTTTTTTTTTTAATATACGGAACATCCAAATGAATAATTGATTATTGTTGACCCTATGGAAATTGCTCTGTTTTTTAATGTTTGAATATTTAGAATTTTCACATATATTTTTTTTTTATTTTCATAGTTTCTAGGCACTTTGTGCATTTTTTTAGACCAAGCTGTAACTTGTATAAACGCTGTAAAAAAAATTTAACAGTTATTGATAGTTGTTTTTTTTCTATACACATGTAGGGTTAGGGTTTATATATATATATATATATATATATATATATATATATATATATATATATATATATATATATATATATATATATATATATATATATATATATATAAGAAACACCTTTTGTTAATGATAAAAAGCAACTCATGCTTTGATATTTTTTATATTTATTATTGATTATTATTGATTATGATTTTTTTATATTATTATTATTTATTATATTATATTTTTATATTTTTTATATAATAATCTTATTTATAGTCAGCACATCTAGTGGGGGGGGTGATATTTTTTTCTCTTTTTTAGGGAGGGGCTTGGCAAAATATAATTGAAATGCTCTTGCTTATATAATGGAGAAAATAAATAGGAGAATAAAACGAGGAAATTCCGAGGATTTGAGAAATTTTAGGTCTCTATCCGATTACCTGAAATAATCGTCAATTCATTTTTCAATCAATTAGATGTCTATTAATCATTTTTTTTTCAAGTTTGACTATTTGTTCTTAATCATTGTTATGTTGATTAGAGCTCTTAGATTTCTCAATCTATTTCCCTGCCACACATTTAAAAATGACACCACAGTAGTAACCAAGCAGGAACCAATATTATGTAGTTGCGGTACTCAAGAACAAAGCCATAACCACGGGCAGACTCTTTTTATGGTCCTTACAACCCAAGAACGGGTTATACATTTCAATGTCATAAATATATCTTTTTGGGGGGCATCTATTAGGCGTTTCAATCCAATTTAGCATTGCGCCAAATAAAATAATAATAAATCCTGAACATGACTCTGCAGCTGTTTTAGTTCACACAAGAGAGTTAAGAATGTGAGTGACTGACAGATGATAGCAATAAAAGTAAGGAGACACTGGCCATTTTTGCTGCGGCGGGGCCATTTCAGAGGGGGATTATTAACTTGTCAGCGATTTCAAAGTAAGACGCAACTTCGTCCAACATGTCCGCTTTACTTTTATTAAAAGGCCTTTAAACCTTTCGACCCCGGAGGGCCTCCTTTACTGGCTGTTAATGGGGACGCGGCGGTCAGCGGGCGGACCTTAAGTGGCCTCGTAATCATTTGTTTAGGGGTTTGCCTCTATTTTGGAGGCTCCGTGTTTAGCGCGGGGTTAAAAATAGACCGGCGAGACAGCCGCCCGCCGCTCATCGCTCAAGCTGTCACGACGCGTGGGCCCTCGGGGACGCGGGCAAGGAGACCCCTCGAGCCGTGGAAGTTCAAAGGTCACACGGTTTATCATTATTACCCACTTAGCGGATGGCAGGAACACGGATGTTTGATTGCTGAGAGGAGTCGGAAAATAGGAGCGCGACAAATCCGAAGGTCGTTTTAATTTAATGTTAGGGGATTTAAATCAAAGCCAAAAGCGCTTTTTACATCTCATGAATAAAACACGGGGACCTACTACCTCGGCGCAAACGCTGGCTACACTTAAATGCCACAAGTAACTGAGTTACTTGCCGCAGATTGACAGTGACGGAAAATGAAATGTCACGGGATCAAATCATTAATCGCGTCAAATATTGTCATGCGACAGGAGAAAATAGCGGTGTGAAGATTGCATCGGATGATAAAACATTACTTACGGACGTTTTTCCAATAAGCCATGGGCTCGCCGCTGTCAATATTTGGAGGGAGATATGAGGTATACCCTGGCGAAGGCCATTTTGAAAGGACCAGAGAGCCTGCTGGGAAAAATACAGCGTCTCATGCTGTGCCTCCGGGAAGCTGAAAAGCCACTGCTGCAAAAAGCTATGAATTATTTGGAGCACAAAATACATTTTCTTTGAAGACCGTTGGGCCATTAGAGCCCCTTTGCTCCCTTTTAAATTGTTTTTATGCTGTGAGTAATGTTAACCTTTGCTTTTGTAGTCATCGCATTTTCTTTGCACTTTTTCCCCTCCCGGCAAAAAGCACAGATGGACTGGAGATGCGGTAACTAAGCGCAGGAACCATTTACTCCAATCGTCAGGAAGGAACTATACGGTTTTTATTCTCATGTGCGACAAACAACCTGAGAACAAATATGCGCAAAATAGGCCGAGTAATGGTCAGGTATATTTTCTAATTTTCTAAAGCGCTCCAAAAACTAAGGAAACGTGAAAATGAGGCTTCAATGTGCATTTTTGAATACGCTCAAACGCATATTCAACTACGTTTCCTTTTAACGCTAAGGGAATAAATGCTATGTTTTTAGCATTTAGCCTGCAAGTGCATTTGAATGTACGTGCGAGGTCGTTTGACCGCATTTTCGACTAAATTTGAGATATGTTTAATAATTTTTTGGAGTAATGCTATGCTAAAGGTATGTAATAACTGAAATGCATTACTTTTTGCTGTAACGTGGTAGTGAAGGCATTACACACAAAAAAAGTAGAAATATTTTACTCGGTACAAATGACAGTAATGCGCATTACAAAGCATCACAATATACTGTATAGCCCTAAAAAATTTTTTTAAATGTATAATATTAATTGAAGCAGTTGATAACATGAATGCTATTCGTTTGGTTGCCTTGCTGTGTTTTTAGGATGCGGAGATCTGTGTTTAGGTAGCTATTCTTATGTTTTTCCAGCGACCTAAGCATCATGTACAAGTCCAAGAGTGCAATTATGTTTCATTTGGGATCATTTTGAGCATGTAAGTTTACTTTAGTTTAAGGTCATTCTGGATGTGTAATGAGCTTGATGAGCAGTTTTGAAGCAACTTGCTCAACACTGAATATACTTAGAATTTTTTTTTTTTTTTTTTTAGCATTTAGCCTACAAGTGCATTCGAATGTAGTTGCAGGGATGTTTAAACGCATTTTCAAAATAAATTAAAATACGTTTGAATGCACTTGTTGGCTAAATGCTAAAACTAAAGCATTTTTTTCCATAATGCTACAGAAAAGCTCATCAACACCCGTGGCATTATTTTAAAACATGTCAAACATGTTCAAATATACGTTTGAACATAGATGTGAATTTCTTTGTACATATTTCAATAAGTTCAAATATACTTGTAAAGACATCCAAATTAGTATGTCTGTCAAAACCTTTTTACTGTACATTGGCAGCACCACATTTCCATACAAGCAATCATTTTAAAAGAACTTAATTAGCATGAGGTTTCATGGTCCCTGCGGGCTCGCCAACAATATTTCCATGCTGGGATTAGGCGAATGAATGAATGAACGCCATCCATCTAAAATAATAAACGAACACATAATGTGAAACAAATTATTCAAGCGCCAAAAGCCCCACTAGCGTAGCAGAGGAGCCATTCAAAGTACTAAACCGTGCCATCATAAAAAATGACCCGCACTTCAGTTTTTGTCAAGCGGTCTTGTTTTACTGTCAAGCGTGCTTGAACAGCTTTAGCGATAATGTCGCCTAATAATAATAAGGCTAATTGATTATCAAAATCGCTGCAGTTTAGCTTTAAGTTGATCAGCTAATCATCTAACGCCGCACTGATGATCATACTCACCGAGATGGCATGAGAGCTGATTAATGCCATTCACACGTCTTGTGCGCATGCTCTTTCTCGCTCGATCACACACATGCATACACGCACACACAAAAACTGAGGACCGATGATAATTTTAAGCAATTCGCTTGGAATGCAACACTTGGGATGAGATTACAATACAAACCGTGCTACCCAATTTATATGCTATGCAGTACGATATTAACATTTAAAAAGCAGGCTACCGTACATGTCAAATCGAGCGCTTTGTCATCCGACCACCTGGGGACAATTTGTCCGACATGTTTGCATGACAAAAGCTTCTGCTTTTCTCACCATAATGTTATTTACCAGTGTGAAATGGCGTTGAGTTTCTTACCTGATTCATACAGCGCTAGCTGTCAATGAGACCCATTTTGAAAAATCCGATTAATAAGTGTGACATTTTAACTGCTAATTGATTCCAATCTGCTGAAAAGTAAATAATGTGATTGGTTCTAAGTAGGCTTCATTTTTTTTCATGTACGCATTGGTGTCATTGGGTTCTAAGCAAGTAAGTTAGCTGTGTTGCCCTGTGTTCCAAGTTTTGCTGTGTCTTGGGTGAGTTTGTTTTAATTAGTACTTATTTACTTTATTTTAGTTTATTCTTATTATTTGTAAGTATCAAGCCTTGAAGTCTTGTTTATATACTGCTTGTTTAACAAAGGGCATTAAATAGACATTTTTGACCAGACATGTTGAATAATCATGATTTCGATATTGACCAAAATAATTGTGATTATTATTTTGGCCATATTCGTGCAGCCCTACTTTGAAGATATCGCAAAGTGTGATCACATTTGTTATATTTAGAGGTTAAACTATTAATTATGAACGTATTTCTTCAATTATTAGTTTTTAATCGCTTTTTGCAGATTATCAAACAAGAGGGGGTTGAAGTTTATTTAACATGTTGCAAAAATTAAAGTCCGCTAGCTTAATGCTAACATATGAGGTGAAAATGCCACAGACAGCATAGCGGAATTCATCGTTATTGTAATAATTTTTGAAACATTATACAAATAAGATTTTCATATGGTTGCACTTTGTTGCATTTATTTTTTTTACCTAAAAAAAAGGCATTTGAAGTGTACAAATTCAAACATTTTTTATTCTAAAAGACACTGAGCTATCAGTTAATTTCTCGCGTTGACTAATGGAGGAATTTTCTCAAAAATGATACGCTTTAGGACTTTGCAAAATATCAATATACTGTACTTTTGAGCTACTATTAATTTAATTTATACAATGCTGTTGTGTGCGATCCTGCACACTTTGTATGGATAACAACATATTAAGCGACAAAGCTCATCACAATATTGAAACTCAGTATGCTATATAAAATGGACAGCTATCAACATATAATCCACTCCTTTGCTTACACTTGTTATAACGTGACCTATGACTGAATGCTTTGGTGTGCACATAATCTTGATCATACTTTAATCATATGGCGAGCAGACATCAAACCACCCAAACCCATCTTTGTAAATGCACCCCGCCACACTTGCCCCCCCTCCCCCTCGCAACACTGTTTTCTGCATTAATATGTATGTATTTAATGACACATAATGATGGGTAATAAAATGTTAGGGTAAGTCCAAAACATCACCATGGCAACCACCTGGGCTTCTACAAAGAGCCAAGTGCACATAGCTGTGCCGTTCCTCGCTATTACATCTGCTTTAAGGTGTGCATGTGTGTGTGTGTGTGTGTGTGTGCGTGCCTGCGTGCGTGTGTGTGTGCATATGTGTGCATGTGTGTTTGTGTGTGTGTGTGTGTGTAAGAGAGAGAGAAAGAGGTATGGAGTATTGGGGGTTGGAATTGGGGAAAAGGAGTGAGAGCAAGGCGCGCACTCAAACCTACACACACACACACACACACACACACACACACACACCCATGCTCTGTAATTGGCCGTGCTATTCAGGAGCACTCCGCTCGCTGCATTGTGCGCCTTTGGAACAGGATAAATGGTGGTCTTAGCATCAGGCTAAATCTATTAGGAACCTATGGCCCAAGTCTAAATTTCATTTAGTTTTTTTTCCTACGGAAAAATTGAAATAATTTGTGGTCAAAAGATGAATGACATTTTTCACATTGTCCAGTATATCAGAAGATAAAATGTATTCATTATCGCATTATCGTTTATAATATAATTTGTTTTTTTATGGAATGGAATAATTTATATTGTGTAGTGTTTATACGATCTTCCTTGCAGATAAGAGGTTCATTTTTAGAATCTCAGCTCTATTTGGTGAATTTTACATTTGTTTAAATGTATTCTCTCCCTCCCACATTTCCAAAACATTTTAAGGTTAATTTAAGAACTTGAATTGTCCATAAATGTGAATGTGGATGATTGTAGAATAATTGAGCGCATCCGTTACCCGAATGACAAGAAGTACTATGAAAATATATGAATGAAATTTGATACAGAATGCAAAATTTCCCAATTAATAGACAGCGGAACCTCCATGGACTTACAGTGGACTGGAGCAGGCTAAAATGTGTCGCTGTGGTGGCCATGTTGGCTGTGTCCATGTTGCCTTCAAGTATAAAGGAAAGCACGGACATGAGCTTATCATCACTCTAAGCAGTTGTTTAAGTTTGACTTTTTTTTCTTCATTTAGTACACATTTGAATAAGTTGGGTCTTGGGAGGTTTTAGGACAAAAGAACTTTTGAATAGAATGAGTTAAAGTCTTCATTGCTGATTGGCTTCTGTCTTTTTTTTAAATCACCTGTCATTGGTGTAATAGAAATTGGGTGCATCAAAAATATTATTGGTATCGATTACTTGGTATCAGTTGAGTACTTCTGCTGTTATGTGTCTGGAAAAAACATGCATAATAAACACATGCCTAAAATGATGATACCGTAATGAATACTGTATATCATTTTATATGCTGTACTGTATACCATTGTATATTCTTATCTCATTCACTGCCATTGACGGCTATAGACATAAAAACCCAATTTTTCACTGAATAAGTTAGCTCAGAGTGAGTTTTTGTTCTTTTAAATCGAAAGTATGCCACTTATTTTTCTGCATTTTAAACATCCCACGATATTGTGCAAATATGCTACTTTTTTTAGGTATAGTTGTGGCGAACAGTCGCTTGCTAGTCTGCCTGCTGCTGTTTTTCCAGGTGCAACTCCATTTCAATCAAATGAGTCAGGGGTGATGGATTTAGCAGGGGGTGGTATGGCAAGCTGTTTGCGCACTTACCTTTCTTTCATAGAGTCAGTGTGAAATGAATTTTACTCCAATGGCAGCAAGTGCAACAGAGACAAAACTCGATAGCCGTTTAAATTTCGGGATGTCGTGACTGTTGAAGCAATCTATTATGTGCAAAATGACTTTTCTTCATCTTTGTGCTCCTAGTGAGACATTTTGAGGAAGAGGCAAGAATCTCTGACATGATTTAAAAGTCTTCTCGCTCATTGCCTTTAATTCCTTTGTGCTTATTCACCTTGCTGCTTTTCTATTTCCTGTCGACTTGAAAAAAAAAGAAAAAAAAAAAAAGAAAAACTTTGTTAAGGGAGCCTGCTGGGAAAATAGCATTCTGCCAGCTGCTGTGGGCATTTTGCACTCAGACTGGTGGGTGTCCTCTCTGAGACGCCAAACAGATACCCACGGCCAGCGCTCACCTGTAAGTGTGTGTGTGAGTGTGTGTTGCCTTAGGGGTGTGTCTGTGTGCAAGTGCACTCTAGGTGGGTGGAAGACTGTCAGTAATAATATCAAGATGCCTGGTCCAGGGGATTATTGCTCCTCTTTTCCACTACTATCAGCAGAGGAGAGCTGTCTTTCTATCAAGCCGGGCCTAGCCAACACCATGCATTTATGTTACTTGTAAACAACGTTGCCGACCTGAATTTGGGTTCCGAGGAGTGTAGTTATATGCCCGCTGAGAAGGGAAAACAGCTAGGTGACGAATATCAGATACGCTCAAAAAAAAAAAAAAAAACATGGAATGTACTACTCAAGGGTGGACCCATCACGAACTGGCCAAAATGCTGTTGACATCACTCAGCTGGCATGTTTAGGATTAGAAGCTTGATACAGTATTATTTTTGTCGCCTGTTTAAAAGTGCCACCTGTGTCAAGAACTGAACAAAATGAGCAGTTTTGTAAGGAAGTGGGATTTCACAGGAATTAAAAAAATAAATCCCATAACAAGTTGAGGCAGTTGACGAACATAAAATTTTCAGAAATACGGTTTCAATATTCCAATACAGTTTTTATGGGTGAAAGGGAAGGAGGGGGGCCTTAAGTAACGGTTCTCAAATGAGGTTACATGAACATTTGGGGTACGTGAAGACACTTCATATCGTGCGCAAGATTTTAACATTTCTGCAAGAATCAGCAACCTTACAGCGCACTTTTCTTTTATAATTAAGAACAAGTAAATTGGAACATGAAGCAACTTATTGTCAAATTGTTTTTTTAGTGACTCATTAGCAAAACCTTTGCTTTTTTTTAGCTTTCACACTGGTGTATATCGTCAGCAGTGACACAATCATACAAAATATTGCCATAGTTTTGGTGATACCTGCAGAAATGCACATCTGAGAATTGCTGTTTTTAGGTAATGGCAATTTGAACACAAACAGTGGTTCAGCACATGTAGAAAAACAATATGACAATATTCACAACCATATTTTTTTCCCTTTTAAAATATGACAAAGTATTACTGAGTCGGTTGTAATAACAGTTTTCAATTTCTTTGTATTTTACACTGCCCCCTGGGTGGCCAGTGTCACATATCTGAAGAAGAAGAATTATGTCCATAGAACTGCAGCAAAAAAAAGAAACCAAAATGTCTAATAATTTACTTTAAAAATTACTTCATTTAGTTAATTTTGTCAGTAGGGGCACAATCATAAAAATAAGTGCCATAGATTTGCTGATACCTGCAGAAACCCTGTTAATATTTGAAATGCCTTCATTTATGCCCATTATGCCTCATGTCCACATTTGAGAATCACTGCTTTTAAGCAATCTCAATTTGAATACAAACGGTGGTTCGGAACATGTAGAAAAACAATATAATAATATTCACAACAATATTTTTCTTCCCTTTTCAAAATATGACGAATTATTACATAGTCAGTGGTCAAACACATTTTCTTTGTATATTACTGTATACTTGGTGACCACGTGTGACACATTTAAAGGAGCAGAACTATGTCCATAGAATTGCAGAAAAAAAAACTTTAAAGTAGACTTCCTTTAGTTCATTTCCTATTAGTTTGTCAGTTTATGTCATTTTAGGAACCATTGTGGGATTCCTTCGTTCCTTCATGCATGCAGCAGGACGGGAATTATTTTTTGAATGAACTGTCACCAAATACTTTCAAGAAACATGCACCCTGAGGGGATGCCATAAATCTAGTATTAAATCACCAAGTTCATCCCAGGCTATGCACATGGACCTGGAGGAGCTGGACTCTTGCCATTGCAGTTGATGGTTGGGAGAGGCTGTGGCTTGATTTGAGTCTGCTCTCTGTAGACACAAGTAAGGCTTCCCACCCCTCCCCCTCCCCCCCAAGGTAATCATTTTGCCGCCGACATGGCGCTGCTAATCAAGCATCATAATCTTCCTAGCCGCTTTCAGTACCCGTGTGTTGAAAAGCTTAGCAACGACCCTGTCATAGAGATGCCCCCTGGATCTTGTCCGGGCCCCATACATTTTGGCCCATTCCCACTGTGATCAGCAGCCTACTCACTTACCCTAATATGTTGATTATCTTCATCTGGCAAAACAAAGACAGCGCACATGTAAATTGACGCTGGTGAAAAAAAAAAAAAGCCTTTTCAATTTCAATTCAAGTCTGGGAACGCTAATGCTGTGTGCACAGCTGCTTAAATTTTTGTTAACATCTCTAAAGTACAAATTATGAGCGTACTTTACATGTGCCACCGAGAAATGATCATTACGCACGAGTTTGATCGTATTCCAGCGGCGTTCCGCGCCAAAGTGTTGGCTTTTGTTTTTAACAGTGAATCCACAATCGCAGCAGCGCGCTTTTGTTCCCCCTTCCACCTACTTGCCATCAGGCCAGCTCGACTCTTAAAGAATTACCTGCTTGGTTAATAATTGTTCATGACTTGACTGGAGGAAGGCAGCACAATTAAAAAGTAATTAAATGTGATCAATGTCGCAATACGGACACGGGCTCGATTTGAATCACGGAAACTTTTTTTTTTTTTAATACCAAAGCGTTTTTAACCAATCTGTAATCTCATTTGCCACAGCGGTCGGTCGATGAGCGTGTTTCTATTCTTTTAATTGATTTTTGTGCCAGCTTAATCAGCAGCAAAATTAATTGCTCAGAACAGAAAAATACAGCGATTTCAAAACTACTCCCTGGAAATTGGAAAAGGCTTGATAGATGGATGTTCAGGGCCCACTTATTAGCATTGACCCCTCCTGTAATTATAAGATCCATTTGTGATAGTTATTATGCAAGCATGAAGCAGGCCTTCAATAATAAGGGCTGGACTGCGTGGTCCTGGTCTCTCCCAAGGGGGCCCTCGTTGGATTCACTCAAAAGCAATGTTTGTTTATTTTTTTTTCTTGATGGTGCATGTGGGCATTTGTGTTGCCATGGGGAGGCGGCAGATGAAGTGGATTGCGTTACAACACCGGCAAACTTGAGGATAGATTCTGAGCTCGGCTCGGTTTTTTTAAATGCCCGATTTTCCCTTTATTTTATCCTAAAATTCAAAATGAATGAAGTCTGCACTCGATTGCCTCAATGCGCTACCAACATGACTTCTGACACTAACTGGCTCACTAAAATATAAATCTTGATATTTAATCCCTTTTCTGGCCAATTACCGTACATGCCAGTTCTCACCTCAAACCGGCAACACGTCATTCAACGTTTGATTGATAGCTTGTCCAAGTGTTCTGGTTTTCCAGACGCATGTAGGAATTCAATGCAGTGTCGAAATGATTTGGTAGCTTCGGACAAGTCTTAATGGCTATTAAAGATGCTCATGAAAAGATATTAAAGAAGTTAGTGAAAATTTTGCTGTTGTAATAAGTGTGTATTTTTAGTCCTTATAACTGGATTTTTTGCAACATTTAGGATAATGGGGGTGGACCCAACAGAAAATATCAGAAACAAAACAGGAACAATATGTCATATGTTGGCCATTTTTAAGGTTACTTGGGGATTATCCATGTGATATCTTCATCATTTGGAAATTGATAAAGAGCAGAAAATGAATTAAATCATTTCTGCTGAAACTAAATTTTCTTGAGTCAGCACATGCAGTGATGATGATGATTCAGTGAGAAGGGAAATTTTGGAACTGGTTTACCCGTAAAAAGTTCATTTTCAACTTTGTGTAATTACAAAAGCTGTACTGTTAATGAAACAAATTCATTAGTAGCATTTTTTGAATATATATATATATATATATATATATATATATATATATATATATATATATATATATATATATATATATATATATATATATATATATATGCATATATATAGCACTGGCAGTTTAATGAAATTTCATGGAAAATGCTATATTGGATGTTTTGGGGTTTTTTTTAAATCAAAATAATAAAATAAATAAAGACTTCCAGTTGTCACTACCTAGTCACGAGATTGGAAATATTTATTTTATTTTACTTTATTTTGTTTTAATTTACAGATCCAGCTTCAGCAGTCTCCAGTCAAAAATAATCACATTTTTCTGTGTTCACAAGGGAAAAAGTTGCAATGTGTTGCAATGTGAGATGTGAAAGTATTTTTCTCACAGAGCCTTCAGTTAAGGCAATCCAAAAAGGTAGTACGGAGTGAAATATGAGTGTGAAAAAATGGGTCAGATCCACGAGCAACAGAGCATATTTTTTGCCCTTTATTATGGTTACAGTTTGTCAGTGAGTGCATGCACCCAAATTAATGATTGGCACCATTACCTTAATGCCAAGAAGCTTGCCAGAGAAAAGTAAAGTATTTGCAACCACTGCTTATTTGATATTTAGCTAATTGATTTAAAGTAATATAATGACAGCCTCCTGCACGTGCGTGTTAGCCACGAGAGCATTAGGCGGATTTTTGAAATGCGAGGGCGCGCATCCCGTTCACCGAACAGGGGCGAATAAAGTGAATGCCATCGTAATTGTTGCGGTCGACGGCGCGCGTGAGTTCATTGCAGGCGATTATTTATGCACATATGTAAATTTTCATATTTAAAAGGATCAATTAGAGTGACGTTGTCTTGGCGGCAAATTAAAAGGTCTGCTGTTTTAAAGGTTAATGAATACCCTGATGCCTGTGAGCTATGCGGCTTGAACACAAGCGGTAAATTGCATGAAAAACATACGTTAAAAAAAATGTGCATCATTCAATGCTCAAACACTGAATGTAGTATGTGCCACTTAGCCAACAGCCGTTTCTCGAAAAGTAAATAACCTTTGACTGAGATTAGAGACTTGTCAAAGTTGCTATATTCTGACACATTACAGAATCCCGCTCCCCCCTTTTTCGCTATTCATTTGATTCGAGTCACCAAGGAAATATAAAAACTGCCCTCTTTATTACCTATTAAAAGCATTAATGGCCGTAGCTTATGTTGCGTTAAAGCCCCGTTTGTATTTTTTCGCCCATAAACGTCCATACTCATGATTCCTTTTCTTTTACGTCTCTGTAAAACCATTTTATTTTATTATAACCACTCGTTTATGTCACGCGTTGGCGCTATTTTGTTCAGATCTGCTCTCAGTGCCGTGTTTCGTTTGTAAAAGTTTGCAACATAAAGCGTTGGATGAAATGTAGTTGAGTCGAAGCCAAAAATGTAAAAACAGTCCAGAATGGTGACAGGTCTATAAAAGCCAATCATATAAACGGCAGGTTTTTAAAGCAATCTCTCCTTTAAAGAGCTGTGTATTTATTGCTTCATTAAAGTGTAAAGAAAAAAAAAAAAAAAAAACACCAAAGCTGTCTCCTTCTAAAGGTATAGCTCAGGTAAATATCGTCATTTTTTTCTCAAAAAAAAAAAGATATTTCCTCCACTCATTCAGCCTGGCTTGTTTGGTAATAAGAAACAGGTCGCTCTATTGGTTTGTTTTTGTTTCTTTAGTAAGGCTGTAATTTAGGACTCATGTTCAGTGTCTCTGCACTCCACTAGCTGTGCAGGCTTGGAGTCTTCAGCATTGCGGGAAATAAGCGAGAGGAGACTCGAACAGTTCTGCCATGTGTCATTCAGGGGAACTTGGGGATCAATTTGGATTTGGAGATTGACATTTTTGTTGGAATCATCAAAAAAAAATCTTATAATTGCGCATGTTAACTAGGAAATGGCACACACATGTTATGTGCCACTCACAAGGCTTGTCGCCAACATGTTTGAGGTGTTAATTAGAATGAGAGGAAAGACATATTTGATAATTGTTTTCAGAAGGCAACCGTAGCGCAATATAAATTGAAAACAGACTTGTTATGTCATTAGAGAAAACAGTTGGAATTGTTCTCTTGGCTCTCTGAGTCGACGAGTGCTTGTTTTCTGTTTGAGGTTTATAAGATCACACTGCAAAAATGACATTAAAAAATGAAGAAACGTGGCTTGGCTGTTTAATTTACTTTGATAAATTTAGATGAAATACAAAATGGTTTGAAATGTACTATGAAAGCCATTTATTATACTCTGTTTTTGAGCTATCCTTTGTATAAAAAAGAAAACCGTTTTATCACACTTTAAATATTTAATATTAATTATTTTCCTAATTAAAAATAAGGGTCAGGACAGTTATGGCCTTTTTGGACTGTGTTGTTGTCAACCATGAGCGCACACGTCACTCAGAAAAAGAATAGCAAGGAAGCAGCAACAGTGTGAGTGCTTTACATTACTGCCTCCTCCAGGACTGGAGTGGAACTGTTTTTATTTTTTAACCCTTTTTTCCCCTCATTTTATGAATTATCTTGTTTATCTTTTAGTTTGAACTAGCCATCAATATTGGTGTCCAAAATGATGTCTTTAAATAACTGTGGCAATTCTTCAACCAGCTCAAATATACTGGAAAAGACTTCCTTGATTTTTAGGCAGATGGACTTAATCTTCTTGTCATATGTTCGTATAGTTTGGCTCTCCTTGTTTCCTCCACAGAGGATGCGAAACATATCTCGAGCCAGACTAACGTCCTCCTGCAAGTCTCCATTACATGTGACTGTGTTCATTCTGCTGAACATCATGACAAAAAAAAAAAAAAAATCGAGGCTGCCGAGCTGTGGTGAGTTCATCCTGTTCCTCCACCAACATTCAGATCACAACTTAACAAGATGTACTCAAGACGTTATAAAAGGAAAACCAACATATTCATCAGCCACAATAACCATTATCTCTATAAGGTAAATTTTTTGATGGTGCAGAGCTCATCAAATTCATTAGATAATGAAACTCTATATGGTCAATTGCATTACAGCATACATCCGAGTAGGGAAAGTCCCAAGCGCTACTCATGCACACGCCGTATACAACAACTGGAATATTTCTACTGTAAAGTGCTTTTACACTGTGAGACATTTTCAATATGATGTCTAGACTTCAACGGAGAGGAGTGGCGGGGTGAGAGTGAGGGTCCAAACTGAGCCAAGTTTGCATCGACACTCACTATATATCTGAATGAGCTTTTTATATTGCATATAACTTAATCCAGATGGTTAACCCACTGTGGGCAACAACGCTTGCAATATTTGAAGCAATGTATTTTTGAGCTTCCATGCGTGCATGCTGTTTATTACGTATTTTTATTCATTCCAACCGTATACTCTATATGAAACGATTGTGTACCTGCTTGACCGTGTTGGCTGTGAGAACAATCGTGTGTGTGGTGCAGCAAGAACACGGAGATCTTTACTTCTCCTCTACCTCCTTTGTGGTCTCTAGCACCACATAGCAACAGCCTGGCAGCCACCCATTGAAATGTATATAGTATGTGTATATGTATGGCACTGATCTGCTGATTGTGTAAGCATTAAAAAAGGCTATTTTTTTCCCTGTCGTGGGTCCCTAACACGTTGAAGGAGAGATGCATATTTTTGCCGTGTTCCTTCTAAATAGATTAACAACGACAGGAATATCGTTCATTCATGTCTTTATTTTTCCCTCTTTTCTCACAGGTGACGTACATGTTCTAATGCACTTTTACTGTATACATATATTAAATGTGCTACCAGGAGCAAAAAGAAAAACGTTCGTTATGAACACAACACAAAACGTACATATTATACATAACACTTATTACCGTATTTTTCGCACTATAAGGCGTACCTAAAAGCCTTATTTTTTTAAAAAAAAGCTGATGTTGTGCCTTATAATCAGGCGCGCCTTATATATGGATCAAAATTGAGATTCGGATTCATAGATGGGGAATGAACTGATAAAGTAAGCTTTACCTGTTTCTTTTGTGTGTTTACAGTTGAACAAGGTTGGTCACATTGGCATTGAGTTATTATGCTATTGAGAGTTATTATTTGAGTTATTATTGTTATTACTTTGAGTATTACTATATTGTGTTTGAAAAAGTTTTAAAATATGTCATTAATTGAGGGTGCGCCTTATAAATGGAAAAAGTTTTAAAATATGTCTTTAATTGAGGGTGCGCCTCATAATCCGGTGCGCCTTATAGTGCGGAAAATATGGTACATACATACATGTAAATAAATGAAAATACTGTCCCTACTGGCAAGCATTCCATGCTTTGCCCATTCTCTCCATTTAGCTCCTCACTTGAAAACGTTTTTTTCATATCTTGTTTCTCATAAATGTGTTGAAAAATATTTGTGTTTTTCAATCGGGCAACAGTTTTTCACATATTTTGGTACTGCGATTTCCTGTGAAATGACAATATCTTGTTCCACCTTTCTTTGTTACCTGTTTTTGTTCATCTTATTTTATACTGTACTATAAAAGCCATACAATTTATCGCTAGCTGCAAAGAGGATCGCAGTTGTCCACGTGCCCCGCAATCCGAATTGAATTGTGAGATTTGAAATGCTTTCTTACGGTTTGATTTTTAAGTTGTTTTAGGCAGAGTCTTATGACGCAACAGCTTGACTAGTCTCTCAAGTGCAAATGTTGCTCCTGACTCCGGATACAAGCAACACAATGTTGTTCCAAAACCATGTTCAGTCGCATATTTAGGGCACTAATAAATGACTTAGTTACACTGATATTGACATTGACATCATGCACCTGTTGCCCGTGTTTTCCAGTGGCTTAGACTCCATTATAAATGCATCCAGCATAAATCATCCGCTTGCTAGCTGCGCTCGCTGGCATGGACGGAAATGACTGCACACTTTGATGCTGACAGCCTGACAAAGTTCCTGTTCCTACTGATCATTTTTTAACAAACCATGCCAACTCGAATGTGCTGTTTCATCTGCCATTTTTTTTCATGCACTCAAATTTATGAGCAGATATTTGTAGAAACCTTCCTAAAGGAGAAAATAGTGTGCTGCTAAGCTTTTTTTATGACTGACTGGTTGATATGAAATTTAAATCTGCTGTAGGGTATCCAAAGTTCAAAGCTATGCCATAGCTGCAGCCCTACATGTGTATATACTATATATTACACTATCATGATGACAGGATATCACATGATGCTTTATTTCCACGCGCTTCCTGCTGTATGCACTATATTCACTATGTGCTTCTTTAGTATTAGTGGCACTCTAACCACTTTGCTGCCAGATGCTCACAAGATGGGATTATCGGGGAAAACGTTTGCGCTGCACAGTTCTCACAACGGTTCTCTCTGGCCAATTACTGTCTTGATGGAAGCCAGAGAGACTGACTTTCATTACATGAATTTTTCCAGTCGTGCATGTAGATGCTGGCCAAAGCTCAGCTCGCATACTGTCTGCTGGACTGGGCCTCATTGGAAACGTCATCGGCAATGATGTCTCTGGGTCAATATGACCCGGAGGCGTTTGTATCCAAAAGTGTCAAAAACCTTTGATTGGATACCCACCCGCAAAGGCAATACTTATTTCATTCTTGTGTGTATATTTGTTGCTCCGGTATGGTAATAATCTCCTTGCTGAATATGACCAAGTGTCATGTGTAGTTATTGGAAAATTGCAGAAAATAATTTATAAGTCTTACCATCTCATTTTTTCCATGTAAAAAACCTAAAATAGTTTTGGGTCATTTTGATCTGGGTTTAGTTTATGTATATTTTGTTTTTTAAGACAAATTTTTAAAAAAAAATTAACAAAATGCAAACAATGAAACTTTTTAATCAGTATATTCTTTATGCATAACCCAATCATTGGTCTTGTATTGAAAAATGTATTACATTCAACATTTACTTTAACTTATGGGCAGCTCGTAGTGGTTAGCACATCCGCTTCACAGTTCAGGGACCCGAGTTCAAATCCATCTCACTCCGGCCTTCCTATGTGGAGTTTGCATGTTCTCCCCGAGCCTGCACGGGTTCTCTCCGGGCACTCCGGCTTCCTCCCGCAGTCCAAAAACAAGCATGGCAGGTGTATAGGACACACTTTATTGTCCGTAGTCGTCTCTGTGTGCCCTGCAATTGGCCGGAACCAGTTCAAGATGTCTTCCGATTACTGCCGGAAGCCAGATGAGATAGGCGTCAGCAAGCCTGCGACCCTTGTGACGATAAGCGGCTCTATAAAATTGGATAGATGGGATTTACGTTAACTTTCAAATGGGTCAGTTTGACCCACACAATAACATGAGGGTTGACTTGAATGAAGAGTTCAATCTTGTTGGAGTGAAGGATCATTTATTTATAGGATATCATCACTCACTTGATTATCTTCAAAAACATACATTTTCATTGAACATGGTTCGCCTTTAAATGAACACATTTCATAGCCTCTTAAAGCCGATCATTCCTTGATTAAGTTTTTAATTATTTGGTTAAAAATGGACATGAATGCCAGCCGCCACTGACGACCAACATTCAACTAATGGCGACATTTCAAAGTAGGGTTGTTGTTTAACTTTATGAAATTTTGCTCATTAATTTGCCGCGAGCCGACTAATTGGAATAAGTGGTGGGTTCGTATTCATTGTTATAATGAAATTAATACAGAGAAGAAGTACTCTTGAGGAGTTGGTGTGTGTGTGTGTGATTCAGCAAGCTTTAACTTAATTAAATATCTTAGCTCGGTTTTGAGGATCTTGAGTATTTTTCCCAGAATGTTTTTCTTCTGCCTTTTTTGTAGGTTTTTTTTGCATTTCACTTCAAGTAAGAGTCGTCGGCAACGGTTTGTTTACGGCGTCACTTTGCAAACTTTGCAGGTACAGATAATGGCTGCTAATTTCAAAGGCCTGATGAGAAATGTCCCTGTTGACGTTTATTTGTTTGAGTGTGTGAACAGCAAAGTGAGCAGTTAGGTGATTTTCCCACTTGCCTGTATGCGCATGTCTGTCTTTCAGTGTGTGTGTGAGCATGTAGTTCACTCTCAAGTGATTTTAACCCACAAAGGCCGACCGTTGCCCGGGGACGCACGCCACTTTGACATCTGGTTCAACACCGCATCCCCGAGAGGTGACTCTGGGACCTAAAGTTGCACATGAGAGTGAAATAATGCGTGCTTAATTGAATGCTGCTCACTGGGTATACGTCATTAAGTACACCTGCACGATCTAATGAGATCCATTGCAAGAACTGGATTAAGACAATTTTTTCCTGTGGACCTGATCACTCTATTGGATTATTGGGTGTGTTATGTTTTTGTTTTTTTTAATGAGAAAAACTAATTCATTTTCATGGCTTCTATCTTGGTAAAAAGACAGCAAATTAGTGTAACGCGTCTCTAATGTAGTTGTGTCAGAAGTACAGCTCTCACTCATGTATATTGTAAAACTGTAAAGAAAAGAAAATACACCAAACATAACTCAGGTAAGTCCCATACACAAAAATGAAATATATTACTAAATGTACACAAATTGCATGGATTAAATCAATCATATAACTAAATAACAAATGATATCCCTTCAATACAAAACACCAATTAAATGTAAATAAATGATTATTAATGCATATGCTAACATTTACCCAAAGGAAAATCTTAGCACAAACAAAAATGCTAATGAGCTAAACACATAAAAGGTAACTATACATTACTGAAGACAAAAACTAACATTACCTAGCATGTTATATTATCTACAGTTACATGTTGGACCAACAAATTTTGAGCATAAATGACAATATTCCAACAAACATTAGCTAGCATGTTATGTTATATTATCTATAGTCACATGTTGGACCAACAAATTTTGAGCATATTAGCATAAATGACAATATTCCAACAAAAAAAACCCTAACCCTAACCCCACTTTGAGAATCACTCAGAAAGCAATTTTGTCCAGTCCTTTGATCTTTACATGAAATGAATATTACATCAAAAGTGAAAGCATTGAAAGAAGACCCTAGGGAGCTGAAGTTTCACTCTGATGATGACAACGTGTTAAAGTTTGACGAACGACTTAGTTACCACACTTCTAGGAAATTCCCATCCCTTGGCTAAAGATTTATGAGTAGAATGTGGAAGAATGTAAAAAAAAAAAAAAAAAAAAAAAAAAAAAAGACAAAATACTGAGCAGTTTCCTTTCTTTGTGGCCACCCGCTTCTTCTTTGACAATCACCCCATGTCTTTGTGGTTCAATTAAAAGGAATTCAGTGGATGCACTAAACTGACATTTCTCCCCAACGTGGCGTTTGTTTACAGTATTTAGATCACGGTAGTCCTTTTCAGACGAACCATAAAGGTGTTTTTACCGGCAAACTTCCATAAGCAATAGTTCGTCTGCTATGTTGTTCATTCATAAAAAAAAATCCCTAAGATAAACGTTGCGCAAAATCCGTTCTGCGTGAAGGGGTGTGGTTGCCGAAATAAAGTCATTTTGACGCATGCGCCCGTGCGGAGGTTAAACCAAACCAACATTTGAAGCCAGATAAAAGTAATAAAGATGAAAGATGATGGATGAAGCAAAGTAAAATACATTATGCAAGTAATTAATGTAAGTATGAAAATGAATGGCAATTTCTTTTTCTTTCTTTTTTTTTAAATGTTGGATTGTTTTGTTTTTAACTTCAGTCAGATTGTAGGGTGCACAGCACATTTTTTATGATTACGTCCGAGCCATAGATTTGCTATAATGAAAAGTCCCCTGTTACGGTACATTTCTGGTTCCAAATATAATTTCGCTGTAGAGGAGTTCTACTTTAGTTAGAGTTCACCACTTCACTTTGGTGACTTTTTGTTGTTCTCTATTGCCATTAGCTTCACTTGCAAATGTGAAAACCAAGTTTATTTTCAGGTGCTTTCTGTTCTTGCACCATTTGAACGCCACATCCAATCTTCCGAGCCCACTGTTACGTATTCCCACGTATTCCCAGCCATCTTTCCTCACCCATCCTTCCTTTCATGCACCTCACATCCATCCTCTTTTCTTTCCTCCTTTTTTTCCTTTCAGCTGGCTCCCTCCCCTCGCGTCCCTGTCTCTTTCCCAACGTGTCATTAAGTCTAACCTCTGTGGCAGCGTCAAAGCCAAGCAGACCAGCTAAATGGGCCCATAGAGACGGAGATAGATAGATGGTGGGAGGGGGGCCGGCGCTCTGCAGTCCATCCTCTTTAGTCTTTTTGTGTCCGTGTGTATTTTTGCGCCGTTGTATTGTTGCTGCTCGTGTGTTGCCTCGTGTCGGTGTCACCCCCCCTTCATAAACACCTTGTTGACTTTCTCCGTCGTGTTTACCTCACTGACCAGTCATCTTGGTGCTCATAAACCCGTTGCAGGTACACGCACGTGCACACACACAGTTGAAACCCTCACAATGTGCATCAAAGTAGTGGTTGGAGAAGGTCACAACAGTGTAACAGCACCCTTTAATTTCTTCAGCAAACATGATCATCGATAAGCATCACACGCAAGTATTTTATTTCCCTGATGTGAGAGACTCGGTGTTTTATTGTATTGGGAGCTCATTCCGTTTGGAGACAAGGCATAAACAAATAGTGTTTCTCTTGTTTGGATAGTTTTTAAGCTTGTCCTTTTTTTTTTAACCAACTATGAGCAGCCCTTCTTCTGCAAAGCAAACAGTGCCATCTAGTGAGAAGGCTCCTCTTTCTGATCTATCCACATCAAACATCGGTGATAGAAAAGCCTCCATGGCCACGAGTTTTCAAATATATACCAAATAGATGCATTGGATGTTTTCTCTCTTTAGTTTCACAATTCTGAAGCTGATTTGATAAGACATGACATGTAACTCACACACAATAATTTGTGGTTCCAATGGAATGCTCTTCACTTTCTATTTTAATTTTTTTTTAATGTGTTTACAGCTTCCTCCACCTCATAAAGCCACTTAATTTAGGGTACTCGGTTTATTTTGTGTTGGTGGAAAATTTTGAGGCAACCAGTTTGGTGGTCCTTTAGGAGTGTTGCTGCTGTCTTGTTTTAGCATGTTGTATAACTCCTCTTCAGCTTTGCCTCGCCGAGGCATTCAAATGCACATGCTACGTAAGTCTTTCTGTGCAGATAATGCACATTTCTTGAAAGAAGGCGGTAACTTGTTTTTCTTTGGTTTCTGCGGACCATTTAAATGGCCGTGCTGGACCTGACCCAGCTCACGTATTGCATCGGTGTTTTCCGAGGGGAACATCCTGGCGCTGATGTGAGTAGCCCAGTTTATCCATACTGATGCTTTTCCTTGATAAAGAGACGTTGAAGTATGCCTGAAAAAAAATCATAAACCAACTGGACCTCTTTTTTCTTCTTGTGGCCCTGGGCAACAAGCGCGGCTTCCAGATGCTATCTGAGGCCTTATCGAGGGTGTGGAAAGTACCCAGACCAAGAGTCCTGACACTCCCAAGTCTGGTCCCACTGGGGACACACTAAGGTCCTTGAAGACTGCCAGTCATTAGTTCAGTGGGTAACTAGAATTCATTGTCCCACTTTTTGCACACATTGGCATATATAGTGCCTTCACACAACTTTCCGTGTTTCAGCACACGGAAATTTGGGTTACACTTTCAAACTGTGTGTGCATACCTGCATTTCTACTTGTTTCATTTGAGTTATAGTGCAGTATGGTTGGTGCCTTGAAATGATATAACTGTATAACTGTACAATCCAAGATGTAAAAAAATATCAATATAAACGGAATGGAGTCACAAGTCTAAATAAACAGATAAATAGTATAACATATACAATATTCTTGGCCTAGGTACTTCACAGTAATCATGAGACTATGTATTATGCAGTTGGTTTCCAAACTGTGGCCTGGGGGCCATTTGCGGCCTATCTTTCACACTTCAGTGTCTCTGACATATAAATGGTAAAATAATCCTAATTTGCGTCATCACTTTTAACACATTTGTTTCTTTTTTTTCTTTATTCCCTTTTTAAATAGGTACATTATATAGATATTATATATAGGATCGTTTTTAGTTAAAAAAAATGCCTTATCTTTTTTTTTCCCCAGATAAAAAAATCTGAAAAACACCCTTGCTTTACCTGCTCAAGATTTTGGGGCTGATTACCAATCAGAAAACAAATAAATCGGCCCATTTTATTTCAGTAATTTGTTTAACTGTGTTGTCACCCCATGGAGGATTATGACCAGCCAACCCCATGTACAGCCAACATTTGCATATAATCAACGGCACTTGAAGTATATTAAAAAATAAATTAAAAAAACCCACAAAATTCACCTAAAAATGTTGATGAACATTCAACACATGAAAAATGTGGTGAAAAACCTGTCACTTGTGAAAAACACCCACATAATGAATTAAATACTGTAGAAAAAATACATGATACATGATACATGATACATGCTAATATATGCTAAAAAAAAAAAGTTTTATTTATTTTTTGATTTTCTGCAAATAAATCTGCAAATTATAACATTAAGCCGATTACTGATTTTGCATAAGAATGCAAAATATTTTCTGATCCGACCAGCTGATCCAGGTCTGCATAAAGTCTCAACATTATATAGAATGTTAACATTTTTTTCCTAGACTTTTTGAAACAATCATTGCAATCAACGATTTCTGTAACTCTGAATGAGACCTGTGCACCTGTCGACTGGTATTTTGTCCGATTCCTGGTGCGCAAACCTCTCCAGCTGTCTCGGGTTTAAAGGGTTCTGCGCCTGATAATCTCTACCAGGGCCACTTCAAAACAGTCCAGTTTTTTTTCCTCTCTCTCTCTCTCTCTTTTTTTTTTTTAATATTTCCGTGTGTTTTAGTTATTTGTGCTATTCGAGGAACAAGTACCTATGGCACATTTTGTTCCATAATGCATTGCTAAGCCTGTGTTTTCATTGTACCCTGACCCAGATACAGTAAAGCAGCTCCAAAATATGAGCAGGGCGTCACATATTGAACATTTCCAATGAATGCAGAATGTACTGTATGTGATTGAGAACTGTCCTCATTGTTAAAGTGAGCCACTAATCGAAGCTAGACACGATCTCACATCATTGAATAGAACAGGTCAAACAACCCCGACTCCTCCACTCTAAGTCAAGCGGTTCATTATTGCGTCGAACAATAGCTTGGCACTTACGTTACATACAGCCTGTACATAAAAGTCACCGCAACGAAGCCTATCTGTGGCTTTTCTTAGTTTGCTGTGCTCAACTGATAATTGTTGTTTGTCAATGCAGTTGTACTTGTGATGCGGTCTAACGTCACACCTCTGTCAGCTCATAAACAAAATGAGAGGCATCTTACTTCAATTGAAAATTAAAAGGTATGAAAATGCATTTCCTGAAAAACTAGTACCCCAATGATCCCAAAATGATGCTTCTGGCCATCCAGTGTGGAGTTTGCATGCTCTCCCCAAGCCTGCGTGGGTTTTTTTTCCAGCTACTCCGGCTTCCTCCCACATTCCAAAAACATGCATGGCAGGTGTATTGGACATACTAATTTGTTCTTAGGTGTGATTGAGTGCGTGAATGGTTGTTTGTCTCTGTGTGCCTTGCAATTGACTGGAAACCAGTTGAGTGTGTCCCCCTCGGAAGGATAGGCACCAGCAGGCCTATGACCCTAATGAGGATAAGCGGCAACAGAAAATGGATGGATGTTTGTTTTCCTATATATTTCATTTAACCCCTTTATCTTATTCTGGCAAATATTGAAATCAACATCAGCAAGTTTTCGGTATTTTGAATTTTGTCATGTGTCATCCTCAAGTTGAGACCGAATTGGTGGTTAACTTAATCGCGAGTAACTGTGATGTCATTTTGAGCAGGGGCCAGTTTCAAATTAGCCACCCCTTGAAACAGATCAAATCGGGTTGATTTTGCAGCTTATGCATCATTTCATAGAATAACCTTTGTGGGGCTTCATAGGGCTATTTTAAAGAAAATTGTTGACTTTCCCTTTAAGACGAGGTAGGTTAAGAAAATTGAAGCACTGTAGCAACTTTGGACAACCTGAAACTTTGGCAACATTGTGAAGTTGGTCTAAATGTATCTTCAGATGGAATTAAAAAGTTTCGAACTTGACTACGGCGCCCGAAAGTTTCTAGACCCAGCCCGGCCCGAGATTGTTATTCCTGCGCAATGGGATACTTTAATAGCCTTCTCTGCTGCCCTCGATTGACGATGTGAGAGATAATAGCCCCGATATTCAGCGGAGGAAAAAAGGGGTAGGAGTTAGTGTTCCCCATTCCCTCAGTTTGGGAAGTCAAGGACCGTCAGAGAGACGATGAAAAGATTCAGAAACACTATACAGTTCCTTTTCCAAATATTAGATATCTTTGTTTTTCTTGGAGAAGCGTATAAACGAAAGGCCCCTTTAGATCAGTTGGCACGCGGAGTCCTAAGCGCAAGCAGTTTCGCATTGGCAAAGCGTCTCTAATCATGAAGAAACCTCAGAATGACAAGCTGTTCCTGGAAAGGTTATTGAACAGAGATGTTGCAGAGGTCAATACTTGACATTTTTGACTTTCTCTCATTTAGTTGATATTTTGGAGGGGAATATCTTGCTCTTGACTGACACTTTTTGGGGGGATGTTATTTATCTTTAAAAACTGCTTTCCCCACCATTTAATTCCTTGCTTCATGCCAAGTCCAACATTCATAACAAAAAATCTGACTGTTCACATGTTTCCTTACACAAATCAATACGGAACAGCAATTTGATGTGTGGTTTGGGAAAGGTAAAATATGTATATAGATTATATTGCATGCATGATTTATTGTTCATTGGGTGAAAATGTGTTTTGTAAATGTGCAGCACAACCAAAAGGTAAAAGTTGATAATCACTCCTAATAATGACCCATATGTGATCAATTTTACAGTGTTTTCATGATTCCATTTTTATGACAAAAGGGTTTTCAATCTCAGGGGTTTTCTTGGGCTGGACCGATCACCCAGCATTTTATTTGGCCAATATGAGCTCTTTTTAAGTCGACAAAGATGTAAGATAATGATCTTCAAAAGTTCCACTGCACTAAATTTAGCTGTTTGGTGATTTTGAATAAAATAAATAAATAATGATAAATATTTTTTATTATTATAAATATTCATAATATTTATTATTAATAAATAAATACATAAATACTCGAGAACTAATTATTCAAAAATGGTGAGTCAAATTTTCTGCCTGTAGCTCATATCAGTGTTATTATTATAATATATATATATATATTATATTGGTGTTAGCGTTATAGTATCAAAAAATAAGCTTTTTAATTCATTAAGGCATATATTTTTTTATTTCATCAGCTGATTAATTGGTTATTTATTCTGGCATCAGGCTTAAAAACTCCATCAGGGATTGGTGCTTTGCTTCAAGTGGTAAGGAAGTGCACTGAATATTACTAGGTGGCGTTTTTAATACGTTATTTGGGTTTTCTTGTAAAAAGCGCAAATACATAAACCCCACACAATTTTTGCATTCATCAGTATACAAAGTGTAAAAACCTTTTCCTTGTTGCACAATTCAGCTAATGTTTCACTGCTCTTCCCCCCATCTAAAAAAAATACCAACGTTGATGCCAACTTGTGACCAAGTAACTTCTATAAAGAGAGGCCACAAATCCTCTCTCCTTGGCTTTCGTTCCGTCTTAAAGAAATACTTAAATCCATGGAGTTAAGCACTTTACATGCAAAGATGATGAATGAAGAGGGACGTATGGGCAGTGAGAAAAGTGCAGGAAGGGTTTCTTTAGTGGGTTGAGTCGCGTTCCCTGTTGTGTTCCAGCTTTCCAGTGAAGGCCTGGCCTGGACGTAGTAGATCAGTCTCGGGCCAAAGGGGAGAAAGTAAAGGGACCCAAGTCTGCGCAGACGCCAGTCCCACCACAATGAGCCACTTTAGGCCCTTGTGGTTAGGCCTCAGAGGCAGCTCCCTCCATCTTCTGCCTGTTCTCTTGACTCCCCTCTCCTATTCCTCCAACATTTTTTAAAGCATTTGGACTTTGTATTTTGTCCGCCTTAATGCTTGAGAATTATCTGTCATTGCGGAGCAGAATGGTAGAAATGGGAGTGATTTCATAGAGGGAAGGTTTTGGGTTTTTTTTAGGGGGGTGGGAGGGCTCAGAGTTAATCTTGACAGATGGACCTGTTCTGCCACCCCTCTTCCTTTTCTTCCCTTAAAGGGACACTGTGTAGGATTTAGACAGTTTTTCTTTAAAAAGGATTAATTAAATGTTTATAAATTCCAAAAACTTGCAAATAAATGTGTTCTTAATGACCAACAGTATGTTTTAGATATAATCGTAGGTCTAGTTAGCATTAAATTATATTATATGGGGTGTGGCACTTATCTGGAGGCGGCCATGTTTGTTATAGCTACGGACAATGGTAAATACAGCACCTGCAGCAGCACCTGCTGTCCGTAATGAAAAACGGTCTAAATCTTACACAGTGTCCCTTTAAGGAACAAGGCTCAGGGGACCAAGCAGGTACTGCAAGTGGAGGCTTAGAACTGAAGTAGTTTCCGCAAGTTCATAAGAAACAAGTTGCGCAATCACATTAGAAAAGCTGATCTTTCATTTGGAAGAAAGTCACACCCAATAATACAGTCTCTAGTCCTATATAATGTGTATACCACAATTTTCATCAGGATTTGATCATATTCAATGCTATTACTTAATGTGCTATTTTGGACTCACACATTTAAATACTTTTATCCATCCGCAAGAATCCATAAATCCATTCATTGAGTCATTAGCCATATCCATCAAACCATCTGTCCAGCCATTAGCCATATCCATCGATCCATCACTCCATCCAGTCATTATCCATTTGTGTCCTCCTCTCGATCCAATCATGAGCCATATGCATCCATCCATTCATCCATCCATCCATCCATCCATCCATCCATCCATCCATCCATCCATCCATCCATCCATCCATCCATCCATCCATCCAATGTTGTGTCATGCCACCAACGGTCGAGCAGCAGCTGTTGGGCCGAAAAGGTCATTACCTAGTGGGCACTCTGTATTGTCTCAACGAAGGGAGGTAAAGGTCACGGCCCATTGCTTGGCTGCATACCTCCAACAGGGTACAGCCTACTCGCCTGTCAGGAGAAAAGGTCGGAAGATGGAAGACAATGGTCCCTCTATTGCCCTCTCTTTAGCCTGAAGGAGCGAGAGCTTAAAAAGAGCCTCTCAATCTCTTTCTTGTTGCCGCTATCTATTTTCCTTGGCCCTTTGGGTGCCACGTGAAAACTGTTGTCTACCTGTGTGAGTGATCAGAAGAGGTAGAATAAGTGCAGGGGGAAAAGGGTGGTTCCCCAACCTTTTGTTGGACTACAGACTCCCTGCTGTTTTTCTCCTCCTCCTCTACCACCCTTTCTTCACCCCTACTTGTCCTCATCCTTCCATCTCAAGAGAGACAGTATAATAAGGAGGTATGGTTTTGCCATCCCTTCTTGTCTCTCTAATTAAGCCGGTCGCCTTGAGTCTCTTCATGTTTGTGTCCGTTTGACACACAGCTAAAAACACTTTGACGTCTTTCTTAACGTAATCCCTCGCAGATATACATCGACTGAAAGGGTCAGTTTACTCCTACAGAGCAGTTGGAAAATAAACTGCAAAAACCACAGTTGAAGACAGTTTTGGCTCGAGTTTGGGATGACGGATTAGATGCTGGACCTTTGGCTTTTGCTGAGATGAACTCAACGATAGAACCTTACAGAAGGAAAACACTTTCTGAAGCTTTCGGGACAATATCAATTTCTTAAGGTACTGGTTGACTTTAAATGTGTAATACAATGACAGACTAGCCTGAAATAAGACCCCAAACCACAATCAGGTCCTCAAATGTTGAAGAGAAAAACTTAAAGGAAAAAAAAAGATTAGCGGTGACAGGGGATGAGAGGGAGGGTCAAGTATAAGGTGGGCAGGACGGGCGACTTCACCTTTGTGACACCCTGCTTCTTTTTGAAGCAATTACTTGCCCGCTTTGGGACTTTCAACAACTTTTATCAACTTTGCCTGCTGTCAAGTCATCATTGCACTATATAGCACAATATGTGTTCTGTAATCTATATTGTGTACCGGTATTTGTCTGTATCGTGTATCTATTTGTCTGTATTTGGTACAGGCAGCATCCACTTCAACCTGTGGGCCTGGATAGGGGCTCCTCCCACCTGTGGTCCCTTCTGAAGGTTTCTGATTTTCCCCAAATTGGGGTTTTTGAGTTTTTCCTTCCCCTTCTGGGAGTTTTAACAGGGGATCCTGTTGTGTACCTTACCCCGAAAAGATGTTTCTGCATGACTTTTTTTTTTTTTTTTGAAAGAAGTCTCCTCATGACCTCTTTTCATATGTGAAGCCCTTTGAGACTTTGGTGATTCAGGCCTATACAAATAAAATCTGATTGATTGATTGATTGAACACGGGACAATAATGATCACATGCAACATTGCATACCTTTTGCCTTGTGTCAGCATATGGTGATGTCTGCACTGACACACTCAAGCACACACATACAGACTCTGGGCATACACAAGTATGAAGGTGGCCACTTGGACTTGCTGGTAGACACATGCCACAAAACCCCTAATGACTACCTGCCCGGTATTCCAGAATGGGAATTGCTATATGTGTGTCTTTATTGTTCCGGAGAACTGAAAGAACAGCTCTTATGAATCGATAGAGAGCCTCTTAAAAAAAGAAAAAAAATCTCAGGGTTTTGATTGACAGCGCCGAGCTCCCCGGAGGAACGTTGAATGCTTGAGTTTCTGTCGGAAACACAAAGGGCACGCAGAATAGAAAGGCCGCAGTGACATAGAGGAAGCAAAGTCTGGCTCCACAGAGATGGCCGTACGGGTCCCTTGAGAGGCAAACTCCAGTTATGTAACATAAGTCGGAACGCCTTCGCTGTCAGAAAGAGGAAAGAATGTGGACTTCACTAAATAGTCCTAGTCTGTTTGTAAGAGCTCATACTAATGCAGCCAGATGAAGAAAATAATCATATGATGTTTTCTCTGTGTGCTGTCAAAATGTCTATTATCAAAAGTAGCAAAATACTTTGTGCTTCTGTGCAAAACAACCCAAAATGGGCCATTTTGTAAGATGCGACTTCACAAATGAGATGTTTTGTATAAAACAACCCCAAGTTGGTTAAAATGTACCCAAACACTGGGTTTGTTCTTTTCTGAAGCATAATGGGGTTTGTTTTCACCTGACTGTTTTTTAAGTGTAATGTATAATTTTTGCTTGGGGATACACAGTAAAGTGATTGCCAAATACATCAGAGGAAAGTTCAAGTTTTTAGTTCAATAGCGGAGGAAATTCGACCCATGAGGAAAAAAAAATATGTTCTAAACAGATTGCCACAGATAACCCGAACCCGAGTACTACAAGGTTCTCAGTTTTTGCATGTTTAACCCTTATGCAATATTTTGTCCATTTTTGGGTCATTTTCTTCCACATCATTCTCGCAGTATTTTAGCCAACGGATGGCACACACCTTGTTGTACCATGTTGAAGTTTGTGTTGCCACCTTGTGGGTGCAATTTCAGCTCCCTCTTTGTTTTTTCCTGCTTTTCCCTTAATGTGAAATGCCTTTGATGTAAAGACCAAAAGATTATATAAACACTAAAACAGTAATATTAACAATAATCTTCAAACATGTTTAACATAATTAGTAACTAATTTATCATTCCACGTTTAAATCTATAAATTCAGATTTGACATCGAATGGTAAAAACAATCACAGACGATGAAATTGTCGTCGTTCGACGCATACGTTATATTTCAAAATTACGTTTTTTTCCCAGAAGCAATAAAAACTGTTTTTCACCAACATAATTCATAAAACCAAACCCCAAATGACTGTCATTAAACATATTTAGCACCAGAAACGTGTCTAAAATTTTTTTTTTACAGCCATCTCTTTCTCATGTGTGCATTTTATTGAGTTTTAAGTGGACAAAATCACAAGTTCTCAATGCACATAATGTCTCTCTCTGTCTAGCCAATATTTGCCTCACATATGTACAGTAACTCTCATCTTGTTGGAGTTTTAGAGGAAGCAGTTCTCTTCAGGACACGTCCCGGTTTGTAGATGCACAATCGTGACAGAAATTGTATAAATATGGTCGTTGTCGCTGATCGTGGAGGAAAGAAGGTGAAGTGGCAGTAAAACAGGCCAGAGTTCATATAGTCCAGTGTGCTGATCAGAATCTAACACAACATTGTTTAGCCTAAAAAAAAAATCTGTACTGTGCTTTTAGTCAAGTTTTGTGTAGATAAGACTTCCATCTGTGTTTGTTTGTTTTGTTGCTTGTCCTCAAGGCGAGGTGGGAGGGCCCAAAGTTCATTGTGTTCTCTTGTAATTATTTTGTTTATTTGCATCCGGCTTGCTTGTAATTAAGGTCTGCATAAACTTTTTTTTTTTCTATTCTGGGATTCAGCACCCCCCCCCCCTCCCCCCTCTTTCCTTACACCTTTCTTCTCTGCTCTGATGTCGCCCTGCTCCACATCAGTTGACTTCATCAGCGCCTTGCCGGGTCACACACACACACACACAGATTTTCATGTGGAGCTTGTAGAAGTGCTACAGTATGTGTGTGTGTGTGTGAGACCTTGAGTGGGGGGACCACAGAGTTCTTTTTTTTTCTATTCTAATCATCTCGTCGCCATTTTCCTTAATGATAGGGCTGGTGCCACAGCTACTGGGTGTGACGCCCGAGCGAGTCATAAAGCTGGCAGTACGGCACCATGTCAGTGCCGAGACGAGCTATCATATGCAGTCAGACGTCCGGTCACTTCTTCCGTTTATGCCATATGCACACAAGCATATTTTGGAGCGACCAATGGCTTGAGATCATTGCTCATGTCAAGTGTTGAGTACTTACCTAGTAGAAATGAAAAAAAAAAATGGTACCCAGCCATTTTAATGCAACTGCCATTACATATTTATAGAAATAATCAATATTATACAAGCATGCAATTCGGCATGGACCGATAATTATTTTGAAAGTATATCACGATTTTGAAAGTCATGTTTATGTTAAGCCGTCCTCGAGTGAGTGAGTGAGTGAGTGAGTGAGTGAGTGAGTGAGTGAGTGAGTGAGTAATGGACAGACTTTGGAAATATGAATTCAAATTATATTGCTTTGTTGCACATGTTTAAATTTCCGAGCTGCTCAGTAGCTATTTTTTAAATAATTAATCTATTGATTATTTTTTCAATTAATTGATGAATCTGATTAAAAGAAAACATACAATTTAGCGAAGCACCACTAATTTTATTAATCTGATTGCACACCTCCACAAATGAACTAAACTAACGATGATGAATAGACTTCAAAGTAAATATGTTGAAAAAAATTAACTAAGCTGTCTTTAATGAATAGACTACAAAGTAAATCAATACAATGTCGTTGAAGAAATATGATTATTTAGGTCTGTGGTTTTCAACCTTTTTTCAACCTGATGAAAATTTCATTACGTATGGCAATGTACATCCGTATAATATTTCATAAAACAAAGGCGTACATTTTACAAATGCGACACTATAGCACAATTTAACAGTTACTTGATTGATGTTCCAATTGATTTGCTCTCAAATAATTTCTGTCACAGCATTATATTGCATTATATTGAATTTGTTGATACTTGGAGACCCTGTTAAAATCTCATGTATCATCCCCCAGTGCCTTCCTCAGGGGTGCTCATGCCCCCACTGACTGTAAAGACTTAATCAACTTCATAAATCATAATCATAATTCTAATTATGCATAATTCAACCCTGGTAGTTTAATTTTGAGTGTTTAGCCAAGACTTTTGAGCTTTGATCATCCCGAAATTCACAATTTCTTAGGTTTAATTCTGTGTCACCATAATACTATTTTATTTTTTTTTACATCAATGTGCATGCATTCCACCCAAGTGTCGTAAACATAATTAATTTTTGTAAGTTGCGTCTTCTCTCTCGGCGACGGCTCTTCAAAGTGATAATGACATGAGGCTTTAGGCTGAAGTACACCAGGGTGTGTATGGTACCTGTTTTCGAGACGGCGCCTCTGTGACAGTCAAACGCACACTCGCTGAGCAGTTCTTTTGGTGTTTATTGACGGAATGTAGAGATTGGACATAAAAGAGCCAGCGAGCTGCAAACTGCTCGTTTTCATGATGATGCTCATGTATGAGAGCCATATAGATTCACAAGTACATGCACGTCTGCACGACACACACACACACACACACACACACACACTGATTGACAGGGGTTGCTACCTGAGCCTCCCGCCCCCTCACCCCTGTCTGCTACCTTCTACCCCTTCCATCATAGTTTTTGATCACTGACCTGTCAAAGTCTCCCCCAACACAAATACACTCACCAATCTGGACACTTAATTTATTCCTACCCGAACCTATAACACTAAACGCATCTTATAAACCAAAGACGCCATATTTCAAAGTTATACAGTAGAAACACGCTTTCTACCCATAAGCAAAACTCTGATTTATTCAACATGAGGAATACAGACACACACATGGCACACACACACACACACAAACATTCACGCTATGCGCCGGCCAAGGCTGGTTGCTCCAGCCAAAGCAAATGAAAGAAGGTCTTTGAGTCTACTCTCTTTTGATGTCGATCACCAAGGCAAACTTTTTTTTTTTCATCTTTGGTTTGTGTTCATTCAATCGGGCTTATTAATCACATTGTGTCTTGAATTAGATTTGTGTTAAAGGAAATGAGAGTCGTGGAGTGCACTTTGTGTTGATGTGAGAAAAAGACGTCATTGAGACATCTCATTTTGGGTCAGAACCAGAACGGTAGCGAAGGGCGAGTGGAAATGGAGTGTAGAGAGGAGAGGAGTGTCGATAGATGGATTTTTCCTCTCTTCCCCCACTATGAGATGTCATGACAGCTCCTTTCATCCTGGCTGAGGCCCCCATGTTAGTGCTGGCACTGCTTTCTGCCTGCCACTTTACCTGACACACACACACACACACACACCTCGAACACATGTATGAAAGTGTGAAGCCGCTATACATGAAATCCGTTTGGTGTCCTTTGGTAGCTGTGAAAGGTTTGGATCACAGTTGGACTAAGATCCAAAACTTACTGGAGGGAGTAAATTCCTAAAGCTAGAATATAAAGTGATTCTCAAGTATGGCTGAACGATGTGGTAATCCATTTTTTTTCTTTAATATTTTCATCCTTGTGGTAACAGTTGCTCGAGTTATGTATTTGGCATCTCACTTTTTGTCATTTGTCATATAAGGTCCTTTAGCCTCTGATTTGTTCCTTGATGTATCAGTCGCTATGTAGTGGCCATGGTTCTAGTTTGCTTTATTATTTCATTTCGGATGGATCTCTGGCTGTCTTCCTTGTTTTTTTCTGTCTCAGTTTCCTCGTTGGGCCTAAATTGGATTTTTATGTATAAAAAAAACAAACAATTTTTACCCTTCTTTGTCCTGTCCAGTCTAGTTTTCGAGTCTAATTTTCTCACTGATTGCTCACTGTTGCTATGTTAGTTTTATGTTATGTTTTATGTTAGTTTTAAAACTTTCTATTTTTCCACTTCATGTACACTGTAGTTTCTAAGTCTAGCTTTTCAAGTATAGTTTCCTAACTGATTGCTCACTGTGCCGTCCTCAGATTATATGTATAAACAAACTTTCACTTCTCCATTTCTATCTCCTGTTTACTCTAGTTGTCCAAGTCTAGTTTGCTTACTGTTTGCTCACTCTGCCATGGATTTTTATGTATGAAAAAAAGTCTATTTTTCCAGTTCTTTGTCCTGTCTAGTTTATTTCCTAGTTTAGTCTAGTTTTCGAGTCAATCTTAAATCTATTTTTGCACACAGATAGCTTTACTGTCTGCTTCGAAATTTAAATTCTCCTTGTCACATGACAGCAATTGAATTAATATGCAATCAATTTTTTCAAGGTCCTTCTCCCCATTGATTTTTTTTTTTAAACCCAAGTAATAAATATGTTTTACAATACACAGTATCAAATCTATTGTATTTAAATGTTTTGCTCTTATAGGCAAGGGTTATATTAAATAAAGGTAATTGAAACTTTTGTTATTTTGAAGCATGTTAGTGTAATTTGATATCCAACATCACACACGCACGCACGCACACACATGAAGTGTGCTGGGTGCCAACATGCAAGGTCTCTAAGGAGCACCATGCCTTGTAATTACCTGAGAATCATCAGAGCCGCCAGCATCGTCACGCCATAATCACAACCTTCACCTCCGTCCAAATCAACCTTCTCTCACTTCTTTCATTTTGACTTCTTCTCTGTCTCGTTTTGTCTCGCTTTCCTGATCTCATTATCTTTCTGCTTCATTCACTTCTTTGCCTTTGGACAAATTATGTATCCAAAGTGGAGTATTTTCAAATGATGTACCCAATAGCTACACTAGCTAGACTCTACCTATACCCAGTAACGAGCAAGCTTTAAAACAGAACCCAGAGGTAAATGCTTATTTATTTTCCTCGTTATTTTGCGTGTTCCCTCTAATTGCAAGCTCATCCCCCAAAACAATGTTGTTGTTTATTCCCAACAAGGTCTCCAGTCAATTTAGTGCCCAGCGCAAGTGGCCAACTCTGCTGGAGGCCAGCAGCAATAGCCTCTTAATACTTATGCTATTAGCCAGCATGTAATCAGCCAGCTTATTTCCATAAAACAAGTCATAAAGAGTTAGCCGTGAATGTAGCAGTGCTAGAGCGACGGCTCTCAGTCTGTTACTGGCTTGCAAGCCTGAGGCGGTCCAAAAATTCTCTCTTGTATGAATCTCTTGTATGATCACACACACACACAGAAAAAAAAATGCATGTTGATTTAATTTTTAACATTTTAACACAGATCAAGTATCAAAGTTTCATTAACTGAGATGATTAGAAAATATAGAAGACAATTATCCCATTCACTATCAGCCCGGTTAAAATGGATTTGTGGATTTGCCTGCGACCCCTGTGGGGATAAGCGGCTCTAGAAGATGGATGGATGGATGGATGAATGGATGGATGGATGGATGGATGGATGGATGCACTTATATAGCAGTCAATAACACAGTCCTATAAAACATTGACCTTTGATGTATATAGCAATCAATGGTTATGAAAGAGTTTTTTGGATTTTTTTTTTCCAGGCTTATGCTATGCTCTCATTGGGGCATGGCTGAACACTCTCTTTTTTTTTTTTTTGTCTCTTCCATTATCCTCGTATTTTTCTGAGATCTCGAAGCGCAAGTCTTGTGATGCGTCCCGACTGGCCTCTTCTTCTATCCCTAAGTCAATGTCTTTACAGGTTTCTTGGATGCCTCTAGCCAGTTAAGTTAACTTTGTTGCCCTGTACTTGTGCAGTGTAATGATAATATAGTGCATCTTGAACAACAGAATAGAATCGAGAAATCGAATCATTTTAGAGGCATTGAGGCTCACTGTGTGCTGTCTAAAATGATAGAAAATCTCCATATGCTCAAATTTGGAATATCTTTTTAAATTATATTATATATTCATGACAGAAACAGCGCTACTACACTCCTTCCAATTCAGGATCATCGTACGACTACTTTGCTGATTATTTCTGCTTTAAGCTTAGATCAAACCAGGAAAAAACATTTACCATAAAGCAAACGAAGTAATGAGCAAAACAAGGCAAATAACAAAATGGCGCCAAGGCAACCAAGGTAAGGTTTACACTTTGGTGTTCTGTCCCTTTTTTGCTCATAGATACAGTAACCATTAGCAACTGGACGCGAATAGACAAAATAAGAGGGGAGACAACAAGGGAGGAAAATAAACAAACTTGTAAAGTCCTGGGGGGAGGGGAGGGGAGGGGCGGAGGCAAATCAAGCCAAATGCTCAAAGCATTGCAAACAGTGCTGTCAAGATTTCCGACAAGTTAAACATTATTGTCTCGTCACAACAGCAGCTACCACTTTTCCTTCAAAGCGCGGTCGGCCAACGATGAAGCTAGTCTGGACACGTTCTCAAATTGAGCTTTTGGGAAACCAGAGAGATTATGAAGCCAAATCCTGCTCCCCGTAGGGCGTGATGCGCCATTGAGACAAACAGCTGACATGCTTCAGCTGTAAAATATGTTTTCAATTGAGATCTGATGTTAATTAGGTAGTTACAGTTTATAGTAGGCATGTTAAACATTTTTTATGTAAATTTTGTTTTAAGTAGGCAGGTTCAATATCTGCAGGTCAAAGATATTTCCTGTTTTTTGGCGCAAGTAAGTACAGTGGGCCGCGGTCAACGAGATTAATCCGTTCTGCGGTCGTGATCGTAACATGAATTCGCCGTATGGCGCGCAAGCCAAACCTATGGTAATTAGCTAATGCATGTAAAACCCCAAGTAAAAACATCAAAATTCAGAATCAGAATCAGAATCAGAATCAGAATCGCCTTTATTGCCATTGTATAGCATACAACGAAATTTGGGTGCTACTCCTTAGTGCATTTCGTTAAAAAACAGAATAAATAGAGTAAAATATAACAGTATATAAATACAATGTTTAAAACACACACAACAACAGCATATGTAGTGGTAGTTTGGTCTGAGGCTTTTCTCGCACGCAGTACACATATTGCACATGGATGAATGGCTCAGATAATGCTCATTATTGCACAAGTGAAGAAAGTGAGTATGGTTTAAAATGCAGTACTTGATTATATTCCGTGATTATTTATTGCAGTAATAGCTCTTGGAAAAAAACTCTCTCTAAATCTGCTTTGTTGTTTTTGATACCGTAAGGTGAAAAAAAAATGGCATAAAGAGGGGCCAAAACAAAGTCGCGGTCCAAGTCGTAAAGTGAAAAAAAATGTAAGGAAGATACGTCGTAAACTGGGGGTCCACTGTAAATGTTCTGAAAATCTTACCTTTTATTTTTATTTAATTGCAGAGTAATCTGGGTAACTGTTTAATTTCAGAATGTCATTGAAGTGGTTGTCTGGAACTCTTCAATAGACAAAATTAGCAAAAAGTACATTTTTCTGAACTATTATAGCCTGTGTTTGATTCTC
The DNA here is from genome assembly GCF_059441005.1 of Hippichthys cyanospilos. Taxonomy (NCBI): domain Eukaryota; kingdom Metazoa; phylum Chordata; class Actinopteri; order Syngnathiformes; family Syngnathidae; genus Hippichthys; species Hippichthys cyanospilos. The sequence goes on along the minus strand of NC_142389.1, from coordinate 8,711,638 downwards.
TGGGCTAAAATGGACCCATGGCAAGCCTGTTACGGCCCGCCAGTCTTATTTTTGACACCCCTGTTTGAAAGTACAACTTTCCCCCTTACCTGCCACCAACCTATAAATCTTTAATGATATTCAAAAATGCCCTCACAATACTGTACATATCTCATGAAACGGTCCAAAATGCAGCCTTTACTCTATAAAGTGGTCTCAAGTCACATGACTTGACTGGAGTCAACCCGAAGTTACCAATTAGGACTTTTTTGTCTAAAAATCATGAAAGATTTCACTCACATTTAAAAAACAATATTTTATTTTCAACATAATATGTTTTTCCACAATTTTTTCTGGGATCGCTATTATGTGTTGCTACGTATTAGCTGTCATTCATACTAACATTTTCTCATGGTCATCCATTCAAGAACCATGCAACACACAATTTACGCTAAAAGCTGTCTTTACGCCTAATTGCAATAATTGGCATTTTTCAACAGCACGAGAATTACAGTGCACTGTAACTCTATCATGGTTTGAATGATTATAATATGATACATGCAAATAGAGTACAAATGTGGTGTATGATTCCATGATCATTTTCATTTAAATATCAGGACCTTGTACTTGCATAGGAGATACAAATAAACTCTGAGTGACTGGATTAATTATGTCAGTAACCTGAAATGTAAGGCAATCAAAACAAAAACTGCATTTATTTTAAGTTATAGAATATATAATCTAGTTGGGTCAATTTTTGACCCAATTTAGATTCATTCTGATCTACTGCTATTGGAATGTGGGTTTTTCATTTGACCCAGTTTTTTTTAATTACATTTATAACCCAAAAAGTTGGGTCTCTCTCTTTTTGACCCAATTATGTTTTTTTTTTTCCCCAGAGTGAGGGTGACCCAACTTTTTGGATTAAATTTACAACCCAAAAAAGTTGGGTCAGTCCCTTTTTGTCCCAGTTTGGGTTACTTTTGACCCAGATCATAAAGGGCTGATGATGGCATGGGCGGCTTTGATGAGTTATGGGAAATTCCCAATACTCCTAGCCTATAGGCGCATAACAAAGAGCAGATTCAGAACAAGTTTTTTGTTGTTTGCGTGCAAACTTGGCTTTTTCACAATGTGTAGTACTTCCCATTGCACATATTGGGAAAACCCCTTGCTTTCTAGAACTAGGAACAAGCCTTATGTCACGCTAATCGATCTGTGGTCATAAATAAACTGTTGTCTTGTTTTCAAAGATTGACCTACCTTTTGACGACAACCTAAAACCTTCCTAAAACAAGACTTGACTTCATAGTTGTGTGTTTGCGTCTCAGTAAATGTTTTGGCTCTTTTAACAAGGCTGTAAAACTACGTGGAGCCTCCTCTTGTCTACTCAACCTGCCAGTAATTTATGACAATGCTGGCATGTGTGTGGGTGTGTGTCTATACAGCCCTAGTCTGCCTTTAACATCATCTTTAAGGTTACCTGCGCGAGTGTGTGTTTACATGTTCGCGCGCACACTTGGGAAACAAAGTGTATTGAGAAAACGGATGAGGGGAGGTGGGGATGAGACGAGCTCCAGCCTGCAAGCCCCAGACGGCCTGGCTCCGCTGGGGCTGCACCCAGGCACAGAGCGGCCTTTGTCAGTGTAATTATCCTGACGATCAGCCTCCTCTTGGCTGGAGCTTCCGTCTTGGCTAACACTCTAGCGCCACCATTCGCTGCTGGGGGAAGCCTGTCTGTAACAACATGATGCCAAGTGGAGATGAACGAGGTCCATCCGAAAATTAGAGGCTCTCCATTAATAATCGAAATTCTAATATTTGTTTCATTTACGACGTAGGGTCTTTTTTTTTTTTTTAGCAATAGCTACAGTGCTTTCATCAATACAATGATTTCGTCCAATCATATTTCAGCCTCTGTGTTGCCATGCCAATCTAGTAGATGCAAATGCTGAAAACGATGAAACAATAACATGATTTGAAGTTTCATTGCTTTAATTTTTGGACGCGACTGAATATTTATTTGTGGAAAACTCATCATCGCTCTCACATACACCAAATAGCTCCTCCCAATTCATTGTATGGATATAACTCCAGACGTGCTCTACTTCATCTTCAGACCCCGTCCAATTTGTTTGAAATGGAGGTCTCTTGAAAAGCTTGGCTGAAGCATTTTTTTTTACCCATGTGACGGATTGTGGTGAGATCAGAGCATGAAAAGTTGCCCTTCGCCGTGTTTCTCCCCCCACCTGCTGACATCCATGCGTGCCACTGCTCTCACATTTTTGCCTTGAACAGACAAGTCAAGCCATCTTTTCCTTTTCATAATGCGTCAAAGTCCACCGAAAAATTAGTCAGTTGTCGACAGCAAAGAGCCCATTAGGCGGCACTTGATGAAAATGCATTTTTTGCGATGTTCTCTGCAAACACTTAATGGAAGCATATCAAATTAGAGGTATATATAATCATTTTAAGCCTTGCACATGACAGGATATTATTTTGCATTTGAATTCATATTGGTCCAACACAGTTATATGGAGAAAATTGGTCTGGTTTTGAGTTATACAGTTATAAGTTGACCCCCCTAAAATATATATTTTTTTAAATCTATTTATATATTAACATTTTGAGAATTAAATGAACAATGCCATGAAGGTTTTGAGGGGTAGAAATAGTTTAAAATTTCCATTTGTTCATTGAGATGTTAACATAAAACATGTAGAATAAGTAAAATAATAAAAATACAATATCAAATGAATAATAAAAAGAAAACTGCTATTTACTATCATTCAGCAGTTTGATATCATGTCATCATACAGTAGTCAAATCCATGTGCTGTTGTATGAGTCAACCAAAAATGTAGGACGTGTGAGTCACACTATACGCTCCCCCTCAGACCTCCGCATGGCGCAACGACTGTTTGAGAGCTCCATGTTTGAGCCAGGCGGCCTGTGACCGCAGGCTCCACGGCGGTCGCTGCTAATTAGAGCGCTGCTGCCTGATTGGGGACCGGCTTTTGGAGCCGTGCGGCAGGGAAGCGACTCATATGGCTGCCAACCATGCCGGCGGGGTGGCTTTCCAACCCTAATGCCTTGTTCGTGAACACACACAAACTGTACACGCGGCCAGGTTTCTCTGCGTGTGTAATTTTGTAACTAAGCAGAGGTAGTAAAAGTAGTGTCTTACAAGTATGAAAATAAACTGGTAAAAGCAGAGGTACTGATACTGTTTTTTTCAAGTTGTAAAAAAATAGAAAACTCTGAAATGTGCTCAGGTTCATCAAAAGTTAAACTTTTGTCAAATTCTAAATATGAAAACTAGATGTTAGGCTTTAAATGGCTGGTAGCTTTATGCTAACAATTAGAAACGCCTTAGATGTGTTCATACCATTCAAGCTGTGGTCATATAACACAAATGGTGGAGCAACACATGTAAACAAGTAATTAAACCATAGGCACATATTCTTTATCCTCTGTTAGGGTTAGGGTTAGGGTAACTGGAATGACTGGAACAAATATATTGCCTTTTTGTCATATATTCCTTTCGGGGAATTTTTTTTAGTTATGAACGTTGTCTTGGAATGAATTAGGCTTGTATCTCAAGGCATCAATGTATTTGCCTTTATTTCAAACCACCGTTAGCTCAAAAAAATATTCCAAACTGTACAATTTCATTGAAACTCTGATCTTTAGTATTTCATATGTCATATGTTGTAGTTAGTTATGAATGTTGTCTCGGAATGAATTAGGCTTGTATCTCAAGGCATTTATATATTTGCCTTTATTACAAACCACTGTTAGCTCAAAAAAATGTTCCAAACTGTACGATTTTATTGAAAATGATCTGTAGTATTTCATATGGCATATGTTGTAAGTTGTTGCACGTCATTTGTCTGAATATGAATTACGTCTCGGCACAGTCACATGATCAAAGGCTTTTTTGAGAAAACATTGGAATGAAGAGACATATTTGTTTTAAATTTGATGGCAGCAGCACTCTCTTAGATGTCGAGGCACAGCGTAACTTGGAAAAATCATAATTCATAATCATAATTTTTCTTTGCGTTCCCACCACGAGACTGGAAGCCACAGACTCCGGGGCTGAAATCCGAGCCATGATTTCTGTCTGCTTGTCGTCACTGTCACACTTTTATCCTCCCTTTTTTCACATTTATTTATCAGCGGTTTCAGCATTCTGGCAATTAGTGTTTCACGGTCGGCACAGGAAATTGAATTACTTGCTCGGTTTGTCGAGCATTATTTAGTCAGGCATTGCCGCGTCTGTGAAAAATGTCATCGTTGGCCTTTGCGACTGGATTAAATGTCTTCATGTTACATTTTATTTCACGTTTTGGCCACGATGTTAGGTACGCACATGGAATATCTATCTGTTCATCCATTTTATATACTGTTCGTCTTTATGCGGGTCACTGGTAAATGCTGCTTCAATTATATCGCACACTTTTCCATTAGGTGATTATCCCAGTTGCACCATGGAGAGTTACAGAGCACATCAAGACAAAATAATCTCATATGCCAATGGTAGAAGTCAGAGTACCCTAAGAAAACACACACACACACACACACATGTATGTGTAGAAATCACTTCACTTTTACTCGCTTCCCTTACCTATTTTTTATCCATGACAACAACCGAGCCTGAGCTGAACTTTTTCTTTCTTTCTTGAATAGTGGCTCCAGGATGTGCCGTGGCTTGCAGCCCACTTAAATGTGGTGCAAGGTTTCTGCTCATGTCCTCAGCGAGCAGGCAGTGTTTGATACGGTCAAAAATTTTCAGGGATCCTTTATTTGACAAATATGAAAAGAGCATGTGAATGTAGAGCAATTTATAGCTAACAAACAAGCTAATTGATAACTTTTAATTCTACACTTAATTCCCTTTGATATGATAAATACTACACGTGGTTGCTCAAAAATGGAAGAAGTTGCATCACCTTGAATGTTGCCAAATTGAAATCCCTTTTTGAGAAAAACGCGTTTTAAGTTTTCGCACATTCACATTTCAAATGTCCATAGCAACCAGCACCCTGGACAAAAGATGTTGACATTATCTTAGATTTTAACACACATCACAACAGATGAAAATGGATCTTTGGCCTCAACCCCAAAACAACTTTCCCATTAAGCTTACTATTCATTCCTGAGGCATCATCTGCCAAGATTTGCTTGTTGTAATGTTGCTAACATGCAAATAAACATAACGTACATGTTCAGTATGTTTTAAGTGAAAGCCGCGGAACACATAATTGATGGCCTTCGCGCAGGTGGTCAGGCTCCCCCCAGTGGGTGCCACTGACCTCGTGAATAGCTCATTTGGTTAGCACAAAACCCAAAAGTCGCAAAGGGGTAAAGCGTCCAAAGGTGCGGTTGATAGTAATGACGGCGGCACGGATGATTGAGGCCATTCATGCACAAGTGGATGGGGGTGGTCGGGGGCAATGTCGTCACTGCCCTCGGTCCACCAGTCATTTTGACAGTGTGCATTGCTCTCATTACCTTCCTTTGTCTGAGGAGGAGGCGGACAAAAGCCTAGTGATGAAATAACGACCTCGCTTTTGAGGTAACGCCACGCGGACGCGCTTGCGTACTGTTCATTGTATGTGGCGGACATCCTGCTTCACGGTTAACCACCTTGACCACGCGTTTTTCAAAACGGGAAGAAAAGAATAATTCGACCCTTTACTCCGTGGCGGTTACGATCGCATTTGAGATTTTCATTCGATCGCTGATGCCAAGTCTGATTCGAAATAAGTGATCCTTTTAGAAACATGCCTGAGTGTATTGAGTACACTCTTGATTGCGTCTCCACGGGGATGCCAGCAGGCGCTGTGGTGACCCTGGCTGGTGCAGTCGAGACCACAGGATGGTGGCAGGATGGTGTACATTTTACATTCTGCCGGGATTGTTTGCTGATACACTCGAGAAACAGATGAGCCTAAAAGAGAGACGCGGCTTTCTGGGTTAGTCATCCGACTCAAATAGTTGGGTCATACGAATACTGAACAACGCACAAACGTTTGATTTTACTCATTTCTTTTGAGTCAAATGGAAAAAACTACAAGCTAACCCAGATTGGGGTGTGTTCGTTTGGTTTCATTCTTTGCATGATCTAATTTACATATATAGCAACTCAAACGCTGCTGCTTTAAATATCACCCAAATTGAGTAAAAAAAAAAAAAAAAAAAAAAGTGGTGTCCGACGACTTTTTGGGTTTTTCGTTTAACCCAAATGAACCAACAAAACAACCAAAATGGGTGGTTTTGTGGGTTACTTGTTTCTGTCAAAAGGGATAACTCAGAAACCTAATCAAATTTATGTATGTACCTGCTCAATTAAAAAACGTTGTACAAAATCATCCATTTTGGGTCAAAATGAGACATGAGACCTAAACAATACAATTCAAGATTGTTTTATGGGTTATTCACGTTTACATTTTTGGGGGGGCTAAACGGATAACCACTAAGTTATCAGATAGACAATGACAGAACAAAACAACCCAATTCTGGATTGTTAAATGTGTTATTCAATTTGATTCAATGTTTTGGACCAAAATAACCCAATAAGTAGTCAGTGCCTGGGTTATTTTTCACACAACAGTTCATAGAAAGTAGGCACACGAGTACAATAAATATAAATAACCCACAAAACAACCCCCAAAATTGGGTTGCTTTGGAGTTTACTCATTTGTGTTAAGTTAAAGGGACCAGACTACAAAACAACCCAATGATTGTGAGGTTGTATTGTTGGTCATTTATGTATTTACTCTTTATAAGCTGTTGGGTCAAAAATAACCTAAATTGAGTAAGACTGACAACTTATGATAACCACCCAAAAACGGCCTGGTTTTGTACTTTATTTCTTTTAACTCAACATAAATAAGAACTGTATCCCATGAAACAACCCAATTGTATTCTGGTTGTTTTGTGGGTTGTCAGTTTGACCCAACAAATTGGGTTAGATAAATGACTCAAAATGTTGTGTCAGCTTCTTTTTGACCCATCTGTTTCTAGAATGTATTTGCAATAAATCCAGGCCAAATGTAAAATGTATCATCGCTCGTCCCTTGCAATATATGTTGGGTTATTTTTGGGCTACATTGGGCTTAAAGCCCAAATTGGGTTGTTTTGTTAAAAAACTCAATTGGGTTGATTTGTACAAAACATTTATTTTTTTAATTTACATTACTCAAATATTTGGGTTAAGTATATAACACAAAAGGCTGGGGTTTAGGGTCAGGGTTTTTCTGACCCAATTTTGAGTTATTTTTTGACCCATTTTGAGTTATTTTTTGAAATTATTTTATTTTTGACTGTTCACATTATTCGCAGAGGAATATCAGCCTTAATCAGTGGCAGTGGACCACAAAATCCATCTGTGGTAAAACAAAACATTGGATTTGAATCCATTTAGAAGCCAAGTGACTTCAAAGACCAATTTCAAATGTGAGGAAAAAAAAAAACAACAAAACTCACCAAATCAGTTAGAACTATCTCGGTGCGCCTTTAGAACAGAGCCTGAGATGCCACTTGGACATTAGCCCTTGTCAGATAATCAGGACAGCTAGAACCCGTTGGACTTCATTGTCATCTCACAATTTCCCAGTGGGGCATTTTCTGGAATCACTTGCTCGTCGACAACAATCTCAGCTGGGCTGCTTTTACCATAAAACATGACCCAATACGTGACCTAGAATGTAATCGCCCCAATTACACAATGTGAGAAACACATTTTCTCAAGCTGCGGTGCGTATGTACATAAAATGGACACACAGTGTCTTCCTCCTGTGAATGAAACGTTAACTTGTGTATTTTATTCCAGTAGTGTTCAGCGTACAAATGTTTCTTGTCAGTGACATTTACGTAAAAGCTTATGAGAAAACCAAATAACAAGACGTTTTCTGAATTGCCATATATTAAACTATTGTAGTCCATGATAGAGTATCGCGACAACCACACAATATATCTCTGCATGGAATGCTGCATGCAAGTAAAATGTTAAGTGAGGATGACATTTGTAAACGGTACAAGAGTCTGGAGACCCATTTTACGAGTTTTTTTTTTTTTTTTTTTTACACTAGTGCAAAGCGTCAGTAGAATACACATCATATCTTCGCCACACATAACCCAACGATCCACCTACACGTCAAAGGCGCAGAATCAAAACATAACAAGATCAATATTACCACAGTCTAAATTTTGTAAACGAAGGCTGGGAGCCAACACAAACATACAGTAAGAAGCACATGCTACAGTTGACACTCGGACTCAAGACTCAGTTTTGTTTCGTCGGAGCGTTCTATGAAGCCAGCTCCATAGGCCCTTCCTCCTCACCATCGTCGTGGTTGGCACGGATCTCCATCAGCGTACGGGCGAAGCGTGTCCAGTCGTCACTGTGGGCCACCGACAGCTGGTGGAGGGGTGTCATACGATCAAATTAATTACACTCTGTCAAATCAATTTGTTTAAAACTGACATAAAAAAAAAATGTGATGCGTTTTATCAAAAGAAGGCTTACAGTATGTCACTGAGATAAGTTTTGGGTTATTGACAAAAAATAATCATTTTCGACAAAACAACCTCCCTACAGTCTTGATTTTCATTTCCCAGCAGCCAAAAGATTCAAATTGGTGATGCATAACCCTGACCCAAAGTTAGAGATTTCAGCCTAGCAACATTCAAATTGCTGTAAATCCCTCAAATTTTGGAGCTACCGCCATGTATTGTTAATCGTTAAAAAGTAAATGAATTGTAGAATTAGAATATATGTATGTCTCTGTTAGTTTTTGGAGACATAAGCCTGAGTTTGTGAAAATGCATCACAAATCGTGAAATACTATCGATATTGCAAATTTGTATCATGTCAGTTTCAGTGTAACAGAGCATTATTGTTTTTCTAAATTAATAATTTGTATACCTTTTCAGGCTGTCAGGGGATCCTTAAAAATATGTGAAAAATTTTGACTTATCCAAATAGAGCCACAGTTGCTGGTTCCCTTTTAGCCATTCAAAAACATAAAAAGAATCAGAAGCAGAATTTCACCGCACAATGTCTGATGAATTTGGCCTATGAATACAAAATGAGAAGCGTGGATGTCGGTCACAATTTACGGCAAAATGCTCATCCAGATTTACTGTGTAAGTTTATGTATTGACATTAACAATGAGTTACTTTTGTGGTGTGTTTCTGTGCTCCGGTTTAAACTGTCAAATCTGAATAAAAATATTGCTATGCTTCCATCTTGCGAATTAACTATATTGATGTACGTAAAGGAAAATCATTTAGTGATTGAGCTATATGAGTTTGGTCAAGGAGTGAATTACATGTAAAGTTAAGGTAAAACTAAATCCTGCAAAAAAAAAAAAAAAAGTTGAATATTTTAAAAAAAATCCACAAAAAATGTAAGCCAGGGACGTTGTAACATGGGGTCCACGGTCACACCACACAAGGAAAGCATGTTAAATTATGCTAAAACTAATCAAGCTAACGTACTGATACTGAACTGGAAATGCCCGCCTGCTACTACGGGAGCCATTTTGCGGTATTGGTCAAGTGAGGTGGAGGACATGAAGAAAAGTAAGGAGAACAGGGATCAAACACACATCCATAACAGTTCTGACATTTGGGTAAACGCGCAGGGCTAACAGACTGAAAATGATCCCTTGTGGTGTTTGTGGAGGTTTGTACTGTAGCATAAAGTACTTTATATTTTTAGTTCATCCTGCATGCCATTCACCAGAAGAGCAAACGTACATGAAACGTCACAACAGTGCAGTGTGGACAGCAAACACTCAGCAAAAGCTTCATGAAGTCTCTCCCGTGCAATTTAGCACTTTGTCTCTCACCATTTTTTGGCATGGAGATGTGTTATTTTACACAGAGCAACTTGCATTTTACCACTTAAACGTATGTAGACGAACGTATTGGGACGTCAAAGCTGGCTATATAAACAGCTTGCCCTCTTCTGGGAAGACTTGGGAGGTTTTTTGGAATTGTTGTATTTTCTGTAAAGAGCTTTACTAATTTATATTTGAACAGAAATCACTTTTTTAGATTACCGACTCTTTAATGTAAATAATTTGTGTCTTTGGTCATCAGCCTCTGCCATTGACATGTAACAACAAATAAACGGTCTTCCATTAGATGCTAGGTTTTGTTTGAATGAAATTATTATTGTTTTTGTACTTCTTTTTAATTTTAGCTTTAGTCATTTTATATGGAAGAAGATTAGAGCCAGGAAGGAAAAGAATGGTTGGCACTTTTAGCTCAGTATTCTGAATTTATTCCCGGAAAAAGTTAGCGTTCTCACTTCATCGGATCATTAGAATTCTGAGATAAGAGTCCTAAACTTTCACTTTAATGTCAGAATTCTGACATTCTGAGTTTAAAGTCATCTTTTGAATTCTCACTTTAAGGTCCGAATTCTGAGAATTCACACTTAGAGAATAAAGTGAGGCTTGTGATTGTCAAGGGTCTCGTCTCAAGTCAGAATTCACACTTTGAATTCAGTTTGAAATCAACATTTTGAATAGTCATAATACTCTCACAATATCTTTTCTCATTTGTTGACTTTATTATCAAAAAAATCTCCTTGAAGATTTTAATTTATTCTTAAAGAATGAATTATCCTGTTGTCCTCATAATTCTGACTATTCACAACATTCTCACTTTAAAATGAGAATTCTGACCTTACTCTCATAACTGTCACTTTAAAGTCACAGATATTGATGTGAAGTGAAAATTCTGAAACTAATCAAAAATGATGAATATATTCTCAAAACTCTGACTTCATACTGTCAATTCTGACACTTTTCTGAATTCTCACTTGAAAATTATTATTCCAACTTCCTTCTCATAACTCTGACTTTAAAGTGATCGAATATAGTCAGTGAAAAGTGAAAATTCTGAGAACTCATAATTTAATGTCAGAATTCTGAGATTAAAGTGAAAATTTAGGTCTCTTATATCTCAGAATTCTGATGATTCTCAGAATTCTGAATGTATCCTTCGAATTTTCTTTGTATTAAGAATTTCTGGCTCTTCTCATAATTATCTCTTTAAAGTCAGAATTCTGACCTTATCCTCAGAATTCTCACTTTATGAGTCAAATTTTAGTCACGAGTCAGAAATGTAATAGTCAGACTTTAGAGAAAGCTCTGAGAATAAAGTCACAATTCTGAATTTATACTCAGAATTCTAAATGAGGACCAGTGAGCAAAAAACTGAGTTTTCTCAGAATCCTTCCTTTAAAGTGAGAATTTTAAGAGTAAAGAAACCTGAAAAACATCAGAATCCCGCCGCCTTTTTGTTTTCCTTCACTCGCCCTAATCTTCTTTAAATTCCATTACTCTTCTCAACGAAAATTGCTATGGAACCGAAAAGATTTATAAGGAAGCGTCTCCAAAGAGTTTTGTCCAAGCTCGAATACCTCGCCGGTATCGTAGACCCACACTCGGCCCTCGGAGTCTCCAACGGCCACTTCCTTCCCGCCAGATGACCATCGCACTCTGTTGAGGGCCGACGCACCTTCGATCGTCACGCTGGCCGTCGGCACCTAGCAGACAAACATTTTTGCGTCCGTCAAGTTTACACAGGACACGAAACGATATTAGGCCACATGTGATGTTGCTGATGGAAATAGCGCTTGGGTAGCATCTTTAGGATGCCAGGAAAACATCTGAGGGCTTTCCATATAAAGTGTGGGTGACATGTGGCAGGCGAATGTGACACATGTCACCAGTGGAGACAGAGGCCTTGGCACGGTGTCGCCTCACACACAGAGCCGCCGAGTTTTTAAAGCCGAGCTAACCGCAGAGCGGCTGCCATTAGCCCGCTACAGTCCGCAGCGCCGCCCAACCGGATCGGAACGCGGCGCTTTCAATTGACTGTACTGTATATAAATGTGTGTGTGTGAATATCTGCTGGAAATGAGAACCAGGCGCTCGGCACTTCTCCGTTAATGTTGTTATGACTGTGTTTTTAATATGACGCTAACAATGGAAGTCTGTTGCCATTGGACTGTGTGTGTTGTGTGTGTACCTTCTGTACATCCGTTTGTGTGTGTGAGAGCAAATGTTTCCCATCAAGCACATTGTTAGGCCAGTTAGGCCGTCTATAATGAACTCTTCCTCTGTGCAAGAAAGGCCCCCGTTGAGGGAACCATGGGAACGTCGTCATATGCGCGACTTCTGCAGGCGATCCTGATTACATCATCGCGCTTGCCCGGTTAAAATCGATAAGAAGCGGAACGCACCTTTTTCGTTTTGCCGTGGTAAATTTACGGGCTGTGTGACATGGAAAACTAAATATGCGAAGGGAGAAAGTTGTGGAGGATACTGTGGGTGTTGTTTCTATGGTAACCAAGAAAGGAAGACACTTATCTCTGCTTTTAGCAGCGTAATCCACACCGCTATGACAAAAGATCTTTTTTTCTTTAGAAGTTTAAATGAGAGCAATTTTCTTCCTAGTGGATTATTCACCAAAGAGATGTCCCACATCCTCTCTCTGCTTTATAGAATATTTGGAAAACAAGATTCAAGTATTAACATAGCATAAGCGCTAACCACAGAACAAATAGCCAGGGGATAATTTTATATATATCCACGAAAAGTTTCATTACATTCGTTCAGGACCCTCTTTAGTTTGTCCAAGGAAGTCAGAGGTAAATTCTCAATCAATTGTGAAGTGAAAATGTAAATGATCTCTTTCACACATTCATGAGAATGATATGCAGCCCAGTCAGCCAGTTCAAGCCGCTTCAGTAAACAAACAAATATCCTCAGACTAAGAAAACATGAGACGCACGTGCTTAGCTTTATGAAAGGCAAAGAGAAAACTATTAGAGCTTGGGTTGTTCCTGCTGTTTGTCTCGCCACCTAGCAAGAGGGTGATTAGCTATGTCCTCTCGCTTAGCTTGTTTGTTAGCCATGAATTGCGCTACATTCATGTGCTCTTTTCATAGTTGTCAGATAAAGGTTGACTGAATATTTTCATTCCTGTAATCATACGCAACGGTTTTGTCTGCTAGCTGAGCACATGAGCAGTCAATCTTGCACCACATTTATGTCTGCTTTTAAGGCACAGCACATCTTGGAGCTACTTTTTTGGGGAAAAAAATGTTCAGCTCAGGCTCAGTTGTTGTCATGGGTGAAAATGAAAGTTGGTGCACAAATGTGCTAAGTGACGCATGCGATGTTACGCATCAGTGACTTCTGTAGCGCATGTGTCATGTAAACAACACTGTACATAAAATGACTTTACATTACACTACAATGATGTACATTCCTTAAACGGTTTGTACTATTTAATTTTTTGAATGACATTTTACACTGTTTATTTGTGTTTTGTTGTGTTGTACAGAAATTTATCTTTTATCCATTTAATTGTTGCTTGATTAAAAAAATCTTTGCTATGCCTTGCTACATTGTTATCTGTGGCTACAGTCACAGCTTTGCATTTATGTAGGAGGCTAAACAAGAAGCTTTTGTTGTAAGCAAGGAGTCAATAGCAACAACTCAGGCACAAGAATCCCGATGCATGAATACAGATCTAATCATCATACAGAGATCATAAATTTAGAGATTAACAATTAGATTATTAAAAAAAAAACCACATAACTATGACTGTGATTAATTTATTACAATAAATCTATCACTCTGACACAATAACAATTTTTTTAAATGAGTTGATTGTTTGGTCGTCCCTTATTATAAACAGTTGGAAGTTTAAAATTATGATGAGATGAGTAAACAAAGATCACAAAGTTTTGGCATCTCATTTTAAGTAGCTATGCTATGTGCTAGTGTGTTTCCAAAAATGCCCCCATATGAACTATTGAGCTCGTCGGCTCATTTGCATAGCTTCGTTGCTTTATTCCATCCGAACTAATTTATTTAAAAAAAAAAAAAAAAGGAAATCATTCCTTTGGGGAGCTTCGGCATGTCTGGACTAGAGAACATGAAATTATTTCCGTGCCAGTTTGAGCTCTTCTCTTTTTGCCAATCAGTCATAAATCATATGCGACTGAACATGGTAATGATACTTTGTGTGTGTTCACTTGCTGTTAGTTAACCCTCCTGTTATGTTATGGGTCAAATTGACCCATTTAAATTTATATTAAATGTTGAATGTAGTTTTTTTGTGACAATACTCGTGCTCGACAGAGAATTTGTCTATATTTTTATGAATGCATATTTGTTATAATCATTTTTAAAATTTTTGCAACAGTTTTTTTTAATTAAAATATTATTGCAGTCTCTGAAGGGAATTATATAAAGAAGCACAAGATTTGTTAGCTAGCAGGGTTAAACACACAATAAAAAAGTTCTGAAACTTTTGATTAAATACATGTTATTACTATTGCAGAGAATTAAACATAACACACGAACGAAAAACTGAGTACTTGACACTTTTGTATAATTAATTCAATTAAGTCCAAAGACATTTTTAAAAGTTTGTTTTTGTTTTTTTTAAGGGCGCAGACATTCAATCTGAGGTAGTCATGTTTTTGCTATTTTCATCCAAGTACTGTATTTCTCAAATGATTGGTAGCAAGTAATCGATTCCTCTGGGTAATTAAGAAGTAAAACATAAATAAATAATTGAAAACATCTGTAAAAGGTAGATGGATGTACTCATAAAAAAAACAACAACAAAAACAAAAACTAAGACCGTGTCTCTGGGATTGATGAGTCAAACCTGCATCTGGCGTCATATTCCTAAAAAATGAACAGAACACGTAAAAATGAAGTAATTGATTTGGATGACATGTTTCTGATGCGTTTGGGTGACTAAATAAATGCCAGGCCAAAGTCAAAACATTTTTGCTGGTCCTCGCAAACAAACAACAGGAACTTTTTTTTTTTTAATTAACCATAGTTTGAGAATGGAAGATGTTGCTGAAGTTGCGTAAATACTGTAAGGAGGTTTGTCGGAATGTTGGACGGGAGCCGGGCCGAGTGGATGTCACCCGTTGTGATTTAAAGCCAGGGCTGTGGGAAACGCCCACGGGGGCGACAGGGCTGGGGAGCGCCCGGGTTTTCGGTTGTGCGGTTCAGGTCGAGGCGTAGCAACGGGCCCTCGGGACACACGTCAACAGAACAAAAACACACTTGCGATGACCTTCAGTCAGCCATCCGTCACGGAAAACACACCTCGGTGTCGTTGTTGAGGTTCCACAGGTCCAGGCGGCCCATGCCGTCCACCGAGGCGAAGATTGCAGGGTGCACGGGCGACCACATGACATCATAGACGTAGTCGGCGTTGTCCTCAAAAGAGTACAGAGGCTTGTTTTGCTGAAAGACATCAGAAGATGTTTACGACGGCGCGGAACAGCTGTAGAGAAAAAAATGTCAACGTTCAGGGTTGGATAGTGGCTAGGCGAAAAAAAATCAAGGCGAGAGAGAGGGAGTGAGCCAGCTTCAGACAGAGTGGCGCTGCCTCAGCCTTGGGGCCTGTCTGGGTGCACAGCCTAATTAAAAAGCCTCGCGCATTCACACAACGCCATAAAACCGCTGGGAGAGATGAAAGCGAGGGCCCCTCCACAAGGTGTACTGTAACCTCAGCGCAACAGCTGTCTGCAACAGAGATGGCGAACGGGGAGGAAAAAGTATGCGTCCGGGAAGATGCGCCCATGAAACAGACCCTGACTCCACCAAAGCTGTTGGGACACATACGAGCAAAATATTTCAAATGCCGACCTGTGATAAGGCGATTGTTGTACCGTAATGGAATAATCAAATTCAAGTGCAGCAGCGGCTCTCAACGTGGGGGTCCGTGAAATAATTTGGGTTATCAACTCTTTGAGTGTCATGGAAGAGAATTCTCCTTTTTTAAAATAGTATTAACAATAATAAATAATAACATACTCGTCAAATACGTTTTTTTTTAATGGAGGGTAGCTGATATCCTTGACTAATACTCACCTATTATAAACCAATTGAGCGTTGCGATAACTGTGACCATTGAATAGCAATGTTTTCACACATACAACATAGCTTTTACCTAAATGCAATTCAAAGTAAGGAATGGAAGTCAATCTTTCATATGATACCACCCGTAATTACATAGACGTAGACATATTCTGTTGGCCTTGAAAGTTGAGTGAAAACGCTAAATATACTGGCCCTCCAGAGGTTTCCTTTTCCGATAACGCTAGGCACTAAAAGAGTTACAAAAAAAAAAAAAGTGTTCAATTCATTTTATTTCATAATAAATTGTGAAAGTATTCATGGCTCTTTAATAAAGTAATCAATTCAACTAGATTAATATTTTTTTTAAAATGTAATAATTTTGAAATTTGTCAAAACACATTTTGTGTCTACAATTGTTTGCTAAAGAGGCGATAAAGCCAGCAAAGCTGAAGCCGCATTTTATTTTATAATGCTGTTTTTGAGTAAATAATTGGCAGCAACCTGTTTGTTATTTGGAGGCGTGTGATTTGCCTTTTTTATTTTCTAAACTTGAGTATAGCTGAAAAGTAACTGATACGCTTGTAGTCACATTCAATCTGTTGATGAATAAAATGGAACTTATGTTTGGCTCGGTGGTGCAGTGGTTAACACATCAGCCTCACAGTTCAGGGACCTGAGTTCAAATCCTCCTCAGTCTGGCCTTCCTGTGTGGAGTTTATATGTTCTCCCCGAGCCCGCGTGGATCCTCTCTTGGCATTCTGGCTTCCTCCCACACTCCAAAAACATGCACGGCAGGTGTATTGGACATACTAATTTGTCCTGAAGTGCCCTTGGTTGAGGCTGTCCCCTACCTTTTGCCCCAAAAGCTGGGATAAGCACCAGCAAGCCTGTGACGCTTGTGAGGATGAGCGGCTCTAGAAAATGGATGGATGAGACAGTGTTTGGAAAATTTGCCTTCTCAAAGGGGTCTCTGACTCAATATTGATCCCTATTAAAAATATTCCTGCTTGTTAAAAAAAAGAAAAACAATTAAGCTGAACTGTTAGAAGCATGTTTCCACCCATCCATCCATTATCTTGACCGCTTATCGTCACAAGGATCACAAAGACGCCAGAGCCTGTCATCAGGCAGTGGGTGGGGTACTCACTGAACTGGTTGCCAGCCAATCGCAGGTTACACACAGACACACAACCATTCACGCTCACAAACACACATGAGGGCAATTTGGAGTCTCCAATATATATGTCCAAAACATGTTTTTGGAAATGTGGGAGTAAACCGAAGAACGTGGAGAAAACCCATGCAGGCACAGGGATTGCATGCAAACTCTATACAAGAAGGCAATAGCTGGAATTGAATCCACGGACTCCACATGTGATTTGGATGCGCAAAGTAGAAAACATTTATTTTATTTTTTTTAATATACTACCGGATGCTAATTTACGCCTGCAATTTTTATCTTTTTTTTCAATTGTCGAATGACTATGGAAGACCATTATTAATTAGCGCAATTCCCCAAATATGACAGTTTTTTTCCCCCCAAAAAATGAAGGCCAAAATTATGGGTATATCTCAATTAACGGTAACTTAAAAATGATATATATTTTTTTTATATTTTTGACACTATTTGAGGAAGATTGATCTGTTGGCCACATAACCCAAGTTTTGACGCACAGATATTATATATATATTATATATATATCAATAAAAAGAAACGAGCGGACTGAACCAATGCCTGAATCCATCTTTGTTCACACAAGGGAATATTACTAAAACATAAGGGATCATGTAAAACTTATGACATCTCCAGCTGATTCAAAGAAGAGTGCAGCGGTTAGAGAACACGCTATTCCATTTGGCTCGTTTATTAAGTGCGGTCTTTTGGATATACACACAATCATAAACTTGGTGAAACATGGATGCTGCACAACTTTTGGGAAGATCTTGGATCCATTTTATTTATTTAATATACTGTAAGAAGTTCATTTAGCCAATGGGATTTTTTTTTAATTGTACTGACAGGAGCCCATTTGAACCAGTGGAGAATAGAAAACACTTTATTTTTGGTCATGTTTAAAAGGATACAATTTTAGGCACACTAAGAGATAATGATAAAGGATGATTGGAAGGTGGGTTGATTATTTCCAGTCACCACGGCAAGTACAATTTTTTTTCTTTCCAAGGGGGCTTTGCAAAAAACATTTTTTGCCGCATGCCCAATTTGGTCACTGTATTTCAATTTATTTTATCGAATGTGTTTTAAGAGACAAACCACCTAACATTGTTTTCAATATGACAAGAAAGAAGCCCATTGTCCATTTTATGTCCATTAAAGTTTGACAAAAGCAGAGAGAATTGTCGCCTCAATGTGCATCGTGACAGAAGGAGGATATCATGCTGTTTGTTTTCCTTGTTTATATATAAAGATAGCATGGAGCGCTGTGCTGTTTTACCTTCCTTGTTATATTAATTAGCAATTTGATTTTTGTCTCGATGGTATGATTTGTCACTATTTACAGCAGATGCAGTGATGGATATCCCGCAGTGGAAGCACAAGCCTGATTGGAATTTATTGGCCTGAATTGTACCGTAAAGAATCAAACTCAAGTATACCACTTGGCGGAAATTTACTGCAGCTTTGTAACTCACAGAGAATAACTGTAGTAACAGGTTAATCAATATTGAGTAGTTTCTTAGTCCACTGAAGACCTGTAGGTGGCGTTAGTATGCATTTGGTGTCAACAAGTGGTTCTGTGATTGATACAAACAAAATTCCTGGATCTGGCCTTAAGAGCTAAACAAGTTAGTTTCTTTCTTGGCCAAATCATCATCCTGGGCGGAAAATTACCAAGAGTTGAAAGTACTTCGTTAAAAGTAAGACCCACGGTCAACTAACATCCATAATTTACAAAAATGACACAAAATATGAACTTATCAGCACAGCTTTGAACATTCCACAAATTCAATCTCAGGGGAACTTGTAAAGAATAGTCAGCAGTTTTGTGGCTTTTGTTGGTACATGTCTTTGTCCATGTCACTGTTAAGTGTTTTGGTTCAGTGGGTTCAGTTCCCAGTCAGTGAAGATGGGACTGAATGCTTGTCCATCTCTATGTGTGCAGTGCAGCTTACTGACGACAAGTTTAGGATCTAGACCGCTGTGGAAAATTTTATATAACCTTCAATCAAGATCACCTGCTCTGATAGGAAGTTCCTAGAAAAACTAAAGTGGCAAACTCACATCATCAATCCATTTACTCACTAAGACCCTGACCAAAAGAATTCATGTAATACATAAACCCCCGCTCCCATGACGTTTCAGCCTCCGTATATTAACCGCAGTATCGAACTCCGTAATGTAAAACCACCAGCAGCCTGCTTTTTGAAGGCTCTTTTGAACTTGAGCGGGGCCGAGACCCGAAAATGCGCTTGCATACCGTGCTCCGGTTTGTGAAGGCAGTGATTGGTGGGTGGAAGGTAAACCCCGAGGGGTTTTAGGTAAGCAGAGGGAGCCTGCTTGAGGTATGTAAAAGCATCTGTTTGCACACACGCACATACTTAGATTTGGGTAGTCTGCATGCCCGCATGCAAATATGAGAGGCAAAAATGCATTCCTGTGGTGCCCCTCAAAGGAAAGGGGGATTCCCCACACCTGAGACCCCCTCAATTTTGTGCACTCCTCTTTGTCCTGTTTCTCAGAATGGAACCTGATTGGTTGCTATTAACTTGCGGAGCTCACATTTTCCTCTTAGGATTTAAGATTTGACCCACACGCAAACACTCACCTTAGTGCTCCAAAGTTTGACTGTCCAATCGAAGGAGGAAGTGATGAAAAGGTGGGAAAAATCCACAGCGCCCACAGCACTGTGACAGCTGATCCCAGTCACGGGCCCCTGGTGGCCTTCGAACATCTCACAGATTCCTACCTTGCTAAAAGTAGGAAAGAACAACAGTTAGCCTCAAAACAACTACTGTATATAAATGCAACCCTGACCTTAATCATTCACTCCCATTTATAGCTAACCACGGAATAACTCTTTGTTTTGCTTTGTTTTTTAATGCACCAGATGCAGAAGGACCTCGTGCAAATCCGTAGCCTGTGTTTTAGCTAAGAATGACCTCAACAAGATGCAATAAACACCAGATACTAACAGCATGAGTGTTGCACTGATCGTCCGCAATAAACATTGTGACGCCCTAAAATTTTTCAGTTCATCGTTCTTTATCATCAAGTATATTTTTAAACCTCTTTTTGAATACAGCCATTGATTCACATCTTTTCAGCTTTATTTCATATTTGTTCCACAAAATGACAGATTGATACACACATTTGTTTTACAGGTGCACTGCCTCCTGGTGGGTAGCGAAAAAATATGTACCATAAATAAAAAGTAAATAAACTGGACTTTAAGCCACAGGGCTCAAATCATGAGAAAAAAAGACGTGGCTTCTAGTCCGAAAAATACGGTAATAAATTACAGAAATGTAAATATGCTAAATCATTTGTATCAGAAATGAATCATAATCATAAATCATTTGTATCTGAGTGTCAGTGTCTCTCGCAGGTTTTCTTTATGACCATTATGACCTCTATGACATTTTCTGTTGCAGGTTTATGTTGCTATTTTTCTTGAAAAAAAAAAAAAAAAAGCAATTTTATTTCTTAAAAAAATAATTCAACCTGTACTCCTTCTATTGCAGGGTTACCTCGCTACTTCACTTGATATTTTTTTTCCCGAATCAGACCGGACAGAAACAAATCTTGATTTTTGCCGAAACTAACAGAAGAAACTAACTAAAAAAAAATGGGGGAGGACAGAAGCAATAATTCGGATATCGATTATTGTGGGTATTTTTTGGAAAGTAATAAACGAGGGAAGACCGTATTGCATGCAAGCAAGAATGACAAAAGAATCATATATATCTAAATATTCCACCCCAGGCCACCATGTAGCGCCATCTCTGTTGACCTTAGGGTGTCTGCAAAAAAATTCTAAAACGCCAATCTAAACCGTCCACTATTAAAAAATTCTGGTAACTCAAATATAACCTAACTGTCGTTTTATTGACGATGACAAAAAAAAATGAAGAAAGTGTTCCATTCCTTTTTTGTCCATGTTGGGAAGTACAGTCGGCCCCCGGCTTACGAGCACCCTGATTTACGAACAATTCGCCTTACGAGCGTGGATCAGGGAGATTTTTGTCCTCCGCTTACGAACAATCCTCTCGCCTTACGAGCAATTCGACATGCCGGCCATTGAGTATGTAGAAATGTTCTCGTTAGTTTGCGTCAATAAAATCAACAGTAGTGACATCATCAATCATCAGTAGATACTTGTGGTAGTAACGTGAACGCTATTGGTCTTACAACGTCACACTAACTGTCTCACTCACGGTGTCTAAATATATTACCATTTAAGTGTAGTGTTTGTACAGCTAAAGGGAAAAACAGCTGACATGAAATTAAATGTGCCGATTGCAGGACAAAGAATTGTCATTGGTTTAAATGTGTGTTTTTTTTTTAATTAATTGTCAATACATTCCAACCGTTTAAAAAAAAAAAGTGCGAATAATTATCAGTCAGTCACGGAGATGCGAATATGCTATTGGTCGATTAAGGTCACCCGGTCTCACTCACGGAGATGCTATTGGCCGGCGTCACACGTCAATCACAGAAATGCCGATATGCTATTGGCCGAACGCCTTTATCTAGCTTGATGGGACAGGATGGAAGGAAGGAGAGAAAATTAGTGAAAAACGGAATGTTGTGAAGACTTTGCAAACTTTATCTGTTAGACATAGCTTCTAAAATTACTAGCAGCGGTAAAGAAAGAAATAAGAGGATGATGTTTTAGTATCTGCATGATTTGCACCCTGACTGAAAGAGTTACTGTAACACTGTAAGACCAATAGCATATCTATCGTCGTATTAACTTTGAGCGTTAGACTCTGCCCCCCTCTGCTTACACCCAGCTCAAGTCTCGTCGTTTCAAAGGTAAAAGCTATTTATTCATTGTATTTAACATATAATGCAAGTGTACAGCAGATTATGTCACTCAATTTTAATATATGTATACAGTGTGTCGTTTTTACCTAAGGCTTCGGCGCGCGTTGCACGCATTCACGAATTAACATGGGTTTGGATTGCCCGCTATACGAGCAATTCGAGATACGAGCGTAGCCGCTGAACGGATTAAGTTCGTAACCCGGGGGCCCACTGTACCGTATTTTCCGCACTATAAGGCTCACCGGATTATAAGGCGCACCCTCAATTAATGACATAGTTTAAAACTTTTTCAATTACAATATAGTAATACGCAAAGTAAGAACAATAATAACTCAAATAATAACTCTCAATAGCCTAATAACTCAATGTCAATATGACCAACCTTGTTCAACTGTAAAAACACAAAAGAAAAAGATAAAGCTTACTTTATCAGTTCATTCCCCATCTCCCACCTCAATATTGATCCATATACAAGGTGCACCATCAGCTTTTTAAAAAAATGAAGGCATTTAGGTGCGCCTTATAGTGCGGAAAATACGGTACTTTTACAAATCTGAAATTTGTTGAGCGTGTCCACCAACCTGCCGTGTCTGGACGCAGTGTACACAGTGCCCTCCTCACTTCCTACAATATAGTTGTTAACATCTCCTGTAGGGAAGGCCATACCGGTCACTGCCACCGATTTGGTTTTATTGTACACCAGTTCCATGCTTTCCTACACAAACACAAAGCCTTGAAACAATGAAAAACTGTACATATATCGTATATTTGGTATTATGGGATGCCGTGGTGCAAACCTGAGGCTGAGACAACATGTCCAGACTCCAGGAGCACATCTTTCCGTCTGTGGACACGGTGATCAGGCTGTTGGCATTTTGGGTGCCAACTACGTTGACACAGTACACTGGGTGCTACAAACAAGGAACAAACACATTATTGCCGTACTTAGCCTTATATGTCACTCTATTATACTTTTTCTCTAATTGCGCACGTTGTTTTTTACATCAATACCAGATTGCACCCTTATAATCATGACATCATTCAATGTTCGGTAGATCCAGGAGGCTCGCTTGTTCAGTGCAGAGTTTCTTCTAAATGGACTCTCCATCTGGTTACATGTACTGCTGTGCAAATCCACAGGAGTGTGTGAAACCATAATGTCATTACTGGCTAGTAATTGATTTGTGTCTTGGGCCACACAAAGAATCCTTTCAGCAATCAGCACCATGCTAAGCCGCTCTCTCTCACTGAACGGAGAGGGCATGAGCAAAGACCTCATTATTTCACGACCATATACGCCGTGTGTGTGTAGCTGTGATTATACAACTCTTGTCGTTATGATGTAAAGTGTACAGTGCTAGTGTACAGTACGGCATATGCCTGCGCTATTTGGGGAGGCTCAAAGAATGTAGTGGAGTCTCTGAACTAAGTTTTGGGCCAATACGGTTGGGAATATATTTCAATAACATACCTAGGGCTGGGTAATATGGCCAAAAAAAAAAAAAATCAAAATTTTGTTCAATCATTCTCAACAATTATGATTTGAATCACTTTTATTGGAAGGAATAAACCCAACAAACATGTATTTAAAGGTTTGATTTATATATAAAAAATATTCAGATAAAAACAATGAATACTTATTTAAAATCAGTTTCCCAATGGATTGTTTGATATAGAACAGGGGACAACCCATTTGTTTTCATTGCCAATTCAGAAGGATTGCCCACATTTTTGACCAGATTGTTATTATCTATTGTTGTTATTCCTATTTTAAAAGAGGATAATTATCATCCATGGCACTAAATGAGTCAATTAAATAAATGTGATTTATTGCCCAGCCCCACATAAACTGTGCTTTACACACTGTGTTGTAATGGATTTGAGTTTTGAATCTTTGATCCATCTGTTCATTAAACTCTCATCTCCGTATAAGATCAAGATATCTAGTTAGGTATAGAGCTACGATTTGAACACAAAACCTCCCGACTGATAATAATAAAGGCTCACAGTGTGTGCAGCAGCCGACAGCGGAGTCCTCTGGACCGGGGTCCGTCTATGACTTCGGTTATCCCACAGGACGATCTGCCCCGAGTAGGTCCCCCCGACCACGAGGTTGGGATGAAACTTTGCGAAACCCACCGACACCACTGGAGACTGAAAAGACAGGAGAAGTGGGGTTGTGCGCATGCTATTGTGGGGTGAGGTTTGTTTTTTTTGGGGTTTTTTTAGATGCCTAATATAAGGAAGTAGAAAATCTTGTTATGGAGCATTAATACTTTATTGTCCATCACAAACACTTTAAAACAATGTAAATCTAGTCTTCATCAAAAATTATGTTATACCCCAAAATGATACTTTCTATTGTGTTTAATTTAAATGTATTGATGAGCATATTCTGTAACATTATGGAGGAAAAAAACGCTGTGTTTTATCAATTAGTATACAAGTCCATTGTAACATATTTGAAAGTCCATTCAAACGTAATTGCAAATATGTCATTTTAATTGGATTTTAAATGTTAAGAATGTAGCATTTGTTCCAATAATGCCACAGGGTGTTGATGGGCATACCCTGTAGCATTATGGGAAAAATTCGATCTTATTAGCAATTATCTTCAGACGTGTTCAAACAAACAACAGGGGTGTTCAAAAGTATTTGAAAATATGTTTGCAAATACTTTCAAATGTAATTGTAAGCTAAATTCTAAGACTGTAGCATTTGTTCCTATAATGCTACGAGGTGTTGATGCAATATGGGGGAAAAAATAAGATTGTTACGTTTACCAGATATTTCCACTTGTATTTTATCATAATGATGATGACTTGTGTTTCAATGTACAATTGAGGCAATGTTTAAATGATAAAAAAAAAAAAAACACACACACTGAATTAGAGGCTGTTTCAAAACGTTTGACCATTTAAGTGTTTTAAATTATAGTTCATTATTATCTATATAACACCAGTGGTCGGTCAGCTTATTGAGGACAGGACAACTTGTAGGTTGATGAAATGTTCGCGCTGGGTGGCAATTATGACGAGACAAGCCTAGGATATGATGAGTTTGGCCATATTGTGGGTATGCTGAAGAGAGGAGAGAAGGGGTGATGCTGGGGCGGGGGCCGGACAAAGGGGGCAATTGTAGTCCTTTTTCCCCCTCAGCCGTTTCACATTACAGCATCAAAACCCCGGCAGCCGTTGGAGCGCTCACTGTAGCCTCCATCATGACAAGCGCACCCTTTAACCCCCACTCCCTCAAACACACACACATACACACTCCTAATATTGTGTGTATTGTGTTTGGGTTCCTCTTCGCTGCTTTTCCCTTTCAGGCTTCGAGCCAGCACTCTCTGACCCATAGCCACTGTAGTGTCTATTCTTAGAGCTCGGAGGGAAAAAAAATAGCGCGCCATCGTGCAGTTTTATTTTCATCCTGTAATCCAACATAATGAAAGAATAAACTGGAAATAGGAAAATATGCGAACAAAGCAGCTTATCAAAAATCTACAAGCATTGTCAATCACATTGATTCGAGTTAGTTTCAAAGCATCAAAACGGCTTGAAATGTTGGCGATATCCATTCCCCGCTGTCTCCCTCTCCATCCCGACCGCTGAGCCATGTGCAAACCAGCCGACTCCAAACCCGAGTACATTTTGTAAAGGAGACTGGAAAAGAAACCAGAAGGAAAGCAAACACTCTTTCTCTCTTTTTATGGTTTCTTCTGAAGAGTACTGGCTTCCAGAGGAATGGCGCGGGAGTCGCTTCAGATGTCAAGACTCAAAATAAACTCAACTTCTGTGGTGAAAATAAAGTTGCTCGTAAGTCGGCAAAGAGGCCCTCTCTGAAAGGTTTATTTATATAGTTCGATAAAGAGGGATATGGCTATATTGATGGCACAACCAGAGTATAACCAAGCTATTATTGAAATAGAAATGTTATAAATGTTACGGCTACTGTGGCGGCTTTACTTATCAAGTGCAATAATAGTTAACATCACAGGGATGCGTTCAAGATTTGGTATTATACTGTATATGCCATGAGCATTTACGCACATCCAAATTCGGGCTCTAATGTGGTTGTCTGGTTGCTCTTTGATTTCTGCAGCGATTCCGTCTTCCTCGATGGAGATTACAATATTCATTGTCTTTA
Source organism: Hippichthys cyanospilos (assembly GCF_059441005.1). Lineage (NCBI taxonomy): Eukaryota > Metazoa > Chordata > Actinopteri > Syngnathiformes > Syngnathidae > Hippichthys > Hippichthys cyanospilos. Next base: position 8,685,580 of record NC_142389.1, on the reverse strand, counting down.
AGGAACGTGACTTGTGTATGAGGAGAAATGGGCTGTTGATTCATCTCATGCACCAGTTGTAGTCATCGTAAGGAGTTACAGTATCTATTTCACGCACAGATATGACACAGTGAATCTGGATAACTGAAAAGCTTGAAATACTGGCATATATATATATATATATATATATATATATATATATATATATATATATATATATATATATATATATATATATATATATATATATATATATATATATATATATATATATATATATATATATATATATATATATATATATATATATATATATATATATATATATATATATATATATATGCGCCTTAGATACTCGGGGCACCTTATATATGGAAAAAGTTTTAAAATATGTCATGAATTGAGGGTGCGCCGTATAATCCGGTGCGCCTTATAGTGCGGAAAATATGGTGTGTCTGTGTATGTATGTGTGTGTGTGTGTGTATATATATATATATATATATATATATATATATATATATATATATATATATATATATATATATATATATATATATATATATATATATATATATATATATATATATATATATATATATATATATATATTTGCATATACATATGTACACATACTGTAGATGATGATATGATGAACGACTTTGATGTAGATGTTTATATCGTCTTGAACTTACTTTGATTTTATGACCTTTTTTCTCCCAGCAATGGTTTGAATACATGATTTGCATGGATTAGCGTCCATATGATTTACAGTTTGTTATTCTAAAATGAATAATTCACCTTCAAGTCCTATGTACATTTCTATTCATACATCTGGACACCCCAGCAGCACATCTGTCTAAATAACACCTTAACAGCTCTCACATGTGATTGCTAGCCAAATCAGGCCCGACATTTTTTTTTTTTCCCTCCCAAATACCATGTGGCCCTCATGGGTGATTCTCATCTCACATGCAGCACTGCTGCCCCCATCCCCAAATCAACAACATTTGACAGAGTGGATGTGAAGGGTAAGGCGAGGGTGACAGGTAGCAGCTAAAGTCATGGCCTTTTATACATGTAATTTTTTGACAGGAAGACTAGAAAAAAATCTTCGACACTGCCAAAAGAGTATCAGCTACCGGCCACTTTGGCTCACAAGTGCTTCTGGCAGCCCTTATTATATTAATGGGAAGTATTATGTTAAATATAATACACACATGGCAGGCCATGATGAAAAATGCACCCAGTGAAGGATTACTGAAGAAGAATAGATCCCTCCCTCTTTTGTTGCCTCCTTTCCTCGGGTAATAAACTGAAGTCATATTGCAAGAGGCAGAGATGAAGCCAGAGTGCCATGATGAGAATGGGGGGGGGTTGCAGACAGTGGATACAGTGCATCCACACCTCCCTTCTTACCACACTCATCTGGTTTCTACTCTGTCTTATCAGGACCAGATGGATATGTCTTCTTCTGAATCCCGTCCCTCCTCGCCACCACCTCCCCTGCCTGCACTAGTTTATGACACCCCTCGAATTTTGTCACAATGCGGTTTTCGCCAAGGAAAGAGAAAATAGCAACCGCGGTTTATATTTCACCAGAGAATACAAGCTGGATGAGGCTTCTCTCGGAGGGTTCCTTTGCTTCTATTTCACATTATTCTTTTTGTTGCCACACACGATCATTTAATGGTAATGATGAATGTCGTTTTTATGTTGGGGAGAAAAAATGATAGGCTACATTCAACAACAGCAACTGTCACGTGAGGAGGAGGATTTGGACATAAAAGCATATAGGACACAGAAGTGAAATGTTACAGTCTTTATACACAAGAATCCAACCACAATGAGCATCACAAACTACGCTCAGTAAACTAGACTTAGGAAACTAGACTATACTGGACTTGGAAACTAGACTCAGAAAATAAACTTGCCAGTGATAATCAGACATCAATTTTACAGCAGCCCTTGCAATAACCGTGCAAACTTCAATAATTTTTCGTGTAGCAACATGGATGTACAGATTTCAGATTATTTTTGCCTGACCCAATCATACATTTCTGTGGCCATTTATTCAACTCATTCACTGCCAATGACGGCTGTTTATTATTATTATTATTATTAATCTATAAATTATAGATTAATAATAATTCATGTTAATAGGGCTTAACCATAATCGGACAAAAAGGCCATGTGCTAGTCACCAGAAACAGGTTAAAATTTTAACATAACATTAACAAACTTATTTTTTTTCCTGTTTCTACTTGATTCTTAGAAATCTCAGAAAATTCTTGAATACCTTTTTGGAGTCTCACCATCTTAACACCCCACCAAAAATAAACAGCATAAGTGAGATCAGCACTTCAACGTAAACTCACTAAGATCACCAAGAGCATTGTACCAAAACCAAGCAACAATTTTAGCACAAACATTTCTGTGCTCATTCAGGAAATGTAGATGACTGACCTCACCAAAACCTCATCTGAAACATAAAACCATCTGTAATCCTAAAACAATAAAGCCCCCACTGCACCAGACCTCAACCACAAACCCCAGCGATTTTGTATCACCCCCCCGACATACGCACATTTATAGATCTCAACCATCTACCTATCACTCCACCAGATGAGAAATCCTTTTGCGGGCTGGTCTGGGTAAACAAAAATGGCCGAAATACCACTAAAGCTCCTCTCTGGGCTTGCCAACGCCAACACAGAGGGTCTGCCAAACGAAGCCATGCGTATGCATATGCGTGTAGCGCATGCATACAGTAAACAGTTGGTTTCTTTGATCAGGGACTCATTCTTGATTCTTTTTAGTTAAAGTAGTTAACTAGTGCAAAAGGGAGACTTCCAAGCACCCTGTGTTTATTTATTTATTTATGTTTTGGTGGGTGGGCTTAAAAAACTGATTACAGTAATTCCCAAAATATAAGACGCAAATTTTGGGGCCAAATCTTGGTATTTTCTATGTTACCGTATATAAGAGGCACCAAGACGTTGGCAGCAATGTAAAAACTATAGCAAAACAGAATAAATCCCATTTTTTGTAAAGTTATCATATTTTCATGTGTTCATATCCATAAGTTATACATTTGTTGCGCCTTAAACTAAAGGTATTTAAAATTTCCCACATTGTGAGCAGTCAGTGAACGCCTCACCAGTGTAACGTTGATTGCAGGGATTCTCAAACTTTTTGGAGTCAGAGACCCCTCTAAGAAAGTAAATTTTCAAAAAAATTAAAGGGACAGTGTGTAAGATTTTCATTACAAAGGAATACATTAAATGATTGTAAATTTCAAAAGCTTGCAAAAGAAATGTCCTTTGTATTCACCAACAGAATCAATTTGAAAACAACTAAATTTGTTGGTGTAGGGGGTGGAGGGATTGCATTTTTTTTTTTTGCAATCGATATTCCTTTGAAGTCAGACCAGTTCTAAAAAAAGTGACTGTTTAAATAAAAAAAAAAATTACCCTCTACAACAAAGATTATCATTTCTGTCATTATATATTGCAGAATTGCTCTGTAATTTTTCTTGATCTTTTTTTTTTAATTTTTCATTATTTCAATGAGCCAAATGAACAACTTATTAAAGTAAAATTACTTAAAGTCCACCTTTGCCACTTAATTTGTTGCAAAACTAGAAGTGTTCCGATATCAAATGAATTATATTGAATTGAGTCAATTTTTTAACACTTTTAAAAATTTATTTAAGGTCCCAAGTTGACCCTTTAACAGCTGCATAAAAAATACATAGAATGACCTTGATAAGAATTGCCTGTTAAATTATAATTGCAATATTCAATGTAAAAAAACATTTTCTGATTATTTTCTAGTTTGAACATTGAAAAGATGCCGCCCAACTTTGACTTTGTACATTTGCACATATTGGGCCTTATTTCATACACACATCAGAGATGCCTGGACACATTTTTTTCAGAACTCCTGTCAACACTCAATGGACTCAAAAAATGTGCTGTTAATACCTTCCGAAATGCAAAACATATTTGTATATGAATCCAAATGTAACAAGACGCAGAACTGCAGTCCATCCATAAAACCGCACGGATTATAGCGGCAGTATAAATTACAGGGCAGTGAAACAATGAAATGTTTAATGACGGGTGGGAGTCCACTGTTCAACTTCATTAGGAAACACTTGCACGCGTGAGGGAAAAATGAAGAAAAAAAAATAGGATTATGCATTTTGTAACATTTTTGGAGCGATGAGATCAATGCCTTTGACAATGACGCTTTCACCGATTATTTCCATATTGACGCTGCTGTAGTTGGGGCAAGCGTCATAATTGGGAAACACAGCGGCGCTGACATCAAACGCGGCATCAGTGTGGGTGGGCTAACACTCACGCATATGTGACGGCGGCGGCGGCAGGCGGATTAGGAAGCGGTAGGCCGCATCATTTTACTACCGAGAAGTTTCTGGAAGGGTTCGCCTGTCTCCTGGGAGATGTGAAGCCCCCCCGCACCCGCTCATCAACTTAGCGTCTACCGTTTTCACAATGTCACTTGCTATTTGCATCATACCTGTCAATGACTTTCTTTCCCACCAAATGTTTCCTTTGTTAAAAAAAAAATATATATATATATATATATATATATATATATATATATATATATATATATATATATATAGAGAGAGAGAGAGAGAGAGAGATAGATAGATAGATAGATAGATAGATAGATAGATAGATAGATAGACACACACACACACACATTTACATACAATATTTATGAATAGAGCTAAACACATGATAACATTTGAAAATTACTAAAAAAAATGTTATTAGTCATTTTATGGTGTATTATTATGTGTTATATTTAGTCTGCAAGTATGTTCAAACATGTTTGTAAGTGCATTCCGAAATCTGCAAAGTAGAGATTGAACTGGTTTTGGTTTCATTTTTTCTTTTGTTCACGTTTTTTCAGTTTATTTATTTATTTTTTGTTAAAATAATACATATATAACTTTTGCTGTTTTTGTTGTTTAGTAGCCCTACTCAGTAGGAAAACATTATTGAGAAAAGTTGTGAGGTTAACCAGTAATGGATATACAGTAAACATCTTTATTTTCTAATCTGACTGAAAAGGAAGAAAAATTCCACTTATTTACAACTCTATTCAAATGTATATGCAAGTACATTTCGACGTATATACAAGTATGTTTGAATGTATATGCAAGTACGTTTAAAAGAACTGCATATATATGTATAATCAAATGCATTTGCAAGTACATTTGAATGTATTGTGCAGTATTTGTAAGTACATTCAAGCGTATCTGCAAGAATATTTGAACGTGTTTGCAAGTCCGTTTGAGCATATTTGCAAATATTTTAAAATATTACGTATGTTCAAACCTATATGCATGTACTTTCGAACATACAGTATATGCACGTCATTTTTTCACTCTCATCACTTCTTTGCCGATCGACAGGGGCGACATAATTCCACTGCGATACACTTAGTGAGGTAATTACCAAGTATGATTTATGGATTCATAAATTCATAGATAGTATGATTCATTGCTCTTTATTAGGGTACAATAGACTTGACAGTTACCTGACAGTGAAAGATGTACTCCGGTGTGGCTTTTTTGAATTTGATGTTCCATACCAGGGCCACCCCATCTGGCTCGTGGGGGGCATCTTCATTGTTGTTGTAGGAGGCAACAAGCAACTCAGGATACTAAGATAAATACAACTTGGATAATACCTGAAATTGTTCATATAATTAGACAAGAAGCTGAGTGGCTCACCTGAGGGGACCAATCAAGACAGGTGACAACGCGATGTTTTGACCAATGATCGTCATAGAAAAGTCTCGTGAAGCTCAAACTGGAACCTCCAGCTAGGTCGCTGTCAACATACAAAATGAGAGGTTAGGAAAGGGGTTTCAAAGCGCTGGCCTGTGGGCCGGAATCAGCCCGAAAGGAGGTTTATTCCGGCCAGCGAGATAATTGTGTGAAGCATCAAAAAAGTAAATTGGACTGAACCCATTAGTCTGCTGCCATAATCTATAAACAATAATTCATACCGGAAGAGACCAGTTAGCATTAGCATCTAGCTTTGTTGTGATAATTGCTCAGCTCAGGTAAAATCCTTCATTCGCTCCAAAGAGATTCGCAAAAGTTGTCATCGGGCCCATTACCAGAATTCAGATTTGGTCCATGTCTTATTAAAAAAAATCTGTCTTGTTTTTCTTTTTATATGTATTTTATTTACAGCTCAGCAGTGAGCACATAGAGCTTCTATCTTTCATGTGATATAATGAATTCTTTTACGTGAGTTTTCTACTTTTTCTGTCATGAATGTAATTATGTGGCCGCCATCGAGTGTCCAAAATAAGACACTATAGCACCGTTTTATTCTGTTTTTCTTTGCACTTCACTGTACTCCTTAAAATGTTATACAACTGTGAAGGGAATCATATATTAGGTTGTTATCATTATGTGCTTAGTTCATTGTTACCCATTTATGCAATCCTAGTTCATCTTGACCCTGTCCTTAGATAGAACTGTTGACGCACGAAAGTGTGAGCCGGGACCTTGGCCCAGCTGCCGGTGGCGCCCGGCTGGCTCTTTTGTTGTGTCTTGTAATCTGCTATGCTTCTACTCAATAAAAGCCAGGGGTGGACGGCTGGGCAGTGGAAAACTAGCGTTGGAAGACCCACGAGTTACATTTGCCCAAGCTTTTTTCCCTATGCTGGCATAGAAAAGTCAATCTTGGCTGGTCTGAGTTACTCTTTTTGCTGTTTAAGCAGCTAGGCTTGTCCTAGTCTTCTTTTCTGAGATTTCTCTGACAACAACCACATATATTCCTTTCACAAGATATTTGTGTTTTATTCTATTGTTTAATTTTTAGTTCATCTTATTATGGTCTGTGTAGTTTTATGAACAATCAATCTTGTTTTTTTTTTATTTGTTTTATTTACAGCTCAGTAGTGAACTGTAAAGCTGTACAGAGCTTCTGTATTTCACGCTTATCATGAATTCTGTCATGTATGTAATAACATGGGTGCCACCAAGTGTCCAAAAAAGACGCTACAGCACCGTTTTATTCTGTTTATTCATGTAATTACGTGGGTGCCACCAAGTGTCCAAAATGAGACACTACAGCACTGTTTTTCACTGTACTCCTTGAAAAGTTGTAATTTCAAATATTTACCCTTCACTAGATATTTGTTTCATTAAATTAATTTTTAGTTCACCCTATTATGCGTTCTATATGAAATATATTTGATGAACAAATGGAAAAAATATAATTATAAAAATCATTTAAATTTGGCCTCTTTTTTTTATTTTTTATTTTAAATGTGGCCTCTGAACTAAAATGAGTTTGACAGCCCTGCTTTTGAACAACTTCTAAACTCACCCTTCCTTGTCCTCCAGGGCTCGACCACTGTAGTCAAAGAAGATGTCGCCGCTTTCCGCCAGCGCTCTCTCCATCACCCGGATGCTGCAGTCGAAGAAATTCTGAAACTCCGACGAGTGGAGTATTTGCTGCCTCTCCTCTTCCGTCAGCTCCCGCAGCACAGGGAAAGGGCCTGTTGGAAGGATCCATTTCCGTTCTGTTATTTTGAGTCCTGATTTTTAATACAAAGTTTAAACATAAAAATTTGCTCTACATAACGTGCTCTTCATGGCAGATTAGGTCACTCACTCTCGATCAGAACCAGAGCAACATGCAGAACCCAATAAACTACAAACAGGGTCTAATGAACGTTGAATATGAGGAACTTCACAAACAAGCCCAAACAATACTTGCCGGCTTTGAACGTAATGTTCGCGCAGCGTGGGGTCGGTATATTGAAGTCACTGTCCCCGAGCGCGCGCGCGCGCCATTTTTGCGACGTGGCGTGCGCACACATAAATGCGGACCTTTAGCCCGCCTGTTGACTTTGATCCCCCTCAATCACGACTTGTCAGAATAGATGGAACTGAGAGTAAAACATCAAAGAGGAGACCTTCTAACAGGCCGCGATGGAGAGCGGACGGATGACTGTGTGTTTATGACTGCACGTGCGTCTTTGACTCACGCACGGCACGCTAATGATTATGCATGTGTGCGTTTGAATATGGGTCTCTCTCATCAAGTCCTTTATGCGTTGCATTTGAGGGGCAGCCGTCATCTATTCCCTTCCCCGTGGACCCTCTAGTAACATACGCACACACTCTGTTGTTCTTTGCTTTGAAGTATGGTCCAGGGGTCACGTGGAAGGTTTTTAATCATTGCTGACCTCGACATGCCGGAGAGCTGATATGGTGGACGAGTCTTAACCCCGAGCGTAACCTAGCCGCACTCTTCCATCTGATACGGTGGCACACAAGGGGGCTGTGTTTGGTGACGGCTTCACATGTTACATGTGAGAAATCAAGAGACTCGAGAGTGGAAGGGATTGGTCACCGAGTAACGCAACGTTATACGCTAACCCACCAAAACAACGGAAAATCGGTTTGGATTTGAAAGCATGAGCATGCGCTGATTCAATCTGAATTGTTCCACCTTAAAATAAATACAGATATGTATTGAATTGTCTTTTATTGGAGCGATTCACACCCCTAATATACTGTATATTTATATCTATATTTTAATTGGTTCTGTGTAAAATATTGAGGCAACAATAGGTTACTCATTTTTAACCAGCCATCTGGCCATCTACGTTCCATAGCCACTAGGGTCACTGGCGTGCTGGCGCCTATCCCAGCTTTTGTCAAGCAGTAGGCAAGGGACACCCTGAACTGGTTGGCAGCCAACCACAGTAATGTTTATATCGTTTTTAACCAGGTTGAAAATAAACAGTCACTGCTTATGCAAAAAAAAAAAAAAAAAAAAAAAACAATAGCTATTCATAACTTCTGAACTACACAATTAAGTAGTTACCTAAGAGCAACTTCACACCCAGGTTCAAAATCTCCAATACACACACACACACACACACACACAAACACACATATTTTTTTTTCCCCAAGATATTTTTATTAGTATCAGCCGCTCTTTTAGCAGTTTTATAAACACAAACTAGTAATTACAAATGATAAGAATACAAAATTGATATTAATTGCATGAAATTTTAAGGAAAATTAAAAATGGAATAAACAGGTTTTTCTTTTATAGTTTTATGTCATTGAGGGAAATTTTGTGTATCAAAAGTACAAGTGGAATCGCGACTTGGTGTCATTTATTACTTGAGTTTAGTACTTGTACTGGTCTCGGTTTTTTTTAAAAGTAGTGTGTAATATTTATGTAATATTTATGTATATATACTTATATAGTATTTACGATATGAATATTTATGTATTCATTATATGTATGTATGTAGCTATATATTACCTTCTTTATTTTCCTTGTTTTCTTCATCCTGCGGTTCCAATTCAGGTCCTGGCTTGGTTTCCATCAGTTCTTCATCTTCCTCTTCCTCTTCTACTGAGAGAGTTAAAAAAAAAAAAAAAGCGAGAGAGAGAGAGAGAGAGAGAGAGAGAGAGAGAGAGAGAGAGAGAGAGAGAGCACTTGTGTTAATCAACAGCTGTTCCAATTTTCTCTGACCTCCCACTGTGCACCTCCTTCTCAAGCCCTTCTTACCAAAATAATCATTGCCAGACACGTACAAGTACACCTGACTTTGGGAAAATTAAGTCCAAACGGGTCATTTGCAAACAGACGGATGTGTTTTTTTTTCTCTTTGGGATGCTTTTTTTAGAGAACACACGCATATATAGTTTGTAGTATGCATAAAACAAACCTTTTTTAGTATTCGGAAAGTGACCATATAGCAAGACGAACGTGCGTTTGCAAATGCAAAATGCACATACACACAGCAGGAAATAGGAATAGCTGTGTGACCTCCCTCTTCTCGTCTTTGGCTCACCTTTGCCCCTTAGCAGTTGTATGTATGTGTAAAAGGGGATTCCCTTTACATTCCGCCCAATCAGGCCCGGCAATTACACTTGACTATCCAGGATTTTTTCCGTGTGTGCGGCGTGCGTGTTTGGAAGGAGGTGGGAGTTCAAGCATGAAAGGTTACTGTCAACACAGACACCTGCTTGTCAGCTACTGACCCCCCCGCGACACCCCCCGGGCTGTGTATTGCTAACCCTTGCCAACTTCCCCTCCTCTTTTTTCTCGCGGCCTCCCTCCGAAACAGATGCTGGGAGTCGGGGGGCCTCTCCAAAGATCGCTCTGACACCTGTGGTCTGCCAACACACACATACGCGCGCGCGCACGCACGCACACAGCCTTTGCCCACAGTGCCAGGGGTGCCGGGGGGTTAACTGGCGTCGGGTCAAACTGACAACGGGCGCTTAGTCCAGTGGAAGGAAGTGACTACATGGCGCTCTCAGACATGAGATCCTCCCACTATCCACGCACACGCTCACAATGTCAGGGTGTGTTTTACTCAGCTGGAGTACGGCCCGGGGCCATGTTAAACCGCTGCGGATGAACCGTGCGTTTAGCACTTGGCCATGCCTAAGCTGATAATGACCTCTCTGGCACGGCTATTCAAGGCAACAAATCTCATTCTTCATTGTTATTGTGCGCCGAGAAATGAATCGTCTCACATGTCGTGTTGAACTCCGCCTCGCACGTGCTTTCATATACGTGCGGCATCGTTTTTATTCTTTCTGTTGTGGCTCTCTTGACGCGTTTGGTTTTTCAAATGTGTTTGTAAATATGAAGAAAAAAAAGTTTTAAGATGTTGAATGTAAGTACCAGTCAAAAGAAGACATCAAACATTCATTTCCAGTTACTTAGTTCTTTTTTTTTCCTTTTTTCAAGTATTAGGGTAAAAAAAAAGTTGAAAAAGGGTAATTTTGTACAATTGATTACCCTCCCCCCCACACACACACACACACACACCTAACCCTTCCAAAATCTCCGCTACTCATACGTCAGGCAGTCCATTCCAGACTCTGCTCCGCTATTTTTTTTAATCGACTCGTTTAAGTTTCTTCTGCACACTATAAGCCTCAGGTATCATAATGGTCCCCATTATAAAATTGTGTCAATAATTAATAGATTTTCGCTTTCAACACAACAAATCTTTTCAGTGGCAGATATAAAAGGTTGTTATTGTTGTTATAGTTATACATATCATGTAACCCCCCCCACCCAAGAGTATCGACATTGAATAATTGAGAATTTTATTAGTGATTTTGGAAGAAGGTTACTCATTTCATATATATATATATATATATATATATATATATATATATATATATATATATATATATATATATATATATATATATATATATATATATATATATATATATATATATATATATGGATGGATGGATGGATGGATGGATGGATGGATGATGGATGGATGGATGGATGGATGGATGGATGGATGGATGGATGGATAGATAGATAGATAGATAGATAGATAGATAGATAGATAGATAGATAGATAGATAGATAGATAGATAGATAGATAGATAGATAGATAGATAGATAGATAGATAGATAGATAGATAGATAGATAGATAGATAGATAGATAGATAGATAGAAATTATATAATAGTAGTGTCTTCATGTACCTTCAGTGGGTACACATTCTGATGCTTTTTTTTAAATTGACTTTATAAGAGTTATATTAAGTGTTATTTAACATATTTTATATTTAGTATTAAGTGCAATGCATCCCCATGTTTGAGGTACAAATTATGTAACTTACATGTTTTAAATTAATGGGTCAACTGTTCTCATGTCCACTGTTATGCTCTATTGTTCTTTGGTTGTTCCTTGTCTTCTAACATGTATACTTCCTGCTGATATCAGACAGTACTCAATATCGGTATTGTATCAGAAATCAAAAAGTCCAACATGTAACAAATGATAAAAAACAGATTCATTGTTTCACGTTGACTACCAGCCTTTTTTTTCTATAGGAGCCAGTCGAAATGGCTCTGAGAATGAAAGGTTGTTGACCCCTGGCATAGCGGATGACTAAGATTTTATAAATGTGCTCTCTAATGCCAGCGTCCTAGTTTGCTTTGGTCAGTGACTAATCTGCAAACTTCACAAATTCAGGGAAACAGCGCACCAACTGCGGAAAATAATGTAAGCAAAGTCCTTTTAGTGGTATCCATTCCTTCTTCTTCTGTTATGTCTGTCCTATTTTCTTGATCCTGTCATGTCCAGACCAGTGGTTCGGAATGTGTGGTGAGCAAGATGGGGAGGAGCGAGAGCCACCACATTGACGGGCGATCAAACTGTCATAGCTCAGGACCACGGGCCTCTGGTGCAAGGCGGCGTGATTCATGGCCGACGGGTTCGCTCACCGATGGCTTGACGGTCCAGTTCTCCCATGAAGGAATTGTTGATGTTGCTGCCATTTGCCATACATCAAGTTCCTCTGTCAAAATCCTGCACCAAAAATATCAGCTGTTTCTTTTGGATGGAAACGTACATTCAAGCGTGCTGGTGGGACCAGGGGTATGGGGAAATAGGTTCTGATTGGTGATAAAAGCTCGAATCATACGTCATACATGTAATGGAGATGTACTGCATAGATCAACTTCAAAAAGTCTGAATAATTCCAGTGTGAATGGGAAAATTCACTACGTTCTGCTCGCCGTGCATAACACAACCGTCATCTTATTCTCGCCGTTCCCAAAGTTCACAAAACTGCTGTTAGTGTGTACATTCGCATCTTCTACGCATACGGATCCAGTCATAAGTTTTAGAAACACCCCTCAAATTTAGACTAACACATAACAGGTCATCTGAAGAAATACTGATGGATTTATTTGGTATTCACAGAAGGATTGTTTCATATTTCATCTACTTCAATAGGGCCCTTTCAGTCTAAAAGCTATTAGGTCAAAAATAAGTGTGGGTCAAAAAAGGGCCGACCCAATATTTCAGTCGATTTGACCTAAATAACTCTGGTTTGTTATTTTCAAACAAACCCAATTTTTGAGGTTCTCACATCCAACGTGACCAATTTTTGGTGGTAGTTTTATGCGAAACAACCCAGAAAGTTGGCTCAAATTGACCCAAATATTGTGTTTTTTTTTTTTTTTAATTCACCGATAATCTGTAAACCCATCTGTTTTAGAGTTTTTGCCAACATAACAGCTTGTTTTGTGCAAAAAAAAAACAAAAAACAGAAAGTTGGCTCAAATAGACCTAAATATTGAATAATAAATATTTTTAACCCAGCTGTTGGAGAGTTTTTGCTCAGATAACAGCTTTTCATTTCTTGGTATTTTCTCAGCTGGAATTACTTTCAATTCACAGCTAGGCGTTTTCAAGACTTGATAACTTCAGTTTCTAGACCCGTTAATTCTTGAGTCCATTTTAATTACAAGCTGTTTAGAAACTAGAAATGCATACATTGTAATCTATGGTTTTGACTTGTTAATCATCCATTATAATTTGCACAGTCAAAACCCGCTCGTGTGGAATGGATTGCTCTGTTTGATCTTGTGATTTTTTTTTTTCTTTTCCCTACAGGTTAGAAAAACATCCTTTCATACATGTATCTGCTGACTCATCACATTGCATGTTGTGTGCAGGGTCATGGAGAAGCTCCAGGCAAATCCAAATGACGTTGGACGAGGCGGTTCATCCGGGATTAACAATTATAGCGCACACTCAGGTGGGCAAGCAACATAGAAAATAGATGGAATGATATTTGTAATTTGGATGCAAACCAGAGTGCTATTGAACTTAATGTAATAGAAGCAACAGTATATCACCACAGAGGCAACAACTGGACAGATCTAAAATGCCTTAATTCTAATTAAAAGTATGTGAGGGGAGGCGGTAGCGGAAATAGGACCAATGGATTTTGGGGGATTTTTGAGGAGAACATCATAAATGCATTCATAAAGCCACGTTCACATAAACAGTTCACAGGGGTCCTGGGAGGTTGGCTGCTCAGCAGACCACAACACAAGCACTACGCCGAGGAGTAGGAGGCAGCCACGGCGACTTGAAAGGCTTCTCTAATGTGGCTGTGGCACGACACACACACGCACGCTCACACGCAAACACACACGCAATAACCTCAGTGAGAACAAGTCTTATTGTTGAAGAGATACACACATGCACGCCATTCTCTGCACCAAGGCATATGTGACTTCTAACCCTAAGCAACGGGGTGATTGTCTCATTTTTATTAGGTTAATCTAATGCAATTTGATCCTTGTAATACAAGTACCTACTGCACAAATGTCACAGGAATCTAATTATGCTATCACTCAAATAATGTAAGAATTCTATATACATACAGATCTAACATATATATATATATATATATATATATATATATATATATATATATATATATATATGCTTACAAAAAATAATAATAACTCACAGAAACCTGGCACACAGGGCAATACAGCTAACTTACTAGAGTGCAAAACAATTAAAAAAAAATGAAGCCTACTTAGAACCAAGCACATCATTTACTTTTAAGCAAATTTTACCCAAATAGCAGTCAAAATGTAATTTCCATTTTAAACCAAACTTATTTCATTTTTTTAGCCAATGGGATTTTTCAAAATGGGTCTCGATTGACAGCTAGCACTGTATATATTATGAATCAGGTGAGAAACTCAACGCCATTTCACACTGGTAAATAATATATTAGGATGATTAAAAAGCAAAGGCAATTGTCATGCAAACATGTGGGAAACCCTGCAATCTAAAGGCTTTTAAGGTGGAATTGAAAGCTGAACTCTTGGAGGGACGCCGTGAAACCAACTTCAGCGTCTTCCAAGCTTAACAAACTCTTCCATCTCTCCCCAGTGTGCTTAGTAGGCTACTAAGATATACATATTGAAAAAAATAATAAACAAACAGAAAAACGCCCTTCAAAATATATTTTTAAATATCTTTTTTTAATTCCTAGCAATTAATCACTAAAACTTTGTTGATTCACATTTCCATCCGTTTAATAGAGAACCATGGTTTAGTGCGGTACATCGATCCAGTATTGCGAGAATAGCATCCAAAACGTTCCTCATACACGAGCAGCGGGACCTGATGCAAATCTGCTGTGACCAAAACCCACATGATGATTTAGTTAGTTCTTCTCACCACCGCATTTCTTCACACCGATCAGGACAATGGAGTGTTACGTGTACAGTATACAAGTTTGTGCGTCTCTACATTGCATGCACACGTGCATGCCCGCACATAATCCCATTGCATTAAAGCAGTCTATTCAGCCTTTCGGTGGTCTGCGGGTGACGCCGCTGTGGGAGCCCGCCGATTCTCCCTCCTATCTTTTTCCTCTTTCTCTCTCTGCCCCACCGTGTCTCCCATGCTCTCTCTCTCCAAAGTAGTGGCACCCAGGCTTGGCCCGGGCCCAGGCCCACATCTTTAAACTGAGCCATCATACCACACCGCGGCATGCTCTGAGCCCAGCCGCAAGGCCCTGATTAAAACCCATGACTTCAAACTTTCCAAACTGTCAAAAAGAGCGAGCAGCAGAAATGCCTTACATAAAATCACAGCCGTGGCAAAACGACTCAGTGCCAGGCAGGCAGTTTTGTGTCACTCAGAAATACAGCAATATGTATTTCACTATGTCTAATGGTAATTGGCCGCATGCACTTGCATGGCGGTGATATTTCATCTTACATTTAAAGATAGATGAGGGGGCACTATATGAGCTTGAGTCTAATAAGGACATGTTCATCGAATATAAACATTTCCTACATTTAAATCATTGAGCGTAGGCTAGCCGTCGAAATATAAAAGGGTGGTTCAATTTAATCATATTTGTTAA
Source organism: Hippichthys cyanospilos (assembly GCF_059441005.1). Classification (NCBI taxonomy): domain Eukaryota; kingdom Metazoa; phylum Chordata; class Actinopteri; order Syngnathiformes; family Syngnathidae; genus Hippichthys; species Hippichthys cyanospilos. The sequence goes on along the minus strand of NC_142389.1, from coordinate 8,669,842 downwards.
AAAAAAAAAAAAAAAGACAGTCCAGGAGCACTCTTGAGCATGCTTTATATGCCAAGAGTGCTCCCTACTGGAGACTTTCAGAATGTCATGTTCCAGTCAATCTACACACTGAAGCGGCACAGTCATCACATTTCTTTGCGCTCAAGTGGCAGGCCATAAACCATGATGATGATTTGGAAATTAAATCCTGGATTCGTTGCAACTAGAACAGTTTATTTCAATGCATATTAAATTTCTAATGTTTTTCCCAAGCAACCACAGACATATTGTGTTCGTTGCCCAGGGTTGGCAGTTAAGCTGTTCATTTTTTTTTAACGTTCATTCACGGACTCAAGCATCATTTCCGAAGCGAAAAGTGTAAAAATAAAACCATGAACCGGTCAAACAAAGGTTTAAGTAAACATTCAACTAGCCATAGGCTTCAGGCTGGCCTCTAGAGAGCTGCAATGAACTTGTAGTACTGTACAAGTGGGACCACCCAGGCATGTGTCCTGGGCCCACTTATTTTACACAAATAGGTAGGGAAGGATAGGGCAACATGTGAAAAAGTCAAGTTCAAATAAAGAGAAAAAAAGAGCTAAAAAAAACTGAGTTGTAGAATAAAGAGCATGGCAAATATTATTTAAAACCATGTTACCACCTGAACAGAAAAACAAACAAAAAAAAAAAAAAAAAAAAATATATATATATATATATATATATATATATATATATATATATATATATATATATATATATATAATTTTTTCAAGGCATATTCTGCCAATAAATCTATAGATTTAGGTCAGTAAATTATAACCTTGCTGATTTTAGCGCATTTCTATTTTTGCAGTAATTACATTGTTTTTAAAAATCACACACTATAAACTAGGGTCCATAAAGGGTACCTATTCTAAAAGTGTTTCAATAATTAATGGAATAATATATATATTATTTGTTACACATCAGGTGTAACAATAGGTACAAAGTGTAATAGTGTAAAGTGAATTATTATGAATAATACCGTTTTTGTCAAAACAAACAATGTTTTTTTCCACAAAATATGTATTTTTCCTGTCAAAAAAATTTCAGAGTGGACAATTGAGTAAATTGCATTTGGTCCGTAGGTGAATTATTCATAACATCACTGGTTTTAATGCAATTTTATTTTTGAAGCATTGACAGTCTTTGGCTTCCCATTTGGTCAGGGCTCAGGTAACAACCAATCACAGCTCACTTATTTTGGTAGTTTGATAGTTTGTTTTGGGAGTTTGATTGCAAGATTAATTCATATTCCACAAGCACAATATCAATTATAAATCTGTGCTTAGAATAGAGGGGTTGCATAGAATATAATAAATTGTAAAATATGAATCAGGGGGTTAGCTTCCCCTTTAAGTATCAAAGACAATTTTCAGGCATTATGTCAATGAATGGTAATGAACGGTAATATATCCAGGTATCATTTTGTGTAGAGCTGCAAAATGGCCGCCCCCAGAAAGAGATTAAAAAAAAATGTGTATTTTGCTCCTTAATTCAAATCCCACAAACACAATATTAGTTATAGACTATCGTGTTTAGACAAGCGAGGCCACAACGAACATATTATTCTAAAGAAAATTCTTGGGTTGACTTCCCCTTTAAACTAAAGCGACAATCTCTACATGTGCTTTCAGCACAGCGAATTTGTAGTCAAACAACAGAGTACATTTTGTTCGGCTTCCTCTGGGTGCGCTCGCTGTGGTTACCCTCCATGTGAATTTTGCCTTCAGAAAACACAAGTACACACACGCACATACATGCGGCCTGTTGTAGCCGCCTGGCTGGAACAACAACAATGTAAGAGAGAAGTGTTTCCATATGTGGCTGCATACACCCAGATACTGAAACATATACAGTAACTACCTAACCATACAAAACTCATGAAACCGCACTCCTCTTTGCAGAACCTTGAAAAGTGGCCACAAAGCCCACATGTCTGTTTCATATTGGTGGGGCGTGTTTTACATTCGCTTTGATTTGAACGCATCGTCAGTTCGCTGGACACAGTGGATGCGATCGGCGTACTGAGTCGAAATCGCAGCGACCTTGTGAGACGCCGTACTGAAGATGTCTTGGACTGAAGCACCAGATGACATCATCTCTTTTCATGGACGAGCGTGCCAACAATCTAGATCAGGAGTGAAACCTGGCTGTCCGTTGATTTGCCACTATTGCGGGATATCGTTTCAAATCAAAACATTTTTTATTGGAAAGATGAAGAAAATTGTAAATTGAGCTGAGCAGGGCGATGCCAGAGAACCCAACTTCCTCGAAACACTGGTTTGTTTCTCTTTCTGTGACAACAGTAATAATCAAAATCGATACAAGTTCAAATAATTGTGATGGACAAGGAACGCGCACTGACTTAAATGTTCAGTTGTCACCAACCTCGCCGATGCATCTATGGTGCAACATACATCCTGAGGACCAGCCAATTTTTGCAGTAATGACATTGTTTTCAAAAACCACACATCATAAACTGGGGTTCATTAATGGTCCCTTTTCTGAAAGTGTTTCAATAATTAATGGAATAAAATGTTTTTGTTCAACACATCAGGTGTAATAATAGTTATAAATTGTACAAGTGTAAAGTGAATTATTATGATTAATACCATTTTTGTGAGAACAAACAATGTTTTTTTCCACAAAATACAGTATGTGTTTATTTATATATCTTTGTTTTTTGGCGCCGCCTCTGGCCACTGTTGATATTACATTTGGTAGTGAGAAGGATGGTGTGGTTTTGAGAGCAGTCAGTCGTTGACACGCAAGTTGTTTTGTCTCTGCGAAAGCTGGCCCAAGACAGTCTGTAAGTTGTATTTTGTTTGTAAGAATGTGACTATGACTCTGATAACATGCTAGCTAATATTAGTTCTTATCTTCATCATGTAATATCACGCTACCCTGTATGCGTTTAGCTTGTTCACATTTTCGTTTGTGCCAGGTATTTTCCTTGAAATACCTTGAAATATCCCTTTCACATAAATTAAAAAAAAAAAAAAAAGGAAACCAGTGTAATGAGACCAATGTGGTTCCCAGTGTTTCGGATCACTTCACCCATTTTCCATTCTTGTCCTGATTCAGTATATTGGTGGCCCAGCTTGTATTTTTGTCTGATGTGACAATGTCCTTACAAGTTACGTCTGGAAAAAAAGACGTCTTGTCCCCTGTTGTAGGCACCATGGCTCAACAACCGCATGCTAAAGAAAGCCTCTTCTCGATGTCAATGTACTTAAGGGATGAATTAGTGACCAAGTTGCATCGACCGTGAAAACTAATGGTCCAGAAAACACGATAAGAACAAGAGAGGGAGTCATACAGATAAAAAAAACAAAAAAAACATGTCTGCAGACCCTGTGAACTTTTAACCCAAAGAAGGGTTTTTCCAAACTTTCAATATCACATTAGAACACACAGAGAGCCGTTTTGCTGATGCTGTCTGTGGTTCACTGCAAACAATTACTGATGGAATCATAACTCGGGGTTTCCGCCAGCTTATTGAAAGTCGGCTGGTTCCGGCCTGCAAAGTGACTCCGAGTTGGGCCGCACTCTTTGTGCAGTATGTTCTCTTTCAGTTTTGCTTTTCTTCGTATTTCCACGGCCTGCGTTATTGGCCTATTACAGGTCGTTTTAAGGCACCGCTGAGCAGAACCGATTTCCAAGGGCGGCGTTCACAATGCACACATGGATACGTGCGCAACTGCATGCACAAGGAGACTTCAATTTCCTTGCCCTTTCCATCTACTGCCAACATCCTAAGTATAAGTACCCGCATGATAGTTATCTGCAGGCAGGGTGGGGGTCACTTGATTTGAAGAAGTGGCATTAACCGTGGTCATGGCCAAGCGGGGACTGGCTGGCTGGTCCAAAAAAGGTTTGAAGGGAGAAACGAGTCTTTGTTACATTAAAAAGTTGCCCACACTGTGGTTTAATTACGTCAACGTTCGATTTCCACGTGTCGAAATGCATTAAACGTTCCAAAAGTTTTGTTGAAATTACAGATATGCTACTGCACAAAAGCATTGCTGTAATTGTTCTTGACGCATTATACAATGCCTCATTTTGAACTAATGGCCATTTAATTGTATCCAGGCTTGGCTTGAAATGTGGCAGGTGAACATAAGAATCACAATTGGATCTCAGACGTATAATCACACTTTTTTTTAAGGTGGTGGTCTTTATTTTCTGAAGTTGTTTTGAGGTGGGACACTGAGGAAGTGCCAAGTTACTGCTGCAACATAACAATAGTGGCTTTGTTATTAGCCCAAATATCTGCAACGTTAGCTTGCTATAGCAATGCTTCTCAATTATTTTGTTCAAACCCCCAGTAAAGACGCCCCACCCCCTCGACCCGCTGACTATAAATAAGTTTATTATTTCATTGCACTTAACACTTCACATGACAAAAACAAAGTCTATTCCCAGGGGTCATCTGCCCCCCCAACACTATTTGAGAAGCACTGTGCTATAGTGTGGTTCATTTTTGTGGCCTCGCTACAGTATTTCTTTTTTTTTTTCCTCTTGGTTTAATTTTCTGCCTACATTCTACGAAGGTTTGCATTTTGGGAGTCTTTAAATCACAGGTGTCAAACTCAAGGCCCGGGGCCAGATCTGGTCCACAACATTATTTTATGTGGCCCGCAAAATGCTTATTCGACTTCAAGTTTCTGGTTAAAAGACCAAATTTACAAAGTTGTTTTCAACTTTTAACATTTTGGTTGGAAAAAAACATGCATTTTTTCTTGCCAATCTCTCTCTTGAATATGTTTTACCAGCCTCTGATTTCAACACATCTAAAAATTGTACTAGCCCTCTTGACAGAGTCTATAATGTGGCCCACGATAAAAATGAATTTGACACCCCTGGTGAAAACAGGGCCAAAATGTATTTGATATGTGGTGTGGAATTTCACTAAAAATGGCGCATTGTGGGTCATTTGTGGTTTACTTTTTTCTTAAAAAGTGTAGATCATTGTTAGATGTCATATATGAACACTCTTAAAACACTTGGGTTAAAAATAACCTGGTCACTTATGGGTTTTGTACAAAATTGCTCATTTTGGGCCAATTTAACCCACATTTTGTGTCAATTCTTCTTTGACCCAAGATTGGGATATTTTTAACCCAGTGTTTTGAGAGAGTTTTGGGACCACATAAAAACTCTATCACCACTCTCCATGCAAATTTATTAGAGTGTATTTTTTATTAATATATACTTTTTGTCGGTTTTCATCCATGTAACATTGAGTAACAGGTCTTGTTCAAATATGTTCTTTTTCTTGGTTTTTTCACTTTGGAAGAGGTCTGAGCACTACATACCTTTCTAGTTTTAGGGCTATATCAAGCGTAAGGATGAGTACAAAGGTATGACTGCCATCTTTATGCAATCTCCATTTGTACCAAAATGTACCAAAAATTCCAATCAGCATCTTATTAAAAGTACTTCAGTGCGTCCAGACCACCATTGACTCGCACTTTGTTTGACCTCAGTATATTAGGTTACTATCACACACCACGTTAAAGACGGCTTTATTTTTTTGCTATGTCCCAAGGCAAGTGGCCTTTCCTTACGACAAGCATGCCCATTCAAATCCATTAAGAAAACAGTAAATAACTGGAGCTAACCGTGACTGGGGCTAATCCTATTGACAAACACAATGGACACTCGGGACGGACCCATGGCCGAGCATCTATTGGGAAAAAGAGCACACATAGACGGCCACTCATCGTGATTACAGAGAATCCGATCGGTCTCGCAAATGAAAAGTCTCTTCGTTTTATGGTTTCAGAGAAAGTCTCCCGAACAAAGTTTACACGCCCGAACCGAAATGTAAAATTCAGCACACGAATGCATCCTACTTCAACTCGGCATTCAGGCCCAAAGGCAAAGTTGCATCACAAAACGGAAAGGGGTCAAAAGTTCACGGAGAGATGAAGCCACGAGAATCCCTGAATCAACCTTCACGACTTAAAGTGATTATGATAAGCTTCGCACAATGTCAGTTTTCAAATGTGTCTTAAACGCCATTAAGATCAGGGGAACTTTGCCACTAATAACATTTAATACAGATCCCACCAGGCTTGTCTTAGGTCAGAAGTTGACGTCAGGACGCAATTTTTCCTGTAGAGGCCAGCTGTTTTCTCCATACACTGTATCATTCTTTCAAACAGCCCTTCATAACAGTAATTTTGTCTATATTATTAAATTACAACTAATGCCAGTCATAGTTTTATAAAATATTTTTCTAGAAAGTTCTTTATAAGTATACACAGTTGTTTTTATGTTTTTTTTTAGCGATAGACCCATTCTATTATCAGCGAGGGCTAGTTATCGACTTTGGATATTTGGCATTTTGACAAGTATTGGAATCATCCCATTTTTTGACTGGTGGCTGGTAATAGATCAATATATAATGGTATTAACTTTTTTGAGTAAATTTTCAGTTTATAAGAGGTCCATCTGACAACCTGTATTGAATTTTTTAAGCCGAGGCCAAAGATGATTCTTGGAAGGGGAAATTAAAAAGACTACCGATTAATTGGCTGATTCATTTAAACAATTCTAATAAATAATAGCATTTTCTCCCTTGCAATGTTCATCAGTAGGCGTCAATTGTATGAGGATTTCCACAATTCTGGTATCTATTCCCAGGGAATCGCGAGGATCAACTTCCTTGCATTTCTCACTTAATCGTCGCTTGTGAAAATTAAGATTTGCTTCAATTGGTCCGCAAAATGAGCTTATCAACAAATTCCATGATATATATTTAAGGATACAAGGTTATGGTACGGATGTATCTGTATAATGCACCAATGTTACTTGTCAACAGCAACTGTAAATTGTAAGAGTATATAAAGGTAAAAAGTTATAATAATCAGACATTTTTTTAAGATATGCTGTTGTCCAGATGAGCTCTCTGAACATGAATTTTACAACAAAGGTGTAATTGTGGAGCTGCCACTGCGTAACTGTGAATTTTTTAACTGGCAAACTTGTTTGAATGTACAGTATTCACAAGTATGTCGGAACATTTTTAAACACAAGTGCGTATTTCAAATGTGCTTGAACGTATTTTCAAATGTATCTATTTGCAAATACATTCAAACATACTTGCAAATACGTTTGAACGTACTTGCAAATATATTCAAATGTGCTGCACTTGTTAGCTAAATGCTAAAAACATAGTATTTCCCACAATGGATCTGTATTTGTATCGGCCCTGGGGGGAAAAAAATCTTTTGTAAGTTTTTTAAGAATAACACTATCAAATTACAAGCACTATCAATACTTTTGATAAGTTACAGATTTAATGATAACATCTACTACTCATGTACACAGAATGCCGCAACAATTTAAGTGTTTGTGTTATGAGTCAGTATTACTATCAAGAAAATCTGGACTAAACAAACACACAGCTAGACAGCCCAAAACACAGACAGGTGGCAACATCACTTTTTTTCATCTTTTCCCCACACACACTTGCTTTGTAGTCATCTGCAAAAAAGAGGTCTCCTGAGGCCAAGGTCAGAACCCTGTAGACCAGTCCGGCCCAGTTCTGGCTTCCAGATGTTCCCTCACTCGCTCTCTATCATCTCTATCTTCCTCGCTCGAGTTGCTGAGACAGCTGGCAGCCATGTGACTGCAGGGGTTGTACTTCCTGCTTCCTGTCATTATAATAGATGTTCTGGTGTGGATCCCAGTGCCCCCTTCCACCAGCAACCACTGAGCACGCACGCACGCACATACGCACACGTCTGCCCTCATCAGCATCCCGCCTTTGCCCCTCCTATTTCCTTGACAGATCTCGGAATAGATCATCGCCACATGCGGAGGCACAAAACATGTGACTACAATGTGTGCATAGGCATATAATAAACTATGTATAAACGCAAATGTCAAAATATTTGGTACACATGCACAAAAAGATTCTACAGCAAAACTGTACTAACTGTTGCTTTACATTTTTGGAAGGACCACAGTCATAAACGTCAATAAAATGCCATAGTAGGTCTAAGTGTTCATCAAAAAGAAGTTTTATTCCTAACAAGTATATTTAATATTATAAACGACCGTAACACTGTGCAAATAATGAACATTAACACTGTACTTAAATATAGCTGAATAAAATGTACTTAATTTGGTCACAACTAATTTTGATATTCAAACTGTCAATATTTCAGCTGTTTAATCGATTCATCGGATTTAAAAATAATTACATTTCCATCCCTGTATTGAAAAATAGCCCAATATTTAACTCTGCTAGTACAGAAAATAAAATTTTTGTCTGTATGTTGGAAAGTTTGGAACAATGTTGATCAACGTATCCCAAATTAAAACCAATTGTACTTGTTTGGTGAAACACAAAAATAAATAGTCTGCTTTTGTAAAGGATGAGAGTAGACAGTAAAACAAATTTACTGGCGTCCTGCTGAAATTCTTAGGAATTGTAGGATTTAAAATGAAAAAAATGTATCGCAACAATTAATCGATGAACAAACTATCAATTATTTAACAAATGTATTTCCATATGAATATTTACATTTGTAACTAGGCCTGTCACTATGTAATCTATGTACTTGATTATTCTATATTATTTCACCGAAATCGAATAAAATACCGCGACATTCTGCATTAAAGTGTATTGCAAAACAAATTTCCCCCAATGGCTGCTTATTCTCAAATTACTCTTTATTTAAAAACATTGAATTAAAAAAAAAAACTTTAATTACGCAATGCCACACAAGAAGTTTTGAACCTTTTGAAACTGTTTCATTTATTGGTTGGTCATTGTTTTCCAAAATAAAAGCAGATATGTGCAAATGTCTTATTTTGATTAACCACAAAATATAATCAGACTGCTTTAAAAACTACTGAAATACGTGAATATTATGATTACATCAATGAATTTCATCATTATTACTTTTGACACTTCTTATTGTAACTAAATAAATGTTTAAAAGCTGATTAGATGCACAAAGAGTGGTCTTAAAATTAAACACAACTGAACTGGATTTGGCAATTATTTTTTTGCATACCACTTGAGGGCGCCAGTGAGCCACCTTTTCTAAAGCACTGAAACTCAACACATTTAGCCTTCACCTATCGTTTCATCACATTGTCCAATTAAAAAAAAAAATATATGTATATATATATATATATATATATATATATATATATATATATATATATATATATATATATATATATATATATATATATATATATATATATAGACACATATAGATATATTAAAATAAGCCTATGCACTGCTAAAGTGCTCACGTCCAAACTTTTTTGCCGACCATATGGATGTGTTTAGACTCCACAGTGCAAAATATTGCGCACACATCTTGACATGCATGCACACAGAAAACCTCACAGGCCTCAATGAAAATGTAAACACACTTGTAGAAATGTACTTCTTAGTTTGCCTACAACACACATACACTTGAAGCGCTCCGAAATCCATGGGGAATCATTTTCGGGTCAGTTTTCCATTTATCGTTCTGGTTCTACTTATGGCCAGGAGTCAGAAGCATTAAGTGCTATGTTTGAAGACACAACAATTGACAGGCAGACATTGTCTTTCTGCCCTCCTCTATTTTTGGGGGGAGATCTTTAAGTCACTCCAGGTTTAAGGGCTGTGAACTTGGCTAACCGAAGGAGGATCAAATTCAGCCACCCAACGTCCACATTTTACTGCAATATGAAACGTCTGCCTTTGGTGCCCCACCAGTCCCTGCGAATATCTAAATTGCAACCTCTCCGGAAAGTCGGTTTGAACGTAAGGCTTGTGGGAGTCAGTCTGTCGGAAAAATGTGCAAACGTTTTTAGCCATGCGTGCACAAACCTTCAGATAGATGGGCAGTGAGTGGCGTTTGCGTCTCCTTGCTGTACAAGACCAACTCTTTTGGTTGGAAATCCACTTGTGTGATCTTAGAAGCCCCCAGCTTCTGCATCCTCCGCCTGGTTCACAAAACAACTATTATGTCAAAACAACTTTGAATATCACTTGTCAAATTTAATTGTATTTTTTCTCCAAATTATGTTATTGATATTCTACAAGTGAATCATTTTCTGTTTAATTTTAAATTACATATTTACCCCAGCTCAGAATCGGCCTGCAGCTGCAATACAGAGGGGTCTGTGTCCCACTGCAGTGTCCTGACATCACCGGCAGAGGGGGTAAAAGAGCATACATGTCACCAATACGGTCAAGTGTGTACAGTGATTTAGTATTAACATTGTTGTCCAAATGCCAGCTTTTTGTCATTATATATATATATATATATATATATATATATATATATATATATATATATATATATATATATATATATATATATATAGAGAGAGAGAGAGAGAGAGAGAGAGAGAGAGAGAGAGAGAGAGACAGACAGACAGACAGACAGACAGACAGACAGACAGACAGACAGATAGATAGATAGATAGATAGATAGATAGATAGATAGATAGATAGATAGATAGATAGATAGATAGATAGATAGGGCTGTCAAAGTTAAAGCATTGACTATGGCAATTCATTTGATTTTAATAGTGTTGTAAATAAAATCCGTTAACCAAGCACAAAGAGATGATGGACAGACAGATGGACAATGATGCAACTGTTTTAAAACGTTTCTTGATGGCTAATAGAAAAAAAATAGATCTGAAACTTTTTTTATTGAACGATACGTTAACAAGCTTAACATAAAATGGTTGTTGAAAAATGTGATTAATCATGATCAAATATTGAAAATTTTGCAATTATTACACTTATGATAAGGAATATTGATGGATGAATGACTAATATAGACTTTTGCGGCATTTATACTGCAAAACCCTGGCAATTTAACACGTTTTTATATCGCCTTTATTACATACTTTATAGGTGGTATTCACCAAATTCAACACATTTGTTTGATAAGCATGTTTGAAATACAAAGGAATACACCTGCCATGTATGATGATCATGAGATCATGTGAAAAAGCCGCTAAGGAGTCCGTCATACCGAGGAAGTAAAAAGTTAAGTGTGTGTTGACAAGCCGGCGCTGAGATCTACCGTTTGAGAAATGTAACACTTCCAATCAGACTTGCCGTTTTGGATGATACCTTTCAGGGCCACTGAGTGCACCTATCAGACCTTCAGCCGCTGCCATTTCATTAACCTGCCAGAACGGCTGTTTTTACAGTAACCGTGATGACACAGATTGTCAATTTCTGATAAAGTCTCAAGCAACGGCCATCTTTACAAATTGAGGGGGACTGCCAGGCTCGAGGAAAAAGTCAGCAGCAGAGTGCAAAGAATGAAAGGGGAAGTGTCACCGCTGTGTTTTGATCCAATAAATCATGACGGCACCACAATAGGCGCCTCGAAGTTGAGAACGGGGTTCCGTGCGGTTCTCAGATTTGCTTACCTTAAGCTTTGTATCTCTGACTTGCTTTTTGAGAAACCTGACCTATGAAGTGACACACAAACACACACAGGCACAAATGGGGATGCTCAAAATGACACACTATTGTCCAGGGTGGGTTTGTGAGTCTTTCATTCCGGTGACTCGCTCAATTTGTCAAATTGACTCATGAAAAGCCCAACAATTTCTCGATGCTGGAAACTTTATGATATTTGATCTAGATTCCACCCCTGGCGACACCAGTGTGCCACATAATACTTATGATGACTCATGGTATCACTCACACATTGTTATGATTGATGACCACTAACGCATCTTAGCAGATCCAATGCAAAATCATCAATTTCAGCAATATGTTTATTATTACGGCCGTTTGCAATGTTGCAGAAATGTTTTGCAAAATACTCGTTTGAGTTTCTTAGGCCCGCTGCGCATTGAGTAAATTGTCAAACTGGGCAATTGCAAGTGAAGTGGAGGACTCAGACGTGCATGGTTGGCTTATCACCTCATTTACAGAAAAAAATGTGATTCCTGATGTTCTGAACCACAGTTGTCATAAAGAAAAAAACTGCTTTGATGACTGTCGCTATATCAAAATAATACAAGGGGAGGATGTGGATATTTATGTTGGCAACAGTCATCATATTCAGTCATGCATTTCAATGACAGGGACTCCCCACGCTTTGTTTTTTAGCCACAGCTACATATGTAAGTCTAAACATAGTTTAGTATTACTGTAAATACAGTTAGCTATTACTGTAAAACATGCTAAGCATTGATTGTATATACTTAAGACTTATGGATGTTCGCATCCTGATCATGTGATCCATAATCAGGCCCGATCATGTCATTTTTAGCTTATCGTAACTGGTAGGAACAGATCGGAATCAGGAAAACTTCCTCTGACTTTTTTTTTTGTTTAAGAACTAGAAAAGTGCACGTTTATTGCCAAAAGATTTTTTTTTCTGCCCTTAACTCTTTAATGAGCTGAGATAGTCTAAACAGGAAAAACGCCCGAAAGCGTCCGCTAAATTTCTCTAAGATCCTGAAAATCCTTGCCTGTTTAGGATTGAATAGAAAACGTGTGCCAATTTTGCCTGTTTAGACAATCGGCCAAAAGCGCCCACTGTGCCCAGTAAAGGGTTAGTACATTGCCAAGGAATCAAACTGAGAAATGGTATAGGCAGATCCTTAATATTAGATGAGTCAGATTTGGCTGAATGAAATAAACTAAATCATGACAATCCGACCTAAAATTATCTGCAAGAGAAAAATTAGATAATGTAATGATTAGAAATGTATAAACTCCAGCCAAAATAATAAACTTTCAGCTCAGGACATTTTCTTTTTCTTTAACATTTGGATTATTTTTTTGCAGTTTAAAGGTAACCTAAATGAAAATGAAGCATTGGAATTATTGGCAGTAATATTTGATTTTTATGTAACATCAAAACATACCCAATCAGTTGTAGAGCATAAGTTTTAGTGAGAAAAAAAAAAAAAAAAAACGGAATTAGTACAATTTTAGCTAAGGTAATTACTCGTGTTCAGTGGTCATCAAATGACAGACTCCATGACATAACGTCATCACATGCATAACACCACATCTTCACCGCGTTACACTCATTCTTACCTAAATCTGTGATGCGAATTTGCAATTAGCAAAACAAGACAGAGAGAATATGTCAAAATAAAATATGATGAGGCAAAATTATTTCAAATCTCAATGTGTCATCAACAATAATGGGCCCTAATATTTAAATGAAGTAATGACTTTGTGACATATTTATCTTTACAGAGTAAATTGCGCCATACCGGCCAGCTGCTCCACCGTCAGCCGAATCCTGGCTTTCCGTTTCACTCGGCGTGCTCATTGATTTGGATGGGGACAAAGTATTTGGCACTAAAAAAAAAAAAGCCAGATAAATATTAAAAAAAGATAACAATAAAACAATAGGGCATCAATTGGCTCAGGCTTGCATTCATTGTTAATGCTCAGCTGTTTTAAAAGTAGTGTTAAGCTACTGAAGCTCAGTTTCCAAAATGGCCTCCCAATTCTGAGTCGTTGTCACAGTATTAGACCACAAGCGAACAGCGTTTCTGAAAACCGATTGGAAATGAAAGACACCTTTGGGAATCCCAACTAATCTATTAGAACTGAGCGCAGAAAGATGATACACTTCTAAATATAGATGTAACACTGTACAAACAAAATACTGCTATCTTTTACGACATGCTCAAGGTATAGAGACCTAAAGGAGGTTCGGGTGAAATGCCGATACTCTGTAGCAGGGCCTCGGTCTCTCGCCGCTTGCGGTCCAAGTCAGAGTCCTCCGAGGCGGCCTCCGTCTTCTGTTGGCTCTCGGACTGCGCGAGAATCCAAAATAAGATTCAAACATACAGGCGTGTTTTCGTCAAAGCAGTGCAGTCCACTTACTTTTTTGGTTACCTCTTTCTTCTTCCTCTCCTCTTCTTTTCTTTTCTTCTCCTCCCTAATCTGGGCAAGGCGCTGCTTCTTGCGCTCCAGCTCTGCTTTTAGGTCACTTTTGTCCGACATGGTCTTCTTTGGGGGCTTTTAAAGATATGACACTGTGATTTATTGGCTGCATGATTGTCACATTGTGTCCCATTTGCATAAAGAAACTTCAATTTCAATTTATCATTGCAGTTAAAAAGAAATGATGCATCAAATACTGTGTGTAGGAATACTACAATAGCAACTGACCATGCAACGACAGCAGAAGGCAGATGTTAACTACCTACCAAATCCACAGCTAGCAGCTCAAAACATCACATAAAGGTTTATGTGACGTCGAAATTGGAATAGTCTTCATGCATTCACTATAAATTACAATTACAAACACTAAAGGTAAAACGTTCCCTTCATACCTTGTCCACTGCTGTTGATAATGATGTGTCACGGGAAAAGATGCTGTCTCACTGCTACGCCCGGAGGTTTCAACACATCCTTTATCTCAATGGCATTTAAACAGAGGGCGTTTAATAAGCCACCAAAGTGGTTTTGTGTACCGCTCGGCGAGGCTTACAGAGGGCAGCAGCCGCGACGGTGCATTTCAGATGGAGCTGAGTCTTAAATAGACATCAGGCAGGTGCTACAAAAGCGGAGGAAAAAGGATGATGCTGAGAAGTACGGAGTAAGATCGCTGTCAAATAGACGCATGCGTGTTTCACCATTCGTATGAGTACGACTGTCGCCGTCAAAAAGACGTATGCGCGTTTCACCGTTCGTATTTAGTACGACTCTCGCGAGACATGCGTGTTTCATCCTTCGTATGAGTGAGGCTCTCGCGAGACATAATTTCATGTCTTTGCTTGAATCTTTTTGGCATCTTGCCACACAGTATGGAAGTAGAAACGCCACCTCTACGCGCAAGTGTCCTATTGTCGTGGCTTTTGTTATACTGCCATCTTCTGGATTTTTGAAGAAGTACATGAATGTTGTCATGTCATGTTTTATTAAGTAATCGTAGACAATACTTGAGCAATTGAGCGCACTAGTACAACAGCGAATAAACATTTTATAAACCTCGAGATTCTACACGTTCTCCGCGTGTGCGCTCGTGGCTCTACTAATGCTCACAAATATCATGCAGAAGTGGGGAAAATTACTAGTACAGTAATACAAGTGCAGCACGGTTTTTACTGCTGTGCTGAATTGTCAAAATAAAAAAGCTTACAAAATACACGAGTACTGTAATTGAGCGCACGAGTTCGATGGTTAATAAATTATTTTAGCACTTCGAGATTCGCTTGAAATATAAATTTCAATCATTTTCATTTTTATTATCATTATTATTATTACTACTATTAATTTGTTGTAAATAATATCATTTGCCCCCAAGCTTAGTTTTGAAGGTAAAAAAAAAAACTTTCGCTGTGGTGTGTGCTGCTCTGATTTTGTTCCCACCTTCTTTACGCGATGTTTGACTCGCGTATTGGACAGAGTACACGTTCTGCAACAGCTTTCACCGCATCTATTGGTCATTTTAAGTGTCAGTCATTTCACATTGCGTTCGTGGTAGCTGCGTGCATCTCTGAATGCATTTTAAGCGAGAATAATTGGCGCGCATTGATTTATTTCACTTGACGCTAGTAAATCGGTCTCAAGGAGATACATATACGCCAACGTTAGCTAGAACTCTTCCACAAGTGGAAAATACTCAATGGTACAATAGCTTATATCTGCATTTGAAGCATTCTGCCGGTGGGGGAAGCCGTGGTCTGTTTTGTTCTTTTGCCGAGGGCTCTAGTTTATTACTGTGATCTCCGCCCCGCCCATTCCCAGCAAACATGGCGACCATTGGTGCAGTTCAATGTCAATCCGTCGTCGTCTCCGCCCCACAACAGTCCAGTCCAAACATCATTTTTGGAGGATCAAAACATGCGAAGCGGATAGCCTACGTGGGAGAAACTAATATTTTACTCTCATAACCACCTGGGACGCAATGTTGAACAAGAGTTGTCTCACGTTGTGCGTTTGCTAGGCAAAAAGCAACAAACTGGAGTGTCCTCGAGGAAGGCGAGACGTGCACGACGGGGTTGTTTAAGGACACTAAGCAACGATGAAGTTCGCTCAGTTTTTGCTGAAAAACAGCTCAGTTGCAGGAATACCGAAGCAGGTGGAGAGGTTTTCTAAATTCTCACCGTCGCCATTGTCGATGAAGCAATTCATTGACTTCGGTAAGTTGTTCCTGCAACCTCTCAAGGGCAGCTGTGCTTTTTTGCAACAGGCAGCGATGGAACGGTCTTTATGAGTTCATTTCTAAGAATTGTGCGTAAAAATGTCATTGGAGTGTAATAAAACCATCTTTTTCAAAATAGGCTAGCTGTATCCTGACAAACAGGATAATTTGCTTTTTTTTTCAATCCACGATCATCTGGAAAAGGAGCTGCATCATCAGTTGTAAGAATTGGGTCAAAGTTTGCGAATATTTTTGTGTCGCCCATGTGACTGCAGGTTCTGCAAATGCCTGTGAGAAGACCTCCTTTGTGTTCCTGAGACAGGAGCTTCCTGTCAGGCTTGCTAACATCATGAAAGAAATTGATTTTCTTCCAGACAAACTCCTTGGCACTCCTTCCTTAAAGCTTCTCACCAGTTGGTAGGATACACAATTTGCCTGCTTTTACTTCTGTAAACATATAGCCCAAATTTCCAGCTTAAAGATGCTTATTGTAATGTAAAATGTATGCGGCAATATCAAATGACAGAAGTTCAAGCCATTCCAGAATATTTATTACAGCACTCTTAATCCAAAACTCAATATTGTAAATACCATTTAAATCAGCATAAATCCACAATTCCTTGAGAGCTGTATCAAATTATATATACTGTACACGCACACCTCATGTTTTGTTTACAGTGACCATAACCTTCAGACAGTTGCGTGTATACATGTGTCACACCCGTATCAAGGTGCACCGGAGCATACGGCCATTTAGGGAGCACACAAACATGATATGCAACCACTTTTATTCATTAATATTTTTATCATTCATTGTGACCATTCTCCTTGCAAGTCATCCCGATTTCATCACAATTCTTGTTCTTTGTACAGCATTATCAGGTTCAGCGCTTAACGTTTAACTGCATCAAATACTGAATCTTCTAAAGGCAGAGGTGTCCAAAATATGGCCCGGGGGCCATTTGATGCCCACTATTCGCATTTTAGTGATCCGCTACTAAAAAATACATTTTGACATGACCCCCAGTGCTATTTAAAAAAGTAATTTAACCCTCTTTTTATGTTTGTTTGCAAGGTCACTTTGACCGGGGGCATGTTAAGTTGTCCAAACATGGCAGAAATGCATGAAAATTGAAAGTACTTTGTTTCAGTACTTTGTTTTGAACAATGTATTATGTTTATTTCTCAGGAGCAGCAATAATGCCTTGGGTCAATATAACCAGGGGTGTGTTCAATTATCCAACCCCCCCCCCCTCCAATTTACCGAATAGCATTAATATTTGTGGGTCATTTTGACTCGTGTTTGCCTAAATGAAGAAAAACGGCAGGAATTTTCAAATTCCTGGGCAGGTTCTAAATTAATATTTTTGTTTTTTGTCCAATACCTTAAGAATCTGTCAAGAAATAACAATAACACACGAGAGCAGTCCTCCATGACAGACTTTGCTCTTTTCTGACAGTTATTTTGTCATCACTATCTGTTACGCACTTGTGCACAAGTCACGTGAAGTCATTTCAACGAGAAAAGGTCAGGCAGTCCCCTCCCCCTGACATGGCATGTCTAGTATGTATGTATATTTGTCCCACGTGCTTCCTTGAGCTGTGGCTTTCTCTTTGTGCAGCACGTCACGTGTTGATGTAGACGAGTCAGTGCAACCGATTTGAAATTTGTGGTTTTGTTCTTTGTAAGAGAATTTCTTTCTAGGTCACCAGATGTTTCCATGACAGGAAATAAATTGAGGGTCAGTTTGATGGTCAGCGCAAGAGACATTATTGCATTGTTCACCTTTCACCTACTTTCTCAGCACTTGAGTGTGTGACTCTGCAAGCTGCATTATACGCAGGCTTGCATATACAAAATCACGTGTCATTTACTCCAAATGATTGCCATGTGACAAACTGTTCGGTTCATCTTAAGTGTTGTTTATTTTTGTTCGCGTAGGTATTCACAGAGTTTGTTGGAGCTCGTAGATTTTTTGGAGAAAGATCCAGACGATAAGGACGTCTTGACTGAGTGAGGCATTTGCACACGCATTCACGCGCACGCACAGTCCAGTTTATACCTACTGAAACATTGCCACAAGTTTAGTGCAGTAATTGTTTTTATATGACCCTGTAAATTTCTGATTGTGGCAGGGAATCAGATTTTGCACTTGTAGTACATTAACGCTACTATCAAGTTTACAGATGGCGAATTACACTATCAACCCCCAAAATCTGCAAAATGAAACACCAGAATTTTTGCGTCATCATTTTGCAACTTTTAGTTGCATTGGCGATGCATTTAAATTGGCTTAATTTTTTTATTTGTGTTACCAACTAAACAAAGTTGTTCTCAACCATTTTTCAATGACGATATCTTATATGAAATAGTTTACCCACTGACCTACTCAGTGTTTTTGAATAAAAAATAAATAGATAAAACACAATTTAATGTCTAATTGATTAAACTTTAGAACTACATTGTGGTATCTTGAAGCGTCTTGCATTCTGATATTTCAGAAGATAAATCGTTTGAACATTGTGTGTTTTTCTTCTGGCTCATCTGCTGAACTGCGTCACTCATGCCAGTGTACATCCGTACGAAACTTCACAAAATAAACCCATACAGTTTAGCATTGGAGTCACTAAACCTCATATTCGAATTAATTTGCTCTTAATCCAAAAAGGAAAGTGCTTTGTTCCTCCATCGCATTATAAAGCATTACATTACATTTGCTGATCCCTGCAGAAACCTAATTTAAATGCAGTTTTGCATAAGGTTGCTTCATGTTCCAATTAATTTAGTCACAATTTGAAAAGAAACACGTACTGTTGCTTTCGGCATTAAGAAGCATTAAATTAGATTTGCTAATACCTCATCAGTCTCATTTACCCCATGAAGTGTTTTCACGTATCCTAGGGGTACTCATACCCCCATTTGAAAAATGTCTTATGACTATCACCCCATTTACACAAAAATAGAAATGGACACCAAACACAATATAACAGTGCTAAACGTAACATTTTCCAAAATAGTTATAGTAAAAAAAATGAACCAATGGTAAATATTTTAATCAATTAATTTAGTGTCAATAATGTAAAGATACATTATTCATAGGTTTATGGCCACACTATTTACACCGTTTGCTCTGATTGTTTATTCAAGCTGGTTAACTATTAATTTCGCAATGTAAAGTAACTGACATCCAGTACTGTCCATCCATCACGTCTCTGTCCTCAGATTCACGCAAACTCTGATTCAAATCCGCAATCGGCACAACAACGTGGTGCCCACAATGGCTCAGGGCGTGGTGGAGTTTAAGGAGGCCTTTGGTGTGGACCCCGTGACCAACCAGAACGTGCAGTACTTTCTGGACCGCTTCTACATGAGCCGCATCTCCATACGCATGCTCATAAACCAGCACAGTCAGTATAGCTCTCGGTGATTATCAGTGAGGTCACACTCACACTTACTGCATGTTATACTCGGGCGCAATATTCAACAAATGTTTTTTTTTTTTTTCCCATAGCATCAAATGACAAAGGCTTGAATGTGATTTTTTTTTCTGTAGCATTAATCTTCGACGGCAGCGTGAACCCGGCGCACCCCAAGCATATCGGCAGCATTGATCCCACCTGTGACGTTGTGGAGGTCGTAAAAGGTAATGAATAATACTGTAGATACACACACACACACACACACACTGAATTTGGCATGTGTTTCCTAACACGTAATGCTTGCACAGATTTATTGTCGGCGGTTAAGCACATTTTTATAGTCAGTATAAAAAGTGAGTGTTAAAACATGTTATTACTAGATTTATGGCTGGGATATATTAGCTTTGTGTGTTGGGTTAACCGGTTCATTAACAATGAAAGCATAATGCTGTCAATGTACTTGTTATTCTTCATACGCAATTTACCTTTTTTTTTTTCTTTTTGAACATTAGTGACATAATGGTAATGAAGTCGCTTGTATTGTTTTCGCATGCAGATGCTTATGAAACATCCAAGATGCTGTGTGAGCAGTATTACCTGACCTCACCAGATATGGAGGTCACGCAAGTCAATTGTAAGTCGAGCACCGCGCCAAAATACATTTTTGAATGGAAAATATTTGCTGTATTTAGCTCATCGGATCTAAAAGACATTTTTATGAGTCCAATCAAGGCAGTGTTTGGCTGACGAAGGGTCTAAAAATGGCCACTTTATTAGTACTACTTTGGGTAATTACGTACTAAATGTAATTATCTAATGTACCAAAGTAATGTACTTAGTAATGTACTTACTTTATTTAAGTTATTTAAGTACGTACTTAAGTAATCGGTAGCTTTTGTTTACTAAGTGCCAAAGCTTAGTAATTGATTAATTTGGCTAACTGAGAACTAAAGTAATTGATTCCTTTCGATAATTAAGTACTAAAATAATTGATTTTTTTAGTTATTTACTTTAGGTAATACTTAAGTATTGTTACTTTAACCTCTTGAAAAAAAACAATTAGAGAACAAATATAAACAAGTGCCTTGAATGTAATAATTTAAAAAAAATTCTAAGGAGTAAAAATATGTCTGTAGGATTGAACGAGTTTGTAGCATTTTTCACTAATAATCATTTTGATAATCAAATAATCTGTCAATTTGGTAATCATTTGGTTATTGAACTGAAAACATTTTTGAAATTGCCACCTCAAAAACAGGACACTATTTCAAAATGACACTGCAGAAAAAAAAGAAAAAAAAACATGAAGATTTAATTACTGGTTTGGTCTGTAACGTCAGGGGGAAAAAAAAAACACAAAACAAATTCTGCTTACATGGAGGATGACAGAAATAGGAATGCTCACTGGCTAAAAGTGGCTAAAAGTGATTAAAATGAATCATCATGATGAAAAATGCTTATTGATTCATTTGATAATCGATCGGTTATTGATTTTTCATTGCAGGTTTTAGGATAATGTTTTAAACATTGACTTAAAACAAATGTCTTCTTTTTCTTTTCTATCATTCCCTTTGCACAGCAAAAAGCCCAGAGCAGCCTATCCACATCGTTTATGTGCCATCGCATCTTTACCATATGTTATTTGAGCTCTTCAAGGTACAGTGAGCAACCAAACAAAGGCGAACCTTTACATATATTTTTTTTGCCATGTCAGCTAATCGTCTTTATGTTGCGTCAGAATGCCATGCGAGCAACAGTGGAAACCCACGAGACCAGCCCAACGTTGCCCGCCATCAAAGTGCGCGTCTCACTTGGCGACGAGGACCTGACCATCAAGGTAAATGAGTTCACGCGTCATAAACTCGTCATATTTCTTTACAGACCAACTTTATTCCCTCGCCCTATTTTTAGATGTCGGACAGAGGAGGTGGAGTCCCACTTAGAAAGATTGAGCGGCTCTTCAGCTATATGTACTCCACAGCTCCCAGTCCCGTACATATTGACAACTCCCGTAACGCCCCTCTGGTAAGATTGAAGTGCACAGAGCTTGTGAATTAGCTTATAAAAATAGACACTAGCCTTTTGAGAGCGATGCCTTACCGTTTGTTTGAACTGGTGTGTTCTAATGCGTTTATTACCTTCAACACGCCTCCCCCCAGGCCGGTTTTGGCTATGGCCTTCCCATCTCCCGTCTCTATGCCAAGTATTTCCAAGGAGACCTGCAGCTCTACTCTATGGAGGGCTACGGAACTTCAGCTGTCATCTACTTAAAGGTGACAACAGCACAAGTGGTCATCTATCCAAAATAACCATCCGCTGATCACGTACACAGCTTGGACTAGTCAGAATAATGTTACACAAGAGCCTTCGTAGCTGATAACAGATGTGCCCTTTTGTAAGCTTATGTGCTCTCACAAGATGGTAGGAGGAAATTGTGTGAAGGGTTAGGCATATTATTACACTTAGGATCAATCTATCAGTCAAATTTTATTAGTCTAGCCCTGAATCACCGAAGTCTCAAAGGGCTTCACGGGTGAAAAGAGGTCATGCCGAGACTTTTTTTTTTTTAAGTCATACAGAGATATCTTGGTGTAGGTACACAACAGCATCCTCTGTCAAAGCTCACAGAAGGGGAAGGAAAAACTAAAAAAACCCAATTTGGGGAAAATCAGAAACCTTTAGAAGGGACCACAGGTGGGAGGAGACCCCTTCCAGGCTCACAAGTTGAAGTGGATGCTGCGTGTACCAAATACAGACAAATAAAGATACACAATACAGATACAGATAGAAGAAACTTATAATGCCCTCATAGGGATTGGACGAAATCTTTTACGACAAGATTGCTGTTCCCTGCACAGCACGAGATCTATTTATTTTTTTGGGTCTTGAATACACAGCAGAATGCATGACAGTAAAACAATGTAATGAGAATGCCCAGCCAATGCTTCAAAATAAATCTTACCAAATAACGTATGGACACGAACATGCAATTTGTTGAACTAGCTCGGCTGCAGCTGAAAAATGAGACTGAAAAAATAGTGACTTTCTTGTTTATGTTTAATTTGCCCGATAGCCTGTTAGTTTTCTTGCCATCTTTTCGATAACAAGCAAACGTTGAAAATTGTTACTTGGCATTATTTTATATGACATATTTTGCCACAATATCATCACTAATATAGATATTGCAAAATGGCATCTTAGATGAACGTAAACATTTTAGTTATGCTGGCATAAGGGGCCTCACATGCTGGAACTGTTTCCCAGGCACTGTCCTCAGAGTCAGTGGAGAGGCTCCCCGTGTTCAACAAGTCAGCCCTGCGCCACTACCAGTCCAGCTTGGAGGCCGACGACTGGTCCATGCCCAGCAAGGAGCCAAAGAAACTGGGCAGGAGCGAGAGGACACACTCGTGATGGACTCAAGGAGGTAGTGAACAAAATAACGTAGTGCAGGTCAGAGTGAAATTTTCGGGCCAGATGCGATCAGATTATAACTGTATTTTATTTATCTTGAGACCATGATGTTGCAGATTTTTATTTTTTTGGGTGAAGTTCCAGCTTGCATTTGCTCCTCTTGATTCAACCCACGAATGAGAGCTCTTTTGATTTGTTAACGATAGCCTTTGTTTCCCCCCAAAAATATGTAACGTGTCCATCAGTTGTAAAATTTGACACATGCATCAGGTGACTTTGTTAGAAGCGTGAACCATTGCAAGCAGGTTATACAAAACAATACCAGTGTGTTAAAGGTGCTGTTTTGTAAAAGACGGTTACGTTTTTTTACTCTTACTATTTTCGTTAACCGGATCGTCTTTATTTTACCGTAATAGCTTACGAGCATTTTACAGTGACAGTTTTATGTCTGTGACTTGTTTGATGCAATGGCCTAAGGTCACTGAAACTAGATGTAAAGACACATAGTATGACAGGACCAACTACCTTGCTTTTTACATTTAGCATCTTTCATATACAGTATTGTACAACATGGCTCACCTGTTAGCATGCAGCATTTCTTGCCTTGGATGGCAAAAATTGTTTCATTCCAAACCAGCATTTCACACTTAAAATATACATTTATCTTGTCCAATATATCATATGCTTATTCCAAACATTTTACAGTGACCTCTTTTTGAAGCTGTCATAAGAATGTAAACACAAAAAAAAGCCCTATTCCAAACACACCCTCCCCCCAAAGTATATTATAGTGATTCAGTCCACTTGGTGTATGTGGACAAGAAAAACACTGTTCAGAAATTTTAGTCAATGACTCTTGATCTGCTCATTTATTCAACGATTCAAGTTGTCGTGTTTGCGGGAGCCCTTTTTAAATAAGCACTGTGGATACTGTTAATATAGTATTGTAGCCCATTTAAAAGAAGATATTACTACTGTAATACTTCAGACATCTTTGAATGTAAACTAGTCACAGTTTTATTTTTTTAATTTGTATTTTTGTGACGGGAAAATGTAATTTTGAGTACGAGCCTGCCGGCTGAGTTGTTCTAACCGCTAAATACTGAAAGGATGAGTGTTGACAGAAGGAAAGGTGAGGTAACAGTCAATATGAATGCCCAGGAATCAAATTCAAAACAAGTGAATATTTGCAACAAGAACAACGGTTTAACAATTCATACATTAAATATCTTTGTGTATATAGTACGTATACTGTACGTATATGACTATATTTGAAGTGACCTGATAGTACGGTTGCGAAGGAAAGTAGAGGATTGTGTTGTTGTTTTTTTGCATGCACGTTCCTTCTGTGCTTCCAAATGGCCTTGATACTAATGGCAAAAATGCTAATGAATATATCAATATTTCATGTTAAATATACAGGCTATGGCGAGCTTGGACTTTGCTTGAATATCTTTCAAAACATGCCGTTAAGTGTACCAGTGAGCATTTTCACAAGGATTTGGTAGGATTTTGTACAGAATTTGTAGAAAACTGTCATGTTTTCTTCTGTTTTATTACTGTAGGTCATTTTCATAATTCATGTTTAACCCTTACGCAGTATTTTGATCATTTTTGGGTCATTTTCGTCAACAATATTCTCGCAGTATTTTAGGCAAGGGATGGCACACTCCTGGTAGTGTGATAACAAAGTGCTTGTGCCATGTTGAAATTTGTCATGTTGTCACCATCTGGGTGAAATTTCAGCTTCCTATTATCTTCTTTCAATGCTAACCATTTGATGTGAAATGGCTTTGATGTAAAAACCAAAGGACTTGACAAAATACCTGCACAAGGGTTAAAAATCATCTTACCTCAATAACTATAACTACATTTCCTGTCCATAGTTTCACTGCACACGTTTTCCTACTAAATACTTGGAAGGGTACAACCAACAAACTATTCATATATTTTTGCAATATTAAGTGACTTAAAAGTGTACGCTTCATTTCTGTTGAATTGAATGTCCGACATTTTCTATGTTTTCATTTCAAATGCTGTAGATCACTTTTAACCACCAAAAAAAATAACGGAAAAAAACAAACGGTGATACAAAAATGTCATGTGAATGTTCAAAGCAGAATTCCCTGTTTGTACTTTGGCAAATTCCCATAGCGGTTTAAACAAGATAAAAAACAAACATTAAACCAAATCCTACGTGCCATTGCAGTGTCAGCACTTTGGTTTCATGTTTGTGTTTGAGCAGGCACAGTCCAGTGCTTTTTAAATGTGACTACCTGCCAGTCAGAATTGACCCTGATTGACCTCACCCACATGTCATGAGTCATCCTTGTTGGATGCATCTCAAAACTAAAAAAAAAATAAATTAAAAAAAAAACAACACACATTTAAGTTCCAGGATACAAGAATCAGTGTTGTATTTGTTTTACGAAAATACATTGTTTTTATTGTTTTTATTATGAAGCATTTTCCCCAAATGTGGGGATTATTGACAAATTTAAAATGCACTATTGTATTTGAGTAAAATGACATCTTCTTCTGCGTGTCTCTTTATTTCTGTACAACTTCAAAAAGAAGCATTAATCAATTGTCCTTCATTCCATTCAGGAAGGAAAGAAGAGAAATTTATAAATAACATAGATTTCAGTATAAATTGAAGTCGGGCTGCCACCATCATATTTTTATATTATTTCATCGAAAAATGGAATAAGCTTTCATTTTGCAAAACCATTTTTTCCCACTTCCTGTTGATTAACCAATTACAACCCTGAAATTTATTGAGTTACTGGTTTTATCATTGTTTTACAAAGTAAAAGTGAATTCCAGGAATGTGTTATTTTGATTAATCCCAAGTACTTCATGAGAAACTACAGAAATTGAAGAATAATTACTGCTGAGAGGCCGAAATTAGAAGGTTTGGACCATTATGCTAAATGATAGCTCTAAATGATTGATTACCAAAATAGTACAGCTCTACATTGAAGTCCATCAATAAAATGTCCTGGAGTTGCTTGTCAAGTGTTTGTCTCTCCAGATTAGTTTAGTTAAAATTCTGGTCAGATACATTTTTTTTATAGAGAAGAGCTGACACTATTGACTAATATTTACCTAATGCAGTATAAGCCAATTATGCACTGTAGTGATAACTGTGACCATTTGATGGCATGCAAGTGTAACTGAAGAATGGAAGTCAATCTTTCGATGGCAGCATCCATATTTACGTATACATAGTACACAGAATATTCTGTTGGCCTTGAAAGATGAGTGAAAATGCTAAATATACTGGACCTATAGAAGTTTCCTTTTCTGATAACGCTTGCACTGAAAGAGTTAAAAACCTTTTTTGTTTTTTTTTCCTTGGGTTGTAGGCTCGTCACCTGTCTCTAAACTGGGCCTTTTCCAAAGACTTCTGTTTCTTCTTCATTTTACTTCTTTGTGAGTGAAATGTTGGCGTTCAAGTGATAGGAACAAATCCAAGACAGTCTACCTGTTTTCAAAATAAAAGGCTTTTCAAAATAAAATATGCAGATAATACATTCAACTGAAATAAATACCGGGCCACGGACCTGTGCTTGCGGACCCCTGATCTAAGTGAGGAACTCATTAGCTACCATTTACGGCTATAAATAAATCGCTGGCAGTTAATCAGTTTAAAAAATATGAAAAAATAAAACACGCTCCTAATAGATTTTGAATGTTCTCTGTTGAAACCACCCGATATGTACACACCTCAATACAGTATTCCCTCTGGCTTGAGCAGTAAATAGTTCTTAATTCTTGATGGCAAAGGGAGTCGGGCTATTCCTTTTTCACAGGAGCCTTCCATGCTGCCTCTGATGGCACATCTGCTCAAGTGCAGCAAGGTGCGAGGAGCATTTGCGCAAACAGCAAACACGGAGTCGTAGAATTCTTCATGTCGCTGAGATAGGGCAAAACAGAAACTTCAAAGACAGAACGGATGAAGAAACCTTGAAGCGTCTGAGTACTACCTTGTAGCAGTCATCTGGAATGGCAGAGTTCCATTTTCTTGTAGGCTTTAAATGTTCATACGAGTTGACCATGATCTCTACAACTTTCGGGTAATCGTGGCAGGACTGCAACACCTGCGCGGGTCAGGACATATGGCATAATCTAGGAATGGCAAGAATCCACATTTAGGCTCCGCCTTCTCTTCGCAATGTCGTTGTACCTTGTGAAACTGGGGCGGGTAGATCCTGGCGGCGTTGTAGTTAAGTAGCAGCTGATAGCAGTTTTCATGCAAGGCTGTGTGCCTTACATCGGTCACTTTGAGGAGATACTGGATGGGGGAGCAGCCGTTGATGTCCATGGCTCGCGTGTCCGCTCCGGCTTCCAGCAACATCTGCATCAGGATGTGATCGCAGTTCCAGGCTGCCTTGTGAAGAGCCGTTTTATTGTCCTCTTCTTGAAGGTTCACATCTACAAAAGAGGACGCCAAAAAAAGAAATCAACCTAATTTTAAGCAATGTTCTCAAGTGACGAAAGAAAACCTATGACAGTTTGGGTCTAATTATTCTGATGTGGCAGAAACTCTTCACATTTTATCTTTTTGAAGTATTTGCATAAATGTGTTTTTTTTTTTTTTTCATGACTGCTGCTTTTGAAATATATTTCAAAACGTCGCGCACCCCCTGGAGCACCTTCATGTACTCTCGGGGGTTTGCGTATGACCATCTGCCCTGAACAACAAAAAGCATTTTTCGATGAAAAACAAAAAGGAGTGTTGTAGTATCTGTATATATCTACGTTCGTAAGTGCGATCTTTTTAGCATATTTTATTCAGAAAATCTTTTTTCATCAATATTAATCTGTGTAACATTCAAGAAAATAAAGGCATACAATGGTTTGCAAGGGAGTCGCTACAATACAATTTAGCAATAATTTGCTTCATGTTACAATTCATTTGTTCTTGATTGGAAAATAAACCGATTGTTCCGTTTAGACGTTAAAAATTACAGCAGTTTCCCTCATTTACACACCTGCGTATAGGACGCACCCTTTTAAATTCTGGTATTTATGTTCCTGTGAATAAAACGCGGCAACAATGAATAGCAAAACAGATCAAATCTAATTTTCCTAAACTCTTCTTATTTTCATGTGGTCATTTATACAATATTTGTTGCATATACTGTACTGTATTTGTTGCGCTTTAAGTTAAGTGTAATTCAGATTTCCCACATTGTAAGTGGTCAGTGAATGCCTCGCCAAGGTAACGTTGAATGCAATTGTTTTCCCTTTTCTTCGCCATGCAGCTCGAGTTAATTTTATCATAAATATCTGAAGTTGCGGACCGTCCGTGTTTCACGAAGTTTATGATTGTGCCTTTATGCTAAAAGATTAATAAACGAGTCAAATGGAATACCTTTCGGCGTCTCTAACCGTAAAATCCAAGCTAGCATGAGCTGCGGTTAGCTGCTAACAGTTATCTGACTTCCGCCGTCTAGGTCTTTCAATTACGGTAATTATTGTTAGCAAGAATACAACCAGTATAAAAATCATTAGTGTGCCTCAAAACTTGGCTCATATGGCTATTTGGGGGATTTTTACGGTATTTTTGCAGACCTTGTTAAATTTCATGTAAGGTGCCTTCACATTCCCCCTGGGCTACTCGTACCTCAGTCTGAGAACCCTAAATGCAACACTCAGTCCAAACCTGCTTTGTGGTCCAACAGGATCCGACAGACAAGCTGGTGATCCTGGCTGTAGGTTTGTTCTTTGGTATCAAAAGCCCAGAAGACGGCGGTCATCAGGGGCGTCTCATGGAAAGAGTTGAGCAAATCCACTTGGGCTCCATGGGCCAAATAAAGGGCCACCAGTTCTGGCACCCCAAATCTGGCTGCAGTGTGTAATGGTGTATCCTCTTCATTGTTGTGACCATGTAGGCTCACATTGGCACCTTTTTGGGAGAAACAAAACGCTGTACTCCCTCTGAGTACTTTGGCAATGTTCATCTGCTTACCTTTGAGGATGAGCAATTTGGCGCACTCCACGGACTCTTTGGTGATGCAGTAGTGCAGTGGCGTATGTCCACTCAGAGATAAGCTGTTCATTTTTGCCCCGTGAGCTAAAAGCAGAGCCACGAAATCTGCGTTGGACACCTCGCACGCCACATGCAGAGGCGACTTCCCGTTGGGCATACGGTTGACGGCTGCACCTTCCTGAAGGAGCACCAACGCGGTTTCCACAGAATTGTACATCACACAAACATGGAGACCCATCGCCCAGGACTTTTCCAGTTTGTAGCCTGGGAGCCAATATCCTGTCACAAACAGGACACAAGAAACGATTAACCTTTCTTGTCTGAATGGTACATTTGAGAAGGTTAAAAATTTGAGGAACACATTTGCATTGGTTTACTATTATGTTTCTGTTTTTGTGATTCCTGGAGCCATATCAGCATCTGGGGGTACCTGAAAGCACTTCCTACTCAGGAGCTATAGGAGATTATAATTGGGTTTCTGATGGATTTAGCAAATGGATTTTAATGCTTTTTAACTCATACAATCCTCAAAACATGGTTTTATGTTTTGGTTTCTTTTTTTTCTTTGAGTCCAGACTTTCAATCCCATTGAAAATTTTAATGTTTGGCTAAAGGAGGGGCTGAATATGGCTGGCACTTAATGCAATAGATTATTCAATGTAATCGATTAGGGAATTAAGTACTCAAGCGATTACTTTTGTAATCAAATACTATTCAATTGCTTCAAGACTTAAGTCACCTAAATGATCCATGACTTTAGTTCTTAAATACCTAGAGTAATTAATTACTTTTGTACTTATTCACTTTGTACCAGCTATTTATCGGCCGTCCAGCCAAACTTTATAAAAAATTGGAAGAAAATATTGAACACCTGACATTGAATGTAGACTCTTGAAAAACGTAAAAATATGTCTTTGGGATGGAATAAATGCTGTGGCAGAAAAAGTACATTTTCTTTTCCAATTAAGAGCAAATTAATTGGAGCATAAAGCAACCCAATGCAAAATTGTGTTCCTGCGGGTATTAACAAACTCAATTTAATGAATTTAATGCTTCGTTGTGCCATGACAGGAACAGCACAGTTTTCTTTTGGAATTAAGAGCAAATTAATTGAAACATGAAAACACCCAATGGAAAAGTCTGTTGGATTGGGTTTCTGCCGTTACCAAAACTAATTTCATGCTTCTTAATGCTATGCTGAGAAAACTACAGGTTTCTTTTCAAATTGAGAGAAAATTAAATGGAACATGAAGCAACCATATGCAGAAATGTGTTTCTGCACGCATTTGTAAATTTACTTTAATGCTACTTAGATGGGGGGAAAAAAACAAACAAAAAAAATGTTCCTTTCAAATGGAGAACAAATCAATTGGAACATGAAACAATCAGACGCAAAATTGTATTATAGTGCTTCCTTTGCATAAGAAATGTATGTCTTTATTTTGTAGTTTTACACAGATGTGCATTGTCACTAGTACCCCATTTTTATATTATTGACTAGTTTCCATATTTGTAATTTCTCCTACCTTGTTTATAAGAGGCCAAGACCATGCTAGGGTCATCCACCTCCAAAACGGTGTCAATGTCCAGTTTCTTGTCACGGAGGATCCAGATGACCTCCTGCGCATTGTTGGTCTGCAAGGCCTCCAGGTACCGTTGCTTCAGCTGCTTGGCAGCCAGCCGTGTCGGGCTGAAGTCCTCCATGAACGCCTCTTGACAAGAGGGCCCTCGTCCTACATTAGCAACACCGGCTGGCTCGGGCACAAAGGTTCTCCGCGCAGCGTGGAGTAGGTTGTAAACAAATGCGCAAATGAAAATGAAAGATTTATGCATAGCCGCACTGAAAGGCCTTTGAAGTCCAAATTTTGGAGCTGCATGACAAAATAACAACATAAGATCAAAAGCAACAAGTGACAGGAAGAAAATAGTTTGAGTTATAAATAGACTGAGCAGGGGGAGGGACTGCACAACTTGAGCTGTCTGTCTCTGAATTTGGGATAGTGAGACTGCTCATAGTCAAAAGCATTTTTTATACAATATGGCCCAACTTTATTGCATCAAACACAAATCACACGCAAAAAAAAAAAGAAAGCTGTTTATTGTCACCTTCAGTTGAAATTCACGTTCGCTGCCATGGTGCTGATCTCACTAAATCCTCGTGTTTAGGTGGGGTGCAATTAAGTTTGCTTAAGTAAGGCTGGGTCTCAGGAAGATTTACGTATATTTGTATACAGTCTATTTAGTTTGTGGTCAACGGTGTAATGAATAGCATTGGTAAAGCTCATGTTATACTCAATTGGTATTTGAAAACAAATGGTGGAGCAGCACATTTAGACAGACAGTACACAATGACGCATTATCTTTATCCACAAAAGAGTTTTAGAAGCTGTGACCGAGTACACTTGATCCCTATGTATTATACTGCCCCCTAGTGACCGTCACTCTGCCCTCTAGTCTTTTCTGCCCCTTAAATATCCGGCGTAATTTTTTACGTTGTATTGTCATTGTGGTGCATTTTTATTAAGTTTAATATTAGATGACAGGATAAAGTAGATTAAGTGCTGTGACCAAGTACACTTGATCCCTATGTATTATACTGCCCCCTACTGACCGTCACTCTGACCTCTTTGTCTTTTTTGCCCCTTAAATATCCAGCGTAACTTTTTACGGCGTATTGTTATTGTGGTGCATTTTTATGAAGTTTAATATTATATCACAGGATAAAGTAGAGTTAAATACTCAAGTATTTTATTAAAGTTATTAAATCCAATTTACTGTTGTACCTGATTGATTACCAGCAGTGATTACTTAAGTACTAATGGTATCAATTACTTTAGTATCTACTTAAAAGTAATTATATTGACTAGTGCTTAAGCACAACAGTAATCAATTACTTAAGTACAACAGTGATTACACATTTATTACTCAGTTCATTACTCAATACTAGTCGAATAGTAATTACCTCAAATAAGCAACGACTTTAGAAGTTAATCACAAAAAGTAATCAATTATTTTAATAATTTAGTGCCACCCTTTTTAGACCCTCCCGTAAATAACAAATTGAAAAACAAAACATAAAAATACAGACCAAAAAAAAAAAAATTAACGTCTTTCGGACTGAATGAGTTTATAGCACTTTCACGAATTTCAATAATATGAATTCTTTGAATTATGTCGACGATGGAACAAATTCAAGTCGTAAATCAAGGTATCAGTTTTAATGAGCAAAATTACTCAGGTCCAAAAATCTCATGCAAAATAAAAGAGAAGACGCAATCAGTGACAGCACATTTTATTCAGTGTGACAGGGATTGTAGCTGCCCTTTCAAACTTTTCATAATGCAAAAAAAAGAAAAAATCAAAATAAGTGCGCTAATCGGGGGGGGGGGGGGGGGGGGGGGCTCAGAGAAGAAACAAAAGCACATTGTGGCAATGATCAGAAAGACAAATGAGCCCTTGTGGACACGAAAAGTTTGCGTTGGCCTGCCTGGAGCACCAATGTCTCATCTGTTCATCAGGTAAGATCACTTACTTCCACAAATTGTGCACATTCTCACAGCCAATTCAACTACAAAGTAATAAGGACCGAAATATGAAAAGAATGTATCATGACTAGTTTATTGTGGCAGCATGAGGATGGATAAGAGGAAAATAAAACACAGGCAGAAAAGGACGCTTTGTTTTCTTTCAGCACATCGCAGTCCAGTTTGAATCTGTAAATCAAATAATCTACGCACAAAGGAATCATTACAATTCTGGATAAATCGTTATTGGTTCATTGTTGATTTCTTATATACAGGAATAAACAAGAATATGGATATTCGAACTACATGTACTGCAATTGCATGGAAGTATCAAATCAAAGTTGCAGACATTTCCCATTTAACAGCAAAGTATAAATGTGTACCATTTATATCATATGGCTGCCTTCCTAAATATCATTTGTCATCTTATGTGTTTTTTGGCAGGAAAAACATATCTAGTTATTTCAGGAAAATTCTCTAAAATTTCTAAAGGCAGCATTTGGGTATTATTAGTTATTTAAAAGGAATACAAAAAGAGGTCAAAGCAGGTTACAAGCAACTGTATACTGTGTGTATCAGCAGGAAGTTTGCATGTTATTTTTTTGTGTATTTTTTTTCTTTTTTCTCCAGTAGTCCCCGTTATGAGCAGTATAATGTACATCCTTTTTTTTTGAGAGAGAGATCTGATTCTCTCATAGTATTGGATACACCTATACTGCATTGCACACGCCTGTGCAAAAAAAAAAAAAGTACAGTGTTTGTACTTTGTTTAGTCATAAACAAACGTCCAGGTTTTCCTTTAACAGCAAAACTAAGCAGCGTAGTGACACCTAGTGGTCATTTTGAGTACTGCCTCATATAGTCAAGGCTCCTCTAGATTACTTACTTCCAGTGATCAACCAATGAGTAGCTTAAAAATGAGTCTCTAAAAATGGCACATTAGACACATTTGTATCAGCAGTCTCTATACAGTCAATATTTCAAAAGGGCTTGAAATATTTGATTATTTGATATCCATCCTACTTGAAGGTCCATGCTCTTTGTAATCACTAGTGAGACAACTTTGGCAAACTCATAGCACGACTAGTATTACTTAGTGGCGTTATAAAATTATTAAAATTATTAACATCCAGTGCCCCACTGCTAACACTAGTAGCAAGAAACTAATGAGAAACGAGCAAACTAGTACACAACACTAATGCTGGAAATGAAGTGTGTTTAATAAATGCAGCTGTTTTAATAAGTGTGACACGTGCATATTAGTAGTAGTTACTAGTACAGGACAGTAATTTATTAGTATGGTTTACATCCCAAGTAGAACTATTACTGGGAAGAAAAAAATTCATTATCATTCTACTCGTGACTACTTGCACGTGATGTATCTAGTGCAGTTCAGTCATTTTCTCATGTCGTTTACATCCCAGTAAGGCAAAAATGATACTAGTATTGGAAAAAAAATTATGGTTCATTTGATATCCTTGATAGACACATGCCTACTTGTTGGTGTACTGAAGTCCAGTTTTTTTCCAGCATTTTTTTTAGGATACTAGTAAAACACTCAGCTCCTTACTTATGCAAAGGTGTTGAATTGTCTTTCTAGTGAGAACAAAGAGCAGACTAGTAAACAGATCTTAGGTTGGATAGCAATTGAATAAATGCTCAAAATAATGTTTCCATTCTAAAAACACAGTCAGTTCTGGAGAAGATAAAGGATAAGTATGCATTGACTTTGTCACATATTTACTCTGGAGATGAATAAATAATCCCAATTTACAGCAACAAACATTGAAATAAATAGGAAAGACTAATTTCTTAAATTCTGAAAAACACAAGATCGATGTAAAATGAGGCAAAATGAAAGGGCGGAATCCTGTAACCCGTTTGTTTTGGTTTAACTTGCTTGGTAGTGGAAAAAGTTCCCCAAACAGTTAGGCTCAAAACACACCCTGTAAGAAGGCGTCCCGCAGGGGTCAATCTTGGAGCCTTTGTCATTTGTCTTTGCAGGAAGCCAAAGTTTAAAGTGTCATTCGGGATGGGCTGACTAGGGCTGCGCTTCTTTCAACTGTTGCTCCATTTCTTTCTTTCGGAGCTTCTCACGTTCTTTCTCCGCTTTGTCATGGTTCCTCTTGGCCTTCTCCATCAGAACTTTAAGTTCTTTAATCTTTTTCTTGATCAAGGATCGGTCCTGGGAAGAAGTTACTCCAAGGGACTGAAATAGAGAGAATATGGCTGAGAAATGAAATCAAACCTTCCTTACTCTGGACGTTACCTTCAGCTCGACGCTATCCAGTTGAAGAAGTTTCTCTCCGTTTATGTTTTTGGCAGTGAATTCTGGAATATGCTGCTCCAAACCGAGGCCCATCAGAAAGTGGGCCACTTGCTGAGAGGTCCACTCTGATACACTGCGGTTCTGCCATTGATGTTGCTTTGTAATCCAACTTTCTTCTAGGACCTGCTGACCAAAAGTCCAACATAAAGTCAGTGAGTAATCTGATTACAAAGATTTGCATGCGTTCCCACCAAACCCGCGAGTACACGCCACAAACATTTCCAATCGCCGATCTCACCTCATCATCTACCATATCCAGACTCTGCATGTGGTAGCGTAGGAAACAAATCAAAAACGACCTAATTATTTTTGTCCGTGGGAGTTGACGACGGATCGTCATAGAAATCAAAATGTCCAAGAGGATTTACCTCATCAGAAGAAAGCGCTAAGTTGTCGGCGTGGCCCGCCGTTTTGGTTTCGCCGGCCAGCCCGCTGATCTCCACCGAGCTGCTGCTGCTGGCACTCAGGTCCTCGCTCAAAACGGGTCCCTGCCAGCCCAAAAAAAACACCATTATCAAGTCGCAATGGGATCCCAACTGTGAGCAGCAGGAGGTTGAATGCGCTTAATTGGATCATGGACTTCTATTCTATTGACCTTTGCTTGGAATGTTATTGATTTGTGCGTAAATATAACCAAGGCTGGAGGCTATATACTGCATGTTTTAAACACAGCTTGGATGAGGAGATCAGATTGATTATGGCCCTTATTGATTGGCCGATTAATTACAAAATCAAAGATTAACCCTTGTGCGGTATTTTGACCATTTTTGGGTCATTTTCCTCAGCATTATTCTCACGGTATTTTAGACAAGGGATGGCACACTCCTGCGAGTGTGATAATGCCATGTTGAAATTTTGGTGACATGTCGTCACCATCCGGTTTTCTCTTTGATGTGAAATGCTTTTGATGTAAAGATTAAAATATTGGGACAAAATACGGCACAAGACTTAATAACGTAAATGATTGTGAGACTGCAAGGAAGCTGAATTGTGTGTTAAGGATTTGAAAATTGGGATTCAAGGAAAGCAGTTAATTCCATATGCCGATATCCTCCCGAGGCCCAGCCTATTCGTGTGTGTCCACTGTTGTGTCCATTTTGTCATGTCGTGTCCACAGTTGACATGAGACATCGCTGGAAGACCAGGATGTCCTCTACTGAGCACACTTGGACTTAGTAGGGTAAGTCCAATGTGTCAAAATGTCCACTATATGGGACACAAATCAAAAGGCTGCATCTCAGGAGGACATATATGTTCATTTTCATCTGTTGCATATTTCGAATCATTATTATGTTATTTGAAATGTCAAATATACCAAAACCCATAATGATACAGTACCAGGTAATATGAATAGGAGAAGAAGTGTGGTAATGTAATAGGTGTCTGTTTAAAAGAAATGAAAACAATTAACATGACTTGCCTCCACAAATGCATAACTCACATTAGTGACATTCAAAAGACGAAATTTGATTACATTCTATTTTTACAATAATAATCTGTGACTGTATTGAATTAATGCAAGGGAAAAATATTCTAAATCGATGAAAACAACAACCACAATTGTAAACTGTGTAAATAAATACAGCAGCAATGAAATTGTTTTCTTTTCTTTTGTATATGTATTTTTATTCATTGGAAGCCTTATAATTTTAATTGAATGGCATACATTTTAATAATTAGCTATGTTGGAACCAACCTTTTTCAGACCAAGACCAGCACATGTACAAAACTTGCGTGGTCGCAGATATCACTAATACAAAATTTCCTCAAAATAAATAAATCAATAGAAAAACACATTAACAGAGTTGAAAGAAAAGTCTAACTTGTCCAATATAGCGTTTTTCTTAAAATTTCATGACATTAATAGTAATTTTCTATTCTTTTATTTTATTATTTCCACATTAATCTTAAGTAATCTATTACAAATTGATTACAGTATGTCATTAATTTTGACCAGTATCAACAAACCTCTTGAAATTTTGCCTTGACTTTCCGAGGGCTGTCCTCTTCCGATAGCTCTGTGCAACTGAAAGAATTTCCGGTGATGTTACTGGATTATTCATTTCCAACTTCATAAAAACAGTATACTTCATATTGAAAAAGTTGGTATCGTACCCAGAATCGTGGTCTCGTCTCTGCTCCTCGACTCGTCGGGAGGGGCTCATTGTTGCAGGAGAACCTGCGAGCCACACCAAGATTACTAAATTTAGAAAACTATATATATATATATATATATATATATATATATATATATATATATAATGCCTGCCTACATGCTACATGTGTTGCTCCACCATTTGTTTTTGTTATAACAGTGAATCACTTATTCTACTTGTTCGTCTGTCTTTAGGCAACTAACATTTGTTAGCTAAATAGTAGCAAAATAATTGTTTTAAAAACATAATATAACCACCATATAATCCTTGGATCTCAAACAAATGTATCCCAAGGTACCATCGTACGTGATCATTTTTGATTAGGTAAATATTGATTATGTACCGCTACAAATGGATGTGGTGCTGTAGAAGGCGTCGTATTGCATTGATGGTTTCGATAAATATGATGCGACGGTGGTGTCTCGAAGCGGTTGATGAAATCGGGGTGATGTCAGTGGTACTAAATGACATCACTACACTTATTAATAGACGTGCACACCTTTTGTTCGTCTGGGGGATCCTTCTGCACTGGCCAGACCCCTGGGTACAGCATCGTAAGAGGCCGCACCACGAATGGAGCCGGAGCGGCAAGGAAGTGGACTGCTACGCCCCTCTGAGACCTGACGCAAAGAGGTTAGATTGAGAATACACACCAACTGTGACAGTGCCGTACACTCAACATGCCGCAATTAATCAAAATGAAATAGCTAGAGTACTCTAATTAAACATAATGTGCTGACCTTTATGGCATATTAAGATAATGGTTGGTTTTATGACAGATACGCTTTCACGACATGTATGATGGGGTAACAAGCTGAAAAGGTGTGTGTGTGTGTGTGTGTGTGTGTGTGTGCGTGTGTGTGTGTGTGTGTTAAATGACAAACCTCTCCCTCTAAGGAGCTGACGCTGTCTCCTCTATAGCTTTTGGCTTTGCTGGGGGAGTAGCTGGGTGAGCCCTTCCTCAGTTCTGCACACATAATGATCATAAAAATGTGTATAGTATACACATTGTATACAAAATGTGTATCGTAAGAATACACGCAAAAAGGATTTTACATTTGTTATATCTAAGTCATTTAATCCCAAAGTCGTATTTATAACGAATACAGACATTAAACCCATTTTCCAATTTACAGATTTTGTTTCAAAATATAAAAGAATAGTTTTCCATATGCGTATATAAATGATAATAAAAATAAATGAAATTAAGTACCTGGGATTGGATATCTAAGACTAAGAAGAATGTCTAAGAAAAACACGTCTTTGGGATTGAATGTGTCATAAGGGTTAGTCAAGCCAATGTTGTATTTTTTTTTTTTTTACTGTAATATATTCTTTATGCCTCCACTAGTTTTAACATAGAGTAGCACTCTGATTAATATGCATTAATTAAACCATCGTACATGAGCATGTACATGAGACAGACTGTCACATTACACTAAACTATTCCGATTTGTAAGCGACCCAATCTGCAGATTTCTCTTCTCCTCCCACATGCTCCCATTTCTCACGCGTCCCAGCTGTCTCCTTTGCCGCCTCAGTTTTTAACATTGCGTAAGAGGCTGCGTCATTCGGATCGCATCATGTCTCGGTCCTGTCGGCACTGGTCGCACATGTTCCCGATACGGTCACGGGGGAATAAAGCCTCTTTTTTTTTTTTTTAAGTTGTATTTAACTTTGGAGCAGAATATCATAATAAAGTAGGATAGAATATATTTATATAGCGTTGCACTGACCTCGACCTTGCATTCCAGCTCTGCTGGGGCTGTGTGGCAGAGAATGCGGCCTCTCGCCCCCATTGCTGTTGTTGTTGTTGACCTGAATGTTGTTCTGCTTCATCAACTGCATCAGCTCTGACTCCAACGTTGCAATCTGTTGAGGGAGGGGGTGGATAATTGGTAATCAGCTGGTAGTACGACGCTGTCAGAACAAAAGCCTTCTTTCTGGATGACGAGCCTCTCGAGAAAATGGAAGGATATCCCCGATTCTCTTTGCAGTTATAAAAGAATGCACATCTGGGGCATTTGGTAGGGATGGGACGAGATCTCACCAGATTAGCACAGCACCAGATACTTTTTCTTTTGGCTGTTTTTTGGCAATGGTGTACAAAAGAGAATGCAATGCTTGTTACTGCTCAGACGGTAAAACACGCCGCCAAGTGTGCTGAGGCCTCAAAATAAACGAGACCCTACCGAATAACGTATCGACGCGACTGACTTTATTTTGAGGCTTTTACTTTGAAGTTGTACCCGGAAAGCATTACGCCACGACGGACTTAATGCCGCATGATACAACCTTGTCCTGAAATCACATTGAATCGCCAATGCAGAGTGCTAATAAACAATTAATTATACTGGGATTTAATTGTATGGCAATTATAGCACAGCCTCTAGCATAAATTAGCCGCTAGCTAGCAACGCTCGTATACTCCGTATCAGCTGGCCATGGCAAATTCAGTTTAAAAGACGAAAATGACTCTGCACTCTTTGATGCTAACAGCTTGACTGCTGCCGTTCATACTGATCACTTTTTTACAAGCCAGGATGCTTCAAATGTGTGTTCGGTGGTTCCGAGATCACTTTGTCTTGACCAAAATGTATGAGGAGAGTGTTATCTTAACTCACCTTATATTTAACTTAGAAAATGTTGATTATCAAAAAAAAAAAAAAAAAACTAAGCATACATAATTAAGTGGGAATCTGTTATTTGGTTTTCTGTGTTAAAATTTGTTTTTCACCAAGCAAAACTTTAAAAAATATATAAATTTATATTTATACAGTATATTTAGTTAATACCCAGTTTCAATATTTGTAACACAAGCTGTTCCGATTTATTTTTCATTTCACCTGTGGTGACGTTTTCCAGTTCAAGAAAATGCTGCAAAGAAATGTTTTAAAATCAGCCCTTACACTGCAGCTAACACGCATTTTATGCATTTTGTTTAACTATTCAATATTTAGGAAAGTTGCAGCTGTGACTAATTTTATATCCACATTAGTACACTATTGATTGTTAATTTCGTTGCAGTCAGTTGAATAGAAAACATTTAAAAAAAATGAAACCATTGACTTATATTACAAATTTTGCAAAAATCTTCATCCCTTTGTCATGGACTCAATCTCCTGAGACATCTCGTCTTGTGGAATTTGTGTCTCGTCCCGTTCCTATAATAGTTGGTTGTGAGGTGGCTGTTGGATTTGAGGTTAGTAACGCCCATAAAGCCAGGCGAATAAAAGTCATTCACTACCATTGGCGGCTATAGACGTCAAAAATCTGTCATGTTATATTGTGGGCAAAGCTAAAAAATAAAGAAATAAATCATGTTGACGTTTGACCACAGAGCTGACTGCAGGCCACGGGGACACCCGAGACATCTGCTGTCATTGCGGACTGTCCTGCCAAAATAAAGCCCAGAATATTCGCCTAGAAAGACAAGATTGTTCATTTGCTTATCTTCTTTGTATCTTCAAAGATTTTAATTTCCTTTTTGGTATTTTAGTATTAGATTTCTTTGAGAACACTTAGCTGAATATGATGGACATATTTCAAACAACTGCATGAAGAATCAAACATAAAGCTAGAAAACGGTCTTTACCCTGACTTGCAGTTCTTGGATCTCAGCCAGGTGAGCTTTCTCAGCCTCCTCCAGTCGTTTCCTTTCGGCATCTTCCTTCTGGATGAACTCCACCTCCCTGGAGGAGGAGATTGAAAAGAGTTGAGCGGGCTAAACTGCCAACACCAAGGCTACAATTCGGGTCAGAACCAATTTATGCACTTTTATAGAGACCATCTTTCTGAGTATGTCATTGGTTGTTACTTAAATTCATAAGTTCATACGAAGCATTCAAAATACATTTAATTTAAATAACATGATTGAATGCTACAGTTAGCACTACAAAGTGTGATATTTGAGTGAAGTAGTGAAGTAAATGATTGAAAGGAATTGATTATCGTATTTTTCGGCCTATAAGCCGCGACTTTTTACTCATGATTTGAGCCCTGCGGCTTATAGTCCAGTGCGGCTTATCCGCTGTTTTTTTTTTAATTATTTTTTTTGCTGGCCACCAGCAAGCAAATGTTTGTATCGGTTCAAGGTTTCAATTTATGGAACAACTATGAAATAGAACTGAAAAGATGTTAATCAATGGCTCTGCTCAAAGAGTTTTATGTGTTTTTATGTTTACTAAAATAATCTTATCAAACAAAGGGAGATAAAAAAAAGATGCTATTGAAGTGTAGTAATGATTTCGATTTTGAACTGCTATTTAACTAAGTATTCTGTTAATGTTGAAAATATCCATCCTTCCATTTTCAAAAATATGTTGGGACTAAACATGCAGGCATGTTCAGTCTGTTAAAGAGAGGATGTTGCTGTTGGCAGACAATTACAAAATAATTAAATAACATTTTTTTTTTTTTTTTTATAAACTTCCATGTACTACCTTCTTTCATAAATATCTCATGCTTTACCTGCAGCTTATAGTCCAGTTCGGCTTATCCGTGACAAAAATCATTTTTTTGCTCTGTTTTACTGCTGCAGCTTATATACCGGTGCCTCTTATAGCCTGGAAAATATGGTACTTAAGTGATGAAGAAATCAATTTAGGTAATTAAGTTATGAAGTGATTGATTTGTTAAGTACTAAGTAATCGATTATTATTGTACTTAGGTAATCGATTATTATGGTACAAAAATGTGCAAAAATAATCAATTGAGTACTTTGCTACCTCCAGTAATTGAACTGATTCCCTACATACTAAATTAGCTAATACTTTAACTACTAAAGTAATCAATTAATTTTTGATTAGGTACTTTAGAACCCAAGGTAATTGATTACAGTACTTTATTAATGTATTTATTTAGCGAATGCAAAGTCCTTATGCCAAGCAGTTGCCTCCTGGTTTGCAGCACAGATGACTTTAATGTATAAAGTACGATTACTTTCATACTTCACTTTTTAAAGTAATTGATTCCTTTAGTACCTAATTCATTAATTACTTGACTAATTCAGCAGCATTTCCAGGCTTGAGGAGTGTCTGGATATGCTTGAGTTTGACTTGAAATAAATCGAAAAAGATACAAACTAGTACCTGACATTGACATGTATGGACTTAAAAACAAATGCATTAGTTATTTTGCTAATTACTTGTCGATTAATTGATACATTTTTTTTTATCCCTGCAGAGTCATTCCTATGTTTATGAAAAATAAAATAATCATGTTGGATGAGGTGATCAGCAAAAGTGTTTTTGAGGGCATTTCTCAGTTTGTTAATGTACGCGTCTCTCCTGCGCCGACATCTTGGCTACAGAGCAGTTTATTCCTAGCGCAAACCTCGCTTTGGCCTGGAGGCCCACAGCCAATTAGAGGCGGCGGGCGAGCAGTGGAGGATTTGATGGGCCTCGCTCAAACAAAGACAAGTTGTGGAAACGGGCTAAGATCTTGCGGATAAAAAGAAAAAAAGCAGCTCCGCCTGACAGATGGGAAAATATTCTCATTCTCTGCTCGACGATCCAAGCGAACATTGCAGTGAAAGAAATTCATCAGACATTATTCATCTTACTAATAAGTGTCAAGATGAGAGCAATGGCCTCATTTAAAAATATAATGTGTAGGAGTTTATTGCATGCAGGGGATGTAATATGAGTGTAGGAGCTAATAGCTGCCATCGATGGCTATATTAGAAACACCTCAATGGTCCAATAACATCTACTAATTTTCAAGGATGGGTTATAACTCAATCCTTACTTAGATACAGGTGGAAGGAAAATAATTGGAAGCACTGGATACACTTTAACAAATTAATTTCAAAAAACAATTCATAGGTGTGTAAACCAAAACAGAGCAATTTTGTATAATTACTGTCTTATTTACTATCACTAAATGAAAAGGCCTGTTGATAAAAACGTAATTAAATGCTTTATATGGAACATACACTAATGTACATGTACAAAAAATTCAGATAGGGAATTGACTCAAAAGTAGAACCTTTTTTTGTTTTAATTAAGACATTTTGACATCTTTGAGACAAAATGCTGCAACTGAAAGGATCAACAAATACCCTCAGATGTGAATCGTTCATTTTGCAAAGAAAAAGTATACGTCAGGCTGATGATGTGGTATCTGTAAGTTAGTATCGGAGCATTCCTATGAGTATGTTTTCTGATGTACTGTAATGGTATTGGTGCATGCCCATTTTTTAGGGTTTGAAATTTGATTAACACATAGTATTATCTAATAAAATTGCATCATTTAAAGAGTAAGTCACTTTCATCACTTACACAGATGTGGAGACTGACCAGTAGTACAGAATTATCAAAAAAAAAAAAATGGGAAGTTGACCAAATTAGAGCATAGGACATGCCAGCAAATTTGATGAATTAATTTTATCCTGATGCCGTGCAATTGGCTGACTGTCCATAGTCTACCAAAAGTTCGATTGGACAGGTCACACCTCCTCTACAATTCTTTGGATGGTTGAGGGCCAATTCCAGGCCCTTTTGCCACCGATCGGTATTTAGTATGGCAGCTGATACTAATATCAGGAACTAGAAATTATAAACCCCAGACTTCCCTCTCCTCAGCAATTTCCTATCATTGTCAGTTAAGCATAAAATACTTTTGTAATTAATATCCTTTATGCGAGCCTATCTCCTATTATCCCATGAAGCTGAAATCATTCTTTTGAAATGCAAGCATTTGCACTCACTTTTGCTGGAAATCTTTAATGAGCTTCTTGGCTTTGTTATACTTCTTCTCCAAAGTCTGGTACTGGGCCTGGGCCTCCTTCAGATGTTCGTTGACCGTGTGGCAAAGGGTCTGCGCCTCGATCCAGTAGCTCTCCAGCTTCAGCATCCTTTCCTTGTTCTCCTCGATGCTGGCCTTCAGCTGGCTCTTCTCCTTTTCCCAACGCTGCTTCTCCCGCTCCACAGAGGCCAACTTGTTATCAGAAGGTAAAAAGACAACACACGAAACAGTCACAACATGCATTAGCGTGGGGAAAAAAAAAAAAAAACACACTGTGGGGGCGGTACCAGGCATTAATAGCGCTATAGGTTTTGTATACAACTTCTGTCCATGCCACCAACATTCACCTTAAGTCACAACTGAGGGTTCCTGTTGACTTACCTTGTTTTTAAGCTTCTGGATCTCAGCCTCAGTCACTGTGTGTTTGATCTGGAGCTATTGGGGAAAAAAAAGTGAGGATAGAAGAGGGGAGAAGAGAGCGAGTGAGAGGGCGGTCAGAAAATCAAACGCGCGGCTGCGCAGGCTCGATACAGTGCGACGGACCCAGGCAGATGACGGGTCCGATTGCAGCGCCAGCGATGACGTGCAAGCAGCACGGAAAAAAAAAATGATGTGAGATTTTCAGCCGGGAAGAAGACCACGTCCTAATAAGCATGATTTTCAATGGGAAAAAAGGAGAGGGAAAACTGGCCCAGCAAAGATATTAATGTAAAGGAAAATTAAATATTTGATAAACTTGTGTGTGTTCAATTATATTAACTCATTCAATCCCCAGATATAGTTTTAAGTTGGTATTGTTATTGGTTTTTTTTTTTCTTAAGAGTCCAGTCACTCCCAGGTACTTAATTATGTAGTTTACATTTTTTTTTCAAGTGTTTGGCTAAAGGAGGGTCTAAAAATGGTTAAAACGATATAAATTAGCGAACCAAGTAATTAACTATTTTAGTACCTAATTCATACCTATTCGTACCTATTTCAAAACTCACTAATCTTTATGCCCACATTTGATTTGTTTTATTGAGCTTCTTCGTCAAAAATTCAAAAGATTATACCATATTTTTTTCTGCTTCTTAATTTAAATAGATAAGCATAATTCAAAATGA
Source organism: Hippichthys cyanospilos (assembly GCF_059441005.1). NCBI lineage: Eukaryota > Metazoa > Chordata > Actinopteri > Syngnathiformes > Syngnathidae > Hippichthys > Hippichthys cyanospilos. Next base: position 8,625,015 of record NC_142389.1, on the reverse strand, counting down.
AAAGAATAGATTTTTTTGGTATGTCTAAAACCTGACAACATGTGTAAAACAAAACAGTAGGGAAGGAGTTAATTACATTTTGCAAACATGCTAATTGTTCTGTTAAATAATAAAAAAACTAATGTTGACTCCTCTACGCTGCTGCAACGAATATTTTCACCCAAGATTAACCGTGTGTTTAATTATGTAGAACACACACAAAAAAGTTGCTGTGCAAGTGGGGAAATGTTTCAGAAAAGTCGTAATCCAACTGAAACATAATATAAACATGGGATTATTCCGTACACGTCTCCTCAAAGCTGTGGCGGACATATTTGCTTTTTGAGCTCATCATGTCCTGATTAAAATGTAAAATTCAGCAGAAGCCATTTGGAGCAATTTCCAGCTTTCTGGGTCAGTGAAACACAAAACCGACATGTGTGAATGCATTTGCACAAACTGGAGGAAAATACTGCGTATACTCAAAACAAGTAATCTGCTGTGTTTTAACAACTTCGGAGATGGCGAGATTTTTGCTTCTCCAGTGGCGCATTCGATGTAATTATTTGTTTACCGAGAGGTGACAATGGAGTAGTTAAATCAATACCTCTCTGAATTTCTGGTACAGTTTCGTGGCGTCTAAATCGGTGGGCGACATGACATCGTCGTTGTCGAGCAGGTCGAACACCTCGATGTTCTTTTCTTCGCTCGCGGCGGTCGGACCCGCCTCCTCGTCATCTGTGGCGTACTCACCTGTCTGCTAAAAGAACACAAAGTGCAATGTCGGTCATGGAGCACTCGAATTTAAAATTAAAATGTTAAACTCTTGCGCTGTATAGATTCCCACTTTATTTCAATACTAAAAATCATCCAAATGGTTCCGTATGTCTTATTCCAATGATGAAATATTTCCAAAAGTTACCTTAATTTATCCAACAACTTTTCTTGTTACAGCTGTCAGTCAGAGCTGCGTGTCAAAACGCTCTCAAAATTTGCTTTTCATCTCTCCCCGACATCCTCTCGTCATTTGCGACTTTGCATAAATAATTCTGTGCGATCATCATGTAAAATCGAGATAACCCACTTCACGTTCCACAATTTTGATCTGATAGGAATTGCTCTGGCAGCTTGGTAAGCTGTGTAAAAAAAAAAAAATACTGAGCAATAATCACCAAGATGTGACCCTCAGCACAACATCAAACAGAAGAATGATTATTATTGGTCATATTCATTTTCACTTTAGAATAAACAACTGATTCGAGTGCATTCGCTCAGGTGTTGCGTTCACTGACTGCTCACAGTGTGGGAAATCTGAATTACGCTTAACTTAATCCGCAACAAATATACAATTTACAGATATGAACACCAGAAAATATGAAGAATTTACAAAAATGAGATTTATTCTGTTTTGCAATTGTTTTTACTGTTGATACGTTGGTAACGTAAGCTATTAAAATTAAGGGTGTGTCCTATACACATTTGAATCCTATATTTTGGGAATTACGGTATCTGTGAGTGTGTTGAGTCAAATGGGAAAAAGAGAGGTGTCATCCATTTGCCTTTGAATCTGAGCGCATCAATCAATTAATTGATTTGGCCCGTAACCAACAGTGCCTCTTATGTCCAGCGGATTTACTCGATGAAATACCTCTGGCGCCTCTGGCGCGTCACGCAATCAATCCTTTGTAATAATTTAAAAAAACAAAGCCTGCACAAAGACAATAATGCTCAGTTTAGAGAGACTTACTTAATTTTATTGTGGCTTGCAGCAGCATAAAAATGAGGAGGTGATATTAAGGCTTTATGATCTTACCAAGAGTTTATATAAGAATGTGCATGCGTTAGTAATGGTGCGTCCAATAAGAGTAGACTACCAATGTATGAAACCGTTTCCAACGCGCACCCACACATTTCTTGTTACTCCTACACATGTACCATTTTTACCTCTAAATTAGGCCATTCCATTTTAACACTATTTGTATTGACAACAATTTCAAAAGAAAGAATGACAGATTTTTGGTACCTTAGGTAGGTCAACCAAAACATTTTTATTCTTTTTTTTTTTGTTTAGGTGTCCAGAAATGTAATACCAGGTATCTATTTATATATGTTGTTGTTTTTTTTCTCTTTTTTTGTATGAGGAGGATCTAAAATAGGCTGGTAAAGAATGAGTAAAATGATCATATACTTTAGGTAAATAAGTATTAAAGCAATCAAGTATTTAATACATTAAACAAATTATTTTTAATACCATATTTTCCGCACTATAAGGCGCACCTAAAACCCTTAATTTTTTCAAAAAGCTGATGGTGCGCCTTATATATGGATCAATATTGAGATGGGATGCTGGGATTGGTTGATAGGGAAAAGCTTCACCTGTTTCTTTTGTGTGTTTACAGTTGAACAAAGTTGCTCATATTGACATTTGAGTTATTATGCTATTGAGTTATTATTTGAGTTATTATTGTTATTATTTTGAGTATTACTATATTGTGATTGAAAAAGTTTTAAAATATGTCATTAATGGAGGGTGCGCCTTATAATCCAGTGCGCCTTATATATGGAACACGTTTTAAAATATGTCATTAATTGAGGGTGCGCCTTATAGTGCGGAAAATACGGTACTTTAGTACCTAAAGCTAGGTGCTTTAATACCTAAAGTAATTGATTACTTCCTTGTACTTCAGTACCTAAAATAATCAATAGCTTACCAGATGGCACCTGAAATACTGGTACTTATGGTACGAAAAGTAACTTTTTTAGTTTAGTACTTAATACCTAAGTAATTTATTATCCTTAGTACTTAATTCCATAGTTCATTAATTCTTCAGCCATTTTTGCCAAACATTTTGAAAAAGAAAACGAAAGAAAAAAAAATACTTTAAAATAAAAGGCTTGAGTCCCCTTTCCCATAATAGACCTGTCTGTTGCCATGGTTGCAGCATCCTATATTAAGGTCCCATTCAGTGAAGGGGGAAGCAACACAATACATAGGAGGTGATGAAACACCTGGCCCGCATACCCCCCCCCCACTGAGAAACAAAAAGGTTGAGTTTCCCTAGAGTGCTTAAATGAGCAAAATAAATGTCCGTCTTAAGCAATATTCTACTTCCTGTCTTAAGTGTGTGTGGGTGCATGTTAATCATGTATGCATGTTCCCCTTTAACTGACAGATGGTCATGCTGGAATGTTTGATCACGAATAATTCCGCACAAAAGTGTGTGTGTGTGTCATTTATTGCCCACCGAAGGACTTTGTTTCCCTTGGGAATTAGACGCCAATAAAGAGCCATCAGTCACATCAGGAAACTGCTCCTTCTTCCCAGCCCATCCGAAAGGAAATCGCTAGAAAATTTATAGCCATATTAATATTGATGAGCTCCGCTTATTGCCCCTTAGTTCCGGATAATAGTTTTGTATGGTTTATTCTACAAAGCTATAAATTAATCGAAAGTGTTTTCAGAAGCTGTTTGTAATCCTTATATAGACTACGAGTGGATGTTAGGAGAAGATTTTTTTTTAGGTTGATTAATCATTTATTTTGATTAATCAGTGATTTAAAAAAAAATCATAACCACAATTTATTGTCCATGTTTTTAACTAAAAACATTTTTTCAAATGGATGTGAATGATCTAGTCATTTTTATCATGGGCCACATTGGAGTTATAGTTTCTGTCGGAGGGCCGTTATGATTGTGAAGTCAAATACATTTTAAGTATGATCGTCACAAATTTACGCACTTTGAAATCAGAGGCCAGTAAAACCTGTTAAAAAGGGAGATAGATAACAAAAAAACAAAAAAAAAATCATAAAAGTTGGAGACGACTTGAAAATTTGGTATTTTAGCCAGAACTGGAAGTCATAATTAGCATTTTGCGGACCACAAAAATACATGTAGCAGGGCCTTAAGTTTGACACCTGTGATCCAATTCACAGCTACTTCCAGATGCTTCTCTACAATATTATTTGAAAATAAATCAATGCATAAATACTGTAAATAAGTACCTGGGATTGAGTGTCTGGACAATATAAAGACGTATTAACTCATTCAATGGGGATGGATTTTCACAATTTTTAGGATTCCGCACATTAAATCCCAGATACTTAAGTATTAAATCGATATTCCAGATACTTAAGTATTAAATCAATACTCAAGTATCTGGAATTGAATGTATGGACTCCCTAGCATTGAATGAGTTATTACAGGATTGAATCCCTGGGTTTGAGATTTAGTACCAGATATTTCCAGATATTTACACTATTTTTTATTACTCATTTGATGATCGACTAGCTGTTAATCGACTTATCGTTGCACCTGTATTGGTATGTTTATTTGTTAGTTTATCAGATTACGCAATATGTAGAAAATGGTCTTATTGTGCTGCTATCCTGGCGTTGGTGTTAGACAGTGGGAAGATAAAGGCAAGCAGGCTCCTTGCATGTCCAAAAGTGACTGTTCTCTACATGGCGTCCCACTCTCGCACTGCCAATTCTCTCCAGGACTTTAATTAGAACAGGCAGTGTTTCATGCGTGTGTTCCTGGGATTATGACAGCGCTTGGGATAAGATAAGCCTCCATGGCCTGCAGAACACTTTCTTACGCATGACAAGTCCCACTGTACAGTCCACCATGTATTGACTCATTTAGCTCACGTGTGTCCAAGTAGCGACCCGTGGGCCAAATCTGGTCTGCCACACTAAACCTTTTTTAATAGTGAAATTCTAATGACGGGTATGACTCCATGATGATCGTTACCTCGTCATCATCGGCGTCGTACTGAGCGTACTGCTGCTCCAGGAGCTCTCGCTGTCTTTTCTCCTGCTCCAGGGTCTGCTGGATGAGCGTGGCCACCTCGCTCTGCTGGCCTGGTCGCTCTCGGCCAATCACAAACCTGCATACAGACAGACAGTCAGGCCGTCATTCATAGAGTTGGAACGGAATCCACACTGGCAGACCAATGAACCAACTAGACCATGATAATTATTGAGATGACTCTTTTATGGCATTTCATATTAACAATATCATTATTACATATATACATTAAAGTATATAATTACTTTTGGTACTTTAGAGACTTTGGTACTTTGGGAGAGGGGCGGGGATGACCCCAGAGAAAAGGATTTGTTTTTGCCATGCCATAAAATAAGGATTGGCATCTTTTGATATTTTTTTTTTTTCCAAGAACTTGATTGTGATTGAAAGTCTGGATTCTTAAAAACAAAAGTAAAAAAATGTCTTGAGATTTAATGAGTTAATTATTATAAACACAAATTGGTAATGGATTTTCCTGTTTTAAAGATAATTCTTTTCTAAAGTTGCACCATATTTTCTTGGAAGGTTAAAAGAAAAAATGACAAGATGGGCTATGAGTGTGTTTGAGCAGGGTGTTCTGTCTCAGCTGGAGAGCTCTCGAGTAAGAGGACGACGCAGACACGGCCTTACGCTCCAGCAGAGGCGCCTTTTATTATTTGATCTACATGTGAAGGAACAACTGGGGTGAACATAGAAGTAAAATTTAGGATAGAAAAAAAAGACTTGACTAGATGTTGTGGTGTAAGCCCGTGCTCCGAGAAATAGCTGACCTGGAAACAATATTTCCATTATTTCCACCCTTTTGTGGAGTTTCAGGTATTACGGTGAGTGCATATGGGCATGACTTCAGTTTAAAACCTGCATGATTTAAAAGGTTAAATATAGATCAATTGTGTAATGTAGGACAGCTGGCCATAAAACCTCTGAGAGGGAAGGCTTTAGCAAGGAGGAGGAGGTGCGCTTAAGTGGGTGACATGATGGAGGAGGATGGAAAAAGCAAGAGAAAAGATGTGATCCAGACAAGTGATAAAGAGAATTTACTTTCGTCTATACATGGATGTATTTTTCATGTACGTGTGTGTGTGTATATATATATATATATATATATATATATATATATATATATATATATATATATATATATATATAATGTGTGTGTGTGTGTGTGTGTGTGTGTGTGTGTGCACGCACACACACAAACACATCGGGTTACAGCCCGCCTGTCTTTTTTTTCATGTTGCGATGTGGAATACTGAGTTTTTTCGTCCCTTCTTTATAGTATTTTCCCCGCTTTGTGAGAAAAAACAACTGTCATGACCCTAGGGGGTTGGCAGTACTTAAGTTGTTTTGTCTCCATCTGCAGGCGTTTTTAGGTAATTGCACTTATTTACTATTGCCGTCAAACTGCTTCCATGCAACGCCTTACTACAATGTTAATCTGCTATTGGTCGGTGTCTCCTCACAAAAATGCTTGTCTGCTATTGGCCGGCCTCACTCATTTCAAAATGGCGGAACGGTAAAGCTTTATTTGATTGTAAGTAGTTACAAAACCGTATTCATAGTGCATTTTACTGCTTAATTCAAAGTTGAAACAGTTAGCCATGGGTCCCAAGATTGCTAGTGATGTTAAAGAGAGAAGTAAGAAGATGATTTAGATGGAAACAAATCTGGAGATAATCAAGAAAAACGAAGCTAGCCTAGGTTACCCTTACTAGGTAATGTGGGCATAACAAGTGCTACTCAAAGGTAAATAAATCCTTTCTATAATTTTTATTTATTACGTTTTCTGATTGTATACATGTATATTATACATACTTAGCACTTACTATACTATTTTGGTACAAATTTTTAATATGTATGTACAATTTTGATGTTTTTCCCTGGGGTTCCAAACGCATTAGCTATTTAACATAGTTTTGGATTACCCGCCATACGGGGAATTCACCATACGACTCCAACACACCTCCATCTCTACTGCCTTTCCTTTTTTATTCCTTTTAACAGGGAATGCGCCTTACCGTACAACTCCTGATGTGTTCCTGAGCACAGAGGCTGCAAAACTCTGTGTGACACCCACCAGGCTGGTCCCATCCACCTCCACTATCTGGTCGTTTACTTTGATCCTAATACACACAGACACACAAAAATGAGGACATCATTTAACACTTGAGGGTGAGATAACCAATGTCATTGTCTTCACGTTAATTGAAGCAGCTCGTGGGTCACTGTGTCCCTCTTGAAAATGACTGCCTCGGAAAATAAATGTCAAAATAGCAAGATGACGCTAATGCATGAGAAGTGGAAGAGACATCAGCTTGGCTAATCACGCACGTTATTTTCACGATTGGAAGACTGTGCTGAGGCAAAAACTTTTCTCCGATGTATGCGGACTCAACATGAGACATAACAAGGCTCTCAAAAAGAAAAAAACAAAAAAAAACATGGATGTCTAATTAGGAGGACACAGAGGCCAGCTTGCCTTTTTTGCCCTGAGCCACAAAACTAACATTTCTGCTCTGCTTTGGACAAAATGAGAGGTCAGATGAGGTGATAAACTTCTACCAACCTTCCAATGATCGATCATCCAGCAATAATGTGAGTAAAATTTCTTTCGTTCATTTTTTTAAAATCTAGGCCCACTCACACATTCTGTTCAGACATTTCAGTTTCAGATTTTCTCTTTTTCGAAACAATAGGTGTCTATAGAAATGCCTGTTTTACACGAAACATTAAAATGAAAAAAACATTTTTTGAATCATGCTTGTTCACATTAGAGTCACAGATGAGCTTCAGCCTACCCCATCTGAAACTGGATGGATTACGCTCAATGTAAAAACAAGAATTCTACGTATGCTATTAAATAAATGGGTAAGCCGTCACATTCATATCAAACGCTTATCCACAAACTTGTGGCTTGTGTGTCAGACCCGAGCTCAGACTTCAGCTCCCATGTAACATCTTAATCTGGCTTTGTGCCTCCATCTTGGCCCGACGTGAACATTCCCGAGCCCGAGAGGGAATTAGGAAAAGATAAAGCGCCTGGCGCCAAAGGAACGCGACACATCTCGGCGGGTCATCAGAACGGCACATAACAGCGAGCATCAGCCGAGTCCATCGATCTGTCTGCCTGCCATTGTGTTGCCTCAGACCATTAAACCTGACTCTGCAAAAGGCCGAGGCGCACACAAACACACGGAAACAAGTTGATGGAGAGGTAATAACTGAAGGATATGATTGTGAGTGTGCATGTGGAATAACAAAATTGCAGCAACAAAAAAGCTTTTTACAGCAGCTGAGTTGTTCATTCATCACACATATGCTCTCTGTGTGAAGGGCACTAGAAAAGATTTGATTTGATGAGTGGAAAAAACGTTTTAACTCTTTTAATCCCAAAGACGTATTTTTACGTTTATTAAGATTTTTTTTTAAGTGTTTGGCTAGACAATCTAAAAATGGCTAGTACTATATAAATTAGATCTGTACGTTCTGTTTAGGCAAAGTAATGAAATACTAAAGTATTCAATAACTTTAGCGATCAATTACTTAAGTACTAAATTACCTTATTACTTAAGTACTACAGGAATAGATTATGTTTGGTTCCAAAGTAATCTAAAGTAATGGATTACTTGTTCTTAAAGTGATCGATCAATTATATATCTATACATGTATACATTAATTATGTGTGTGACACCCAGTGTCTAGAATGAGACACTACAGCACCATTTTATTCTGTTCGACGTTTTTGCAGTTCACAAAGTTGTACAACCACAGATTTTGATGAGTGCACTGATATGTGTTATTCATTGTATTTCATTATTTACTATGTGTTGTATACAGAGTATTTTTTTTTTAACAAATGAAAAAAAATAATAGAAAATTTCCATTTCATGGAACTTGCTAGCCAAAATGCAATATTGTGATACATAGGTGATCCAAAAGGAAGTTAATGTTAAAATTAAACTGCACCTATTTTTTTTTTTTTTTAATTTTCGACAAGTTGAGCCCTGCAATTTGGGGGCTATTTAGGTCAAGGCCAGTGTGCAGGGCAAAAATCTACAAAGATTTAACACTAGGTGTTTATTTAGATATACAGTACAGTATAGCATGATTTTCACCTGTCTGGCCCGCTTGAGGATATATTTTCCTCCATGCAGCCAAAATTAGTTTGACAACCCTGGTCTTGACTCTTAAAAAACTTAAAAACACGTCTTTGGGATTGAATGACTTAGGTTGAACACAATCTGAGTATAGGGTCAATCGCTCATCACATCTACAGGAAGCGACTATAGTAGTGAAAAATTAGCCCTTGTGAACTGTTCACAATTTATAAAAAGAGGCACACATGGATTGTCGAGAAGCATGAGTAAAATAAGATTAAAAAAAAGTGGTAACAATGAGACAACACGCTGCACATTCCCTCACATGTGCAGCTCGGCGTGAGGCAGAGCAAAGTGTGCCTCTCTCCTAGGATCTAATCTCAACCCCTACTGCTAAATCTGACAGGAACTGTGTGTGGGTTTCGTGCGTGGTGCAGAATAGCTCACATAATGAACTTTTTTTTTTTTTTTGCACACACTACAGATTACAAAGCGAAGTTGTCAGAAAAACCATCTCACCGTCCGTCTCTTTCGGCAGCGCCGCCTTCAATGACTGTTTTGACAAAGATGCCCAGTTTCTCCAGGCCTGCGTCTGCGCCAACGCCCATGCCGATGATGCTGATTCCCAAGCCGTCCTCATCTGGTATGACACAATTGAAGACAAAACACATTATTGTGACTTTCCCACCTATTGCATACAAACTGTATTGTGTAATGGGTGCGACAATGTTTAAAAAAAAAATCCTAGGATAAGTCAACAAAAACTCCAAGATGACAAAAAGCAAGCAAGCAAGCAGATGGACTAAGGATAAGAAGAGAAAAAATAAATATCATATTTCCCAGAGTTCAAGTCGACCTGGCTTATAAATTGACCTCCCCCCTACTTTTTTTTTTTTTTAACTTCAATTTTGGTGAATTTTACACAAACGCGATTATAAGTGATTACATAGGTCATGATTGTCCGATTAAAACAAATGGTGTGTGTTATTAAAATGATGAAATGATGGTACTTTTCAAGGAATTTCTACATCTAATATCAAAAAACATACTGTTGCGGTTATGGGGAAAGGGGCGGGGCGAAAACGAGACAAGTGCTAGGCAATGTACGCATGCGCGAAGACACAAATGCTGAAACCAATGTTGCAACAATAAAATGATTTGAAGTTTCAATACTTTATTTTTGGACACAGCTGAATATTAATTTGTCCAAAAGCACTAAAAGTCATCATCACATTCTGACATTCCAAATAGCTCAAATTTAACTCCTGGACATCCAGTTTGTTTGAAATGGAGGTCTTCAAAAACTATTTTCTGCTCACTTTACCTGGGAAATAATCCCAAGATTTCTTTATATTTTATAGCTAGAATTAGAGGTATGTATCATCATTTTAGGCCTTGTAAATAACATATTATTTAAATTTTATTATTGTTATTATATTATTTCAAATTAATGCTATTCAAACACAGATATGTGGAAAAAAATTGCTCTGTCTTGAGTTATGTGGTTATATGTCGAAAATGAGGGGGGGAAAAACTGGACTTGTACTTGGAGGAATACGGTACGTAAAAAAACAGTGCTTTATTAATGAAAACGAGAAGAGACAGCCCCTAAGCGTACGCTGACCTTCGCTCGCAAGGCATTATTGTTCTGGATGGGAAGTTCCTTTCCAGTGCACTATTCCTCGCTTTTCCATCCTCCATTCATTATTCATAAGAGCTTAGGGTTACATAACAGTGACTGGAAGGTGATAACCCACAACACAAAGCGCTCTATTTTAGATCGGGGCAAAAGTGGGAAACTGGGGACAAATTGTGAGAACATTTGCTTTGCGTAATACTTGTGACTGAGTCGTTACGGCGTGTTCAAGGCTGAATACTTATTCGTATTTGTATTAGCAAAAAAAGAGGAAAACACTGTTTGCATACCCTCAGGAAATATAACACCTCACAAACGAGTGAGCTATTCTGCCAAATTCGTCATGAGCGCACCTTTTTCCAGCTCCACGGGGAAAAGCTCCAGCTTCTCCACTCGCTTCTCAAGCTCGTACTCAGCGGACGAGGCCACAGGATCCACTTCCTCATTTCGGCGGTCATAGTCCTCGTTGGAGTAAGTGTTAAATACCTGCAGAGGTAAACATAAAAGGGAAAGTTGAAAAAAAAAAAAAGAAAGAGCGAAATCTTGGGGGCATAATGCAAGATAGGTTCTTGAGTATCTTCGGGAAATTTCCTTGCTAAGATTCAAAACAAACACATGTCCAAGTTTAGTGTTATCATAAAAAGTCAGAATTTTGAGAGAAAAATTAAAATCCTTCCAACTTTTTTGCATCTTCACTGGCCCTAATCCTACCCCATTCCTACGCATTAAGGTATATAAAAAAAAAATGGAACAAAATTATCAGGTAAGAATAACAATTAAATCTGAATTGACATTGAAGCGGGCATTCTGAGTACATAGTCAGAAGTCACGGGCCTTCATCTCAGAATTATCAGAAAAAAAAGTCATAATTTTGGCTTTAAGTGAGACCTCAAAATGAATTCAGATTTCTGAAATAAAAGTGAGAATGCTGCTAAGGATTTTTTTTCCCTCACTGGCTCTAATCTAAGAATTGTAGGAATAAAATTCTGACATTTAAATGTGGAATTTGAGCATACATTTTGAATTTGTATGGACAATAAAGTCAGATTTCTAATGCAAAAGTCAGAATTATAAATTTAAAACAAGAATTCTGAGAATAGGCAGAGTTCTGAGATGAAAGTGAGAATCCTGAAAAATAAAATGTAAATGAATCAAATCAATAGTCAGAATTCTGAGAATAAACTCAGAATAAACTCAAAATTTAGAATTTAAAGTGTGAATTCTGAGAATAAAGTGAGAATTCTGAGATGAAAGTGAAAATCCCAATTTTGTTTTTCCCACAAGCTGTAATATCAGAATCGGAAGATAAAATTCAAATTTCTGACGTTAAAGTGAGGATTCTGACAATAAAGTTAGGATTCTAAAATAAGAGTCATGAAAATAAAGTCAAAACTTCTTAGAACGTCATTCACTTCTGGAAGGCCGAAATGTTTTCATTTGTGTGACACCAAATCAAAGTTCTGACATTAAGGTATAAAGTCAGAGATTAAAATCAGAATTCTAAGATAAAAGTGAGAATCCTGAAACCATATTTTCCCCACAGTCAGAACCCTGTGATGAAAGTGAGAATCCTGACCACCTTAAAGATTCCATTATCCTTTGAGTGATATCATCCAAACAATTCCCTCAAAAACTACCATCACAAGTATTTACCGACACCAGTCTACGTATATATGTGAGAATCATTTTGAGAATTCTCCTCCTCCTTCCTTCTCCTCCTGTGCTGTCCGGCTGTCACTTCACATCTCATCCCAAGCAGCAGGATGCCCTCACGGCTCTCTGCATGCCGCGGTGAGAAAAGAGCTAGCTGAGAGCAGTGCGCAAGCCGTCACCAGCAAGCAAGCTTTTTGCCACATGTAAGGTGCAAAAGGCCAACTGCAGGTGCGGAGTAGAAAAGGGTGCTTGGATGTGAAACAAGGGTGAAAGCTCTTGTCTATGCTAGTTTACCAGCGCAGGATGCGTGACACCATGCACACAGTATTTTTCCTATTCTTTGCTCTGTGTGACCTTTCTGTCATCAATCATTCATTGTGATCAGCAACTCTGCATTATTTACGATGTTAAGACAGGCAGCATATCTGTATTCAGTTGTTTTGCGCAGCTCTGCAAAAGCACAGCATTGATTTTACGGATATACAAGCTAAAGCCACAACAGCCGCGAATTCCCATGCAAACCAAATAACGTACTGAAATCACGTGCGATCGCCAATTCAGGGCGATTCAGAGGATTACGCTCATGTTTTATTGTAAAGCACCTGTTTGTAGCATTTAGCGCAGCATATATAGCATAAATTATCTGTTAGCTAGCAGTCTGAGAGTGCCCCCAAGAACACTGACATCCTGATTGCTGTTGCTACAGATCACTTTTGAACATACCAGTGCTGAGTCAAATGTTTCTTCTGCGGGTCTAATTAAATTCATGTTCAAATAAAAAGTTATGAAAAACTTCACAAATTGGCCATCAGTATTCGATCTTTTCATTTTTATCTGATGACCAAAATACAGGATGTGCTTATTATCTTTCAAATCACCTGCGTGGCAAAATTTTGGTTTACTAGTTGAAAAAAAAAAAAACAAATGGTAAAATATTTGCATATCAGACAGTTCGTACACTGTAAAAAAAAAAATCACACCAACCAGCACAACAAACACGACCTGAGTGCATTTTGTTCAACTGCAGCTGAAAAATTTGCCTTTATCAAAATTGACTCTCCTGTTTCTTTACATTTTAACGCTGACTTGTTAATTTTCTTATAGCCTACGCATATTTTATATCACAATTTTTTTCAAATCCTTGTCTCGTTCTTGTGGCCTCAGTCTCATGAGACGTCTTGTCTCGCAGGATTTTTGTCTCGTCCTGACCCTAGAACTAATATACCGTAAAACATTTTAGGTAAATTTTTTTGAGTGATGTGAGGAAGAACGAGAGTTCAATAATCATTTAAGGGCAACAATCATAACATAAAAATACTAATGCAGTGTAACGATCGTCGCCTTGAACCAACTGTCTTAATGAAGCATTCAGAATCTACAAAACTTAATTAGAACATTTCCCTTGTTCAAATCATAACACTATTACTCCACACGCCATTTACGATCCTGGAAGCTGATGGACTGCTTCTGTGGGTTACTCAGAACTGCATGAATGCTCTAGACCAGATGCTACCATTGGCAGTAGGTACTATCTCTAATGGCGTCTCTCAGTCCCCGAAGAGTGGGGCTACTAACACATTAGCATGTGGAACACAGGAGGAGACAAGGAGGAGGTCAGGAAGAGAGATTAAGGACAGATGAGGGTCAATCTTGGCGAGGACGTGTGAAGAAGACATTTAAAATGTGTTAGCATATGGGAAAAGGGAGCAAATGGAAGCCGGTGTTCAAGAGCTATCCCATCTTACAAATAATTACCTGATTCCTGCTGAATTTATAAGATTTTACTTTGAATGGTTATTAATTGTAGTAGCAAACAGAATATCAGTAAAGTCATCAAAAAATGAATTAGATTATGTTTCAGCTTTGCCCAGAGTTTTTCTCGAGTTGCAATGCGGAGATTAGGTCACTCCCATAAACTCTACTTGGACGTGTTATACAAGCCCATATTATCTGGCAACTAATGCATTTCCCTGGCTGTAAGAGTAAGACAATAAATGTACACACACGGGATGTGTAATTATCATTCAATATTTATAGGAGTGACAACATAGAAGGGACAAGAAAATCTTGGTGTGATACTTGGCTGGCTGCCTAGATTTAGAATAGGGTTGACTTGATAAATTGCTTCATAGTTAACCCTTAAGTACTTTGGCAATAACTTGTATATGAATAAAACTTTAAAAGAAATGGCAATAACTTGTATATGAATAAAACTTTAAAAGAAATAATGTGTGTATACTGTATATATACTAAAAATATATATGATGCGACGAGGCAGAAATTCACAGGGCGAGTTGTCTCACGTGATTGAGTCTATGAGAACGAGACAATAATTTTGCCATTTTTGAACATAAAGTAATGCTGAATATAAATTTTACAGTTTCACAAAATGTTTTCGTTTTATTTAACAGTCAGCAAGAAAATGAAGGATCCGGTGTGCAAATGCAGAGAAAAACTAGCATGCAAATGTAAACATAGGAGACAAATCTTAATGTCTTATCTGCCAAGCCATTACTGTCCTTTTCTTCAACTAAAAAGATCAAAATATCACATCAAATTAATCAGAACATTCTGTATTTCTCCTTTAGGGCTGCGACTATTGAGTATTTTGGTATTCAGATAAAAATACAAGAAAATGCTTTGTGAAAAAAAATGAACAGTAGAAACAGAAATAACACATTTCTACCTAATTGTGAATGACACACTTTTTTTTTTTTTTGACAATCAACTATTTATTTTTCACATAAATACGAACTAAGATTTTCCCCATAAATTTTGGTCGAGACAAAGCAACACCAAAACAAGAGAACACACGTTTGAATCAGCGAAGTATATTCAGAGTTCACCAGTCAGAACAGCAACACATTACTTAGCATACCAACGTGTTTGTATGACTTTAGCTGTTGTTTTACTGCCATGCAGCCCATTGCAACCACAACAGCATATAATGAGGTAAAAACACATTCAGATTTTTTTTTTTAAGCAAATGCAGTGTCATTTGTCTTCCATTTTCCAAACATGGGAAACAAACTCAAGTCTCACCCTCAGCCTAAATGCCAGTCTGTCAAAATATCGCTACATTATACATAAGCCACCTCAACAACTTGTACCGGAGTACTCTTCATACAAAGTGACAACACAAAATGTTGTTGAGTTTTCCAATAGTAAATTCTAAAACAGACACTGCAGCTGTTTTGAATTTACAAAGGCCTGCAAGCAAGACTCTTATTTGTGCTTCTGTGTTTGTATAAGGGCATTTGAGATTGTGTGACTGTGTCCAGAGAATGCATGTCAGGCATTCTGGTGGCAACAATAGGGAAAGAAAGTATGCATGTGGGTATTGTGTGCATGCGGCTGTGTGTATATGTGCAGCTGGTTCCCTTGCAGGTGCGTGTCTATACACGCTTGTGTGCCAGGCAAAGTGCGCAGAGGACTCATCTTAGCATGAAAATGAAAATGTCAGTCATATTTCAAATGTGAGGACAGAGCAAAGCCCCACGGGGAAGGAGAAATAGGGAGAGTCTATGTGGAGGAGGTTGAAGAGCAAATAAAGCCAAGTGTCGATATATAAAAGGAAGAGCGGAAGTAGACAAAGAGTCCAGTTCATGCAGGAGAGGAGGTAATATCCAGCGAGAGAATGTAACAGATGATTCATGGGCTAAGAGCAGTCACAAAGTCGGGCAATTCAGGAGTTGGACAGTCAGAAGAAGGAATGAAAAAAAAAGAAAGTTGAAGACTGGGGAAAGCTAGGAGTCAGTTGTGGCGGTATTACGCCTTTTTCCAAGATTCTCCATCAACCACCCGGTGTCTTTATCACTGCGGATGGCGCCTTGTGCCATGACAAGGAATCACAGGGGAAATGTTCTCATTTCTCCCACTGTACTGTACGTACTCTACTTGTACAAGATGTGAGACACCTACACAGTAGAAGTACAAGATGTGCGCATTTAACAATGTTTAATATTGTAAAGCAAGCTAGGATGGAAACAAGTGTCAGGACACAAGGGTTGGCCTCATTTCGAAATGGAAAAATGGATAGTGTGGGAGTTACTGTGAAATACACATGTAGGTCAAGTCATTTTTTTTCTTTATAATATGTTTTATGCACCCAAACTCAACTAAACACAGTAATCTGATTATTATTATTATTAAGACGATAAATCCACCTGGTTTTATCTCAATCGACGGCCATTTTGACGCTTGCCGCTGACTGAAAATGGCATCACAGTTGCTCAGGCCTTAGGTAACGACCAATCATGCTAAGTTTGTGAACGTCACATGACTAAACACAGAAAATCGGTGAGCCAAGACCGCCTGTCCAAAAACTCATAGAATTCTGATTTAAGTGAGGATTCTGAGAATAGTCGTATTTCTGAGATATAATTGGGAATCCATTCAAATGTTTTTTCTACACTGGCTGTAATTAAGTAAATGTGAGAAGCCAGTCAATCTTTTTTCCCACTGGCCCCAATCTCAAAATTCTAAAGTCAGAATTACGACTTTAAAGTAAGAAATCTGAGAATGAAGTCAGAGTTCTGAGAATATGGCCCCAATTCTTTTCTAGATGCCGTTGACTGGAAATGAGTTCATGCGCTTAAGGCTAAAGTAGCAACCAATCATAAAACAGGTTATCCATGATTGGTTGTTACCTGAGCCTTGATCACGTGATGTCAAAAAAAAGTTTTCAAATCTATTATTTGTGCATAAAATCTAATTTAGTAATCAAAGGAAGTATTGATAAAATCTTAATATTTTTACTGCTGAAAATGTCTCATTTAGCACCCTTTTCGTCAGAGTTATGTTTATATTAAAGGAGTGCATTGAACACATTGTTCAAAGCGTTTTTACCAAACTTTTTGAAAAACGGACAAATGCAGTTTGCTGTGCAGTCAGCTGGATGTAAACACATGGTTTATAATATTTAAGTACTGACTAATTAAGAGAGCCAATATTATTGTTTTGATCTCATTTGTGTACTTAACATTTTAATATACAATATGTATTATACAGCACATATCAAAACTGAGCTCTATTATTGCTGCAAAGGTATATTATTTCATGCAATTGATTGAATCTAATTAGAATGCGTCCCTTGTGCTAAGACAGCTCAAGACATTTGCATTCCATTAGTTCTACCTGTGACCACCCAGCACACACTCCGCCACTGGATGGATGAAGGAACATAAGTCTCATGGGGATTGGGACTGACCTTGAGAGGCATAAAGGAGGTGTGAAAAAGAAGCTAGCAAGGAGAAACACTCACAGTCTTTCTTATGTGAAAAGATAAGTGGTGGATGAGGGTGAACTGTCCAGTTCAAGGCCAAACTTCCTGTCATGCATCATCCTGCATGTGAGGAAGAGACATCTGACATGTCGGGGAACGCCAACAGCTTAGTCAGCATCGTCTTTTTTTAGCCAACATGTAGACTGTGCATCAAAGGCAAGTCACATTTATTCTGTAAGAAATGGCTGAGCTTTTTTGAGCTTTTAACATCACATAATTGATACTACTGCTAGATCAGTAAGTGGACAAAAGACACAAACTGGGATAAAATAGGGCAGAGAATAGTAAACAACAGTTCAATGAGAGCAGACAATGCCTTGCTATGTCCTGTCTATTATGGTGGTGGGAGGATGGGGTGAGAGGAGGGGGTAACAAGTACCACAACAACACTGTTAAATTGCATGTCCACTTGATTTTTAGTATAATATTGATGATTGCTATAATTGCTAAGTGATAATCCATGCACAGCACAGAACTCTAAATTTTATACTCCTCAGTCTCCTCCAAATACATTTTGCCAAGAGCTACATGGGGGGTGGAAAATATCAGCTGACAGACTCACAGACGGATGCGTTCGGTGTGTTGTTTTCAGTTCCTGGGTTACGATTTTAAAGTGGAACACCGACCATCTCAAATCAAGCCAAGTAGCGTAACCTGCCAGTGTTCAGGATTAAACATAGCAAAACAACCACCCGGTGAGGTTGGACTAGAGCCTTGATAACCTCTGCTGATCAATCCAAAAAAGATTTCATCTCATGCAATGGGGACCAGACTACAGGCGGATATAAAAGTGTGGGGATAAATGAGGTAGAAACTGACCAGGATAAAAAAATAACAAGTCAAGTCTCACCTTTCCCTTAATCATTAAAATTGCATCCCCGTGAGATCATCAGGTGGCACACTCACAAGCAAACAAAAATGCCCTGGCATGAATAATACATGAACATGAACTCTACACACACATTTCCAACCTGGGCTGTTCCATCTGACAAGGATGATGATCAAAAGAAATATTGCAAGAAAACGCACTTTCACATATGAAGGCATTCAACTTGTACACAACTTGATCCTTTTGAAGGAGTTAGTCAAATACTTTGATTTAGTTTCCTTGAAAAGAAGCTTAGCTGAAATACAGTTTAATACCAGCTGCCCTTTTTTTGATCTCATAAGCAAACTGTCAACTGTTATATGCGCCACTATTAGAGACAGTTCTCTCCCATAACAGTAAGCTGTTGATTCCAAAATTAGGACACGGATAGCCAGGTTTACACAAAAAAGACAATTGTTGAGAGACTAATTTAATAAATCAGCCATGTTCTTACAAATATACTCCAAATGTTTTATTTGTGCCATTGAGCTATTTCACATAAAGCAATATTTTGACAGGCTGGCATAAAAAAAATATTTTAACAAACAAATACAACTCACAGGTAGGCTGAATGCACTGTTGTTTTAATTGAGACATGAATGAGACTTGCATAGTATCTGAAGCTTTCAAAAAATAAGTGCTATCTTTAAGCCCAAAACAAAGTAAACTCTGCAATGTAAAGTATCAGTGACAATTCAAAAAATACACAATTAGCTAACAATGAGCCAGAAAGTAAAGAAGCAAAAACTAATTACTTCAGAAGCTGGAGAAGAGGAACAAAACAAACACGTTGAAACTAAACATACAAACACTCACTTTTCAACCAAAATGGACTGTTTCATCAGTGATTGCGATATTAAGATGATGATGGAAGCTACATTAAGTTCATTCTATTATTTTAAATCAACTTACTGTGACATATACTGTTGTTATAGCTTTTTCCAATCCTTTGATACAATCCTTTTCCTGTTATATACAATCACTCTCTAATAGAAACAATCCTCCAAACTTGAAAGTTTAGACGAAGTAGAGCTGGCTCACAAAAACAACAAAATGAGAATTGAACGGACACCGAAAAGTCTCTGACGTTAATGGTGAGTACACAATTCATTGTTTGATACTTCGTCAAACTCTCATTAGGTTACGTAACATTGATTCACATTCAACAAGTCTTCCTCCATCACATTTCATCAAAGTCAGAGTGCTTTATTTTAGTTTGGTTATATTCGTTTTTTTAATCACTCAGCGGTTAACATATCATCAGCCAAAAGGAGGATGCCACTATAGTGGAATAATCCCCTCCATCAGAGCAAGGTCTAAAAGCAAAATTCCTGGCTGGGAGCCAACCTCATTTCAGTTTAAGGATCACAAACCGATATCAAGAGATGGTCCACATAAAACAGAAAGATAGAATGCCAATGTAAATAAATTGAAGCATCCTCCAAAAAGATGCGTCTATGGTTAACAAGACTTTTGAACGTCGTGTTGGGGATGAATTGGGCAGATCGTCTGACATAACTTTCTAAATCCAAAGCAAGCGGCGAATAGCACAGGCGAGTTGTTTGTTTCCCTTTTCTCCGTCTCTAAGCATCAGCAACAAGACTAGAGAAAACTCTGTTTTTTTTTTCCTGCTCCACTCAAGCACATGATGTGAAACGTTGCACTGCAGAGATTCATAAGGTTGTTCCTAATCTAAAAGCCTGCAATACAGTATTAATCGGAGAAAGATGACCTCAAATTCCCTCCGTGGATATTGCAGCACCTTCCAGCTCAATATCTAAATGTAAAACATCCATCAACAAATGGCACATTTATTCAGCGGAAGAAAGGCCTGGTGCGGTTTTATGACGAACCACATCAGTTAAATAATGTAGTCCAGACTCGTGTTGCCAGACGCATTGCCACAGGGAAGACGGCTGACACACATCTATCAAATTGATGAGGCTACTCAGCAGTCCCCAAAATGGAGCAGCAGCCCAGTCTAATACACAAATGCGGCAGTGATCGACGGCACGCAATGTCGAAGAGACTTTAAAGCTGCCATTGAACTGAAGCTTTATCTCATTCACTACCGTTGATGACTATAGACAGCAAAGATCCATGTTAACTATACAGCAATAAATTCAAATCATGTATAACTTGGATGGCAGTGAATGACTTAATAGTAACAGCCATTTCTCGACCTTCCTTTAGCGAAACAGTTGTGGAAAAACTTTAGGAGGTACAAAAAAAACGAAACAATACAATTCCCCAACTATATGATGCACCTGTGTAAGACACACCCTTAATTTGGTGATCAAATTCTGATATTTTCTGGTTATTTTCTATTTTACCATGTATAGAATGCACCAACAGTTTGGCGACAATGTAAAAACTATATCTAAACATAATAAATCTTTGTAAAAGCTTAAAATTTTCTTCTGTTCATCGTAAGTTATATATTTGTTGCGGATTAATTGTGCAATTACCCACATTGTGAGCGGTCAGTGAACGTCGCGCCAGTGTAACGTTGAATGCACTCGAAGCAGTGTTTTTTTTTTCTTTTCCTCGCGAAGCAGCTCGAGTTAATTTTGCCATAAATACCCAAAGTAAGTTCCACCAAGTTTATGATTGAGTGTATATGACGTGTTCTCCAAACAGTGCACAGAACTTTCCACTCTTAATTGTATCAACTGGAGCAGTCATAACCTTTACACGATCCCGCCCGTTTTAGCAAAATCGGTGAACAAGGATTGACTCGGCTGTTGGTTCAGTCTGCTCGCTTCTTTTATTGAAAGTCGTAGCAACCTCTTCCTGTTAGCTGCAACAAGCGCTGGCTGCTAACAGCCAACTGACTTCCGACCTCTAGCTCATCCCTTTGCAGGAATTATTGTAAGTACGAATATGGTGTTATATAATCTTCCTCAAATAGTGTAAAAAGAAATAAAAAATTGAATCTTTAAGTTACCGATTATAGGACACACCCATACTTTTGGCCTTCACTTTTTGGGGAAAAAAGTGTGTCTTATATTTAGGGAATTAGTAGCTGAACTCTTAAAAACACGAAAAGAAAAAATATGCTTTGGGGATTCAATGAGTTAAAGAAAATATGTGAGAGGAAATGCCCTGCATGTGGAGTTCAAATTGAGGAGTAGGAACAAAAGTGAAGGCCAGACACCGCATACAGAAGCCCTCGTCTGTCAAAATCCCGTGGCGTGATCCGATCAAAGGGAGGAAGTAAACACCATGAAAAAAAAACACTGCCTCGATGTGAGATGGATGTTTGATCAGGACAGACATTAACACCCTGACAACCACACTGGAGAAAGTGGAAGGAGAAGAGTGCGATACGCTCTATTCTCAACGGTTCTTAATGGCTGTAAAAGCATTGCGGTGTAGAAATAGGGCATCAAAAGCGTGACTTTGGCAGTGCCACATCAATCTGAGGAGAAGTGAACAAGCGACCCAGAGACACTCACGCCGAGGATAAAAACCAGTTGCTTGAATGAGCATGTGATAGGATCCTTCTCTGTAGGTCAGCGCCGTCGGGAAGGCGTGGGCCTTTTCCTAACATAGCCCAGTAAAGTCACTTCTTCACTGGGTCAGACTCTTGCAGCCCAGTGAAAGGACGTGGAATGAAACATGACTTGAATGATGGCAAATACGCTCATTGGCCACTTTATTAAGGACACCTGCACACAGCGCATGTAATCGGTCATAGGAACGCAGGAATGTTTTGTGTTAAAACACAAAGTTTGTGAGTTTTAACAGAACTTTTGCTGTGGCAACACACAGTTCACCAAAAAGGGATTTTCAGGGTGGGCTCCTATAACAACATTTTATATCTTGATGGCCACTATATTAGGGACACGTCGGATATAATCTGTTGTAGGTTTGTCGCCCTGCTTCATGTTAAAACACAAAATTTGTGAGTTGGCACACAATTGCTGCCGTGGTAACGCACAGCTCGCCAATTAACTGTGATTTTCAGGGTGGGGTCATGTCACAACATTTCTGTACCTAAATGGCCACTTTATTAGGGACACCTGCACAAAGCGGATGTAATCATTTGAAGGTTTGTCGCTCTATTTCATGTTAACACACATTTTGTGAATTTGCGCAAAACAGTTGTTGCCGCGGCAACGCACAGTTTACAAATATGACTCTGAGGGTGGGCTCCAGTCACATTTCTACACTTTATATGTACTCATATTTAATGGCTATTTAAAAAAGGATTTCTTAAACAGAAGTGAGCATGCTGCTCCCAAACCGTTACCAAAACACTGGTTGTGCACTCTCTCTTCTTAGCAGCTGCCTGCCTGATTTCTAAATCAATTAAGGCAAAGCTTGGATGTTAAAATGATTTATCCGCTTTAGGGAGCAGCACTAAGAAATATTACAAGAAGTGTTAAGATTAAAAGATGGTGAGGGTTTTTCCTTTGGCCTGTGCCAAGATGGGTTCTGCCGTCTCCTCCCTTCTGGGGTCACGCTGGACTCGTGCTGGGCTTGAGAAACACGTCTTTGTCTCCGTCACTATATGGACGAACAAAGGACACGACCGTGTTTGTGTGCAGAGGGGAGGGGGTTGCATAATAGAGACGAGGGAGAGGGGGACTGTCTCATTGTGAGGCTGAGTGTGTAAAAAATTGGCAGTGCTTGTCTTAAAGAGTCCATATGATGCGTGAGCTTCAGTGCCTTCATGTGTCAAATGGTCTCCTTTTCACTTTTCGCAACAAAACGCTATCAACCAAAGTAGATTTTTGGCCTGACAAAAATTCACTGTGTGGTAAGATCTGAGGGGGAGGAGCCAAATGCTTCATGATCCAAAGAGATAGTACAATGTACTTTTCACAACAAAACGCTATCACCCACAGTAGATTTTTTGGCCTGACAAAAATTCACTGTGTGGTAAGATCTGAGGGGGAGGAGCCAAATGCTTCATGATCCAAGAGATAGTACAACGTAATTAGCGAAACAACTTTTTCTGTGGGAGAAGAGCAGGCCTAATTGTCCTGGTTCATTACAGCACGTTAATAGGATTGATTCTCGACCTGTGACGGGTTTGTGATATCTCTCAATACTGTGACTGACACTGTTTAGTGTTCAGTTGTAGATCTTGTAAATTACATCAATATGCCTGTGGGGGAAGAAAAAACTTTTTTTGTTTCTTTTATTATATATATTTTATTATATATATATATATATATATATATATATATATATATATATATATATATATATATATATATATATATATATATATATATATATATATATATATACACATATATACATATATATATATATATATACACACATATATATATATATACACATATATATATATATATATATATATATATATATATATATATATATATATATATATATACACACATATATATATAGTTTTTATTATTATAAATTGCTGTATAAGACGCAAGAGTGGAGTTTGCATGTTCTCCCCGTTGCTCTCTTAAAAGCACACATTTGTCTGAGATTGTGTTCAGATACATGTAAAAAAGATTATGGCAATCGTACAGGAATTCTGCATAGGCCAACGTTTTTTTCCAGACAATCAATACAGGAAGGAGAATATGGATGGCAGTTATCAATACAGTCGATTGCTATCCCCCAGACACCACACCCAATCAGGCCAAATGACTGAAAACACAATTTCGCAGTCAAAACATGAATACAGTCAAGAGGGCTTCCTAAAAAAATGATGTTTACTACCACAAATGTTAAGCTTATTGATTCTAAAAGCTTGAGGATTACGAGCGGAAAATATTTCCCGTAATCTTCCAAATCCATTTTCACAATCCACAAACTACACTTGCCTCATTGTGTTCAACGCGCGCAGCATACGAACAAAACTCAGATGATGCGACAGCTGCTAAGACACGCAACATATGTAATTAACAGCTACTTCAAATAGTGCATAACCTTAAATTATTGCCTGGATATGCCTGGTTAAACCCTGATTAGAACCAGATGTGATTTGATGCAAAGTGACAAAAGTGGTTTGAGAACACCAACACTAGCATGTGTGAAAAGTGTGCAAGCACACAACTAGCACAACTAACACATGCACAGATGCTCCTGAGAACAATTTCCCAAGGGGTAGGGGGGGGGACCTTCTTTAAGCCTGAGGCTTTGCATCATAAAATAGCTACAACCCTTGTCGCCGGAGAGCAACAGATTTAATGTAGATACATGATCATTTGCTGCTTTATCGAGTATCATAATGGAGGAGACCATGGATTGATTCCTGTACAGAGGTCTAACAAGGACAAGGTTTATAAAGATATACTGCAATGTACAACCAAAACATGAGCTCATAATTAGGAAACGTAGCTTTGATTACAATATATTATTGGCTTTCTAAGTGTGGCGTTGATTATGTGGAGTAATTGTTTTTGACTGACTTAAGGTCTTAACAGATTTTTTTCCCCCATAATGCCGCAGGGTACAAGTATAACATAAGCTATTCTATACCTTAAGTTAAATTTATTTTAAAATTATTATTATTTATATTATTATATTTGATTTAGTGTTTTCCCATAATGCTGCAGGAGTACAAGTAAAAGCATTTGGCTTACACTATACCAATTGATTTGAACATCAAATAAAAATTGTTCATTAGTATTTTATGGTTTTATTATGTTGAGTCAGCATTTTTCCCATAATGCCATGGGGTATATGCATGCACGAGTTTTTAACATTTAGCCTACAAGTACAGACCTCTTTGGGCTGAATCAAGAGAGCAGCCATCTTCCAATTCACTTTTTTATTAAAAACACTTGTCAATGTTTAACGCAAGAATCCCTGTATTGAATTGAAAATCTCTGGAAGAATGAACTTGCCTGTTCACCTCAACTATTCGGCGTACATTATTTCAGCATTGTGAATTATGGGCGACACGTAATAGGTTTACATTTCGCACCAAATTTTGTCCTGAATTTTGGGCTGGTCGTACATTATTTCAGCATTGTGAATTATGACCAACACATTATAGGTTTACGCTTCGCACCGAATTTTGGGCTTTAAAAAAGGTTTTATTGCATATAGTGCTTCTCCCGAGTCTTATTGACATTACCGTTAGCAGTTCACAGTGACGTTTTTGCCATAGAGACAAAAAATTATTTTCAAAAGCCGTAAAGACATCACTGTATCCAAAACAGGTGGACTCAGTGAGTGGCAAAGTAAGATGGCCGCTGGTGGCTTGACTTTTCCTGTCAAAAAGCAAGCAACATTGTTTGGCTATTTGTTTGATTATATATTTGAGAATATTTGCAAATATGTTTAATTATACTTGAAAACACTCTTGAAAAAGAGTTAAAATACGTATTTTAATGATCGAACATACTTGTAGGTACGTTTGAATGTACTGGCAATTATGTACAAACGAGTTTGCTAGCCAAAAACGTCCGTGCGATTGTGCTTTGGAAATGATCTCAAAGGGTTTTGACTTTTGATCGGAGCCCAACTTACTGTGATAGGAGCAGTACTAAAGCGAATCTTCCTCATTGCGGGGATGTCGTCTTTGCTTTCCTCTGGCAGACCAGGAATCTCTGTCACATCAGAGCCGGGGTCGTAGACGATATCTTCATCATCGCCATACAGCTCATCCTCTGGGTCGGTGCAACTTTCTCCCCAACCCTGGTAACACGCATCTCCGTCTGCGTTAAAAATCACCCGTTCGTTGCCGGTGTATTCCTCTTCAGGTTCATCCACCTGGTCTTTGAGAGAGTCTGGAGATGTGTCTTCTCTTGGAGGATCTTCTTGGCTTTCTCCAGGCAGAGCGGTTTGTGTGGCCGGTATCTCAGGAGTTGCATCCTCTGAGGTTTTGTTCGTAATCGCATCATCATTTGTAGTTTTTGACCCGTCGTTATCCTCCTCGATAAATTGTCGAGTTGTTGAGTGCTTCTCATCCTCATCACAGGAGCCATTAACCTGGCTTCCATTTGCAGTGGCATTAGATAGCCCCCGCTTATCAGCTTTATCTTGGGCCTCCTTGTCTTGTAGGATTAGCTTGCGCTCCACGGTCTCGGCCATGGGACTCGAACTCAGAAGGTCGTCGGCGGACAAGGAGGAAGGGAACTTCCCTCCTATCCTGTTGCGGTAAGTTCCACGGATGGGAGATTGTCGCGCATCGTCCTCACTGAGCTCCCCACCTTGGCGATGGAATCCGTCTGGTGAGTACAAGGCCCGTCTGCTGACTCCCCTGAAGGGGGTACCCTGGTTCTGTTGGTCGGCATTTTCGAAAACGGCGCTCAGCTGGCTAACGGTTGGCGAAGACGCCTCGGTTCTGGAGCACAGCGAGTCTAGAGAGTCAGTACTTCCTCTGTTGGACCTAGCGCCTCGCCAGTCGTCAAGATGCTCATGGGAACCCCTTTTATCACGTCCGTAGGGGTAAACTGGCGATTGGGATTGGTCACGCGAATGCTGCTCAAATAATTTCCTGGTTTCAGAGAACTTTGCCCCGGCACCTCCTACCCTTTCGGCCGACGAGGAGTGCTGGAGTTTTATTACCGATCCGTCAGCTTTGTTAATGAAGTTGGTCGGCTTGACCAGCTTTTGGGGTGAGGTGTCATCTTGACCTCTTGACTTAGAAGCACTTTCTGTGCCCATCTGCATGAACATGTCTTTAATGCGACTGACGTGGGTGCCATAGCGGCGTCCCCTCGGTTGATTCCCCCGTTCAAGGTCCTTGGGCTTGGAATTTCCATCTGTTTGAGGCTGGTCAAAGGCCTTCTTGAGGGCCTGAAACTCAGCCCGGTAGGCATTGCGGTGTGGGGAGGCACTCCGGAGGCTGCTCCTCTCCCCCGTAGCCTCCGTCTTCAGCATTATCATGTCTTTGGATTCAGCGGGGTTGTCAGCATCGCCGTAGCCTCATTACAACTCAGGACCGAGCCTTCGGTTTGACCTATTGCACTGCTGTCAAATATGGTCCAATCAATGCTGTTTAAGAATCCTTTCAGGCTTGCTCACACCTGCGGGGATGGAGACATTCCGTAAGGCTAAATCATATCATCGCATGAAAAACAATTGGATAAAAAGAACAAATTATGATTCAAAAAGTTGGATCAAATAAATAACGCGACAAAATAGAGAAAATAACCCAACCTTTTGGGGGTTTTATGTTCAAACAATCCAATATTGTGGCTTTGTCTAAATCAACACAATGTTAGGGGTGTTTTGTCAGTAATTCAATTCGACCCAACTTTTTGGTTTAAATACATAACTCAAAAACGTGCATGTAAATGCATAACCTTTGACTTTTTGGGTTAAACGAAAACCTTTGTCAGTTCTTTATTGGTACATATTGTGCTTTTTTTTTTAACTCTGTTTAGAGTGCAGGGTAAACTGGATTTCTTCAAATAGATCAAACGTTTTTTTCAGCAATTCCAAAGATCGTGTAAAATCATGTTTATATATTTCTGTGTTGTCTGCTTCATGTTCCAAATAATTTGCTCTTGATTCGAAAAGTAAACTGTATTTTTTATCAGATCAGTAAAAAGCAAGAAAGTTGCTGATCCCTGCCAGCAAATTATGTACCCCCTGAAGTGCCTTCACGTACCCCTATTTGACAACCGCTGCTCTCGAAGGTGTTACAAACTGAAATGGCCCTTTATAACGTGTCAGGAACTTTCTTATCTAAACAAAATTTGAAGACAAAGTAAATGTTACTGAATATCTTACTGTATTTGTAGTAGTTTGAAGGTCTGTTTGAATATGAATGCAAAAACATTTGGATACTCCTCTATTCCCAGTTGCAACATTATATCATCTCTTGGTTTAAGTGTTAAATATTTACACAAGCAAAGTCATAATACCAAACACAAAATGAATCGATAGCACATATTTTGCGAACAGCAGGGACGGAAGGCAACTGTAGTTAAATATTCCATAGTACCGACCATTAATGTTTAATCCTGCTTTGCATCGCATTCCAGGGGAATGAGGCATACAATGCATAGTCTACAATGCCCAGACTGAGCTAAGGCGTGCAGCAGTATGCTCTGAAATCCAAATGGGCTGATTTAATATTCATTGTTTACCATGCAGCATGCAATGTTGTGTACAAGCAGCGGATCTTGTTTAAATGCAAATAACACTCGTGGTCTACGTGGGTATGGGGCATTGCAGGGAGGAAAGTGAACTTGCTACATTTGAGACAAATAGACAAGGCGGCGCGTTGCACATCATCCACACCGCATAGCCACAATAAAGACAGCTCGGGTTTCCTTTACGTATGTGTTTATAATAAACACCGAACACATAAAAAGAAGTTGAACGCGCAAACACAACGGCTAGGAACAACAAAAACAAGAGTCCCACTTACATTCGTGCCTCCGGTTCCGTTAAAACCCACATTCAGTTTAAGCAAAAGCAAAACACCGACGCTCTCGCTGCAGAACCTTTCGAAAGACGCATTTCGATCCCACGCTTGTTCGGAGAGTCCCGGGCGGAATGGCCACCACGGAGCCGTGTGTGAGGATGCACGCAGACTGGAGCGGCTACAGCGCCATTGCAGGCGGCGGGGGATGCTGCCGCTTTCACGACGGGGGTACCGGCGCAGCTCGGACGCGCATCTCGCCCGGAGCCTCCCGGCTGCAGCGTCCCAAATCCTTCCGTTGTATAATGCAGAAGCACGCACGCTTATCTTGCAGCAATAGCCCCTTTTTGTGTGATGTAAACAGCCGGCGTGGCAGGTGTTAGAACCTGGAGAGCTGGAATGGTTTGGTCCGATAAGCTGCTGAGTGGTGGTGGGCTGCAGTCTGGCACAAATAGCAGCGCGCAGCTTCTGCAACTTCACACGCCGCCTGCTGCACATCATCATGAGTGGGTGGGGTAAACAGGGTCAAGGACCACCGGGAAGAATTGGAAAATTGAAGGTTTCCCTAAAGTTCTCTACACGGGTGGCTTTAACAGCGATGGCAATGGAAAGCAAAAGCAAATATACATCATTTTCATTTGTTCTCAATAAGGTGGGTGAGCTAAATCCTATTGAGTTTGTGCAAAGACGGGTACACTTTGCAAGAGGAGGGCTACACTCTGGATAGGTCACCAACCAATCACGAAAGAAAACCACGACAATCATACTAAACATATTATACTATACAATTATACTAAACATAATCTTCAATTATTAATTAGGCATGTAAATTGTATTTGTGTGACGGGAAAACTACAGTTTTCTTTTCAAATTAAGAACAAATTGACTGGAACATGAAGCAACTTTGCTAAAGTGTATTATAGTAACTCTTTTGCAAAACTAGGTTGCCAACCAATCCTGAAATTGACATCCATCTATTCTCAGATATTTTTACAATGAATCTGATGAATGCTTTCTTGATGTAACAGAAACGGTCATTTCTTTTTCAAACTAAGAGCAAGTTGATTGGAACGTGACACAACTTTGCTAAAGTGTTAGACTTTGCAAAACCTTGTTATGGATGCACAATGGGATTAAAACTTAATTTTCCGGCGAAACCTTGTTATGAATGCACATTGTGATTAGTATGTAATTTTTTTCCGGCAGATGAGTCAAAGATAAATCTTCTGAGTTACTTCTAAAGAACTGCACCTCCAAAGTTTAATAAATAAATACACGAATGACAACATCCTGACGTGTGGTTCTCTCCCCATACAAATATTATTTGCACTTATTTTAGGATGTACTTGGATGGAAGAAAACACATTTAATTGAAAAAAAAAGGTTAAGATTGCCATCACCCTGTTAATGCTACCAATTTGGAGGACATTATAGGAAATGTGTCGTGCTTTGACCTATATAATAATGGCTGCGGTTACTTCGCATTCTCTACAGTGTAAATGCCGGTTGGTGGTGTGAAGATGTTGCTTAGCAACTTAAAAATAATCCGAGAGGGTGAGAGAACAGAACGCCTGAAGCATGCGCCGTGTAACAGCAGTTAATTTCTTGTAGGCGTATATTTTTGTACCGTAAAACGCATCATATTGCATCATTTCATGATTAACAGATCTAAAAGGAAGAAAACAATACGGTAAAACTTTCACGGGCCACGTAAAACGACGCTGTTTATAGATGTACTTTTTGAGGATTCATTGCAAATGACACCTGAAATAAAATCGAATTGAATGCATATTAAGAACTACTTTGTGACGTCCCAGTGATGCCATAGTAACAGTTTTGATGTGTTTTTCTCGCAGATTATATTGTAAAAATTCAAAACTCATTCATTGTTTGGCGTGTGGGGAAAAAGCAATGCACAACCAACGACGTTTTAGGATAAACGAGTAAAAAAGAAATAAAGTTGCTTTTGTGAATAGGACAATAAAAGCGTGGGATCTAAAATTTCCTCCACATTTCCACACGATATTTGGGTCCTTTTCCCTTTTAGAAGCCAACCATCTTTTTCCACGCAGATGTTGAGCTAGTGAGCGTGTCCTCCAACCGAGGAAGGAGGCGGAGGAGGAAGGAATGCTGAAAGATGCTTTTTCTAATCATGGCGACTCGGACACAAACATCTAGTTTGATGTGAGACTTACAATAAGGACGACGAGCACCATGTCCGCCGTGGTCGTCGCGGTGTGGCTCGCCACGGGTATGTAAAGAAGCCGGCAAATGTTTGAGGTTTGATGCGGTTCCATGACAGTTAGCTAGCTAGCCAGCTAGCCGCATAGTTAGCCTTGCGCGTAGCCGCAGTGAAGGAGTCATGGAAAAAAAGAAAGCGATTCAAAATAGCGCTTTTCGGGTGGAGCTGTTTAAACGCAATGCCTTCAAAGGTGTTTTTAACGTGACTTTTCAACATGGTGTATTACGCGTTGATCTTTGCGTCACGTTAGTCATCTCAATTTGCCATAAAAATAACTGTTCTTGTGTGATGACGTATGTGCCTTGTTTTTTTGTAGCTCATCATTTTCATGCGAATGCAAAGCTCTTGTGTTTTTTCCCTCTGTACATTTATGAATTGTACTCTGAATTTTTTTAGAAAAACAAATCATCTCATCTATTCATAAAGACATGTACAGTGTATTACCCATTGTTTTTTAAAACAATTTTGACATAAACGTCACAATAAACAGTGAATCCTTGCAATTTGTGGAATAGGAAACGAGCCGTGCTGCAAAAAGCTCATAAAAAAGTTAATTACCTATAAATGCAACAAGATAGTTGCAAAGGACATTTTTCTGGATGAAGCTCCTCAACTCACAAGTGTAGGAGCTTGGCATTAAGATGATGTCTTAAGCACACAAAAAAGTCTATTGTGGTCTTTTTTTTCCCAGGAAATATTAAAGGATAGGTAAAAAAAAAATATATATATATATATATATATATATATATGAAAGCTAATATGTGAGGGTTCACTTTCTATAATGAAGTAAATAATATGTTGTGTGGAGGTTCAGTGGTACTTGAAGAGCGTATAATTTTTCTGTCTGTCAAATACACACTAGCATTTGTGTACGGGCCAGTAGGAGGGGACCGCTTGGTAAAAATGTAAATTTTGCAAAGGAGTAAGAAAGGGATGCAAAACCAAAAAAAGCCATGTCAAAGACACTATCACTTTATTGTTCATTCTCTTTTGGGGAAAAAAAAACAAAGCAAAACAACACTGTTTTGAAGCTTGAAATACAGAATAAAACTGAATACATTTCTCAAAATTAGGCTTCTTGGAGGTATTGAGATAAAAAGAATCAAACAAAAAACTAAATGAGATTACAACCTTGTTTTTTTGATTAATTGTTCTCTGTGTACAACAAAACAAAACAAAAAAAAAGCACAAAAACCAAAAATTTCACCAAGTGATCCCATTTATTGGCCTGTACCCAAATGTAGGTGAATAAAAATGTTATTTTTGTAGATAAATGGTAATTTGTGGACATGTTTCCTGCAGTACACTGAATGATCTCTCATGATAAATGCGTATGCTTTTATAGCTTCAACAGGGCCTGTATTCGAAATCCAAAACGAAGGTCCATTAAAGCCTTAAAGTTCATGTAAAAACTTTGAAAAGCTAGGTAACGATAGGCATCATATTTAAGTTGTGACCCAAGTATTAATACAAACACACAAACAAAAAAACCTTTTTGAACTTAATGTTACATAAATAGCGCAGTTTTGATTTTGTTGGTTAGTTCGTATACAGTATAATATGAATTTTTGTACACAATAGGAAAGTTACTCGCTGCTGTAGTCTGATTTATAATAATAATAATGTTGTGTGTCATTCAAAATGGATCCGGCAGTGCTTTCATCCATTGATCCTCTAGTCTACATTGTGTACGGCAGCAACGCCAGACACATGGCTTTGCATGAGGGAAATGTCCGAAATGAGAGAAGCATGCGCTGGAAGCAGAGAACAGCCTTGTACAGCGATGGTGAGTGGGTGTGTGCAGTGGTGCACTTCATGTGTTGACCCGCTGCCCCCCTCCCCCTTCCTCCTCGCTGTCATAACACAATGCCATGCTCAACTGGTTCCCCCATTAATACTTGCATCAATGTTGTCACTTGTTTGCCATCCCAACGCGTTGGCGTTCTTTCTCTAACTGCGTTTCTGGGTTAAACTCGCCCTTTTCTGAAAATACCGCTGAAGTGACAGAAACTTTTCTACTATTCTCGCTCGGCATCGCGGGGGAATATTTATGACATTGATTCAGCTTACCTTTCTCCAAGTCAAAGCTCTCCAAGGTTAAACCGTTGTCCAGGCTTGTCTTCTGCCATTGCCGTCTGCTCGCTGAGACGCCGGCGACTTTCACTTCCAGGTTGTGTGCTCACAGGCAATCAGCACAGGCGCAGTGCCAAACGTTTGTCTGAACAGTAGCCATCGTTGTTATCCTATGTTCCCCAGCTAAACACCAAAGAAGCACATGCATTCCTCCTGACTAGAACACCATGCACACATGAAGCTGGAGGCTTCTTTTTCTGTTCAGCAGCTAGCTCGAGGCCAGTCTGCTACTTTGGGTTCCAGCTAGGATTTTTGACCTGGGCCTCACGCCTGAGACTTGAGCCTATTGTTAGTGCCAGGAATGCGTCAAACCAAGTTAGCTATTTCCCAAATCCCACAAGGCTTGTTAGTCATTTATGGACATCGTTTTTAATAACGATCATTGTTATTTTGTGAAATTAAATGAGAATAAGGGTGTGTATGTGAACTGTAAAATAGGGATTTTGAGATCGTTCCAGATCTTTTGTCTTCGTCTGCATCAGCCGTGTTCTTAAAGCAGACAGCTCAGTCTGCATTGGATAGTTATGCATTAACCGGGAATGGGTGATGTATTACGTACAGTAAAAAGTGCAGGTCGTCGTCCCGAAAGGGCAAGGCCAAGAGTCAAAATGCCACGACTATTAGCAGAGCCTCAACTTATATCAGCCATTAACAGTCTCCTCCACTGTCTCAATTAGAAAAAGTGTTTTATTTTGACATTCTGCTTCTTTCAGATTACATCACTGCTTGTACACTCGAGAAACGTGGGTCAAATTTAACCCAAATTGTGTCACAAAGAGACAGACGCAGTTTATTGTGTTAATTATTTAGCCGCAAATAAAAGTGTCAAAAATAGATAACCCTCTAAACATCCCAGGGGTTGAATACCACAAAACATTGGGTCAAAAATGAGTAACCAACAAGTTACTTAATGGGTTTATTCATGTTTACCCATTTTTTAGGGGTAGACGAATAACCCAATAAATTGGTTGAGTTTCTTTCTGACTCAGTTTGGGTTATTGAAAGTGTTAATATGAAAACATGTTTCAACACTTGTCAGTTGGAGCAATAATTTAAGCCTACAAAATGACTCAATTTTCATGGGTTATTCTTTTTGACTAGTTTTATAGTTTATTCATCTTGATCTTGGGGGGCTAAATGAGGAATTGGGATGAATTCAAAATTGGGTTGTTTTGTACAAAAAATTCATGTTGCTATACCAACCAAAAAAGTATATATATTTTTAAATATTATTAATATGACACAATCTGAGGTTGAAAAACTCAAGAAGTTGAGTCAGAAATAAATAACCCACAAAAATAACAATTTGGGGTCAGTTTAATAATTTTGGATTGTTTTATGGGTTATTCCTTTCAACTCACTTTTTTGTGGCAATATGAATAACCCAATAATTTGTTCAAGTTCTTTTTTACTCAATTTGAAAGTTCAATTTAATATCAATTGAATCGGTTGACAAGATTAAACACTGTTAATGTAATTGGGTCAAAAATGAATAACCTACCAAACAACCCAATTTTGGGTTGGTTTATGGGTTATTCATTCTGACCCAATCTTTTGCGTTAAATTAGGAATTGGGTTACGTTGTTTTGTTGTTTCATTTTGTTGTCTTTTCATTCACTTGAGCCAATAAATATATAACCCATGAAGTTGTGAGTTGGTCACTTTTTGGCCCAATTTACCCTTTTAGTTTTTTTTTTTTAGTTTGTATTGTTTGAGAAATGTTTCGAGAGAGCGCCGTTGCTACTCACTTGCATGTCTTGTATGGACGTGCCACTAACTGGTTGGACCACACTGAATTTTGGCTCTTAGTAGAATAGCCAGCACTTGACCGTGAATGCAAGCTGGAGGCCCTTCATCCTTTTGTATATTAAAGAAGTGCTGGGGCCAGAAAGTGAGGATAATAGAACAGAATGTGTGCGCTTTGTCCAGGGTACCAACCACCGCGCGGGTTTTTATTTCTTGGTCTTCAATGTAATGTCAGGGGTGGCCATTGTTGCTGTCATAAGAGGATTTGTCTTGCTCAGTTCACTCTAACCATTCATGGAGAAATACAATCATGATTTGTGATATTAGCTACACCTGTGCAGCAGGAATAGTACTACAAACCACTGTTGCCGTGGTGATGCAAATAAAAACGATGCTGTTTTTGAGAGTCTCGACCTAGTTGAAATCTCATTAAACTTGTACACATATTTGCCCTTTTTTTGTTTCTGTCAGTTACCTTGTTTAAGATTATATATGTCATAATATATCATTAATAAAACAGCACATTTGTGGCCCTTGGGCCTTTTATTAAGTTCAGATCAGATCTTTAGTAAACCTCAAAAGCAAAATAGAGCTTTGTTTTTCATACAAATCTGGCATCATTTTTTATAAGTAACACCTTGTCAAGTGTCGGCTAAAAGGCCATTGATCGTCGCCAGCTGTGACTGAGCCCTTAGGGACATCAGACATATGGCCAGGTCAACGTCTGTGTCACATGATGCTCCATTCCACATCCACGTTTAGTCGTTGCACTTCACTTCTAGCAGCTCCTCTGTGCTCTTTCAATACAGTGAGGCACTTTAGCCACATGTCACCGTGTCCCTCTTCAATAATCCAAATTGTAACAGCGAGCCCTAATCTTTATTCTTTTTAACCTCTCTTAACAATGGAGATTTCCTCTCATGGACGTGGATTAAAAGCTAAATCCTCTTTTACTTTCTTCATTAGATTCTCATTGGGAGCTTCAGTCTGTGCATAAGGAGAGAGAGCTTAACAGTCCTATTCATGTGTGAGAGGGGCACTTATGTTAGCAATGTCAGTTTGATACTGATGGGGAGTGGATAAAAATATATATAAAAAAAAGATCAGTGCCAGTGGGAAAGCAGGCACACACATTCTACTGTGCGCGTGCCGTGCAGTGTCCGCAGGCAAACATTTTCTTTTCCCGCTCTTGTGTTTTTTTTCTTCCTTGTGCGCTCAATCTCCCATGGCGATTAAAGAAAGACTGCCCACCCACCGCGGGAGAGCGAAAAGGGCAAAAATAGAGGGAAATAATAATGTAGGATGATAAGTGGGTAGGGGGGAAAGGAGTGGCCTTGGTGAGTGCAAAGAGGGGACAGCTTGGAAAAAACAAACAAACAAAAAAAAAAAACCACAAATATCCTCCAGTGTTGAATTGTGTACACTCTTTATGTTGTGTTTGCATTTAGAATTAAGTGGGTGAAACATAATAGCATGAAAACATCTCATGCCTTTCTAGTTGTGTAAATAGAATTATTATGCAATCTATTTAGTATTCTTGTGTTATTATTGTGAGCTTAGTGTGTAAAAATAAGATTCCTCTGCTTTGAATATGAAAACAGTCAATAGTTTTTAACACATGATTCTTGTACAACAATTACCATTAATGTTAATGTAGACCATTTAACGCTATTTTATTCTTTTTATCCTTCATTTTAGTCTATTTTTGACCCTTACTTCATTTGTCTTATCAGATTTAGCGTTTTATGTCCTTGAGCTGTTTTGTCTGTTTCTGCGATGTTTTTATTTCTCTGTACAACACTTTGGTCAGCTGTGGTTGTTTTAAAGTGCTTAACAAATAAAGTTGAATTGGATTGGATTTAACAGCATAAACATGAATATAAAGACTATTATTAAGCATTTTTAAATGTTATTATTATTAAACATAAAATAGTCTGTAGCTAGCTGCTAACCTTAGTGGTCAATAGTAAAACACTATTTAAATGCTCAAATTTACTGGCCATTGTTACTTTTTTTTGTTTTACCCAGTTTTCATATATATATATCTATATATATATATATATATATATATATATATATATATATATATAGATATATAGATATATATATATATATATAGATATATATATATATATATATATATATATATATATATATATATATATATATATATATAGTCGCTAGCTAGTTGCAAATATTAGCAGCCTATAGTAAACCAATATATACTTAATTTTTGTAAGTATTATTACTAAATATTTTTCAACATTGTCAATAGCAAACAAGTGATGACATAGTAGCTAGCTAGCAGCAGGTAACTCGTAGCTAGTTGCTAACATGCTAACATTAGCTGTCAATCCTTACTGTCTTAACCAGGTTTGAGTGACTTTAGATGCATAGTTTGTAGATAATGTTGTTAGGTTCCTAATATATGTTTTGGGGTCCTGCTGTACAAAATGTGTAGTACGAAATAAGTGGGTATTCTGTAAGTGCCTCATACATCTTGGGTACGCATTACTGCTAGCACATGGCTAATGCTAACAACAATAGAAGGGGCCATATCTCATCAATCAGTTAACTCAGTGGAATGGACGAGAATTCTTGTCTTTTAAAATCAACTTCTGAAACAGTTAATCCGTTGCTATTGTAATAGCAGAGACACTATTCGTTTTGATTATAATTTAGGATACCGACAAAATCATTTTCAAGCATTTTCAGTGTAGAGTACTATTGTTATTGCTTTTATGATTGTAATACATTCAAACTTTTATTTCAGTGATCACCATCTTATCAAGGTCACACGCGGACCGTAACGTCTACCCGTCAGCGGGTGTGCTGTTTGTCCACGTTCTCGAAAGAGAGTACTTCAAAGGGGAGTTTCCACTCTACCCGAAATCAGGTACACTGTCAAATAAGTGCTTTGGTGCATTGGGATATTTTACTGTTTGTGCAGGTTGTTAAAAGTCACGCTCTGTGAATGCAAAAGTGGCGTTTGTCGTATTGAAAGTGCTTTGCTGGCAACACTTTACATTTGGAGTGCATCTAATGCAAGTTACTTTGCCCACAGATGATTCTGCAGATGACCCCATCACTTTTAACACCAATCTCCAGGGGTACCCAGACCGGCCCGGCTGGCTGCGCTACATCCAGAGGACTCCTAACAGTGACGGGGTGCTGTATGGATCCCCCACTGCCGAGCATGTGGGCAAGGCAACAGTCATAGAGGTGTGTGTGTGTGTGTGTGTGTATATGTTGTTATGATTATTAGATTATTATAGTTTCCAACACATCAGATCTTTTTAATACCTTTCAGTTAAAATGCTTTAAATATTTTTGTTGTGAAAACAGATTTGCTTTTTTAAAAGACCTTAGAACCATAAATGATCCTTTCCCCAAGGGAACAAACACAAAGTATGTATTCCCCCCCCCAAAAAAAAAAGTTTCATAGTGGAATAATTGAGATTATTTTATTTACGGCCTTTGGTACATCAGTAATTTGTAACATCGCTGATTTTGATATTTTTTTTTTTATCTTTGGAGTAATGACATTTTATTCAGAAAATGCATTATAATTAGCATAAGCTACATAGTTACGGTTTTAGTCACCAGGCTTAATTCCATTATGTTATTTATGCTTTATTTGTAAGCTACTGTAGAAATTTTTTTCTGAAAGGCTTAGCGGTCCCAGCATGTGCCTCCACGCAGCGTTCCGGCCCGGCGTGCTGGCGTCCGAAGCTCAGGCCGCGCCGGAGAGTTGCAGAATAAGCCGCACTGATCTGATCTGAGCTTAAAGCCTCACCGCTGTGTGTTGCAGATTACCGCCTATAACCGACGCACTTTCGAGACTGCACGGAACAACTTGGTCATAAACATCATGGCCACAGAGGGTAAGCACAAGTATGAGAGCTTAACACACACACACACACAAAAGATCCCTGATTAAATCCTGAGTGCTAAATCACTTCTGGAATGGTGTAATGGCCTCCTCTTAAGAAA
Source organism: Hippichthys cyanospilos (assembly GCF_059441005.1). Lineage (NCBI taxonomy): Eukaryota > Metazoa > Chordata > Actinopteri > Syngnathiformes > Syngnathidae > Hippichthys > Hippichthys cyanospilos. Next base: position 8,586,250 of record NC_142389.1, on the reverse strand, counting down.
AAAAGAAAATCAACAATCACAAAATCATGAAGTAAAAACACCCAACAAGTATCCTATCAATTAAAATATTTGGGATTTCACTCATACCTCAGTAAAAAATGCCAGCGAAAGCCATTGGTTTCACAGAAATTGTACTTGATAATTTCAGCTCTTCATTTTGGATATGTATGCAGTATGTTTACAATATGTCTTTAAAGCGATACTTTACTTGTTCAGCCGTTTTCAGCAGTAAAAAGTTCATATTTTGCCTAGAATTAATTTGATAACTGAATTATTGTGTCATGTAGAATTGATCATCAAATAACATGTGCTCAAGGCTGACCTGTTTTATGTGTTTGGTCATGTGACGTTCGCATGCTGGGCCCTGAATACTCATGATTTTATTTTCAATCAACAGGGAGTGGCAAAATACTTCTTTAAAGGGGAAGTCAGCCCCCCAATTTTCTTGTCTATATTTCTTATGCAAGTTCACTAATTTAATCATAATATTGTGATAAATATTGCATTTGTGGAGCATGATTTAAGGGGCAAAATCCATCTATTGTTTGCTATTTTAAGAGGCAGCTATTTTGCCATTTGTTTACGACTAAAAATTACATCACAGTTGCTCAGGGCATACATAGCCAATAACGGCTACCTTGAGAATGTCACATAACCAAATCCAAAAAACAGGGGAGCTGTGATTGGCCTGAGAAACTGTGATGATATTTTTAGTTGACAATAAATAGCAAAATGGCTGCTCCTTGACATGGATAAAAACATGTCCATTTTGTCGCCTTATTTAAATTCTAGATATGCAAAACTATCAGAATTCTGTGCTTAGACTATAGTCCAATAGAAAATACTATTGTAAGAAAAATTGGGGTGAATCGACTTCCTCTTTAAATATACGGTGTTTCAGAAATATAAACGTGCTATACAATGAAGCCGCAATAACAATTGCGATGCATGTAACTATAATCAAGATAGTAACATTTTACTCCTGGAAAAAAAAAATCTAATCTCCATTCAAGTTTTTAAGAAAAAAAATACTACAAACAAAATTAGAAATAATACCATTCCACTTTATTTCTAAAGCACCCCCCAAAGAAAACAAAAGTTGACACTAAAGTGTAACTAAAAAGCGTAATTAAAAAGAAAAAAATCAAAACATGCAAGTCAGGTACAATCAAATGCATTATTTACTTAACATACAATGAGATTACATGTTTCAGCACTGCAAAGCAACAATTCAGTAGCAATTATACTTAATTATGTATACTTAATGATGAGAGCAACTCACTCCCATTGGTTGTAATTGCCAATATAATGGGGTGATATTATATTTAATCCTCTGCTGCCTTAAGTGGACAAGCACCTCACATATGCTTATCTACTGTATATATGTTCACATCCGCTGTCATTGACCACTCACCGTACTTGTACATGAGTAATCATCTTCTCCTATATAGTGATGTCATCAACCATCTGGAGCGAAAGGGAATCAGACAGAAGCATGCGATGAGATCTCCTAGTCAGGACTAATGATGATAGCCAAGCCAAGCACAGCTTTATGGATTAACATCTGGCCTCATTCTCTTCACTGCTCTCTTCATCCCCGCCGTAGAGTTCCCGCTTCCCTACCAGGCCGAGTTTTACATCAAAAACATGAACGTTGAGGAGATGCTGGCCAGCGAGGTGCTGGGAGATTTCCTGGGAGCCGTGAAGAACGTGTGGCAGCCCGAGCGCCTCAACGCCATCAACATCACCTCGGCGTTAGACCGCGGAGGACGTGTACCGCTGCCTATTAATAACTTGAAGGAAGGGTGAGGATGGAGGCAGAAAGAACATTGACATAAATATGCACAGTAGCTCCGTCGTATTAGATGAGAGAAAAGAGATGCTCAAATGTCTGCCGGGTTAGATTATTACTGAAATTAAAACTCTCTGCAAAGTATATTAACTGACCATTGCACAATACTGACTATAAAAATTAGTCAGCTTACTTATTGCCATTTACTCTAATTTCAAAATAACTCACAGCAAAACTGCCTGCAAAAAAAAAGGAAAATCTGCAATTAGCCAAGTTCATGTCCATTTGACTTTAAGTCTTACAAACCACTACCAAATTACTTTAAATCAAAAGTTTAGACACCTTCGACCGCACGTAAGGAATAATTGACCAATTTCATGAATGTTACTCAAATTAGTGGTTTTTAAAAACAGGTACATGAGGGTTTTTTTAGGCTAAATGCTGCAAATCCAATTTTTTAAAGGGAACAGTTCATTTTTTCTTTCAAATTAAGAGCAAATTAATAGGAAAATTAAGCAATTTATTGCCAAATAGTATTTGAATGACTGTTTTGAAAAGCATTGCATGCTTTGTAATGTTTTTATACAGATGCACATTAGCATTATTGAGTTTTAAAAGCAACAAGAAAAGAATGAGAAAGCATAGTTGCTAAAAATATGCTAAAAATGCATAGTTAGTTGGGATTTTTTACTCCAAAAAGCAACTGTGTTCTGTAAAGGAGACCCCATCACCCTAAAGGGATTTTTTTTTAATTCTTAAAAAAAATACTATGTATACAGTACAGGAGTTATGGTGTGTTTTGCAAAAAAAAAACAAAAAACGTGTAAATTAAAGTGACTCCCCCTCCAAAAAAGACCATGTATAACAAGTTGATTTTTTTTTAAACAACCATGTAAATTAATGTGATCCCCCCCCCCCCCCCCCCAAAAAAAAAAAATGAGTATGTATAACACTGTTGGTTTTTGTTTTTTTCAACAAAAAAAAACAAACAATAAAAACCACATATACTAAGGCGTTATTTTTTTTTTCCAAGTCAATGGCTAAATAATGTCTCTTATTTTTTCTGTTGTTGCTGTCCCATAGCGTGTACGTGATGGTGGGCGCCGATGTCCCCTTCTCGTCATGCCTACGCGAGGTGGAGAGCCCCCACAATCAACTGCGCTGCAGTCAGGAGATGGAACCCGTCATCAGCTGCGACAAGAAGTTCCGGGCTCAGTTTCATATCGACTGGTGTAAAATTTCTCTGGTGAGGTGACAGATAAGTATTTCTTGGAAATATTTTGCGAACCCTCAAGTCTTCGAGAAGCACAGAAATGCACTTTGGGAGTTTTTTATGTTTACTCTTATTTATGATTTAGGTTGATATCAACAAAGTAGTGCCGGTGTACGTCACGCGTCCCGAGCCGGGTCCCGGAGTCCTGCCGGAATTCGGGGAGTACAACCCCCCGTCGGAGTCTCTGAAGAGCCGGGACTACTTCACGGACTTCATCGTGACTCTGGCTGTTCCGTCGGCGGTGGCGCTGGCTCTCCTCTTCATGCTGGGCTACACCATGTGCTGCCGGAGGGAAGGAGTGTAAGTGGGATCCTTTTTTTAGACGCTCGAGTGAGCCCCAAGATTTGACAAGATGGAACCAGACACACACACAAAAAAGTACCATAATTCCCAAATATTAGACCTACTTTTTTCCAAAAATGAAGGCCAAAAGTATGGGTGCGTCCTATAAACGGTAATTTAAAGATTAGATTATTTATATATATATATATATATATATATATATATATATATATATATATATATATATATATATATATATATATATATATATATATATATATATATATATATATTTTAATATGACACCATTTCATTCCACATAAACTGAGTTTGACACAGACGTTTTTTTTATGTCATCCGTATTCGTATTTGCAATAATTACTGGGGGCGGGGTTAGCAAATAATGCCTGTTGTGTCTGTCAACAAAATGGTGCCAAAGTAATACAGTGGGCCCCCGGTTTACGAGATTAATCCGTTCCGCGGTTGGGATCGTAACGCAAATTTGAGTATGGCGGGCAATCCAAACCTATGTTAATTAGCTCATGTGTGTAAAACCCCAGGTGAAAACATCAAAATTGTATATACATATTAAAAAATTGGTATCAAAATAGTATAGTAAGTGCTACTTATATGTAATATACATGCGAAAACATCAAAATTGTATATACATATTAAAAATCGGTATCAAAATAGTATAGTAAGTGCTACTTATATCAAATATACATGCATACAATTAAATAACATCATAAATAAAGAATATATCAAGGATTTATTTACCTTTGAGTGATGATTGTTATGGTTATATTCCCTCATAAGGGCAGCCTAGACTGGGCTAGCTTAGATTTTTCATCGCTAGCAATCCTGGCACTCATGGATAAACAATTGAAGTTTGAATTAAGCACTAAAATGCTTAATACAATATTGAAAGCACTCTCACACGAGATCAAGTCTTTAGGCAGCCATCTTTGTGACCCCGTGCGCCGACCAATAGTACACCAGCAGCTTCGTGACCCCATCACACTGACCAATAGTAGACCAATATCTTAGGGAGTCGAGATGCCGACCAATAGCAGACCAGCATTGTAGTGACACGTTGCAGCAGAGGCAGTTTGACACCAACAGAAAATAAGAGCAATTACCTAAAAACGCCTCAAGAGGAAAGCAAAACAACAAAACACAACCCTACAGATCATGACAGTTGTTGATGTTAATCGTAAAGCGGGATAAATGCCTTAAAAAGGGGACGAAAAAACTCAGTATTCCACATCGTAACGTGAAAAAAACGTAAGCCAGGGACGCCGTAACCCGGGGGTCCACTGTCCTTTTATGCTTTGACTTGAGCTCAAGAACTACTAAGAGCAGTTTTTTTGTTTTTTTTTTAATATACGAATGCTGAGCTATGATTATCTGTTGGTCTTAGCATGCTAATTGCTAGTACTAATCAGCACCAAAACAACAGCTTTTCATCGGGTCCATTTGTTGCCACGGCGACATGTCACGTTTTACAGGCTTGGAACGCTCCATCCCATTGTCACTAATGTAGTGTTGCTTGTTTAGTATTTAATTCATTCCATCTGTTTTGTTTCTAGGAAAAAAAGAAACATGCAAACATCAGCGTAAGTGTTTTATCTCTCCTGTGTCATTTTTATTTTCTCCCTCCCTTTTCTCTGTCCTCCATGTTGCTTTTTCATCACCATTCATATAGTCGTCTGTATCAGCATCCGATCATCCTCGAAAGCCGCTGCAAATATTTACAGACTTGCTTATGGATGTATAGCTCCTCTATTCATGCTTCAGCTTACTTCCTTGACACCGAAATACAATATGATAGTGGCAAAGCTCTGCTTTTGTTGAAGTTTACATCCTCAATTGACATCAACATAGTTGCTCAGCACCGAAATGATGGCCAATTGTCTGAATGAAACTCCTCAACTCACTTCAGCTTGCCTCATGGTGTTACCAGATGGCGACAAAGCACTACATTTGGTTGAATTACGTAAGTTGCTTAACTCACTTCAACATAGTTCCTTGATGGCAAGATGCCCTATCAAGCAATGTTTCTGCCTAAATTCTACTCCTCAATTCAAATCTAAAGATGCACCAAGATGCTTTTGAATGGTAGCCAAGCACTACTTTTGTCTAATTTTTTATTTCTTTTTTAATTGAATATTTATCATTGCAGGTAAATCTCGGAAAATTGTGTAACGTCACATCGTTTTCTGTATTTGGGTGCAGGCCAATAGTAGGGGGACTACTTGGTGATTTTTATTTTTTATTTTTTTACAGGGAGCGTGAAAAGCACAAAAAACCAAGACACAATGTCAAAGAGTGTTTCGATTCCTGTTTTTGCCGTATTTGCAGTTAAATTCTCTGTTTGGAATCATGAAATACAGAAAGCCAAATATTACTCTGCAAAAGTTTGTTGCACGTTTATTTATTTGTTTTTTAGAATGGGGGTTCCCAATAAAAAAAAAAAAAGTCAAATGGCTTTTGAACATGTTTTTTGACGATGTAAAATAAACAACAAAAATCTGCAGTGAAAAAAATTATTTAAATTTTGACCGTTTTTTTTTTTTTTGGGGGGGGGGGGGCACGCTGTTTCTCTAATCCAGCAGTTTTGTTTCTCTCTGTACAACGAACAAACAAAAATTTGTTGAAAAAAAAAATTGAAACCAGATTTTGACGTGTGTGTACAACAAACCAAAAAAAATTTCAACAAAAGCTCCCAATCTATTGGCTGGTACCAATTCCATTTGAAGAGGTGAATAGGTTGATTATATAGTGGAATATGTCATCATTTATTTTTTTTATTTTTTTTTACGATTGTGATTCTAGCTTACAGTTAACAAAACTAGAAACCTTAATATATCAGAACATTACCATAAAAAGCATACAAAAGATCTAATCATTAGATAGAAATTGAGCATATGTAAAATTTCCCACATATTGATTATGAATTTGAAGTGTTCTATTTTTTGAGAGGCATCTTTGTACAGTATTTCGAAATAAGATTAATATTGACTTTTCCTGCCCCAATGCATGCAAAGCAAAAAAAAACGTGTTGAATTTTTGGCCCGTCCAGCATCCAGCTGGTCCACCACAGTTCCATCCAGAAGTCTACCAAAGAGATGCGCAGCATGTCCAAGAATCGAGAAATCTCCTGGCCGCTGTCCACTCTGCCCGTCTTCAACCCGGTCAGCGGCGAGGTGGTTCCGCCCATCCACCCGGACAACTACGAGACCACCAGCATGCCCCTCATGCAGACGCAGACGTGAGTGCGGGAAAGCTCATCTCAAGCGCTTGGAGCCGTCCCGCGTTTTGTCCGATAACGTGCTCGGATCTGCCAACTATGTGATAATAAGCTTTACGCGCGCCATTTGGAGGTTCTTTGTGTGTGAATTTGCCACTCAACAAATGTGTTTGACTTCAGGAACCTGCAGAACCAGATTACCATACCACAACAACAACCATCAGGTTTGTTGGCCTTATCTTTGTTTGGCATGGGCTGCATGCATTGACAGCAGTGTTGCATTTTTAAACTTAAAGGGGCAATGTGTAAAAGTTTTTCATCAAAAAGGAACGAATCAATTCCAAAAAGTAGCAAAAAATGTGTTCTTAACGACCAACAGTATGTTTTAAATATAATCATAGGTCTAGTTATCATTAAATTATATTCCATGGGGGGAGGCGCTTCTCCGGAGGCAACCATGTTTGTTATAGCTAAATGCAGCACCTCCTGCTGTCCATAATGAAAAACAGTCTAAATCTTACACATTGTCCCTTTAAAACTCATTTCGTAGTTTAAAAAGAAAAGCTTGTATGGCAGTGAGTCTCAAAGTATGTTGGCTCCCTCTAGTGGCACATGAAAGAATTATATTTGACTTAAGTTCAATGCAGTTGCTTTTAATCTTTTTTTTTTCCTGTAAAACAACCAATGACCACGCATAGAAATGCACCCTCCTACACCACCCCCACCCAAAAAACAAAACAAAAAAACTACTATGTATTTAGTGAGGCGTTTTTAAATGACCATTATATAGCAAGGCACTTTTTATTTAAAAAATGTATTGTTGAAAAAAAACACCAGTGTATATTATATTACCCAAAAAATGGGTTAGGGTTACCTTGTATAGTAAGGCTTTTTTCCCCCTCAAAAAACAACACGTGTATAATAAGGTGCCCCCCTTCTCCCCTCCAAAAAAAAAAGCTACCATATATAGTAAGGTGTCCATAAATGACCATTTTTAGTTAGGTGTTTTTTATTTAAAAAAAAAACAAACAAACAGTGGTGTATAGTTGAAAAAAAAAAGCACCTGCATATATTAAATTATGAAAAGAACGATCTTGTATAGTCAGGCTTTTTTTTCCCTCAAAAAAATGACACGTATATTAAGGTGTCTTAAATGACCATTATATCCTAAGGTGTTTTTTGTTTTAAAATCAGCGTATATGTATAGTTGGAAAAAACACTTTTGCCAGTAAGCCAGTTTTTACCCCAAAAATGACCATGTAAGGAGTTTTTTTTTTTTTACACACACAAAAAAGACCACGTATAGTAAGGCTTTTTTTCTCACAAAAAAATTGACAATGTAGGCGGGTTTATTCTCCACAACAACAAAAAACAACCGTTAGGCTTTTTTTTTCACACACACACACAAAAACACGTTGTAGTGAGTAATACATGTACTTTGTTTTTTAGTGTAATACATTTTTGCATTTAGTAGGTTTTTTTCTTCTCTAAAAACACCACCATGGATAGTAAGGCTTTTTATTTTGAATGACCCCATTTTGGCATGTAGTACTGGTTTCTTTCTCTCTAGTTTTCCGCCTTCTAGTGGCGGCGCTCTGCTATTTCGTGTCAGCTTGCAGCATATTGTTTTTTGTTTAAACTTGTGCATCAATGTCTTTATTCGATCGTATCTTTTTTTTGTTTGTTTGAAATGTTTTAATTTGTGTCTTTTGCATTTGTTTGTTTGTAAGCTTGCCTCCATTTGGATTTTGTGGTTGCATCATTCTCGGCTGGTTTTCTTCTAAGTGTTTCCTTTTTATGTTTGCTGTTGTAGTTTTTTTGTCTTTTTGCCTCAAGAGCGCCCCCTGCTTTGCGCAGGCTACTTTAATCTGATTTTCTTTTTCACTGCTAACGAAGGAGATAGTTATGTCATGTCTACATTTCGAAGGTTGGAGGTAGGTAATGTTATCCATTTAAGTGAATTTATTGAACGTACTCCGAGTGATTAAAAATTCATGAAGGTGCCTCTTGTAACTATGGACGAATAGCACATGAAATATTCAAATTAACCATCTTTTCCATCATCCTTTGTAGGTAAATGGTATTCCTGAAGAGAGGAAGGTGGCCGAAGCTCTGAATTTGTGATGCGACTCGAGGTTGCATGATTTTTTGCTGGTCGGCATGTCTCGCATTTCTTCTAGAAGCAACTTAACATCCACACACGTTTGTCCACATTGTTGTGCTGCAAATGTAAGATTTTGGTGTATTTGTCAAATGTATTTGTACGTTTTTGCACAAGGGCCCTCTTTGAAGGACTTTTACATGACATGTAAGGTGTTACATCAATAAATTCATTTCAAGAAATGATTTTCAGTTATCACAGAATTATGTGCAGAAGAACACAGGCATTGATTTGTTCACATAAATAGATTTCACTCCAGATCTCTCAAAATCTATGTTTAACGTTGAATATTTTTTTCCTTAAGAAACGACCATGTATAGTCCAAGGCCATGTTTAGAAGGCGTCTTTTTCCCCCACAAAAATACACGCATATATACAGTAGGAAGGTTTTCTTCCAGAAAAAGACCATCTGTCTTTAGGCGTTTTCACACACATCAAAAAATGACCACTTAGGGCGTTTTTTCTCACAAAAAAAAAACCGACCATGTACAGTAAGGCAGGGATGCCCCCGCAAACCAAAACAAGTTAAAAATAGAATGACCGTGTGTAGTATTTTTTTCTTCAAAAAGCGATTATGTATAGTAAGATGTGTTTTGCAAAATTGATTATGAATGGTAAGGCCTTTCTTACTTTAAACAAAAATGTTACGTGATTGTCTCAGAACACCCCGTATCATGCGCCACGCTGCCACCGTGCGGTGAATGTGAGAACTGCAATAGCTGCTCACCAACGCGAATCCAAAACGACGGGTTGCTCGCGTGCCCCGGACACCGAAAGAATGGACGATGGAGACGGAATGAAATAAAATGACTTTATTGTTCAGCCGTGTCACAACCTCGTCTCCAAAAGAAACACAGCAGGACTCTCAACTGGTTCCGTAACCTGGCTATACCTTTTGATAGTGCCGCCCGCTTTTCTATCTCACACCCAATGATAGCATACAAAATAGTAACCTACCAGTGAATGTATATAAAACACTTTTTTTTCTAGATTTATCCCCAAATTTTGACCCACATTTGATCTCTTTAGAACATGTGACATTGACATTTTATGCTTAAAGAAGCACATAAGAATGTATCATCCTCCATTTTTGATTATAAAAAAAAAAAAACAAAAACAAAAAAACTACACAATGTTACATTTTAAGTCAGAGTACAACTGATTATTAGTGTTCTACACATTCGGCCATAACCAAAGAAACATTGTATAATAGCACTATAACTTAACACTACATGTAATATAAGTTTGTTTAATAATAATAAAAAAAAATACAGATGATTAGCAAAGACAAACTTAAGATGGCTAGTGTGAAGGCAAGCTGGGTCAGTACCATGACAGAGAATGAGTAATACAAAAAGAAAAAAAGAATACAAAAAGTAGAACTGAAAAAGGATTAATACAGGCAAGGCTAAAACGTGTTAACCAACTTTAAGATCCAACTCGTGTACCCTCATCAAAATATGTAACCAGCCACAAAACCATCTTGTGATGTCAAATCTCTCGCAGTCCCCCCTCCCCCCTTATTTTTTTTTTTTGCAACTTGCTAAAGCATTCCCATGGCAACCATCATTTGTTTTTTTCCTGCTGTCAGGCACTTTCCACGACCGCTTTTTCCTTCCTTAACCTTCACAACTTGACACAGCCAATCAAAAATGCTGCCTCAGACAAAACAGGTTACAGGCCAATCACAACGTGGGCTCTACCGGAACACCAACTGAAAAAGAGCAAAGCAGAGCGTTTGGACAGGGCCGCCGCGGAAAAGCTTTCCGAAGCGGCTCTTACCCATCCTACAGGTCGGTGTCGAACCAGGCCAGCTGGTTGCTGTCCATCAGGTCCTGGCTGTGACCGAGGTCCGGAAGGGGATCGGTGTGGTGGCCCAGGTCGGGCAGAGCGTCGCCGTGGTAGTCGGCGCCCTCCATCATGGGGTCCAGCAGGGTCTCTTGACCGTAGCCCGCGGGGTAGGCCCGGTATGCCCCCTCTGCAAACCCAAGGGGGGGGGGGGGACTCTTATTAAGATGGCCTACCTCAAGTTAACCTTCAACTAAATACGAAAAGCCAGCTGTGACGGTGAACTCACTACATATAGTAAAGGTCACTTTTCTTAACCAAAAAAATATATACATTGAGTATAATGTATAATGTATAGTAAGTGGGGGCTTTCCAAAAAATGACCAGGTGAGGCATCCAAAAGCAAGTCTCTCTTGCTCTCTCTAGATTACAGATATATAGTAAGGTGTCACCACCCAAAAATATAAAAAAAACATGTGCAGTAAAGTGGCCACACCTCCCCCCAAAACAGCACTGTGTATGGTAAGGCGAAAAACTACCAACCTTCCAAAAAACCAACCACACCTCCCCCCAAAAAAAGACCAAGACTCACCATCCTGCCTATAAGCCAGAGGGTCTCCCTGAGCCCCAATATCCAGTCCAAGATCTCCAGTCTGGAAAAACAAAAATAACGAAAAGATGAAACAGAGTAAAAACAAGCTGACCGGAGTCTCCATTTTCCCCCACAGGTGTGTTCAAACAATGCCAATAACGTAAAGCGCGGGCACCTCATTCCAGGCCAGCGGCTCAGTTCTGAACAACGAGCTAGTCAGCTCCACCGAGAGGCGTTTCTTATAGTCCTGGGGTTTGTCTTCAGACATGCGGAAGAGGACGGCCGCGGCATACGTGGCTGCGGGAAGAAGGGAGAGGAGTCAGGCGAGGGGAGCCGCGAGCCGACGGGACTAAACGTTCTCACCGACGCCCTCGTTGCGAGAGTGCAGCAGTTCCGTGAGCGGCGCGGTGGCTCCTTCGGCTTCGATGGCCTCGGCGGCCTCCTTGTCCTGAGCCAGCTCGCACAGCACGCCGGCGGCCACGCGCTGAATGTTCTCCACTGGAGAATACAGCAGCTAGAGAAGAAACCAAAAGCAAGTCAGAATGATCAAAACGCAACGCGCTAACTAATCCGTTCGCTTTTGAATTCACCTGGACAAAGAGTGGAATGGTGTTGAGTCCTCTGATGACAATTCGGTTGTGGACGTCCCGGGCCAGGATGTGCAGAGCTCCTGTGCAGCCTTCCACTATTTCTTCCATACGCACGCCTTCCTGTATATGGAGACGCAAAAGGAGGAAACATTTAGTCAAGCCTGAAAAGTTTGAACAGATATGCGTTAAGTCACGACTGTTAATTGATTTGAGGTGTTTTTTTTTAAGGGGGGGGAGGGGTCAAACTCTTTATTGTTTAAAGTATATGCAAGAGAAGAAGAACACGTGAGGAAGTAAAAGGTTGGTAGGATTCTCACTTCTAATAATTCTGACTTTATCCTCAGAATTGTTATGACATCAAGATTTTTTATTCTCTACCTTCAGAGAATTTTGATTTCAGACCCGAGCTTATAGACAGGATTCTGACGTATTCCCATTATTTTGAATTAAGTCAGAATCTGACATAAAAGTGAGAATCCTGCCCAACTTGCTTGTCTTTTTTACTGGCCTTAATCCTCTTCAATAAAAATCCAATCTGATAATTGATTATTGCATTTTAAGGTTATATTGCCCAGCCCAAGCACAAACTAAATAACGCTTTTAGCAAGCCCGGTTCCATACCACAAACTGCTGCTGATTGCCTCCCATGCTGGTGCGCCTTTGGGTGTCCTGGTGAGCCCTGACCAGCAACTGGACCAGGCGCGGAATGGCTCCTTGCTCCCGAAGAGCGCTGTGGTTGGCCGGGCAAAGGGCCAGGTTGCGAATCAGACCAACTGTCGCCTGGTGAGAGGAGAAGGGGCAGAAAAAAAATAGATATCACGCAAACATTTTCAATCCGAACTCAACTTTAAAGGTGGCTTGAAGTTAGAAGGCAAAAAGACCTTGATGAGAGGCCAGTGAGACGGTGGGTGCAGAAGTTTGACAACCACGGGCAGGCCGTAGTGGAGGCGCACTGCATTCTGGGCCATCTCGGCATCCTGGTGGCGAGAGGTGAGGTGGCGCAGGGCACAGACGGCCGGCTCAGTGATGTCCTCTCGGTCTCCCGCCCTGAGTACTGTCCTCACGAGGGCCTCGATACCTCCAACCTGGTAGCGGAAGTCATCATATGACAGCATAGGTCGGTGATTATCAACCAATTCTGTGGGATTTTTGAAAATACAAAATATGGAACGTGGCGATCATGAAAACATTTCATGTACCTGGCAGACCATGAGCTTGTTACTATAGTTGTTGCAGGTCAGATTTGAGAGGATGCCAGCAGCACACGTCACCACATTGATGTCATCACTTCCCAGCAGCTGGACCAGGGTCCCCAGCAGACCCTCCATCCCCTCCTAACAAGAGGTTGAGTCACATTTTCTCACCCTCAGTACTCAATTGGCTGTCATTTGTCACCGCCAGTCATGAACACATGAGAAAAACAGCCTTGTACCTGCTTTGTGGCAGCATCTGAAAGGTTCCTCAGAGTCCAAAGGCAATTCTGGACCAAACGCTGGCTGGGGTCAGTCAGGTGGAGTCCCAAGGCTTGCATCCCTCCTAGTATTAAAAAAAAAAAAAAAAAAGTCAATCAATCAACACAAATATATTGTCAAGCGGGAAAAAAAATGCTCTATTTGGAACCTTTTGCGAATTTCTACCAGGAAGATTAACTTACCAGCTTCGACTATTGCAGGTTTGTTGCTGGAGCAAACAGAAAGGACCTTGAGCACTCTGCTTGTGGTCCATAACAGTTTCTCATACGTGAAGGTCCTCATGATGTTGACCAGGGCTTGGGGCCCACCACTGGCAAGGATAATCAACTACGACAAAAAACAGATTTGGCATTTAAGTGATCTGAAACAACTTAAGACATCTTGACAAAAAAACATCATCCACGATACCTTGCTCTCCTGGTTGCCGTAAGCAAGAATCTGCAGGCAGTCAGTTGTGATGGCAAGGAACTTAACATTGGTGTTGGACAACAGAGCCACCATCTTCTGCAGTCCTCCTGCCAGGCGGACGGCCATCTTGGCTCCTTCTTGGTGCAACAGAAGGTTGTGGAGCGTAGTGATGGCGTAGAACAACACGCTATCCACTGGGGATCTGAAAGACGCAAAAGATACACAAGGTAATTTTTTGTCTATAATGTAAAGTTTTGTTTATCCTCAGAAATTAAGGCCGGGGGCAAAACGCATATGCGTCAGACTGCCATCAGTTACTGACCCCAACATCTTGACCAGGGCGGGGATCCCTCCGGACTTGAAGATGGCAAGGAGCCCCTCCCGGTGGTGAGAAAGGTTGTGTAAGGTTCCGGCAGAGCAGCGAGCCGTTTCCACATCGCCAGTGTTCTGCATTGCTCGGACGACGGCTGAAACCATCTGCGGCGAACGCATCAGAGCGTGGCGAGAGGCCTCCTTCTTTGACAACTGATGTACCATTACAGCTGCCTTGTTCACCACAACCTGAAGAAAAGCAATGGTCAGTGGTATAGTAGTTTTTGTTGTTTTTTTATTTTATTTTCATAGCTAGTGAGCTTCTCTTTACCTGGTCTTCATCATTGAGCAGTTTGGTAAGCTCTGGGATGGCCCGAGTGGCCAGCTCCGCATCATCTTGGTAGTTGATGAGGTTGACCACGGCATGCTTGAGCATCTGAGAGGGTTCCGCCAGGCGCTGCACCGCAGTTGGGTGAGCGGCATCAAGCTGTGTCGGCGGAATCTGAATGCCTTCCTCCAAGGTTTCAGGGAACATGGCTGCACGCACCCTCTGGGCACGGGTCATGGCGTAGCCTTCAATGTCTGCGTAAAAAAAGAAAAAAAATCAGTACAACCAAATCATGGAAAGAACCTATTATGATGAAGTTTGTGTTAAACGGTGCATGGTCACAAGTACCTGTAGTCTCGGGAGTGAAGGGCTGGTTGAACTCCCAGTCGTACATAGTGGGGTCATCCTCCTCTACATCAGGGTTTCCTTTGCCACTCAAAGACGGCGCCGTGGTAGTGACGCCAGACTGAATGCCTGAGTCAAGGTAAGATTGCTGCTGCCATTGGCTCACTGCAGCCTTACTGTCTCCCATCGCCATGTCCAACTCCATCAAATCAGCTAAAGACAACAATAAAACAATTATTTTGTCCGAAACGCATCCCAAATCAAGCAACATGGCTGAACTGAGAACTGTACAGCCAATTAACAGTTTTAAACCATCTCTCTTGGGACCTTTATATACTGTAGAACTAAATCAATATCAAATTACATTATTATGGTTTTAATAGCATAAATATTCTGGTCAAATTCATATTGTTGCACTTGTCCTTAAAAAAAAAAGAAAAAAAATTAACACTTTCTACTGAAAAAAAAAAAAAAAAAAGATTTCATTTGTGGTCATTTCCTCACTGTTAAATCTGTTCCTGATTGCACAAAATGCAAGCACTTAGATAAAGTACACCGAACTATGATCTCTGGTTGGTGGTTACACACTTAGCGATACATTTTTGTGGTTTCTCCAAGGTCCCCTGAAGGGAACCACAACTAAGCTGTTTTTCACCAAAAAAGAAAAAGAAAAAAAAGAAAAAACTGTCGACACCCCAGTTTGAAGGCTTTGCCAAATATTGTATGATGCCATGTTATGCTAACTTAGCAAAATGGAGTAAAATAACTTGTGTAAACAAAATGTTTAATTCAGTTATCTACATTGGGCTTGTATAGAAAGAAAAATCACCTTAAATGTTGCATGTTTGGAAAAGCCGGATAGCATCAAAATATGATCTCATAGCTTTTCTAATGAACTAAGTAACATATAAGCTAAAAGTACCTAATCAAAACTTATTTACATGAGTTTGTTCACAATGCATTATTGTGTTATTCCTGGTGATCATGTGAAGTTTGAAAAAAGTAACATGCCTTCAGATGCCAAATTTTTAGATGTATACTCAATAACAGCAATATCATCTGAAAAATCTACTTCAGGTGAGTAACAAAACATTTTCCATTGCTACCTCCTATTATTGATGGCAAGCAAACATAAAAATTGTGAGCGCCTTGCTTGAATAAGTAAGGAATATACTGTACACCCTAACTCAAAAAAATTTTGATATTTTGAGATGATACGACTTCACTAGCCTGATCTATACCTACTGGGTAGGAGAAACATGAATAAAAAAGATGCCGTTGTAGAGAGACTGCAAATTGTGCTTTGCAAAATAGATGATGAACTCCACAAGAAAGTCGTCTACTGTGCTCTGGCCACGCTCGAGCAACCTGGTTGATCCTGCCAGTATAACATACCTGCACAATCTCAAAGCCATGCAAATCTAAGATGACTCAGACTTCGACAGTGAGTCATTAGGTTAGGTTACATTTAAGACAAATGTATGACGATATTTAAAAACATGATTGAAATCAAACAGTTTCATCACAATCGGCACTTTGTAACTGGTTTTGCTCTTATGTAAATACTGTGGCGGTATCGGTAGTCCTTAAAAAGTATGAGGACATTCTGTCTGTTTATCGAAACTTACACTGGGTAGCCATTGTTCTCGCCTGCCCTCGGCCTGCACAGCAGCTAGGTCTGTGTAAAAGGAGAAAAAAGTGAAACAAAACAGTCACCCAGGGGAAATAAAAACAATTCCTTCAACGCGGTAGCTTACACTGTTACTTTCCAGCTAGATCGCAGAATTCCTGCCCTTTGCACCAATTTACCTGCGCCAGGTCTCCCCCTACTTCAAACGCCTGTTTTCTGCGTTTGGCTCGCGAAAGTCGCCGAGAGTAGGGAAATGCCCAAGTCTCCACCTCCGATCGAGAAAAAGCAAAGCGGTGGGTATTTCCAGGCCCCAACTAGCACAATTCAGCATTGAGCGGCAAAGCACTTCAAAGGCATATTTCTCCCCCTCCCCCGTACCACGGCCAAGTTCCGACCTAGCAGCCTGCCTGGGTTTCCGATGAGAAACTACCTCCTCCGCCCCGATTTTGCTTCCATGACTCCTCCTCTCGTGTTTGGAGACAACTACACACGTAACAGACTACCTAAACAACCCCCAACAGCGAAGTGAACCATCAGACATTCAAACGTGCTAACATTTTTTTTTCATTGCCATTAAGGGCGTTACGTTAATCATCGTTAGCTTTAACTGCTTACCTCGAATATGCTAACCGCTAGTAGGACAACTAGCAAACGTAAACAAACACAATTGGAAGCTTTGGTGTCAGATTTTAAAAGCGGTCTCGTGTAGTAAAACTAACACAGAGTATCACGACTATGAATCGAGTCCGCTAGTGTAAACGTGGTTTTCAAACAGGATTTTTTTTTACCAGTTTTCTTAGCTTAGCTAGCCAGGACGTCTGTAAAGTAGATCCGGGCGCCACCATACTAAACCTGCCGTGCTGCCAGCCAAAAATCTGAAAACCTCACCGGAGCCCCCTCCCATGCCAAAGATGATTTTCTTCCAAAAAACGGCGATTGACACGGTGATAATACGTTATATGCGAGTAACACTAAGCGAGATATCCATACCAGAATCCAGTGGCACCTCCGTCGTTTCTGCTGGTCGAAAAAAATCTCCTTTAGCTTGGGTAAAAATTTGAAGAGCTAAGTGAATCAGCCGAGCAAGTCCGAACCACACCCGCTCTTCCTCCGCTGAAGATACTGCTTCCGCTTGCACGATCGAGCAACAAGATGGCGAGAGAGGAAAATTTAAGTACCGGTATTCTGCCGCAATCGGAAAAATAGTGCGTCGTCAAAGTTATTGACATCCAACCATAATGCAATACTTCTCTGCCATTTAAAAATATTTTCAACGCGTAGTTTCTGACGACTGACTTGGTTGTTGCAGCAGTTGAAAAGGGCGAGGTATACTTGTTAGAACGGAATGTGACTCATTTGTGACATAATTAAGTCCATGTCACTCAGAGGACAGTTTATGAAATTGGGTGTCAAAGCTGACAAATTACGAGTAAAAGAATACCCAGAAACGTTTTGCAAGTTAATTTTAAATTTAAGTTTATGCTAAGTTGTCAATTGTTGCGTGACCTCAATATTTTGGATAATGGGGAGATAACGTATTGGCTCACCTGTTTTCACAGTTTGGTCATGTGATGTTTGCAAGCTGAGCCTTGATTGGTTGTTACCTGAGCCTTAAGCACACGTGACTTCATCAGCAAGTTAAAAAAAACGCGTTTTTAAAAGATATCAATTGCATTGGAATTTTTCTTTTTTTTTATCAAACTAGAAAGATTTTACTTCTAAAAATGGATCAAGTGAAGTATGATTGAAAATCCTGGAAGGATTTTTTCTTACATTCAATGAATATCTACATTTACCTATAAATTAAAAGGCGACCGTCAAATGACTCCGAATAAATACCTTTATTTGACCGCTTAACAGATCTGATTATACAAACGCCAACACAGAGCTCTGAAATAACAGGACCAATCAGCAAGACGATGACTGTACATTCTTGATGTGACCCACACATGGTTTGACCCCCCCACCCTCCTACCTAAAGAGTCACCGGTGTGTCATTCTGTACAAATAAAGCTCACCTGCCTTTTACAATTCCTAAGTATCAAGAAGGGAGTTTTCTCAAATGTCAAAAGTGTGTTCCATGCTAGACTGCAGTCTATTTTTTCTTTGTCCATGTTTATTTAATGGTGTAGTGTATTTCAATGAGTGTAGTGTAGAGCATAGTTGTGATTTTCTCCTTTTTGGTTTGTAAATAGAACTCCAACGTACAAATAGGTTGCATTTATGTCCTTCATGATCTGTTTCACTCGCTCATATATACACACACACATTCACACACACACACACACAAATGTTTATCCCTTCTTAAAAAAAAAAACACTTTTTTTCAGGCAATAATTTTGTTCTCACTCGTTTTTTCTGCCTAAGTCACTGGCCAAACCCTATTTATCTAAGTGCAGTTTCTTCAACATGTCTTTCTACCATTAAAAAAAAAAAAAAAAAAAAAAAACACTAACCGAACCATCACAATTAATGGATGGATAAACACCTTCTTTATCAGTCTTGCAATCATTCCAGCCTACACCCCCAAATTGGTCCCCCATACCCATGTAACCATGCTTGCATTTACAGTGACACATTCCCTCCCAGTGTAACAGCCGGCTAAGTAGAAGGTGGAGGGGAAGTTTTGGATGAGGGTAAGGGAAAAAAGAGACAAGTCTTCATGTGGAGGGTGAACGATAACAGGTAGAAAAAAAACCTAGGTGTCCACCTTTTCTTTTTCCCTACTTCCCTCTTTTTTTTCCCTTCATATCAGTGTGTCAGAGCAGAGGGAGGAAGGGCAAAAGAGGCGGAGGGTGATCGAGGTGGAGGAAAAAAGTAGAGCAGGGTGATTTGAAGTGCGTTGGTCTTCATGTGCCTTGACCGTCGGTAGCGGGTGTCTCGTTGGCATTGGGCAAGTCCAAGTCCGTCTCTCGGTTGGATATGCGGTCTAGCTCCGCCTGTACATCACTCAGGCCCAGTTTGGAGCCTGCGACCGTAGCAGTCAAGACAAAAATCAAGAAATTTGCTATGGAAGTAGTGTCATTTTTCATGACTGAAAACATGCAGAATCACATTAGCCAGTGCAGGAGATTGGCAAAACCAGGGGGGTACATTTACACATGTTTAAATTAGGGCTGGATGCAATATAAAACAGCAACATTCAAGTTAGATATCAAATAATGATGATGATGATTGTTAAATGCTTTAGTGATTGAGAACCGACACTTCAAACCATCGTTAAGATTATTAAGAAGTTTTTATTGCAGAATCACTTTGCAATTTTGCAAAATAACTGCACCAATATTGCATTTGACCACAAGAAATGTTCTTGTTTCCTAGTCTCCTTGCTTCTGCTATCCTAGTTTCATACTCCTAGTTTTCTTGTTTCATTGCTTCCCTCCCGTTTTTCTTGCTTTGTCCCTCCTTTGATCCTAGTTTTTTCTTCCATCCTTCATTGTTTCCATGCTTGCAACTAACCTTGTTTTCTTGCCTCCCTTCTTTGTTACCTTGGTGCTTCCATCATTCCGTTTTCTTCCTTCCTAGTTTGCTGTTTTTATGGCTTCCGTCCTTCCTTGTTGACTTGCTTTATCCCTCCTTGAATTCAAGTTTCCTCTTCATTTTCTTTGCTTCCTACTGAGCTTGTTTTCTTCCTTCCTTCCTCTTTTTCCTTATTTTCTTTTTTCATTTCATTCCTTCCTCTCTTGCATTGTAGTTTTTCTTCTTCAATCATTCCTCATTTCCTTCCTTGCTTACTTGTTTCCTTCTTTCATGTTTTCCTCCCTTCTTTGCTTTAGTTTCCTTGCTTTCAACCTTCCTTGTATTTTGGATTCCTTGCTTCTACCATCCTTTTTTGTTTCCTCACATCCAGCTATCCTTGTTTTCTTGCTTTCTTCTTTCCTTCTCTCAATACTGTACTTGCTTCCTTCCTGCATCATGCCTTCCTTGCTTCTTCCATCCTTCCTTGTTTATTTTCTCCTCTTTTATTTACCCATCCTCACATACCTTTTCCTTAGTTCCTACAAGCTCCATTGTTTTCTTTCTTCATTCCATCTTTGTTTTCTGACTTCCTTCTTTCCTCGTGCATCTTGCTCCTTTGTTTCATTACTTTCTTGTTTCTTACTCCTGTTTCCTTGTTCTCATGCTTTCTTGCTTCCTTCAGCAAAATCACCAGTGTGAGGGGTTTGATTTTATATTTGTTTTTTGTTATTTGTTTGACCAATTACCACCAGTCCAGCTTTAAACTGTTTAGCTTATTTCTGCTCTCGTTTTACATATATATATATATATATATAATTAAAAAAATAAGAATAATTTTGACAGACTCAAACCATTCCACTTTTGACACGTTCTACTCATTTCAGCTCATTTTCTATCATTGTATGTCATTCAATATCATTCCACATCATTTAATACGCAAATTTCATTTCACTCCACCATTTTTCATTCATCCTCCCAGCCATCACGCTCATTTTCATTCTCTAGCAACACACACACACACAAAAAAAAACAAATAAATACATTGCAGTGTGTTTGTGTGTTGTGACCGTCTTTAGTTTCCAAACGCTTTGGCACAGCATCCTTACCTCATTCACTGCTAGCCCCGTTAAAATGAAATTTTTACTTATATAGATTTCAATGTGAATGAATGAGTTACCACATTCACTGCCATCCAGGTAAAAAAAATATATCTTTGATGTCTTTAACTGTCAGTGGCAGTGAATGAGATGTGTCTGTGTTGGCCAGCCATAATTGGAATCATGTGTAACGTGTGTAGCACAAGTAAATATGCGCAAAATACAGTGCAACATGCCCTAAAACAATAAAAGATGTTGCTTGCATTTCAGAGCAAACCTCTTTTTTTTTCTATGATATGCTTAAGCTCCAAATTCTTAAATTATGCAAATACTGTTTGCAATACCGCTCATTAATAGGGTGCAGTTGTGGTTAGATCCTTCATGCTTGAGCGGTGATAAGGATCACCAAGGAGACGGGATTATACGAAAATAAGAACATAGATCCACAAGCAACAATAATAGGAGAATGTCTTGCTCACACACACCTTATCGGGGCCAACATCCTCTGACTGGGGCACGAGCGTACACACATTGTGAGTGATGTTAACAGTGAGATTGGACAGCAAAGACGAGGAATGTGGTTAAAAAATTAGGGGACATTTCACGATTCTATTGCAGGAGGGATACACGAACACAAGGGTGATGATGTTGCAAAATATTAGGGATAAGAAGAGTGAAAAAGTCAACTCAAAAGAGGCAGAGATGAGTCATGACTGAGGATTGTGGGAGGACTGGATGCTCACTTTTTTTTGATCACAGAAACTAAAGGTCACAGAAAAGGCAAACCGCAGGTGTGCGGAGAATCTCACCTGATTTGCGTACTGTCCCTGGAGTGTTGTTCCCACCCCCAGCCGTTCCGGCGCCTCCTGTCCCCGCTTTCTTTGTCAGTAGACTGTTGAAGAAGTTGGCCAAGACTCCCTCACTAGTTTGACCTGCAGCAAACACAAATTAGCACAAGTTTAAAATGAAAATAAAATACAATTGCCTCCTGATGGTGGCGCTTTTGTCTACCTGACTGTGGCATGGCATTGGCGACGTTGGCGGCTGCAGAACGGTTGCTTGTTCGAGGCGAACCGGTGGGCGCTCTGCTTGTTGTGTCCTATGAATATGATACATTTTACTCAAAGTCATGGAATTTTTCTGGATCGGAACAAAAATGTAAAAATAAAGCGCTCTTACCACTGGTCGCCCTACACTAACAGCAGGCTGCTTGGCAAGCAGAGACTTAAAAAAAAAATGAGTGTAATATAAATAATGGTAATGTGAGTACATTTACAAAAAAAAAAAAAAAAAACACATTAACAATTGAAAATGCTTACCTGCAGTTTTACTAGAAATACTTGGTCATCTTCCGCCTGAATTTCCTTTTCATGGACAATCTGATGGGATGTAACAAAAAGGTTTTCTTGTAATATATGAGATACATGTATGATTTTATTAGCAAGTCTTTAAAAACTTATTTCCCAGTGAAACTTGTGTACTTTTGATTAATACCACAGAGAATGAAGTACAGTATATCAAGCAGTTATTTCCTGCATGTTGATTATTACTAGGGGCAGGTTGATGATCTATCAAAAAAAAAAGGACAAACAGCAATTGTACTATATGTAAGTAACACTTGTAACACTTTGCATCCCTAAATAGAATCAAGAATTGTATTGATAACGTCATGCTGTTGGATCAGACATTCAAAACAGCATTTTTACTACCATTGATTAGGAGACCCATGCAGTGTTGCGCAAGAAGTTGACCTTAACGCCCTTTACCTTACACAAAGCCTAAAGACACAGTCTGTTTAAAAAAAACAAAACAAAAAAAAACATACTCTACATACAGTAGTGCAACATAAGTATAAATATGTTAAATAAGACATCTATTGTACTACTAGTAACACAAATGCGTATGACCAGAGTTAGTGCCTTTATAACATTACAATTTGCGACATAAAATGCATTCAGTGAACTGAAAGTGAGTTTTTTTAAGTATATTTTTGCTGGTGATCCCTCCAATTTGTGGGGAATGGGTACAAGGTTGGCCCATTAACAGTAAAAATCCAAATAACTGACATCTATTGAAATGGTTTGGGAGAAACAAAGTGTTTTTTTGTTTTTTTTAATTAATGAAACGATGAATCAATAATATTTCTGCCAAAAATCGTCCTAAAAAACATTTTGGTGGCCCTAAGGATTTTAGATTCTATCAAAAAAGGAAACAAAAACAAAAATCAGTCTTTCCAAGAATTAGAATACAATTGCATTAATAAGGTATTGGAAAGTCATTGCGTAGCACCTTAATTAGCTATCTTATAATATTTACAAAAAAATCCTAAACTCCTTTTGGTCTTCTCAAAAGTAGTCAGTAAGCTACACAACCATGAAGAAGACTGTTATTCGATGTCCAAAAGACAGTCATTGCAATATTATTGCAATGATATTTGCTCAAAGTTGAGGGGACGAAAAATGTCTAATAATTCTATTTGTAGGTTTCACTCTGAAATGAGTGACACAAATCTGATGTTTTTTTTTCATGATATAGAAATTGTTTTTAGATGTAGGATCCAAGCTACCTTTCTGACAGGCGGTTTGACGATCACATCCTCAAACCCGTCATCTGTCTTTATTGTCTGGAAGTTCTCATGCAGTATCGCAATCTTCTTTTCATTGTCCCAACCTGAGGGACTGACATCGAAGAGGGGGGGTTAAAAATGCTAATTTAGTTCTTGACTCATAAATTAAGCCCATCACACACACACAACATATAAAAAGGCTCAATCAGTCAATAAGGGTGGGCATGGATTACATAAGAGTATACACACTTACATGAAGACTGCATCTCTTTCCACTACTTGTGCAGGGCAGTGGAATGGAAAGCCATAAAGTCTGTGGACCAGATATTTATAAAGCACATCGAGGTTTTTCATTTCCTTCACTGATGTGTAAATAAGAGACGCTCCATCTGTCACCTCTGTCAAGGTTGCTTTTTTAAATAATACAATTTCAAGAAAGATGCAACGACTTTACAATCCAGTTTTAACTCATTCAATCCCAGACATTTTTTTTATTTTAATTAACAGTCCAGACATCCAATCCAGGTATTTTTTCAAATATCTTTTTTAAGTGGTTCAAGGAGAGTCTAAAAATGGCTTGTACTAAATGAGTTACACACTAAAGTATTCTTTTTTTTTTTTTTGCTTAAATAGTTATGATTACTTTAGCTACTTACTTGAGGTAATTATTATAAGTTCCTAAGTAATTGTCAGTTTGGGCAATCAAGTACTATTGTAATCTACCACTTTATCTACTTGTGCTAAAGTAATTATTAGTATTTTAGTACCTCAAGTAATTATTGTTAGTACATAATCAATTATTAACCCGAACATAATTGATCACTTCAGTATGAGTAATTAAAATCACTATTAATTGATTACCAAAAGTAATCAATTACATCAATACCAAATAGTATTGTAATAGTATCTAATTTAATGATTTTAGTTTTTGATTACCTAAGAAATGGATTACTTTCGAACTTGATTAAAGTAATCAATTTCTTAAGCACACAGAGGAACTAATCAATACTTAAGTCATGGAGTAGCAGCCAGTTTTAGAACCTCCTTTAGCCAAATAATTGTCAAGAAATATAAATAAATACCTGGGATTGAATGGCTGGGCTCTTAAAAAAAAAAAATAAAATATATATATATATATATATATATATATATATATATATATATATATATATATATATATATATATATATATATATTTGGGATGTAATTGGTTAGTTTAACATGGTTTAAGAAAAGGCCCTTTTGTGACAACTATTTGGTAGAAGAATTTGTGTGCGTGTGTGTGTGTGTGTGTGTGTGTGGGGGGGGGGGGGGGGGGGGTTGCACTGATGTCATCATGAAGGATACACTGTAGACAGAACTGTCTGATGTGGGACTGGATAAAGTCCAGGTGTTCGTCTCTGTAGTCATGCTCCTTCTCCAAAGTGCTGATGGCATCACACTGCAAGGACACACAGGTCCAAGTCAAATGGAGGCAGATGCAACTTTTTCAACAACAAAACAAGAGCTGGAATCTGACATATGAGATATATCATCAAGGGCTGTAGGGGGAAAAAAAAGTCTATCAAGTCGGTTAATTGACTTTAAAAATAGGTTGACTAAAAATATCTGCCTGGAATCTCTGTCTGTGGGAACTGTTTGCGCCACAGATTTCTACATAAACACAAAAACAGGGATCCTTTCTAAGAAAAAAAAAAGAATGACAAAGACAGATGGAAAATGTTAAATTACTGCAATGTGGAAAAAGCAAACCACAAGCAGTATCAGGGGAAAAAAAACTGTATGCAAAGACCATCTTGACATATGGCTCCAGGGCTTGTCTTGGTGCACCACCTAGCTGTTGTTGCTATCTGTGTGCTTAAAAACACTTTGTGATTTATTAGGTACATACTAGACTTTCACTAAACACGATGATAGCACAGTTTTCCAAAATATAAGAAAGCACTTCCCAAAAAACACTAGGGCTGTATTATTCAAGAATATAACCAGTCACTACAAACTTCTCATTTTACTTCTATAAAAATCAAAACAACTACTGTACTTCAAATGCTAACTCGTATGGGGCACTCAAACTTGAAAACGAGAAGAAGAACAAGACATTATTGACGTCATAGTAGTTAACAGGCAGCATCACTCTAAAGTTTACTGATGGGATTTGGTTGAAGCATTGTTCGTAAATGACTTCATGGACATTATGTATGTGTAAACTAAATGGTAGTTAGTTTTTCTTGACCTTAAATGGTAATCCCTGGCCCGATAATGCTAACTGTGTATGCTGAATTTAGCATAGGCACATTTTGTTGGTGTCTAAAAATTCATATGGAAAAAAAAAAAACATGAGTAGATATATATCCACTTACTTAAACTCATGTTTAACCATAGCAGATTGCTGAAAAATGGGGGTTCACTTGATTATTCGATGGAATAATCCACAGCATAATCAGTTTTAAAAGGATTCAATAATGACAGTCTTAGTATCATACTATTGTACATAACCAAGCACACACTGCCCCACACTGTAATTATTAACCCAATAAACAACATTTCTAGATAGTTATTGTACGCACCTTAGTGCAGACGACTACCATGGGTATGCCCAGGTTGTGCGTGAGTGTATTGTCTCCTAATGGCAGCAGCACACTCTCCTCCTCGTCAGCTCTCCTTTGTGGGGTCCCGTCATCCCCACTACCAGGCTCTGTGTATTCCTGAAACTGTTTTACAACTACATCCACACAACACACACAGTACATAGTTTTAGTCTATCTACAGTATTTTATCGCGCATGCATGTTAAACCGAGTCATCGCTCGATCTCACACTCACATTCACCACTGAGGAAAATGTCAATTACACAGGCGCAGAATATGGATTCTGGCGATAGGACTCACGTTTGTGCTCAAGCTCTCGCAGTGTTTCCGGAGGGACCCGAAGTTTGTCGACGTGTTCCCTGGCGACCGCGGCCCACTTTTGGAGCGAGTCCAGCGCATTCCACGGTCGCGACATGTCAACCGCTATCAGCAGTAACGTGTTGCTGATGGCGTCGACCGGTATAGCTACTCCCTGGAGACCTTTGTGGTACAGGTCTCCGTCTAACACCCATGCGTTACACCTGGTGTGGTCTGGACACAAACACCAAAATAAGAGTGTAAAATCATCCCAAAAACAATGCTAAATTTTGAGATAGTGCAATAAGAAATAGTGTCACATACCATCAATGTCGTCATCGTGGACACTGATGTAGAGGTATTCTAGACCTCGTCCTTTCATGTACTCTTCAACTCCTTGTAGCTTGGCAACCAAGGTGGTTTTCCCTGAGCCAACTTCCCCTGAACACAAAAGAACACATTTTAGCTTAGGCATATTACATTGTGATTTTTTTTTCAACTCATATACATATAGGGTTGGTGG
The DNA here is from genome assembly GCF_059441005.1 of Hippichthys cyanospilos. Classification (NCBI taxonomy): domain Eukaryota; kingdom Metazoa; phylum Chordata; class Actinopteri; order Syngnathiformes; family Syngnathidae; genus Hippichthys; species Hippichthys cyanospilos. Next base: position 8,559,498 of record NC_142389.1, on the reverse strand, counting down.
AAAAAGGGTTACAACTAATTATTGATATTAATTAAAGCAAGTTTTAATTTTCATTTGCCCATTGAAAAATAGGACATTATTTTAAAATAACATGCAAAAATGCATTAATTATTGTTGTTGTTGTTGTATAGTAGCTAGTTTTGTCTGTAACATGTCAAAAAATGTTAATTTCTATCCAAAGTAAAAGCAAATTTATGCAAATGTTTATTCCGATTCACAAAATTAATATCGTGAGTCTGGAGAATTACAGAGTCTGGATAATACTTACAACATAGACTGAAATTCCAAGGTTAGGGACAATTTTAAACTAAACTCAGTTTTGAAATGATTAATGGATTATTAAAAAAAAAAAAAGATAATTGATTATTTTTTGACCAATTGTTGCAACTCTAGTGGAAAGTAAAAAAAAAACATTTGAACTTGCTTTTTTAATAACTTGTGTTTTTGTAATAAACAAATCCTAATGAGGAGTGACTTATTTTGTATGTTCTTATCTGTTTTCATTTTCAGATGGTCAGCCACTTGATGGCTTTCTGTTGTTGACGCCACTGGCGCTTATTTAGAAAAACAAATGATTACGTTCATTTTCCATTCAATAAAGAACACAAACATATTTTGTTTCAAATTAAATTTGTAATAGTAGAATGAGTATGATTACAATAGTTATTCTTCATCCAACCTGTATGATTTGAAAACATAGAATGCATAAGCGATTAAGTTTTTTTTATGACTGACAAAGTAACATTTTGCTCAATCGTCTTAGCTAAAATGTGCAAACACAGGTGGATTGCAAACACTCCCAAGCAACATAGATTCATTGCATGCATTCACATTGGTTTTAAAGGCAATTTTATTATTGCTGTGTTGACAGGCCTGCGTCAATTCCCCCATCGTGCTATATTCACTCATACCGACAGAGGGACTCCATGCATCATTAATGTTTTGATTGAAACTAAACTTGACTACCATGGGCCTGCCTGCCACGCTGTACGCCAATAAACTCGCTTATTATACAAGGCAACGTATTAGCCATGCACGATCGTATAGCAAAAACAATAGGGCGTTTGTGTTCATTTTCAAGGTTCACATCCTTTTCTCAGCATCACCTCTTATAGCCACTAGCATGCTACAATGACTTGCAGTGTACTGCACGCTCAGGAAATGCACCTGTCTTTGTATGCAAACTGCAGCGCATCATCACATCAGAGAAAGCTAAAGTTGATTCTTGATGAAACCATTCATCGGTGTTTGTATGCATTGTACTTATTTGATTGTGCATAAACTGTACCCACCCATAACCAGCACATTTTTCCCGGATGGTAGCTTCGATCTTGAGTGTGTTGACACTTCGCTCAGGATAGTCGACCTATAGACACAATGAGCTGATTATTCCATGACGATTCATTATTCATTCATTGCACTAAATGACAGGCTAAATGTTAGCTCACTGCACTGTCACAAGCTTCCTGTCTGGTGCTGATGCTAGCTAGCCTGGTTAGCAGGCGGCTAGCTGTCAAACCAACCAGCGAGCCGGTGGATTTTAGTTTCAGCGCTTCGAGGCACACATGCTATCGTTGACGTGCATTTCAGAAAAAGCCAAGACGCACCAAAGGTTCTGGCCGTCATCCTCCTCCGGGTTCTCCAGCGTGGTCTTGGATCCAGTTAAGGTGGAGGATAATAATGCACTCCTCCCAGCAGTCGCCATCTTCGCAGGGTTGTCAACGGAGCAAAGTGCCCGGATGTACCATTAGCTTAGCTTTAGCTTGGTGCAATGGCTGCTGCGCGGTGTGGTCGGGGCGTGGTCGTACCGCACAAAAGATGAGGGGCTCACTCACTCCAAAATACGCGATGACCTCACCCTCAGCATGACAAATTTTATCTTACACATCCAATCGCATTCTAATACACATGTGTTCTACTAAAAGCATGTGTTTGTTAATGCTCTACATCTTATAAGTGGGCCCTTGTCCATGTGCCCTCATTTAAAGCTTAAAACCCAAATCGTTTGATAATACAAGTCCCATTACAGATCATAAGCTTCTTTGACAACATTTTTGATGTTCAGATGGCATGGTGAATGCTAGGATTCACAAAATATGCACACTCATCACAATATCAACAAAACTTGCATTTGGAAATGTAATATTGGGTGAATATAAAGTCTCTTTTCAAATGAACGTAAATTAAAGCAACTGATGAGATATGGTATAGCTATATACCATTATATACTATTGGAAGAAATGACCTACATTCACAACCTAAATTCAAGTTTTTATTCCATTAAATAGTGTTAAATTATTCACAACAGTCCACTCTTAATTTAGTACCAAATGATTATCAAAGTTGCACATCAGGTTATTTTTCATTTGTTTATTCAGTTTCTTGTATAAAGTCTCTTTGTAAATCAACTTGAAAGTTAAAGCAAATGATGAGATATGTTGACCGGATTTAGCAATGGGAGTGACCACACTATTAGAAGCAATGACCTACATTTACGGCCTAAATTCTAATTTTTGTTCCATCAAATGGTGTTAAATTATTCATAACAGTCCACTCTTGAATTACTAGCAATTGATTATCAAAATTTGTCATCAGGTTATATTTATTTTGGTTATTCAATATGCTGTGTTAAATAAACTACCAAAAATGGTCACACTCCAAAAAAATACATAATGTTTACAATTATTAAACGGATAGTTTAAGTCAGGCTCACCAGTGTTCTGGGTTTGGTAATGTGACATTCACAAGATGAGACGAAATTGGTTGTTAGATGAGCTCTGAGTGGGTTCTTACATGATGCCATTTTCAGTCAACATCAAGTTGAAAAACGTGTTTTAAAAAGTAGTAACCAGAGGTAAAGTAGTTTTGTTGTCATAATAATTATAGACAAATAATCTGTTTTTTCAACTGAAAATGGCAGACGTGTAAACTGCACTCCATTAGGCATAAACAGTAAAAGTTACCTTTGCAGTAGAGTACAATTTACTCTAAAAAGACTAGATTTTGTTGTGGTCAAAATAGGTAAATATTATATACAGTTGAAAGAAAATATAATTTTCAATTTACTCAAAATATTTTACTGTTTAGAATGAGACCAAATACAGTTTTTGTATGTTTTGTTGAGTTTTAAGTCAAATTTACTAAAAAAAAAAAAAAAAAAAAAAAAAGGGTTGTTTTGGAAGAATCAGTTTATAGGTTTGATCTCTGATGTCAAATCCTAAAAATAGATTCAACAGGAACATGTCTCAAATTGCCCTGGAACTATTACGGTCAAATCACATGAAATACTTTACGTTTCTCAAATATTAATCTAGGAAGATTATGAATAGCAAATCATTTAAGAGCGTGAAAACTACTATGAAACTATTTTTCATACATGGCTGCCATATATTAGATAGCTGTGTTCGATAGGATTTAATCCATCCCTAGAAAACTCATTTTACTGCTTCGGGGTCTTTTTTCTGTGGACCACCAACTGGTCTCAGGTGTGCGGTCATCACTTATTATAAAACCGCTGAAGTGCATCCGGGCCAATCAAATTGGATAACCGGGGAGGAGGGAGGAAGAGAGGGGCGCAACACTGTCACTCTTATAGCCACTAGATGACGCTGGTAGACTGTGCTGCGCTCGAGCGGGGTCCCTGGATGCTACGCGCTCCCCGCGGCCCCCCGGTGGAGTCAGCGGATTACAAACTCCGGTTAAGTGGCGCACCGCCCCCCCTCCTCCTCCCATTTTTCATCCAGAGTGATCCCAGAGAAAGGAGCGCGTCCTGGTCGCGCTTGCCCGCTGGGAATTTGAATGCGGTTCTAATACTTGGGTTGCCATCCTTCCTCCGCTCTGCAGTCGTGTGGGTGACTGAAATCCTAAAAGAGTGTAAAAGGAATGAGAGAGATGGGTCTGGAGACGACAAGGTAGGTGCCTCGTGATTATCACGTCAACGGCGGAGGAAGTTCTTTGGCAAGCTCGGATCTTCTCTCCAAGTCTCTGTGGGGTGAGTTTTATCTATGTGAAAGCTGCTGTGTATCCCCTCTACAAAGAATGGCGCATGCTTTGCAAAAATATTTGCAGTGCATGTACATTTTGACTTTATGTGGTGTGGTTAGATACAAATTCCTCCATAGGCCCACTTATTGGATTATGCTGCCACTCCACTGGATAAAACACATGAAATGCTTCTTGTTTCTCCCCTTTCTCTTATCTTCTTTTCCCACCTCTTGCCCTCACACTTGTAATCCCCTTTTTCCTCTCTCCCACTCCTTTCTCTCATCTCTAACCAGCCTGTCTTGATACCCTTCCTTCAAATCAATTTTGGCTGTCTTGTCAGTCAGCTCAACATAATTCTGTCTCCTGTGTCATGACTATTAACCTGCCTGGAGTTGCTTGACACGCTGCCTCTTTAGTAGAGCCTGCTGAAAGGCGATGCCACTGCACCTTGTCTGCTAATCAATAAGGGCAATAGCTGTGGACTTGATTCTTCCTGTGACTGAATCATTAATGTCACATCTGTCAGAGTCGCACGTGCACCGGCAAAGGCGAATGGGCAAACACATACTCAATGTGGAGCACTGATTGATTGTCACAGTGTGGAGCGCACTGAAAAAATATAACACATCAATCTTGATTTCTGTTTCAAGCACACACCAGTTTCAGAGCAAAATCGATTTTTTTTTTCTTTTTGAGTGTCTATTTAGCTCATTAGTCCACATATTCCCTGCAGTATCATTTGTGTGGCCAGCCACGGAAAGTAAAGCGAGGCTATGTTAGATGTCTTGCTAGATATATATATTTTTTCCTTCTGGCAGTAAAACTGACAAATTGAAAACTGTAAAAATTGAAAAGAAAATTCCATTTCCATTCCATTTCCTTAGAATGAAATTATAACTTAACAAGTTTCCTTAGATTCCCTCCAGGGATACCGCATCTATGACCTAAATGAGTTTAGCATCCCGGAAAGTGAATTAATTCCTTGCTCAAACTAACCCTGTCAGAAAATCTTTACTGTATATATGTGTAAGCAATGTGTTAACCGACTGTGCAAGTATAGAAAATAAATATATAAAACTGAAATGCTAAAAATATGAGCTATAAAAGAGACACCCTTTGGAGATGCCTCAGTTGTTCTCAAATGGGATATGAGTGCGCCAGGATATATTTGAAGGCACGGTATGTGAGATTTTAACAGGGTTTCTACAAGTATCAGCAAGTCTTATTTAAGGGGGTTTAATGCTCTGACAGAAACACTACGTTTTCAAATTAAGAAGTAATCAATGGGAACATGAAGAACCTTATTGCATAAGTGATGCTACGGGGGCGGGGGGGGGGGGGGGGCAGAGATAACATTGCAAATCTTTCCAAAGTTCCAAAGTTAAAAAAAAAAAAAAAGCACAGATAGCACAGAACTGTGTTCTGTGGTGTGTTTCACACTGGGTATTTGTCTAAAAAAATATTTTGCAAGGGTACATCACTGAAAAATGGTTGATGACCACTGTGCTAATTGATCAAAAGCAGGAGGGTTTTTATTGTCATTTATTCTGCCATTTATTGGAATTTACAATGCATCTATAACTACATTGTGATTGTTTCTTCAGTCATCATATAAGCAGCCAGAGTTTTATGCTGCAGTAAGTTCTCTTTCTTGTTCTATGGTCATCATTATAGTTTCTTTTTTTGCCTTCTTTTCCGTGATGGCATTGCAAAAGCCAAATAAAAAGCAAAACACGCTATTGACGAGTTGTGCCATTTATTGTCGTCCTGTCCAGGGTGTGTAGACAACTTCATCACCTTGGGGAATTTTCCTCAGCTTTGTTGATCCCTTTTACAGTGCAGTGCTAACTTTCTTCACTAACGTTGTCATCTGCTCTCAGATGGAATGGACAGAAACTGACAGAAACAAACATTCAATGTAGCACCATGCAAAATGCACATACAAGAACAGAACACAACACCTTGGCAACACGTCAATTGCATGTCACACACCTGTCTTGTGCATATGTCCATTTGTGCGTGCCAATGAGTACACCGCTCCACTTCGCTAAAAATAATCAGTACCAACAAACACACACATACAAGAAACATGAATTATGGAGGACAGAGGGCGCGAGATCCAGGTCAGAGTCAGACCCAGTTCCAGGAGCTCAAATCCCTGTGGGGGATACTACTAGACCACTGCATTAGTATTCACTTTGTACCATCTAGCACATCTGCAGACCTGTGGTTATCCTTTGGGATGAGACAAACTGGCTGGAGGCTAGCTGAGGTTTGAACATTATGAAACCCCAGAATAAATCTGTACATTTTGATATATTTTATACAAATGAAACAGTGTCTTCAGTAGCATTAAATTGATTTGGGGTTTGAACAGATGTCAGATGATAACAAATGATAGCGCATTCACATTTATGACACTAACGAGAGGATGTGTGATGGAGATGCTGCAATGCCTTTTTAAAAATGATTTTCATTTCTTAAGTATTGCAAATTTAGCTTGGTTGATTTGATTATAAATTGGGTACCACGGTAGTTTCTAAACATTTTACTCTAAGTGCCACCTAAAATATATTTAGCCCCCATGTAGCCAACTTAATATTAAATTACAGTTGCATAGTAGGCCCACATGTTTATCAGTTATGCACTGTTTGAACATTCTGATTGTACTTTGATATAGGGAAATAACACCAACATAATGTAGTTGCATTACAATTCAAAAATGGGTTGCACACAAAGTACTTAAATAATTGTTTTACAAATCAGTGCTGAAAGATTAAAGGAAAATGTGCCAAAAAGTTGAATATACTTGACTGGTTCCCGTACTCCCACACTCTGAGAAGTATTGCAGTACCAGAACAGAACGACAGAAACTGGTTTCACTGGAAGATAAGATATTTAGCTGTCATTTCAACACAGGGATATTTTTGTTCAAGATGATCATAACCTCAGATTCTGACATTGTCCACATCTTATTTTTGAGCATGTTTCTTGAGAATCAAAATGAAGTAAAAGAAAAATAAGAAGACACTTTCCCATTTTTTTATTCTATCTATCTATCTATCTATCTATCTATCTATCTATCTATCTATCTATCTATCTATCTATCTATCTATCTATCTATCTATCTATCTATCTATCTATCTATCTATCTATCCATCCATCCATCCATCCATCCATCCATCCATCCATCCATCCATCCATCCATCCATCCATCCATCCATCCATCCATCCATCCATCTATCTATCTATCTATCTATCTATCTATCTATCTATCTATCTATCTATCTATCTATCTATCTATCTATCTATCTATCTATCTATCTATCTATCTATCTATCTATCTATCTATCTATAAGCTAGCTAGCTAGCAAGTTAGCTAGCCAGCTATATGTCTCATGCATGTGTTATTCCCTCTCTCTTTCCTTCTACTTTTAGTCCGTGATTGTGCATTCACAATGAGTAATATCTACGAGTCTGCAGAGGCCACGCTGGGCTTCATCAGCTCTCCGTGCCTAACCAAAGTGGAGCTGAGAGTGGCCTGTCGGGGAATCTCAGACCGAGACGCCCTCTCCAAACCTGACCCGTGCGTGGTTCTGAAGATGCAGTCTCATGGCCAGTGGTTTGAGGTAGAGCAGAACATTTTTAAAGATAATTTACCTGTTAATATCATTTTCTTGTTGATAATTGTTTTTTCGACTGTTGGGGCGAGTTTGTCTAGAGGTGAATTTGCCGTCTGAATTGTACAAAACAATTGAAAGTTCTGTTGTTTTCTATAGAACTTCCCCAAATATGATTGTTTTATACTACCCCCAAAATAGGTCAAACTGACACAGATCGGAGTCAGCCGATTCCTTTTTGACCCAAATTGAGTTATTTTCAACCCAGCAGTTGTTTGAGTCAGTTACACACTCTTTTCTACTTTCCCTTTCAATTTTAGGGTTTAGGTGTAAATACTGACAGACATGATCAGCACACATCATATTTTTTAAATACAGTATGCACAACCCGTATGCTGCACCTTTACATAACTTGTGGCAGGCAGGAACGAGATGTTACTAATGCATAGGGTCTGCTTGGATGACCTTCACAATGTACAAATGTGTGTGTGTTCAAGAGAAAGCATACACAAGTGTTAACAAAAGCCCACCACACTCACCATACTGTTTTATTTTCTGTTCCTTTCTTCCTTTGGGAGAGTAGAACGTGAGAACAATTATATTCTCTGTGTAGTCAAACAGCTCGTTGATAAGTCTGCACAATGTAGCGCTATCTAATTGTATTTGTAACGGCTCCTGTGCAGCGAAGTCGGCTGATTCACAATCAATGCCCACCGGCAGAGTGCTGGATATTTAATGACATCCTGTCTTTTGTACAGTTCCGAGGGGGGAAAAAAACACATACACATTAAAAGTGCACCACAATAAAATGAGTCAGTTGAAATTTTCAAATTGTTCCTTATTGTACCTTTAGGGGAAAGTTGGCTAACTGTTAAAGTCCAATTATTAGCTCTATAGACATTCATGTAGATTGTATATTGCAGGTCAGAACTGGAATTCTGAAATACACCACTCTTTTCGTTGCTTTTGGACCTGCATTGCACCAAAATGCTTAAATCTAAAGGTGAGACAAAAGGAGAATGGATATGGGCTTACCCTCATCAACTTTCAAAGCAACACCATAGAAAATGAATGACAATATTGCTGTGAATCAAAACAAACTTCAATCAGCCTGGATTGTGTTTACTGCCTCCAAGTGGCAAAATATCAGTGGTATTTATTTACATTTTTTTACATTTCTGAAATTATTTGTAAGAGAAAGAACATGCAAGGCTTAAAAATAATGCAAAAACTTTCCACGCAGGTTTTTGGATTTACTTGAAAACATATTAGATTAGTTACAAGCCTAAATTGTCCATCAGTGTGCATTTATGTATTAATATTTGTTTGTCGACAGTAAATGTGCTTTGTGATTGACTGGTGAGTCGTCAAGAGTCACCTGTGGTTACCTATTGACAAGTACTACAGATACAACTACAAGTACTAGAATGATGTTCAATTATATAGAATGAGTACAATGATAAGAGATATGGGATGGTAATGAAAGGGAATTTTTTGGGGGGTGAGATGTAGACATTCAAATCATGTCAAAAATGGTTACTAAATTGAATATAGTGAATGTTGTGAATTTAAAATGGGAACGGGTATGTGATTCTATTTTGTTGAGTGTTTCAGGGGGAAGAAATAGAGAATTTTTTGGTGGGTGAAAACATTTTTGGTCAGTATTTATTTTTGGATGAAATTGATCCCAAAGTTAAATTGAATTAGCTGAATGTTTTTACTTTCAAAGTGGGAATAATGTATATCTTGTATGTCAAGAATCCGATTATAGTGATTGTGTAATTTTTAGTAAGAAAAACAATAGAATTTGGGGGAAATTTTGAAAGTTTTGAAATAAAAAAAAAATAACCTGCAAGATTTGAATTATTGGAATATGTCAAAATCGGAATGAATTGGATGAATTATATGAAAGGGGATTCCTCTTAAAATAATCATTTATTACATTCACACAATAAATTTAATATGTTGGAAGGTGGACCGTACGGAGGTGATCCGCAGCAGTAGCAGCCCAGTCTTCTCCAAAATCTTTCTGGTGGATTACTACTTTGAAGAAGTCCAAAGGCTGCGTTTTGAACTTCACGACATCAGTTCGGGCAACAATGGCCTCCGCGATGCTGATTTCCTCGGGGCCATGGAGTGCACCTTGGGACAGGTGGGTGTGACGATTATGCAATTGTGTGTATCAATTGTGTGACCTAAAAAGATCAACAGCCTATATAAAGCCGCACAAACCCATTCAGTGGCACATATGCCCCAAAAGAGATTTGACTGACCCTAAAGTCTAAAAAGTCACAAATTGTAATGGCTCTTTCAAAGACATGCAGCATGTTTGATAATACAAAGATAGTGGGTCGAGATCACAGAACTACCGAGGATTTGGATACAATGGGTCAAAAGGGTTGAAGAAAAATGTAACTCCGAGGTTTTCAATATTCAGAGACATGGCCAAGTCAAAACAGACTTAAATCCAACCACTATTGAACAACACACATTAATTTAAAAATCAAGTGGACAGAGTAAATTAATTTGACTCATTACAGAGTAATAGTATAGAGTAAATCAGTGGTTCTCAACCTTTTTTAGCGTACCCCTTGTGGAACACATTTTCACTCAATTACCCCCAAACCAGGACGAGACATTTTTGGAAGCAAAAAAAAAAGACCTCAAACACAGTCCTGTGCTATCTGTTTCCGATTTATTAAACTTTAGAACTACGTAAATTTATAGTGGTGTCTCCAGGCCAATTTTATTTAGCAAGTCCAGAAGATAGTTCACGCAATATCATTTGTTCTACCAGTATTTCTGGCTTGTTCTGCTGGAGGATTTTTTTTAACCAGTAAAAATCCACATTGTGATCAAATATAACAAAATGAAAGCCTAAAATTTAGCAAAGGAGTTACAAAAACATGATTTTGCAACAAGGTGATGTTTCAATCAATTTGCTCTCATTTTGAAAAGAAAACTATATTGCTCTCGTCACAATATTAAAAAGCATTATATTGGCTATCAGCGTGTATCTACATCAACAAACTAACATGAACAAACTGTATTTAATCATACCGTATGCGTCTCGTGTATCAGTGAGGCTCATTCTCGCAACAATGCAGCAGAAGCGACTAGAGTGAAAGAGTTGGTTTGGAATTCAGTTCATTGAGCTCTTAACTGCGTATCACACTATTGTGTCCTATTATTGCGGGTGATAGGGAGGCATAGAGCTGCAGTGCATGGAATCCCAATGGGATGTTTTTTCGCCTGAAGTCAGCTACTGTCACTAACATTATGGGATAGATGTCCTTGAGCCCTGACTTGCGGCACTGGGCCGCTTCAAACTAATTTCGTTCAGGGAATGTGCACTATGTTACAGTATGTGAATCTGTTAACTTACTTCCTATATCATATCTAATGGGATAATAACAGAGAAGATAAGAGATTCCATTCAGTGCTTTGCTCAAGGACACATTAGCTGGGAAGTGAACTGGCATCTCTCCAGTAACCATACAGTTTATTTTCATACTACCACTGTAGTGGTCCCTCCTTAACGATGGTGCAATCAATATTTAAATATGCGCTTTATTAAGGAGTTTCCCTCATTAAACAAGGGCAATTAGCGAGAAAAAAGAAGGCATGGTGCTCATTAAAAAGACAGATGACCTAAGCCGATCCTTAGGAAATGCCAGCTCAGCAGCTCAAATTCCGTTGTTGAAACAAACAAAGACAACAAAACTATCAAACGCGTGCTTCAAGATGACCTGGAGATTTACAATAGCAAACAGGCACTTGGATTACTGACATGAAAACGGGATTTTTCAAAGTGTTAGCCAGAGGTTTACTGAAATTGGATAACATAAAGCCAACAGCATTTTCAATACAAGTCTTGTAAAGAGCTTTGTTTCGAGTCACGTACTGCTTTAAAAACACTAGAGGCACGGATCTGCTTGGAAAAGCTGTGGGAAAATTGTGTCACGACGTAGTTATATAGTTTTTTTTGCAGTACTTTTGGATTCGTTGTTAAAGTAGCAACAACAACAACAATATTCTTTTTGCTATCTGCGGGCCTTTAGGGAATATGCAGCTTCGGTATTTCTTCAAATTTGCATCTTGGAGGCTCTTTCATGCACTGTATAATATCTGACGCTTTCTGCAATAACTGTCCATAAAATTAATTAAATTGAATATATTACTTGTAAAATCAATACATTGTAACCCAAATATTAAATTATGAGCAGTGTTTCTTCTCCAAGATTGCAGATTTATTATAGCTCAAATGCAAAATAGCTGTCCATCATTTTTGTTTTACTTCAGAAGGAAATCTATGGATGTTTTATGATAAATTAAGCCAGTGCCCCTGAGGCGTCACAAGGTGATGCCAGGGAGGGCGCGGATGACCCCAGGGAAAAGGCTTTGTTTCTGTCCCGTGAAGTGTAATTGCAAAAAAAAAATCATTTTCATCTTTTTTTCCTTTTTTTCAGGCACTTTGAAGCTGTAACCCATATAAATGCTGTAAAAAATGATTAACAGTTGTTGAAAGTAGATTTATATTTCTTTTTTCTTTTGTTGATGCTAAAAAAGGACACAGGTATTCTTATACATTTTTTGTGGATAATATTCTAAAATTCCCTTTTATTGTCAGTGCACCGCGTGTGTGTGTTGGGAGCAGGGGAGCCAAAAGTTTTCTCTTTCCTTGGGGGGGCTTGGCAAAGTGTAATTGAGAAGCACTGAATTAAGCCAACTTGCATACGTTATTTTCCAAATAAGGGCTTTTACGCAGAGTAGGAAATACAAAAGAAAAGGAACTGTTTTTTTTCGTGTACGTAGAAAAGTATTATAAATGGATTTATATTGTCCTTGCCAGTATACACGCTCACCCTCCACCAAATAACCTCCCTTGATTTGTAACCACTGAAGTGAAACAAGACAGTGGCATCGACTGAATTGGTAAATACGCACATGCTCCTTGAATATACAGTGGTAGCTTGCGATACAAGTTGAATTTGTTTGATGACCACGTTTGTAACTCAAATCACGTGTATCTGAAATCAACCTCGGTAAAATGAATGTGGATGCAATCGATCCTTTCCCAGTTTCCCGAAAAAACAACAACAAAAAACTGTAACGTGTTTTTTAAATAAATTAAAAAAAAAAAAACAATCATTACTTTTTCTTTTCTAATTTAAATTCAGTGGACATTGCGCTGCTTCTCGGCAATCTGGGGCAGTGTAATATAGACGTAGAGGTGACATAGAGTTTTACTACTGACAGTAAGATGCTGTAGTTTTTGTTCATTTCTCACAAAGGATAAAGGGTACTTACTTGCCTTTAAGCATTATATCTACACCATTTGCATTCAAATAACTGTATATTACACCGTGACACCCATGCTATCCATCAAGCTGTCATCTATGGCGTTTTGCATTGTTAGCATTAAAGGTATAAATTAAAGGTTTTTTTTTTGTTATTTGTTAACACAGGCTAATAATAAAAATAATAATAATTTCTAGGTTGAAACGATTGTATTGCTAGGTTGAAATAATCATGTCCTTAGGTGGGAAGTTCTCTTCTCTCATATAAACGCAACAGAAGAGCTTTAAATACATACATTACAAATTAGAAAGGGACTCATTACAGAATCAATCCCAGAAGTGACAATTAACTATATTTTGAGAGAATAAGCTGTTTCAATTATGGATTATATTTGCTGGTGTCAACAACATTGTAAACAACGCAACCGTATGCAAGTCAGTCTTCTGTTTGATTTCATGCTGGAGGGTAACATTATGGTGTGTTTTTTTTTTTTTTTTAATTTTTACTTGTTCCTATGTGCATTGACGGGCATTTGTGAAATTACATTTGAAGCAAAGACCTCCGGCTTATGTTGGAGACGTGCTAGCTTGCCAGTCAAAAAACAAACAAAAAAAACATTAACAACAATGTGCATCGTCTACTAATTCAGTTTTAATTTTTTGTCTGCTGGGAAATGAAACAAGAGGCCTTAGGGAGAGTATTTTTAGAGAAACCCCCAAATCAATATTTTTGTCCATGCTATATTTGTCATTTATTTGAAACTTTATCCGCCAACATGTGGCTCTTTTTGTCAGGGTGGGTCGCTTACTGTATATGTTAAAACTGCAAAACCTGAAGGTTTTTTAAGGAAAATACTCCCCCTCTGGGCCCATATTATGCCTCCAAATTATTTTTTTATGTTTATTTCTCAACTATCATGGCGTGAAAAAAATAGCCAATTAGAGACTGTACTGTGGAGACAGGAGGTGTTATCGAGGGATGTGTCAATCATTTGCTCACGCGCATCACTACTCATGGGCTCGAAGGGACACACGGAGGCTGATTGCTTATTTGTTTACGTATATTTTTCTTGCTATACTTTGGTTAGCAACAAAAGTAAAAGGGATAGTGAAAGCACTCTACTTAATGTCATTTTATAACGGTATTGTTTGATATAAGTGTATTTGATTGTACAAAAAAATATAACAACAAATCCATAGCATTTCATATTTAGCAATACATAATCATAAGCATATGCTAGCAAAGTAGCCACCTCAGCGTGTCCCAGTGGCTTTAGTACCCTTCAATCTTGTTAGTGGTTTCTTGACTGCAAATTCTACCTCTAAACTAAAAATCAAGCAAAGTTATGTAGTTGATTGATTGAGTTATTGATTTTATTGAACATATAAACACATTAAAAGATTTAAAAACTAAATATGAAGAAAGAAATGAAAGATCAACAAATAAAGATCAAGCAAATTTATGTAGTTGATTGATTGATTTATTGATTTTATTGAACATTTAAACACAAAAGATTTAAAAACAAAATATAAAAAAAGAAATGACAGAACAACAGATAAAGGATTCAATGGAAGCTACTGTTCAGTGGGGTTTACATGTTCATTTATTAATTCATTATTACTGCCCTTATTCCTCTATTACTGCTTTGTTTTTGTTTTTTTGTTTTATCGCCTACCTGATTATTTGCTCGATTATGGAACGTAGTCTGCTCGGGGAGGTGAACAGAATGAGAATTTCATTGTGAGGTATTATTATGCATATGACAATAAAATGCTTGAATCTTGAATCTTCAAATGGAGTAGGAACAAGTACAAAAAATCTTTTCCTGGTTTTCTATATCTAACTCATATGACACTAATACAGTAGTGCATATCCCTAAAAAAAACAAGTTAGACTCCACCTAACACCAAATAAATAGATGTCATATAAATCTAAATAAAATAATGCATAATTTATATATGAGCGTGACTTATAAAACCTTTATACAAGATCAGCTTTATACATGATTATTAAATATTTTTTAATACTCTATATTTTCCATAAAGTAACACCTTTAACAGATGCATACATTTGTTTTATTTTTGTCCTTATTTTTGGTTTTTAAAAGTCACTTGTGTCCCATAAACCCAGCAACTCTTCTGCATTTGGTTGTTTAAATACACTGTGTAGGTCTCTCCTGACAGATGTAAATAGATGTAAAATAAATCCAAATAAAATCATGTATAATTTATATATGAGCGTGACTTATAAAATTTTATACAAGATCAGCTTTATGCATGATTATTAAATATGTTTTAATACTCTATATTTTCCGTAAAGTAACACCTTTAACAGATGCATACATTTGTTTTATTTTTGTCCTTATTTTTGGTTTTTAAAAGTCACTTGTATCCCATAAACCCAGCAACTCTTCTGCATTTGGTTGTTTAAATACACAGTGGAGGTCTCTGTTTTATGTTTACTTTGGTTGTAAGCTTCAACTAATAATGGCAATAAATGGCATGGAACCTCCATATTGAAGTATATTTCGCTTTCACCGACCTGTTAGCAAACTAAACCAACAAATAAGGGCGATAGGCAACACATTTTTTCTAACGATATTCTCTCTTTCTATTTACTGCTTTCAGATCGTCTCACAAAGGAAACTCACTAAAGCACTCCTCAAACAGGGAAATACCGCCGGAAAGTCTTCTATAATGGTATGACACCATTTCAGAACAGCGAAATTCACTCACGTCGCATCTCGCATTCCGGAAACCGGATAACAATTAATGTGATAATGTTGCATGTTCAGTGTAATCAGTGGTTCATTTCCATCTCATTTTCGCTCATCTCATCTTCCTTGCTCTGCCCTTCTCTTCTCGATTCTCTCACTCGACTCAAAAGGTGACGGCTGAGGAGCTGTCTGGTAATGACGACTACGTTGAACTCTCCTTCAGCGCTCGCAAGCTAGACGACAAGGTTCGTATGACTGCGTGGGCACTTTGAATGAACTAAATGGATACCTTCCTATTTTATATTAATGTTGGTGTGCGCTAAGAGTCTGGTGTGTGTCACCTTAGGTGGCTGGGTGACACGGGGTTTCCTTTGCAATACATGGCAATTCAATGTGGAATGAAAGGCGGCCCGCTGAGATATTCGGGCACCTTAAATAACCCCCACTATCTCAAGCACAGAGATAACTATATTAATTTTCAGGCCTCCCGTGCATGCACACAGGCACAGTCATGAATGACTAATCTAAACAGGTTGTGCCTTAGGGGAACTGTGGAAGTAACCAAGGGAGAGCTGGACAATTTAGAGTGAGACACTGCAAAGAAACAAGGGAGAAATAATGATTGCCTTTAGAGTGTGAATAATTGATGGAGAAGTCTTATAGATTTATTTTTCCCTCTGAAGGACTTCTTCAGCAAGTCAGATCCATTTCTGGAGATTTTTCGAATAAATGATGATGGGAGTGAGTCTCTTGTACATCGGACAGAGGTAATTACATGATCACATATGGATGTAATGACTTTGTCTCTGGTGAGCGTTCATAATTTTTTTTTAGACGGTCATGAACAACTTGAGCCCTGTTTGGAAATCCTTCAAAGTTTCCTTGAACACACTCTGCAGTGGTGACCAGGAACGGGAGCTAAAGGTGAGAATTTTGTATTAAAGGTCTTTAAAACTGCCAAAATAATTGTATTTCTTCAGTTTATATAGTTTTGTATAAAATAAAGCATTTTGATTAGTTGGGCCATTTGTGTCACATTGGAAAAATTTGCTTTTGGGCAGAAAATGCAAATGAGTCCTGTCTGTGTATTCTTAAAATTTTACAGCATCCTTATGAAACCATAAAATTGAATTGGAAGGACCAATTGTGCACTCTGCATTTTTATAACTTTAATTTCCTCTCATCGTTTAGACTTATGTGTTGTTGAGGAACCTCAAAATTGAGGTGGCACAGTAGCCTAAAATTGTGTTTGAGTACTTTCACGAGACTCTTGTATGCGTCCAAGTTCTGAATGGCGGTCTTGTAGGCTAAAATGTTGACATTTTAGGGAATATAAAAAAAACTAAAAATTGTCATCTTTCTTTTTTCTTTCTATTCCCATTTTTTTGAATTGATTCAAACTGTTCCAGCTTTCAAATGTTCAACTCATTTCTAGTATAAATGCGTCCCGCAAATATATCAATAAAGGCAAAAAGATTCCTTCTTATACCTGTAATTTCACTATTTATTCATTTTATTTTTTATTCTTCCGTCAAATTCAAACTTTTTAGCTCATCCTGACAAATATATTTTTTCTAAATTTCAAAATAGATAATTATTTCTGACGTTTTCACCTAGATAAATTAGCACCAAGCCACGGGTTGACTTGAGGTCATGCTCACAATTTCATGGTGTCACCGTGTTATTTAAAGCACAGGAGGGGTGTGAAAGAGCTCAAATGACAAAACTTTCACCTTTGCTTGCCAGAATAGATTTGTGTAAATGAGTGTGAGAGTGGAGCCTGGCACATCGACTTATCCCGGTATCCTTTCTATGAATAAACATGAGCTTGATCATTAAATATTCAGAGGCGTCTTAACTCTGCATGGATCCTGACAGCAGGAGGAAAGGACCTAACTCACACACATACACGCCATCGGCTAAGGTTTCCTCAGCTACCTGCTTGAAGCATTAGCGCCAAAGTGAGAAATGGAAGGGCACAGATTTCGATCTTGCCATTGCTTCTGTCTCAGGCGGCTCTTATTTGACCATTGCATAAGTTCATCGACCATATGTTTGCGCAGTTTTCTCTTCATCACCTCCCATTTGTTCGTTGTGTTTGTTGATCTCTGCATCCTGTGCAGATTCAATGGATGAAACAAGTTTTTTTTTTTTTTTTTTTTAATCTAACCCTCTTATGTCACTGAAGTGGAAACGTGGCTGCAGCGTGAGCACACACAAACACACGTAACAATTTGGGTTGGGGCACTTGCCAGTTAAAGTGGGAGATGGGAAAATAAGAGGATTACCAGTAGTTGATGTTTCTAATCAAGCGTTGTAGAATTGGTTTTGATTGCTAGTTGTTAGGGTAACCTCAGCGCAAAGGTCGCACCGTACTTCAACTGAATGACAATCCAAGCATCTTTTGTGATTGTGTTCCTCCATTGACTCGATTCTATTGATCTTTAAAACAACCTCACACAACCTTACAATCATCGCCTTTGAAATTAAAGAATGGTGTATTTTTTTGTTATGGGCGCTGCGGCCTGCTGACTCTCGCCTTTTCTCGGGGATTGCGGCCATTTATCTTGTTCAGGGGCTCCTTTGGGAGCTCACATAAGGTGCACACAAACATGCCAGACCACACACACGCAAAAAAAAAACATGGTGTCTCTTAGGCCACATCCCTCACAGCATCCTCAGATTAATATTTCACTGCTCCATTGCCCCCCCACCAACACCTCGTTATCAATCATTCAACATGGCATTTTCCGTTTGTGTGTATGTGGATTTGCTCAGGTGATGCCACAGCTGAGCTCTTACAGGGTTCTCTGTATTTTTCAGTGTACCGTTTGGGACTGGGACTCAAATGGAAAGCATGATTTTATTGGGGAGTTTCAGACCACGTTTAAGGAGATGAGGGCCGAGCAGGAGGGCAAGCAGGTGAGAAAATAAATGCACTTACAAAAGTGTTGTAGAAAAGCAGCTTTGCACAATGTATAAATCTATTTGTAGATTGAAGCTACCTGGAGTGAGAGACGTACATAATCACCACGCTGCAATTTTCTATCAAATTATGTTGATTGTTCAAAAGTTGTAAGCTGAGATGTAATCAGTGGTGCCTCCAGAAATTTTTCATGGGGGTGGTTGGGGGGCACATACATAATTTCTGGATGTAATTATACTGATGTAGTAAAACAGCCAGGAGAAAACCATCAGAAAGTCTTAAGGAAATGCCAACTGATAAGTCTTTGTTTATTGCATTGTGTATCATGCTCTAATGTGCACAGATTGATAACACTACAGTTAAGATTTTGAGCGTAGCAATAAAGACATAAGGCAAAAGCTGTCCAATTTGTCCCTTGCTTTGTCCCTGCAGTATCTAGTCAGATGAATAAATGTGATTGCACTTTTATTCACATTTGATGACTCAAAAGTGTAAAACTCTTACAAACATACAGACACTTGAAATAATCCTTTTGTAAAAAAAAAAAAAAAAACACAAAAAAAAACCAACAATAAAATGCTGTATGTTATATACTAAAAAGTGGAGCGAACTAGCATGCTAATGCGTTAATTGCTAGTTTAAATCCTAATCACTGACTTGTCGTTAATCAGTAGTTATTTTAAATGCTAGTCATAAGTAAACATACTTGTTGCATCTCTGTTACAAAATTACAATCAAGAAACCACATTCATTCATGCTGACTTAACATAACACCCAGAGAACAGGTGTCAAACTGCAATCCTCGAGGGCTGCTATCCTGCATGTTATCCGACATTCTCTCTCAAACACACCTTATTCAAATGATTAGGATCATTTTCAAACTCATGCAGAACTTGCTAATAAATCATTTGTATCAGGTGTGATTGAGAGAAAAAACTGGAGAACATGTAGGATACCAGCCCTCGAGGACTGAAGTTTGACACTTATGACCCAGAGCACTTTCAGTATACACATGTTTGGGTTTTGTTTGTTTAAGGACATGGAGCTAGTCCCTTTTTGGATGCTGCATCACAGGAAATTGCTTTTCACAATAAAGCCTAACTTTACACTTACAAATAAAGTAGATCTGCAATTATAGAAACACAAAACAAACAATATATGGTCCTTCAGGGGCTAGAATATATACATTTATTGTAAACTAAACAACTGATGGGGTAAAGTGCTAAAATATAGCCGTTGGTGTAGACAGTATGGTAGCAAGACAATTTATTCCAGTGGCCATGGTCACTCCCTGATGACCATCGCTGGATGTAATCAACACAGGGAGCAATGCAAATCACATTTACCAAATGGTTATTAGAACATGAGACATTTTTGACACAAAAAAATAGTGAATATTTTCAGGAGCGTCCCAATAACAATGACAAACTACTCCACAGCTTGTTTGTCCTTTGCAGCATGAAGGATGTCTTGACAGATGTACAAGTTACCCATAATGCCTTGGGCACTGACACAACCACATATCATTGCCAATCCTGGCTGTTGAACTTTGCTCTGACAGCAATCTGTGTGCAACTTGTTCCATCATAGTGTGAAGGACACAATGTTCGTGAAGGGTGGAAAAAAAAACGTTTTTAGAGCAACACAGATCAATTCAGGGACACAAAAGTTGTTCAAGGATTTTTCCTTTGGTTAAGCCAAACTCACTCATCAGTGCAGAAATCAAGTGGTGTTTAATTACGTTTTTCTAAAAATTGCTTTCGCTTAAGCTAAGAAGCCCCTTTAATGCATGTGGTCTTCAACCTTGTGCTGAATATACGAATATATGAGAGATTTTCTTTACAATGTCTTTTCAATTGCGGAAAGATTATTTTACCTTGATGATAATTGAGTGACATCTGAAACATTTTAAAAGTTTACTGAGCGTTCATTAACTTTCCTCACATTTAAAGGGATGTTTCAAGTTGAGCCCAATCTAAAAAAACAAAATCAAGCTCAAATGTTTGGAACCACCATCTTAATTCAGTGGGGTTTTTTTTCATTATTTTCAAAACTCCTGAATTGTAGCTTTGTACTCAAGCTATCAACATTGTGAAGGAATATCGATGATGGAATCATTTGGTAAACAAAAGCATACAATCAAACCATGATAAACACCATTTAGCAAAAACCAAGGGCACACACTCACTCAATGTTTTTTTTTCTATCATTGTGGGGACAACATAGCAATGGATTTTCAAGAGGTAACACCTAAAATTGCTTGACCCAATTTATTTGATATAATTTGAATTTGAATGTTTTTCCAAATTTTTGACTGGAACCCTATATTGACCGATGTTGAATTATAAGTAAAATGTTACCAGTTCAAATTAATATACTGTAGTTGCAAGTGTCACTATCAATAATATTAATTCACTAATACTTACTGTATTTAATGCTTACATTTTATAACTAGCCTTTTCTATTGAAATGTTGCACTTTATTATACAAATGTTTTATAATTATTTCCATTTTTTCATCCAATCCAGTGGGAATGCATCAACCCAAAATATCAGATGAAAAAGAAGAATTACAGAAACTCTGGGGTCGTCTTTCTTAACCACTGTAAGGTAAAGTGAACATCCCTGTACCTCTGGGGGTACGTGAAGCCAGTTCAGGGAGTAGGTGAGATTTTTAAGGTATCTGCAAGTATCTGAATACCCAATGAAATGCTTTTGGGAATTTTTAAATTAAGAGCAAATTAATTGGAACATGAAATCAACTTTTTGCCAATTGTTTTCTAAATCTTCCTTGGCAAAATGTTGCATGCTTATTTTTATTTTTTTTCCAAATAAATGTGCATTGTTATTATTGACACAAATCAGAAATTAAATCAATGTTGCTGATTAAATTACGGCTAAAGTTAGCTCTACAAGTGTAGATAGTCCAAAGGCTGGACTATTTATTTTGTGGGCCTAAATTATGACGAGTTCTGCACTATCCAGTAACAGCAGTGCAGCTTGGTGACATCTTTCCTATGCGTGCAACTTTCTCCATTATAACCAAGAGTTGATATTTCCTAAAACATATTTCCCATGACAGATCATCAAAATGTATTCATTCTTGGATTATATCATGGGAGGCTGTCAAATCCAGTTCACAGTGAGTTCTGTCAAGTCTAATCTTCACCAAATGGAAAGTGCCCACTCGTACTGTGGGAGAGCTTCATATATGTGTGTGTGTGTATGTCCCAGGTGGCAATAGACTTCACAGCATCCAATGGGGATCCTCGAAACAGCTGCTCCCTCCATTACATCCACCCCTACCAACCCAATGAGTATCTCAAAGCTTTAGTGGCCGTGGGGGAGATCTGCCAAGACTATGACAGGTAGAGCGAGCACTCCAACCATCACCACACACCTCATTTGGAGAGATGCATGCACGCACACACACACGCACGTGGACACAAAATCATTAATTCTTACTCCTTTCATCATTTTTTCCCTTTCTTGTCTCTTCAATGAATCACGGGTCTCTCCAGCGATAAAATGTTCCCAGCTTTTGGTTTTGGAGCATTAATACCGCCTGACTTCAAGGTAGGTGATATGTGTGTGTGGCAAGGTTTTGTTCCAGATGAAAGGGAAATGCATCCGTGTAGCCTTACGTTCTGTGACGTAGCAATAAGGCCCTGTTTTCTCTGCCCGCGTGAAGGTGTCACATGATTTTGCCGTCAACTTTGATGAAGACAATCCTGAATGTGCTGGTGAGATGTTCAAACACACATACTTCATTTTTCTTGACTCATTCGCAATCATGCATCACAGGATGGAAATAGTCTTCTACTGTCACTTCTTCTGACAGTCAGGGCAATTTTTCTCTGCCCGTATGGCACTCGCATGCACGCACACATCCGACCGGGAGATTTGTCACTATTCTGCTCAAGTATTTGAGGCTACGAGACATAGAAAAATAACACTCATCTGGATGTGTGAAATGGGCTTGTGTTCTCTTTTCTGCACAGTTCTGATTTCTTGCTGTGATCTTCCACGTTCCATCTTTGGCTCGTGTGGATTACGCAAAAAAAAAAAAAAAAATGGTCATCACCTTGTAGTGTAGTGCGATCACATGACAAGAACAGGATTAGTATAGCAAAAACTTTGTAGTCTTAATATCAGTGTAATGCTTTTGCTTGAAGGAATCCAGGGTGTGGTTGAGGCCTACCAGAATTGCCTTCCCAAGATTCAGCTATACGGGCCCACCAATATCGCCCCGATCATTCAGAAAGTAGCCTCATCCGCCTCGGAGGAGATGCACACCAAAGAGGCCATGGTGAGAGAAAGTAACAAAAATTGATGTATTATGTCGTTCCTATATGCTTATTATTTATTGTAGCGAAGGAATTTCAGTTTAATATAAAATTGTATTACAAACAGGAATGAAAGGATTTATTCAAGCCAGTATTTTAAAGTGACAACTTCTGTCTGCTTTTATATTACTGACAAGAAACTAACTACTTACAGCTTTTGATAGAATTATTTTCTAACGTCATTCAGGATAAACCTGACATACTTCACTCACTACATGGCAGTTGAACCATGTCAATGATAATAATGGAAAAAGTTGAAAGAAAAGTGGGTTTTCATTTTTATTTTTAGGCAGTGGTGCCTTGACATGAGTTTAATTTACCCGCTCATCTTAATTCATCTTTCTTGATTGAAATGAACAGAAATACCAACAATTTACTTTATCCTCGCAAAAGAACAACAAAAGTGTTTGCAACGGCATATTTTAACACAGTATTGTGCCTCATAAAAATTTTTATGGCATAATTCACCATAGCACTATTACCTTTCACCTTTAACTGCTTCTTACTGTTTTTTTAAACCCATCACACCTACCCACATCCTTCCCCTTTCTCGATGTTTACCCTCCCGTGTCCCGCCATAGGAGTATTTCATCCTCCTCATTCTGACAGATGGCGTCATCACCGACATGGCTGACACACGGGAGGCCATCGTACACGCCTCCCACCTCCCCATGTCCGTCATCATCGTAGGCGTGGGCAACGCCGACTTCACTGACATGCAGATTTTGGACGGCGACGACGGCATTCTGCGTTCTCCCAAGGGCGAGCCCGTCCTCCGAGACATCGTCCAATTCGTCCCTTTTAAGGATTTCAAGCATGTGGGTGTCTTTGGCAATCGAGATGGATGACATTTTACAAGTACAAGTCTGGAATGTCTTTCTGGCCGTAGTAAGGATGCGGCAGATGATGTTCTTGGCTACTTTTGAGGGATCTTTCTCCCATTTAAGTCATTCACTGCCAACGATGACTATAGACGTCCATTTTGACTAAACTGGCAGTTATTAACACATGCTCTGCCATTGGCGGCTGTTTACGTCAAAAATCTATTTTAACGGGCCTGGCAGTGAATGAAAACCAAATGTCATGTTCGCTGTGTGTCGAATACAATCTAATCAAACTAATCAACAAAAATCAAGAGTACACCTTTTAACAGTTTCCCTTTAGTCTCAGCAGGCAAAATTATATGATGGCCAAATGCGGTGAGTGGGCGTAATAATAAGCACATCAGTGATCTGCCTGTGTCTATTTATGTGTGTATGCGTGCGTGCATGGGTGTACACAGTGGCATTGATTTAGTCAGGCTTTGACAAGGCCTGTTTGGCTAGATTTGTTACGCTGAGTTTGCTCTGTGGCAGGTTGAGAAATCAACCAATTACGTACTCAGCAAACAAAGTGTTTGTGTGTGGGTGGATGGCGACTCGATAAAAGCGTGTGGAGGAAGATATGATCCTGAACATATCGATGAAAGAATGTGAAGGTAGTTGAAGTAAACAGTTGGGGAGGAGGTAAAGGCGTGATTGGGGGGAACGTGGGTGTTTTAGTGGAGGAGTGGGTCAACACGAGAGTGGAGCTAATGACAAAAGGGAGCAAGGGAGTGTGTGACAGAGGTGGAGAGGTGATTTTCTGCTCTGTCGTTTCTTTTCAGAGGGGATTAAGAGAAGCGAGCAAGTGTGTGACAGGCAGAGTTGGATGTATCAGGTAGGAAGGAGCGCAGCGCCAATGGCAGTTTGGGGGGGTGGGGGAATTAGACAGAGAGGAAGCATGGGGGCTAAGTGGACTTTGATGGTGCATTGTCTCTGGGAATTATGTTGAGATAGAGACCAAGACTGACTTGGAGGGGTTTTTTGTGTGTTGCATGAGTACAAAGTAAAAATGTAAAAGTGTTGAAAACTTTTGTCTTGAGATACAAATGAGCTGACATGAAAAAAAAAAAGTTCCCTGCTCATCCAGCACTCATTTCCCTTTACAACAAGCAGTAGTTTAGCAGTTTAATTTCAAACTATCTAGAAAACCTGGAAAATGACATGCTGTGTATTGAAAACAGTTACATATCTTTTCCTTAATCTTTATTATCTTAATATGAACACATAATGGGAAACCCAGCAGACAGGCATAAGAATAGCCTCAATGTTGCAGTGTTATAATCTTTTAAAGTTGAGGAGCAACACATGTAGACACAAATGATAACAATAGTGGTAGGCATATTTATTTTCTGTAAAGAAGTAATGACTAGTTCTTCTGTGTCTATGACACAGACCAGCCCAATGTCCATTACATTTGTAAAAATGAACTTGTATTACATTCCGTTTATTTAAAAAAAAAAGTTCTTTAACTGCAATTTTTTCTAAACTATATACAAAACAAAATAAATAATACACTATGTATTTGGAAAAAAAAACACATTGCTGTGTTTTACTCTATTAACTACATGCTAACACATAAGGGCAAATTCAAAAACAGGCTGATTGTCAATGGGTTGTAACCCTTCATTTGAACACAAATGGTGGAGCAACACATGTTGACATGTAACATGCTCTTTCCTCCGTAAAAAACAGGTAATATAGCTGAGATTCAAATGCAATTATTAAAACTGTTGCATCAAGGAACACAATTTTGTGAAATCGCTAATCCAGCAATAGATCCAAAAGCGACCAAGTCAATGCTAGGTTATTTATACCCTGCGAATAAGGTTGAGCGTCGTAGGCAGAAGTTGAGCTATAATTAACAATAATGGCATGGAAATGTGATAAATTGTATTATAGTCCATTACAGGCAATTTGCATTAAAATTTATACCAGCCTAATCTTGGTCGAATCTAAGAACAGATGTTATGCAAATTTGGTTAGGATCCTACCCTATCCCTCATTCTCAAATGTACAGCACACAATTTACTGCAGAGCTATTGATTCTAGTCAACATAAATTTTCCTTCGTTAATGAATAAGATAACTTATTTAAAGCGCTCCTCATCACTGATGGGGCCATTGTTCACCGGCTTGAATTTTTGCAGGCAGTGTGGGTTCACTTCCTATTCATCACACAATAGAATATATCTGCATGGGTAAAACAATACTTACAAAATAAAAACCAAAGGGAAAGCACGTATAACTGACATTGTCAGGTGGGGAATATTGTCAAAACTCTCACGCTGTAATTCCCATGGAGAGGTGGCACAGAGCAAAAGTGATTAGCACATCACAGCCACACAGTTCGTTGGAGTGCTTTAAGTGAGTCTGGCACGTAACGTCGATGTATAATCCTGCTGTCTGCTCACATTCTCATTCTTATTCACTTGAAAACCCTTGTGACTGCGCCTTTTTTTTTCAAGCGTTGAAAAAAAAAGCACAAGAAGAAGTCAGATCTTTTTGCATTCTGAAGTTGTGTATGAATTTATAGGCGCATTTGCCAAAATTTGGCTTCAGATGCCAAATTGTATGACGACAGTAACATTTAACTGTGGCAAAGTGGGCTATTCTGTATTAACAGCTCCCATTTTCTAAATTTGGTCATGTGACATTTGCAAATTGGGCCATGATTGGCTGTTACGGTAGCCTTGAGCAATAGTGACATCATTGTCAGTCGAGAGTCAAGACAATAAATCCCAGAAACAAAAATAAATAAATAAATAAATCCCAGGTACAGTACTTATTTATTATCGATATTGTTTTCAAGTTTTTTTCAAGCGTTTGGCCAAAGGTGGCTCTAAAAATGGTTGGTATTAAAAGACTTAAAGTAAATTATAGTAATTGATTACTTACTAAGAACTAAAGTAATCACTTTAGATCAATATATGCTAAGATAATGTATTACTTTAAGTATTCAAGTACTAAAATAAGTGATTACTTTAGGTACTAAAAAATTAAAGTAATCCATTACGGCCATTCAATCACAGGTATTTATATTTTTATGTGTTTTGTTGAAGGAGGGTCTAAAAATGGCTGGTACTGGATTCATCAAGTATAGTACCTAGAGCAAACAATATACTTTTAGTAACTAAGTACAAAGTAATCACTTACTTTAGTAAAATGGTAAAATGGACTTTCACTTATATAGCGCTTTTCTACCTTAGGTACTCAAAGCGCTTTACACTAACTCGTCATTTACCTACTGATGACGCAGCATCAGGAGCAACTGGGGGTTAAGTGTCTCGCTCTAGGACACTTAGACATGGTCTTGATAGTCGGGGATCGAACCCACGGCCATTTTGGCTTGGAGACAACCACTCTACCACCGAGCCATGCCGCCCCATTTAGTACTTAATGCAATTGATTACTTTAGTATCTATACAGACAGTATGTGTGTATATATATATATATATATATATATATATATATATATATATATATATATATATATATATATATGTATATATATATATATATATATATATATATATATATATATATATATATATATATATATATATATATATATATATATATATATATATATATATATATATATATATATATATATATATATATAGTTGTTTTTTTTTAATTGCGTTATATCCTCTTCCATGGCAGCAGTAAAAAGTAACAGGCCCATTTGGACAAAGTCGGGAGAAAAAGCCAAAAGAGATGCCCAAAAATCCATTTGGGTTCAGCTCCCATCTTGTAAAGTGCTACCCTTTCAGAAACCAAGCAAGACCCAGGGGACAATATGCTGAAGTTTTTGGGTTCCCCGTACAGGCTTGTCTGATCACGTCAATCTCACCATGCTCAGCCTATGACAGCATCGGGCTCAACAGTGAATTTCAGCTTGCCAGAGTCACACATGGCTAGTGATGCAGAAGTCTTCCTAACATATTCACTTTTCTCCCCGCTTTCTCTCTGTCTGTCTCTGTATTGGCAGGCGTCCCCGGCTGCCCTGGCAAAAAGTGTTCTAGCAGAAGTCCCCAACCAGGTGGTGGATTACTATAACGCTAAAGGCATCAAACCCAAGTGTATGTCGGACTATGAGTCAACGATGACCTTCAGTCCCTGACAATGGACTTGCTATGTTTACACAAAAATACAAATGTGAATTGCTTACCAACAGGCACACATTCATGTAAATACATAGACAATGGTCTAGCTCAGAAGAAATAGCTTGTTCTGGTGAACCACTTTGAACTCCTTCAATGACTATTGCATGTTTGGCCATGATGGCATTACCGGGGAATTATTACTTGTATATCTTTCCGATGTTTATAGGACGTTTACTGGATCAGCATGCAGACCTCAGCCAACCCAAAGAAATGACACTATACCTTATTTATATAACAAGCAAGTGCATAGATCACACAAATATGTTGAATGTATTCCAAGAATTAGCATTGCTCTTTGTATTTACATTCATTATTAGATTCCTTGTTAGTGTTTTGCATAAATGCATGCATCATTCTGCTAGCAAATACCTCATAGAGGCTTGCTGGTTATGAAATAAAGTATCTGTCATTTCAACAACATTATGGGCTGTTTTTTTCTACTGAATTGTTTTCAGGGCACAAATAACTAAATAATTAAAATAATTTCTTAACATTCTTCCTAAATTGTAAAGAGTTTTGCAGGGATAGCTTACTGTGTGTTGTAGACACTGATGTACTGAATCTTTTTTTCCCCTGTAAACTGCATGTTGATTATAATAAAGGCACTCTTTTCTCATTTGGTGCAGTTTGCTGTGTGTGTGTGAGTGTGCATATACGAGTGTTTAAAGTGTAAAATGGATCGTCCTCTGTGGGAAAAATTTGAAGAAATGAAGCAGATGAACACGCAAGAAGAGGCGAGGGGCGCAGATGTCTCATACTGGAGAATTTAATGAACTCAGCCGGGGAGAGTTGAGTAACGCAATGGGAATTGTGGAATTTATTTAAGCTCTAACCTTAACCAAATAATTCTATAATTTCCATCGTACTTAAGTGGAGCTCTTATTAGATTCTTGATTGAGTAATTATGCAATAAATTACAGGCAGCTTGATGACAGGTTAAAACAGAGGTGCCCAAATTTCCTTTGATGGCTGCCTTCAGAAAAATGGAAAAAGGCAATGACCACTTCCAACGGAACTGAAACAGGAGCAATCTGTCGTAAACTCACTATTTTTTAATTAGTTTCTTTGAAATCATTTATGTAATAGATGTACATTTACCTTGATGCAGAGCCAAAAGTGCAGGAAACTGTTTTGCTTCTAAAAATGATCTTTAGTCACTACAGAGTGAAACACAGCTACTATTTTACTTGTAAATAGTTAATCTATTGCATATTTATCATCTTAAACAAACCTATTAGTTGCTAATTTAATTTTTAGATATGCTGCGGGGCATTTAAAAATAGACAGAGTGCTGCAAATGCCTCCAGGCCATAATTTGGGCACCCCTCGGTTAAACTCCATTCAGGAAGACTCTCCATCCATATAGATGAATCATAAATTAAATTGCAATTGTGGTCACTGTGACAATGTAACCTCACAAAGAAATTCCACAGGCACACTGCTAACATCTTGTCAGAAGTATTCCCAGGAATGTGGAAGCTGTTATATCAGCAAACAGAGGCTTAACTATTTTCTCAGTGCTTCACTCTGGTGTCCAAACATGTTTGCATCTGTGAACAAGTATAGAGTTCTGTGTCAAAAAGTGTGAAGGGCAAGGAGAAAAACAGTCTGTTTGGTTTTGATTGTCTCAGGTCCTTTGGCGGTGTGTCTCTGAGCACAATGCATACACTGAATGTTATGACAATTTGCATAATATGCAAACTGCAAGTGAGCTACTGAGGATAGAACTCATGCCTCTCAGACAGCCCCAAGTTGCCAGTGCGACGCAGCTGCACAGATATTGTTTGGACGCACAAACAGCAAGGGTCCATAGACATGTGTGCTTGTTGGAAAATTCAAAATAAATGTAAACTTTTTCAAAAATACTAAATCTGCTAATAAATGTTGAACTGTGTATTGTCCCATTTGAGAAAAATTTTCTGTCATTGTTTTAGCATGTAGTTTTAATAATAATACTGTACATGAAATACTGTATTTTCTCATCCTTATGGCATTCAAAAAAGTAGCATGATGACACTTGGTAGCAGTGAAAAATAATGAGTGAATTTTTGGCCTTCTCGTGACCTGCAAAATTTTGAATGGTTACTTCTGGAATTTTCCAAAACTTTCAACGGGGTTAATATTCAAAGGTGGTTCTGAAATGGGGGTGGGGGTGTACATTACAGGGACAATTAAAGGGACAATGTGAAAGATTTCGATTTATTTGCAAGTTTTTGAAATTTACACAAAGCCAAGCAACCCTTCACTCTCACAATCACACCTAAGGACAATTTAGAGTGTATACATTCCATGCATGTTTTTGGAACGTGGGAGTATCCCGAGAGAACCCGCGCAGGCACAGGAGGAAAATGCAAACTTCACACAGGAAGGCTGGGGTGAGCTGGAATCCAAACTGTGAGGCATATGTGCCAACCATTCCTCCACCGTGCGCGCTCACAGTAAGTTTTTTCTTTTCAAATTAAGAGTAAAGTAATTGGAACGTGAAGTAACATTGCTAAATTGTGTTATAGTGACTCCTTTGCAAAATGTTACATATCTTGATTGTGTTAGGTCCTATACAAATGCTCCTTGTGAGACAATTTTACAATTGACGAGCCAGCAATAGGACAGAGGATGTTACACAATTTTCCTGAATTTCAAAAAATAGCACAACAAATGCAGCTCAAAAGTCTAATAAATCAGACAAAGCTGTAACAGCACTCAAAGTTTTTTTTTTTTTTCCTCCAAAGGGTTGTTTAAATATTTCACAGAGAGTACATAATAGAAAAAGAGTTGAGAAAAATTGTTTTAAGGTATCAGGATTGATTAACAACCCAGGAACATTACTAAGCCTGGTAAAATAGCCAGAAAATTTTTCTATGGGGTGTCAGGGTATCACAACATCTCATTGAGCTGTGGCCAGGGGTGGCATGCACCTTCAGGGCTTCATGAAATAAAGTCATTATAATTTGTGGCACAGATTCAAATTTAAATGTCAACATGCAATTAATATAAATAACTGGCAATTGTGAAAGTGTATAAGAATATTGCGTGCATGTGAAAAATATCCCAAAAAAACAGACCAAGAATTTTCCCCCCATTGGGTGGCCACTGAGTGGCAATGGCTGCTGAAATACATGCACATGTATTTTACAGTTACCTTAACTTAATGCATTTACACATTTTATTTCCATGTGATTTTGTAGAATTGACTATCAGCAGCGCATCAGCAGTACAGTTGACTAATGTTTGCTCTCTGCTTGAAGTATTAAAATGAGAGGATTGAATTTCAAAACAACAGCACTTTAATTGTGGTTTTAGGTTTAAAAAAAAAAAAAGTCATGATATTAAAGCACTAATGGTGTAGTGGTTTTCTTGTCTGACCTCTGTCCAGACAGAGTGTCTTCAAATCTTGCTCAGTCATGGCATGAATGTGAGTAGTTGAGATCTCAGTTGGTGAGTGCTCTGTGATTTGCTGGTGACAATTCTGGGATTTAGCTACCGTTTGCCTAAAGTCCGCTGAGATAGACTCCAGCTAAACCTGTGACCCTTAATATTAAAAGTGAAATAGAATCATGCGGATGGAATCATCTGTCTTTTCACTGTTGGAAACAGAGAAGAATGTCTCAGCTGCAACTGGGTCAGTCAATACTTGCAGTATAAACTGAACACATTTTTCTTATAATGATAACTTCACCACAGAAGACACCAGGAACATGACCTTGGGATGGTAATGTATAAAGTAATGAGATCAAACTTTATGAGACTTGTATGTTAAGACAAGAATGACACATAGTGCTAATAATTTCACCTGACTGCTAAAGGAGACTAAAATGTCAGTCTGTGTGCAAATTTCACACAGGAAGGCTGGTGTCTAAATTTGAACCCCCAACCTGATATCTGATCACATTAATGAACAGGAACTCATTAACAAAATTCATGAAAATAACAGTTGAATGAAATGGCAATTTCTCTTACAGCCCTAATGTATACTAACTAACTAACTAACTAACTAACTAACTAACTAACTAACTAACTAACTAACTAACTACAGACAAAAATTGAAGCATGAAAATCATGGAGTGGATTTGACTTTTTCATTCTGAGCTCTAGCTGGAAATATAATGTAAAACTGGTGGAGATATAATAACACAAAATGTCATATAAGAGACTGCAATATAATTTTATTAAATCTCATTATTAAAATCTTTTTTTCAAGGAGCCCAACTTTTGCCCAGGCGGAACCTTAGCCACATCACAGTGAACTTGTCCAGGGGGGGAATTTTCTATTCGAACACCGGAAATAAGAGTAGTGACATTTGGAACGAGTATCATTGGGGACATGTGAACGAATGTTTTAAGGATTGACAAGTTGCCAAATTCTGGATGTTTTCTTTTTTTTTTTTAAACTTTTATATTCGTATAGCTAGGAACACAACGAAATGGCGACCTGGACTTGCCGACTTCTTCAGAGGGGAGCTCGTCTGATTTCTCTCCGAGCAACAACTGAAAGGTGGCTAATGCTAACTGCTTTACCATTTATTTGTTTATCGCTACTATCCCGCTTTACTTCGTCCAACACGTTTTTAATTCATTTGATGTCTTAAATTTACTCTTAAAATGTATGCAAAATAATTTCTCTATCATGACCAAGATGATATTGAGGGACTTTACGCAATGAGGAAATATGAAC
The DNA here is from genome assembly GCF_059441005.1 of Hippichthys cyanospilos. Lineage (NCBI taxonomy): Eukaryota > Metazoa > Chordata > Actinopteri > Syngnathiformes > Syngnathidae > Hippichthys > Hippichthys cyanospilos. The sequence goes on along the minus strand of NC_142389.1, from coordinate 8,526,906 downwards.
ATTGAGAGGATAAAATCAAAACACTGAGTGCTCATTGGTTTTGTGTCTGCGACTATAAAACTGTTGTGTACCTCGAAGTAAGTCAGAAAATGTATTTTATCACAGTGGCCCAAATATGTAACTAACTAAGATCATTTATTCAACAGCAATAATTGAAGAGGCATGTTTATTTTTATTCATTCTTTTTTATTTACCCCCTTTGCAACTGACTTACTGTGCCTTCTGTTCCAGCTCCATTCAGGCAATATCTTGTGTCAGAACTCTGAAGACTGTAACGTGGTTTGACGAGCATCTCACAGAGGAGAACCAACAGTACTTAAGAAGGGAAGCAGCCGAGGATTTCAGAAAACAGACAGCTGACAAGCTCAACCCGTTAAAAGATGAACCATGGCAGCGTCATGAATGGACAGAAGGTGGGTCAATCAATCAATCAAATTTTATTTGTATAGCCCTGAATCACCGAAGTCTCAAAGGGCTTCACAGGTGAAAAGAGGTCATGTCGAGACTTCTTTTAAAAAAAGAAGTCATACAGAGACATCTTTTCGGTGTAGGTACTCAACAGCATCCCCTGTCAAAGCTCCAGAAGGGGAAGGAAAAACTCAAAAACCCCAATTTGGGGAAAATCAGAAATTTTCAGAAGGGACCACAGGTGGGAGGAGCCTGCTTCCAGGCTCACTGGTTGAAGTGGATGCTGCGTGTACCAAATATAGACAAATACAGATACACAATACAGATTACAGAAAACATATTGTGCCATATAGTGCAATGGTGTCTTGACAGCAGGCAAATCCCACAGTCCAGCCAAGTGGACCGCAGATGGTTGATCGCTTAACTTGCCGCGATGGTCGATTAGCGCAGGGCCAAATGGGGGCATTCAAGTCATCCTTCAAAATCTAGCTAGCCCCCTCTCCGAGCCGGGAAAAACCATCTTGTTTCCTATCATGTGATTTCCTAATGTTTTTTAGGCAGCCGAAGAGTCGGACTGGTTGCTGTGAAGTTAGGGATGGCTCCTTTGTGGACAAAAACTGGAGAAAAACATGTCATCACTATGCTGCAGGTAAAAACAGAATCATATTTTGCAGTTATACTGTATTTACTTGCAGAATTTATTCAATGACATACACTCAATAATTAATAGGCTATCAATCCTTTTTTAGCCATAAAAAGTTGACATCCATCATTATCACAATTTGATGACAAAATGATTTTTTACTCACAAATAGCTTCAATTAAAAATTTTCTCACTTGCTATCAACAGAAAAAGACATTACCTGTGCGCTGCGACTAAACACGGCTCACTTTTTGGTTCGTTCATAAGCTTAGCTGTGATTGGTTATTACCGAAGCCTTCAGCACATGTCGACTGTCCCTTTAAAAAAGCATTTTGCCACATACTGTCGACTGAAAATGACATCACTGCTCAGAGCCCAACCAATCGCGTCACAGCTAGGGGACGAAAAATGACAAAACCAAGAAAACAGGTTATCCAAGCCTTCAACACAGGCAACAGATAGTGGAAAAAATGTGTTTTTAAGGATAATAATTGCACACGAAAAATAATGACATTAACAAAAGAATTGTAGACAATGTATTATTTTATTACTGCTGAAAATGTCAAAATAAGTAAAGGATATTTTTACAAGTATCCGTTCTCACTGCCGTTTTTCAGTGTTAAAAAAAAAAAAAAAATGGGTGAAAAGAGTCAGTTAACTTGCAGTCCTAGTCCTAGAATGTCCCTTGCAATTTGTAAATGAAATGAATACATGTTAAGCCTCCTGAATTAGTTACTGCTCTTCCCTTGCTGCTGCACCAAAATGTTAAGAATTACCATATGGTATAATATTTAGAAGCCTGTTGTGATTACAGCATGCTCTACATTTGAATGAATAATTCTTTTTTTCCTTCTTCAGGTTCAGGATTGCCATGTAATACAGCACATACCTAAAGAAGAATATGATGGACACACTGCTGCTCTCATTGTAGGAGGAAAAAACGTATCGCCATTCCAGGTAAGAGACTTTTGTGTTTTGTAGGAAATATTGCTCGGTCATTTTCTTTTACCACATTTTCTGTACTAAAACAGGAGATGTACACAACATGAATTAGCCCTGATCCCATAACATTAGTGCGTTTGCTTTGTTTGTATTTGGGTGTGCTACATTATATATTTTTTTACCTTTACAAATGGAATTACTTGGATTTCAAACTGACAGCACTGAAAAATTATCTCATTTTACCGTTCTAAATCCAGCAGAGAAGTAACGGCTCATTAAGAGTCAATGCTCGCTTATTATATCCTGTGATCTACACAGCATGAATGTCTTCTCAGCCTTGACTGAACGACATAATAATACCGTTGCTCAGCCGTAATGCACTCAGCCAGCACATTGTTCCTTATTATCGTTGTGGCCACATATCATGGGTGTGACAAAATCATATCTGTGCAGTATGGAAATGTAACTAGATTATAGCGTTGAGCTCCTTCTGGGACTTACCCTGTATTTTTTTCCTACCCTGCCACAGTCAGGAAATTATAGGCACTTCCTTATCGTGTGTGTGTTTGTGTGGGTTGATATATATATATGTGTATGTCTCCGTGTGTATGTCTGTATGTGTCTCCAGGTGTTTTTGAGTCCTTCCACCTGTCCATCTGCCTTTGTGTGTGTCTCTGTGTGTTTGTGTGTGCGTGTTTCTATCTGTCCCTGTGCGTCTGTTTCCTCCCAGCTGTCTAAAAGTAATTGAAGCTCAATAGATTTTACAGCTGCTTTGTCCCACCAACGCTGACACCCGCCGTTCATCTGGATGCTGACTTTGACGATCCTAATAAACTTGAAGGTGACTCAGACCCACTTATCAGAGAAACACCAAGTGCTCAAGTGACAGCAATTTATTGACCTCGCCGCTTTCCATCCCCTCCAAGAAAACGTTTAGATGTTTAACTCATTCGCTGCTATTGACGAATATATGTATTTGTTTACTCAATTGTAAATTTCAATCTTAAAAACAACTTTACTGATGTACAATCACCAGTAGATGGCATTAATGCCCCATTTTAGAGATGAAATATAACATGAACATTAAGTTGACCATGTTGGGTATTTCAACATTTAAATAGGTCGACTAAATGTATCTGACTCTTAAGCTTCACCAGAATGATGTTTCTTCCATTCTTGCAGACGTACGCAGTGTAGCAATGCCAGCAAGGAATGAATAGACCCTTCAAAAAACAGGCAAAATCACAAGTTAAGGATCATTTCCAATTTAAATTGACAATGTGTAATATTAGACAGTTATTTATTTTGAAAATCCACTACAAATTTCACTAAGGTGTAAAAAAAAAATAAAACCATTATATTTTTTTTTAATATATGTCGTTCAAGTAATTGGTAATTATATTACATGGGGAGTCCCGTTCAAATGGGGGCAGCATATTTGTTTGAGCTACGGAAAGTAAAAAGCTTTCGCCAACGTAATTCAAATCACGTTTAGGATGTCAGTTTGTGTCTTGTGTGCAGCCGAGCAAGTTTCTGGTTAGTATGTCACTCACAAATAGAAACGGGGAAAAAAATTGTTTCTTTGCTAATCATAATTGGTTTCATGAAGGTGGACAATAATTGGTTTGAGAGTTAGGATGAAAAGTTGGTTATTCTACGCATTTGAGTTCACCCATCAAACACAAAGGAAAACTGCAGCAAAGACATTGCGACACAATAAGAATTTACCTTAGCCTGTGGCTTCCTTTATCGTGAATGGCGCCTGCATGTGTTGTCTTGTTCCATGTTGTTCATCCTTGTGTGTTTGGGTCGCTGTCCTGCATTCTACTTGACTGGTATGAGTTGTTTTTCATCTTCTTGATGTCCACGGAAGCCCGGGGTAACTAACCAGTGTTGACATATTTGCACAGATTCTGCCCTATTAATGCATTGAAACCAATGGTGAATTGTATTTGTATTTGCTCGCTCTCTCACTGGCTTGGCTGTGCTTCCAAAGCATTGTATCTCTGTGACTCCGTTGTGCATGTGCTGCATTCAAGTAACACCAGTAAACGGCAGCTGTAAATTCTGCACACCGCCTCTTAAAAAGTACCAAAAATAATGTTCATTTATTGCAAAGTGGAAAAGACACACAACACCAATACTTCCGTAAAAAGAAAAGATGTATGCAAAGACCGTCTTGGCTAGTTATAGCCAAGTGAAGCTTCTTGAAGCAGTGAAGCTTTGCAGCTGATTGGTTTGCACATTCAAGGTTCAAAGCTTGCTCTATGGCACAGGTGTCAAACTCCAGTCCTCCAGGGCCGGTCTCCAACATGTTTTCCGTTTTTCTCTCACCAACACATCTGATTCAAATGTTTAGCTTATTAGCAAGCTCTGCAGGAGCTTGAGAATGATCCAAATCATTTGAATCAGGTGTGTTGGTGAGAGAAAAATGGAAAACATGCAAAATGCTGGCCCTTGAGGACCGGAGTTAGACACCTATGCTCTATGGCATCATCAAGTGGTCTAAAAGCCCAAGAAGTCAAAAGTGTTGAGAATTCTATGGCTATTTGTTTGTGAAAATGACATGAATGTGCTTGTGGTAGTAATGAACAAAATACTACAAGTGTTATGAGGATAATTTGTGACTCATTTTAAATTGGAAATAATTGGTTTACCACAGTGTTTGGCTTTAAACAGCTTATTTTGGGGTTAAGTGTTTCAAGTGCTTTAGAAAGAAAGGGCAGGGAAGAATCTGGGATACAGATAAATGCAAATTCTAATTAATACAAATGTGGTTATGTTTTTTTTTTTCCTGTGTATCCTAGTAACACTAACAGTTTGTTCATTCTATCAATACTTGGTTCACATATGTACTTTTGGACCGCTACTGTTGTATCGTTATCATGTTTATATTAAGTAGTTTTTTCCTTCCCCTGTTAGAAGCAAATTAGAAATTTTAACCAGTAGGGGATGATCAATCACAAAATATGACCAGTCTCAAGAAAAAGACTACACCAGTGAAGGAGGAAAAAAAGAAGAAGTTGTTGAGCTCATGGGAGATCACAGGCAGCTCTGCTCCTAGGTTTACTGATGGAATATTGTTGGAAGCATCATCTGGAAGTGTCTTGAAAGACAATATTACATGTATGATATGTACCTATAATACGTATGTGTGAAGTAAATCGTGGGTTCATGTAAGTTGACCTCAAATGGTAACATCTACTTTGCTAATGCTAATTGTGATTGTTAACCGGTTGTTGGTCTGAAAATTAATAAAAGAAAAAAATCAACTCACGTTCAAAATTAGTAAATTGTTAAACAAATTGGGGTGGGGGGAGCATAACTCTTTTACTATTCAATTAAATAATTGATGGGATAGTAGTGTTAGAAATGTAGTCAGTCTTTGGTCATCTCTTAATGGATGTCTTATTGTTTGGTGGCAACTGCTCTTGAATTCTTTACACACTTGAGTTGGAGGCCGAGTTTGTCAGAGTGAAACGTAGTTGGCAGCCCGATTCGCAGGCAACAGAAGGGGAGAGAGCGTTTTGGAGTGACTGGAGGGGCTGAGTTGAACGCGAGCAAATGTCAGACACATTGCCAAGTGTGTCTACGTGTGTGCGCGCGTGCACTTGGCATCCGCACCATCCTAACAGGCCCGCTGTCAGATTTAAAATGCCAGCATCTGACTGCGGCTCACTGCTAGTTCTTCTTCATTGCTTTGTTCCCCCCTCCACGTCTTAACATTCCCTTTTTCTGCGTCTTTACTTCCACCTGATTGACAGAGATCTGAACAGAAAATGGAGAAGTTCATGAATGCAGGAGTACCTCCAAAACAGAAAGTCACCACATTTAAAGTTTCGGACAATGCAGTCATTAAACCTGGTATGCGCACATCCAATTTCTTGCTTCATCTGATGCCATTTTAATTGCAGTATGAAAAAAAAGTATCTGAATTGTTGTGCTTCTCTGGGGCTAGGCACTCCGCTATATGCTGCACATTTTCGTCCAGGCCAATATGTGGATGTTACAGCCAAATCGTAAGTTCTGCTTTCCTCATTGATTACGCTCACATTTTTTTATGACGCACTCATCACAGCTGGGAAGTTGGGCTGGGAAACAAATTGGATTAGTTTTTATTTTTTTTTAAATCAGACATTTGATAATGCGGCATGGTGGTAGACTGGTTAGAATGCCCAAGACTCACAGTTAAGAGGCACGAGTTCAACTCCAACTCACTCTGGCCTTCCTCTGTGGAGTTTGCGTGTTCTCCCCGTGCCTGCCCACACCTTTCTCTCTAGGCACTCTGGCTTCCTCCCACATTCCAAAAACATGCATGTCAGGTTTATTGGACACACAAACCAGTTCAGGGTGTCCCCCACCTAAGGCCCGAAGTCAGCTGAGATAGGCACCAGTAAGCCTGCAACCCTAGTGAGGATAAGTGGCTACAGAAAATGGATTGATGGATGAGGCATTTTATAATTTGCCAAATCCTGAAATGGTGTTTTTGCACAAGTGGCAGATTGTTGAATGGTTCTTTTACAAGACAATTTTACAATAGTTACTAACTGCCTAATTCTAGAATTCATGCAAGTTATGCTCAACACTAAAAGTCATTTAAAATCTGTATAAATTTTTGTCTAAACATTTTGCACAGGATATACTATTTCTAAATATATGGTTGGTTTAGGAAGGTTTATTTTATGTGTATACTTTATTTTGTTAGTCATAGAATTTTCAGATTTTGGACCTTAAAATGCGCAATTTAAATGTTTACATAATTTCCTGTAACATCAAAGACATTTACATTCATTAATTTTCTTGAGCCACTTATCCTCACAAGGCTTGCTGGTGCCCAGTCCAGTTGTCCACGAGCAGTAGCAGCAGGAGACACCCTGAACTGGTTGACAGCCAGTTGCAAAGAGACAAACAATCATTCACAGACCCAATCACACCTAAGCACAATTTATGTTCAATACACCTACCGTATATGTTTTTGGAATGTTGGAGAAAGCCGGAGTGCCCGGCGAGAACCCACTCGGCCTCAGGGAGAAATGCAATCTCCTCACAGGAAGGCTGGAGGGAGTTGTATTTGAACTCGAGTCTCTGAATTGTGAGGCAGATTTTCTAACCACTGTTCCACTGAGCCGCTAAGGCATTTACACTTTGTCTATATTAAAGAAGCACATTGCTTGTCTTTTCCTTCTGCTACTCTAATATTAACAGTTAATAGCATCTATGTTTCATTACTATATCCCTTTAAGCCACAAATTGAATACAAGTGGTGCAGTAACGCACCTAGAAAGAAATCCGAACAGTATTCTTCAATATCTTCTCAAATAACTCAGAAAGGCACACCAAAAAGAGCATAATGGCCATGTAGTGTGACACAAATATTTGCCTTTTTGACTGTCATTACTGTATATTTTTACAAAGTACAATATTATGTAAGGCTACTTTACCTCATTAAAAAGCACATTAGAACATGTTTTGTTTTTTCGGTGAGACGGCCGGAACAAATTTCCATTCATATAATAGTTTTTCATAGTTGTGCAATGCAGTAATGTGTGTGTACTGAATGTGTGTGTAGTATTGGTAAAGGCTTTCAGGGCGTGATGAAGCGTTGGGGATTCAAAGGTCAGCCAGCCAGCCACGGACAAACCAAAACACATCGCAGACCTGGCGCTTCGGGACCCGGAGGAGTAAGACACGCACACCCAAATGCCATCCATCCTTAAAATGGACACTTGGGCTTTTAAAATCTGTTAATATGTTCTCAGGATCCAGGCAAAGTTTTTAAAGGGAAGAAGATGCCGGGAAAAATGGGCAACATCTACGTCACAGCTTATGGACTCAAGGTGAACATATACACACACATAAATCTTAACAAAGGCAGCTTTGACCTTGAGTGTCCGCAAAGGCAATCCCGGTGCAATAATTTTCCCATTTGTCCGCCCTGCCAGATATGGAGAGTCAATACCAAGCACAATGTGCTGTATGTTAACGGCTCCGTCCCTGGCCACAGGAACTGCTTACTGAAGGTAAAAAATAATCACACGCACGCACGCACGTCTTTAAAAGTGAACTTTGCAAACAGCGTCCGACCCCTGCACGTTTGCTGGGGGAGGCAGAGATTGGTGACCTTGCACCTGTAAAGGAGCGTCTCACCTGTGCGGCACTGCGATCCATCCTCATTGACACTATGCTATATCAGCATTGTGCGTACGGGCGGTGATGGAAGGGAGGCGGGGGGGAAATGCACTTTAATGATCTTAGTGATATCCACACCATCCATCTCCATACTCGGCTGGCCGGGCTCATCGCGTTTGTGCGTGCGCAGCCTATTATTTGTTTTGCAGACGAGCAATAATGAATACAAATGCGCTCCGCTTTTTAGCTCACGCGGACATGCGCGCGCCCACCTCCACCTGGACTCACTTCAGATTACATTATCCCAAAGGGTACACATGCAGTTTTATTAACATTTGTTATTGGATCTGTTGTTTTTTTTCTTGGGTCCTCGTGTCACATTTGTGTTGCTTTATAATCAAAACTGCACCCGTTACCAGAGATGCCCCCCCCTTAAAAAATAACTGTACAGTGAACCCTCATTTATGACAAAGGATACATTCCACATCCACCTGTAATTGATGAAAACATGCATTTACTTATTAAACACTTACTGATAAACGTATTAAATCACAATAGTAGGCTTTATCCACTGTCAAGAAATGGAAAACAATCGTATAAATCCATTTTGAGGACATATTGATCAAATCAGATTCCTGAGGTCAGCGCCAGCATTTGAACACTTTCTTTTTTGCTTTGATTTGTGTGCAAACATGTGAGGTACAAGCAGGTAAAGCACTGGCGAATAGGGAACATTTCTCAAAAGAGGCTCGAGCCTTTCGTCCGCAAGCTTAATGCTATTGCTAGCACATAATAGAACATATATGTATAATCTTTTAACTCATATTTGAACCCAACGGTGCAGTGATACTTTTACGCATTCAGTTTAGCAGTGCTCATGGTCATACTTTCATTATCCTCTAAATTGTAGTGTACAGTCATCCATTTACAAAATATCTCTCTTCCTTATATATATATATATATATATATTTTTTTTTTTGCGTGCTGGAATTGGTCAAACGGAATTTTCCATTAATTTGAATAGGATTTGAGTTACGATACAGTCATAGAACAAATTAAGCTTGTCAATTCGGGATATAATTAATTGAATTTTCAAAGTGTAGTTTTTTACCCATGACTTACATGATGATATACTTATCATCACCTAAACGCTCATGAGAAAACACCAATCAAAGCTTTTTTAAAAGAAAAAAAAAGACAAAAAAGCAAATTAACCCACATAGCCTCCTTTGCTGCAGGAAAAAATACAAGCGTAACACCCTTTACACCATGTCAGGAGCCTGAAATAAGAAATTAAAACGGGTATAAACACAGATAAGGCAAATTGTGTACAAGATGCTACCACCGGGCTTAATGATGTAACACGCCTGCTTGCATCACTGAGCAAAGGATCTTAGCACTCTATCGTTCTGTTATTTTGTGTGGAAACATACACACATAACAGTATACAATACGCAAATAGACAAAATTGCTGGTACGTCACTAATAATGAAAAAAAATCCCTAGTCGGTCGCAGAAACAACTTGAATCTGACAAAAGTGAAAATGATTGCAGTGTAACAGAAATGTATTTGTTAACGGAACTCTTGAAATATGTCTGGAAGAAAAAGTTGGAAATCAGTAGAATATACAAGCCAATTCAAATTCAAGTGTCTAATCAGTCAGTTGCCCTTTTTAAAGGGTGACAATTAGTCATTGTGCTGGTGACATGGTGTGTACTACACCAAGCATGGAAGCAAAGGAGAAAGTTGTCTTGGAAGATTCGAAAGAATATTTTTGAGAAGTATGTTAAAGATACTGTATAATATTGAAGACCAACTGCAGTTGGTCACTTTATACATAAATTTAAGCTCCTCGGGACTATGGGGTATATTTCAATCAATCTGTGTTATATATATTTTCTAGGTGAAAGATACTAATTTACCAACCAGGTCGTCCACCCTGCGCAGCCCTCCTTTTCCCACCTTCTTCATGGAGGAGGAAGGCGACCTTCCTGAAGACCTCTACGACGAGGACATGTTCATTCATACCGAGGCATCATTGTCACTCACCTGACCGCGCGCACCCCTTAATGGTATTGTAAACCTCCAATAAAGTGTAACTCAAGTTAAACTTCTTGAGTTTCTTTCTCTTGAAACCATGGCAACTAGAAGTGACGTCACTAGAGGATCCCCAAGCAGAGAGAGAATGAAAGAGAACGAGTATAATATCGGCGAAGGTGACAAATGGGGCGGGGGATTATTTGCTCTCTTTCACACAGCTCAAGCCACTGCAGACAGAAGGAAAATGATAGGACTGCGTAGAAGCCATGGAACTCAGCACAAAGGAGTTTGAAACGGGCAAAAGGTTAGCCAGGGGAAAGGTGGAGGCTGACAAAGGTTTGACATTTGTGCTTAAGAGGATAAACGAGGACATTAATGTTGCAGCAGGAGGCGCTTGGTGTTTAAGCGCACCTGTGTGTTTCTGTTCAGCCGTATTTAGATGAGCAAGCATCCTGCTGCGACCCTGCTACTTCCTCCCATGCACTGTGGGGACCCTTTAAATGAGAACCCTGGCCTCCAAATTATGATTAAACCTCTGCCCCGTAAAATTGTATCCCATTCATGGCCGCTTAATCACTTACGTGTAACGAAAAAAAAAGACATTTGAAAAATGCGCCAAATTATACTTTGTCTTCCTTGACCACACTTGTATATCAAGTCATTTACAGAGATTCATAAAAACGTGTTTTTAAGAGCCATATTAAGCAACAAAAAGGTTATTTTGCCAATAATTAATTGGATAACAATTATTTTTTTGTACTATTAATACATTTGAAAATTGAAACCACTGAAAATGACACCACGTGCTGGAAGCTCAACTCAGCTTCTAAAAGTCACATGACCATCAAGCAGTATGTGGTGAAGGCCTTCTAAATCAAAACCACCAACCAGTATTTTGCTTGTTGTAAAATTGCGTATAAATTAATTTCCCACATTCATTACTCTTGATGTAATAGCGTGTGACTTGACTGCGCAGCCCAGTTATTTGTGGGTTATTATTAATGATATTAATATAAATATTAATACAATAGCTATGTTCATTTTTTTCCAATCATATATATATATAATATATATATATATATACACACACACACACACACACACACACACGCACGCACACACATTGTGGGTGCACCATATAATATCCCCCATCTTACGGCTCCATAAGGCAGCAGGTGCCACTTTGAAATGCAAATGATATCTTTTGAACGTCCTGTTAGGTGCAGCATATAATCAGGCTCTTGGGGGGAGGGCACTGAGTACCCGTTTTTGTCTTTTCATCCAGAACGACACTTGAAGGCAGTTGTCATTGAGAAATAATCGAAGTTCTATTTAATCACAGATATGTTTGAGAGTTGAGGTCTCAAGATATTCAGCCCGAGCTCATCTTTTCACCTGCTCACCAACAGAATATGCCGTCCCACAAACTGAGTCAAAATTGTAAAGCATACATTTATCCAAAATGTCTAGAACGAAAATTTAGGGTGAAATGAAGTCCGCCATTCAATAGCTTATTGATGAATCCATTGATTTAGAAGTGTCACTCTCAATTCTTTTGCCAACTCAGTCTTAATGATTTAGATTCTTGATTTATTCAGTTTGAGAAAAAAAAGGCGCTTTAAATTGGATTAAATGCTTGAAAGGGCTTGGCATTGAACTAAAGTTCATTCACAACAAAAAGCTGACTGAACAGTTTGCTTGGATGGAGAAAGGAAATACTACTACTACTCTGTGTACACATTTTGATTTGTTTTGATTTCCCCAATGATTATTCCAAAACCGCATAATTTATATTCTTTATCCAATAAGCAGTTCTCAAATGCGGATATGAGTACACCTAGGCGTGTATGAGATTTTACCAGGGTTTGCCGCATAGATCAGCAAATCAAATTTAATGATTTTTAATGCCATGACAGAATCACTGCATTTTCAAAGTAATAGCAAATTAAATGGAAGATGACACCTGACTCCAATGCAAAATGTTAACCTTTGTCATTTTATGTAGCTGAGCATTGTCATTGATTATGCAGTTTTTCAGCCACTGAGCTAGAAACAAAATGATGTTACACATTCATCTAGGCAAATACAAATCAAATATGCCTTGAGATATCACTATGAATTTACTAAACTGTGTTCTACACAAATATCTTGTATTCAGGCCCACTTGTCTCAACACGGTATTCTGATTATTATTTGTGGAAAAGGATTTAAGCAGCAAACTCTACCAATTGGTGTTCCATCCCGTGGTAGCCATTTTTCTCCTAGAACGTCTGAAAAAGTATATTTTGCTCTTTAATGCTTATTCCACAACATTAATCAGAATGCTGTATTTAGAGTCGTGGGAGCAAATACAACATACAATTTGTGTTGTTGGGGCGTCATAGTGAATGGGTGGTTAGCACATCCGCCTTACAATTAAGAGTCCCGGTTTCAATTCCAGCTCACTCAACCTTCCTGTGTGGAGTTTTCATGTTCTCCCTGTGCCCGTGTGGGTTCTCTCAGGGCACTCTGGCTTCCTTCCACATTCCAAAACCACATATGGTAGGTGTATTGGACTCTAAATTGTCCTTAGGTGTGATTGGGTGTGTGAATGGCTGTAAAAGGATAATTATGAAGGATTTTGAGTGTAAAATAACATGCGTGAACGCACTTTCACATTTTCCTCATAATAATAACAATGATGATTGTAATAATCAGAACTTTTTGTCTTAGTTTCCCCAACTACGCCTGATAGAAATCTTCCACTAGCCCTCTCTGATTGGTTTCCCCCGTCTATCAAAGTGTCACATCGCAGAATGCCTTGTAATTTGTTAAGTACTTTTTCGGCTGAATCCAAACATTTCGGAGGGAAATTACTTGGACGTCAGAGCGAGGGTCTTTTGGAATTTGAACACAGTGTGACTTGACGGATCGGGCCTTCAGCTTCTGTTGGCTAAAGAAGCCAGCGATCTGATTTCCATTAGTAATGAGCTCACACAAAGACACACACACACACATTTAATGTCTAAGCAAGCAAAGATTCAAATTGCTCAGCACTTGTGTGGTTACTTGTTGTTGGACCGACACACACAAGGTTCATTCCCTGTGTATGTAATATGAATTATTGAGTGTGTTATTTTAGGGACAGCTGGCTCGCGGGCACATTAACTCCCTCAATCAGACATGCGCTCGCAAAGCAGTCGCAGTTGAGCTGCAAGAGAATATTCAAATGAAGGAATTGTTCATACAATTTCACACTGGCTTGTAAACAGTCAGCTAGGATTTAGCATGTTTGCATGAGCTCCTTTGAGGGGTGGATTTAATCAATGCTTTCATCAGGCAGGACATTATTTTTTTTGCTTTATGCCTCATCAGAATATTATTTACAGCTGCTTACGGACTGATGAGTTCCGCATAATTCTGTCAGAATACAATTGAACTTTACTAAGGTATTTTTCTGACTCTCAGAAAAGAAATTGAGCAAGTAATTTTTTGTCACGGGCCACTTTATAGAGTTGTGGTTATTTTTTTGTGCTCAGGTCAACATGACAGTGCTTTGATGACTTCTTTGTGCCAAGGACCGATGTTGAAGTGAGGTTTTCAATGGAACAAAATTAGTGTGGGAATGTATGTGGCAGATGGCAAAAATCTGTGAATAATTGACAGCATTCCAAATACTTTTGTGTACAGATGGCGAAAAAAAATGGAGAGTACATTAAAGCATGCATCCAGCATGTAAATAATTATGAAACCCTGTTATATACAGTATATAGAGAGAGAGAGAGATTTTTTTTTTTTTTTTTTTGCTTTGGGCCAAGCACAAAACAGCGAATTAATGATATTTACAGCAAATGATGGCGAGATCCCCAGAACGTGCAAAATCGATTTCTTTGTTGGGTGGTTTCAAGATACATTTAATGCTTAAAAGCCAATGGCTTCCCCGACAACATTTTCCCAAGGAGCGTTCTTAACTCTTGATGAGAAGGGATTTGGCTGGGTAAAGGCAGGAACTGGCCCCAGGGCCTCGAGTGTGACACCTGTGTTAGAATATCACCACACGCCCTTAAGCTTTACTCCCGGTGGTCCCGCTGCGCTCGGCCCCTCTCGTGTGTGCACATCTGCGCCCCTCGGGTGCGTACGCCCCTCTCCGCCTAACATCCCCTCTTCCGCTTTGGTAAATTTGGGCTCCTTCCCCGCGGCATCTCTGGGTGAGCCTCGACGGGCGTTCCTACACCTGCCCTCTCGATGCGTGCGCTCGTGACCTTACAGAACGCACCCTCTTCCATTTTCGGTCTTATCCCACTTGCTCCCCCACAATTAGAGGTAGGACTTATGAGGTATCTCCATGGCAACACAGCAAGAAGCTCTTAGTTCCTCTCCACTCCTTCACCTCATCTCCTTTTGCGCTTTGTCTGAAGGCTAATTGAGGAGATTGTTCAAGCAAGGTCACACATGCTTCCTCACTTGACTTACAGTAAAAGTGTCCCGTTTCTCAGCCTTGGATGCTTGGTACTGTGAAGGCACCTCGTGCTTTCTGGATATCAAATAACATCTATTAAGATAACTATATAACCTTTCGGTAATTTGTAGGGGGTGGGTTTAAATGAGCCGTGTTGTGATTAGGCGGGAAATGTCAGTGGTTTTTCAGCCGGAAATCTTCACCGCAAGAATGTAACCGCGGGGTATGGGGTAAATCAATACCGAAACCAAGCGAGGAGGCTGAAGGAGAAGGCGAAGATAGGAGACGGAAAGGGAACAGTGAAGACATCAGAAGAGGGGACGTTCTCCGAGTCAACTTGTGTTTCCTCTCTGTGACCTTTCACACTCAATGAGCAGTGGGACAAAAGAATTAGGACGCGTCAATTCATCAATTATTTAACCGGTCGGGCGCTCTGCTAGAACCTTTAACTCCGGTCTTCGTCTTTGCGAGACATTTTCAACAAATCATTGATTCCTTTGGGGAAAAGCGAGCAAAGTAAAGTCCATTAGCGCATGCTTGGTTGAATCTTAGGTGGATGATCTTTGGACCTCCAACCTCATCAAAAACAGGTTCAGGTGCAAGTTGGGTTTGTATAGCTCCATCCTTTTTATTTTTTTTAAAGGGAAAGTCAATCCAAAACCTCTCCTCACTATTCCTTTTACTATTGCATCTGTCGAATATTGCAAAGAGTTGCTCAGGGCTCCAAAATCAGGTCAGCTGCGATTGGTTGTTACCTGAGCCCCTATACATATTTTATATATATACACACACACACACACACACACACACACACACATATATATATATATATATATATATATATATATATATATATATATATATATATATATATATATATATATATATATATAAAATGTATGTGTATCTGGGCGTTCATTGACGTATAGTCCTGCATCGTTTACATCCATAGATGTTAATGGCAGTAAATGAGGTAATCAGATTTAAACTCGTGGGGCTGTATAGAGCATATTATTGGGATAAATTTTTTCTTTAGTTTGACTTTTAAGGTTTTTTTTGGGCTACATGTCATAACGCATTAGTAGTTCATTATAGATTTTGTGTACATTGTTCTAACGCATGCTAATACTATTCTTAAATTGAAGCATTACAATATTTTTAAGAGCTTCTGAGTGATTTTCACATCGGTAATACAGTGAATTTAAAAAGTCTACACACCCCTGTTTAGAGTTTTTGCTGATGTGTAATCGCGTCTGTCTGGCGGAGCATAACAAAAATGGCAACTTCATTCAGTCATTTCCATTGCATCATAAAAGTTCGCAAGCTATTTCCAACACTTTAAACAACATCCACATATGTAATATATTATAATAATAATAATAAATTCACCAAAATGTGATTGTGAGGTTTTGCCGATAATAATTCAAACAGATACATCATTTCCAAATGGTTTTCACCGTTGATGACACCTTCACCCATTTTAAAGATCTTTTTCATCCTTTTCCAATTGTGCGCATTAGTTTTATAACTGTGGCTGTTTTCAGAATTCCGTTCAAACTTTAAATGGAGTTAGCGCAGACTTGCCATCTTTTAATTTGCCTCTGATAAACTCCAAATTTCATGTGTTATAGTTGGCTTTTCTTGTTCAGAGCAGCAGCTAGTGACAACACAAAACTTTCATCTTAGGATATAAAAAGTTGTTTACTGTCAGCTTGTGTTATAAAAACAATTGCGACAAAACCCTACTTGCAATGTTGAAGGTTGAATATGAATGTTGTTTTTGATCACAGCCGTATCCAGGTTGTAAGAGAGTAAGCACACATGTGCAACCACATTCAAAATTTATTAATTTAGTTGTTTAAAATTCTGTCGAGTTTTACAGATTATAGTTCATATCTTACAATGTAGAATCTTGAAACAATTCATTCTATCCCACAGACCAATTTTAAATATTTTTATGAGTCCAGAAATTCAATCCCAGGTTAAAAAAATTTCAGTGTTTGACTAATGGTGTTTCTAAAAATGGCTGGTAATAAATCACTTAAGTACTAAAGTAATCAAATTTTAATGACAGCACT
Source organism: Hippichthys cyanospilos (assembly GCF_059441005.1). Taxonomy (NCBI): domain Eukaryota; kingdom Metazoa; phylum Chordata; class Actinopteri; order Syngnathiformes; family Syngnathidae; genus Hippichthys; species Hippichthys cyanospilos. Next base: position 8,510,227 of record NC_142389.1, on the reverse strand, counting down.
TTAAGATTACTTTAGTATTAATAATCGATTACTTTAGTTTTTTAGTACCTAAAGTAATGGATTAGTTCAGTAATTCTGTAATTAATTACTTCAGTACTTTTTTACTTAATTCATACTGGCTTCTACATAGGTTTGATTGTCAGGACGTAAAAAAGACGCATAAAACATGTTTTTGGAATTGAATGATTAATTTCATTTTTTTTACATCACAAAAAAACTGGCATTTGCACAAGGGTGTGTCAACTTTTTCTTTTCTCTGCAGCCTTGATGATTAATTGATAGAAGTAATTAACGGTAAAACCGCATAGAATATCTGCAGAGTATTTAACATTATCAAATGAAAGATTAATTTTATTTGTAGTGTTTTTAATAACTTTTTTTGCACTCCAGTAATTATAAGTCACCATAATAAACTTTCTGCCATCCTGTTCTACTTTATTTGTTTATTATTTTAATCAGACAGGCTGGGGAAACATAAGGTTCTAATTCCTCCTTGTGGTCCAAATAGATGCGAGCATACCGCGTTAAGGGCGATGGGGTCTTTATTATTGACTTGAAGATCTGCATTCTTCACACCTGTAATCTCCAACTAATTCAGGGGCAACAGTAATTGCATTGTCGTTAGCTGAAAACGTCAATGTTATTCAACGCATCTCAACAGGAGAAAAAAAGTTTTAAAGGGCTGCGGCCCGCACGATGATGAAATCTGACAGCATGTTGATTGGTGGCCATTTGGGTGAAGCGACCCTTTAAGCTGGGTGTGTCTGTACAACATAACACACTTCCTTTTGTACATGCACACACACGATGACATTTTCCCACCTCAATAGAAAGTCAATGGGCTGGGCTCACAGGCAAAAAGCAAACACAAAAGAAACATCACAAAGAAGGATTTGACTCCCCCTTCGTGATATTTCATAACGTTGCTACGCTTGAACAAATGCTAAGAAAACTGAAAGAGTGGGTGCAACAGAAGCTACTTTTTGCTACAGATTGAAGTTGCAATGATTAACTCATCAACAAGCGATAAATAATCAAAATAATGATAATTGTGTGTCTGAAGTTTCTGAAGAAAATATGCCTAGAGTTACCGCAACAAATGTAGTTCCAAGTACTGGCATAGTGCTGATTGTGTGGTTGCGTGAGTGTGCATTTTTTTACGGTATTTGGCTGGAAAATATTTCACAGGGGTTACATAGTTGAAAAAGGTTCGAGAATCACTGCATTAGAGACCTAAAATTGTCAAAATTTAACAAATTTTAGCTTCTCGATAATTTACATTGTGATTTAGTCCTCGAAAAGATGAACTCTTTCATTGTCAGTCCAATAAAAATGGACCTTTCATGTCCATAGCCATCATTAGCAAGGAATGAGTTAAATGCTCTTCCGCAAAATGAGCATTCAGCTATTTATTGCAGCTGCGACATGTAGAAAAAAAAACGTATTCACATTATTAAGCTAATAGTTGCTGTTGTTCTACAGATACAGTTTACATCAAGATGGTGTGTGTAAGTTTGATCACATGCTGTCTAATTGTGTTGCTCCACCTTTTATGTTCACATATTTATCACTTTAATATGAACTTACTTTCCTAAGGTAAACCTGATGTTACTTTAAATAGAAGCGCATTTCACTTTTTTTAATGCTTAGTTTGATATAAAACCTAATTGTGGTGGCAATAAACAGCTGAAATCCTTTCTCATGGGTCAGCAGAAGCATGACTGCACATGTGTGAACCACTTATAAAATATAGTGCAAATTTGACACGAAAAATGTATTCACACTGTAGAAATTATCACTCTGACAGAATCAGTTCACGATCTTGCCGCTGACAAAGAGTGAATTCAAATGAAGCTGCAGATGAGTGGTTTGGTTTTTAAAGTGCCAGAGGCTATCAAGTCTACTGCAGGCGACGCTTTGGTGGGTTCCTGGTGGTGCAACGCTGCCATCTAGTGGTTATTACGATACACTTTTTTTTTCAGGGACGAGAGTTTGAGAGGTTGAGCAGGGTGACGTCTCACATGAGGGCATGGAAAAAGCGTGGGATTCTTATGTGGAGTTTGCGCATTTTACTATCTAAGGGAAAAGTCATTGTCCATGTGTGGGATACAGATATTGCAATAAAAAAGGGGAAATATTTAAAACGGGCATGACAGTTTATTGCACAGATATACTGTAGCCTTGTTTGACTAAAATTAAATCTACATCCCGGAATGTGAAATGCAATTGAAAATAAAACTGCTTAATTTCGTTGGCCCTGTCAACTTTTTTTAAATTTATATTTGTTATACACGAAAGAATTGTATGTATTTATTAGTTTTTTTTGAAGATCATTTTAGTGTTGATGTTTTTAATCCATGTATACATATTGTTTCATGCAACAGATTTGCTTGCATCATTGCATCCGGAAAGAGGAAATCATTATTTTTGAGAGGAAAATGATATTTTTACTTTTTACTATTTTTGGAAATGAGCTCAGTCGTGTTCTACATATTTAATTATTCTTGTCTCAAAAACATACAGCAAGTCTGCAGATGTTATTTTGTAATAGTCTGCATGAATACTGTCTTTTCCCAGCTGGTAAAATATTTGACACATTATTTGCCCTTAAATTTTCATTCATTTTTTTCTGAGAAATGGTTGATAAAAATTCTTTACCACGTGAGGCTATTTTTTGTCACATATTTCTCATTTTAACGACGAGGTTAGAGTGAGCAAGTTGGAGGGCAGGTCAGAGTGCTTTCAGGAAGAGTTGAGTATCACCGAGAGCGACACAAAGTCCACTTCAACTGATGCCAACCTATTTATATAGACAGAGAGTGGCAGGAAGGACAACTTCACCTTCAGTCGATCCATTTAGGAATGTGGGGTGCTCTCCTAGGAGAAGAAAATTAGAAGATAGAAGTGAGCCAATCAGGCCTGCAGCTATGTGCCAATATGGCCGAGCTGGCAAATATGTGAGATGTTTAATTCAAAGTGAACAAAGAAACTGACGTGTCAGTGACTGGAGATGGCAGATTCACGTCGTGAACACGAAAGAGGAATTAATCACAAGCCTGACATTATGAATAATTTATTAAACACAAGAGAAGAGCAAGGCTGCGAGGGAGCTGGAGCATTGCTATTGTCTCAGTAGACTGAATCTGATGTTTTATACCCTGAGGAAATGGAATAAAAATGGATAACTTATACGTGGCTCTTTGGCCACTCTTTTAGCATCAAATTACCCCCCCCCCCCCCCCCCCCCCACACACACACACACACACATTAAGAACACATCATGGTTTAAATACTACTATGACAAGCTAATTATATAAAAACAAAATAACAAAACAAATATAAAAATGTATTACAATCAACATTTAAATAAAGAGATATTTGTGGACACTAGAAGTGAGAATTTTAAGGAAAAACACCAAATGTCAACTAAAATTTCAGGTATATTTCTTCTCAAGTGCCTTTAGTGTAGATATAATTTGCGATCTAACACAATATATTTTAGGCATCTACGTATTTAGTGCTGCAACGATTAATTGACAATTCATTACCAAAAAAATCGATAATTATTTTGAAACCAGTCCAAATGCTCAGATTTTCAGCCACTCAAACTGGTAATGTTCTCAAATTTCTTTTGTCCTGTATGTAAGCATTGTGTTCAATCAAAATAAAATATTTGCTAAAAAATCTGTTTTTACAATGGAAAATAATTATCACTTTTTTTTGGTTTTTATTTGCCATTTTTTGACGTGTTGGAAACCAAATCAGCAACCTAATCGAGGAAAAAAAAAAGGTTTTTTTCAAGGTCAGTTTTTAAACCATGTCCTGCTATTTGTTGTGTTTTTTAAATAAAGTGACGGAGATTAATGCAATTTTAAAATGTGATCCATCTTTAATCGGCAAACAAAAGATAAGTTAATTGATTGTTAAAATACTATTTGTTAGTTGCAGGCATCCCTTACATTTATTCAGTTGAGCTAATTTAGTTATTAAATAAATTGGAACTGAAGGAATGTGGCTGCTTGGCTCTCTTCTACTAAATAAATTGTCCACAAGGCGGCAGCAGAGCTCCATATCATTTTGTTTAACCATTGTCAAGTCAGTTTATAAAACGATTTCACAATCAAATGTTGCACACCTTATAATATTGTCAATTTATTAGGGAATCAGAAGCATGTAAAATTTACCAAAACATGAAAAACTATCAATAAAAAAAAGAAGCACTGATAAAACTAAAACTACTTTCATACAAATGTACTGACATTGGCACCAGATTAGGACAATTTGCTTACACTTGATGAATCATTTTGTGCTTATTTTGTGAGTTTCGACCTGAGTTTTAACCAACCTAGTGGGTTTGACATTCTAAGTTGTGTTGCGTGTCTAGAGTTAAATGTGCCTGCTGCATACACTGTTGTCTCAGTTCCACTTTTTGTCCCTAAAAGTGAAGGGGTGTACTGTTTGTATTCTGGATCTTAATGAAGGTTAGAATCTAAATAGATAATGACTGTTTATCATGATAACAACTCTTTGAATAGAAAGCCGTTTGAGCATTTATTCCATTTTCGACTCAAGACTGTGTGTGTGTGTGTTGTATATATATATATATATATATATATATATATATATATATATATATATATATATATATATATATATATATATATATATATATATATATATATATATATATATATATATATATATATTATATATGTTTAAATATAGCACAATGAGGGGGCTAGAAGTGCTTAATCCAAGGGCTGCACAATTATCTAGATACCTACAGTATACACTATGTCAAATCGAGCACTTTGTCACCCTACCACCAGGGGGCAAACGCAAGGTTAAGACTTCATTAAGCCTAAGAAATAGCAAGCGAGCAAATCCAGCAGCAAAGGCTGAAAAAGACTATTTTTAGCTAAATACCATAAACCAGTGGTCCCCAACCACCGGTCCACAGACCGGTACTGGTAATTTGCGTACATTTTTGTACATTTTGAGTTACAGTACAGTTTTGAGGACGAAAATTCCTTTTGCCATAGTTGCTTGCTAAAATCTAAACTTGCTAGCCATATCTCGACTCAACTTAGCTGTTTTATTTCACTTAAAAAATGCAGAAAGTCAAATGTGACACTTAACAGCATTGCACCAACTACTAGCAAAAAAGGCTTATTCAATGTCAGATTTTTTATTTTTTTTTTGCCTTGCTTATCAGTGGTTGGTATCGACATCTTTTACAAGTACTTGATACATTTAAATAAGAGAGGTATCAGTATTGGTGCTTTGTTACTGCATTAGTTGTTAAATGATTGAGCTGGATCGAATAAATGCTCAAACAGATTTTTATTTTTGGATTGGCGTGAGTGAAGAATATGAGTCACGTGAGTGGCGGTAAAGATCGAGTGCTAACCGGGCTGCACTTTGCCCTGGATGGTGAAGAAGGAGGCTGAGTGAGATGAGGAGAGGAAGGAGAAGGACGAATATGTCCATCTTCTTTTTCCACGCTTGAGTAATAAGAACTGGAGGGCCGACCTTTGGCGGAATGCTGAGCAGATTGCTGGCGCGTGGGGGCGGAGTACCCCCCAGGTGCGGAGTGACGACTAGATGTCTGGTGTCGCCCAGGCGAGGGGTGCAGGAACGGCGAGGAGTGGCGCCCGGAGAGGGGCTCACGGTAACTGTGCCGATGCTCCTTGGAGCTTTTGGGAGATTTGGGCACCTTGGATGCACTCTTAGGAGATTTGGTTGTGTGATAGGGGGCGGAGCAATGGGAGTTGGCGGCTGCCGGGTCTCCATTGTTTGCGACTTTGTAGAGGAAAACATCGTACTGAAGGGGAGAGCTCTTCTCTTGGCGTAGCTTGGCATCTTTTGGGAGGAGAACTTCCAGACCAATTGTGACTCCGTCCTGGTGTAGAAATATGGCAAGTAGAGAAGGATGCAGAAATGCAGGAACGCTCATTGGGAGGGATGCCAAGCTATGCAGATCTACACACTCTGAAAACTGCATCATTGGGTCAAAATAATAAACCCCTCCCTCTATCTATTGGGTCAAAATAATAAACCCCTCCCTCTATCTATCTGTCTGTCTGTCTGTCTGTCTGTCTGTCTATCTATCTATATTTATAGTATTGATTTATATTATCTGATTTTGTACCCCACACCAATAACTGAACCCTAGTTCATTTAAGTCAATTTGAAATAATGGTGTTGAACTGTTTCAAGGCATGGAATTTAAAACATTTTGAAAAATATGATTAAAAATATAACATAATTGTCAGTGGCAGGTTTTCTAAGTATAACACGCTTTAAGTTGATAAAAAAAAAACAAAAATCCAAAGTTTTTTAACATGACAAACATTTAAAGATTATAATATATATATATAGAATATTTTAAAATAATTAGATAAGCTTTGTTTTCTTAATAAAAAAAAAATGCTTAGCATAGTAGCATTTTTAATTGATCTTAGCATGTTTCATAAATGCAAGATTTACGAATACATTTATCTGTGTTTTGCCTTCACGTAAAACATTTTGGACATCCATGTTTTAGCGCCTATTTTACATCTATTTGAATACTATGCATTTTTTTTTTTATTTATTATTTTTGCCATCCTCTATTGCACTTTGTTGCTAAAGCAGATTTTTTTCACCTTTTTGTATTGGATCCCATTGGAATGTACATGTGTCCCGAATGTATTGGCTTCATCCTCTATTTTTCAAGGTCCCCCGGATTTGGAATAAGCAAGTGGCTATCCATGGTGCTGAATCGGCACTTTGTGTGTTTCTGTGCGTGCATGCGCGTGCGAGCAGCCTACAGTAGCACAAAAGCGGGGTCAGTGGAGCGTTTGGTTATTATTAGCGAGGGAGCAGCTGGGCGGCCGTTAGCTTCGTGAGCAGACATGCAGACAAAGAGAGACACCGCAGGGGAAATAGAGCAAAACACAGGGACAAGTTGGATAAAATGAAAAAAGGTTTATTTCCCACAACTGTTAACTAGAATCCTCCATGTATAGCCAAAAAAGTACAAAAGAACCTCAAGTACATAAAAGTATTAGAAATCACATTGAAAACCAAGACACAGCGTGTTTAATATATCGAGAGATTCCATTATCGACTCAAGCAAATACTTTGACGTCATGTGATCTAAACACTTATTAGCAATGCCAAACATGAAGACTTGCAAGCACAGATCCACTTAATTTCCACATTTTTCGTGACTTTTGCAATAATTTTCAGACACTTCACTTTGATTAACACCGATGCATGCGTGCGGAAAGGGGACAGTTAGGCGAGGCGGGGAGGACGGAATTTGGGGGAACGATGGACGAGGTCATTGGCCAAAGACCAAGGCAGGGGCGTCAGAAGCGAGGCAAGGTCAGTCATTAGTTCAAAGTGGACAGAGGGAAGAAATGAGACGGGCCACTATGTAATCAATGTCGACGTTGGAGCCTTGTAAACATGTATCCTTCAACTCTGTGTGTGCGTTCTTTGACATAGGAGGGCTCGATTAATACTGTAGAGGATACACAGTGTGCTCTTTGCAAGGTGTAAACAATTAACTCACTGCTGTATGTGCTCTCGGGTGCTTCGGATTGATGCATTTATACCAAGTTGTTGTGGAGCATGTTTACCTCGGTGTTGTCATCGGTGTTGTTGGGGCTGCGGCTGTGGTCGTGGACCACAGAGTTTGGCCGGTTGTTCTCGTGTTTGGGGGAATGAGAGTTGAGGATGTTCATAGCGCCCTCCTCCTTGGCTGGGGGGGACTTGGCGGGGTCCTCCTGCTTCTGGGGGTCATCCTGTTGGGAAGTTCACTTGGTTTTTAGCACAACTCAAAACAGAAAGGGAACTGATGAGGACCTGTTGTGCAGGCGTGATGGAAACACATTTCGATGACAGGAAATGTTTATATTCCATTTTCATTTCCTAGTATGTTTTGCATACAGTATATATAAAAAGTCTGAACACCCCTGTTCAAATTCCATTTGTTTTTCTTGTATGTCAAGCAATACGACCCAGACTAATTATTTATTGCCCTGCGCACCTTAATTGAGAGGGAAAAAGAAACTGGGAAATAAAACTAAACTTATAATAACGTTGTAGCACACTCTCATATAAGATAGGATAAGATACAGTATGTGGTCATGTTCACAATCAACCAGTCATTTTCAAGCAAATGTTAAATGGAAATAGGCTTTCCATGCCTTTTTTTTCCTTTGTACAGCTTACTGGTATGGCCAAACAAGTTTCATTTTGTTTTTGCTTTCCCTCTCCATTCATTCTGGGTGATTACGATTTTAACTGATGTTACAAACCCAACAAATGTTTATCTAATTGAATATGAACCCTGTAATGTCAAACGTAAACTTAACATTTATAGCTTGGGCAAAACATAGCTAATGCTGAAATGCTACATTAAAGTAGTTAGTAAAAACCAATCGGGCATTCTGCCATTTGATCAAAACTTCGATTTCACAATTTTGCTTCTTGTGGTTGGCGTCATCTTTTTGTCTAAAAGATTTTTGGTGTTTGAACAGGGATATGTAGAATATTTTTATATGTACTATGTGCACTATATAGTATATTTGCATCTGTCTAATTAAAATACTCAATGTTAAACTGATAATAATGCATGTGCATCAGGTACATCTGCACAAGCTAATGAGATCCAATGTAATAAATCTGTCTTTACGCAGTGCAATACAAAATTTTTGCATTAGTCCAAAATCATTTTGTCAGTTAGGTTGTAGTGGTACAGTAGTTATTGGGTTGCTTTACACCCACGGGTCTATCCATGTAATTAAAAGTAAATAGGTTCATAAATTCAACAAATTTGATTTTAGAAAAAAAAAAGACTGCTAACAAAAACTGAGCGTTATTGTTTCTGCAAGTAGGTCATTGTGTCATTTTTTTTAGGACTCACCTGTTAGAAAAACCAGAAAAAAACATAATTATCTTTAAAAGAGCTCAAACACGAACTAGCTAATCATGTTTGAACATGAAAACAAAAAATCAAATCAGACCTGTGGCATTTAAACTAGTGCAGTGAAGCTCATGTGTCTGCAGGGGCTTTTTAGCCTCTCAACCTGACATTTAGAGGAACTGAGAACTTAGTATTAAACTGCTCTGAAATGCCAGCCAGGCACAAATTGTTCACATTATTTAGCCCAAGCAATTATGCGTAGTACATTTAGAATTCACTATATAAGCCCCAATACGGTTATTCCCTTTAATCGTAACCTCATTAACTCTGTGTTTTTGTGACAAGTTACAACTGAATGGAAATTAGCGTGCATCTGCATGTGTCAGCTCGTTTAGTTCGTTCATTGATCGCCGTGTCACAGACAGCTGAAGGTCACAGTCGCAGCAGGCGCTAAGTGGGCCACCATCGATTGGTCACGCAGGCCGCGGCCGGACACTACTTTTTAAATGTCCTCTCCCATCACGCATTATCACACCCGCAAGGTTTAAGCAAAGTGAACCCCCGTATTGTGAACCTAAACTAAAAGACCATTGAGGAGTCCATTCAAATCAGGAAGTAAATACACAGGGAACCCATGAACAGCTAAACATATGCACTGATACATAATTACTAATGATGATTACATAACTATTAAGTTACATCAAATTAATGGCCTTGATTTAACATAAATTTTTAAAAAAGTTTTATTTTCATGACATTCCTTGGGCCAAAAATGTCAATTCATATTCATTATATTTTCATTGTTGTGTGAGAGGTGACTCGGATGAATAACAAAATATCAGTGGTCCTGAAGTGCAAATCACAAGAACAAATAACTAAACAAACAATAGAAGAAGGTAATTGCTAACAAAAAATAAGAATACATTGCAAAAGATGAAACACAAATGCAAATGAAAAATCACAAACAAACAAAAAAAGGAATATCACCACATAGAAAATAAATACATTACCAAAGACGAAGCACAACAACAAATCAATATTCACAAAAAAAAAACTAATAATGGAAGCAAAATAATCGGAATTTAATCACAACCAAAAAAGAAACACACTATAATTTTTGGTTTGCGTTTGTATTTTGTCTTGTGTAATGTGTTCATTTTGTTTGTGATTTACTTTTGTTTTTTGTTTTTTTTGTGTGATTTTTAATTTACCAAGTTTTACTTTTTGTAGTGTATTTTTGTTTGTGATTAATTTTATTTTTGTTTTTTTTTAATTTTGTTTTATGTGTTTTTCCACATGTTGTTTAGTTGTTTTTTTTATGATGGTCGATTTGCTTTTGTTTTCATATTTTGTGTTCACTGTGTTTTTGTTTACTGTTTAAGATTAATTTTCCTTTTTTTTGTTTTTGTTTGTGATTTTTGCGTTTTGTGTTTCATCTTTTGTAATGTATTTTTTGCTTTCATGTGTCATTTGCACTTCAGGGCCACCATACAAAAATGTAGATCTGAATTGAAGTTTAAACTGTGTAATCATAATTTATTTCGTACTCTATACTGTATAAGTTTTGATTTCTTTTTTTTTTTAAATGCAAAGTCAACCCCATTTTTCTTTATTTTTACTATAATATGTTCTCCAGTCTGTCCACTGTATTAGGATTGATATTGTGTTTGTGGAATATGAATAACGCAGCAAAATTCATTTGTTTTCATTCATCTCAGGGAGCAGCTATTTTGTCACTTTTTGACTGAAAATGACATCACAGCCGTGCAGGCCTCAGGTAATGACCAATCAGGGCTCAGCTTGTGTGTCACATGTCTAAACTTCTAAAAGAGGGAAGCTATGATTGGTCATTACTTGAGCAACTGTGATGTTATTTTCAGATGACAGCAAGTTACAAAATGGCCGCTCCTTTGAGTGGATAAAATCTCCGAGTTGTCAAACACAATATTGATCAGATTACAATGTTAAGACGAGTGGAGAAATATGGACAGGTTATGGTAAAAAAAAAAAAAATAAATACATGTGGTGATCTATGTCCATATATTTCCACTTTTCCAGTTGACGTGATCGTTCCAATACTGAATGCAGCTGGGAGGTGCAATACATGCACTAGCCATAGCAGGGAAATTTGTAAAACAAAACAGCTTGGAAACCGCAAAGCATTGGGGGGGAAGCAGATGAGGGACCTTGCAGTGTAGTATTTGTGCTGAAAAATTGATTGCAGCGAGCCTAGCAGCGGGTGATTAATCTTTCCACGATTCAGGAGAATATTAAAGGAGCTAGTTTCTCCGGCAACAACAAGATCGATGCCAGATATTGTTGCGGGCTGGAAGGTTTGCAAGGAGTGTCAGAATGTGCCATTTAATAGCTGGGTAAGTCAAAGCGAAGCGGGGTGGGGCGGGATATTGCAAGTTGCAACCAATGCGGATGTTCCGCTCCGCTTACCTGGTAGTGGTTAAAAGAGTTTCTGGGTTTAAATTCCCAGGTAAAGGTGGTTGATGATGGCCTCTGAGGGAATTAGTGAGTGTAGAAATCCATAAAGATACATCCATACATAGGTTCATATACCTAAACCTAGTATTTGTGTGCCTATAGATATACACCAGGGGTCGGCAACCTTTAACATGCAAAGAGCCATTTTGACCCGGTTTCCACGGATAAGACAACACTGGGAGCAAACAACATTTTATTACATGTGAAATCGATATATGTGTGTATATATATACTGTATATATCTCAGATGTATTCTTAAAATAATTATGGTAATGGGGCAAGTGGGAAGGTGGAAGCAGACTGAATCAGTTGTTAGCAGCCAGAGGAGTTGTTTACAGCATCTTTTGCTAGCCAAGGTTTTAACACATTATTTTCATTAAAAGAAGCAAGCAGACTGAACCAAAGTCTGAATCCATCCATGTTCGCAAACGGGCATTTAGATTAGATTTATTATGTGTTAATAATTCTTCAAGCGCTCCAGTTTGTCTCGTTTACTTACCTGTGTTATTGGATTTTGAAATAGCTACTTTTAATCTGGAAGGCTGCTCTGTATTTCCTGTTTACGGTCTCTGTTCATCATAGAGCTTTTAGTGGTCTATGTGGTTACCAGGGTTGCTGACTGACCCAACGTTTGAGTTTATCCTTGTTCACACGCAGGGCCATAAGATGACATTAATTCTGTGTTAAGAATTCCTCAAGCGTTTTAGTTTTTAAAGTTCAGTTATATATCACTTTGAAAATGTGTGCTTTTAATCTGGAATCCTGGACTATTTTTTCGTTTCCTGTTTTTACCTTCCCAAAACTGATTGGCTGTCTCGCTTCACGTTTCGTGTCCTATAGATGTCACCTTATCACTCAATCAAACAAACTCCATTCAAATGTGTCACTTGTTACGCCGTCCAAGTTGTCATTTGCCCAAACCACGGTGAGCCGCAACATGAGGCTGAAAGAGCCACATGCGGCTCCGGAGCCGCAGGTTGCAGACCCCTGATATAGACATATTTATATATACATTTTTGCATTATCTATGAGCTATATTTAGCAGGTAGTACGCTGCGTGCATTATTGGCAAGGCTTTGCTAAGGATATCAGCAAGCAGGCATAGACACCAAGCAAGCACATAGGATATAACATCATGAATCATGAGGTCAGTAGAAAGAGTTATATGGGGGTAGGGCAAGAGAAGTCAAACATAGTGACAAACCAAAGGCGAAAGGCTGGAGAGTAAACATGAGGAAAGGTGGCGCATACCTGACAGATAATGTTGTCATAGTACGCCAAGTTGTGAGTGTGAGCTTGGGGCGCGGGCGGAGGAGAGTCGCACAGTTTCCTTACGTTTGGCTGCGAGCCGTCAGCTGTGGTCGAAACCGATAGGCCGTCCGTCTGTGGCTCCGTGCTCTGCGGACGGTACTTACTGAGGGGGAAACCAGAGATGATTATTTTATCAAGTGGTGAAATGGGGAGTCCAGTCAAACATTTATTTCATTAAGTTTAATGCGGCCTCACTAGTTTCAGCACAATATTCTGATTGATATTGTTTTTGCGGAATGTGAATTAGGTGCAAAATTCCCCCGTTTTTCTTCATCTCGGAAGGCGGTTGTTTTGTCACTATCCTAAAACGACATCACAGTTGCTCAGTGCTCAAGGAACGACCAATCACGATTCACCTATTTGCTTAGGTTGTCTGTGTGACATTTGTGATCGTGTGTTACCTTAGCCTTGAACAACTGTCATGTCATTTTTAATCAAAAGCAAAGGGTAAAATGGCCGCTCCTGGCTGTATTTTGCTTTGTAATTTATCTTTGCTAAATGCAACATTATTCTGATCACTGTGTTTAGACTAGTACAGCCACATATTATTGGTCAGAAAATTTCAACTTGAATTTCTTTTTGTAAGTGATATTTAAATATACCTGTTATACCGACACCTAAAATTTGCATTTAAAAAATGTACAATACTGTACCATATTGATTTAAAAATACATAATAAATTGGTGGGGAACTGCATGACATCAACGTGAGAGGGCGTTTTATTTTTTTTAAGAATAAATCCAAACTAAAACTATAGTAAAAGTAAAGTTAATTTGTAAAGACATTTATTGATTGTGTAATTATGAATTAATCACTAATGTTGTGGCCAATCCAGTAGTGGACATTAACACTTTATTTGTTTTCAGTTATATGTAAATGACCAGCGCTTACTACTAGATACACTTTTTTTTCCCTTTTAAATAAACCTTTATAACTTGTATAGCACTATACTTGTTGAGGGCCAAAATCAGTATCGGTCAACGTCTCAAGTATCAATACTTTAAAATCAGAATAGAATAGAATGCCTTTATTGTCATTGTATAGAGATTGTAGATTGTAAAGAATTATTGTCACATGTATAGCAGGAATAGGATGAAATTGTGCTTCAACTGGTACATATCAAATAAATATGAACAATAAACACAGTGAGAATCATATTAGTCTTAATTACCCATCCCTAATTCTTTTTTACTTTAGCGTTTTATTTTTCCTTAAGTAAAGGTCATGAACCTGTTTTTTATTTCTTCTTTTGAATTAAATACAGTGTGAGCCCATTTGCTAACTCTGGGCTAGTCAGTGTCATGAGAAATGTAAATAATTGAAGCAATGCTGAAACAATTTCACAAACCAACGTAAAACAGCAATTGGCTTTTATATATAACTTCTGAAAATTGTTAACCTATTAGCATATTTTGCCCTAGTCATTCTTAGCGGTCTCGATGTCAATGCGCTTGCCAGCCTTAGTTTCCCCTTTATGTGTCGATTATCGGTCTTCCAGGTAGTTATGACAACAGAGAAGTTCAATAGGTTGCATTTTTTAAATTGTTTTTCGAAAACGTTCAGAAACATTCCGGCTAACAAAATTTAAATCACCTGCGTTTGCGAAGCCGCTTGTTTTCACTCTTGAGGCGATGCAGCCTCTTAGCAAAGAACACCACGATCATGAAGAAAAGGAGGAGCGCGAGGGAAGCCACGCCCACCACCACACTCATCACCTGGAACTCTGTGATGGCCCAATCGCAGCGAGTGCCTTTGTTCCAGATATAGTCCTGCACATTGCATCTGCGTGCACCAGAAAAAATGCAATAATAACATTAGGGTTCTGTGACACGATATTGGACAATAGTGACCAGTGAGTTGCTTAGTTTGGTTTACGTGTGTAGCAACAGTATTCAACATATTTTTAGCATGAGGCTGATGCTGTCCTAAGGTCTATCTGCCAAAGCTGGGATTCTCCCTGCAGCCTGACCTTTAATGAGCTCAAAGGATCAGTGAATGTGTATGTGCATTTGCATACAGTTTGTGCCTGCAACAGATTCGTCGTGGGTTTGCAAACACACTCACCAGTGCATATAAAGTGACATTATGCATTTTTTGTGGGAAAATATAAAACAGCTTCGAGGTGTCTTAACAACATGTCTGCGATGTGCCTCGTCAAAATATGGGGTGCTGCTCATTAGGTCTTTTTCAGTCTTGTGTTTTGATGCTCATGAATTTAGTCGCGTGTGAAAAATAGTCTTATGTAAAACAAAATGAAAAAAACAAGCATTTGATAGTAGTCTTACTTTTAGGGATATGCTCTTTATCACTAAGGTGCTGAATCACACACATCAGTTGAAGTGCAGATTTGTGCATGTGGCGCATGCAGCAGGCCCATCACAAAACAGATAACATTTGATGATGCAATCTGGCAAATTTTGGAACAGCTTATTCATGAATTAAGCCACTTGTTTTTAGCCAACTCAGGGGGCGGCCATTTTGCAACTTACTGTTGACTGAAAATTCCATTACTGTTTCATGAGTTTGGTCACGTGACATTAGCAAGCTGAGCTGTGATTGGTCATTGCGAGATATATATATATATATATATATATATATATATATATATATATATATATATATATATATATATATATATATATATATATATATATATATATATATATATATATATATATATATATATATATCTATCGCAATGACCAATCACAGCTCAGCTTGCTAATATATATATATATATATATATATATATATATATATATATATATATATATATATATATATCATGTTAACTAATGGGGCTACACAGAACCTGTTGTCAAGATGTTTTGAGGGTTTCATTTCCGTTATAATAATCCATAATATTATTTTGTTTGACTTTTGTTTTCTTTTAGTTTTAAATAGTTTTAAAATATCTGAAAGTACTGCATCATAAGCCTAGTAAATATATTGTGTAATTACTTAGCAGACCCAGCAAAATGAGCAATCCTTTGCCTCCTGCAAGACAGCACAGATGGTGCCATCGAGACAGCGTTGAACGACCATGTGTTTTATTCCTTGCTCAAACCATATTGCCACCTCAGTGATACATTGTGTGCCTATGTCAGTGCCAGCTTTATATGTGCACACAGATTCTTTATAATGTTTCTTACTATCTTTAAAATGTATGCTTGTCCTTATTGGTGACCCCTGCTGATTTTCATGACACATTAATCCAGTCTTCAGTCAGTATGAGTATGATCTAATAGTGTCCTCAATCTTTTCTTTTGTTTTGGTGACCAGCCGTATTCTAAATCCTCATCCGGACTAAAAATTAAACTTGGGAAAATGTGAACAATAAACCCTCTTGTTTACAAACACCCCAATTTACCCTAATGCTGCTAATATTGCATACTGCTTACTTTTGTTGTTGTTTTCCATTGATCAAGTATGGCTCCTTGTTTTAAAAGTACTATGCAGTAAAAAATATACTGTATGTATACAGTGTGTGTTTGTGTATATATATATATATATATATATATATATATATATATATATTCTTTGTGTATGTATGGAATTGTAGTGTCAACTTAAGAGTTTTATTTTAGCAAGTAACAAGTAAAAAAAAATAACAGATCCATTTGAGGGAGCCTTTCTTTTCAAATGGACAGATGGAAGGGTTTGGTTAGGGTTAAAAACACATTTGTGGGCATATTAATGTGCAAGATGGAATCCCAATTTGAATGATGTTGTGTTTGGCAACTCAAGCAAGATGGAAATGTGACAATTCCGTGTGAAAATAACGTATTTGTGTCTATTACCTGCAGAAAGCTCCCACTCCTGCCACCACCGTGCAGACCCCTTCATTGAAGCAGAAATTGGGGTCAACGTCACACTGAGATACACACATCCCCGGCCCCGAGCGCACAAAGCCCAGCCGGCACCCGTCGCTCCCCATGGCTCCCCCCAAACTCAAGTCGTCATTATTGTCAGGCTCCGGCTTGGGCTGGGCAGGTGAGGGAGGCTTGTTTTCCGCAGCGGGCTTGGCAGTCACGGGACGAGCGGGAGCACCAGCCAAGAGGGGATTCTCATCCTCCATGTCGGCCGGGGGCGAAGGGGAGGGTTCGGGCTCTTGGGTGGGGGCCGATGCCGAGAGGTCGTCGTCTGGGGACAGGTAGTCGTAAAAGTCCGTGAGCGTCCAAGCTGTGGGGTTGCCTCCTTTTTGCTTCTGGGCTTTTGGGAGTTTGGCCCCCTTATGATCAATATCGGATGGTATAATCTCCGGCGCCGGACTGTGGAACTCCACGGCGATGATGTCATCAGACAAGGGGTTCCCGGGCTGATCCGGCCCTGCTCCTCCGGCGGTGAGCTCCTCTCCCGCTGGATCCGAGTCCAGATGGATGCGCTTATGGGAGTGGTGATGTTTGGGAAAAATGGGGATCCCCGCTTCTAACAGGTGGTCGCGCTCTGCTGAGTCGTCGCTTAGCCCCATCCTGGTATTTAAGGCTTCCCGGTTGATGGATGAGTGGTTACGGTGATGATGACGCCTGGCCATCGAATGCCTCCCTATCAGTTCAAACCAAATGAAAACTTAGGCAGTTGTTTATTCATAAAAGCTATCTATCTGGTCATGCAGTTTGAAAAGTTGAGACATTTCAACGTTGGAAAGGTTGCATGGGAATAAACCAGTAATTTAGTAAATGGAAGCTTCTCAATAGGCAACATAAAGATGCAGTAACACCATCTAATTCAGTAATTTGGGCCAAATTGTAGACTAAGACTCAAGTAAACAACCCTATGAAGGAATATTAATGGATTTCTTTGGTAAATGGAAAAATATTATATTAGTATTTATTTATTTATTTTTATCAAGGAGGCAGTCAAAAGTACAAATTCAAAATGAAGACACTCACAAGAAGCATGGAGATGACACCAATACTGAAGTGAGCACGAGGTGAATGGCCAAATCTTTTTTGTAGCTCAAGCGGCCTCTATTTTCTGTGGATGTTTACTTTAGATGAAGCAAAATTTGATCTTTTTTGTATTCCACAGGCTGGGACTTTGGTTTTTAACACAAGACCTCCCATATATGGAGGAGCGTGGCCATTGAGGATTTGGTAAGTTGCTTTTAAATATTTATCAAGTAACAGCCCAGTTTGTCCCTATCTTTGCTCTCTGGTTGACCAGCAACCGGTCTAGTGTTGTCTGTATTTTTGTCTGAAATCAGATGGACTCTCTTTCTCCTTAAATCCATGTATCCATTTTTTTTTCTTTCTGAAAATATGTTTGTTAAATGAATTTATTAATATTCGAGAGGTTTGCCTCAAGGCTTCCCCGGGCTAAATGTCTGTTGGGAATCAT
Organism: Hippichthys cyanospilos; assembly: GCF_059441005.1. Lineage (NCBI taxonomy): Eukaryota > Metazoa > Chordata > Actinopteri > Syngnathiformes > Syngnathidae > Hippichthys > Hippichthys cyanospilos. Next base: position 8,492,166 of record NC_142389.1, on the reverse strand, counting down.
ACATACAAGTTCCTGTATATTATTCTAGTAAATCACATTAATATAAACGCAGTTTAATCTGAAATGATGTGAAAGCAGATTCTTTGGAAAAAAAAAAGGTTGACCATGCAAATAAATCCATGTAGTTTAAAAGTTCAAAGGTCAAGCAGTTTGCTGTAAACGACAGCCAAACACAAGTTCAAGACTGCAATGTAATCAAAGTGTGACGGCGTAGGATTAGACATACTGAATGACTCTGCTCTGGTGACCAAGACTGGGTGAGGATTACATAGATTAGGATTTAGAACCATAGGTTGGAGGCTCCTTGTTTGGACAGGGTACAGAGGCAGGCAAATAGACGCTTATTAGGTACACAAGTAGTGTGGGCGTGTGTTTATATACGCATATATACTGTATTTATATATATGATCATAACTATAATAAACTAACATAATTATAACAATGACAAAAGTCAGTTTCATTTTACATGTATTTTAACCAAATATATATATATATATATATATATATATATATATATATATATATATATATATATATATATATATATATATATATATATATATATATATATATATATATATATATATATATATAAAATGATTCTCCATGATCTGTTTTTTTTCTGTCATATTATATCCATTTGGTTCGCTCCTTCCAGTGTTTTTGGCCAATTAGAATTCAGCTAACTTGTGTCGCCAGGGTGTTTAAAATCTGCCTGCAAATAGAACCATTTGAGGGCATTCCAAAGACATTAACGGACCCATATAGTTAATAGACAGTTGCTATAGCCAATCGAGTCATAAAGTGGTCATCTAGAAGCCTCACTTTGAACGTGACCTGATTGGATGCTCACTGTAGGGAGGCGGTGCTGTGTTGATCAACCATGTTTAATGTTGAAAGTCATCAAACAAATGTATTAAAAAAAAAAACATCTTACTCAGCCAAGCTAACTGTGTTGCTTGGTTGAGCTGCACTGCGGACATTCAGCAGAACATTCAAATCGACTCGCTTTGTTAACCCACAGTGGAGAAGGGCAAAACGAAAATTGGGCAGGTGCTACTTTCAGCGTTGGCATTCATGTCAATAGAACAGGATGTATTGTTGGAAATGAAATGCACAGACAAACCCTACAAGCAAGTCATTGAAGTTTCTCTGAGGAAAAAACAATGGATTTTGTATTGAAATAAGTGGGGGGGACAACCGTTTTGTTGAGTCAAGCATTTCATTCATTTATTTTTTCATTTTTTAAATGTTTTAGTAATTTCATTTTATTCATATTCAGTTAGTGGTAAAGAAATAAAATGATGTTCTGATATTAAACTCCGATTTGTAATTTAGCGTACAATCTTGTTCAAGCTTGCCTGCACTTGGTGGACTTCATCAAACTGTGGACAAATAATTTTAAATTATTATGAATTATTTTATATTTTGGCAGTATCGCGTATAATGATAAGTTTCAATTGGTTTATTGATGTTTAAATATATATATATATATATATATATATATATATATATATATATATATATATATATATATATATATATATATATATATATATATATATATATATATGTAGATAGATAGATAGATAGATAGATAGATAGATAGATAGATAGATAGATAGATAGATAGATAGATAGAGTGCCAACCCATTGACAATGAGCATTCATGGCAATGAATGCGTTAGGGGGAACTCAACTGGTGATACCGTTCCCAGTTGATTGAATTTCAAGGGGACACTTCTCCACAATCTCCTGCACATTACCAGGCGAACTCAATTGAGCAGCTAAACGTCTGTCCGTCTAACGGTCCGTCCGCATCTACTTGAGATTGCGGCTCATTGTCGGGCACGCCATTCAGCGTTGACGTTAAAACCATCCGAACGTGCCCGAAGGCACGAAACCTTAGCGGTGGCCGAGGAAGCATGAGAGTCACACACGCACGCGCGCACACACAGCGCAGTTGCCATGGTGAGATGCAAAGAGGTGGCAGGTTGAAAGGAGGAGAGAAGAGAGGCTGCGGTAGAGGAAACAGAGAATCTAGTGTTTGCCTGGTGCTGCTCTTGTTTTTTAATCAATCAGCCAGCCTCGCACTCAGTGATGTCTGCCAACTTCAGCACTGGGAAAAAAATACATCAAAAAGGTGGAATGGAAGTCTTTGAGAAAGTCTCTGACAAACATGTTCCAGCGAAACCAGTTACGACGGACTCAAACTATTCTTTTGAAGGTGGTATTTGCCAATCTTGTCTCCGCTGAGGCTCTAACGTGGCATCCTGTTAGCAGCTGGCAGTCTCAGCCATTTACAAGAGCTAAATGGAACATGGGCAGATTACAAGAGCAAGAGGAGCAAATTGAATGTACAAGTTCCCCCCCCCGCTTCGCAATTGAATTTCTTCCTTTGAAAAAAGTGTGATTTGTGCCTTTACTGCCACTCGTCTTCACCTTCTCTTGTCACCATGGTAACGGGTTTGACTGGAGGTGCCCGACGCCATGGCTTAGCCGGCAGGGCACGGTGTCAGCAGGTTGAGACGGGACCCAAGTGCGTGAAAGGACGGAGGCAAGATGTTCAGAAGTTTCAAAATACTTCAAGAACAAATTAATTTAATTATATAGAGGAAAAGCGCAACAGTGTCAACAGACTATTGGAATTGGTTGTCGATAGAAGCAAAATGAAGTGCGACCAATCATGTTGCTACGGTAATTACACACTTGCCTGAATCTTATCCCCCATGTGAGATAATAGAGTTTTGTTTTATAAATTAACAATTTATCATTTATTGATCCTTAATCCCTCCTATTCTCAATCAGTGGATATTTTAAATGGATATTACTAAAGGAATTTTGGCATATGACTTATCTGAGCCGTTTTCAGGGTTTAGTTTGGAGATTATATTGTAAATTAGCTGGAGACAGAAATAATATTTGATCCTGAATACATGGACTAAAAACCCAGTAGGGTTTTGGAGTCAATTAGTGGAGTTCAGAGTTCAAAGCAAACATGGAGAATCAGCACTGAACTGCACACAAATGGAATAAGATGCCAGCAAAACAGAAATTAGTGCCAAGAGTAAATGCTTTTTGATCCAGTTTAAAAACATTTTTCCCCCGTACCTATGAATAAGATCTTTTTGAGAAGTGGTTCTGAAATACGGGACATGAGATTTTAATGATATTTTGTCAAATCTTACGCAATCCTTTTTAATACCTTGAAGAGTACAGTACATTTTTCTTTCAAATTAAGAACAAATTAATTGGAACATGAAACAACTGGCTGTGACATTGGGACTCCTTTGCGAAACATTTGCATGTATTTTATGTTTTATAAAATGACGTGCAGGGCACTGTTTGAAGAATTTCTGAAAAGAAATTAGCTAAGAGAAGGTTGAGAGACACTTTTACAGCATACCCTCTTGTGCGGTATGTTTTTTGTCATTTTAGTGAGTAATATTTTGTTCCTCTAATTTGCATTTAAATGTTTTAGATTTATTATTGACATGTATATAAGAATAAACATTGATTATTTGTACTCAATAAATAATGTAGCTTTTTTGGACCATTTAAAGAAATCATTTTCCACATTACCTAATTGGCTATTGTTAATAGCAATAATTTCAAGCTTTTCCCATCCGTGACTGCTGTGGGAAGAAAAAAATAAGTCAGCAGCGGGAGATGATCTTTTTGCGACATTTTTTCCACATGCTTTGCGGGGACACGAAGGCAGATGGATCCCGCAGTGTGAATTCACACGCACAGAAGAAATAACAAGATGGTCGTCTGGATTGGCGCCATAAACGTCACCATTAAAGATGACTGTGTGTAAAAAAAATAAAATAAAAAAATAAATCACAAAGCGTGCTGGCTTCCCGGGTGAATTGACCTTAAGTGACCCCAATCATAATTGTTTCCATTAAAGGAGAATTCATGTCAATTTACATTTTTAGCCTCACATCATATTCCCCCATGAGCATTGTAGTATTAATATATACGGCGCCACACACTTTATGCGCTTTCATTGGTCAATACGCTGCAGGGTTAACATTCATGGAGCGCAATCAGGAAACAAAAAGGGTGGGGGTAGGGATGCTAAGGTGGGTGCTGGTGAACGTGAACCCCCGCGACCCTTGACGCGCACGAGCCGCCTGTTGCTGGGCAGCGGCCGCAAGCTAATTCCCCCCCTCCTTTTATTAACGCCTTCCTCCCCACTACTACGTCCGAATGCATGGATGTCTCGCATCCCATCCAAGTCTCATGAGACGCAAATGAGACCGCTCAGTTGCGTCCATGAAGGAATTCAAATCCTGCCCACTGCAGGTGCACCTTTTGTCTGAGGCACCATGAGGTAGAGACATCCATATAGGATGTGGATGACATCATCTTAAGCACCGTTTTCCATCAGTTTATTTAGAAGGAAATTGGACGTACATTTCAGCTAATAAAACCGCACGTTATCAGATGTCAAGTGCGCTTAAACGGATGCTTTTCTCAGTGCGGTCCAACTTGCCCCTTTTCCACGCAAGACACGCTGCAGGTGCAATGCAATTCATGGCACACACACAAAAGTGCCAGGGTGTGACCCGGTTCGTGGTCCTTACCGTGAGCGGACAGGGGGCTTAGAACCACGGAGATGGTGAGAAGGACCTGCCAGGTCCATAAGCGCCTGTCACCCAAGCTGCACGCCATGCCGGCCGTAGGAGACACGCAGGCTTCTTCCTCCGATGCTTAACTCTGCTCTGATCTTCGTCTTCGATAGTGGAGCGCAATACAATCGGTGTCATTCAACAGCTTTGGTTCGGGTCCATCGCGTGCAGAGTGACCGCTCCACTATTCCACATACGCACCTTTAGCGCGTCCGGCGTAGTGAATAGTGACGAGTAGTAGTAAATGCGCGCCGCCCGCGGATGGCTGCAGAATCGTCTTTTAATGAGCCGGTGGCTTCGGAGACGAGCGAGCCGGCGGTCCACTTCCGTGCGCGTGCGCGACGAAAATTGGTCCCTGCGCGGACTGCAAGATGCAAAAGCTTGTGCGTGTTAATCCTCTTACTGTTTTATTGTGCGAAAGGCACCAGACAATGGCATCTGCTCCTCGCTGACCCAAGTACAGGGACCTTGATTTGAGAAGGCAGTGGCCAATTACCTCCAGCAGATGGTGCTGTGGGTTCAATTTCTTTCAACCCCTGCCTTGAGTTGAGATTATGATTCCTTCGTTCTGGAAATGTATTTACAGCAGGGGTGTCCAAACCTTTTCCTTTGAGGGCCACACATGGAAATTTGCAAAAGTCACCTTCAAAGTTTTCAATTTAACTGATTACAGATTTTAAAAAATCGTTATTATACTGTATATATGTATTTATTTACTTTTGACTGCTACGTAATGCTTTATTTAAAAGGTGAGAAAGCAAATGCTTCCGAATTTTTCAAGATTTCGGGTACATGCCTCTACACTAATCCACTCTCAGAATCTAAAAAAAAATATCAAAAACTGTAGTAAGATGACCGTTTTTCATCCAATTACTTGACCATCATTGATCTGTTTTATTCACCGTGACAAAGAGTATAAAATGGAGGAAAGTCAGTATAAAGTCAGTAATTTTATCATTGAAAAATAATCCGAAGGTCGCAAATGGCCCCCGTGGCGTACTTTGGACACCCCTGACTTTCTATATGCCTTAAATTACTGTTCCTTGTAGTAAATCACTGGCACAAGGCTTAAACTGTGGCCATCAGAAAGCAAGGCAAGTAATCATACAATATACTCATCAGTACATTAGGATATTTAAAAATGATTTAGAACTAACTTAATTAACAAAAATATTATGGAGGCTTAAAGGGGAAGTGGACCATACACACACCTACGATGTTTTTCTTTTCAATATATGTTATCATGTTGTGTCCAGCTGCACTAGTTTAAACATGGTTTAGGGCGGCCATTTTGTCGCCTGCTGCCCGCATATGTATAATTCAACAAAATGGAGGTCTGCATGTGAGTGAAACAATATTGTTACTTGCTGAAAGGTTTTATAGCTTGTTGTTTGAATGTTAATAGGCATCATAAACATCTATGCTAATTTTTATCCGTGTACTCATAGTCTTTCGCATTAGTATTGAGCTAGCTGGACTGTATTTTGTCCAATCTTTTCACATCAAACGGACAGCATAAAAAGAAGACACCAGGGAGCTGAAATTTCACCGAGATGGTGACATGTCAAAGGTCAACATTGCACGACCAATTAGTTATCACATGACCAAAGAGTGTGTCATCTCTTGTCTAAAATACTGTGAGAATGATGTGGAAGAAACAAAAATAGTAATAACACTGCACAAGTGTTAGTCCAGTAAAGCCTGCCTAAAGAAAGTTCAGTTGTATTTAACTTTAATGCACGACACATGTGAATGTACTTTGTAATAGTTACGAATGGTTTGTTTAAAAAAAAAAAAACTGATTTTTACACTGCATTTAGTGCTTGGGAGTAACAGTAGAACACCAGCAGTTTTCCAATCCCAAAAAAATAATAATGATAATTTGTTGTCATGAACAGTGTTGTAAAAAAAGCTGCAGACTTATCAGATTACTGTGGATATGTGTCATATATATAGTTCTTCTCTTCCAAATGAACAAATTACAATCCGATTCTCTAATTGGGAGGCAATTGATCCAAACCCCTCTGAGTGGAGTGACCCACTTTTCGCCATCTATTGTTATCAAGCACACTCAAATCGAAACTGAAATGTTGATTCTCTTCAATGGAGTGGTCAACTGTTTCAGGATAAGAATCCAGCAAAGGAAGCGATAGAATTCCGATGTGGCTGAGCAAAGCTGCAAGAGGAGTGGTGACTGAAAAAAAAAATGTTCGCTGATGCTCTGCCAAACAGAGCAGAATGAAATTGCTTCAGTAGCACACACAACATGTACACACAGAAAAAGCTGATATTATACAGCACCGTATGGTAAATACACACAAGTGCATTCTGCAATAACAATCATTTTAGCCCAAGATTTTTTTCTCTCTCGAATGTTATTTTCATTTTCATCCCACAGGTTGAACAGATGGGTCCAACGGAGGTCCAACTGATAATACATCTCATTTGATGCCAAGCTATTTTTGTTATCTTATCCTGTTCCCTTCGTGAACCAAAAGGGGCGGACTGTGAGTCCGCGTTGCGCAATCACGAAGCTATGGAGGCTTTATTTGTATTCAGAAGTATTTTCCTTAAAATGGCTAACACAGTGTGGCAACGTGATAAACACTATAAACTTATGCGACTGAGCCACACGCACACACACACACACGCACACACACACATATATATATATATATATATATATATATATATATATATATATATATAGCAAGCAACAGATATTTGAAGAGTGGAGAAAGACAAAGAGCAATACTCACGAGCATATATTCTTTATCCTCTGCAAAGAATGTCTAGTATCACCATATTTTGAGACCATCTCAATTTACAGTATATTGAAATGACTGTGCATTTAAGAACCTAAAGGACCAGGAACAATGTACATAGAATCAACACAAAAACAGTGTTATTCTTTTACTATCTTTTTATTCAAGTCATGACTAACTGACATAGTATAATTTACCACCATGGAAAGTACCTTAGAGAGCAATGCAAAAACAGGAAATTGGGGGCTGTACTAAGCAATGCTGAGCAAAAATGAAAGTAAACCCCTTTTCCGTTAGTCACTGCAGAACTCCTGAATTGGCAAGATGGCTGAGTAAGTAGTCCTAACATTTAACAATAAGTATATTATTAACTGTCACTAATATATTGTATTTGTATTTTCAGGTTTATCTGTATCCAAATAAGCATTGGAAGTTGCATCGTGACCGGTTCAATTGGAATTTTTGGTGTGGCTCTGGTTGTATTGGCCGCTGTTGCAGCAGGCGTCGGAGCCTACGTGTACTTCCGTAGGAGAGACAACACTGATCCCGTCTAAAAATCTCTCTCTTTATTGACTTTGCTGTATCCTAGTAAACATTGAAAGTTGTGTCCTGACCGGTTCAGTTGGAATGTTTGGTTTGGCTCTGCTTGTATTGATCGTTGTCACAGCAGGCGTCGGAGCTACATGTACTTCGGTACGTGATCCAACATTGATCCCATCTAAAAGTCATCACTATACCAAGTTATGATTAATTTTCTTATTTCTTTTTAACTTGTGTTTTAAATGGCAAAATTTGGATGTTGACAGGCTTCACCACTGGCTCACTTGACAAGATTTTAGTGCTGAGGATGAGACAAACTTCTCTCAAGATAACCTGGTGGAACAAAATGATGGAACTCAACTGCTTTCACTTTCTTTTTTGTCAATGATTCACACTGTAACAACAAATGCGATTCGGATTTCCTGCTTTCTGGCCTGATGTCAATTGGTAAACGGTGTGACTGCATATTCAAATAAAAATGTGGGGTGAAAAAAGGTCTCAGCATTCTATGAATGTAGACAAAAAGACGGCCGGAAACTTATAAAAACAATTTTTAATGAGTCAAGATTCCTCAACTCGTAAACACAAATATTTTACAGGCATTTTTTTGTTTTGTTTTTAATGCTTTGATTGATCTGATTGGGCCACTCTGCAAACACAAACGCACACACAATGATCGGTCTACAATGAGACTACCGGTCTGGTTTTTAACCGTTGCGCTGCCAATCCTGAACCGAGCACACATCTATTTGCGTCCGCTTAACACGACGCTTGAAGCGTCGGTTCGTTCAGCTGTGACTCGATGCCGGAAGACCGGGCTGAGCTGCCGTCATGCCATCGGGCTGCGAGGACGGATCTGGAGAAACAAAAGAAGCGCTTAATGTGTGCCGGAGGTGACGGCGGTGAGAACACAAAAGTAAGCAATGCTCACACATGCCATTGGGTGCTCCGGGGTGGCGGGGGGCCATCGCCTGCATTTGTCCTCCGCTGGGAGTGATCCGGTTGGCCATGGACTGACCTGAACGAGGCCACAATGGAGTCTTGTGTGTTATCTTGGGAGTTTAACCCCTTCACGAATGCGTCCAATGCGTTACTGTGTATTGTAGGCGTTTGCTGATCGTTTTCACTTCTCTGGCACGTTTTTTATACAGTTGGGGGGGCTAATCTGTAGTTAAAGGGTTAAAGTGTGTACCAGAGCAGCCTTGGGAAACACTGCACTCATTTAAAACAAACCTTATTCTCATATACGCTAAACTATTAGACAGATTGATAAATGAACTAATAATATAAATTCATTCAATCCCAAAGATGTATTTAATGTATGTCTTTAAAAGGTCCAGCCATTCAGTCCCCTTTTCTTATTTATTCTTTTCCCCCAAACGTAGGAGAAAAGCAGGATCTGAAAATTGCTAGCACAGATTGAGTTCATTTAAAGGGATAGTTCATTTATTTTGCCATTTTCAAAACTAAAAGGTTATTGCCTTTAAAAAGACATTTTCCCCCTTTTTCAGTTGACTGAAAACAACACCACCAAGGATCAGGTAATCACGGTTCACTGATATTTCAAAATAATCACTTTTTAACTCTTTAAAGCCAGCTGTTTACAAAAAAAAAATAACCTGCCATTTTCAATCATACTTACTGACCATAGTTTTGTTTTTTAATAATCCAACCAGTCTTTTCAAAACCTATAATATGATAAAAACAAACAAAATAAAGTAGTGGACGTCAATTGACATGGATGGCATTCCTCAGTAGCGTTCCCATTGACGTCCTTTCACGTCAATGGCGCTCAAAGTGTTGTGGACCATCCCTGACTAAAATAAGATTGAACAACCCTACCAAAAATACTTTGTCATCTACATTTTCAGCAGTGAAAATTGTATGTTTTGTCTATGACTGTAATAACTAATATTTTTCATGTGCGATTTAAAATCGCATTTTGCCACTTGCAGTTGACAGAAAATGACTTCAAGCTCATGTAAAAACAAATCACAACCCAGCAGGCAAACATCAGAAAAAAGGTGAGTGGTGGTTGCTTGTTACCCAAATCTTGAGACCCTAATGTAATTTTCAGTTGGAAAAAAAACTTGCTCTGACTGTTCTAACCTGAATGCTGCATTGTGAATCCTGGCTGGCCCTGCTGCTCCCTCTGCTGGTGAAGCTTCATCTCAGCCTGTTTGAGCTGCTCAGTATGGAAAGACTGTCTCTCCGTTAGAAGCTGCTGTCGCTGCTGCTCCAACTGCAAAAATAAAAGAACGGGCCAACAAATGTCTAATGGTCACAAATCCAGAGAAGAACACGCGTGACTGAAAGCCGTCATTTACTCACCGCCTCTTTCTCGCGGTCCATGATGGTCTCCAGTTCTTCAAAGTGCCTCAGTTTGATCTCCAGCTTCTTCATTTGGGTCTCCACCAGCAAAGCCACCAGAGACTTGATTTTTCGCTCCTCAACTGCTGCCAAGTGCTGTGTGAAGGACAAATAGGGTTTCTTTGTCGCCAAGAAACTAACCGGCCGATGATTACTGGTGGCGGTCTTTACCTTGGCCTTTGTGGCAGCGGAGGCCAAAGCGGCCGCTGCTGCCGTGGTAACAGTGCTCTCGACCAGGTCCAGCTCCATCACTGCTCTCGCCTCATCGCCTTCTCCATCCTGACGCGGAATTCCATCCTCCTCATTACCTGGCCCTGGAAAAGTGTAAGCTTTTCTTTCGTTTGTATATTTTATGAGATTGAGTCCGTAAAATGAGATTTTGGCAACAAAAAAAAGGACTCTGAAAAAAAATGACCTCAGGTAAAAAGCTTTGTATTTGCCATACGAAGTTTAATTGCAAAAAAATAAGATTGGCATTTTTTTTCAGGCGTTTTGATGCACTTGGTTATTTTTTTCAGTCTTAGATTAACCTGTATTAATGCTGTAACAAATAGTAAACAGTTGGAAGTTAAGTCATACTTCTTTTTTGTTTTGTTAAAGTTAATCATGATAGTTTTATGTAAAATCATACAATTTTTATAGATAATTTTATTTATATTCGGCACAACGAAAGGGGGGGGCGTGAAAGGTTTTCTCTTTCCTGGTGGGGCTTTGCAAAATATATGAAGTTGTTATTAGTAACAGTTGGGTATTAGTATTAGATAATAGTAATGGTATTAGTATTAAAACATTTTTATTTACAGAGAAGACCAAATAACACAATTGCACATCATAACGAATCACCAACTTTGATTTTTTTTAAATCAACATATTTTTTCAACCTAAATTTATGAATTTTTAGACAGGTTCGCCCCCCCCCCCCCCCCCCCCCCCCCCCCGTGATGTCAGACCCACAAAATACACATTTGACTCAAAAGTGATCAGTAGCAACAGCAATCATGCCAGGATGTCAGCATCAAAATGTCCACTCATTTCCGGCTACCAAAACAAATTAATTTATTTAGCGGCTATTTTTTGCCATACTGCACTAAACGCTGGGATGAGAAATCACACGGCGTTTTAATTTCAAAAGATCTTGTCCCATCCCTAGAAAACACTGTACCTAAATGAATCCTTTCGCTTTCCTCTGCATTCTCTCGTTTGACTCCTTCCATTTTGGGCACGATGGATTCAACCAGGAGCCCATCGGCATTGACAGCAACCTGCATTAGGGCCGAATGGCACACATCAAGTAGCAGTATTTAAAAAAATACAAATAAAAATTGCGTTCGCTGGTCACCTACCTGATGGGAACCGGTGTTCATCTGCAATTGTGAGGCATCCATTGAGTCTGAGGGATGAAAACAATTTTTTATCAACCATATCAATTGCATTTGAATGAATAATCCTCTCACCAGATAATTTCAGTTGGTTGCAGGGCATACCGTTTAAAGATTCTTCCTGAACTTGTGAAAATTCCTCTGTGTACAAAATCAATCTTTAGTCAGAGCACAGCGAGTTAAAAGGACACAAATGATTTCTGCCACACATCTCCTCACCCAGCGCGGCCTTAGCAGCAGCTGACGCCACCCGCGGATCCACCACTGAGGCCAGGAAGGCCACAGTGCTCATCACGGGGTTCTCGGATTGGCTGAAGGGCACGGGCTGGTACGCCAGCGGGCCGAGGGAGGCGGACGAATCCTCCAGGTACGGATCCTCTATAGGCAGACGGAGGAAGTGGAGGATGCAGTCATCCTGCGTTCTGGAGCCCACGTGCTCCGATACTTTATTCCAGTCGTCTCGGTAGACCTCCAAGGCCTGTGAGGAAAAAAAAAAAAGGTTGAACTACATCTTCAGGATTGTTATATGATCAAGGGCCTGACCGGGCCCTTCAAATATCCAACATTTGCCAATTATCTTAACCATATGCTGCAGTTAAACACAAGTAACACTGGTGCCATTATTTTTCATGAATATACCACCTTGTATCCTTAAATGCATCATAAGTTCATTCTATGGAACTGTCATCCAAAACAAAGCAAATCTTTTTTATTTTTACAACCAAATACAAAGATGGTTGTGCAAGGAATTGACCTTGATGTCGCAATTTGTCTCAAAGAACAATCAAATATAAACAGATTCGGTGCCAGCTATTTTCAGAGCCTGCTTTATCCACATTTGAAAAATAAATAAATTACTCTAAATATGCTCCCGGAACTGAATGTATGGACTACATAAAGACGTCTTTGGGATGGAATATTTGGGATGTGAGATTCAGTTTGCCAACTATTTTCAGATCTTTCTTTCCCATATCATTTGAAAAATAAATAAATGAAAATACTGAATATAAGGGCCTGGGTTTGGCTGTCAGGGCTAAGTAAAGACCTACAAATATGTATTTGTGATTGAATGAATTTTTTAAGGGCAATGTGGCACGCAATGCATTCTGGATACTGACATAAAGTTGTTTATTTTATTTTATTTTTTTACAATATATCTCCAGTTGACCACAGATATTCACAGGAAACAGGTACCTCGTAAAAATCTGTGTATGATTGACACCCGTTGAAATACATTCGGGTAAACAAATGTTGTTTTAAACTATTTTCATTAATCGTCTGATCAATCGGTAACTGTATTTTTTCTGCAAAACTCGAGATTGCCTCAAAAAATCGGTATCAGTTGGGCCCCGTGAACATTCTTAAAAATAGACTACTCTTACCTCTAATAACAAAAGCGTCTCTTGCTCTGTCCATTCTCGTCCTGCACAAGCACCCTTTGTCTAAGACAAATGCAAAAGAACAATAGCAAACGTCAAATTGTTAAAAAAAAATGATTTAAAAAAAAAATGCAAAAATGTTGACGAAATACATTAGACACGAGTAACAAAGAAAAGAAATCTGTAAAAGTGAATTAAAACAATTGCTCTTGCTGAGACCTTTGGGTGTTTCTTGGCGTAAACGTCCATGCGCAATCCGAAATTCTGGCAATCAGAGGGCTTCTCTCTGCTCTTTTCTGGGAAGCACAACATGTGCTGTGATGCAGTCACCTGGAAAAAAATGAGTTTAGACAACTAGAACTGATCTAGGAAACGAAATGTTGAGAATGTGTGTGATTTGACAAATTATGTCAGCCTTCATAGCAAATGCAAGGAATACTTCTCAGTAATTTTTTGCAAAGCCCCTCAAGGAAAGAGAAAACATTTTGCACAGCTCCCCACTTGCTGCGGTGACTATATATGATCATTATCGATGGAAACTGTGTAAATATACCTAAAATTCTATTCTTTTTAACATTAACAAAAGAAAAAAAGCAATTTCAATCAGCTTTCATCAAATGTTACCTTTATACAGGTTTTGTGGCGGTTACAGCTTATTCTAAATCTGAAAAAACTTAAAGTGTATAAAAGAGCCTGAAATAAAATGAACTAAAATAATAACTGAAAAGTTTGATGCCCATTTTTTTTTAATGACTGAATAATAATAAATATAAATTGATCTGGAACTTAACACCAATATCTTAAATAATTCAACCTGAAGAAAACGGTCAAAACATTGTGCTATTCTTTTTCTCAAAATGACATTAATCATTAACTTGATTTTGAGAAAAAATCATCAAATGTTACCTTTGTACAGGTTTTGTGGCGGTTACAGCTTATTCTAAATCTGAAAAAACTTAAAAGTGTATAAAAGAGCCTGAAATAAAATGAACTAAAATAATAACTGAAAAGTTTGATGCCCATTTTTTTATTGACTGAATAATAATAAATATAAATTGATCTAGAACTTAACACCAATATCTTAAATAATTCAATCTGAAGAAAATGGTCAAAACATTGTGCTATTTTTTTCTCGAAATGACATTAATCATTAACTTGATTTGGAGAAAAAATGTCAGCGATTGAAAAAGCTTAGAACTCCCGCCAAAACTTTGAGATGAAAGCGCCACTTGGTGGCATGGATGCGGAATTACACTACATAAAGCATCGCCATTGCCCCACTATTTAATAAGGACTGGTATATGTGAATTTTGAGATGGAAAAATGAATGTTGTAGTAATACTGTAAACATTTAAAAACTGTATGTTGTAACACTTATTTGCAGCAGAATTTTCCATGTACCTGGAGTGGCTTATGTTGTAGAGGGGCCAACCCAGTGGGTGTGTCTGCCAATACGTTAAAATGGGGAGTAGGCGGGGGTCCCATGGGGAGCGGTCTGCTTTCTGCATCCACCTGGTAGTTGATCAAACCCCACTGCTCTAAAAACGCATGCACCCTGAACACAATAATGACCACAAATATTTTTAAGTACTCCTAAGGGCGCACGCACACTTACGGCTTGAATTCAGTTGCGTGTGCGAATACCTCAAAATGGAACAAACATCTCCGGTGAGATTCCGCCGGCAGGATGTTGAACTGAGGTATTCCTGGGGGTTGAGTCGGTATGTGTCCACCATGAAATTACGATAGGCCAGGTAGCTAAAATATACAAGATTGGTTTTGTTTTGATTTGTTTCTACTTGACAGTTCCGTTGCCTTTGATTGTGTCACTCACACTTCTGGTGTTTTTGACTTGTTCTTTCCGTTGAAGAATTCAGGGAGTGCGCGTTTCTCTATTGAGTGGATGCTGAAAAAAACATATTTGGCGTAAGGACAGTAAAATATGTGTCATAGCAAATAACTAAACTTTTCTCTATCTTTTTTCACCTGTTGTTATTGAACCAAGATGTGTAACTTGGTATTATAATGTGATGCGTTTGCTCAGTGACATTTTCCTCTCCTTCTAATAGACGAGGAATCTCCACTCTTCCCTCATCGTCCTCCTGGTATGGAATCCACAAACAAACACAAACGCAACATCCACTAGTTATTAACATCATGAAAACAACTACATAGCAATTTTTGCACTTGTATAGCATAAAAAGAATGCAATGTATTTTAACGCCAGCCATATTTACCCTTCCGGGAAAATCGTCTTCCTGATCATCTAAGAGAGAAAATGTGTAGTGTTTAGATTTTGAGATACATATTTTACCGTAGAAATATAACTATTATGCCATAAGTCATCATAAGAAGCACATTTACCCAGGTCAGCCATGATACCTCCTTTGACAGGTGTATTCTCACTGTCTTTTTTAAAGTTGACTGCAAATGACAGAATAATAAATAAGAAGAAAATAAGATGAAAATGAAATACACACATAATACACGAGGGTTCTGTCGATAACAAGGGGTAAAATGGCCGCGCTTTGAGATGGATAAAAAATGATCCATTTTGTTGCTTGATTCGTAATATGCAAACGCAAGATTCATCAGTGTTTAGTGTGCGGCATAGACCATAAATATTATTGTAAAGACAATTTTTTTACTTGGCTTCCCCATTAAACATATACTGATCTGCTTTTTCTTCTTACTTGCTTTTTAAGTGCAGCACACACAATAATAGAGGTCAGTCTTTTATCGTAGATTGTACAAAACTTTTACCAATCTTGGGTAATACGATCTCCTCCATGTTTGGAACAGGAGTTGGGTCCTCCATATCTTTGGTCAGGTCCTCCTCTGGCTCTTCTTCCAGCTGTCCACGTCGTCTCCTACATATAAAAAGGAATTAATCATGGAAGTCTCCAACAGCTTTATGGTAAAAAAAAAAAATGGCGTACCCTTTTTTCCCTTTCCTCCTAGCTTCAGACGACAAGGGAGAGGGAGAACGTCTTCTCTTTTTGAAGGGAGTGGATTTCATGTCCTGGCATAGAAGGAGTATTTTAAGTAGAGGTGCAATTATTAATCTAAAGCTATCAAAATTTCACAATTAAGATTAATGAGTAAACATGAAACAACTATTTTAATTAATCTTGTAATCGTTTAGAGCTATCATTTAACTTCAATTGGTCAAATCTTCTGATTTCAGCCTCTTAATAATAATTATTCTCAAAACACACCTGCTCTTCTCGTATGTATATGCGCTGTCGAAGAATAACAGGTAGGTTCCCTTCATTCACACAATAGTCTTCCTCGTTCATCCATTCGTTGAAAACATCGGTGTCCAGAACGAAACCAGCGTGGACCTGGAGCACACAGCCACACACAAATCATTATAATAGACAAAGAGAAAAAAAGCTAAACAAAAACATTCATTTTGGTAACGTCATTAATATGTGCTGTTCACCTTCCAAGGTTTCTCTGGATGAGGAATCTCCTCAACATCTCCATTGACATCACTAGATGGCAACCAGCTGTCAAAACTAGAAAGCGAAAAAAAAAAAAAACTCACAGTGAATGTTTTTGTTTGAGAATCAGATGCATGATCATGTGTGTACCTGTCAGGGTGCATGCCCCAGTGCACCAGGATATGACTTTGTTTTCTCATGACAGGGCGCATCCATTCATCTGAAACACAAATACATAAAATCAAATCATGTATAGCTTTTAGTTATTACATAGATCTTTTTTTTCCTACCTTCTTCTATTGATGAGGGCAAAGGATATACATGGTGACTAGCCAGACTTCTGTCCACACTAACTGTGCCCTGGATAAAAAAGACAGCACAGATGAGTCAGTACAAAATGGTCACTGATGACCTATCACATGCTCAAGCAAACATTGTGAGCCAAATTTATTTCTGGTTTGTCATCACCGGCAGTGATTGATTTAATAGGTTACACAAAAATACAGCATTTAAGAACTAGGTATGACAGAACATCTCCATTTACTGAAAGCTCTAGAGTAAGAAAAGCCTAAATTAAGAATAAAGTCAATAACGGATTGACTGTTTCATTTCAAGTTCTTTCAAAATGCATGTAAAAGAAAAATATCAAAAATATAGCATATTCCTTTTTACCTGGTGCTTTGTAACCACACCGCTAATTCTACTAGCCAGCTCCTGATCCAGTGAAGGGTCCAGATATACCACTGGATGTGAGAAAATATTTTGCTGTTGACACACACACACAAAAATAAACATTTACAACCACCATCTTTTTGTTTTTTTCTCTGCTTAAGTGTGTCATTACCTGTAATAATGTTCTTTCAATCATATCAAACATTTCAACATTCCTCTCATTCCTTGAAGGATTTTGAAAGTCAAACCTTCGCCTGTGAAAAAAATAGAATGAAGGGACACTTTTTTTCAGTACACAAATAAGCGAAAAGATTATGTGGGCATGCTATGCAACTCACCAGCCTTGCTCAGATTTGAACTTGTAAGCAGTACCGAGGATGTGACCGAGTCCACCTCCTGGACGCAGGTCCATGAAACAATGTGTCTAAAAAGTGTTAGAAGTTAAACATGCCTGTCAGCGGTGTGCTAAAAAAAAATATAAAATATAATATAATATAATATAATATATATATATATATATATATATATATATATATATATATATATATATATATATATATATATATATATATATATATATGATAGTGAGAGATCATCTAATATGGATTTGTGGTAATGATGTCTTGAGTCTTACGGGTATTTTGTTGCGGGCAGGATTTGGAACTCGTCTGCCAAATGCATCCTCTTGAAACTGGAGGAGCTGCAACGTCACAGCAGCCAGTGCTTGGCATGATGGAGCATCTACTAACACAGACTACACAAAAGATATTTGATGAGTATGAGAGGGGGTGCATAATGATTGTCAATCACGGTTGCTGCATTTACTTCAATATTCGCCACTCTAACTGTTAACCGTTGGTGTGATGCAGAATCAGATTTCAGTACCGATTCGCAGTTTCAATTGTGTTCGTTAGAAGAAAATGTTGATGAAAATGTTATCCTATTAGAGATGTCTGTTTACATTCTGCAGGAAGGAGGTGGCTAGCTTTTTAGCTTCGAGCTAACTACCTTTTTGTAGTACTTCCCAATCCACTGGCGCACTAGCTCCAGCTGAGCCAATGTGTCAGGACTCTCCCAGAACCAGGCTGACGGAGTGCTGTCTTTTTTCCGATGTGCGCCAAACCCAGAGCCGGTCTGACTTGTCCCTGGATATTCAAGGCTCGTTGCTCCGGACATAGCGAGAATAAAACACTGATTATCATGAAAGGAAAACAGAACAAAACTGGCTAGCGCGCATTGCTAGCTTCGGGAATCTCGCGTTCTCTCGCGAGATGGTAGGCAATCGATAGTCAACGTAAAAAAAGAAAGAAATGCTGCTTTGTTCGGTAGAGGGCGATAACGAGTATAACCAATCGAAATCGACAGGAAGAAGAAAAGGGAGAAATGTCGAAAATAAGCCTGGAAAATACAACGCAGAGAAACAAGTCGAGCTTGAAAAGATACTAATGAGCAACTCCGGAGTTGACATTCTTTCCAAGAAAGCCGTGACTTTCGGGCATATTCAACCCGCGGAGGCTCCGGCAAAGGTACGGAACACTAATTTGGAAGAAAATGAGTAAGGAAAATGTTACACTCTGCTCAAAATCATTTTCGAAAAAGTACAATAGGAGCACCCAATAGGAGCACCGAAGCGTGTTGTATACAAATAAGAGAAGTAAAACAATACGAAGCCTGTATCGTCGTTTTATATGTCTCGTGCAAATGAATTGTATTATATGAGACCAAAGTGTGCTTCTGTTTTTGTTTTGTTTTTTGTTTCTAATCAATTGATTTTGCAATTCGTCCATTTTACATACCTATTACTTGTACAGTACCTTACAGTACCGTACAAGTGCAGGAGACTTTTCGGAAGAGGTGTGTTCCCTAAACTGCATGATGCAGGGCACTATACGAGCAACGTCACAAGACTGGCAGGCGGCCAGGATTGGGTGTATGCCTCAAATACTGTAGTCATACATATGATACTATTAAGAAAGGTTTCTATTTATATATTTTGTTTGCCACAACACAAAAACGTGGCATTTGAACTGGTGTTTGGACGTTTTACATCCATTGCATCATTTCACTCCTTGTCTTTCCAGAGCCTGAGATCCCATGGGGGTTCATGGTCTTACTACCTTTGTGGAAGGAAACCGACATTTACATTTTGATGTGAAATTCAGAGACAGCCGCCTGGTTGTTGACGGCAGCAGTTTATATTTCAATCTCTACTTGAAACATGGTTTGGACCGACAGCATGGAGGAGATTATGATGTCTTTGCATCGTTGGTCCTTGAGTTCCTCTCTGCCCTGGAGGCCTGTAATATTGAGCCATACGTGGTTCTGGATGGGGGTAATTATAATATTAAAGATCAGATTTCTATCTCCATTGCTCTTCTTGTTATAATTTCATTCTTGTTTTCAGGGATTGACCCCAGCAACAAGAAGTTTGCTACTCTGCAGCAGCGTATGCAGTCCAGAATAAGGGAAGCAGAGAATCTCTCTCACGGCCGCAATGGCTCAGTTCTTCCCATCCTTACAAGGCAGGTCTTCGTTGAGGTGCTCAATCAGAAGAAAGTCTCCTTGGTCCAGTGTCTTGCTGAGGCTGACTGGGACATTGCCTGTTTGGCTCATCAGTGGAGGTGCCCAGTTCTCAGCAATGACAGCGATTTTTTTATTTTTGACCTGCCAGGTATAGAACTTGCAGCTGAAGAGATACAGTGCTGTGAAAAAGTATTTGCCTCCTTTCTGATTTCTGTTAGTTTTGTATTTTTCCTAGACCCATGTGAAATCATGAGTTAAATGATTAGCCACGGTTGTTGGACAGTTACGTTCCATTTCACTCACCACGCCCTGTAAACCACAGCTCACTAAACCACTAAATAGTACCTTTCAGGAAAAAAAGGGAAGGAGGCTAGAACAGTGATTCTCAACTGGTGTGTCAGGATACAAAAGCAGGTCACGGGCAGGCCATAAAGAATTATAGCGGGTCCTCTGTTTATGATGGTACTGTCATACAATGTTTCAAGGTCACAGGGGGCCAAATAATACATTTTCAAATGGCTTTTATACCATAGTAATGCAGACTTTCGAAACGTTTTGTCACCTAAAAAGAAGACAAACACTTTTGAAAAAATTGATATCTGTTAAGATTTTTATTTTTGTATATTTCACTTGTCAAATGTTCTTAACTTCTATAAAAAGTATGTGATGAGTTTATCTGATAATAGGAAAATGCAGATCCTAGGATCACCTGTTTAGGATCAATGGGCTAAAAGACCTCAAACCAAACCAATCAAATGAAATTCAAGGAAAGATGAGAAAGTGATTGAAATGTGTCTGACAAAGCTAAAAAAAAAACAGTTTCCACTACTTTGACACTCGGGTAGGGCTGCACAATTAATCGAATTTTAATCGCGATCACGATATTGGCTGCGATTAATTAAGCTGGCGATATTGACATTGAAAAAGTCAAGCACTTTTTTGATTACAAGTCAAATCAAGCACTTTGCCATCCTACCGCTAAGGGGCGTTGTTTCACACTCGTTTGAATGAGAATGCAGTTTCGCACCTGATTCCTAATATTAACAGCGCTAGCTGTCAATTGAGACCCATTTTGAAAAATCCGATTCGCAAGAAATTAGAATAAATTCGGTTTGAAATGACCGAAGATAACATTTTGACTGCTAAGTGATTAAAATTTGCTTAAAAGTAAGTCATGTGCTTGGTTCTTAGTCGGCTTATTTTTTTCATTGGTTTGCACTCAGCAAGTCCTGTGTGTCCTGTGTGCCAAGTATTTGCAATGTTTTCTGAATTTGTTTTAATTATTTATTATTTTATTTATTTTAGTCTATTACTATTATTTGTAAGTATCAAGCCTTGAAGCCTTGTCTATAAACTGCTTGTTTACTAAATAGGGCAATAAATAGACTTGTTTGACCAAACATGATGAATAATCGTGATTTCAATATTGACCAAAATAATCGTGATTATTATTTTGGCCATAATCGTGCAGCCCTACGCTCAGGTGATTATTTTACATGCACGGCTACTATACGAACGGCTACCTGGGTTGTTTTTGTGAAATAATAGTTGACTTCATAATCCAAACTGATAAATTTTTGAATACAGGTATATAAACACATAAAAACAGGAAGAGGCCAGGGGCAGTTACTCTTTCACAGCAGTGAATGTATATGTATATATAATTTTACGATACAGGTATTTTTCTGTTTATTTATTTTTTTCATAGGTGGATACCTGCCCCTCCAGTTCTTCAATTGGACCAACCTCAACGGTAAAGCCTCTCACTGCTACATTCCAGCTCGATGCTACACCACTCAGGGTCTTTGCCGTTTCTATGGGGGAATGAATCCCGAGTTGCTGCCTCTCTGTGCTATCCTGGCCGGTAACGATTACGTCACTCCAAAAGAGGCTGAACGACTCCTCGATATGATAGACAAAAGAACTGGCGCCCAGAGGAACAGTAAATCGCCCTCTTCCCGTATTGACGTCCTGCTTCGATGGTTGTCCTCTTTCCCGAGTTCAGTGCAGGCCCTGGCGGAGGTGAGGAGGCTCATGGGAGCCAACAGCGGGCTCAGTTCACAGCTCAAAGTGCTCATGAAGGAGTACCATGTCACCCCTCAAAGCCCCCTGGCTTGTTGGTTTACTGAATGCAAGGCTCCAGAAGGACATAATCAAACATTACCCAAGACCTTGTCAACGACTTCAACAGCGGGACTTTTGGCTCCGTTTGTGATTGATGCTTTGGTTATGCGCAGGGTGCTCCTCATTACACAGGTGGAGAACAGCAAGCAACCCAGCAGCCACAGTTGCGCCACGGCTATACGCCAGGTTATATATGGGATATTATTACTCGACGGGAGGCAAGCTCACCCTGTCAGCTCCCAGCAATTTAGAGTAGAGGACAGTTTTACCCAGAGAGGTGGTAGAGGTCAATGGGGCCAAGCGCGCGGGGGAGTTAAATTCCCTCAGCAGAGTGGAGATGAAAGATTTAGCTCCGATCAAGCCGCCGTTGCTGCAGCTCCTGTATACGTGGAGGAGTTTGATCGGCTTAACCTTACCCTGAAGAAAAAACAAGTAGAGGCACAGCGGTTGAAATCACATTTTCATGTGGATACCCTCAGTGAGGTAACTGAAAGACTTACACTTTAATTCTCCTGTTTGTAATTTATTAAACCTGTCAGATTGTGGGAGCCTATTATTTGTTTATCACAAACACATTAACTGTTGAAATTCTGGCAACACCATCAAGCAGATTTTTTCAAAATTAACATTGATTGCCATTAACAGCTATGGATTTAAAAGATCCATTTTAATTGGGCTGGCAGCCAATGAGCTAATATGCATACAGTAGACAACTGATTTTCTACAAGGAATTGAGATGGATCCCTGCCACAAATAGCAAAAAAAAAAGTCATTGATGACATCACAAAATGCTCAAAATGAATTGTATTACCTCATTCACTGACAGGCCAGCTAAAATGTATTTTTGACTTAACAATAACTTCTCGGTAATAATGGATCTTGGATGTCTATAGTGAATGAATAAGGAAATATTGATGCAATTATTTGGTTAACAAACAATGATATTCAAAATAATGTTTTAATCATTTACGTTTTTCAACGCAAGCACATTTTGGATAGATAACGGTTTTGCTCATTTTAGTATATTCTCAGCTATTTTCATGATGCTTGCAAATGCATATCTGTGAAGTGAAAGTCATTCCAGGCTATAAAGCATCGTCCGTTTCATAAAGCTGACTGAGAAAATTAATCATCTTGGCAGAAAGCGCCCTCTGTTTACTTACTATTATTTCTCCTTTCAATAACGCAGGTCCCTGAAGGACGTCGTCGTAATGCCCTGTTTGAAGCTTTGCAGGTGAATCCGTCCGCTTTGGCCCACATTCCCGCCAACATGTGTCTGCCCGTTGCAGTGACGAGCTTTTGGCTTCAGGAGGCTGTCCCAAAGCCTTCGCAGCTTCACCTCCAGGCCTTGATAGTAGGAATGGTTTACGGAGAGCTGCTTTTGATGGAGCAAAATGGAGTTGTCAACTACCAAATTCCTGGTTTGTTACACTGTTATCAGAAAAGATCAACGAATTAGCTCTCCCTGCTTATATCACTTTTGTGGTCCACATTTTAGGCCCAAAGGATAAGGGGGCTGAGAGCTGTTTGATCCGTCAGCTGGATAAAAATCGTTCTTCTTCAAGACATGGAATGGATGTCGCGGCAGCTCACAGTTTCAGCCAATGGCAGGCCTGCCTCTGGAGTGCGCAGGGTCTGAATCAGCTTTTGTTGATGCCATTGAATGAAGTCCATCTCTCACAGTAAGAACATTTAAATGTACAGTTTGCATTTCCCAACTTTTAACAATACTCACAGAAAATTGGGCGGGTTAGGCTTTTGTATGGTGTGCTTAAAAAATCACAAATAAAAAAATAGCAAAAATCACATAAAAAATAAAGGAAAATTATTTGCCAGCGAAAATAAAAACACATTACGAAAGAAAGATACTAGCAAATCAAAAACACATAAAAATTTACCGCAATATAGGAACATGATAAAGGTATAAACAAATAAAAAAAGCAATTCAAAAATCACAAACAAAAAACACAACAAAGAAAAACACAAACAAAAACATTGCAAAAGATGAAGCACAAATAAAAAACAAAAGAAAATCACAAAAATATTACAAAAGATGAAACACAACATCAGTCTCAAAAAATCACAACAAAACAAATTAATATCAATACAAAACAAAAAACACATGACAAAAAACTAAACCGCAAATCAAGAATCACAAATTAAACAACAAACAAAAAATGTAAACGAAAAAGCTAGAACATTTTGTCTTTTGTGATATGTTTTTCTTTACAATTATTTTTTTGTGCTTGTGTTTCATCTTTTCCATTGTATTTTTGCTTGTTTTCTTTTTTTTTGTTTGTTTTTGTTATTTGTTATTGTTATTTCCACTTCGTAGCCATACTTTTGGGTGACATTTTAGGAAAAATAACTTTTTCTAAATAACTTGTTGATCATTGCTAAACTTTTGAATGCACATGTTAAGACTATACGTACTGAGTACTGTTTTCGCTCAGCTATATGTGCCTGCTTGAAATTTTGCTGCCATCCATTCAATCTTGAACTTCTCCACCTATCAGCAGGACAAATCTCCGCTCTGTGTGTTTCTATTAGTTTGTTTAGTGGTACCATGGTGCACGGGGTTCTCAACCATCTCAAAAAAGGCGGAACGGTAGACCATATGCTGCCCAAGTTTTCTTACAACATTTACTCCATCCTGCTAAACGCCGTGAAGAACTGCAGCTCCAAACCTCAACCACCTTCAACGAAAGGGGGCATGGGACGAGGAGACCAGCGAGGAAGGAGAGGAAGAGGAGCAGTTGGAGGAAGAAGAGGGCGAGGGAGGAGAGGAAATGAGGGGATCAATAACCGCTTTGCTGTTTTAGGAATCAGTGAATAAGACCAGAATGATATCGGGACTTAAATGCGACCAAATTGAGTGGAGCACATTTCATGTTATTGCAGAAATGCGAAGAAGCAACTGTGTGATTATCAATTATTCTGCAGTTTCAGCTTGTGCCTTTTAGAAAATATTGTTGTACTGGAGTTACTTCAAACCATGCAACGACGTAGAGTTTTTTACATTTTATTATGTTTTTATTATTTTTAACTGATGTATACTGTATGAAATGGATTAATGTATTCATGCTCATGTTTTTTAAAATTTGTCATTTTAATCTGCAGTGTGTAAAAAAACATTTAATTACATATTTAACATTCAAACAAAATGGTACAGCAATTAAACAATAAAGTTTATACTTATACTGTATATTGACTCCTCTGTCAAATCCACTGTAAACATGAGTTGGAAAAATTAATCTTAAATGGTGAAGTCATCTGCTCAAAGCAGCCAAAAACATGAAATCAAATGTAAAGTACATTTTGGGTGTTATACAACAAAAATAACATCCAGATTTTGCATGATAAACATCAAGTATTTTCTCAATGTGCACTGTTGCATTCTCTACTTTAATGCTGGTGTGTTTACACACCTGGCTACAATAAAAAAAAAAAGATAAGAAACGTTTTCAGGAGTCGTATGACGATGACGTCATGTGGAATGTGGACTCTATTGTCTGAAGTCATTGACACGAAAACTTTGGGAGACACACAAATGACGGAAAATGCTTCGTTGCCTCTGCACTTGTTGCTTCCCCGATGAAAACTCCGACAACGAGGTAAAGTTTGTGTTCGATTGAAATTCCATGCACTATAGTTGTGTATTGTTATTGTCAAGGGGATTTAAATGAGTTTGAGCGATAGAAATACTTTACATTTATCTGCGTGAGAAGTGTGGTATGGAAACATGTTTATTTTCATGTGTTTCTATTTTTATTTAATATTGTCAGAAATTTAATTGGGAGGGCCTTTCTTACTAACTAAATGGTTAAATAAAGATGAAGTATGATCTGCATTATCAGAGGCAGCCTCTTCTGCAACCTGATCTAGACGGAGCTGAATCTGCTCGGCTAACACGACCAGTACACACTGGTATGTCATCCTAAACTCATAACAGTTATGATGGACATTTTCTGTCAATATGCATTATTATTGTTATTGTGACTTTTTTTTCACTAGATGCACAGCAGACAGGCCGGTTGGTGATGAGGCGAGTTTGCGTTCCAGAATTGGATTTGAGGTTTTCTGATGTAGCCGAGACCTTCAATGATCTGCAAGAACGTTACGAGTCTATGGTTCGACGCATCATAAAACTGCGGAAGAATTGTGGCTTCGCAAACATTGATCATCTGACTGTATCAGAATGCGTGGACAAGATCAGAGAAGAACACAGTGAGTAGAGGTCAAATTGTGACTTAGGAATTTCAATTTGGCCTTTTTTTTCCCAACTTTTTATCGTTGGTCTTCAAGGAGACAAATGCAAGGTCTCCCTAAGGATGAAGGGATACGACTTCTTTCTTGATGTGGTTCCCGTGGATTCAGACGGAGCAGATAATGAGATTTTGGTTCCTCCGGGTCTGCGATTAGCTCAAGAAGAGCTGAAGTGCACTTCTGAGAACACCAAAGCCGTAGTATCTAAAGGTACCATCCTTCAAGAGCTGATTGGCTGGCTACTCCGGAGCAAGGCTAGAATTGCTGAACAGGTGGAGAAGGTCGCGGAGACTTACCAGGAGCAAGGAAGACTTAATGAGAATCTGGAAAAAAACATGAAGGAAATAAGGAGAGCGAAGGAGTTGTCGACGATCTACAGAAAACACGCTGAAAAAGTCCTTACTGAGGTAGCTCAGATTGCAGGCGCTCTTCTGTAGTTTTCACATTTCTGAATTTACCTTGAAACACAATCGACTTAGCAGACTGTGTTATTAAAAAAATGATCAACAAAACCCATCACTGTGCTTAGCCTAAAAGCAATGGCTATTTGAACAACGGTGATTAACTACATGTAGATACATAATGTAACAATTGGGGATACAATTCTTTTGAATAACAAGCGTGGTCAAGAAACAAATTAAAACTGCATTCAAGAAACAAATGTATTTACATAGGCATATGTCAAAATAAGACATTTCTTTGGGTCCCTTTGAAATGATTGTATCTCGCATGCATCTAATAAAGAGGCATAACGTGATCTGCAATTTTGTATGCTTTTGTACTTCCACTCATCAACGCAAGGAGGCAGAAGACACCCATAATATTTTTATTTCGCAAACAGTACTGTCTCAGGTCAAGGGAAAATGTGTTATGGTTATTTTTAACACCCCCGTGGTTAAATATAATCAAGCTTTAATACTCCCGGCCTGAAATAAAGAGAACACCACAGGATGTTCATTCGGGCCAAAGTCAAATGATTACAAACGTATAATCTGACATTACTGTGAAAGCCTGTCCGCAATTCATGAAGTGCCATTTGGTAATTTAGTTTTCTATTTTTATACTCTGTTGTTCCTAAGTTGATGATCAAATTCTCATGCATCATTTAACAGCTTTAGGCTTAATCGAATAGTTTTCCGATAATGAATAAATACCATTTGGTGTACAAAGATTATGACATTGTACAAGTAATACAATTTTGACGCACGAATAAAATATATTTTTTTAATTAATTCATTGAAATACGTCTGACGGATCACTCACGCGTCAACAGCGACGCCGTCGCTGACAGCTACAACCTACACTGATCGTGGAATTGACCACCAAAAGAATTTGATTGGCTAAGGAATTCAGAAGGCGGGGCAATGTTACTTCCCATTCGTCTGTGATTGGCACACATTTTCTTTTCCTTCCGTTGATTCTGAGAGCTCTCACTTTAAGATGGTTTGACTGGGGAAAGTAACCACAATGAAGAAGCAAGTCTACTACGTTGCGGGCGGATTCCAAGCAGTAAGAAAGTGATGCTCATTTACTTCTTGTCTGAACGCAGTAGGACGAACCTCGCAGGAGCTCCACTGATAGCATGCCAGTAAGTAGAAAAACTTGTCCCGCTTTAGTTGTTGTCGCGGCTTTAGCCAAGCTAGCTAACTAGCTAAACCTGTAGGCAATCGTCATGACAGTTCCAAGTCATTCAGCAAGATTAAGAGTGTGTGGCGAGCTGAGATTAATCTTTATTACCTGACTGGCGTTATTTAACATTGACACCGAGCAAACTATTACTACCGACAAACGTTATGAACGTTGCAAGGTTAGCCGTCAGTTTTTGTAAAACAAGTGCGAATTAGTACAGTGGAGTAATGTGAGCTGCACAATTTGCCATTACACTAAAGCGACGGTTGCAGCATATCAGAGCGGTGGTGTCATTTTCCACGGTGAAACACTTTGCACCGGACTCTTGATTTAGCCTGTGTGGGTGTGTTCTCTGGCAGACAAACCATCCCACAGCGCTTTGGTAAAACGATGTGATATCCGTCCAAGCATCGTGTGAATCATGTGATGTAGCTTTCGGATTGACAGAGGATATATATGCACACACACACTCTTAAAAAACAGTCTTGCAAGAGGTGATCTTGGTCCTGATTTAAGCCAGACAGTCATCGATCATCATTTTTGCATGTCTCTATGAAATGTACTAAATATTCCTCTTCAGTAGATGTCATTTGCATTTACGAATATGCCAGGTATGATAATGACATTCAAAGCAAGTTTTGCTTTCACTTTTGCTTTTCTATACCAATTGTAGCTTTTACTTTAATTACCACAGAAAGCAAATAATAATAAAAGTCTCAATTCTGGGGGCACAGCGTGTTTGGAGTTTGCATATGTTCCCAGTTTCTTATTCCAAATATATGAGTGTTTGGTTATTGTCCTTTAGGGTGAGTGTGAGTAATTAGACTGTCATTATTGAACAGTTATAGTAATTGATTATTCTATCTATTATTATGTTGATTATCCATCCATTCATTTTCATTAGCCACTTATCCTCTGGACATACAGAAACAAACAACCATTCGCGCACCCAGTCACACCTTGGACAATTTAGAATGTCCAATTCACCTGCCATGTATGTGGGCTCAGGGAGAACATGCAAACTCCACACAGGAAGGCAGGACCGAGTTAGATTTGAACCTGGGCCCGACCTATGAGGCAGACGTGCAAACGTCTGCGTCACCGAGCCACATTATGTTGATTAATCAAATCAAAAAATATTTTGCATCAAAGTGTACTAAAATATATTTACTCGATTAATGTTTATTTAACAATTATTTGCATTCATTTGGTATTTATGATTCAAAAACTGCTTATAAACAATATCCGTTCATTGTTCTCACAATAAAAGCAGATGTTGGCAAAAACATAATCGTCATAATTTGTTTTCATGAATGACTAAAAGAATCAATGAATAATTAATTACTGTTGTGAGGCTGAAATCAGAGGGATTTCAGTTAGTATGTGGTTATTCACTGGATACAAAAAATAAAGCCTACTAGCTGACTAAAAAAATGTTTTGTTCAAAGTAATTGCGGTTTGAATGACTATACCTCGGGTAAAAATTTAGCAATCATAGTCACTACTTTTGCTGCACAAACAGACAGTGACACCATGCTATTAGCAATGTTCCGTGCAATTGACTCTAAAAGCTCCTTTCTTGTCTAGCCCCTTTCTGTTTGCAGCAGTGCAGTTAAAATGTGCCATGGATGCTGCCCCCAACAATTGCAATGAGAAATAAAATCAAATTAATCAATAAAATCAATTTGTCACCCAACCCTACTCTCAGCATAATTCAATTAATTTGTATAACATGCTTTTTAATGAATACCTAGCAAAAGCGATGCACATGCATGCAACCATAGGCAGCCTTATTCTGAGCGTGGGCATTTACATCTTCGGACTGCTGATATTTTTTTGACAGCCAATCTGGTGTCGGAGCTTGAGGACGGCGTTGTGCTGCTTGTCACACAATCCTACTGTTCTGTGAATTATCCAACCAAGTTGTGTAATGTGAAACATTTGAATTCACTGTGCACGGTCTGGTGCGTTTTTTTGTCTTCTCTCAAGCAAAAGGTTGAAAGTGGGGATTCGGTGATTTCATAGCGGCATTAAAAAGCTATTCCTAACTGTTGCAGAAAATTGTCACGTTAACCACGTATACTATTATTGAAGGTATAGTGGTTGGAGAGAGAGGAAGGATCGCATTGGATGATGATGCATCACCAGTTTATGAGCGTAGGCTGCTACAAGAGGTTTCCTGTCTGTTAGAGCTTCCCATCCATCTTCCAGAACAGCAAAAACCGCATGCATTCATCCACACACCACCAATCTTTTATTTCTTAACGTGAGTGGAAAGATGTGGGTGGATGGCTTGCTTGTGTTCATGCTCACACCCCTTACAAGCTGCAAGTCACCAGTTTGATGAAAAGGAATTGAAAGAGATGTGAAGAGATGGAGGGAATTTGTTTTATTTAATAGAGCCTATCATCTCTAATTGGATTGGATTTTAATGCCCCCACATATGGTCAAGTTAACCGGTGCGTTTGTAAAGCCAGACACACTCAAAGTCACAGATTATCGTATGGAAAATGGAGATGACAAAAGCATAATTGTGTATCATTTGTTCATGCATTTTTCAAAACAAAATGGGAGGAAAAAAATTAGTTGTTTTCTCAATCTTAGTTTCCAAAATGGGAAGGAAAAAAAAATAAACTGATAACGGGCAATTTGGATGTTTCATGTATGCCAACTGTTGCTTGTTGCATGACCCCAACATGATTCATAACATACTGAATTCCCAAGCAATGGTTTTGATTATTATGATTTTTAACCTTGTGTTGAAAGTTTTTTTTTTTCCCCCTCAAAATTTTTGATTTAGGGTAATAGTCACCTGTTAAAGGTATGAACAACTTGTGACAGAACG
This sequence comes from Hippichthys cyanospilos, assembly GCF_059441005.1. Taxonomy (NCBI): domain Eukaryota; kingdom Metazoa; phylum Chordata; class Actinopteri; order Syngnathiformes; family Syngnathidae; genus Hippichthys; species Hippichthys cyanospilos. The sequence continues at coordinate 8,461,591 of NC_142389.1, read as the reverse complement.
CCTACAAAAAACGTCCAAATCACCCATTGTGTGTGTTTTTTTTCCATTTTCCATTTGAATAAAATGAATGATAAACAGATTTAAAGTAGACACACATTGTTTTACTTCCTGTTTCTTTTAATTTCAGCAGTTAGTACCTGAACGTGTAGTCAAATGGAGGGGGGTTAATTAAAAAAAAAAAAAAAAAAAAAACCTCTTTTTACTTTGTCAATACGGTCTTTGCTAATATTGGTCTGTTTGTGATAATCTTACCTTGTTTCATCTTGCACATTAGCTTGTACCACCGGAAAAAGCAGCTGGGGCAGCTTTCCTACTCTTAATACCACCCCCTCCATTGTTTCCTCCTTTTTTTCTTGAGTTCCTCATTTCAACCTTCTTATCACAACACTGACCCATATTTCAGCATGCTTGTGCATAGGGAATAACGGGGGGCTCACCAGTTCTCTGCTACTACTGTTACATTAGTAGCTTTCAATACTATTGCCTGTTCCCCTAATACCTGTTCCCATGTATACCAGCAATAAATTATCTATATAAAAATCTGACATTTGGGGATTCTCAATACCTGTTTTTTTCCACATTGTTACTGGTAGGAACATTTGTCTCGAGTATCCACCAGCAACACTCGTACTTTTCATTCATAATACCTGAAATAAACTAGTTTTGAATAATTTTGTTTATTACAGACAAAACGCTAATCAGTCACTCTGGCACTTAAAGGGTTAAGTTCTGCATTACAAAGTTGAGCGTGAATTGGACAGTGGCGATTAGAATGAAAGGAATGTCAGGAATGGATTAAACTATAAAGTATATTGTCATGAAGACAAGATAATACATTAAATCTAAATTTTGGGTTCTTTCAGTGACGTAGCCTGTCAAAGTTACAGCATGATAACAATGTGAATGTGATAATTGTATGCGGTGTTCCCTTGTTGTTCGATTATTGACGCTTCACTGTCAGATTTTCATTTAACCTTTTCTGTTATAGGTTTACGTTGTTATTTTTATTTGTTTTGCTTTTTTTGTGTTTTTTTTAAGTCAGACCAGTCAAAGATACCAAAGTAAGTCCATAAAATACAAAATATTAGATTGTTATGCACTTTTTATAGCAAAAGAAACAAACTAACTCTTTCGGTGCCATAGATAAGAATTCTCATCCCTGGCACACTAATAAAGCATTTTACATTATGAGAATTATCGTCCGTGGCACTGAAAGAGTTAGAAAAGAAACAAAAAAAACACCAAAAGATTAAATCGTTCAATCTCTACTTCAAGTATTTCGTTTTTTTGAAAATGTAACCCCCCTCGATAAGCGAGGGAGCGTGAAGAAGGATGTGCAGTTGCATTTTTTGGCCACATGTGGCAGTAGTATTTCAGTTTTCTGGATTAAAAACACCCTTTGCCAACTATACACTTTGCATTTTTTTCCCATTTGTAAATGCTTTTAAAGGTGTAATGATTAAAGTTATTTATTAATATTTTTTCCTTCAACCACTCAAAGTGTTCAGTGGCATCAGTTCTATTTATACATATGTAGGTTACATTTATTAACAACCACAAAAAATTGAAAAATGGAACAATCTGTCTGTGATGACACTTAAAACATAGTCATTAACAGGTCTCTACCGCCACCTACTGTCATGAGGTGAAATACAAGTCAATAAAGAATTATATGTGCTGACAGTTTGACTGCCGCTCAACTAAATGCAGCAAAAATCGAAGGAAAATCAGTGTAATAAATCCTATTAAATTGTATTTCCAAAACTGTAATTATAGTGGTTTCATATGGTCCAATATTTGGACAATAATTATTTTTGTACACGAAATCTTGCACGTCCAGCTGCAATCGCATAGAAATGTCAGAATTGTTGCATTTTGAAATTTTACATGTTACAATAATCTAATGGAAATTTCAGTTCCCTATTGTTTTTTCTCCCCATTGATTCTTTTATGATGTTATAAAAAAATCAAACGATTTTCCATAATTTGTAACATAAGACATCAACTTTCCTGGCATTGATTTAAAACCTCAATAGTCACATTTTGGTGACTTTTTTTTCCCCCCCAAAATGTATTCCATTGGTTAGTCCACACTTGTGGGTGCTATTTTGACTAATTATTGAACAACCTTGTGATTTTTGGAGATTTGAGATTCAGTCTGACGCCAGGGATAGTGTGTTGACCATGCCATGTGTCTGTGTACAGGCGTGACTTTAAAGACAGAGGCGTGGGTAGCTTGCTTGCTCGCTCGCAGGAACAGGTTTGTTCAAACCATGCGCTTAATAAACACACTCACTGATAATATGACACATTCTTCCTCACTTCCTGAAAAACTGATAACTTGAATCATTTCACAAATTTATATTAATTCAAATTCAAAGGGTCAACATGATTTGGTTTGAGCATTGTATGGCAGTTTTTGTATGTCTCATGTGTTCCTATTAGTCTGGTTGCCACAGGGGAGTGGAGATCCATAATGAAATTCTTTTATTGACCCATCTGTCTCACTTGAATTGCGTTATGGATCCCATGGGCGTGCTATACATCCCTGTTACCCATCGTCTCAGCATACATCCAATTATCTCTCTCCCGATTGCATTTGCAATTGATCTGCCTCTCGCTCTCATTGCTTTGCATTAAATTCCCATTACATCAGTGTTATGTTTCATCTGGTTGTTGATGTTGTGCTCTGACTTATTTAGAGTGATTTATTTGTGGCTCTTCTCTTTATTTTCAGCTCACATTGATTTGTGTCGCGATCCTTGTCTCTAGGGGTGAGCAAACTGGAAGATGACAGGAGGACAAATACTTTCCTTATGACATAATTACTCTGTGTTGTGTAATCTCCGGGCGGTTGAATTTCTGTTTCTTGCTCGGGGCTGTTAGTAGTACATCAACAGAACAAGCAATTTCCTTACTCTGGATTTATAGGCTATTTTGTTGGCTGGCTTTTGTGTCTTCCATCATTTTTTTTGTACTGTGTGGTTTAACACATTCGCTGACAATGATTTTTTTGTGGAATTTGTAGCCAGGGATATGCTGAATTTTCAATATTTCAGTAAACTAACACAGTTATATAATTACAGTAGTGCCTTGGGATATGAGACTCAGTTTTTTAGCGCTTTGACTTGCAAGCATGAAGTAAGTAAGTATTCTTCAAAAAAAGGCTTCGAGCGACTCGGCTTAAGTTTACTGTCAATCTAAACATTAAGGCTGCATTTAACAATTGTTTCAATTATTTTTGAAGCATATGTATTATTCCTTTATTAAAAAAAAACTGGGAGCTGTCAGATTGACGTTGCCGAAAATACACAAACTAGGTGTCATTCGGTCATTAGTTTGATCCATAATGTGTCAGAAAATGGGGCAAAAACTGATTGTTTTTTTTTTTTTTTGTCAAATATAATCAAATGTTTTATAATAAATGGAGGATTACAGAATTTGAAGAATATGTCCTGGGGAGAAGCTGAAATTTTGACGCATTTGGGTAGGGTTTTTTTTTTTTTTTTAATTAAAAAGGGAGCTCAGCAAATCAATTTGTTTAATGGATAAACAGTTGATTAATTGATAAATTTTTAGATCTTTCCTAAACATCAGAGAATTGCACATTATTTGGAATCACTATTTAGCGTCCGTTACCTAAATCCCAACTCGCAATCAGGATCCCTCACAGGCACGCATGCTAACATTTAGCCTTTATATAATGGTGTTTAAACACAATGTTTGCAGCTCCACATGTATAACGTGTAGACAGCTCATAGACCATTACTCACAGGCATATATCCTTTAGCAAACAACAACTAATATTACTGCCGTACAGAGGATCTGAAAGGAGCTGAGGCTGCTATACTGCCTCAGGTGGCCAATGCATGCACACCATAATGACCAGAACAATGTATGCCAGAAACTGTTTAATTTTGGAAAGTTTTATTTATTTTATTTTTTTTATTGTATGTACCAAGTTATTTCATGATATGTCAGTCTCGTACTCTATTCTTCTGTTTTGTCAAATCCCATAGCGGATGGCTTCATTGTACTTACCAACTAAAAGCTTTTAGAGAACTATAATTCTTTAGAAACTCAATCAAAAAGGGATTTTTTTTTCAATAACCTTTAATGCGACCATTTTGCCTGCATTTGTAGATTCCATTCCCTTTAACTATAAATTGCACCCAAAAAAAAACAAGATGGTTGGGAAAATAAACCCTTCAGAGGGAAAGTCTTTTAAAAAAGACTGAGTCACACTCTAATCACAGCCTTATTTTGTTTGCCTGTCTGCTTATTAAAGCACACCCACAATGCAGGCCTAAGATTTCAGCACCCCCTATTTCATGTGACAGAACACGCTGCCACAATGCACTAATTTCACTAAATGCAGGCTGTTCTGTCTCGTCTGTCTCGTCGTTGCCCCCACCCCTACCGCCCGCTTGTCATTCGCAGTCCAAAAATGGACACCTGGCTGCACTGAAATACCAAATAAAGCAACTAGCTTTGTGAAATGGAAGTAGATAGCACGGTATGTTGGGAAAACTATTTGTATTTCATAACAAGAATATTGTTTGGCGTAATTAATTTTCACCACAGCTCTCCCAGAGCTGAAGTGTTATTGCATTTTAGTACATATTTTTTCACAAGGGAGGCAATACAGTCCAGGTAGTTTTATGGGCCTGATTAGATTGTCTGTGCAATACAACAACGAATAATTGGATTTCTAATATTTACCTCCTCTGTTCTTCTCTTTTAAGCAACCTCTGTGAAAAGACTTACCAAACTTGGACTCCGCATTCCTCCTGCCCATTTATCCATGCTTGTTTGTTTTAACACTGTATTAGTATGAGCCACATTGGTTTTACTAACTTTTTTTTTTTTTTTTAAACGTTCTCAAAAGTTCATTGAGCCGTTGTTAAAACGGTCTATGGCATTAGGTGATAATACATAAAATGCCTAGGTCTATTAAATCTGTTTAAAAGGTTAGCTTATTGATTATTCCATTGAATAACTGAGTAATAAATCGCCCATTTATTTTAACATTCTGCTAAGATTTATTATGAGTGAGTGGATACAACTACTAATTATTTATTATTCTCTATCCATACGAACTTTTAGGCCTTGCATAAATGTAGCCAGTGTTTTTTCTAACTGACGGTAAATGTTTCTGGTTTGCCCTATTTGCCAAACTTTTTTTTTTTTTTAAATCAAAACTGAATCTTCCAAAACCTCTGGCCTAAGTGGACATTGTTCCCAATCCTCCAGTTTTGCAGTTGCATTTAACAAGCTTAAATTGGAGATTCGCGTCATCAAGCTACTATTTTTCCCGCCAAAGACGCAGATACCGGTGACGTCAAAAGTTCTTTCTGATTGGACAAAATTTGGCGACGCCACTGCCGCCTAGGAACTTTGCATGCTTGTAAATGAATGAAAGCACATTGTGCTGGATTTGTGTAGCAGCGATTTCTTTAAATAAACAAAGCAATGTAGACAGTTTTTTTTTTTTTTTTTTTTTTTTTTTTTTTTTTTTTACACACAATGAGGATTAGCCTATGCGAGTTTGAATAAGTCTGGTCATGTGTAGACAAGGCCTTAGACACCAATGAAATTTGCCTATGTTAACTGGTTAGCAATCGCGATTTACATTACTTTACTGGCGATTAGTGGCAACAAACATTAACTACCATTTAGTTCACGCCTACATAATGTTATATGTACATTAAAACAATGCGTCAACAATATTCCGTGAATAAACTTGAGAGTGGAGCTGCCTGTTAGTTACCTTTTTAGGTCAATAACTTCTTGTTCTATTTTATGAGCAAACTGTGCATGTTTGGTATTTGACCGCCCTTTCCACATTGCAATAGTTGAACGCTATTTTTATCACTTTTTAAAAATGGAAATATCTCAAACTCATGTTGGTGTCTTGGTTGAGATGCAAGCATCCCTGACAAAATCACAGTGTGGAATTTTTTCTCAGTGGTGATCAAACAACATAATCAAAATAGACTGTCAAACCCTTTTTGTTCAGACAGAACTGACAGTGGTATGCGAGTACACTGACTGCTAAATTGTGTTTGTTTTATATAGGTAGAGGGGACGCCTCTTCAGATGCAGGAACATGTTGGCTATGGACCAAGGAGTGGTGGAGGAATGGCTGTCAGAATATAAGGTACAGTAAAGCTATATGCAATGGACTATATATTTTTTCTGTTTTGAAATACTGCCCTTGTTCACATTTTGAATAATTTTTCATTCATTTTTGTGTCGTTTGTCCCTCCCACTTAGTTCACTTTCAAAGGATGCCAAATTTTTGTCATCTTTAGCAGTAATAAGTTACTATTTTGTCTGTGGTTAATTTCATAACTTATTTTTCATTACAATTACTACAACTACTATAATAAATGAGTCACATTTGCCAACCTATTTACTGCCATCACTCCCACTTAAAATGCAGAAATAAAATCTGTATCCATCATTGGAAAATTATATACAGTATAATATAAAAAATGTACTTTTAAAGTTGGTGCTTTTTTTTCCTTCATGAAAGTGTATGTATTTAGCCTACAATTTTATATCTTAAACATTATTTAATGTACAAGTACCTTCTCCAAACATTTTTTCAATTGCTTTCGAGCAAGATGAGCATAATATATGCTCAACAAGCAATAATGCCTCACCTTTTGCTCATGTGACTTTCCCAAGCTGAACTGTGATGTCCTTTTCAATCGACAAGTAGAAAATGTGTTTTTAAAGGTATTAATTGTATTTTAAAAATAGTTGTTACATTAATTATAGACATAATATACTGTATAATCCTGCTGAAAACAGAAAAATAACTGTAGTTTCCTTTTCAAAAGTGAAACAAAAAAATTCTGAATCAAGTCTGTTAGCTTAATGCTAACAGAACACGAAATCAGGTGCATGGATTTAAAAAAAAATCACCTTAAAAATCATACTTATAAGTTTAAATGTTAGCAAATTTATTCTGTGTATTTCAGACCTTGCCTGACAGCGCCGTGTCAGTCTATGCTGCATCACTTAAAGACAAAGGTGCCCTTGTCCCTGCACTCTACAAAGTCATCCGGGAGAATTACAGTGAAGTATGGATGCAACCTTTCCAAATATATCCGTATTCTGCGCATGAAGTCCACTGGTTATGTAATATTTGAGACAACTCGTGCTTTGGTTTTGATTTGTTGTGTTTTCTATCATCCTCAGCTGCTGGAGCCAGTGTGCCACCAGTTATTTGAGTTTTATCGGAGCGGTGAGCCGCAGCTGCAGCGTTTCACTCTTCAGTTCCTCCCGGAGCTCCTGTGGAGCCTTCTGTCTGTCAGCGCAGCCAGGGACCCCCACACCTCAGGCTGCATCGAGGCCCTGCTGCTGGGCATTTACAACTTGGTAGGGGAGTGTGTGTGTGTGTGTGTGTGTGTGTGTGTGTGTGTGTGAGTGTGATTGGTATGTTTGTATTCGGGCTGAACTTTTAATCAAATTTAAATCCAACATCCCAAAGGAGATGACCGCTCGTCCTCACGAGGCTCGTGGTTGATTAAGAATACTGCAACGGCATGAATAACGGGGCCAAAAACAGGCAATTTACTAACATTAAAATGCAAAGCAGCGGCCGCTCTAACACACGGTCCTTCTATCAAATCGGTCCTCATAACAATGGTTACGCCCGCTGGTGAGTTATTTACAACTGACGCTAATCATCCGGTGTGCAGCAGCATTTCTACATAAAACGTTGCAGCTAATAAATGAAACGTTGTTGTTTACTTGGTCGACTCGGTGCAAATTCTTTCCTCCTCAACTCCGGAACCATAACGGAACTAAAAGACGTGGATAAGGTCTGCATGTAATTTCTCTTGCACAGGTGGTGCGGGGAGATACTAATTGCTCCTGTCTCACTCCTGTCGTTATAAGTGCACTTCAAGGCCGTTTTCATCTTCACGGGTGGGGCCGGTGTGAGAGAGCAGAATAAGCAAGGAAGGCTTAGAAATGCATCAATGAAGGAAAATAATACTTTGGGCGTGTTTAGCTCCAAAAAGTTTACTTTTCATGTTATGGCCCTTTTAATTTATAGCCTGTACTGTATGTGTGTTTTATTTATTATTTTAGTGTCCGTATACATTCAGTTATTACAAAGTGAATTTTACACAACTTAAAATGTTGTTTCATGAAAAGTTGCCGTGGTAAAGATACAGATTAATTTGCATTTATAGTAAATTGGCAAAAATTAGCCAACAACTAATCAAAAATCAAGAATTATATTGGTCGTTCCAAATCATCAGAATGTCAGCCTCTCATCAGTTAAAATGTTCAGGATTCTTTCGTCCTTCATGAAAGAGAACGATTACTATTGTTAAATCAAAATGAAATTGACAGCTGTAATTGAAACAAACCTGTCTTTTATATGAGTCCATTTTGGCTTCATTTCAGCACAATTCTTAATCTGTAAGATTTAAACACACACACTCACATATATATATATATATATATATATATATATATATATATATATATATATATATATATATATATATATATATATAAATGTTATTTTCATTGATATATTAAGTTATAAAACATCACAGCTTTTTACATGTTTGTGTGCAGCTTATTCACATGGACTGATGATACTCAGTTCCTGTATGCATAGCAGAATAGGTCATGTGTCACTCGGCGCACATTGCTCGCCTCCTTATAATTGATCTGACATTAACAAGCACTCAGGAGGCACACAAACCCTGAGGTGTGTTTGTGTGGGTGTACACACAAAAGCGCGCAGACAGAAAAACGCTTTCCCTCTCACTAACACCCACACATTAGGAATGAGATTTTCTGGACAACAAGATCTTTGCGGTATATTGTTTACACAGACCAAAATCTATTTTCCTCACCTACAAATGTTCTCTGTCGATATTCCCCCCCAGGAAATAGTTGATAAAGATGGGCAGAGTAAAGTGTTATCTTTCACGGTTCCTTCCCTCTCCAAACCCTCCGTGTACCACGAGGTAAGGTTCCGACGGAAAAAGAAATTCACTTCCCGAAGAGAAATGTTCAGCCTGTAAATGTCATCTTGACTTTTCAGCCATCCGCCATCGGCTCTATGGCCCTGACAGAAGGGGCCCTTGCCAATCATGGCTTGACCAGGGTGGTGTACAGTGGGCCACTCCTCCAGAGAGAAAACTTCACTGCACAAAACAGGTGAGAATTGTAGCCATGGAATAAGATCTCGTACAACTAGAACAGCACGAAACGTCTCATCCCTGCATTACATTCATTTATAGGGGGCTTGCTGTCCTGCAACCCTGCATGCCCGTATAACATTCTGCCAAACGTGGTGAGAAGGCCAGACAAAACTTCAAAATAAACTTTACCATACCAATTAATGTATGTATGTACATGAGTGCCTTCAAACCTTTATTTTGACGTTCTACCCGGAAGCATGTCGCAATAACTGTGACTTGACTTTCTACACTGCATTGTTCTGAAATTGTGTTCAATTGCCAATTTGGGGAGCAAAAAATCCAATCAATGACATCTACATTTATTGAATGGCGCCTGTTGCCCGCATATAGCACAGAATCTAGCATAAACTAGCCACTAGCTAGCAGCACTCGAGTGCCCCCAAGGGCAGTCTGATTTCTTTGCCACTGATCATGCATGGCTGGTTTAAATGCATCTTCTGTGGGTCTGAAGTCATTTTGTGTCATTGAAAAAAGTTTATGGGAAAAATAACAACTGAAGAAATGTATGGTAAAATATTGGTCAATCAGACTGACAATAATTCTCTACAATTTCTAAAACTGTTTGGAATCCCATCTCTATTTACTATGTACTATTTGCTCCCCAAACAGATTTAGCCATGAACTATCGAATGCATCCAGCAGCTATTTTGGACATATTTTAATAATGGCCAAAATCAACTGTCTAGCTGTGTTAGTTTTGAAGCTGCCATTTTGCTTTTGGGGGATCTGTCATGCCATTTTGGGAACCCCAAGGCTGCCAAACCAAGGAGGTCATGCTTTGACCTCACAGCTTGGCCTCAAGATCTATGTTGGTTGGCCAACTGAAATTTGAAGTGACATGAAAGTCATCATTAGAAGTACAGTACAGTATAGCATGATTACATTGTGGTGTGCAAGACATGGCACAGTGGCCTTTTGCAGCCTATGACATGTATGAAAAATATTTGACAAGGGCTGCAACACAATTTAAATATTGGATGTGGAAAAAAAAAATACTCCCCAAAATTGTAGAGTTTGAACCGCTTGAATCTTGATACACATATACTTTATGGATGCCACTAATAGTCACGGCTACTACTACCACTATCAATAAATTAGTTTCACAAAAAAATAAATAAAATAAATAAACTCACGCAAGGGTGAAAATCAATTACTTACAACCATAATAGTAACCTAATTAATCTTCATAATGATATCATTTATCTGCCCAGTAAGGGGGTGCATCAATTAAAGTAATATTTGGGGTTGCTGGCCACCCCAAAATCATGAAGAATCCTACTTTTTTTGTTGCCCCCCCCCCCCCCACCCCACCCCCCCCAAAAAGTCTTTTATTTAGGTCTCCTAAATATTATTTTTTAATTTATTGTTGATATGAATGATGCACTGTGTTGTAATCAAAGCTTGTATTGTGCCCCCCCCCCCCCAGATTTGAGGTGCTGACCTTCTTATTGCTGTGCTACAATGCTGCTCTCAGCTACATGAGCTCCACTTCGCTCCAGTCCCTCTGCCAGATCAGCTCCAGGTCCATACACACGCATGACCCAGAATTTCTGAATAGACTTGTATTATGTGCTATATTTTCTACCCTAACAAAACTTTCAATCAAAAGTGCATTTTCTGTAGAATGTTTTGGAGCGGCTGTTCATACTTTGAATCATAGGCTTTGTGTACTAGATTTTTTGCCCTAATGGAGTCATGGTCGTCATGTGCAACTTCCCCGATTCAACTTCTCATATTTTTGTTGTCGCTTATACTCCAGAGTGTGTATATGCGGTTACCCACGGCAGCAGATACGGCGCTATAAAGGTATTAGCACACGGATGACGGTTACATCAGAGTTTTTGGTTCAGCTCCTCACAGGGATACACTATGCATTGTGAGTGCATTCTCTTTATCTACTTTTTATAACATGTTTATAATGCAGGTCACAGTATTTCAAGTCTGATGATTAATCTCCCACATGGATTGTGTGTAGGTGTAACGGGGAAGCAGAGCTCGGATCCAAAGCTTTGGACGATGTCCTGTATCGGGCCCAGCTGGAGTTGTTCCCCGAAGCACTGTTGGTGAGTACAGTTATAAATCGTAAGGAGCGTGTGAGCATGTGAAGCAGACACACATGCTCAGGCTCTATATTGGCTTCATACACAGCACACTATGCTGTATTGTGTTGGTCTGTGTCAGACTGCAAACTGTGCGTAATCCCACTAGATTATTTACATGCTTTGCACTCTGCTGTGTTTAGCTGTAATCCTCGTGGGGGAAGCAGATTGAACGTAAGCCTTCAGTATTACTACACCAGTCCAGGCGCATTCCTCCACAATAATAACAACGCATTATTTATGGATTTCGCTAAATTGTTTTCAATTCATGAAATTATAATGTGTCATACTCACAGGTGATTTCATTTTTTACACTCTTGCGTAGCTTTCCTGGTTAATCCAAAATATGAGAAATAAGTGTGCAGTGTCCTCTCATTTAAAGAAAAGATACATTGTCCTGGGATTATCACATTGTTCATTTTAAGAATTTGCACAGAGTGTAAAGACTTGTAAATACTCTTAACTCGGCCGCTTTAAACTCGCGAATAAATCTGAAAGAAATAGGATTATGGGGGAGATCTTGGTGGTTGTTTGTCATAGTCACATGGATGGCTTGTTCAGCAAACTAAAAGTGTTGACAGTAATGTTTTTGTTCATTTTGCTTGGGGAAAATTTTCTGTTATTCATCTGTCAAATTATTAGTGTTCCCTCATTCAATGGATTAATTTATACGGTCGACAAAAGTAAGAATGTACATGATGAACTCAAATTGCACCCTTTCTTCTTTGTGTATTGCGGTGTCATGATCATTATCAAAACCATTATTTCCTATACTCTCATAACAAAGAAATAGTACTTGCATTCATCTTAGCAAGTTAAGATAAAATGGGCTAAGGTTTGGCTAGCAGGTCTCCAGTTTGTTGTATTGGTAGGCCACACGGTACTTAACACTTTGCAGAAGTGTCTTTTTTTTCCTCGAATACTGCTGTGGTACGCCTTTTCCACTTTGCAATAATTGAACAGGGCTTTGTTTTTGTTTTTCAGTTTTTCTAATTGGAAATGATCACAAACAAGTTTTCGGGGGGAATGGGGGGGGTGTCTTTCTCACTTGCCGCCATTATGAAAGGTCTGTGTAGAAAACGGTTTGCCAAACATGGTTCTAAGTGAGTTTTGAGGCGGATATTTTTAAAAAACAGTACCTGACTTGGTCGACCTCTTTTCCCCCCCAGTGCAACTAATTACTAAGCCAGTGGCTAGAGTAGAATTAAATTTATCACTTAACCATTTGTGGAAAAAAAAAGCATCAACATAATGGCTAAGATAAGAAATAGGTTTCGATGCAGTTTACACTTGCAAATAAGCATTTCATATTAGTATACTGATGTGGTTTTAGCATACATAATATTTGTCATTGTATTTAGTGTCATTTGTGGATGAAAAGGTTTTATAATTATGGCGATCACAGTGATGTTGGATGGCCACAGGCTGCAGCACAGCTGCAAATTAGAGCAACATTATTGCAGTGATCTTGCCCACAGCCCTAACGCTGTCCTAGTTAATATCGTGTGCTTTTTCCCATCCATCAGGTGGGGAACGCCATCAAGTCGACACAGCAAGGCGCAGCTCTGAAAAGCAACACCAAGGAGGGTGCTCGGAGCATCCAGGTGGAGATCACGCCCACTGCTTCCAGGATCTCTCGAAATGCCGTCACTTCTCTCTCGATTAGGGGGCATCGCTGGAAAAGACACGGTGAGCTTTGCACACGCCTGGTCATGGTGGTTTGAAATTAGTGTGGACAGAAGAAAAAAACACGGATGAGATGCGCAGTTAAAGGAGAGCAAGACTTTCATCCCTCGATCATTTCACTGTGTCTTAGTTGCTGTCAGGTGTTATTGTCATTCATCACCCTTTTTGTTTCCTTTTTCATATTATGAAATGCAGCCGGCTTTGTTCTTGATACTAATGCCAAACCTGTGTACAGTGAAATTCGGTTTGCCCTGAATATGTTTTGGACCTTAGGTGAAAGCCATATTTTTTTTTAAACAGTTCCTTCCCTCACTGCCATTGATAGCTGTAGAGGTCAAGGAGAATTTTTTTACTGGACTGGAAGTGAATATCGTAAGTTATCATACCCTTGAAAACCATGGAAACCTATTAAAACACGTATTTTAAAGTACAGTATTCCCTTTTTACTTTCAAGAAATCAGAGGCATTGTATAATTTCACTTTGAGTAAATGATGCATTCTCTCTCGCTTAAAGGGACAATGTGGAAGATTTAGACTGTTTTTCATCACGGACATATTTTATTTTTTACAGTAGAACCCCTGTTTTTGTGAGTAATTTGTTACAAGAAGTCAAACTTAAATGGAATCATGAAATCTAAAACAATAGTTCTCTTTGGCAATAATATAAATCTAATTAATTCATTCATTTTTTTTATTTTATAGAGTTTTTTTTCAGATAAAAAAAGCTTTCATAAATAAGTGACTCATTAGGTATCTTTTTTTATTTAGGCTTCTCTGCATTAAGCAAAATAAAAAAAAGATTGCGTCACTCGAATCTGCATTGCAGGATAGTTTCACTGTGCACGGTTTGTGTAGTATTTAAATTAATTTTATACGAGCAGATCACCTGACAAAACTTCTGCATAGTGCTCATTGGCTCAAATACTTTTTGTCATGTTATTCATTTTGTTAAGATTTCATGCAAATTTTCATTTCCACAGCATATTTTGATCACGTTGTGTTCTTCTATTTTTGTCTTTATCATTTTGTTATCGCATTAATTACTCATATTCTGTTTTGTCACGGTCATGTGCACCTGTGCACATTGCCTTTTTTCTTTTTCACGTTTGTGCATGTTTGTTTTCAAACCCCCTCTGCCGCACTAGCAGAGTCCCAGGAGGTGAGTGTAGACAGTGAGGCCACACTGGTGGGCGTGGCCATCCCCGATATCAGTGTGACAGGCGTGAGCAGTGAGCGAATGCCCAACGGAGACTCCATGCGACCGCGCTCTGACGGCCGCACCCACCCGGATGGCGAAACTTTGGCCGGTGCTCCCGAGGTCAGCCCGGACCCCCGAATTCATGAATCCAGCACACGGGGGCAGGAGGTCAGGAGGCAGAAGTCTTTGAGGCGAATGTTGGAAAATGAGAGTTCTGGGTCGGCCTCCATAGGGAGGAGCCAGCACTAAGCCCCTCCTCCCCTTTGCCCCACTCCTGGGGTAACCTAGGTAACTGTCTCTGGGGTGTGGTCTGAAAAGTCGCATTTTGATTTCCCCCCCCCTTTTTTTTTTACCTTTTTAACCACTCCTTTTTTCACCTGTTTGCACTAGGGCTGAACAATTAATCAAATTCACATTGACATCTCAGTTTAGTGAAAAGCAGTTTTCAAATTGCAAAGGATGCAATTTGGAAACAAAAAACTACATATGATTTACAATATGTATTTTATACAGTGCGTTGTCTGAATAAGTCTACACGTATTCCTCTCATGAATCTTGATGTCGAAGAAATATGGCCCAGTTTTGTTTGCATTACTCTTAATCTGATTTATGATTTACTTATTTTTACAGCACATCACTCTTGTTCAGTAGGATATTGTGAAGTTGTCAAAGTGAACACAAAGATAGCAAGCAAAGATTAAATTAATAATCCTGAATTGATGTAGATAATTAGAGCAAGGTGATACGGCCCCCCAAAAAATCTGGAATATTTTAACCATTCTGCACATTACGATTTTAATCAACATAACAAACCCAACAAATATTTATTCAAATAAGGTTTGGTTTACTAAAAAATAAAACCTGTGCAGACATCAATAATCTAAACTGATTTTTAAATCCGTTTTAAGGTGAACCTTACATTCCTGGCTCGCGCATTACTTGATTAGATGGCACAATTAAGTAATTAGCGACTAACTATTGCAAACACATTCCGTAAACCAGCCAACCAGCATTCTGCCACTCATGTAAAATATCGATCACACCTGAGCTAATTCTCAAATTGTCGACTTTTAAAATGACAGATTTATTGCACAGTCCAACTGTCATTTCTATAGTGTAATTATTTCATGTTTAAAAAAAACACGAAGAGAACCTTGGAAAAAATGATCGACTAATTTTAATTACAATATTGTTCGGCCCTAATTTGCACTCTTCATCTGCCGATCCGACAGCTTTGACTCACTGTTTCCTGTGGCTCAAAATTCCTCACAATTTCCTGCGAATGTTCCTTCTAATTCATCACAAAACAAAGTGTCCTAATCACAGCTGCGTGATGTTTTTTTTTTGGGTGGGCTCTTCCAGCAAATTTTGTGCCTCCTTGACAGCACTCCTGGGTTGCACCTGGACACATTTTAATTAGATTCAAGCTGGGTACAGACATGCAGGATTTTTTTTTTTTTTTTTGTAATTATTATTTTATTTTAAGCTTGTGTGCAATTAAACAATCAATCAAAGCGTTGGATAAATTAACAGAAGCCTGCATTTCTGTTTACCAGCTTTAACTGTTTTGTGAGGGGATGCAAAAGAATGTGTTGTGAAATACTAACGTGAACGTATTTTGCAGTTGCCTTCTTCACTTTCCCTTTGTGTCGTTTTCTAGGCTTATGTCCTCAACACTGTCCTCCCCGCCTCTTGTGGGAATACACGTCACACCCTTGGCAATAATAATAAAAACGCCGTCGTTTGACTAAGCTTAAAAAAAAAATCCTCTCTTGAGGCTGTTATGATGTTGTTTTGCCGCCACCTGCTGGAGGACATATCTGAAGCCATACTTATTTAGCCATTTTACGCAGTAAAAAAAAAAAAATCTGTCTATAATTTCAGAATTATTCTTTAGTGCTCAAGAAGCTCATGGCTCACCTCTTTTTCTTATTTTGGTCATGTTACATTCACAAGCTGACCAAACTTAAGTGAGCTGTAATTGGTTCTTACCTGAGCTCTGAGCAACCGATGTCATTTTCTGTCAAAAGCAAGTGTTAAAATGCGTTTTTTAAAGAAATGAATTGTGCATGAAAAATAATATGAAATTCAAGGAAGCATTATGGTTCAGACAGACATGGAAATCTCCATTACTTTTTGCTGCTGAAAATGGCTAGGTAAAATATCGATTTAGGACTTTTACTATGCAGCTCATGCCTGACTGCAGTTTTGAGGTCATCCCATGTCAAATCACCCCCAAAAAATAGCATATTGTAGTAATATGACCTTTTGATTGATAATTTGACATTGAAATTGACCTTGTTGATCATGTGACCTTGTCCATATTAATTATAATCATGATGATAATAATTGTAATATTTATACATAACAATAATGATATCACGTAAGTATCCATATATAACATACACATAATACAGATAACATGTATTAGGTCTTATTTGATAATCTGACCACTTCTTTTTTTTTTTTTTAATATATAAATAAATATAACAAATAATTAAAGTTCCTGGGAAACACTCACCTTTTTGCCAAAACTGTCCAAACTTGCCAGGCTGTAGCGCCCGTATCGCTGCTCCAATTGAACCAAAATGTTAGTTTTTGCTATCACTATAAACTTTTACAAAAACTTTAAATAATATCATATCAACTTTGTTAAACCCACCTGGCGATTTGGCATGAATGACCTTTCATGGGCAAGCAAAGCTTTATGAAGCACTTGTGATATATTCTGTATATTTTATTATATGCACTCTTGGTTTAAAGAAATGGTGAAATTTAATACATTTCCACTGAACCAGTGTTTATTGTTAAACCAGGAGCACCATCTAGAGGAATGAAACAAAAACACAGGTGCTTCGTGAAGCTTCATTTTTCCTATCACTCCCTTTGTCCAAAGCAGTGCTCTCCAAGCAGTGTTACCATTTGCGGCAAAACATTTTAACAGAACTTCATAGGCTCAATGACAAAAAAGTTCTTTCCATTTCATGCAAATTGTTTTATTTAATCCCACTGCTTGTTTTACTCCGTGGCTACCACAGACGCAGTGGATCTGGGTTCCCCGGATGAGCTGATGGATATTTCAGAGGCGGATGAAAGTCCGTGGCCCAGCGGGTCGGCGCCCGACCCAAACCCACCCATCATCACCATCAGCAACAGCGTGACCACGTTAAACCTGGGGGCTAAGGCCATGAAGAAATGTCGCCTGGGCGGGCGCGGCAGCAAGGACAAAGAAGCCGGCCCGCCCCTGACCGGCCGGGCTTCCAGCGAGACCGCCGAGTCGTCCGTCAAGCGCCTCACGCTCACCTCCAGCCAGTCGGTACCCAAAGCGGGAGCTCTCACCAGCCTGACCCGCACGGCCAGCGCCGTGTTCTCCCGCTCGTTTGAGCAGGTAGCAGCCGGTACGGCGCCAGCTTCCGGAAACCACGCCGTCCCCGAAGGCGGCCATTACTCGTGCGGCCTGCAGGAGGACGGCGCGGCCTTTTTAAACCACACGCAGCGCTCGCCGAGCATCAGCGTGCACTTCGGCTCGGACCTTTGAAATGGTATCATGATGAACCTTTGGATCTGATCCTGTGATTCTGCACCAGTAACCCGGAACTGTAAGCCATGTCAACCAAATGGGACCACTCTTCTTCTTTTTTTTTTTTTTTTTTTTTTTTTTCCTCTTTGCTCTAATGTGGCGTTTTTTTTGTTTTTTTTTTTGTGACGTGAAGGGAGCATGTCGTCACCTTGAAGATTTTTTTTTTCTTAATTTGCTTTACATCCACGTCAGGAAGAAATTTTAACCTGCTGGTACATTTTAAAACTCATCACTTAACACTGTGTGCAAAAGTATTCAGAAAATATTTTTAAATGGCATGCCTTTTCCATACATTCACCTTTTCCCCTGCTCACCTTTATGGGAGAACTTTTTTTGTGTATTTGTGTTGGAGGGGGAGTGCTTTCTGTAGTATTTTAAAATTATTTTGGGGGGGCTGTGTAAAAGCTGCTGATTGAATGAAGGTGTAAATCTCGTGATTCATAGAGCAAAATGTTTCTGCTGCTTTTTTTTTCTTTCCAATTTAAGGATAACTCCTTCACCTGCATAGCAATACAAACCTTACCTTCAGTGTTTGGATAAATATATTTTAACCTAAACGTTGTGATCTGTTTGCACTTTGGTCCAGTAACAGATACTGTAGGCTTCTTTATATACATATTTAAAAAAAAAATCTGCATTCCTCTCAAAAGTATGAAAAAACCACTAGTTAGTAATACAAATCAATTTTTAACGCAATCAGTATTGTTGTTCTGATGAGCAATAACAACGCAGATTAAACCTTAAAATGAATACAAGTATGTTTTGACCCATAAGAAGGTATTAAGTTTTGCACTTGAAAGGCTAATTATATATTTATAATAGAGTAACGGTCATCAATCCCGAAAGAAGGTATGTTGTGTTTGTAATAAATCCTGTGGATTGTTTATTTAATATCTCATCTGGCCACCATGGCAGTTATTTGAAGTATTTCAGCGGTCTGTTCCTGTGTTCCAAGTCAACCCATCCGAAAAACATCCTACTAACGCCACTTCTACCACCAGTGTAAAATGTCGTACTGTATGTGTACTATTAACGGTTTGATGTACATAATTTGAATGGACAATCAATGTGTTTCAGTGCGTAAGTTTACAAATTGTGACCGGTTATGATTTTGTTGTACATCATTCTGTTGTTTAAAGATGTTTTTATTGGCCTTTTTATATGTCTAAGTATGTGCAGCTCAATGATTCTGGAAATAAAGTGTTTCTTTTGACTCATATTTAACTTTGACCGGAATAGTGATTGAGGTTGGCTGCTGACCAGTCCAGGGTGTACTATTTCTTTCCCCCAAAAGTCAACTCTTGTTCCAGTTTATCAGCTGATTTAATAGATGGACGGATGGGTTTAAATGTGGAGTAAAAATGTTAACACTCAATTGTAGTTTTTTTTTTTTTCAATGCTCGTTGCTTACTCGTTTTGACATTTTTGTAATATTTATCTTTATTATTGTCTACAAACGAATGTGTGCAGAGAAATGTAAAAACGCGTGCACGAATTATAATTCATTTTATACATCAATACAATATAGTATATCATAACCCGAAACCACTATTTTCGATGAGGTGTGAAAAAAAAGTCAAAGGAAAATAAATAAGTGTGATATACCCACCAAAATTCAACCAAATACAGCACAATTAAAAACGTGACGAACTCACAGTTGCATCTTCCAGCCACAAGATGGCAAAACAATAATTTAAGCTCCTATTCCAATTACATTCTCTCTGTGGTGGATTATTTCCGGCTTCCACTTCCTTGTCCTTGGTACCACGTAGCGGCGTACTCGCTGCAGTAGTTTAACGTGAAAATGGCAAAATTAAGTAAAGAGACCAAACAACGGCTGCAGCAGTTGTTCCAGTGCGGACAGTTCGTTATCCGATGGGGTTTTATTCCGACCGTGCTATACCTGGGTCAGTATGAATCCATGAAAGAAGTTGGCTCATACAAAACACGCTGGTTTTACATTAGCAAGTTAGCATTAGCATGTCAACCCTCAACTTTATTTTGACTGCTGTCCTCCAATGTTGGCAATGAAAAGCATTTTATACTTGAGGTCTACGTTTTTCGAGTAAAACTAATTGTAGTTCAGGGGCTACATTCAAAACCGTTAGGTGGGCCGGACCAGCATAATGATCGCATACCTATAGCAAACATTCATGCTAGAATGTTAAAAACGTGCGTTTTGTCATACGTACTGTTTTTTTAAATTGACAATCTTGCTACAGTTCTTGTTAACAAATCTCAGAAACTTGTCAAAAAAAAACGATTAAAAAATACTTAAAATATGGAGTAAACTCAAATAATTTGCCTTCGTAAATATTACATTTTCGTAGAAAACATAAGATAACTAACAATATTGCATATTTCTATGTTTTTGTTTGGCATACATACACGGAAGTTCAAATGTTCACGTTGTGGCGCATTATCCGGTCAAAAAGTTTGCAATTGTCACATCGGAAACATTAACACCGATGTCATCACTTTGGTCACGCCAATCACTGGAAGCATTTCCCCTCTTTATACAATTCAGAAATGCAAATTTTTGAATGGTTGCACAACTAGTGTAGAGGGAAAATGTCTGCATGAATCATTCTTTCTTTTAGAACATGACCCACTTTGTAGGCCATCAGAAGTAATTCAAAATTTGAAAGCAAGATATACATTGTCACTTCTCAGTGATTTTTGCTATAATGCTGTTTATGTTTTGTTTCTTGTAACAGGCTTCAAACGAGGAGCTGATCCAGGAATGCCGGAGCCCTCAGTCTTGGGGTATGAATTGAACTTATTAAAGGGTGCCCACCATCAAGTATACCGGATTTGTTTTTTCAACGGTCATTAGACGGACAATGGATAAGATTTAGACCGTTTTTCATTACGGACAGCAGGAGATACTGCATTTAGCATTGTCTATAGTTATAACAAACATAGTTGTTGGTCGTTGAACACATTTATTTGCAAGTTTTTGAAATGTACAATCATTGAAATCATTCATTTGTAATGAAAAACGGTCTAAATCTTACACATTGTCCCTTTAAACACAGTTTAAAAAAAGAAAACATTTAAACACATCTAATATACTGTGTAGAGAGGCAAAGAACGGTGTGTTAACTTTAAAAAGTCTTTTTTTTTTTCCAACCCAACAAACGTCATCTCACTAATATATATATATATATATATATATATATATATATATATATATATATATATATATATATATATATATATGTGTGTGTGTGTGTGTGTGTGTGTGTGTGTGTGTGTGTGTGTGTGTGTGTGTGTGTGTGTGTGTATTTAAAATGCTACACAAAATTGTACATTTTATAATGAACCAAACGTCAGATGAAATGCTGCACTAATTGCTTTAATTCTCCTTGAGTCAAATTCATAGCTATGAGCTGAAAAGTATGCTGCCATCTAGTGTTCGACCCTGGAATTGCACTCAAAACAAGGCAGCGCAAAATTGGAACCCAAAAAAAAAAAAAAACAACAATTGTGGAATAATAGAAGCTGTGGTGAAACAGTTTTTTTTTTCTGACCATTATAAAAATCAATGCCAATCTTTTTGATGACATTACATTTTAAGTAAGTCATGGTGTCATTTTTTGTGGTGAGATGAAATGATATCAAGGGCAATGTCGCAATGCATGCGTGTGGAAAAATACAGATGAATTGTTGGTAGAGTTCTAGTGAACTGCTGACAAGTGGCAGCACTGACTTACGTCATCCACTGTTTTTTGTCAGCATTTTTTTTGCTCGCCTGGGTCAGTGCACTTTCGTCTGTCGAGAGATTTGTGTGTGTGTGTGTGTGTGTCTGTGTGTGTATATCATCCGGGGGTGTGAGTAAGCATGTCAGACTAAAAAAAAATAAATATGCGATGTTTTACAATCCAATTTTCAATAAGAAGGCTGCATTTTCATAGAAAAAAAGAGCTGCTTCATGCTGGTTGGTTGGTACGCTTAATTTTTATACATATGTGTGTATTTTTTATATTTATTAATAGAATTTCCAGATAAAATCATGCCTTAAGAATTCCAGTCCACGTTTTAATTTATGATGATGTTTTATGATACCAAAGCCACAGATTTTTTTTTGCACTACTGTATTGTATCGGATTTATGATTTGATGTGTTTACCCCAAACTGGTTTTCTGGAATTTTGTGATGTTTACCTTTGCCTTTATTTTAGCGTAAGCAGCAATTGTAAATCCCAAATAATTATGCATAGTAAATTTGATAGTAATTATTGTAATACGGTTAATATATGAGGAAGAAAAAGTCACCTTGTTTTAGTTCTGTGCGTCTCAATTATTTTGCAAAACCCCCCCCTTAGGAAAGAGAAAACATCCACCCCCCCACACACACACACACACACGCACACACACCTGCCATGCCGACCATAAATTAGATTATTAGCTAGAAAAATTGATTGTGTATACTTAAACAGTATCCTTTATTACATTGAAAAAAAGCATTTGCAGCATTTATACAGGTTAAAGATTTGTTGTCTAAGAAGAAAAAATCCCAAGTGTATCAAAGTGCCTGAGAAAAAAAAAGATGCCTTTTTACAATTACACTTCACATGGCAAAAACAAATTATTTTCCTTTGGTTAACCCCCTCCCAACTATTTGAGAAGCATGTTTTTAATTCAAAAGCAGCAATCTAAAAGTACAGGTATATACTTTTTCATTGTTGTTTTAGATTGAATATGATTGCTTGATAATATGATTGATTGTTTTTGCTTTTTTAGTTTGCTTTGGGGTTGAGGAGCAACAATGTCCACATCAACATCCCCTTTCTGAAGACCTCAACAAACACCTTGCGTTGAATTTGAAAGTCATAATTCAATATTGTTCAAAGTTTGTTCTTTGTACGGTCACAAACAATATATTTATTTGTGTAAATGACTGTCTTTAAATTTGTCATATGTTCCATGTTTTTGTCAATAAATGCCTGACAATAGAGCCCGTAAACGTTGTCCTAAGTCCTTATTCGGATTTTGAAAGGACAGTATTTGCTGCTGGATCTAAGTGTTCTTTAATATCGAAAAGAAAAGTCATGAAATTATTGTTAAGATTCACATCATCATGGAGTGAAATACTTAATGATTCAGATTTTTATCATTGGACGATTATAGCTTATGAACTTGAAAATAGCATAAGCGATGATTCATAATGTAGAATAACATAGATCTAGTAAGAATTTACATTTTTATATTTGGTTATTGGCCAATAAGTGGGGGTGGGGGGGGCACTTGGTGAAAACACATTTTACAGAGGAGTTTGAAAATGAAAAACTAAAGTGATCTTGAGGACAGTGAAGCGGTTTCACGCTATTCTCCACAAAAGTCACTTTTTGTAGTTCTCCCATTCTACTGGCCCATACCATTTGATACTTTTTTTTTTTTTGCGCAGTCAAATAATACACTTGCATCTTAATTCACAATTAGGCAAATATATTTTATTCATGTTTACAAAAATACATTACAAACTATATAAATAAATAAATATACAATAACTGTGTCCAAGTATAAAAGCACATATCACATTTGTCTTTAAATAATTTAGTTAGTAATAAATAAAGTACCACACTCAACAACAGTTTTGTGTGTGTGTGTGTGTGTGTGTGTGTGTGTATGGCGCAATAAATATATCTACGAAGAATAAATAACAAAAAAAAAGAAAAATTCTCAGTGCGTCATTCAAAAACTCATAAATACATCACGTTTACGTCAGTGGATTACGACACAACTTCCCTTAATTTGCTTCCATGTTCTGCCCAAGTTTTCTGCGGCGACCTTCATTGCGGATGTGACCGTTAGAACGAATTGAACATGGCGACCTTGGCAGGGCTTCCCCTCCGTCTTTCTTTCCGGCTCAGCGCCCTCTTGCCGTCAACCATGAAGATGTAGAGCTGCCGCAGGATGCCGTGGGCCGTCATCTTTCTGTGAAAAGCGTCCGGGTTGCCCGCTGACTCCAGCAGGCTCTTCTCCTGGCATGTGACCTCTTCGGGCTTTTTCATCTGCGCGACGCAGTAACGCATTGTCAAATTCTGTATGCTAAAGAAACTAGACTACAGCATTGACAATAAAAAAAAAAATGGAGAAAATAAGCGTGCTAACTTACAAAGCAGAAATTTGTGTAGCCCTTTCGACATTATTACAAAAATGTATATGTTATTATTTCACATACTACTGGGAGGGAAACAGAAAGTTATCAAATGGTGCAATGAATGACTGGTAAATTGTTAGCTTATCTTAACATAGCATTAGCGATACAAAGAAAGGATTTTGCATTGTGGCCTATGATAAGTCATTTTAAAGGGGATTAGCTTGAATGCTAACAGTTAACATAATGTTAGCCTACTTTTGAGCATTGAAGCGACAAAACACTGTAGCTGCCCTAATTATTATTAATTACATATTATTTTATATATTTACTCTGCATAACATAATAATTTAACAATGTGAATTTCTTGACCTGGAAAGACTTTCGATTCACAGCCATGCATTATAAAATTCTTATGATGTTCAATTTTATTTGTTTTTTTTAGTTTATTATTTGTGTGTTTATTCTTTAATATTAACCTTAGAATTTTTCTAATGTGTAATTTATATTCTTAATTATTATCACTAATTATATATTATTATTATGTCTTTATCATCCATAAAATTCATAACAATTTAATGCCCTAAGTTTGTTTTTTTTTTTTACTTCTTGACCTTAACCATTTTAAATCGAATTAGCTTGAATGCTAACAGTTATCATCTATATTAACTATATTATCATCGTTATTATTATTACTGGCTGTATAATATTATTGTGTCTATTTACTATGCATAAAATTTATAACAATTTGATAACTTTAGTTTTTTTTTTTTTTTTTTTTTTTTAACCAGAACCATTTAAACCATTTTAAAGTGCATTAGCTTGAATGCTAAAAGTCAACATATCATTAGCCTAATTTTTAGACTTTGACTTTCGGTAAACTTGACCAACCAGCAACACTCCAGCTTCCTCAATTCAACATTTTTGAATCACCACGACATTGATAACTTACAAATCACTCATAACCATAAAGCTTTACTGTAAATGATCTGTTTAACAGTAAGAGTCAAGTCAAGTATATTTGTATAGCCCTGAACACTCACTAAAACATCATGTTTTGTTGGTTTCCCTATCGTGAGAGTCTTTTTTTTTTTATTATATTAATCTATTATTAGATTAGAGACTGATCGTGTGTTTTGTAAATAAGACTTCTGAAAGGCTAAATTAAAACTTTTAAGAATCTTTATGAACCCCGCTTCAGAATTTATGCTAGTAAGCTAACAATATAGTAAGCTGTCACACGTTAGAATTTTGAGTTTTTTTGCAGAAAGACTTTGGATGTGCTCTAATTTCTGTTATTTTATGACCTCGTCAAATTGACCTAATATGAAACTCCATAATCGCATCGGGATAGCTATCAATTCTTATGTACCTTAATTGAAATCGGAAAACCAAGATACCTTTTGTTTGATGTTCCAGAGCAGAAGCCCAGCGTAGTGTTTGGCCTCGGACAGGATTTGACTGCCGGGATATTCCTTCTCCACGTTCTTCAGAAGACTGCTGTAAACGCACAGACCTTGGGCCAGCCTGTGGAGACAAGCCTCCTACGGAGAACAAGACACAAAAGTAACGTAAGAAAAATCAAACATTCATGGGCAGTGGGGGCAAATCAAATGTTTTTGATACGGTGGCGCTCCGAGTGATCCGAATTTTGAGTTTTTCTAATCATTTCATCTTTTCTTTTTGTTTGTTTCAACTTGACGGCAGAGCTAACAACTCACTTCGCAGTAAGCAGCAATTTGGCAAATTATAAAATATTTATCGTTAATTAAGCCTCAAGATGTTTAATGCAACACCTGTTTGGGGTTTACCTTCTTTTACTAATTTCCGTTTGTGAAATTTCTTTGATGTAAATTTTGATGTAGATTACTTGAGGTACTTTAGTACCTTAAAGTAGTAGCTAAAGTAAATGATGACTGTCGTACTTGAAGACTCGAATTAATTGATTACTTTAGTACCGTCAGTGGAGCCGCAAAAGAATGAATCTTTGACCTCTATAGTCGTCAGTGGCAGTGAATGAGTTACTATATCGCTTGATACAGGAAGTACTTCTGGTTCTTACCTTGCTAAAGTTGGAGCTGGGGCATTTTGCTGGAAGCCGGGCAATCTTATAGTCCTCCAGTAAATGAAAGTTGACATTGGTTTGGAATTCAGCTTCAAACTGAAATGGGGATCGCGTACGAGAGAATCGAGTATTACAGACAGAAGAAAATAATGGAGATGCTTGTGAAGTTCCACTCACGGATCTCTGGTGCTCCTTAGCGGCCCTCAAAACCGAGTCCCAAACTTGAGAGCCGATTAGGTCTGAGGCCTCCGTTTCCTCCTCGCTTGAAGTGGCTCCTAATGAGATCGCCGTGGGTGTTTCCGTAAGCGGAGCTCCGCCGGCCCGCAGTAGCATCAAGGCCAGTAAACCCGCGGCGAGGATTTGCCCGTCTGTGTGGAAGCATGAGGAGAGCATGAATGAATGACAAAAGAGGAACCGCCAAAAAAGAGGAACCAATTCTCACTGCAAGAAGTTGACTTACACATTTCGGAGGACTTGTTGCGTCGCTGGCTTGGTTGAGATTCCTCTTGTGTTGACCGCCTGGTCTCGTGGAACTTGTCTTGTCTTCACATGGCCCCGCCATTATATACCCTACTGACCGCAGGGATTTCCTAATAACTTCCTATTTGAGTATCCACCAATATTGCAAAATTATTGTTGTGGTTCTTCCTCCCTCAGCCCAATCACTTGAATGGAACGTAACAATTTACCAGTTCATTATTACTGCTCTTATTGCTCTATTAGTTTATTTTATTTTTTTTGCCTACTTTATTATTTGCTCGATTATGGAATGTAGCCCGCTCACATCAATAGCCACATCGTGCCTCATGTAGCACTCTGAATTATCATATATATATATATATATATATATATATATATATATATATATATATATATATATATATATATATATATATATATATATATATACAGTCGAACCTCTACATAGTGAACTTCAAGGGTCCGAGGAGAGAAGTTCACTATGAAGAGAGATTCACTTTATAGAGGTTTTCCTAAAATGTTCAGAATTCATTGATGAAATATGTGAATAATTTTTTAATAAATATGTAAATAATTTTATATACGTTTTTTTAAAAATAAATATGTAAATAAATGTACATTAAACAACTTAAGTTGTTTAAACACTAAAATCTAATGCGGTAAAACTAATGTAAAAACATTTTACATTGAACAAAACTCTTTATTATTATTCAACAATAGTTAATGAATACAGTATATGATCATAATAAAACATGATCAGTGCATGTCATCAGCGCGGAGAAAGTAACTGTCAATACGAGGTTGCACGGTATGCCTCCACTCGCACACTTCCGAATTATGTCGCACTTCTCCTCCAACGACAAAGGCTTTCGCTTCCGACTTATAGATCTAGCATCCATACTTTTCACGGCAGATTCCTACATCTTAGAATTTTCGGAGGGATGACCAGCGGAGAAACGCGTGCGCAGTGGACGGCGGACGAAGTGAAAATGCAAGAGAAAGTCGAGGCGCGCGAGAGCGGCTAGGCAGGGAGGAAATCCCGACAGTGCGCCCAATTTTACAACTTCACAATTTTCGATAAGTTCAGATATTCACAATATAGAGGTAGATGCTGTCAAGGGACTGACTAATAGCATCACTATGAAGAGATTATTCACTATGTGGAGTTTCACTATGAGGAGGTTTTACATACACGTCAAATATAGCTGTTTTGCAAGGGACCGTAAAGATTCGTTCACTATGAAGAGAGATTCACTTTGTAGAGGTTCACTATATAGAGGTTCGACTGTATATATATATATATATATATATATATATATATATATATATACACATGCGATCACTTGCTCACAACACACACGTACACACACGCACGCACACAATATACAATGAATACTTTTCAAAATACATTTTGCCACTTGCTGTCGAATGAAAATGACATCACATGCTGAAGGCTCAGGTGAAGACCAATCACAGCTCAGCTTCATATCACATGACTACCAGATGAGCTGTGATCATTCTGAGTTGTCAGTGTTTCAACATCAAGTGGAAATTGACTTTTTTTTATTTATTAAGTTAAGGTATATTATTTACTGTTCATGAAAAATAATTTAGGTATTAAATGATTTATAGGCAAAACATTTAGCTTTTTTTACTGATGAAAATGACTAAACAAGTCCCCTTAAGGACTATTCCTTGATGTTCATTTGCACTTCATCTGTTAATATTTAATTTAAATATTTTTATACTGTGTGTGTATATATATATATATATATATATATATATATATATATATATATATATATATATATATATATATATATATATATATATATATTTTTTTTAATGTAACGAATTTTTATGGCAAACGTTTTGAATTAAAAAAAGGTGAAAAATGAATATATTATGATACAAATAAAAAGAAATTGCCTGGCCTTGATTACGCAATTCTGAAATGGAAAAAAACAGGAGGATGGATGCTTTTTCAACTTTTATTGTGGTTTCTTTTGGCAGCGGTGAGGCAATCTTCCGCTCAGGGTTTAGTCACTGATTAAAAAGAATAATGGCCAAACTTTCGATACTTATGATTCACGTGTGAATCTACTGTCATGTACATGAATGACTTGATACCTAAAAACAGATTACACCACCTCATTTGATTAGTATTACTCAGTGAGTGTGAAAAAAACTTTGAAGTTTTGACACTTGGATGTTGTAAAATGGGGATTACGTGTTCATTTTTCATCATTTTCATTTTTGTGACTGTATCCGGTGAATCCGACTGAAAGGCAGACTACAGCCTGGACCTTACCGGACCATCACAACAAGGCACGTGGGAATTTATATGACCAGGATACTGTATGCATTTTTGAACGTCATGTTTTTCACTTTATAATTCCATTTTCGGGAGGAGTAAATTCATTCTGTACATAAAGTACATTATTAAAAGCGGAATTCAAAAACAAAATTATCACTCTCCCTGCACCAAAAGTATGCGTTCCAAGTGTGGCATAATGTACTGTAAAAATCTAAACTTGGAAAGTCCCTCTATGTAATTCACAGTTGTTGTTTTTTGAAATAGAAAAAAAAAATCTTTGAAAAATCATATCTTCCTTTTTTTTACCCAAATATTTACTAATGTAATATGAGCACTAAGTTCAGTTCACAGCTGTGCATTTTAGAATTTATACTTTATTCTAAATATGTCATTTATATGATTTTTATTTTATTTTAATATTTATTAATGATTTATTGTTTTTGTATTCATTATGAATGTATGTCAATTATTATGTTAGGTCTAAAATTATAATAACTTAATAGCTTCAATTACTTATAGTAATGACTTTCAATACACACTTCTGCATTATATATTTTATTACTATTATATTATTAGTGTTATGATTTGTATTTATAGTTTTATTTTATTGATATTTATTTTAATAATATTTTTAATGATGTATTATTTATTGTATTTAATATACATTAATACCAATTATATTATTGTTCTTTATGATGTATAAAATTATAATAATTTACTGGATTCAATTTCTTGACATCTTGACTTGCAATGATTTTCAGTACACACTTCTGCATTATATGTTTTATTATACTATATTATTATCGTTATAATTTGTATTTACATTTCTATTTTATTCTTGTATTTTTCTTTAGTATTATCAATATTAATTAATAATTATGTTTAACATTTATTTTATGACATTTATTTTTACGACTATATAATCAAAGTGTTTTTTTTAAAGGCATATATGAGCAGTATATGAGCAAATCTACATATTTGAATTCTATGAAATATAAAACAAAGCTATTGCAATGTTGCATTGTTGGCAAACTTGTTCATAAATTGGTCAAGAAGTTTAGATGTTGAAGGTTTTTTTGGCTCAAAACCTCTCACCTCCAGCCTCAGGCCAGACTTTCCTTTTCATCAGTGCTTTCCGATTCCTCTCATGCTTCCAGCGAAATCTTGTGTCACATTGCTGCATCATGCTTTGCCGGGCTAAACTTGCAATTTGACAAAATCGCATCTCCACTTGACCGTTCCTCATTTTGCCCTTTCATTATCAGTGAAAAATACCTAAAAGGAAGTTTGGTTCCTTTTTGGTTTCGTTTACTGTTTATTACACTCGCATTAAATGTGTGTTGAAAGGTTCTATTGTTTGTTTTAAATAGAAACTTGATTTTGTTTTGTGTTATTTGTGGCTTTTGAATAACAGCAGAGTACTGAGCCATTGATGGCTCATTTATTCAAATTTGTAGCATTATCCCTAGGCTTATTTTATCCAGCAGCAGAAATTAAATTGTTTAACATTCATCTGTTTTATTTCTGGCTGGTAAAATTGTGTCATTGATGACAATTCACATCCATATAAAACTTTAAACTATAAACTATAACTTTAACTATAAAACGAACTAAAGGCATTCAATATTTTGTAAAGGAATCACGATTTAACAATATGTTGCTTAATGTTCCAATTCATTTGCTGTTAATTTGAAAAGATATTCCTACCATGGTATTTAAAAAAAAAAATCATTTGATCAGATTTTCTGATACCTGCAAAAACCCAGCCTTCATGTACCCCCCCCAAAAACAAACAAACAAACAAACGCACAGACTAAAACATACACTAAAATGAATAGAATTTAATTAGCAATCCATCTTTCTTTAGCCACAGTTGCTTCTCTTCTGCTATTTTGCTTGTGTGCACCATGTCCACTTGAGGGCAGTACAACACACACATGCAGATTTAACTGGGGCCATAAAAAAGTCAAACGTTTTAATACTAGTTCATCACATGGGGGACAAAAATATTGAATATATGCACTGAGAGTATAGCTATTTTATCTACGTATTTACATATGTAGCTTCACGAAATTTGTTCGGTTGGAACTGAAGTCCACTAAACTTGAAAGGAAACCTTAGGATGAATATGTAATTTAGTTTCTAAGAAATTAATCACAATAAAACAAAGTTTGCCTTTTTACTGTAAACTCATTTTTCCCCACATTTAGTTCTCAAAAAATAAAATTCCGGTTTCTGAATTCAATTAAAATTTGGTTGTGACTGACATTTGGTCAGTTTAGGAAACGAATTCGATTTCTTACGCAAAGATCCTCTCTTCAGCCATTCATCTACGTTTTGGAAAGATTTTTACTTTTGAAATAAGGTACATCTAGCGTCTGATAAGTTTCAACACGTTTTCAATCTCATTGAAAGACTCGTGTGCTCAAGTCGCCCTCTAGTGGCCAACATTGGCTCACAGCAACCATTCAAATGATTATATGACAAAAATTGGTCGATTTTTTTTATTCATATCACGAATCCACGTTTTTATAAAGTTAAATATGTTGTTTTCTTATTTTGGCTTACTAAACTATACATCTTCGTCAAAAGTTTGGACAGATCATAGAGATTTTCTTTCATTTCTGCGGGAAAAGATTATTTAAAATATAAATTGTTTTTACAACGAGGTCACGGCGCAAACTATTTCAAGGCAGCGCTGGATATTTTTTCTCGTGGCCTGCTGCTTTCAGCTCACTTGTCCTCTTCCTTTTCTATGTTGAAATCCATAAGAGGAATTGTATCTTGGCTCAGATAAGCTCAGGCGGGCACTCTTCAATATTTAATCAAGAGTGCATTTGTTTGAAGAGCATTCTCCGAGTAGTGTGTGTGTGTGTGTGTGTGTGATAAAAGAAGATGTCTGACCATGTGTGTGTGCAGATGTGAGTTTGTATGCGGGACGCAGGCTTGGGGGAGGAAAAAAAAATGATGGCACTGCATACATAGTGTATCTGTGTGTGTGCGTAGTGACAGTTTGAGGATGAAAGGCTTTAGCAACTCCTATGGTAATTGCTTCACTCGCTCTCCCTGCTTTCCCTCATGTTCCTTGTGTCCCCCATCCCACGATAATCCATCCTCCTCTTTTCCAACCTGCGGATATTATGCTGGGATCATCTATTCAACATGCCATATTATCAGGTTTATTTGCTGTGTGTGTGCATCTGGGGCTCTGTATGCACAAGAGGCGGGTCTCGGGAGAATCCCGAGGGTCCACCCAGCAGCTTATTTCATCATTCCCCACAATTCCCGTCGCAGTTCCCTTTTCTTATTTTTTTTTCTTCTTCTCAGCAATTTAGTAAAGCCAACATAAGAAGGCCTGCGAATAAAGGTCGTGTTTTGCCCAAAGAAATGAAAGAGACTTTGTGGGGATTGTTTTATTTTGAGGCGTCTTTAGGAGGATTTGGATCTCACCTTATCGAGCTTATCTGTAGTTTTGGTGTTCTTTGTTCCTGGTTTAACCACCGAATTCCAAAATCCATTTGATTCAGAGTATATTTGCTGAAAAATAACTTCTAGGCCAATATATCCAATTTGATCATAATGGTAACCTTGTCTGCAACATGTTGTCTAAAGCGATGGTCCTCAAAGTGGGGTCCGCGGGCCCTTGTGGGTCCGTGGCTTGACTCCAGGCGGTCCAGAAATAAACTGGGTTATTAATGACAAATTTTGAAAATTGTGAACATATTCATGACTCTTCAATAAAGCAATCAATTTAACCTGTTAATTATATTTAAAAAAATGTAATAAATTGGAAATTTGTGAAATAGACCCCTGTCATCAACAAAGCGCTTGATTATTTAGTCACCAAATATGTGGCAGCAGCCTGTTTGCAGGGGTTGACCCAATTTGTTATGAGGAAGCGTGCAATTTGCAATATTTAATTTGTAAACTTCAGGATGGCTGAAAAGTAACAAATATGTTTGCTGTCAAATTGAATATGTTGGTGAATAAAACGGGCCCTTTTGTTTGGCTTAAATGATTTTCAATGGGGGTCCTTGGAAAATTTGATTTTCAATAAAGGGTCCCTAACTCCAAAAAGTTTGAGAACCCTTGGTCTAAAGCACTTAACCAAGCTGTCACGTTCACTTTTTGGAAACATTCATAATGTACCACCACGAAACAGATGATGTGGAAACATAGACGTATCAATCTTGTAGAAAGACTTTCATTTTTTGATTAAAAATAACTCACTTTAATCTCTAGGACCCATTTTGCCGCACCCAGGGAGTATTTTTTTGTTTGCGCTTTTAGTACACTTTTAAATCCATCAATGTCACCCATGTCATGCTAGCGCTAAGCTAACAAATGAAGGCTCCACCACGCCTCCATTCAAGTTTCCAAAATCTCGTTCTGCATTAGAGGCCAGCAGCTAAGTGATATTCAAAGACAGTGATATACTGCTCATTTCATGCTTGCTAGCTAGCGCTAAGCTAACAAAGGTTCCTTTGATCCAACATTCAAGTTTCCAAAATGTCTTTATGCCAGTATGGTGTGAAAGACCAGCAGCTAAGTGATTTTCAAAGACGGTGATACACTACTTAGTTTGCCCTCATTGAGCGATTACTTAACAGTTTAATATAATGCTCATTAGCTATGCAATTATCTTGTGCACACGCATATATATATATATATATATATATATATATATATATATATATATATATATATATATATATATATATATATCTATATATATATCTATATATATATATATATATATATATATATATATATATATATATATATATATATATATATATATATATATATATATATATATATATATATACTGTATATATATATATATATTTACATGCATAGGCTAATTATCCCATATTACGTCCCAGATAAGTTGATCTGACAGCCGAGTTATACAAGTGCACTGGAGATGAACTCTACACAGCTTCTCATGTCATCTGCAGTGGCAAATTCCGCTTCCTTCAGAAATCTTCAGAAATCACTTTCAAACCATCACTTGAAATGTTAAGTATTTTCACCTCATTCTGCAGCAAGTTCCCAAAGTGAGATTCATCAAAGGCTGTCCGTGGGAAAACATCCTCCTCGCTATGCTTTAATCTGTGCCTACATTTTCATAGATTCCATTTGTTCTGATTTAGAAGATTACCCCGAACCTTCAACCTCAACGGTGGGAAGGTGATGTAGAACCAGTTCTGTCCTAACGGCAGCTTGAGGCCCTGGTTCCGGCCCCGCGGAACCTCAAGGCCCCGCTTCTGGTGCAAATTCAGATAAAATTGCAAACTCCACATTGGACATCAGAATTGTTACTTCTTAACAAGCCGTCCGGGAAAATTTGTAACTGGAAGAAAGCAAAATGGACATTATTTTACCTTTAAAAGACATGGAGCCACTAGGTCTGAACGACACCAAACAGCCCTCTCATGTTTCAACTCACCTGCCGCCTGCTTCAGGTTAAACTGGAATGTATAGCAGCCCCCCCCAAGCACACACAGAAAAGCCCAGCTTTGTTTATCTATGCAAAAGTGGCGAAACTACTCACACTATTTAAATAGAAGTGCAGATATTGTGTGATGATTTAAGCCATTTTCATAAGTTAAAACATACAGACTGAAAGATACTCACATGAGAATAAAACGTTTCACAACTGCAAATGCTAAGTTGTGATTTAAAAAAAAAACGGAGTCACAAATCATTCTTGGCGATAACATCAGGCTGTCACTGAAGCTAGTTGGGTAGTAGGACGCCTGTCAATCAAAATGATCCACTCATATTCAGCCAAATGCTTCAGAAGTAATTGTGTGTTGCTTCACAGTGCAGATGGACAATAACCCAAAGCATGCTGTGAATGCAACCAGTCTTTTTTCTTTTAAAGAAAGAATTGGAATATTATGCTATGTTATGCATTCACTTGCCACAACACTTGACTGAAAAATGCTCCAAGCAGAAACAGGAAGATAACTAACTTTGCCATAAATAATATTAAAAAAAAAAAAAAAAAGTTGTTCGGGCTATTTCCATTTTCTACTGTTGGTTACTGTCATACTAAACATAAAAAATATAAATAAGCACTTTGTGTATTCAAACACCCACATATACCCTCTGCTTGCTTCATGCTAACACAAGAAGAGACTCCATATCACTTTAATATTGTATCAAATATTTATAATACAGTAAAGGTTTGATTCTGACTTCTGAGGGCAGCACAATTGTTTCCTCCGAATTGCATTTAAAACAAATATATCTAGCTTGGCTAACGTACAATTAGACCTTTTGGCTATATTAAGTGTCAATTAAAATTTAGATTTATTCTGATAATGTTTCTAAACAAGGAATCACTTTGCAACAAATTGCAAATGCACACAGTGGGATTTAAAATAAATAAAACAGATGATATTTAAAGAAAAACAATTGTTAATTTTGAGTACTGTCCACTTGCTGAAAAATGAAAACGTTACGTGGTAGCCAGAAAAGACTGAAAAATCAAGAAGCAGTGTCGAACAATGTGAACAAGTGTTCAATTTCCGCGATTATTTTGTACGAAATTCACCGTTTTGAAGTGTGAAATACATTATATGGAATAATACGCTGCGAAAGCTTGTTTTGCGTTTTTCTCAAATGGCTATAAAAAAAAATCACGGAAAACAAACAAACAAACCGAGATTTCGGCCAAGGGTTTTCGGCACATTGTAACTGTGTACAAGGAAAAAAAATAGTACAACAATGAAATGTAAAAATTTCACCTCGTCGTCCCCGGCCCTGTCATACTTTTAAATATTTATTATTTTAAATAAATAACTTCAAAATTATAAAATTGTTCCTCAAACAAGGTCATTGATTAGCCTCTTCAAAGGATGAACAAGTTGGTATACATGAAAGTAAACGTGAAAGTAAACATAAAAGAATACACAAAAGAACTACTTTACGGCAGCCAAGCCCAATTACAAGCCATTATAAAGTAATTGTGCACTTATTTGATGGATCCCACCGCCCAAAATAAGAACAGGATTTTTTTTTAGCGCATAGGGGAAAATAATTGCAATGACGTCCATTTGAGTGGCGAAAGTGCGCGCACCACATCACAATTACGCGCACGCCTAGTCACGCCGCTCGCCAAACTGAGGTGTGCCGCGCTGCAGAACAAGTGAAGTGCTCGTTAAACGTGCGCGCGACCCTTGACGTTGCAGATGCACGTCGCTGCTCGGCGAGAGGCGCAGGAAGGAGGAGAACAACCGAACCGAGAAGGGGCAGGGGAAGGGGGGAGGAGGGAGGGAAATGGCGGACTGGCCCCGGCGACGGTGCGCTTGTTGAGGAGCCACTCGAGGACACGCACGCGCTCGCGTCCGGACGGGCGGGCGTCATGGACGACTCGGAGCCCGCAGAGGACGGCCTGCTTGCGGGCTTGCGCTGGAACCGGAGCGCCCGGGACCAAGCTCAGCTCAAGCACAAAATCCGGGACCTGCCGGGACTACTTAAACACGGGCTGCACCTGCGCAAGAAGAGCGTGAGTGTCTCCGTCCTTCCGCGTTTGATGCTGCACGCTCAAATGATCTGAAGCAAGGCTGAGGTTGCTTTTTTGTACCCAAGTCACGACTTGTCCCAAGCGTGACTGTCGCAGGGGCTCTGTGTGGAGATGTCGTCTATAATTACTCGAATTGCTGCTAAGACACCATACCTTCACACTCCGGTAGTCAAGGCAACCACCCTCGGGTTATACTGCACACACACGCTTGCAATATTCACTAATGTGTGTTGCACGTATCCGTAGATTCGGTTAAACTGTCAAAGAATTTCATCGTCGTCCCTGGTGTGTGGGGGGGAAAAAAGGAAACTGACACAAAATGCATCTATCATTGACAGCCCAGACGTGCCAGTTGAAATGACGTGATGAAATCATCACTGAGGATCATAAGTTTTGCTGCAGGCGCATCCTCAATGGTGGTTGCTGTCTTGGATCTATTTGACCTAAGATGATAAGATATGTATTGCATGGTATTCTGTACTGGTAAATACGTTTATACACTCATTTAAACTGCCAATTTTGAGCGAACAATTTTGCCGTACATTTAGGCTGAATGCTAAAAAGTGTAGCTGTTTTTTTTTTTTAATCCCATATTCCTATGGGGTATATTTGTGCAAGCGCAAATTAAAAAAACTGTATTTATTAGTTTTATATATATATTTTTACACGAGTGTGTAGAATTTTCAGAAGTTAAAAGGTGGATTTTTTACTGATTTGTTTAATTTTGGCTGCATTACATGATTTTACTATATACAAATAACCTAGTTCCTAAAAAGGACATGACCAACACAAATTGTCATGACATGCAAATTTATGACATACATAAATTGTGCTGGGATACCTATTGATTGATTGATTGATGTTTCTTTTACTTGCCCTTTTTATTTTTTAATCTGTTTAAGGTTAATCAATCAAATTAATAAATAAATAAAATTGAACTCATCCTCTAAAGTTAACGCTTTTAATTTCAACAACAGTATAATATATATATATATATATATATATATATATATATATATATATATATATATATATATATATAGAGAGAGAGAGAGAGAGAGAGAGAGAGAGAGAGAGAGAGTGTGTTAAAGCAACAACACCAAACAAAACAGGAAACAGATTCATTTTTGATGATTTGATGGGATGAGTTGTTGTAGGGCAAATGGATCTTCACGTCACAATGATTAGCTTTTGCTTGACTCATCGCTGCTGGCAAATGACTCACAGTCTTACAATAGGACATTTACATATATATTAAAAATGTTTGATATGTTCTTTAAAAAGTCTTTTGGAATCATTGTGGCTTCTTTAAGAAGTTGTGTTTTCTTGATGCAATTTCCCGTGGTACATCCAGCAGAGCTTTGATATGTTATAGGGTCTCCCGGCAATATTTCGCAGCCCTCGTTGCATTATTCTTTAATTTAGGATACAGAGAAGTTGGGTTATGAAAGACAAAACAGATGCAAATTCACACACTTGTAATGTAATATTAACAATAGTACATGCTGAAGAAGTAACGAGGAAGTGTATATTAAAGCAATTTCTGA
Organism: Hippichthys cyanospilos; assembly: GCF_059441005.1. Classification (NCBI taxonomy): domain Eukaryota; kingdom Metazoa; phylum Chordata; class Actinopteri; order Syngnathiformes; family Syngnathidae; genus Hippichthys; species Hippichthys cyanospilos. The sequence continues at coordinate 8,423,741 of NC_142389.1, read as the reverse complement.
AATTCATAAACCACACAAACATATCAGCCAGAGAAATCAAGTTAGCATGTGGATGCAAGATTTTATCAGGGGCAACCAAGTAGTGTGTTCACAAGTGTGTGGAGAAGTTCAAACCTTGAGCTGTCTTTCATGTTATCCCGTGAGGAAACTTCCCCAGATGAAGATTTGATGAAAGGAAAGTCACACTGCACACCAAATGTAGTTCTCATTTGCAGAGGTGGGAGGAAGTCACATGCAGTATGTGCAAGATGTATCCATCTGTATGTCTATCGCCATCCATTCATCAAGTGTTCTACAAGCCTATCCATCCATCCATCCATCCATCCATCCATCCATCCATCCATCCATCCATCCATCCATCCATCCATCCATCCATCCATCCATCCATCCCAAAGTTCAAGTATTAACCCTCAAGTTTCAAGAAGAAAGCAATTTATTTGGAAAAAAAAATCTAGCAAATTGTGCGCCAAGTCAAGCCATTTTGGTTGAATCAAATGAAATTATTCAAGCTTGCTCAGTCATAGCATCGAAAATATTGAATAGTAACACTCACACATAAAGTACCGTATTTTCCACACTATAAGGCGCACCTAAAAGCCTTAATTTTTTTAAAAACCTAATGGCGCGCCTTATAATCAGGTGCGCCTTATAAATGGATACATATTGAGATTGGGATTGGTAGATGGGGAACGAACTGATAAAGTAAGCTTTACCTGTTTCTTTTGTGTGTTTACAGTTGAACAAGCTTGGTCAAATTGACATTGAGTTTTTATGCTATTGAGAGTTATTATTGTTATTCCTTTGAGCATTACTATGTTGTGATTGAAAAAGTTTTAAAATATGTCATTAATTGAGGGTGCGCTTTATAATCCGATGCGCCTTATACATGGAAAAAGTTAAAAAATATGTAATTGATTGAGGGTGCGCCTTATAATCCGGCGCGCCTTATAGTGCAGAAAATATGGTAGTGTTTATGTAAATATTGACTTAATAAACCTAAAGTTTATGATATGGCTTTGTTAGCAACCTTTTTTTAGCCTATTCTTTAATCTCCGCTTTGATGTTTCCATTTTGATTTCTTGTGTGAGGGATCTGTCAGGGAGTCAACAGAAGTGGGAACGCCTGCGTGTGAGCGCGCGTTGTTTGCAATCAAATCTGTGAGCCACCCATCCCTCATAGATAATGACCTCACGCTTTGCCGCCGCACTCTTTTCTTTCGCTCGCCCAGACACACTTTGAAGTCATCGCCCAGATAAGCGTGTCAGCATGTGCTCCGGCTTTATAGCCCTCATCCCTCTTGTCGGCTGACAACAAATGTGCACCCCTGTGACGGAGGCGTGTGTTTTGGGGAGAAGAGGGAATCAAAGCCCCATCACAAAGACCTGAGTGTGCAGTACAGTAAAAAAAAAGAAAAAAAGTAGCCGGATGGTGAAATTGTGAGATAGCTGAGGAGAAAAGCAGACTTTGGACTAGACAAAAGGCCAAGAAATGGAGAAATAAAACAGAGCAAGTATAAAGAAGCACTTCATCTACAATGGTGATTAACGTGTGCAAATATTAAGACCAGTGCGCTAATCTTTACATTTGTAGGAGGTCAAAGGTAGGTGGTAAAAATTAACCAGGGGTATGTTATAAAAAATAAAAAATAAAGAGTTGTGTAGGTACAGCAGTAGGTCAAAATCGTGGTGTGCCTGTCCAATAAAAATCATGTATCCTACCACAGTAAGAATTAATGGATCTTGCTAAGCTCCAATTTGATCAAGTTTGGATATTTTTGTGCTGGTATATTTTTTACCATTTTGCAGTATTTTGACCATTTATTTTGTCATTGTCTTCCGCATCATTCTTACAGTATTTTAGCCAAGTGGTTGTGTGAAAGCTAAATGGTCCTGCCAGGTTGAAATTTGACATGTCACCATCTGGGTGAAATTTCAGCTCCAGAGTGTCATCTTTAAATGCTTTCCCTTTGATGTGAAATCATTTTGATATAAGGATCGAACCCTATTCTGACTTGAAATGATTATAGCTTAAACGTATTAACCTGTTGTACCCCCCCACCCAAAAAAAAAGAAAAAAAATTGTATATGTATGTGTGTGTGCGTGTGTGTATGTATATATTTATGTGTTTCAATTCATTTACTGCCAGCTCAGTTAATTTTTCCTCTACAGTTGACAATGACTGTGCCAGACCAATACAAGTTGATCTGTGATGTCTATAATCATTTGTGGTACTGAATTAATCAGGAAATTATAGTTTATAATGATATACTTTAATATAATTAAATAGAATGTAAAGATCTTTTTTCCTTTAGCTCGTTGTCTGCGTAACTTGGCAACTAGAGCGCAGTAAAACACAATTAAGCAGGCACAAATGAGGAAGTTTTACAGCAATTGTAACATGCAGTAATGGTCTTTTTTTTTTTTTTTTACGGAAGATGAATTAAATGTACTTGTAAACCTCGCTATAATATCAATTTGTATTGGAACAGTTGTGTTTAAACATTCTTAATGCAAATAACCCCGGCACAAATCTGCTCTTTGATATGCGTTAGCCTCAATGTTGTCGTTATGCATTGTTTGCTAGCATTAGCATTAGCTAAGCACAATCTAGTATAACTACATAACATGTCAATATATGTTTTGTTTTGTCTGATTTTAAAGGTGAACTGGGATTGACAATTGAACATTTTCAAAGCTCTTTAAAAAAACAAACAAAAAAAAGCTCACTATCTGCTAAACCACTCGTTTTTGATGTGGGTGTCGAAGGTCATAGCCAACATACAGTGACCATATTGTTTAATGCTGGCAAAAAATTGGTCAAATGATGTAGTGTATAATTCGGGTCCCCGTTTTGACAGTATTATATTTCCTATTACAGTATATACATACAACTTCAAAGTCATGTTTTGAACAATTTCAAATAATGCTAAAATGCAGAAAGCCAGTCGGTTTGCTAGTCCTTGTTTTTATGCTAGCAGACAATACTGTAGAGAAGCATCTCATACTGTGATTGTTCCAAAGTGGATTTGAAGCCTCTGTTGTGATGTTTTGAGTCCCTTGTCTCTTACAGTGTGAACTAGTCCGTTTTTCTCTTTTCCCTCTGTCTCGCTTTCCTTGTCTCCGTCGTGTTCTGCGTTTTCTTTTTAATGAACACAATTAAAACGATCCCTCCTCAGCTCATTTCACTCCCTCTCCATCTGTCACGCTCGTATCCGTGTCATGTATATTCATTGACTTTTTTTGAACGCATACTGTACCGCTCTTTCTTCTCCCTTTGCACAGAAGCGTGTGCATTTATCTTCCCTTCCAGTGTATTGCCTTTGGCCTTCAGTTGTTTCATCTTTTGATGATCTCTAAATCTCTTCATTTATCATCATCTGAATGTTAGTTATCTATGATGGTTTTACAGCACTGGTGTTCTGAAATTTGGAGTTCTAACGCCGATAAATGCGGCTAGCATCTATGCTACAAACCTGCGTGGTGTCAAGCTTGATTCAAGAAAACCATATTTAAGGCCTTGCCTACGTTTGTTTTGTTTATTGAAAAAAATCCCTGGTGCATCAATCCGCATAATGCGGTTTAATACATTTACAGGCTTTCCAAGCGTTAGGTGGCAGTAGTGACGCCAAATTCTGTCCAATCAGAAAAAATCTCCCGTCTCTTAACTCGTCTGCATCTTTGGGGGGAAATGCGTGATGATGTAAAACTCCAAGTTATGTTTACTAATTCTGTTTTAAGAGTTTTTTTTTTTTCTAAAAGCAACTTATTTTAAGTCATCCATTTATCCAAAACCTAGGGCTTGTCTGTTTTTTTTTTTATTTAACCCAATTCGGCTTATTTTTGATCCAACTGATTCAAGTATAGTATTTTTTAACAAACATTTTATAGTCTCTAAAAACAATTGTATCAATAGGGCACCAACCTAAATGTTTTAAGTGTATTTTTAATCAAATTTTGTTACGGTCTAATCACAACCCAACTTTTGAAGTTATCCATTATCCATTCATCCATAGGCACCCAAAATGTAGCGCCAGTCTTTTTTTCCTTTTATTTTTTATTTATTTTTACCCAATTTGGGTTGTTTTTGACCAACTGATTTAAGCGTAATCATTTTTTTAACAAACATTTTATACTCTGAAAAATAATTGTATCAAAAGGGAAAGTTATTCATCTCCCTGAAAAAGTTGAGTCAACCCTTTTTGACCCAATATTGGTCAAATTTGACAGTTTTCAAAGTGCACTTATAAAAAGTGCAGTGGTGCCAAACAAATGTCAGAATTCACTTTACGGAGTCTTTAACCTTTTCTTTCATTATTAGCGCTGCAGTTTTTGTGACATTTTATGTCATGAAATCCATTTTATGACTGCCTTTTCACTTCAGTGTGTCAATAAACTCAGTTGCCACCATATTAATCCATAAAGATTAAGTGCCTACTTCCTGGTGTGAAATTAGAGGTCGCTTGGGTGTGCCCAACAAAGGCTTTATACAACATGGTCTGCTGGTAGTCATCATTAAGAATAGTAATCACAGTGTCACTGTGCCTACCTGTATCGGCGAGAGTAAGAGTGTCACGTTTCACAGATTTTTAGGTCAGATAGTCATCGTGTACACAAAAGTGCCCTCTTGAGGAAGGTGAATCACGCTAACAGGTGAATGAGACGCGGTTGTTTTGAGGTTATCGTGTTGTACACAGTGTGACTAATGTGTTAGGGATTGAAAAACTGGTCTTTCTCAGGTTGGACCTGTGTTGATTCAGTGTATTTACACGCGGGCGTGTGTGTGTGTGTGTGTGTGTAAGATCTCATAGCTGTGTGTGTTTCATTTTTCAACAGCAATCACCTGACACAATCCCCGGACCGAGTGCTGGCCCGACGGTAAATAAGGTGAGGGCCTGCGCGCACACACTCGCGGATGATGTCATCATGCCACATTGTGTTTGTTTAGCCTTAATACAGATGAGCTCAGTGCGGATTTTCACCTTGCGATTCACGCTAGGCCATTTTTGCAAATTGCAGCAAAAACATTGAGCTAGGAAGGGGGGGTGTTTGAAATATTGATTAAACATGGCTGATCGATAGTGCTGAGTCTGGGTAGTGATGACCTCAACAAATGTGACTTTTTCAAGCATCAATGTCACTATTACCTAACATTTTTACTACTTAAAGTCAATTTGTTAAATATACTGCAGCAAGTCTATTTTCTGTTTTTTTTGTCTTGGGAATTTAAAGGAAAGCACTGTTCAACAAAAGCAAAGGATTAAGTGGCATCATTCGTCAAATCTGGACGCACTCAACTAATTTGTTGTTTAGTCGTAGCGCCGCAGCAGACAGGCGTGTGATGTCGGCCAGTTTGACTTTGACGGAATCCAGACATCGCTTTGCTGCGTCAAGCAGTATCAGGGAATCCGTTTTACAGCAAGAAAAAAAGCTTTTAAGGCCTGCTGTGCAAAGCTAAAATAAACATCCTGTTTTTGCCAAAGGTTTTACTTGAGCACTAACTGAGGAGAACCTTCATTCAAAAAGCTCTGATGTGAAGATTTTTCACCACATTTCAATATTTACCCAATGTTTTTTGTTTTGTTTTTCTTTCTGGCATTTACTTGCACTTTTGTGATCATATAGAGCAGGGGTGCCAAAGTCATTTCAGCTCAGGGGCTACATGGAGGAAAATCTATTCTCAGGCCGAAATGCTAGAAATCATTCTATATAAATTAAACACAATCTATTATATGTACATTTTTGCTATGTGCGTTGGCCTGATCCCAATTCACTGCAAAAAGCAGGGGTTAACTTAAATATAAATATATACATAGATATACCTATTTTTTTATATTTTTAACTGACAAATAACTACAAACAGTAAATAAAGATGAAGTTAATATTAAAAGACACTTTGTTCCCTTATACAGTATATATCTCAAATAACATTTTTCCTGAAATTAATTTAGATTTTTTCTTTCCATTCCTTCATAAAATACTTATATGAACACATAATAAGATACATCCAGCCTCTGTTACAACTATAACGCACCGCTTCCGCTTCCTCAGCACTTGAAAAGATGGCAGCTACCGTAATGTTTATTGTATTGATACAAAGCTCCGCTTCTGTGATTTCAAAATTTGTTGGAATTAAGTTGCTAATGCAAACGGCTCAGGAGTTGTGGTGATTTGAAAAACATCTCTCGGGCTGGATTAAACCTCTATGCCGGCCACATCTAGCCCCCGAGCCGTATGTTTGACATCAATGATATATAGTGTAAACTTGACAGTGTCTTGCCATGTGTGGTGTCACATTTTAAGTACCTAATATAAATTGGTGATGGGAATCACAGGATTAAATCTTCATTACCGGGCCGATGCACCAATCACAGTAAGCACCGTGCTTACCAGGATAAACATAAGCTCTAAAACACATTTGCATTTGTTGTCTCAATACGCAGTGTTGACAAAATATGAAGGATAAGACTAAGATTCACATTACAGTCATGCAGATTAGAAAGGCACACTCAAGTCCTCACGGGAGCACAGCACCTAAAATTAAGAATTAGTAAATCAAACTTGGAGTATTGTTCCATGACTGTGCATTTCAGACTAAGCCGCAGCAGAAAAAAATTTGAAAAAAAAAAAAAAAACAGTCACATTAGCCACACCGGACTATAAGATGTAGGTATATATTAAAATTTTTTTAAAAAAATCTATTTTAATTTTTGTTTGACGTTTTTGTGGCGGCCTGTATAGGTAGAGTATAAAGTAAAATAGCAGTTCCAATTCAAAACCAATACTTTGATAGCGTCTTTTACTGCCTCGCTTTGTTTAATTGGTTGATTGATTGATTATTTTATTGAACACATAAACACAATGCACATAACTCACACATACAATTATACACATATATATGTACAGTGTATATATATATATATATATGTATATATATATATATATATATATATATATGTGTGTGTATATGTGTATATGTATGTATATATATGTACTGTATTTATATTACACATATGACAAACCTTTATACAAGATCTTTTTACATAATACATAATTTTTATATTTTTTTCATACTATTAAAAATATATATTATTTTTTTAAAACATCCGTAGATTTACATCTTTACCGTTCTATTTCCCAATTTTATTTCATAATTGCATAAATTGACACCTTGATCATGTTCACACTTTACCGGTGGATTTCCCCCTGGTGGCTGGCTTAAAAAAAAAAAAAAAAATACACAGGTAAGCACACTGGACTACATGGTGCTGGGCTCAAACCACAAGAAAAAAGTTGAGTCTTATAGTATGAAATTTACAGTACATTAATTTTATTTCATCTCTATTTGATGGATTAATGTTTTTTTTTAATGTATTTATTGCAGCTTGTTAAATAACTTAATAAAAACCCCAAATACGTGTGTTTTGTATTCATTTTTTCGATTCCTCTTACATTTTTTCAGTCATGCTCTCAGAGTTTTCCATGTGCCGGCCGGGCTGTGCGAAACGGCTTCCTCTCCCATGGACCATACCCAGCTAAAGACAAGATCCACCTGGCCAGAATCATACGGTACGCGAGACCGTTAGCAAGCATAAGCACAGGTTAAGCGCTCCGAGTAGATCCCAGTTGTGACCTGACAGTCGAGTTTGTGTATTTGACAGGCGCAGTTATGTGGGCGTGGAGCTGGTGCAGTGGCTGTGCGAGCAATGTGTTTACGTGCGTTGTCGGACCACCGCTGTGCGCGTCTGGCAGGTGCTGCTGGAGCTGGGAGTCCTCCTGTCTGGTAAACAGAAAGTTAGCCCAAAAATATCGTCCCGGAATAAATTCTCGCCAAGAAACGAAAAGCATCTGTGTGTTGTCTTGCCAGTGGACCAGCGAGTTGTCTTCTCCGACTCCAACACTTACTACCAATTCAGTTTTGAGGAGTGCGACTCGACCTCCTGCGAGTTTCGTGCCAATGAAGGCGATTGGCCAGAGGCTGTTAGGCTCCTCCTCCAACTTGCGCCGTATGTTCAGTTTCGCTGTGGAGACCGAAGCAGCAGCCCGTAAGTCCTCAGCTAAAATCTGACTACATGGATGCACAGACCACTTATTTCTGATTTAAATGATTTGTTCAACATATAAACACAAATTCCGTCAAAATAAGCTCAATTACAAAAACAGCAATACATAATAGTTCAATAAGCAGCATAAGTAGCATTATTTTTTTGAGCCCTTTTTAAAATTAGTAAGGGTTTCACACCCTCTCAATTATATCTCATATTTCCATAAATGAATATCTTTTACTGAAACATACATTTGTTTTATTTTTATTCTTGCCTTTGATTTTTTTAACACACCTACATTCAACTAATTCGTAGAATTTAATAGTGTTTAGTGTGACAAACAATTGGTTAGTTGTTTCTATACAATTTCAGTGGTTAATAATTCATATTTTGGTGTTTAAAGATCGTCTGAGTTTGTTTCATATGTATCATCCATGTCTCCACAAAATATGTAAAATATGGGAGTAATAAGCAACAGTATAATGTATATGATAATGGCTTTTTTAGAAGATGCCTTGTTTTTTTACAGCATATCTATAGTTTTAGATGTTTTTCACATATTTCTTTTTCTATATGCTATCTCCAGCATAATGTTTCATCAATTAGGATGGCAAGATAATTTGTGTCATTTACTCCTTCTATTTGAATTGAATTAACATTGATTTCCACTTGATGTTAAATTTGTCTGGTAAGAATTGAATTAACATTGATTTTCACTTGTTAAATTTGTCTGGTACCAAACATATACTTTGGTTTATATTCACTTATAATTTGAAAAGATCATACTATTTTTTGTATACGATTCTTTGCTCGAAGTTTTCTCCCACTCCAAAACAGTGCGGGCTTGGGTTTCATCAGTCACTCACAGAGACAAGAGCACATTAGCATCTCGATTGATCTGACCCGCAGCTCCCACTTTTACACTGACGTCAATTTGGTGCTCTGTTAGGTCTCGGATGTTGCTTTATTGATGTTTTTAAAATTGGACGGTAACACTGAATGGTCCCTGTTGCAAAACAAACGATGGACTGATTTACGTCAAACTGTTTTAAGTGGTGATGGAAAAATGAAACCTCATGAACCACTTTTGATATATGTTTTTTTGCCCCTCTGGAATTCATTCTTGGTTTCTCGATGCAGTGGAAAATGAACACATTTCAATTGCACTAGATTTGGTCCCCAACCCTCTTGTTATGTTTGTTTGCAAGGAACAGCAATAATGTCCTTGGGTCACCTTGAACCAGGGCGTATTTAATCACCCAAATCTGTCCGATATGTCTGTAGTCCAAATCCAATATTTCATTTTATGCAGCGTTTTAAGTTCATTTCTCAGGAAAAACAATGTCTCTGGGTCAGTGTGACCCGGAGGTGGGTTATTTTGTCCAATGATGTTACAAACTATTTTTTGAGTGTGGAAATCATCTCACAAAGTAATAAAGACAATACTGAATTGGAATAGTATCAGGAATAGTAATAACATCCTCGGTCAGTCCGTTTGCTCAGTTTAGTAATCGGTTTGCTCACTTTAGTAATCCGTTTGCTCAGTTTGATAAACCGTGCGCATGGTTTACTGTAGAGGCTGCATTGAGGGGAAAGAAAATGCTGTATTGAAGGGAGGTGTCTCATACGTGCACTAAAAATGACATCACAGTTGCTCTGAGCTCAGGTAACAACGAACTTGGCTCATTTTTCCAACAACACGTGCAATAATTCAGAAAAAAGATTTATTGAACATATATGAATTATATGTCCATACTGGGACACCTTGAAAAGAAATTTTAGGACAAATTATGTCGGAGTTGCGTGATTATGAAAAGGAATTTTTCATCCTCTTCCCTGCTTACCATCCTAGTTTCAAAAATAATTACTACAATGCAGGCCAATGTCAGGGGCTGTGTCAATTTTTAAAACACACCGAGGGCGGCCAAATTTGGACAAACCCACAAATGGCCTTCTGAGCTAAAATAAAATAAAAAGCTATGGAAAATGAAAGTTTTTTTTTTTTGACTGTATTCTGAGGAAAAAAAATAAAAATCCCTCAAGTTAGTGGATGTGCTGTGCACTGAAGCAAGCACACGCTTGCTCATGCGACATGCGTTATATTCCCTCACACTCTTTCCAATATCATCCTCTAATTCCATCACGAATCCAAATCCCTTTGCCGAGTTCTAAATCCTCGGTGTGACACCCCTCCGTATCCGGCGTGCGTCAGCTAAAGTTCTTTGCGTTTCCTTTACGGTGTGTGGGATTCCTGCTGAGGCTGCCACTGAACTCAATCTGTCACTCAGATAAATGAACAAAAGTCATGTATGTGGCATTTCAAAACACAACTCCACATCAGCTTTTTCATCAGTGCCTGTCTGAAAAGGTGCAGTCACTGTACTCTACTGTACAGTGAACCTTGAATAGTTGGGTTAAAAATAAACCGAATTGGGTCATGTAGGGGCTGACCCAACTTTTTGGATTCATTAACCCAGAAAAACCAAAATTGAATTGTTTTGTCAGAAAAAAAGACAATGAGACTTTTTTATGGGTTAATCATCTATCTAACTGCAAACAATGGTTTGGCCCATTATGGTTTATTTTTGAGCCAACTGTTTTGAGAGAGGCTAATAACGAATATATGATCATCCGTGTGACTTTGCTTTTATTGCCATTATATTTTAGAGCGCCAGGTTACAAACTTCAGTCCTCAAGGGCCGGAATCCTGCATGTTTTCGAATCCTCTCTCTCTAACACACATGATTCAAATGAGTAGGATCATTTTCAAGCTCCTGCAAAGCTCGCTAATAAGCTAATCATTTGAATCAGGTGTGTTGGGGAGAGAAAATCGGAAAACATGCAGGATACCGGTTCTCGAGGACTGGAGTTGGACACAGATGTCCGAGAGCTAACAACATCAACACCTGGTTCCAAAACACTGCATAGGGGGACCTAATCGCACAGTTAAAACTGGACCTTCTGTAATGAACATTGTTTACTTAAAAACAAAACCTTTTTCGCTTTATTCCATTAAAACTCTGTAAAAGAATTGCAAAAAGTTCTTCTTACAGTAAAGTATTTTGCAAATATCATTCCTTCAGTTACTGTCAATCTTTATGTCACAGGAAATCACGGTATGCAAACTTAGACGACCTCCCCGAAAAAGTGTGTGACTAAATCCTGTGCGGTCTTAACAACTGAAAAATATGTAGTGTAGCTAGTGTAAAATGGTCTCAAAATATAGGAACATGACGAAATGTTTGCATATACAGTAACTAGGCTTCTCTTTTTATCCAAACTGTTGGCCCAAAAAATGTGCGTTGATCTTCAGTACTGATGCGATTATGTGTTCAACATTCGGTCTGGTGCTTGTGACTGCTGTTTCACTTTGATTGCTGCATATTTGCGCTACTGGCACCTGCTGGCTCTCCAGCGCGCACACCCACCTCCCGGTTCATGTGACGCTCCTAAAAACATCATGATGTAGAGTAGAACATCAGTTGTTTTGTTTGAAAACACTTGCTGCTAAGTCCGTCTGCTTGTTAGACCTACATTTACACTGGGTAAATCAAAATATACTGTTTTGAATGTTATTTGTGTATTTTTTGTTCAAAGGAGATATCCTGTAATAAGTCCATTGATTATTTTAGAGCAGTAGTTCTCAACGTTCAACACGATGTACCTTTTGTGAAATATTTTTTCAACTAAATACACCATCACCAGCGCAAAGCATTTTTAGATTTATATGATGATTATGTCATTTATTAAACTACGTTTTTAGTGTGCTCTCTAAGACAGGTTTCCTGAAGATAAATCATATGACCAAGTATTTTATCTATGGCTGGTATGCCAGAAAATAATGACAAGGCACATCCATATAAAACCTAGCCAAATAAATGCGTACAACCCTTTGTTCCGATTAATTTGCTCCTCACCTTAAAACGTAACAAATGAAGGTTGAAGACATTTTGCAATAGAATCACAAAACACAATTTAGCAAGCCGTTGCTTCATGTTCCATTTATTTTTCTCTTTATTTGAAAAGAAAGCAAATGTTCTTTTCGCCACATTAAAATGCACTAAATTAGATTTGTTGAGACCTGCACAAACACTGTTAAAATCTCACATGCCGCCCGAAGTGCCTTTTTGAACATCCATAATGTTCAGGCATAAATGTAATGAAATGCCAAACAATAATTATGGGTTTGCTGATGCATCAGTGCACATCCACATTTATTATGCCAGGGTGCATGCAACATATTAGACTAGCTGACACTTGCAAATTTATTATTATTGTTGTTTTATCATTTAGGCCTTGTAAATTTATCAGTATATGCATAAATGTAATAGCGCAATAGTGCTGGAGTGTTGACATATGAGAGCAAATATAGATGTCACTAGGTGTTAACTAAAACTTATGCTTTTGAGCTCATTGGATAATTTACTACACCAGTCATCGAAATGAATTATTTCTCAACCTATGTTTAATCGTCTTGTTCCCACTGCAATCATCTTAGCACTGTGGATGAATTATACACAATGCCCCAAGGCGGGGTTGTCCACACTTTTCCCAGAGGGCTTTGTAAAGAATAAAAAATAATGATAAATAATTTGGATTTACAATTATGAAACATGCTAAATTCACTCCATTGGTTTAGGAATTGATTTTTGACAGTGACAACAGCGTTTGTTTTTGCGTCTTATTGTCATACTCTTTTATTTGGGATTAGTTGGTGCATCTTTGAAGATGAATACACCTTGCGGCAACTTTGATGAAAAACGTGGAGGCGTCATGCTAATCCTCCATCAGTGATGCTTTGAAGAGCAAAAAATATACAGTTAAAACCCTCAAATCTCTACATGGATGTTAATTTCACACCATGACATAATCTTAAGCAGTTTTGCTTTATATAAAATCTTCAAGTTACAATTGATAGTTTCTGTTCTTCCACTGACAGACGCTTGAGCATTTTGCTTCGGTGAATTATGACTACACCCATGCGCATTGATAGGAAAGCGTAACCAGCAATTTGCTTCAGTTCCGCACACGCACACACAGCCTCATCTCTCTTCCTCCGTAGCGATTGCACGTCATTCCACTGGGATTTGTTGATATCAAAATTATATGCAAATTTGTTCTGTGGGTGTGCGCTCACATCTGCGCCAGTATGCGCTGTAAGGAAGGCCATCCTAAATGCTGGTTTTCAAAGTGAACATGTTAGATGGGGGGCCCTCAGGTGCAGTCTGACAATGTTGAAGACAAAAATCTACAACCTTGTGTTATTGCTGTGGGACATAGCATAGTTTACTATATACATCACACATTATATGCAGTTATATTTTCGCATATTTACCAAACGTGGAAAACCTCTTTCGGGGTGTATAGACTGATGTGCGCGTGAGGGTATAAATGCCTTCAGAATTTGCCACCGGACTCATAAATCCTGCCAAATTTGAATGATTAAAAGTAAATACGGTATATAAAATCGGGCTTAAAAAAATCAAGCTGATGGCCTTAGTTCTCAAACACTGTGGGTGAGTTTACTCAATGCATCGACCATTGAAAAATTGATGCTAATAATCTGTCTAATTAATTTCTGTCTAAATCTTACACACTATCCCTTTAAGTGAACTTTAAGCAACTGTGATGTCATTTTCAGTCAACAGCAAGAGCCAAAATGGCCGCCCCCTGAGTTTGATTAAATGGGTAGTTTGTACTGCTAAATTCATATTCCATACACACAATTATAATTAAATGTCATGTTTATAATTTTGGGGTTGTGTAGATCATATAACGGATCATGTAACGAATGTTTTTGGGCTGACTTCCCCTTTTAATGCTGAGTGCCATTAGCTTGAAAAAACGTCAACGGGAACCCTACCAAGTTGTATTTTCAACATCAATTGGCATCAAATATCGTATTTACTACTGCTAACTTTATTTTTTTTAATGAGAATGGGCAGCTCTGATTTGAGCAGTAAGATGAGAAAAAAAAACACTATTGTCAGTTAGAATGCTCAAAATTAGCTGACAGGATCTCTTATAAATGGCTGGCATTTCAAAAGTTAAGCTAGCACCTATGCTAGCATGAGTCGTTTTTCGTTTCATGCTAGCATAAAATGGTATGTGGTCAGGGGCAATTATACTGGACACCCTTTTTGCAACACTGTTTAAGCCACACTCCCAAACTCAAGAAAACAAAAATATGCACCAAAAAAAAATTACATTTTATTTTAACGTTGTACCTCAACAATTGAGTAATGCATACACTTCACCTGTTTTGTAATGATCAATAACAGTTGATCACATAGACCAAGACTTTGAAACAGTACTATTTTATGTAATGTTTTTACTTCTCTGAAAAACTTTGCAAAATGTATTAATATTGTAAATGTTCTTGTAGTAATGCAGGGGTTGTTTGGATATGGTGGTCAATCGTTAATCAGAATCCAATGAAATAAGTGAAGCTGTCTTTTTTTGTCTCTCCAAGGTCAGAGGAGGACTCTGAAGGAAACCGGGATGTCTGCAGTGAGATCCTTCAAATGAAAGCTCTTGAAAGGCTTACATCCACAGTAAGTCAATGAGTGTGTGCACATTGGGAAATGACCACAGCGCAGTATTTTATCCTGTGCATTTTTTTTCTCGCTTTTTTTCTTTAGGTACAGAATGAGTTGGCTGCCGCCCTTGCCCGGAAGACGCGCAAAGCTTGTAAATATGCTATAAACATTCATTTTCCTGCTCTATTGTGACAACATAACAGGAAAAAACAAATCAAATCTTTACACGATTGCTATCTCTGATTGCAGTATCAGAGCAGGACTCTGACATGCCGGAGACGAGCCAGCAGGACGTCCACTCACCAAGTGCAGAGTCTAGCCCGGTAAACGGCCATCCATTCCTTCAATAATAATCCGAAAAAGAGCCGGACCATCATATACTTTTTGTTTGCTTAAATGTATCAACCTATACACATGTACACAATGGTGGAAAACAAATATAAAAACAGTGGGTGTCTAACTTAATTCCTGTGGGGTATGTTTTCACAAATGTGGAAACACAAAAGGGATCAAGAAACAGTGTGAGGCACAATGAAAACAAACACAGTTGCGTGCGTGTGTATGCACATGCGGCGTGTGTGTTATCAGGCCTTCCACCAGATGAGCTGTGGAAGGGGGGTGTTTTCCTGGTAAACAGAATGTGTGGGTGTGATGCCATCATGTTGTGAGTCTCCACTATTACATGACCCAAAGGGAAGTGGTTACTCAATTCCCAAAGGGACATTTAGTATTTTGACTATAATTTGTTTGATTACTTAAATATTTTTTTTCATATACTATTGACTCATTCACTACCCGAGCCCAAGTAAAATCGAATTTGGATTTATTGAGAGCCAGCCTATTCTTGGACCGTTGACGTGTATAGCCGTCAATGGCAGCAAATGAATTTTGCCACTTGTTGTAGACTGAAATTGAAATCACGGGTGCACAATGCTCAGATAATGAGCAACCGAGGTTCATCTTACAATGTCACATGACCAAAACAAAAACAGATGTTCTGTGATGAGTTGTTACCTTAAGCATGTGATGTCATTTTCAGTTGACCGCAAATGGCAAAATGCATTTTTAAACGTATTAACTTATTCAATACCAAAGACATTATTTCAAATGTGGACCAAAAGAGAGCCTAACAATGGCTGGTACTAAATGAATGAATTACTAATAAATCAAATACTTCAGACAATTATGTACCAAAACAACAAATTACTTTGTGTGATTCAAGTGCTAAAGTGACTCATTTGGGATTCAAGTACGGAAGTAATCAATTGCTTTAGGTGAATAAGTATTAAAGTCATGGATTTTTGAAGCAATAATTTAAGTCCACAAATGCATTGGTACTAAATGAATTAATGAATCAATTACTAAATTACTAAATTTAAATTTAATTACTAAGTACTCAAGTAATGAATGACTTTACAAAAGTATAGAAATCAATGACTTGATTTTTTTTTAGTAAGTATTCAATTACTTTAGTACTGTAGTAACTAAAGCATTTGATTACGTAAGTATTTTAAGAACTAAAGGTATTGATTACTTGAATTACAAATTACTTTAAAGTGTACCAAAAGTAATCAATTACCTTAACCAATTACTGATATTTTTATGTACCCAAGTACTAATATAAACAATTAATTTATATGTCATGAATTTAGTCTCATTTTTTAGACCCTGCTTTAGCCAGACACTTGAAAACAAATAAAAACAAAAATAAATAAGAACCTGGTATTGAATGTCTGACTCCTTTGAAAACAAAAATATATCTTGGGGATTGAATTAGGTACTTTTACAGAGGAAAAAAAATGGTTATCAAATTAATTAATTTTTGCCACTGAAAATGGCTAAAATATATCTTCTTCCCTTTCCCTAAAAAAATAACATGGCCCACTTGTTAATAATACGCCTCGGAGAACAAACGCACTGACATTCACAATTTATGACACATTTTTTTCTCTTACTTGCCGTCACTCAGACGTATTCACCCAAGGTCCCAAATTATTCATAATGTTGCATTTTGCGCTTAATTGAGCAAAGCTAACATGGTTTAAACTTTCTAAATCCTGATTAGAGGAGAGCAACACACAAGTCGACACACACTCTTCCCCCACGCACGCACACACACACACACGCTCACACACTCCCGCCCACTTAGGCTGATAATCGCTGGAGCTCACTTTTTCTGCTAGATCTGCTGACATGGAGACAAAGGGAGAAACGCAACAGATAGAGGGGAATTATAGAGTATAATGTAGAGTGATTTGGAATAATGAGGCTTTAGAGACAAAGACTATAGATAAAAAAAAAACAAAAAAACGTCCCAGGATTACTTTTGTCCTTTTTCCTCAAATGGGCTTAGTGAAAGTTATCACATAGTTCTGGATCAGGTCCAACTTTCCACCGAACAGCTATTGCGCTTTCCATCATGTCTTGGGACTGTGGGCTGAGATACGTGTTCGTGCCCCCCGTTTTGCAGCTGGGCGGCGTGTGCGCTCTGCGAGGCGGTGGAGGCAACAGTGGCGGAGACGGCGGCGGGAGCGTGTGTGGCCGCGAGGAGCTGACCAGCCGACTGGGCTTGGAGGCCGTTCAGCGTCTGGCCAAGGATGGATGTCGGCTTCTGCAGAATCACAACTACCGCTTACCTGACAGGAATCAAGCGGTGAGTAGAAGCTGCATCACGTGTCTGGCTGTGGTCCAAACTTTTTCCTCTCAGATCCACATACCGATAAACTGACGGATGCATGGACCACTTAGAATTTGTTTAGTAATTATTAGATTTTTCTCAGTCACACTAAAGTTAATCAAGCAATTGCAGGTTTTTTATATATGCAGTACAGTTTTTATTTTTTAAACTTTGACCCAAACGGCTTTTTTACGAGGCTAATAATTTAGAACTTCACAAGATTTTGGGGTGGCCCGAGACTCAGTAACCCACCAGAAAATATTTGCACCTGCACTTAAAAGATGCTGAATCCCATCGCTATATTCAGAACCAAAACCAGAGCAATGTTGTAAGATTACTTCTTTTTATGTATCTTATGAAGAAAAACAAATTTACAAATTTATAAAAAGGTTACGTGAGAATTTAACTTTTTTTTCACTGAATCTTATTTATATTTTAATGCTGTAAAAAGAACAGTACATATTTCTTTTCAAATTAAGAGCAAATGAATTGAATTACAAAGCAACTGATTGCTTAATTGTGTTATAATGACTCTGACAGTAGCTGAATCTGCTCAATTTAGTGCTAAGTCGTTCTCAGGCTTTTTAAATGTTTTCAGGAATTACGGTTCAGTAATTAACTTCAAACATTTCCAAATTCACGTAATGAGGTCTGTAATATTCATAATTCTTGTTATAAATTGAACTCTTATGGCTGTTTTGTCAGGCCTACATCATCGTGTGTGTGTGTGTGTGTTAAATCATAAAATTCTGATCAAACAGGTTTTTTTATGGAGAGGAACTGAAACACTTGACCAATGCTTACCTAAAATACTGTAAGCTGATTGAGCACTGTAGTGATAACTGTGACCATTAGATGACGGTGTTTCCACACTTACAACACAGCCGTTACCTACATGCAAGTGTAACTGAAGAATGGAAGTCAATCTTTCAATGGCAGCACCCATATTTACATAGACGTTGCACACAATATTCTGTTGGCCTTGAAAGGTGAGTGAAAATGCGAAATATACTGGCCCTCTAGAGGTTTCCTTGGCACTGAAAGAGTTTATTACTTGTGGAGAGATTTTCTAAAGCGCAGCAGACGTGTCAAACTCAAGGCCCGTGGGCCAGATCTGGCCCTCCATATCATTTTATGTGGTCCGTGAAATCATGAGCATCGATTTTCACCATCCTCAATAAAATCTGTACCAACATTTTAAACCGTCATGCATGATAAATAATAACGTTGAGATTTGACCACTTTTGGTACCCTTTTTACAGCAACTTCAACAAACTATTATCCTTGACGTACGATTTAAGGAAGCCTTCATTTTGTCGTATTTATGTAATAAAAAGTAATTGAGTAACAGCTATGGGTATGACACTGTTGATGTATAGCTTTTGACACTTTTATTCCTTTTAAACCACCTCATTTATTTCCTCACATGCATATGATTTAAATAACCATCCCTTGACCAGCCAGCGTCAATGTTAGCAAAAGCTTTAATGTGACTTAACGCTTCACAGTCCAGCCTACCCGGTATTATGTAGATTACACGTGTACATATATTCATGCACCAGTGGTGCCGTGTTAGCTGGAGAGTCACAGCGTGCTGGCATAATGAGCGGGGAGTTAATGAAGCCGTGCACTGTCTAATTCCGCTTACCCGAGGGCGAGAAACGAAGCGGAAAGAAGTCTGCTTACACCCTCTATAAAGGCGTTTCTGACATATAGCGCATGTCATCAGTCGGGCTCATGATTTCATTATGCCCAGCCTTGGGATCCCTGGGTTGCTCCATAACATTGGAAAAAAAATAGCAAAAATGGTGATGTAAATATATTTTGAAATGAAATCAAATGTTTGCATTTTTTTTTTTAGTTTGATTCAACACAATTAAATCTGCTTACATAGGGGATGTTGAAATTCAGAGGACAATTAAATCAAAACAGGTCTCAAAAGAATCGATTTTTGAAAATGATCATCCATTATTTTGATTACCGTTTAGTTGTTGTCGTTTCAGCTCTAGTGCAATGCATGAAAAAAATGAGGACCTGACTCAAAAATAGTGATTGCCGATTAATGGGCTGATTGATATTGAAAATCCCAATGAATAAAATAGCATGCTTCCCCTCAATGCATTTTAATAGGTGTTAAATATGTTTGGATTTTCAGCGAATAGCAGAAGTCAAAATTAAATATATTTTTCAACTCTTGGTGAGTATTTTGACCATTTTTATTCTTGCAATCTCTGCTCTATTACTGTTTTTTTGTTTTGTTTTATTGCCTACCTTATTATTTGCTTGATTATGGAATATCGTCTTTTTGTACCCAAAATAGGTTACTATTTACTTTAGTACTTTTATGCCTAAAGTTACTATTACTTTAGTATTTTTTGCATCTAAAGTAAGTAATCAATTACTTTAATACTTCATCAAATACTTAGTTATTAATTCGCCAGCTGTCTTTGGAGTTTCCCTTTAGCGAAACACAAAGAAAAAAAAAAGGAAAATAAATATGTCTAACTACTTGGGATTGAACGTCTAAATTGTTAAAAAAAAAAAAAGTACCTTTTTTGGGATTGAATGAGTTAATTTAATATGGGAACCCCTCAAAATGACAGCGTGTGGACAATGAGCTCGGGGGGACAGTTGTCATACTGCGCAGTGTCAGCATTTTTTCCTTTTATGGCAAAGATTGGTATTGCTATGTGTGCATTCCAGAGATTATTTTTTTTCCCCCTTTGGAATAATGCGAGTACTGTATTGCCTAAAGAACAACTTACAAAACCCGATTCCATTATGATGGCGCTCGACTCGAATATACCATACTGAACGAGTGCTGGAATGCCCTGCTTTGAAATATTAATGAAATAAGAGCTGAGACATCAAAGGGGCTGTACTTAAGCCGAATCTCAGAGACAAGAGACTTTTTTAGATGGTGCAGCACCCAAAACAACCTTGACTGACGATAAAGACGACTTTCCTTTTACTAGGTTGTCATGGCGACTCGATTTGACTTTCCTTTTCCGCGACAGCCGAGCCTCGGCGAACCAGTCCGGTCTGTTGCCATAGCGATATGATTCATGCGTCTGTGTTATGGACCGTGTGCATCACTGCCTTCTATTCAGCCAACATTTATTTGACTTTGTATAGTTCGGCCATATAAGGTAACGTGCACATAACGCACTGTCATTCGCTCTGTGAAATCGCTGCAAACCGCTTGCCCGATGTATCGGGTTTTGGTTTTCCTATCCATCTTTTCCAGGAATTAGACCCCGGAGCTATCATAACAATGATATGATTACGTGTGCACTTTCACACACACACACGCATACTGGCATGACTTGGCCAGGACCAGAGAGCGCTTCCTTTTTGCCTTTCCACGAGGCCCGCCTTTCCTCTTCATCCTTCGTCACATTCCGTGCGCGTGACCCCGCGCGCGATATAGCAGGTGCATGCTGTTTTGTCTCCGGCCGACGTTCCAGGATCCAAATCTCTGGGGCGTTAAGTCCGCCTGCTCAAAGGCAGATGCGGGGACAGACCTGGCTTAACCTCGCTCAAGAGAGGAAAGAGAAAATGACTTTCGGGGACGGACAAAAGGAGAATGGGGAAGGGTGGGAGAGCGAAGGGTGTGCACTACAGATGCTTGAATTGAAGGAAGGGATCGGGAGGTAGGGAAGGAAAAAGGCTGACACACCTGTTAGCTGAGGACAAATGACGTGAAGAATCAGCTTTCCTCTTTCGAAAGAGCAACCGCTTTGAATTTCAAGTCGGTATTAAAGACCATGTCATGTTTATTCAGAGATTTGTTTGACTATAATTGCGGGAAAAGCTAAATGAAAGAATTGTGAAGATGTAGCCATCTGATTTTTAGGGACTAAACAGCCCTATCGTTATTATTATTGTTATTATTGAGTTTTTTTTATTTATTATTTTTTTTACTGTTGTTTTTTTTCCATCATTTCGTATGTGTTCCTATGTTATATTATTACTGTATTTAATTGTTTTTATTTACGTATTGGGAAAGGTTCTAAACATGCGCAAAACAATTCCTCCATCCCTGTGAAATTTTTGTTATTTTATAATAGTCATATTTGATGAAAACAAAATGGCTCCGCAGCATCACCTCCTGTGGAAAAAAAGAAATTAACAGTACGAAAATTGCAAGGAACCCCAAGGCGTCCTTGTAGACGTTTGCCAGAGTTTTTTTGTTTCTTTTGTTTTTTTGGGTGGGGCAATTTTGAATGCTCGACATATGTCGCGGGCCGCTTAGAAATCGGCGATGGGCCACAAATGGCCCAAGGGCCCTAGGTTGAACCAAATGAAATGTTCTCAACTGAGGGTACAGTATGTGAGATTTTAATACTATTTCATCATTGAATCTTATTTAATGATTTTTTTATGCTTTAACAGGAACAGTACATGTTTCTTTTAAAATTAAGAGCAAATAAATTGGATCACAAAGCAACAGACTGACAGTAGCTGAATCTACGCAATTCGGTGCTACATAGTTCCAGGCTTTACAAACGTTTTCAGTTTCAGATAATAAAATACAGTGGACCCCCGGGATACAGCGTCCCTGTCTTACGTTTTTTTCATGTTGCGAGGTGGAATACTGAGTTTATTTGTCCCGTCTTTATGGTATTTTCCCTGCTTTGTGACAAAAACAACTGTCATGACCCGAGGGTGTTGGCTGAATTTGTGTTGTTTTGTCTCAATCTGCAGGCGTTTTGAAGTAATTGCACTTATTTACTATTGCCTTCAAACTGCTTCCATGCAACACGGCACGACAGTGCTTGTCTGCTTTTGGTTGCGTCTCCTCACAGTGATGCTGGTCTGCTGTTGGTCGACCTCACTCGTTTCAAAATGGCGGAATGGTAAAGCTTTGTTACAAACCGTATTTATAGTGTATTTTACTGCTTAGTTCAGACTTGAAAGGGTTAGTCATGGGTTCCAAAATTGCTAGTGATGTTAAAGAGAAAATTTTGATGTTTTTACCTGGGGTTCGTAACACAGGGGCCCACTGTAATTGATTTTTTTAATTTGTTTTTCCAGGAAAATACTGTATTTCATCTCAATTTAAGTGCTTCTCTCTTCTCCACCTAACTTTTTTTTGCCTTTTTCACTTTCTATTCTTTCCTCTAATCCACGTTACATAACACACCATCACCCCATGCACGCAGCCTCTCAACTTCCTACTTTGTATATATTTTTTCTTTTTTTTTCTTTTCTTTGCCTCACATGTACTCTTCGTCTAAATTTGTGTTCTTATCTGGCGCCCCTCTAATCATTTGGGCGTGTTTTCTTTGGATACTGGAGCACACAACACGACCAGTTTGAGCTCCGCGGACTTCTTTTTGATCTTATGTTTGTGTGCGTGTTCACTCCTCCATTCTGGGCTGGCTTCTGTTGTTCTTGGCTGCCTGTGTTGTGCGTCTAATCGGATATGTCAACAAGTCACTACTTTATCTACAATGTAGCAGCACATTCCCACCGAGCTTGCTAATGTATTTATAAACATACCACTTACATAATCTTGTTTCGTTCTTTTTTTTTCCCCATCGTAATCACAGTCAAGTGAATTACGTTTTTATTTGTTTATTTGTTTTTGTGTACAGATTTGAGCAAAATTCCGGGCATTTCATGTGCAAGTTTCTGTTATGGTTAATTACAATATATAAGAGATTGTAAACATGATATCCGGGACGCATCTGCGCTGTGAAATCGGACACTTTGGAGCAGATTGACTCACTTTGGAACAGTTGCGATTGTCTCTCAGGCCCTCGGGCTGACAGTGTGCAGAGAGCAGCTGGAGGAGAGACAGCGCTTCTTGATCTCTTCTTCTGCTTTTGACGTCTTCTTTTGATCCCCGAGCTCCACCTGTTTATTCTGCCCTTTAAGGCCGCATGCTATTGTACTCCCTTTTATTGTCAGCGAAGGTGTCATCTGGTGCTGGTCGCAGATCAGGTTCCAGTGTTTAAAGCAGAAGCCTTCAAGTGTAAGCCAACGTTTGTCCTGAGAAAAACAATGGGATAACCCATCAACAGCAAATTGTTTTCAGTATAACGCGTAACATTTTTTTTAATTTAATTAATGTTTAATTTAATTAATATACTCGGAAATACTCGGTATCAAAATCAACCAATTAAATGTCAGTTAATGAATGATCAAATTAATTGACAACAATTTTCATTCTATTTTTTACATTTTTATTTCTGTAGTTTGTTTCAACAAAATAAAATATCTACTTTTACTTTGAAAAACAATCATGGAAACAGTAATTAAATTGCAAAAAGGTTGGCAAGTACATAATCATTTTTACTTACTAGAAAATGCCAAATAAACAACAAGTAAATGGTTAGTAAACCTTACTGGTAAAAAAACAGCCCTTTTACATTTTATTATAAAGGAGTCTGATTAACTCAATCACTGCCATTGACGACTATAGACGTCAAGGAATGATTTTTACTGGGCTGTCAGTAAAGAATTTAAATAAGTGGTTTGAATTTTTTTTTTCCAATAATGGACCCCAGGTAAAATATTTTTTTCAGCCAAGTTTCGCTAAACCAGCTCAAAGAATTCTGGGATGAAAAAAATAGTGCTGTGGTACCTGTGTATGATTTATTAAAATTTGGAACATTTGTAGTGGTGTCTTTATTTTATTTACCAACTCCAGAAGATACTCTTTTATGTCTGTTGGGTTTGCTGGTTAATTGCATCACTAATGACAATGTGCATTCATATAAAACCTAAGCGTAAAGGCATACCGTCTTTTGCAAATGAGTTACTGTAACACAATTTAGCAATAAGTTGCTCCATGCTCCAATTAATTTGCTTTTAATTCGAAAATGTACTCTTCTATGTACTATTCTAACAGTTTTGCAGTAAGTTGCTGAACTTTCCAATCAATTTTCTCTTAATTTGAAAATATATTAAGATTTTGACAGAAACTTTTTTAAAAGGTCACTTACTCCATAAGTGCCTTTGCCAAAAGTTCACACGCACCCCCACTCGTACCACAGAGTTTTCTTATGGTTATGTTTATCTTCATGGTTATTCTTGCTTGTTTTCATTCCTTTTTGTCATGATCAGGAGGTGGTCGGCCGTGTTTGCCTGAAGGAGCGAGGACGAGACGTGCTGGTGCTGCAAAGGGTAACGTCGTCGTTGACGTCGCCGTCAGAGCGACCCTCGCCCACATCGTCGGGGGGCGTGTCCAGAGAAGACGACAAAAGGTCGGTCCCACCTCCTACATATCGTCTTTGCGCCTTGGGTCCCTACCGTGTTTTCCATGTTTCAAATTACATATTTACCTAAGTTTTGTAGGTTTTCTTCCTTCCATATTGTATGTATATTTATTTATGTATTTATTTTGCAAGTGCATGTTTGCCTGTGTATGCTAAGACTGAAAACACAACGCCGGGAGTCTTGTTGACAGACAGAGGATAATAAGTGGGTGTGTGTGTTTAGCAACAGTTCCCTCCCAATTCTCTACTATCAAAGGAAAGTATTTCAATCTTTGGAGCTCGTAGATGACAGAGGCACATGGCCAGCAGATTTTTACCTGATGGGAGCGCCTTTGACTTAGATGACCATTCCATCTCCTAAATTGTCCAGTCATGAGGATGACCACCAAACAAGCAACCCTCGCCAAAGCTGAGGAAGACTTTGACAAAGATGACAGCGACGATGACGAGGAAGCGAGGAAACATGAGAAAGTCTCCTGTGCTTTCGATGTTCCTCATTTTCGTTATATTGATGAAGATGAAAATGACACAGATGCGGGATGGAGCAATGGAAATGGGTCATGCTCCAGCGAGGAAGATTGTTATCGGTCTTCGTCTTACAGGTATGTGGTGGTGTCGGGAACGCCGCTGAAGATCTTGGAGCATCTGCTAAGTGACCTGCGTCTAGATGACCAAAGAGGGGCGCCTGAGAGCACGGAGAGCGGTAAGTTTGAAAATGATCTATTTTTTTCAAACGAGTGATTTCATCTATATATGTGACATATTGTGGTACCTTGACTTAGAAGTTGAAAGTTTAACCCGCCACTGGATTAAACTTGCATCACAATTTATTCCAAGCGAACCAAATTGGGATTTTCCTATTGAAATGAACTCAAATGCCATATTAATTACTTTAGGTTATTAAGTGCATATGTAATTTATGTTATGTAACTTTAGGCACTACTGTAATTTATTCTTTTAGTACTTAATTACCAAAAGTGATTACTTTTGTAATCTACTAGTATTTAACTCATTCAATCCCAAAGACATATTTTAGTTTATTTGTTTTTTTTTGAGAGAGTACAGACATTTTATATTAGTCTATTACAATAGCATGATTCAGTGGTCATTATGTTTTCAAATGGCTTACCCCTCTGAAGTACCTTTTAAAAAAAAAATCTAGTACCCCCTATTCCTACTGGTATCTGTAGGTGTAACGTGTTTATTTCTGACCCCTCTGCCCAAAAATTGTGTCACTCGTGAAAATGTGCACCCATGTAAACCTTACAGTAACAATTTAGTTACTGGATGTTCCAATTAATTTATTCTTAATTTGAAAAGAAACCTACTGTTCCTCTCATTAAAAAATGAATCAAATTAGATTTTCTATGGATGATTTCTGCAGGGAGCCTATTAAAATCTGAGGAATTGCCTTCAGGGGGTACACAAAAACACCATTTTAGCGTTTGATAAATTTGACAGTATAGTCCGATTTTAAAATCACAGCACACTAAATACCAAAGCTGCCACACAATGCATTAAATGAACAAGCAAGCAACAAGTTGTAACACAACCTTACGTGTGCATGCATGTTATGTGTGGCACTCACACCACATTCCGATGCTTGTGTACCATCACTCAGCCAAGTTGCCGCCTGTAGACGTTAGAACGTTAGAAGTTGTTAAATACTTAAATGGCTATTGTGAAACGACTCCCTCGGGGGGATTGCATACTCTACATTGTTGCTGCAAAACATCTTGGCTATCTAAATATGTACACTAGAGCTGCAATAATTAATCAACAACTGTAATCGCTTATCACGTGCATGCCAATTTTAGAGCCTTCATGTAAACTTTGTTGAATCAAAATCAAACATTTTCAAAAATTTAATTTTACATTGAAAACCAAATGAACATTCTTGCCCCTTTTCTCACGTTACAGACCAAACCAGTAACTGAGTCTTAGTTCAATTATATTTATGTATGTTAAGTACACAGCCAATTTGAAATAATGAACTCTTTTTCTGTAAAACGATCAAAATTAAAACATTAACCCTTTCATTCCTGTTGGGACAATGCGTCCCACATCTTTTGAAAAAAATCGCAGTTTTAGGAATCATAGCAATAAAATGAAATGGCATCCTAGCGGTTCACTACACAGCTATCTACAGATTCTCGTGGCATTTAGCAACTTTTCCATACACAACAAGGTAGCTTGCGTTGTACAATTTCTGGTGAATTAACAATCTAGTACTGTGAAAATATATTGATAATATGTGCTCTATATGTGTGTTTCTATAGATTACACTGATTATGATGTATTGTAGGCGTTTGGTGATCGTTTTCACTTCTCTGGCACATTTATTATTATTATTATTATTTTTATTACATACTGATGGGACAAAAAATGCCAGGGCCTGTAATCTAATTTATGGAAGTGGGATTTTTTTTAAACTAATTTTCCAAGTATCCTAGATTATAAACAAGTAATATATGTATATAGCGTTATTTTGGGGAGGGAAAAAAAAATGTCAGTGAAAGGGTTAAAGAACCTGATGACCACAATATCTGAACCTGAGAAATTTTATGATTTTCAGGCCAAACAAATGAGCATTTTTTTTTAATAGTTTATTAAGGCAGTTAATAAGAACAGCGTTGAAGAAAATGCATAAACAGACTAGATTATAGACTCTTATATCACCATTGCAAGAACTCAATGGTGGCACCATTTATACGAAGATTAGTGTCATATTTTACTGTGAGTTTTAGCACTAGCATTTCATTTTGTTTGCGGATTAAGTAAGATTGTTGATGGTGTTCTGAAGCAATTCTGGGCCTAACAATAAAAAAAAAAAAAAAAAGTGATATCCTCTTTCCTGGTTAGAGGCGCTATGGTCTAGCAGGTGAAATGAAAAAGTGTGTTTACTGTTCTCATCTCAGCTGGTCGGGTGACACTTTTTCACTATCGGCTGCGGTCACAGGCGACGATTCACACCGAAGAGCTCGTTGGGTCCATGTTGGAGTGCCTTCCACTGGTGTTATTCTTGCCATAAAGCCATTCAATGCCTGCTTCTTCACTGCTGCTTCCACTGCCATCGTATTGAATTTGACTATTTCAGAATATGTTATCTTCGGAATCCATCGGAGAGGCGCTCCCTGGTTCTGGTTACAGATTCTTACTTCGACCGGTCTTTGGAGCACTTTTCTTGGTCATTTTTCGTTTCCAGTAAGTTTGTAGTAGGTCGAGGTGTATCTGCGCGATTCTTTTGGTTTCCATTTTTTCTCGGAGTTCCTCTTTTTCTCTGAACTGCTTGGTATCAGCGATATCATCCAGTATTTCTTGGAATAATTTTCTTTTGTCCTGAGCGTTTTTCTTGGCTAAGTCTTCTATCTCCTGCTCGTAGAGTTTGTGGAGGTACCTGATCATGTCTTGTTCTTCCCTCTTCAGCCGATCCTCTTCCTCTTTAATCTTTTGCTTCTCTTTCATTTGGTCATCAAGGCCTTGTTTCATCAGCTTGTTGTTAACCAATCGTTGACGAGCCTCTTCTGCTTCGATATCCCACATATCTTCCTCCCGGGATTTCTGGTCCATCTGTACCTTGGCTTTTGCCTTGTGAGGCTGGTTAAGTTTTGTCATCACTTTTGTTGGGTCCATGTTGGTGGGCGTGTCTGGAATGACATGTGTTTTCTTGAGCGGGTTGACGTGAAACGTCAAATGCGGTTTGACCGAGCGCTCTGCTTTCAGGAACATCTCGGTGAGAAATTTGTCCCGATGGACAAAATTAATGATTTTTTTATCCTCTTTCGACATGTTTGCGAATCGGCCCCAGATTTTCGAAACGCGCTGAACGTAACGTCCTGTCAGTTTTTGATTTTCCAGCAAGGGAGTCGACGAGGCGCGGGGTTTTGATTTGTGATGCACGCTAGCGTTGCAGAGCGTTGTTACAAAGGCAGTGATGATGCAATCTTAAATGACATCAGTGATCATCGCCATCATCACTGAGAAGCTTATTCCAAGCGTGTTGATTACAACGCCATTTATGGTGTTATCATCAGGCTTTTGTTTCCTTGTTCACGTTTTGCAGTGGGCTAGTGGCGCTGCAAAGTTGAAAGTCATGACAACAACTCATTTTGATTCGGCAGGGCATAGTATTTTTTTTCATTAAGTGCCATTTAGGACTATTGACTTCAAATGTACATTTTGACAGCTGTAGAAGACAAAAATCCCTTTTAACTGGGCTGGCAGTGAATGAGTTAAAAAAAAAAAAATCACTATATACATTTTTGTTGCCACACATCCAGTCGTCCAATTTGGATTTGCCCGCAGCAGGATTCGACTCCTGACCCTCCAATGATCGCACATGATTGAGAATCATATTCAATCTCTTTTTCCACAATGTGTTGCTTAGCAACAACTCTGAGCTACTCTTGCAATGCTTTATAATATGCACAACGTTGGGAATGATGTTGGATTTTCTTTGATGCGCAATGTTAAAGAAAATGAAAAGCCAATCTCCCGCATCATGGACAATCTGTTCTTTTTTGGGGGGGTAAAAGCGGGACTAAACTGAACATAAAAATGACTCAACACACATAATTTCCAAAGCCACCAAAACTAAATCAGGACATTTCTTCTCATTGGCAATTAGAAAATAAACCTTAAAATTTATTTTGGCATTTGTTATCCAATGTTTTATGAATAAATATTCTTAAATCTGAGATGAGGGAGAAGTGTGTGCGTGCATGTGAGTGTGTGTGTGTGTGTGTGTGTGTATATATATATATATATATATATATATATATATATATATATATATATATATATATATATATATATATATATATATATATATATATATGATTTTATACATATGATATTATAATAATTATCATGAATTACCTGGCTGATCTGTTCATTCACAAATGTGACTCATGCGTTCAAGTTTGACCACCCTTGAGTATTTTAATCTTTAATATTATTTTGTATGAGCTGTTGAATGTTTTCATTTCAAAAGATTCTGTTCATCATTAGCACCAGCAAGCCCGCAATCCTTGTGAGGACAAGCGGTTAAGAAAACTGATGATTGGATGCCTATGAACCACAATTACACACATGTTTATTTTTTCCTCTGTAGTTCTAATTTTACTCAGTTACAATTTTTTCATTTGGAGCACCCATGACATCAAAGAACATCAATGGGAACCCTATCGAGGATCGCCATCGATGTCAATAAACATCATTTTTTGATTTTATGAAAAAGAAAACGTTTGGTCTTATCTGGTTTGAGCATTAAGATGGAAAAATAAAAAAATATACAAACTTTGGTTCGTTAAAATGCTCAGAATTGGCTGTCAGGTTCTCTTTTTTCAAATATGGCCAGGATTAAAAAAGTTAATGTGTTTCTATTACTGCTACATAAGCCGCTGAGTTGTTTGGAATATTTGTGTTCAGACCCTCCGGAGTGGTTCTTTG
The DNA here is from genome assembly GCF_059441005.1 of Hippichthys cyanospilos. NCBI lineage: Eukaryota > Metazoa > Chordata > Actinopteri > Syngnathiformes > Syngnathidae > Hippichthys > Hippichthys cyanospilos. The sequence goes on along the minus strand of NC_142389.1, from coordinate 8,393,806 downwards.
TAACCGACCTTCTAGGCAACATTTTGAACAGGCTCAAACACGCTCTTACGCAGGGAGCAACCCATCCCCATGTAGGCACATAATAACACACGCGCTCAAACAACAAAGTACACCCACGGATTAGTGTGATTAGTTCAGCACGCAGACACTCTTTCCTATGCCCCTCACGAGAAAGAGTCCCCCAAGGTCGAAGATGAATGAGTTATACAGCTAGGTAGTGTTTGTGTGTGCGTGTAGCATCGTTGTCCATGAGCGAATGTGTTTGACTTTGTTTGCCAGCAGGCAAATGTCGAGGGCATATATTGTGGAAGAAAATGGATATTTATCATCCCAGAGAGTGTACAAAGGGCAAGTATACCAGGAGAATAGTCGAAGGAGATTATATTGTGAGAGATCGTTTTTGGTTTGCTAGCTAGAGGGTGGTGATTGTTTAGGATGGCGAGAGAGAAAGAGAAGGACATGGGGGGGAAATAGCTTACACTGAAGAAGCAGTTTCACCTTTACACACTCATGCAGAAAAGACCCAAAAAAGAAGCCGCAGGCAAACAGCTTAATAAATAATGGTGAATTTTATTGTTATCTGCGTTTCACGGTGCAGATGGACAATGACCCAAAGTATATTACGAAATACATTGCAAGCCTACATCATTTCTGACATTTGATGACATTTGATGTCAGAAATCAAGTGACCCAATATTTAAGTGTATTGTTGTGAGGAAGAAGCCTCTTATACACTGCCCATCTTTCTGGGTCCTGTTATGGACACAATGAAAAAGCGGCACCGACGTTTGAAATCTAAAGGCATCACTTATTGATGAAAAGGCCCTCAGCTCTGTCGTTTATAATTGATTTCTTCGCTCTGTGCCTGACAGTCCAATATTTGGGTCGTACATTTTCCGAGGCGAATATTTTAATGCAGACAGGCATACGCACGGACACCCTCGGCACAGCAATACCAGGAATTACTTATTACATGCACTAGCTCTTTCAAAGAGTCTTCATATTTCAGCCACTATTATGACAAAACAACTACTGAATATAAAATTTGTTTTGTGAACTTATATTTTCCTGAAACAATTCATTCATTCAATAATTATTTTTAAATGATTTTTGTTTGTTTGTTTTTAGTACCCTCATTTGCGAACCACTTCTATAATGTAGTACGAGAGTAACTATACTGTGCTATACTTACTGTAGTAGAGTAACCATAGTAATTATTGTATAATTATTGTAATTAATAATAATAATAATAATAATATATATATATATATATATATATATATATATATATATATATATATATATATATATATATATATATATATATAAATAAATTATTGTATTATTGTATTGTATAATTACTATACTATACTATATTATACTATACTATACTATCCTATACTATACTATACTATACTATACTATTCAAGCCACTTGCCCAACATAATTTATGCCGACATGTCACAGAATTCAGGTAAATTAATGTTAAGTCAAATGAGCTTAATTTTATTAGTAACCTTAAGGATTTTTCTCATGCAAAAAACATTCTTGCAATTTGATCCTTAAGTGGCAATCTTGGTCCCCCAGGCCCATATATGTGTTCTCAAGCCAAGCCTACTTGCATAACTTTAACAGGGGTCTTTCCATACGGAGCAAAAAGCCAAAGTAATCAGCTTCGTAAAATGTGATCAGACACGATAATGTTCTCACTCTGACACATCTTGGCTATGTGCGCTTAGATTTTGTTTGTACATGTCTGTTAACTGGATCGTCTTATCTATTTGTAACCATAAATTAGTAACTGTGTGTTGGACAATTTTCCCTTCGGGGATTAGTAGAGTAAAACAAAGTAAAAGTGTCAATCAAAACTGAGGTTAAGTCACTTATTGCCCTTGACAACAATATACATCAAAGATGTTTTTTTAATAAGTTGGGGTCAGCGAGTGTTAGTTTTGTGGAATATTTTGTCCTATCCTTTCAGCTTTACATTGAAGGCATTTCACGTCAAATGGAAAGTATTAAAAGGGAAACAAGAAGCTGAAATCATGTCAACATGTCAAACGACCACTTAGTTATCAAACTACCGGTAGTGTGGCCATCCGTTGGTTAAAATACTGCGAAAATGATGTGGAAGAAAATGACCCAAAAATGATCCGAATACTGCACAAGGATCAAGCAAATTCATTACTGACATTCCAAATAATAATCCTTCAAATATGTGGCTAATGATTTTTCTTTTTCTCTGCTTCAGAAATGCTTTTGGATGACTTCCTGTTAACCTACTTGGTGTTCATGTCCACCCACGATCTCTGTCAGGCTCTACTGGGACAATATCCTTAACTTGCAAATCCTCACACAATCTGACACACGTTTTTTAGAGCCTGCAAACTTTGTGGTCTCCTTGACTCATCTCACCTATAGCAGCACACGCAGCAGGGGCCAGGAGGAGGGCAAGGATACCCTCTTCAGGAAGCGCAAAGTCCTGCAGTTGGTCTCCCACTGGAGCCGACTCTACAAGGACTTCCTCAAAGAGGAGGAGCACGTTCGGGGTTTCCTGAAGGTACACGCTGTTCCACTACTACAAAGCTGATAAGGTTTTCATATTTCAACTGGTGATAAACGAACGCACGTGAAAACGAGCGTCCTGTCCGTGCAACGCCTGACGTCGAGCTCGAACAAAGACGTCCGCTCGCAAAATAAAACGTTTGTCCCCATGTAACCTGACGGCTTGGTCGCCGGGTTGCTACGGAAACCAAAGTGCGAGGGTTGACTCGGGTATAATCTTGTATAGTGTGCAACCAAGGCGATAGTTGCCTAGTAACAGAGAAATGAGACTTCAGATGAGGGGGGGTTGCTATGGTGGGTCAATGACAATTACAAGCAGGTGTTTTCATGCATGGCTTGCATCCCTTAAGATTTTGTGTTCCTTAATGATGCTCCTCCATGTACACTTAAAAAAGACTGAAAAATCGTTCACATCCATTTCTCAGTTAATCTTGGATTACTGACCTTGGTGGAGTCTTGTTAAACACCAATAATTATGTACAAAATAAAATAACTAAAACACTAGCTCAGGGGTGTCAAACATATTTTTATTGTGGGCCACATTCCAGTTTTAGTTTCTGTTGGAGCGCCATTATGACTGTCAAGTCTTTTAAATTTACACATTTTGAAATCAGAGGCCGCTAAAAACTCCTCAAAGGTTGTTTTGGCAACCAAAATATGCAAATTTGTTTTTTTAGCCAGCAATGTGAAGTCATAATTAGCATTTTGCAGGCCACATAAAATTATGTGGTGGACCGGATGTGGCCCCCGGGCCTTGAGTTTGACACCAGTGCACTAGCTGTATTGCCAGTGATTAAAATGGAAATTAATCTGCAAGCACACACTACACTTTCATGGCTGACCACGTTCTTCTAATCTACACCAACATTCTTAACAAAACAGGCTTACTCAATTATATAAACATATGATTTAAAGCGATACTAATCTTATTCAGATATTAAAAAAAGGTAATATTTTTACTGTAATTAGATCATTTATTTTGTGTACCATTAATACCTAACACATTTTTCCACTTGCAGTCAACTGAAACTGACATTGCATATACTCAAGACTAAGCCTGTTTTCTGTATTTGGTCATGTGATGTCGGCAAGCTGAGCCGTGATTGGTCATTACCTGAGCCCTAAACACAAGAGATGTGATTATCTGAAAGTGTCAAAAGCAGTTTTTAAAGGCGTCATTGTACATTATCATATTAATTATTGACAAAATATTTACCGCCAAAAATGGCTAAATATATTTAGTATCCCTTTAACTATTTCCACTCATTTAAAAAAAAAAAAAAAACTGCGGAAACAGGCGGTTTCACAGCACTTTCTTGTCCCTGGCAGTCAATAAAATAATTTGTTCAATTATATTATATACAGTAATTTTACATGTAAATATGCAGTTAATATGAATAACTGACAGATACAGTATCAAGGAGGCTAATAAAACAGGAGCATGTAAAAATGGCAGAAAAATTACAATCAACATTTTCTGCTGAGGTGTTAGGGGTTGTTGATGTAGCTCCGCCCCCGGAAATTTCCAAACCAACTTCGACAATGTCGTTTACTCTGTATCTACAAAAATATATTTCCAAATTCTCTTTGTTAGACTCTTTACAGGTGTGTCCTCGAGGATCTGTACGAATTTCCGACGCTTGAGAAAGACCTCAAAGAGTTTCAGAAGCTTCTGCGTCGAAGACAGTAAGTGCAATAGTTTTTTTGTGTCGCGCTGCCTATACTTAATGTGTGTTTTTTTTTTGTGTGTGACAAATCTCCCCTCACTGCTTGCGTTGCAGCACAGTGGATGACTGTCCACCAAACCAAAAGGTAACAGGAGTTCAATAAATATAACACTACTTTGAATCAGAGCTCCAGAACATGACTTGTGTGTGTGTGTGTGTGTGTGTTTGCCAGAGCAAACAAATGCACCAGCAGCTGAGTTTGAAGGAAAACTGTTTGCAACTTCGCAGTCCGCAATGTGAGACTAGAGAAGGTAAGTCAGTCACTTTTGTGGCCGATTCAATCATTTCAATCATCAAAGAGTGTGTATGGATTTGTACGCCATTGATTTTTCGCATGCAGCATATGTAGCTGACGTCTGCTTTGTCCTGCTCCGTGCGTCTCCCAGTTATTTGCTGTGTTTACGTAAGCGCCGACTCCTACCTGAGCGTCCACACGCATCCCTCGCTGGAGGCCCATGAGCTGCTAAGAATCGTGAGACTGAAGATGGACAGGTCAGAAGAAGACATGGTGCTCGCTGTGGTCTCCCACACTGGAGGTGAAGATACACAGTAGCCAAAATACACACATTTTTTGTCTCCTGGGTGTTAAAATGTTCTTTGGCGTCTGTCTTTGTGTCTGCAGAGCGCAGGATGTTACAGCCCAGTGACTGTGTATATTCAGAATCTCTGACACCGCAAGGCAAGCTTGTAGTGTGTCGTAGAGATTTCGCTGAGATCTTGGTACGTAGATAAATTAATTGTCATATACTTTCATATATTAAATACTTTGAACGCCTAGCAAAATCAGCCACGAATTGATGTTTACCAATAAGGTTTATAATTACCTATACATTGGATGTCGCAAGAGTGGCAAAGCACTATTTTTGTCTTTATAATGTTCCTCGTCTAACTTCAACATAGTTCCAGACATTAAGATGGTAACGAAGCACTATTTTTGTCCCTCATCTAACCTCAACATAGTTCCCAGGCATTAAGATTGTAACAAAGCACTATTTTTGTTTGAATAAACTTCCTCAACTAATTTCAATACAGTTGGCATGTTTTGGCCTAAATGAAACTCCTCAACTCACTTCAACATAGTTTCTTGTTACCAACATGCCATCAAAAAGCTGGTAGTGTGTAAATAAAACTCCTTAACTCACTCAAACATAATACCTTGACATCAAAGCACTATTTGTGTCTAAATTAATGTCTTCAACTTCCCTCAGCATAGTTTCTTGTCGCCAATTTGACTGCCAAGCCCTCTAAGTGTCTAAATTAAACTTCACAGCAAACTTCAACATAGTTCCCAGGCATTAAAATGGCAGCAAAACACTATTTTGGCCTTAATGAAAGTCCTCAACTCACTTCATCCTAGTTCCTCGACATGGCAGCAAAGTGTGCCTGAATGAAACCCTCAGCTCATTTTAACATTATTCCTGTACACCAAAATGGCAACAAAGCACTACTTTTGTCTAAATTAAACTCCTCAACTCGCTTCAACATAGTTTGTAGAAAGCAAAATGGCATCAAAGCACTGTTTGGTTGAAATGAAGCTACTGAACTCACTACAACATAGTTCTTTCACAACAAGATGGGGGGCACTATTTTTGTCGAAATAAAACTTCCAAACTCACTCCCACATAGTTTTTTTTTTTTTTAATATCAGAATGGTGGCAAAACACTATTTTTGTCTAAATGAAACAACTCATTTCAACAGTTCCTTTTCACCAAGACTGAAAATGGAAATCCTCAACTCATTTCAACATAGTTCCAAGATATAATGGTAGCAAAGCACTCTTTTTGTCTGAAGAAATTGTTTAACTAATTTTAATCGTCCCTTGGCCCCAAGAAGGCAGCAAAGCACTATTATTCATTCATGAAAATCCTGATTTCATTCCAAGAAAGTTTGTTAGGGCAGCAAAGTGAGACTCCTGATTTGATTTCAACATATACAGTTCCTAGACATGAAGATGCCACAAAATGGCAGCAAATACTATATCGTAGAAATGAAGCGCTTTGAATTTCCCTCAACATTTTTCATCACCGATGCAACTTTCCTTTTTGTTACCGCAGCCGCCATTAACTGACGGTGCTGAGCTCAGCAGAAGGCAAGTGCGCCTTTTGGGGATCAACACGTGGGACGTGGCCGCCGCTCTCACACACCTGGACTGGAGCCTCTTCAAATCCATCCATGAGGTAGAGAACTACTTAAGTGCAGCACCATCCAACCTTCGCGTTTTGCTAACTTGTTGTGTGGTCGCGCAGCAAGAGCTGGTCTACTACACTCTCAGGCGCACTCCCGGCGGCGGCCATACTGCCGCGCTCTCCGTTTTGCTCCAGCGCTGCAACGAGGTCCAGCAGTGGGTTATGTCCGAAGTCCTCATGTGCACGTCGCTCAACAAGAGAGTTCAGCTCCTCAAAAAGTTCATCAAAATCGCAGCTCAGTAAGGACCCTCGAAGAGTGAGAAGTATTTTTGAACCCTGATGAAATATTTTTATTTTTGTGTGCGTGTGCTAGTTGCAAAGCGCAAAGGAATTTGAACTCCGCTTTTGCCATCATCATGGGCCTCAACACCGCAGCCGTGAGTCGACTCAACCAAACCTGGGAGGTGAGCATGGCTTTTTTGTTGCGATTACGCCCTTGCTCCGTTTGACGCTTTTTTTTTTCCTTTAAGAAATGCCCTGGGAAGTTCAAGAAGCTTTTCGCAGAGTTGGAGCTGATAACGGTGAGGATAAAATGCGGGTTATCATTCTGGATTTCTTTCTTCCCGTCCTTTGCTTTTCATCGTAGTCATGTGACTTTGGACCGCTTCTTTTCCAGGATCCGTCTCTTAACCACAAAGCTTATAGAGAATCTTTCAAGAGAATGAAACCTCCAAAGATTCCTTTTATGCCCCTCCTCTTGAAAGGTAATCTTTTTTTATATATATATATATATATATATATATATATATATATATATATATATATATATATATATATATATATATATATATATATATATATATATATATATACACACACACACACACACACACACACACACACACGTGTACTGGGCCTTTGGTAGGTCAGTAATTCATAACATCACTAGATTTAATGCCTTGCAGTGATGGTGTTTAAAACACACACACACTATAACCCCCAGGTACCATGAATGTTCCCTGTTATAAAAGTGTTATTTTATTTTTTTTGTTTTAATACATCAAATCTTTTCGATGATATTAGATCTAATGATAGGTATACAGATTGTAATTGTTATATGATATATGCGCTTTTTGTCAGAAAAACTCAAATGTTGTCACAAATCTAAAATAATTGAAATAATTCTATTGGTTAGACTCTCATAGGTGTTAAACTCCAGTCCTCGAGGGTCGGTATGCTGCATGTTTTCCGGTTTTCTCACCCCAACACATCTCATTCAAATGATTAGTTCATTAACAGGAGCTTGAAAATGATCCTAATCCCTTGAACCAGGTGTGGTTTGAGAGAGAGGATTCAAAACCTTGCAGGATACCGGCCCTCGAGGACTGGAGTTCGACACCTATGGGTTAGATCAACAATTCATAACATCACTAATTTGAATGCCTTTTTATTTTTGGAGCAACGACAGTGTTTAGAAAAAAACCCTCAAACTCTAAGCAGATTTTCTAAATATGTACTTATGTAAATATGTCAACATAAACTCTGCTTCTCCAGATATCACCTTCATCCACGAGGGAAACAAGACTTTTCATGACAACCTAGTGAACTTTGAGAAGTTGGTGAGTTAAGTCTTTGTGCAAGCTGCCTCCACATTTTCTGTTTTTACAACTAAATTGCCAGTCTTATGTCATCTTCTTAAGATGAGCTGTTAAATACCTGGGGAATACGCTGTTGCCATTTTGCTTTGCTAGTGTAGAAAAATACAGTATCTTTTATTATTGTTTTCCATTTGAGATGTTCTAAGGTGTAAATACTGGAGGCAACATTTTGAAAACAATTAAGATTGAACTCAATAACTAATGTTCGTTACTCACTGTCCAGAAATGCACAATTGATGACATTGAATGAACAGTTTTAGTATGATTTTTTTTGTTTGTTTGTTTACTAAATAAATGAGACTAATATTCATTATCTACACTATACCTGATTGTTGTTGAAACTAGACGGACTTTATTTTCCCAACAGCATATGATCGCCGACACAGTCCGAATGATTCGCCATTGCCAAAGTGAACAAACAGGTGAGAAAAAAAAAAATATGTTGGCCCCTTTTTTTTTTTAACCCTAACCCTTTTGTTTTAAATCCTAATTCTTCAATGAAACAAATGAAAATGCCATTAACACGTTCAATCCCAAAGACATATTTTTACATCTTTTAAGAGTCTTGCCATTCAATACCAGCTTTTTATATTTTTCAAATATTTTTATAAGTGTTGCGTTGGAGTGGTCACGTACTAGCGTACTAATCAATTGCTTGAGTGCCTAAAATAGTCAATTATTCTGGGTATTAAAGCAAAGATTACTATAGTACTTAAAACTTAATTACTTAAGTAATTGATTGCTTTATGTAATTACGTACTAAAGTAATAGATTACTTTATAAATCCATTCAGTTTGTACCAGCTATTGTGCCTTACCCCTGTGCAATATTTTGACCATTTTTATGTTGTTTTTTTCCGCATCATTTTTGCAATATATTAGCCAAGGAGTGGCACTTGTGCCATGTTGAATTTTGATATAGTCTTACCATCTGGGTGAAATTTCAGCTCCCTGGTGTCCTCTTTCAGTGCTTTCCCTTTCACTTGAAATGCCTTTGAGGTAAAGATCAAAGGATTGGATAAAATACCGCATGAGGGTTAAACACTCTTTTACCAAAACAAATACTTCTTGACTCTTGACTTAAAAACACGTCTTTGGGAGTGAATGAGTTAATATGGACAAGTTTAAAAAAGAAAATTGACTTAGTCTGCTGAAAATGAAGAAGAATTAACTCATTTTTAATTGACTACAAATTAACATGTTGTTGTATATTCGTCATTTCTGTAAAAGATAAAAATTTATACATTAAATGGCAATTTCTATTTACATTAGCATTAAGCTAGCAAGTTATTCTAAAGCTAGCATAATCAGCTTACTTTAGCTAGCGTTGCTGTTTTAAAACCTCAATTTTTGCACCAAATCTGAATCAAAGCAGCTTTAATGGATGTGTTCATCTGTGTGGCAGGCAACGAAGTGATCGGCGTCGACAGCGCCGAGTTGAGGGCGAGCGTTCACTACCTACACATCATTGACAATCAGCAGACGCTCTTCGAGCTTTCCCACAAACTCGAGCCGCGGGCTTAGTGCGCGCGACCGCTTCGCGGACACGGAAACGTAGCACGGCACCCCCGCGGTAACGCAAGCACTGATAACGTGTGCGACACGCACCAACGCTGTACAGCAAACGTCACACACTCGCACACACGCAGCAACGAACAAGCGGTAGAGGTGTCATAAGTTTGGACAAAACCAACACATCGACGCAGAGCTCACCTTGACACGATGTATCTAAGTCCAGAAGGATGTAAATATCTTGTACAGTATCTATTGGACTGAATATGACCTTTTATTTTATTTTTTTGTGATGCGTTTTTGGTTATTTATGAGCCTGTCAAGCAGGTGGAACGTTTTTTTTTTTTTTTTTGTGCTGTTGCCTCAGTGTTCTGTAGGTCAGCGGAGTCTCGACGGCCTCGTCATTTCAGTTACCAAAAAAAAAAAAAATACCTGTTGAAGAATTTCAGGTTCACAACCATAATTCGCCGCATCAGGGTGTCGCCTTCATTTTTTTTTGATAGCTACTCAAGACAAGATCGCACATGTTCAGGATCTTGTCGCAGCTGCTAGATGTTTATTTTTTGTTGTTGTGCGGTTGATGATGTACCTCAAGACAGTGTTAAAGCATTCATCCAACATACCTCCACGGTTCAATCTTTCGCCACTGAAATTATTAACACGAGTGCCACAGTAAGACATTTTAACGCACTCAGTACGCAACAACTATTGATTGTGAATTTTATGGAATGGTTTTATTTGTTTTCCATGCAGGTGTCATGCACTTCTCACACTGAGCTAGATTTCGTGTACGGATATACTAGACGACAGATGGACCTAGAAAAAGTCAAACAGATTCCTTTTCTCTAATGTATTCCTTTATAAGAACCCCTTTGAAGCAAGTATGATTCGAAGGTGATTTAAAGGCCTGTCTGAGTTCAGATTTTTTTGACGGGGTTATTATCAGCGCAACATTTTAAAAAGTGGATACATTCAACATAGATTGTGAGCCGGTATGAGAATTGTATGAAAAGGTTTACTGACTGTGATAATGATGCGCAGTTGAATGGCGCTCTCAGAGAGAAAACTTTCAAAAGATGTTCATTGCACAGTTATTTTTTTTTTTTTTGTGCGTGTGTGTTGCTAAACTTAGGTTCCCAAAATATTAAACAGTGCATTTCCACAGCAGCGCTTGAATTAATACTTCTCTGTTGATCAGAATTGAGAAAATTATTGTAATCTTTGGAAGGACTGAATTTTTGAACCTGTTCTAGGGTTGACAAAAAGTCTACACAGTCCTATTCAAATGTTAAGTATTCCTTTTTTTTGTGCTATTAGATGGACTACAAAAAAATGCCAGAAAGAGCAAACTGAGCTTTAGTTCGTCAGGTGTAAAATGGTGTAATTGACTCCTTTTTTTTTTTTATTTAGTTTAATTAATGAATTTACTAATTTCACACTTGTGCAATCACATTATTTCAGTTGTTTATTTGTATTTCTCTCAAAGTGATATTTTTAATTAACTGTGGAAAAGATAGTCCATTCTCATTGTGGAAAATGTTTTGTAATTCAATTTGGAACTCATGTTTTTTTTAATTAATCATAAAAAAAGCTGACATTCAAACAGGGGTGTGTAGACTTTTTATACCCACTGTATATCGGGCCTCATTAGATTGTGTTACCGCATCGACAAGTGTCTGAATTAATTTCTTCCATTAAAAGAAAACTTAAAGCATTCTCACCAGTATGTAAACAACACATTTTTGTAAGCTTTTTAAATATTTGTATTTTCTAAGCAATTCGAGCAGATGTCAAACAAATTTCAATGTCCCCCCCAAGGATACTGTTGTTTACATTCAACTTTAGATTCAACCATCCAGCATTATTTGGGAAAGAATGTTAGATAAGATAACTTTAGGATGTTTTGCTGTTGAATTTCTCAGACTGTAAACATAGAAAACGTTTGCAAAAGTAATAGTCTTTTCAAACACACTCCACTTAGATTAAAATGCACCTGTCTTTTTAGTTATTCTTTCTAATATCTAGTTGATTTATGGATTGCTAGTGTAGTCAAATGTTATGCTCAAAAGTTCAGTTCTGGAGATCCATGTACGAATACACTCTTTAGTCCCTGCTTGTGAGACAATTTTGGCATAGTAGTAGGACATGCTATTCGCGAGTTAAACCTCTAATAGTTGATATTTGCACACTAATGTTAAGTTGTTGGTTTTTTTCGCCAATCGTAAAGCTATTGCACAGTTAACCTGACGAGTAACATGCCTTACGATTATGGTGTAGTTGTTCCTTTAGTGAGGACAGAGTGTACTTCAGGTGTACATGAAAAGCAATAGATCCAACATCATTCCGAGAGGCGTTGCAGTGGCACATTGACGCCGCTTGAGGGGGCCAGAGCTGCTTACGTGTTACGGTATTCTGGAGGCATAAAGTTCTATGAAGGGGAGAAGGGAGTTCTTTTCTAGCTGACCATTTATTTAGAATTAAAAACAGTCACGTCAAGTGATTTTTTTCCCTTAAAGCTCCATTGTTTGAATCCTGCCTGCATGATACAAAAGAACGCAATGCAAGGGAAGGGCATGTTGATGGCTTTGTACTTATGTAATATGTGTAAATTTATGCGTATTGACTGTTCTTATTTATTTGTTTTAAATGGTCGGGGAAAAAAAAAGAAACGTGAACCACAAAGCAATACATTCATGTCCACTCGTTGTTCCGAAGCCACATGTCTTTTCTATAGAGGTGTTTTACTATGTGAACATTTTACCTGAAATGAATAAATTATAGGTTTTATGTGAAATCAGCGGGGGTCTCGTGTGAATCTGTGCAGTTGTGGTGACGTTGACCTATCATATCATGCCAACAAAGTACTCAAATTTAACTCTTATTTTTTCTTGGCATGAGCCGAGTTGCAAATAAGAAAAGGCGTGTGTGTGTGTGTGTGTGTGTGTGTGTGTGTGTGTGTGTGTGTGTGTGTGTGTGTGTGTGTGTGTGTGTGTGTGTGTGTGTGTGTGTGTGTGTGTCTGTGTGTCTATGTGTGCGTGTGGTGGGGGCGTGTGGGATCTGGGGACACAATCGTATTATTCTGGAGGGTTACATGAATATATATTCCGGCACAATATTAATTTAGTTGAACTATGATTATAAAGTTAACTGACCGAAGTTATAAACTTCTAAAACGAATTGAGTGGCCTTTTTTTTTTTGAAGAATGGCACGCTTCCGGAATAAGCCGCACCCACAGCCAACTTTCGCGCGAAACATCAGACCGCACCATTCAATTGAGAAAGAGGAGTGTGGAATACACAGACCTATTTTAATGCGCTAATTTTTCTCTTTGGAAATTCAAATCACAGGAGTATGTATATAGTTACAATGTGTAAAAAATAATTCTAAGTGTATCAATCCTAATATATAAGTATCAAACATAAAATTTTAAGTTGCAACTCGCGATGACCCCTTCGATTTACAGTCAATCCGCTTTCCTATGTTAATGTTTAAATCCATTCCGACTCCCCGCTGTTGTAGTTTCCCTTAGGAAAATCGTATTTTTGACTGTGGAATTTACAGCTAAACGGAGAAAAAAATGGCCCTCGAGTCGAAGGTAATCACTTTTCAAAAATTTTGTCGGTGTTGTACACTGTTTTTTTTGCCGGAAACGGCGAGTCTTTGTGAGTCGGATCAAGTGTAGTGTTTCTGTTCGGTTGAATGAACTGGTGAATAAATACATACAAACTGCTGGTTTGCTGCAGTTGTTGTTGTCTTTGTTCACTTTTGAACCATTCTTAAACGATAGTGGTGAAAAGCGACATTTGGAGTACACTTTGGCGTCGCTCCACTTGACTTTGCATGAAGAACTTGACTCTGCTTACAGTCTGATCTAGATGCGATGTATTGTGCTCAACAAATTGAAGAAATGTAACCAAAAAAATCCTCCTATAAAATGAGTGGTTGTTGTAAACTAATGAAACCTTCATGAAGATTTTGCACACAATTCAACGCTTCATTGTGCTTAATTTGCTCTATAACGCTATCAAATGCTCCAGAAGAATTCTATGTATATTTATTAAGAAAATTGCATGAATGTTTTTGTGCATGAAAAAAATTCAACAAGTGCTACCAGGAAATTTTTTATTCATTTTTATTCATAGATATTATAATTGTAATTAATGCATTATATTAAGCAATCAAATCCAAAGCCACCTGGAATCAAATTCAGGACTCTGAACACTGAGGCAAATATGCAAACCACTGTCACTGAGCCACCCTCAAAATGTTCCTAAATGGGAAATTAGCCTTTTGCGCATTGTAACTATAACAATTGCAGAAGCCCGAAATCCACAAAATGTGAGATGACAGACAGGCGATCTGTATTGCGTTTTGCTGCTGTTTTATGTTTTCAGTAATCACTAAATCACTTCCTGAAGCAGTCACGTTGTCCAGCTGGCCAGTGTGGCTTCACATACCATAATTTCCAGGTCTTGCCCATATAAAGAGTAATCACCCTCTCCATTACGCTGCACATTTCGTCCTATCATTAATCTAAACTGAATTTCTAAGGAAATATTTACACGCTGCCAAAATGTATGTAGAGTACTCACCAATATGAATCTTGCAAATATACATCTTAGTTTACAATCATTCATCATTGTTGCATGTGACTTCCTCTAGGCTCTGCCTTTTAAGTCCAAATTTATTACGGCTGAGCTGGCTCGTCTGTTCAGTCAATCGGACAGCGAAGAGGAGGACTTTGAAGGCTTCAGTGACGATGATACACGAGTGGATGGAAGGCATTTGAACAAGCACTTCAAGACAAAGGTATGCATACCATATAAAATATACCAGCCAAGCCTTTGCTTAGTAAATATAGTGGGAGCGATACTGATAGCCAAATGAAGCTTCATGAAGCAATGAAGCTTTACAACCAACTCTGCACATGGTTCAAAGCTTCACGATGCTTCAGTTGCTGTATGGCACCATCAAGTGGACCAGAAGCCCAAGAAGTAATCCATGTTGATAATTTTCTAGCTATTTAAGAAAATTACATGAATGTGCTTATATTACTCTAAGAGCAAAATATTAGTACTATTAGGATAGTTTGTTATTTATATTACTTAGGAATCGATTTTTCCAGATTTTTTTTCACCTTATCAGAAGCAATCAAATCGAATTGTTCCCAAATAGGACAATGCTCCAAAATCGATTGCAATTGTAACATCAGCCAAAAATGCACAAAACGTGAGAGACAGGCGATCTCGATTGTGTTTTGCCGCCGTTTAATTTTTGTAGTGCCCACCAAACTATTTCCTAAAACAGTCACATGGTCTGGCCGGCCAGTGAGACTTCATGTCATCATTTCCGAGTCTTGCCTATGTGACGCTTGCCTCGATACACGCTTCGTGGACACGCCCCTTCCAATACTCGAGACAAGTTTGGTTTGAATACGTATTGAACAAAGCCAAAGAAAAAGCAAAATGCCTGCAAGCTGAGCTTTGTTCTGCTGTGAGGCAAATGTTTCATGTGATGCCTTACGCAACCTAAAATCCTGCAACATTAGAGAGACATTTACTTTGACAGTTTCAGTAGTTTCCATTTTCTGAATATTTTGTGCGCTCCTGCGTTTTCGTATCTTAGCAGATGGTTGAGTCAGAGGATAGCAGTGATGTGGACACAGGCTTCTACTCTGATGGCGAGGAGGCATCAGCACCTAAGAGACGAAGTCTCTTAGTAGCTCTCAGGTGTGTGGACTTTTATTAATTGTGTTGAACATGATGAATGCAGTGTGCATACAGTACACATAGTGCACTGTTCCACCCCTTAATTTAAACTATTCAAGCTATTCGAACCAAACGCTGTTGCTAATCAAGCTAATGTAAATATTAGAACCACTCAATGGGATAGCGTGTAAAATTTTGACAATTTTTCATTACGGACAGCAGGAGGTGCTGCATTTACCATTGTCCGTAGCTAAAACAAACATGGCCGCCTCCGGAGAAGTGCCCCATGCAATATCAATTATTGATAACTAGACCTATGATTATATTTAAAACATACTGTTGGTCATTAAGAACACATTCATTTGCAAGTTTTTGAAAGTTACCAAGATTTAATGTATTAATTTTTAATGAAATCGGTCTAAATCTTACACACTGTCCCTTTAAAGCCAGATTGTTGTATTACAGTTCGTATTGGTTGTCCTTATGTCAACACGCGCTCTGAGCGAAAAATTATTTATTGGCGGCCTCATAATTTTCATGACATTCATGTGGCCCGCATATCAATGTGTATTCTCAGATTTCCTGTCAAACAGTCGCCCACCCCCAAAAAGGAGCACAAAGCAAAAGGCATCCAAAAGCCGGTTAAAGAAACTGTGGCACAGAGGGTGAGGCAGAGGATGAAGAAGGAGGAGGATAAACAAAGCCAAGCGAAGACAGAAAAGGAGCAGGAAGAAGATGAGGCTGCGTGCCAAAGCTTAAGCAAACGGGAGAAAAACATCCAGGAGAACAAGGCCATGGTGCTTATAGTGATACATGGCATCAATAATACAATGCTGTACTATTGACATCACAATGCAAACACCGATCCTTCATTTTTCTACTTGGTTGTTGTCTTTCAGCTAGCCAAGCTATTTGCTGATCTCACCAGTATTGCAGACCTAACTTTGCCTCAAGTGAGCACTGCCACACAACGAAACCCTCCAATTGAATTTGAGATGCTGAAACCAAACCACCTACTCTTCTTTCCTCTTTGTTCACATCTTGGCAGAAGGGGAAGAAACACTCTCCGATGAAAACGACGCGGAAACGCAAATCGCAGCAGGACGCTGGTTGTGAAAGGAGGAACCCGTCCCGTAAAGCCCGCCCTCCTGAGAACTTTGCCGTGGACCAAGTGTGTGAGCCGTTGCCCCGCAATGGCCCCAAGGCGATAGACCTCAGGAGACTCCTCGAGGTACAAGTGTGAATCGCCGCGTCAACGCCATTTGATGTCAATAAGCATTACAATCAACCAGCTTCATCAAACAATAGTCACATAAATGTATTTGAATTCATCTAAATATGTTCAATGCAGAACAAGTAGTCTAAACACTAATCTGATTTCATATTTCATTTGTGGAACGTGTATTAAGGCACAAAATCCAGCCCCCTTCGGTTGACTTTTCTGCTTAATTCATACTCTACAAACATAATATCAATCAGAAGGCTGCGTGCATACTGGTAGGCCTTCAGAAAACATATTCATCTTAAGAATTTTGCGGGTTGACAAATCCAAATAAAGTCAAAAAAACCGTTACCAATCAAGGAGAATTCACATCATCACTACTAAAGATATTGTTTCAAATGATGCTGTCACAGTTACAATGTTTAACCTTGAGCGTTAAATTGTAATCCCTCGTTCCGTCCGGCAGTGATATGCAAAGAATGATTCAAGTTCAACTAAACACAATGTGACGATGAGTTAGGACCTGAAGAATAAATTTGGCTAAACCAAAGTTCTCCTAGGTAGAGGCCAAGTGTGCTTGCTTCAAGCTGTTTGTCTGTTCCAGTTGAAGTTGACTTTAAATGTCACATTAAACAAAACAATTAAAGAACCATCAATTTGTTAATCTATTATCGTAATGCTGACATATAATGTGAAAAGCCATAGACAGGCTAACATAAATTAAGCACAGATGTTAAGGTAATTCAACTTTCGGCAAACTACTACATTTAGTTTTAGCCTTGTGTAAATGTTTGACCCGGACTCCCGATTGGCAGGTGGATGAGGAAAGCGCCGGCAGCAAGGCAAAAAAGAGGAGGAGCAGCCACCGACGCAGTCAGTTTGACTTCAAGTCGGTTGATGACATCACCGAAGAAGACTTGGACAACATAGCTTACCGCAGCAAAGACAAGATTTGGGACAAGGACAATGTGAGTCACCTACACGCTTTACCAAGTGTCCTTCTTTTATTTCTGTTGTGTACTTTGCTGATGTAAATTCTCAGATATGTCCTGAAGTATATATTTTCCTGATGAATTTAGCTACATTTGAAAACTGGTACAGTGGGCCCCCGGTTTACGAGATTAATCCGTTTCGCGGTTGGGATCGCCGTATGGCGGGCGATCCAAACCTATGTTAATTAGCTGATGCGGGTAAAAACATAAAAATTGGAAATAAATGTAAAAATTGGTATCAAAATAGTATAGTAAGTGATACTTATATATAATATAGATGCATGCAATTAAATAACATCATAAATATAAAAAAAAAGCAAGGATTTATTTACCTTTGAGTGACAAATGTTATGGCCAAGTAAGGGAAGCCTAGGCTAGGCTATCTTAGCTTTCTTCGTATTACTTGATTATCTCCAGCTTTGTTTCCATGTAAATCATCTTCTTACTTCTCTCTTTAACATTGCTAGCAATTTTGGGGCTCATGGATAAGCAACTCAAGTTTGAATTAAGCACTAAAATGCATAATAAATACCATATTGAAAGCACTCTCACATGAGATCAAGTCTTTAGGCAGCCATCTTTGTGACTCTGTGCGCCGACAAATAGCAGACCAGCATCTTTGTGACCCCATCACGCTGACTAATAGGAGACCAGTATCTTAGGGAGTCTAGATGCCGACCAATAGCAAACCAGCATTGCAGTGACGCGCAGCAGCGGAGGATGTTTGACGCCAACAGAAATAAGAGCAATTACCTAAAAACGTCTCGAGGGAGACAAAACAACAAACACAACCAACCCCACAGGTCATGACAGTTTTCTATGTTAATCGTAAAGCAGGATAAATGCCTTGAGGAGGGGACCAAAAAAAACGCAGTATTCCACATCACAACATGAAAAAAACGTAAGCCAGGGACGCCGTAACCCGGGGGTCCACTGTACTATGTTCTACTCCATTTTTTAAATCACTACAGCTGCTATTTGCGATTGTGTAATGTTGTTCACCTCAGGGAAGCTCTTGCCACCAGTGCAGACAGAAAACCCTGGACACAAAGACAGTGTGCCGCAGTGGATTCTGTTCTGCGGGCAAAGGCCAGTTCTGTGGGCCCTGTCTGAAGAATCGCTACGGCGAGGATGTGCGCACCGTATTACTTGACCCGGTTAGTACCAACACACTACACCAGGGATCAACAAACTTAGAACTACTTCTTTGGTACTGAGTAATACGAGGGGCTACCAGTTTATGTGAAGGCACCGATCTCGCAATAATTAGGAGTAGCTGCAGTAAATGTATAATATGTACTGTAAACGTAATACATGCAATGTTTTTTTAACCCTGGGATCTGTTGGGTCCCCGGAAAAATTATGTTACGGGTCCCAACAGGAAGGTTTGCAGTCCCTAAATTGCTCAGTAAAAAGAAAAAAGTAAATCTAAGGTTCAAACTGCATTTGCAAGATGTGAGCAAGAACCAGCAACAGATATTTACCAATGTCACAGTAAAATGTATTAAAATAATGGAATGTACTTACATATAGCATCCGTCATCATTTTATTCATATCGCCAACCACTGATATCACTTAGTCCATTTTGGAAGAAAAGTTCACTTTTTGCCTTGAGGAATTGTTTAGCTTGAACATGTGTGTTTTGTTCCTCCTCTTGACCTTCCGCATTTTGTTTTCACGTCTTTACTTTCTGGCTAATTGTTAACCGATTCTGTATTATGTGACTTGTCACTGGTACTTGAAAAAACTTGCAGGATTTACATTGTTTCTGACCAAAATAAATAGCACTTTTTTTGTGGAAGGCATTTTTTTCCCTCAACAAGATCCCCACAGACAAAATCTCATGAAAAAACGAGACAATGCGAGATCAAAGCAAACATGGCAGGCTTAGTTGTCAAAAATGTTCAAAAGTGGTCAGGTTTTGCTGAATAAAAGAGTAGATGGACGATGATTAGTATTTTGATGTCAAAAAACGATGCCCACACGTTGATTTGTCAAAAATTATGCGACTAGGATGTACAAAAACTATTAACTTCACAAAATGTGTTGAACGGCATTATTAAGATTTCTATTCAACTATAATGCGGTAATAAAAAAGATCTTGTCTTTTCTGTAGAAATGGTCATGTCCTATCTGCAGAGGAATGTGTAACTGCAGCCTGTGTCGAAAAAAAGAGGGGCGCTGCGCCACCGGCATTTTGGTGGGGCTAGCCCGCTACAACGGCCACGACAACGTCCATGAGTACTTGGAGAGGTACGCTAGTCACTCTGTCCATCCGTTCACATATTTACATAGGGATTTTCTTTTTTTTTTTTAATTGAAGTTATGCCTTCTTTTTTCCCATTGCAGAATTCAGAAGGACCTTCAGTAAAGACGCTAACTGTCTTCATTCAGTTAATACAAAGCGCAGTACTGTAGAACTCCGTAATACGTGTTTATTCTTTTCGACAAGTACTTTTTTTTGCAACGGCTTCCGCTGATCTCTCAGTATAAAACACTGTTTCAGTACTGTATTTTACTAGTATTTTTTCAGTTTTCAACCTTGCGTTTTAGTTTTAATTTTTTTCCCCACGTGAAAACAATCGAACTTGCAAACGGTTTTACAGATATATACAAGTTTAAGTCATTCTGTGGCCATGACTTTAACGCTTAACAATCCAATCATCTTTTCCCATAAAACACCCAAAAAAGAAAAACTGCAGTCTACAATATTACAAACAGTTGTGACAAAAGTAAGCTTAAGTATTGTTCTATTGTTTGTCTCTATGTGTTGCTGCACCGTTTGTGTTCAGAAATCCATTGCTTGAATGGTGTTAACATTGGCACAGCAAAGTTATGTGACTGTTTCTGATGCTGTTGTTCGAATGTGTGCTCCCAAGTCAAAGCATTAAATCATCCCGGCTAAAGCTTGTATCTCAAAAAACTGATAGGTCAGGTTACTTGTGTATTAATGTATCACTGAATCAGGATTTTTTTTTTTTTTTTTTTTTTTGTCATTTCAATGTAACATAGTTCCAATAAAGAGTGAATTGTTTAGAATGTTTCTGTTTTTGTGTATTTGTAATGCAAAATTTACAACGGTGCTGTGATTTTTGGGCGTGTTGCAGAGAATTTCACTTCATTTGGTTATTTACACTGTTATTATACTAAATATTTATACTTGTATATTATGGGGACACCCACACACATGCATGCGTGTGTGTATGTGTGTGTGTGTATGTATATATATATATATATATATATATATATATATATATATATATATATAGAGATAGATAGATGTGTGTGTGTGTGTGTGTGTGTGTGTGTGTGTGTGTGTGTAACTGCAAGGCAAAACCACAAAGGTAAGTCTGTTTAAAATCACTTTATTCTCACGTGTTATGTAGGCAAATCATATTTTCTGCTTGTCCTTAGATTTTTTTTTTCTCCCCCCTCGTTCTTTTTACTGACATAACACATTTGTACAAACCAGTTTTAGAAATCTCCACAAACCGGAGCCTTTGAGGCTAACCAGGCAATAAAACCCAATATCAAATGTCATGGCGAAGAACACAGTTTAGAAAAAGATTTACAAATGAGATGTCGCTAGAAAATACCCATGGAAAAAAAAGTTGGTTGCCACACAAAATATTACCAAAAAACATCGAACTTTGTTTGGTATCAACTTTTTTCATACTTTTTTTTTTTTTTTTGAAACACATTTTTTGCTTTTTTATTTTCTCTCCCAAAAAGAAGAAAAACACATTATGGCGCAAAAAAAAGGGAAAAAAAACTGAAGTCATATTACAGCAAAAAAAACAAAATAGAAACATGCCGTACACAACTTTACAATCAACACACACAAATACAAGTCCAGCAAGAAGGCAAATTACAAATCAAGGATAATAAATTAGCTTCACACAGTGGGCCGCTGTGTTAAGTGGGAGGGGCTGACTTTCAAAGCAAACTCTTTCAAATATATATTTTTTCTAAATAAGACTATACTCACTGTACTAACACTTAGCAACACCACCAAAAACATCTTATCACCACATAAACAGCCTGAACACTCCATCTCCCCCACAATGCACTTTGACTGTGCTCCATCTACCCCCCCCCCCCCCCTCCCCCCCACGACCTTCCCTCAGCTTGTTTTAAGGCAGTCGAAGGTCACACCGAGGGGCAAGGGTGAGAAATCAAAGAGCACAGAAACCGAAAAGCGTCAATCGATGTCCCGTCCAGCTGCTCCATATCAAACGCAAAAGTGATAAATCGTGTGCTCTCATTTATTCCTGCCAAAGCCCCCCTCCCTCCCTGACGATGTAAACATATTCACTAGATTGTCGTTAAAGTATTGCTTTCATCTCATAGTCGTAGAAAGCTAGATTGTTTTCTTTCATAGAAACCTTTTTTTCATGGCCACTCTGCCGCAATAGGAATGCATTATATATAAATCTTTCCATATGTGCTTTTTTTTTTCTGCTCCTTGTTGAAGGAATTCTCCTCCTCTTTTGTAACAGTTCGTAAAGGACTCCGCACCTGAATCAGATGGGAGGACAAAACTCAAATTAGGTAGCTCCTCCACGAGATCATTGGTTGACTTGCACGCGCGCGCGCGCGCGCTTTCTCTGCAACGGTCCCGTACCTTGATTGACCCTCAGCCCTGTCTGACAGGTAAGAAACAGGTACACAACTTTGTGCATAGAGATAGATGTTAGCAAGATTTTGGGAAAAAAAAAAAAAAAAACTATTGTTTTTTTGTGTGTGTTAATCTCAGCACAACTTATTTCTCCCAACCACTGAAATGAGAAGCTTATCTGTTATTGGCGATTGACTGTTTTGAATGACGCTAATCTTTTTGTTTTTTCTTGAAGCAGTCCTATTCAAACTCCTCCTCTTCCTCCTCTTCCTCCAGGTGATTGGAGGTGGTGGGCGTTTCGGGCTCGGAGTCGCGGGAGAGGGTCGCCACGGTGACGATTTGAGGCGAGGCCCGCAGGCCCTCTGGAGCGTCGTCCTCCTCCATGTTGTCGGTGGTGATGATGGCCACGGCGGCCCCGCCCTTTTTGTTCTGGTGAGTCTTGATGTGCTTGGAGAGGTGGTCGCTGCGCATGAAGCGCTTGGAGCATTCGGGACACTCGAAGCGCTTTTCTCCTATTGGAGGACAGAAACAGTCTTTTTTGTGTGCGCCTGCTGTGTTTAATAATGTGTTTTATGTTTTTTATTTTTTATATTTGCACTTTTATTTCATTGTATAGCACTTTGGTTGACTGCAGTCTTTTTAAATGTACTTTATAAATACAATTTGACTTAATATTATGATTGGGATTTAGTAAGCGTTTTTTTTTTTTCCCCTTTCCATTTTTTCCTCACTTTTTTTTGGCCGGAAAACGTTTTTTAAATTAAAATATATACAATAAAAAATATATAATAAAACATATATGAATATAAAAATAATTATAAAAACCTAAAGGATAAAATCTAGTAAAATATTGTTACTTTTAAACAACAAAAAAGTTGAGTAAAATGTGTGCATTAAAAATGTATAATCTCTGTAAATAACTTCATATTTTTCTGAAGTGACGTTTGAATATTAATTTACTTATTTAGCTATTTTCAGCAACAAAAACATTATGTTGTCTATAATTCTGATACCTTCATTATTTTTCATTTACAAATAAAACCTCGTCGCCTGAACCCTATGCACATGTGATGTCATTTTCAGTTGACGGCAAGAAGCCAAAATGTGTTCTTACATTTATTACTTGTACTTGAAAAATAATGAAGCGATCACATGAAAAAAAAACTGGTAAATAAGTTACATCCCTTTCAGAACAGTCATTCGACTGTGCTTGCATGCTTTGGCCACATGGGGGCAGTACAAGACTTTGTATTGGCCTTTCAATGGACCTAAATAATAGTTGTTCACAGAGGATAAAGAATATATGCCTGTGAGTTTTTTTTTTTTTTTTTTTTTTAATAGTCTGACTACATTGCTCAAGGCAGGACTGACGTGTGTGAAATGTTTTCATGTCTAAAATGTTTTTTTTTTTTAAATATCACGATTCATTTGCATTTTAATATCAAATATGCTTGTATGTGTGACCGCGGCACCTGTATGCGTTCTCCGGTGTCTCTGCAGCTCGTCACTCCTGGTGAACCTCTTGCCGCAGAAGATCCAGTTGCAGACAAAGGGCCTCTCGCCCGTGTGCCAGCGCAGGTGGGCCCTCAGGTGGGAGGTCTTTCCGTACACCTTCCCGCAGCCTTCCATGTGGCAGATGTGCTGCTTCTTCTTCGTGGGGTCTCCACTGTTTCTGCGCCAAAGGGCAGGAGTCTTTTTACTGTAGCAATTTCTAGGTTGGATTTGCATTATTTCTGCTGCGGGGTGACATCTTACTTCAATTGTCAGATGCTGATTACTATCAGAGTTGTACCATGTCTGTCATTGTCACTAATTAGTGATAAGAGTCAAGTAGTGTCTTCACTGGACAACACCAAATAAATACTATGATTTTACAAGAATCTAATACTCGTGATGCGTCTGAACTTAACGTCTTTATGATTAAATTGTGTATGGAAAAGCACACTTGACGATACTTCCTACCTTGCTTCTCCATCTCTGCAATTTGGGCAGGAGCAGGCGACCCGCCGAAGCCTCTTGCTTGGCGGTCCCTCCTGGTCTGAGGAGCTCTGCACAGATCCCAACTGGTCTGGACTCATCGACGAGCTGGATGCCACGTTCCCCACGGTGACCGTCACAGGGGAGGATTGAACTTTGACCCCATCCTGTCCTTGCGGTTGACCTGCAGGTGAGAAATGACACGTGAAAATGTCAAATGTTTTCTGTTCGGTTCTATCATGGAGACAGAAAGGAAGGTTCTGGACTGGCATCCAAACCCTAATGAAAGTCGGGTCATGGCACCAATTTGAAATAGTTTTCACTGACCCTTTCGGTGGCCCTTTTATTTTTTATGCTTGTGTTATTATACTTAACAGTAACTATCAGGAGACTCCATATTCTCTGTTTGAACTATTGAATAGAATTTTAAAAGCTCAAGGTCTGGACAATATGTCCATCTCTTAATGACTTGTGCAAGGGACCGAATTGAAGCGCTCACTCACCCTGTAGACCTGTAATGGTGAGGGGCACGCCCTGCACCTGAACCCCGGCGCCGCCGATTCCAGCGATGCTGACCGTCTGCACGCCGGATCCCGGGTTGATCTGAGCGGCACTCAGTGTCAGGGGAGTTCCTCCCAGGGAGACCAATCCCCCACTCCCCACTGTTGTCCCGCCGGCCACCGGGGCGAGCGTAAGCTGCTGCGGCATCGCCGCTCCCAGGCTACCCTGGAGGGAAACGCCACCGGGGAGCTGCAGCGTCTGCCAGGCAATCTGGCCGGAAGGGGAGAGGGTAGGTGTGCGAATAAGGACCTGGGCCGGATTCTGGAAGGCCTGAATGGGCTGCAGGGTTTGACCGGGGGCCAATTGGAGTGTCTGAATGTGCTGCTGCTGGGGCTGCTGCTGCTGGCCTTGGTTTTGACTTGCTGTCTGGGGCTGAAGCTGGATCTGTTGCACCAACTGATGTCCCACTTGCCCCACAATCACCTGCTGGATGGTTCCGGGCGCCTCCGCCTGGCTTTGGACGCCGTTGGCCTGATTTTGGCTTTGAGAGTCCGGCTCAGTGCTTTGTGCTTGGTTTTCGGTCCCCGCAGCCTCGATGCCGCTAGAGACCACTTGTGTTCCGTCTGACGCGTTGTCACCTTCTGCCACTGGGGTTGGCGCAGCCCCCGAGACCGCCGCCGTCGTCATCAACTGGTTGCCGCCGGCGACAGAAAAAGTGCCATCTGCTGATTGGATAAGCTGCACGGCCCCGCCTCCTCCGACATTATTGATCACTGGCAAAGCGAGGGTCATGCCGCCGAGGTTGATGGGCACCGTGGTCATGACAGGAGTCTGAGATCCCTGGATGGTCTGCAGCTGCAAGGGGAAAGACTGAGCGGGACGGATTTGCAGGGGGACCGTCTGATTGGTTGTACTCGACAGGATAGCCTGCTGGTTGGCCGTCTGGAGAATAGCCTGAGCCTGGCCTGGACTCGGACTCTGGATGAGCTGAACCTGCTCTGGGAGCGCTCCGATGGAAGCCTGCTGAGTCGGGTTGATATGGATCTGCTGTCCATCAGCAGTCTGTAGGTGAGGGATGACTTGGTACTGCACTCCACCTCCAGCATTAGGCAGGTTCTGAACCTGGATGATCTGGAACTGCTGCTGCTGCTGACTGGCGGCCACGCTGTTGGTCCCAGCTACGGCTTTCACCTTGATGATGGGAAAAGAGTAGTAAAGCAAGTTAAGCAGAAGAAAACAAAAACAAAAGTCGAACATGGTGAAATTGCTATTCGTAATTGGCAAGTAAATGAAACCTTCTTAAAAAGGTTTCAAGTCTAAGTATAAATCAGGATGCTGAACAGTGAATATACAGAGATTCACAGTATAAACTTAAACTCATCCCTGACCTTGCGTCCAGGTGAGCTGTCGTTTGGAACGGTAGTGGCCACTGTTACAGCTACCGGCTGGTTGGTGTTCTCCTTGGCCATGGCCGCTGGCGCCGTAATGATCTGCCACCCGTTCCCCGTGAACTGAGCCGGGACCAGTTCCAGCTGCTGGGGAACCAGAGCCTGGCCCCCTG
This sequence comes from Hippichthys cyanospilos, assembly GCF_059441005.1. Classification (NCBI taxonomy): domain Eukaryota; kingdom Metazoa; phylum Chordata; class Actinopteri; order Syngnathiformes; family Syngnathidae; genus Hippichthys; species Hippichthys cyanospilos. The sequence goes on along the minus strand of NC_142389.1, from coordinate 8,367,637 downwards.
ACGTGTCCACGACAATTTGACCCTGGAGCTGACCTGCTTGCAGTTGAATCTGACCGGCCTGGAGTTGGATCTGCTGGGGCCCCGTTTGGACCTGGGTCCCCTCGGCGCCCCCCTGCCCTCCGATCTTACTGCAGGTGGCTGCCAGTAGAGCCAACGGAGAGGGTTGGGAGGAATCCTGCGAAGGACAATGTGGGAGAATCAGAAGAAGGGACAACTTGGGACTCGCAAACAAGCACCACCTCCAAATCCAAAAAAAGCCAACGGGGTAGGATAGGCTTGAATTATTCTGCAAATACGCACTGTGGCACAAGAAGGAGAAAGAAAAGGCGAGACATGGGTGGGGAAAAGATGGTGTTGAGAGGAGAAACAAAGCTGACAGAAAGAGAGCTGTCAGAGAAGTGGGCGGTATCACAGGAAGCGAGTGGGTGGGCGTGTGAGAACCACATTTTCTCTTTTTCTCAGAACACCGCTAGAAAATGCCGCCTTCTCTCGCGCTCCTCACAGGAAGTGGGTCGCGGGCACTACATACCAGGTTGATTTTGCAACTAGTACAGTGAAGATGCAGCGACACGTTAACTGACAAAAGGTGGATTTGAAAAGGAAGTCCTGAAAATAATCTCTAAAATATGGACTAAAAATAGGAGTCCCATACTATAGCTGCAGAAAGCCATAAGCGGAATCAAAGCGTATTGAGTCTAATTCAAAATGACATTTCCGTAGTACAAGGGCTGAAGTGTGACAGCCGCGCAAAGCCACTCATGCGGCTTTTGGGGCTGGCACACAAGCAGGAAGTGGAATTCGCGAGAGGAACGCCCCCAGAGATGTCTGGCTAGCTGACTGACTGGCGGTCTGGGAGTGAGAGCGTGTACATTTTCTTGCCCTGGGGGCAAAGCAAAAGTTACCAAGTTCCTTTTGATTACCTGCGATCCAGAATTTTTCCCCTTTTTTGCCGCTTTCCCTCCTTCAGTTCCCGGTGATTCCTTCTTGGAGTCTGCGGGGAGAGGATTCAAAAGTTAGAATTGCAAAGTCACAATACAGCAAGTGTGCCTTTTTTTTAAACAGACGTGCAAGGTGGGTGATCTTAGTGAAATAACAGCATTTAGCGCAACAATGGTGGTATCGATCATTCCCTGTAACCTCATCAGCAACATCACAGGCTTCCTATCTGTCAGACAAGGGTGGGAGAAACGGGGGGAGGAGACGGGAAGGAGGAGGAGGATACCTACCACTCATAACGCATGAATATACCAATTGGGAGAGGGTGTAGTTCACGGTAGAAGGCCGGCCGGCCGGGAACGGAGGCGGAGGACGGCCTATATGTTGGGCTCTGGGCCGTGGCGGATCTGCCCGCGTTCACGAAACCACCCACCGTCCAGGAAGGGCGGTGCCAAGCGGAGACACAGCCGAACGCCCCCCAGCCCCCCTTTTCCCGCTTCGCGGAGATAACGGAGAAAGCTGCGGGCGTCCCCCGCGAGGCAGCTGCTCCCCCTGGCACACGCGTCGCACGCCTCTCGAGCCGGATGGAGCGTCCGTAACGGAGCAAATTAGCGCTTGTCAGGAAGGTCTCCACAACGGCGTTCGCAGTGTGTCACACGAAGAGGCCCACCCACTTCCATTTAAGCATCAGGACAACACCCCTGTTGTGCCGTGGCCGCTTGCCGCCGCTGCTCCCGGCACGTCGTCGCCGTCCGTAGGCACACCGAAAAGCAGCCACTATTTGTATTACACTCGTATTCCCCTTTTATTCGTTCACTCTTTCATTTTGGGGGCTATAAAGGGGGAGATACGCTCAGATAGCTGTGGCTTTTGTGGGCGGACGCGCTCCTCCCACTTATTCAGATTGGTCGACGGGGTTTGGCGTGCGAGGGTTCAGATGGGAGTTGTATTTTGCTCAAGCCTCACCTCCTTCGATGCCATTGGGCGAGCGGGACTACGTTTCCCGTCGTGCCCCGCGGCCTCCCTCGCCTCTCCGCTGGAGGGGCGCTAGTCATGTTGGTGTGAGAGCGACGGGAGGGCGGTGACTATTATGTAGCGGCTTTGCTTGAGGAAGCGTGTGGCCCTGCCTTTTTTTTTGGTACGCTTTTGACGTTATTCGGCCTTCCGATCCCCTCATTTAGGACATTTGGGGAACTATTTCCCATATTCATCCATGTCCACAGTTTTCCTCTAAACAATTCCCTTAACAAAATCAAAATTCTAACTCATACTACCACATTTTTGTTCATGAGCACACGACATTTAAGAGTATTTCTTCCAACTCTTTAATCTTTACAACTCTTTGATCTTTACAAAAGCACTGGAACAACCTTCATTCTGTTTATAGTTTAAAATCCGTTGTCATTTTCCTCTTTATCAGACAGTGAACAAGGCTTAAAAAGTACAAAAATTTAAAACTATAAAAAACTTCAAAATCTTAACATTTTTAAGAGGCTTTTGCCTGACATGTTTTTTTTTCTATCGCCTTCTTCAGAGTGTCCCAAAAGCAAACAAAATCATTTCACATAAAAAAAAGTGTTGAAAAAAGACACCCGGGAGCTGAAATTTCACTTAGTGAAACCGATCATCCATCCATTTTCTAGAGCTGCTTATCCTCATCACAGGGGTCGCCGGCTTGCTGGCGCCTATCTCAGCTGGCTTCGTGCAGTAGGCGGGGGACATCCTGAACTGGTTGCCAGATAATTGCAGTGATTGAATAATTAAAAGTTTCCAATTGAAACATATTTATTTGAAGTCCGCATACATTGAAAGTTAACTCAAATTGGAATTAACTCAAGTTATATATATATATATATATATATATATATATATATATATATATATATATATATATATATATATATATATATATATATATATATATATATATATATATATAATATATATAGATAGATAGATAGATGTAAATAAAATGAGTAATAAACCATGTCGTTTCCTCCGTTTTCAAGCGTTGTGGGCGTAGTTCAATTAAAACCAGTTTTGATTCAACCGTCACCTTTAAATCAAATAAAGATCCTGAAAACTGGGTTGTTTGGGGCTTTCTACTGCCTGAAAAATGCTAGCCACCAGCTAGCTTGCAAGCTAACGGGCTTGGGTCAAGTAATGATCATCAGTTAGCTCACATACAAGAAGTCCATTGTTTTATTTCCTTATTGCATTATCTGACGTTTGAGAGCGATTTTACATAATTACTTCTCCCTGAAGCATGCACACACACTTTCTACTGGAATGTCTTTAACTCACTATTATTATAATTATTCATAGGTAGCAACGGTACAGACACTCAGTATTCAAGTACTGTATATAGTATACTTTTATTTTGGTATTGCCATTATTGATTGATTAGTATTATTTAATTATTTCAGTCCTGTTTATCACTCCCTATTTAAGGACTTCTTTCCACACACAGAAAACAACTTGTCTTTTGTTGGGTGTTTTTTTATGGTTAAAAGTAACGTTTGAATCCAAATAAATTATTACATCAGTTTGACTGTGTAGTGTCCAAGGACAAATAAAAAGCTTATACTGTTGAGGTTGTGTAATCGTATCTTAAAATTCTTCATTAATCGATTAAGGTTTTTGTATTTTACTAACACTCTGTTCTACATGATTTGATTTTTGTGTGCACAGAACTGACTCCCACTCCCACAAGCACAGCTTAATAACTGCAGCGTTGCAGCCAGCCAAGTGCCCCCGCCCCCGGGCCACCGTCCACGACGTTGCTAGGCAACGAGGGTTGGCCTGGAAAAAAAGGGGTGTCGCCTTCTGCGAAATTATTGTGAAGGCTTTGTGCATTTGTGCGGTAGTTTTCGCGTTACATCATTGTCAGTAATGACAGTTCGTTTCTCTAAAAAAATAGATTTGGAATTACATGTTTTTTTTCTTTTATAGTTTCACGAAAAAGCTGTCATCACAAATCTGTTGTTCACACATTGCGCCACTAGATGTCCTTATACACAAACTATACAATGCGGTTTATTTGGAAACGTACTTTTCGTTGTTGGTCCTGGATTCATTAAAGATGTCGTTTATAGTAGGTTTAGAAAAAGAGTATACACTCTAGTAGTGTATATATATATATATATATATATATATATATATATATATATATATATATATATATATATATATATATATATATATATATATATATATATATATATACACACACACAAAAATAGTACACTAGATAGTCTTCGATTTGAGTTTTGTTTCAAAAATAATTTCTTCTCAGGATTGTACCCATTTTGATGCTGCATATTTTTCATCATAAATGAAATTAATTTCACAGGATATTTTAATTGACTAATTTTAAAATCTCTGTCAATTTGTAACTACACTGCACACCTTAATGAATGAGTAAATAATGATAGTGTGTGGAGTCAATGCACGTTTGCGTGCCATGTTGTCTTTTGTGCAAATAATGTTCTTAATCTTTTTGCAGAAGTGTGCGTAGGCGTCATGTATTTGTTACTGGAAGCAGTGGCGTCTAAGTGTCTCCTTAAAGGTAAGACAACGAGATTTATGACTGACAACTCTGGCAGAAGCCTGTTGTTGGTGTGCGTGTTACTCACCACTCACTCACTAAATTGGACTTGCTTGTTTGAAAGTTGGCATGGGTGCAATTGTAATGAGTGGATTGACAACATTGCTTCCTGTTGTTCTGGATGAAGTAGACAAACAAAAGATGCTGTTGTGTCTTGTAGAGCAGCGTGTGCAACAACACTAAAGAACAAATTTCCCATTATGTATTCCTGTATCATCACTTGGGTTTTGTTTTTGAAGGTTGCGGGGGTTTAGGTGTTCCGTTTTACCGTTGAGGGTCCATTTGGGGACTGTATTCACGAAGAATTCGCATATTCCTGAAAATGTATCTCTGGATATTACATGAACACATCTTGGTATAATCTTAACGTTTTGGTACATAATGAAAGCATTTAAATATTCTTTTGCAGGCTGCGAAGAATTTAGTTATGTATGAGAAGATTCATGTGTGTGAGAGTGTGTTTTTTTTCTTTTTATAAGATTAAATAAATCCTGTACTGTGTGAAAAGTTCAAAATAGTGAAGAAAAAAAATATACAAACATTTCAATATGATCTGTGGAAGGATTTTTGTTTTATATGAGATACATTTTTTGTTCAGTGAGAGAAGTTCAGTCATTTTTCTTTAGTGTGGTTCAGTACTGTGAGATGGTAAAAATCAGTAGTTTGTGACAGTGTGATTCACTTGCACAATGTGGTAAATTTTTAGTTGTGAGAAGATTTTATGTTGTTGATTATTTTATATGAGTGTTTCATTCCTGTGAGAAGAAATAAATCCAGCAATGTGTGTGTACATTTTAGCATGCAGAAGCATTTCAGTATATATACATAACATCATTTCCATTTGATTTGTGAGAGGATTTTTCTTACACAAATATGTGTGAGAGAGGATTTGAGTTTGTTACATGAGAGAGTGTTTCGATAGTTTATACTTTATTACTGTGAGAAAGAATTAAATTAGTAGTTTGTAAGAGAGGAATTCCTGTTATGTACTATGGGAAGATCACAGTTTTGTGTGAGAGGAGTTTGTGAGTTTGTTTGACAGAGCATTTCATAAAGTGAGAAGAAATAAATCCATTAGTATGTGTGAGAGATTTTAACGGTGGAAGCACGGTGAAAACTGTGAGAGGATTTGAGTTAAGTGAGAGAGCATTTCACAACTGTAGCTTGTTTTAATGTTAAAGTTTCAGTATTGTGGAAAGTTAAAAGACAAAAATCAGTGGTGTGTGAGAGAGGAGTTCAGTCTCTCACCATGGGAAGATTAGTCATTCCATTTGCAAGTGAATCATATGTTTTTAGGAGTCATTCCATTAGCGTATGTGAGAGTTTCAGCATTTCAGTAGATAAACATACTAGCATTTCAATATTATTTATGAGAGGATTTTAGTTGAATGTGAGAGGATATGAGTTAGTTACATGAGTGCAATTAATTAGTCATGATGAGTGTGTCTTTTAGGGTGTTTCAATACTGTGTGAGAAAAAAACATTAGTAGGAGAGCTTTTGTATATGATTTGTGAGAGTATTTTAGTTTATCTCAGTTGTATATGAGTTCTTAAGCATAATGTGTGAGCATGCTTTTTGTTGAACGGATAAACATTTTTATTGTGTGAGTGTATGACTGTAATTACAATACGAATCATGAGAGTATTTCAGTTATGCATGCATGAGAGGTTGCCGTGTGTGAAGGTTGCTGTGATTTTTTTAAAGCAAATATTACATCAGGAAAAACTGTTCTTATACTATATTTTTTTCTCGTCATCAATCTTACCTCCATTTGCAATATTCTGTAACTCTCACACAAATCTCTCTCACCCTCTCTCTGTCTCTCCCTCTCTCCCACAGAGTTCAACATGAGTCATTTGCGTGAGTGACGATGTTTGGCGGGCCGAGAATTTGCAGAATGCAACCGCTGGCGTCGGCGACAAGCGCAGGTATTTACAATGTTCCTTCAGGTGACTTGAGGCACACGCTCACGCCGGTTCATAAAATGTTCACCTTCCTTCAGTACTTCACAAAGTCTTTCAGAAGTCACCGAATGACAGAACAACTCATGTAGCATTGACGCATGAGAGTACCTTGAACCCCAGAGGGTAGATGTAGACAAGAGGGGAGATGCCTGCAGGTTGCACTACAAATAAGTTGAACTGAGTGAACTCTAGGTGGAACCACGACCCCGTTAACCAGCTGTGTTTCAAATCGCATGCAGCGTTTATTCCACTTTTTTTGTTCTCGAAAATACTATTTTTTTGGTCTTCATGGATCAAACAGCTGTTGTTAATTTTGCCCTTCAGATCCTGTGCAAATAGTACTAAAACACTTAACTATCAGGCAATGAGACTGAGTATAATGATATTATAGCAGTGTGTGGCATGGATGGACATGAGACATAAAGGTCTTTGACTTGTGTCCACTCTAGCGAACATTTTTTTGGTCTATGTGATTTGACACGTTTATATTAAGCTGTGAAATCTTAGTGTGGTCAGTCAAGGACATCACCTTTGCATTCGTGATGAGACAAAATGGACACAACAATGGACACTAATGAATAGGCTGGGTCTCAGGAGGATACAAAAATGGCTAATGTCATTCTGTACTTGAATACAAAACTAGGGAAAGCTGTGTGAGTTTTTTTTGTGAGAGGGAGCAACTGGTATGTGTTTTTTTTTTCCTGAGAGGGGGTCTGAGTGAGGTAAATATTGTCCAAAGAGGATTTTTTGTGAGTTGAAAGGTTTTGGGAATGATTGAGAGGGTTTTGTAGAGTGTGAGACTGGTTATGTGAGTTTTTTTGAAGTGTGTGAGTGCAGTGTGTGTGTGTGTGTGTGTGTGTGTGGGTGAGAGGTTTTTCAAAATGAGTGATTTTCTGGTGTGTGGTTTTTTGTGAGACATTTTGAATGAGTGACTGAGTGTGTTGGTATATATTTTTTAAGTGAGTGTTTTTGTCTGTGTGAGAGAGTCTATCGATGAGTGGCAGATGTTTTTGGTGTATGTGTGTACTTTTTGGGAGTGTGACGTTTTTGGTACGAGGAAGAGTTTTATGTTAGCTGTTCTGCGGAGTACAATACATGAGAGAGTTGTTTTTTAATAAGTTTTTGTGTGTGAGTGTGTTTTTGGTTATATTTTTTAATATATTTATTTTCTTATTTTCTTGATAAGTGTGATTTTTAAATGTAATGCATGTTTGGGGTTGGTGAGTGTACTTTCTTTTCTATGTGACTGTTTTTGTGTAATATGGAGTTTTTTTTGCATGAGAGTCTTTTTGGTGTAGTGTGTGAGATTTTTGATAACCAAATTGGTTTGAATTAAATATTTTGTGTTTGTGTTTGTGACAGTTTTTATATGACATGAAAAAATGTTTAATGTTTGATCAATTTTTCTGAGTGAAATTTTTGTTTGTGTGAGGATTTTTTTGGGGTGACAGAGGTCAAATGTCATTTTGGCCGATCGCACTGTAAATTCTTTCCTGTTTAAATTCTCAATGCATTTTGTTCTCTTTTTCCAGCCGGCTGAAATGGAGGATGAAAAAAAAAACCAAGGAAAAAAGTACAAGAGCTGTGTGCCGCTTTTTGATTGTGAGCAGGTATGTGCCTAGTCTATTTGAAGCAATGTGTGTGTGCGTGTGTTATATGTGTGCACTACAGCCCACTTTCTGCCTTTGAAGCCAATACCCATGAGTTGAGGAAGCGCTTTCCAGCGGTGCTAAGTGGAAAGTGCAGCACGCCATAAAGATCCAAAGTAAGTATGTCAAATTGTGCATCAGCGTGCGCACTTGAGCGCAGGACCTGACCCGACTTGTCGGCCCGGCGGAGCTTGACGCCATCTCCATGTTTAGCCCGTCTGTGTATGTCCTGAATGACGGCCCAGAGGCACAAGTGGGCTTGAGGTGGGAAACCAAACGTTTCATGTTTGAAGGGAAACATCAATAAAATGGTTGTCGTAAAACCACCTAAAGCTGCGGTCCGAGTGTGCGTGCGTGCGTGCACGCCCTTGGTTTTTGCTACATGGTGGGGCCCAAATCACAGGTTTTATTGCCTTTGTTGGGCCCTGTTGCTCTTCTGGGGACCACAATTGCAGATCAGGACTTGCTTCAGAATATAGGTTTGAATTGGATTTTGGTTGCGGTTAGGGCAAGAATTAGGACCATGCACTCTGTTATGGTTATGCATATTGTCAGTGGCATGTCCCCACTATGATAGAAATACTCCCGTGTGTGTATTTGATTTTATCCGTTCATCACTTCCCGCCTTGATTGATGACTTCACACGCACTGTGTCGGCCCACGTGTTATCGTCACATGTGCGCTGCTTTTAGTTTCGGGAATAATTTAACACTTTGCAGCATGGCAATTTACATCAAAAAACAAGCGGGCCATTTCTGGTCAATTTAACAGCGGGTCATCTGTAGCCTGCCCACTCCTGCTCTTTTAACCCTTGAATGGAATGGCAGGCATTGTGGCACTGTGGTGAAGTGAAGCTCAATGTGTGGGAGGGGCACTAGTTAACCGAGAATATGGAATGAATGATGTGGGTGTGGTAGCGTACAGGATTTTAATCTGTGTTCACATTATGATAAATGGGTTCATACATTTTATTCATTCAGCAATGCTGTAATTTGATTTTTTATGTACAAGCATTACATGTATACACACACACACACACTGATTATTGCTTTTGTCGGTCCATATTAATAGTATGCTAACACTCAGTTCAGTTGCATTTAACTTTAAAGAAAAGTACTGTATTGTATTTATTTGAATTTCAGCCGCTTGTTTTCATACATGATTTAACTTTTATGTGCAGCAACCCGAATAGTATGTTTTAATTTAATTTTTAAGAAGAGTTGGCTTATTTTCAAACACTTAAAAGATGAGTTGCAATAATGCCAAATGCTAATGTTGAAGCGACTCACTATGCCTACTATGCTACCATGTTTTAATATTGATTTCTACCTCTCGCAACAAAGGAAAGAAGACACCCGAATGAAATTGTCAAGATTGCGCATTATTATTTTGTATAAGCTAATTTAGCTAACATAATTGGCTGGCTAGATAAGGTGACAACAAAATGTGGAATTTGAAGAGCTAAAAGCCACTACACCCGTGTGCACCGCCATTTTGTAGCTATAAAATGCATAACTATAGCAGAGCAAATATTTGACATAAAAAATTAACAGTTTGCAACAACAGAACTAACAAGTTAGTTAAAACAACTAGCTAGTTAGCAAATTAATTAGTAAGCTAACACAACTTTCTTATCAGTTAACTCACCAGCCAGGATTGGGCCACTCGGCAAGAAAGAGCTTGCAGTTGTGTATTGCTTTTTTTTGGTCTTTGTTTTTGTTTTGCATTTGATTGTTTCATTTGTCCATTACAATTTATATTTACAAATGCAAATTTTGATTTTGGCCTGAAAATTAATTCCTTGCCTCCAAAATCAGAAGTGCAGATCGATGTTAATTACTTACTCAATCTGATTCCAGATTTATAGAATGATGGATTGATGGATGATAGATGGATCGATTAGATAGGTAAGCAGGTAGATATTTCAAGTCTTTTTCAATAATACCGGACTTCTATTTTTCCTATATTTATACATTTCTATTTTACGTAAAACCAAGAGGCTCATCAAAACTAAATAAACTGAACATGGTTTTACATTGATGGCATCATATATACTGCTGGCTTGTACACCTTCGTCGATGACCTAGACCCCCCCCCCCCCCCCCCTAAAATGCTGAGGTAGCAGTGATCAAATGCATGAAATTCAACCATCAAGACACAAAGTGAAAAATGACGTCTGGAAGTCTATGATTATACTCCCGGGCTTGTGTGCATCAATCAAAAGGCACCGTAGACACACACACACCCACACGCACGCATACTTGACCACGCGTTAACCTAGAGAAGACACAGAACCTGAAAAATGAAGAAGAACAAATTAATCTCATGGTCGCCTCCGCAGCAGTGAGGGATGAAGAACATCATTGGCGAGGAGAAGCGAGATCACGGTCGGAGCAGGATTTAATCAAGAAGGCAGAGTAAGAGGGCAAGTTTGTGGATGTGAGCCTGAATGATTTCTCTCTTGAACATCATCAGCGGCACTTTTCTTTGAGGCACAAATATCAGGCTCAAGCTTTCAAAATAAAAGAAAAAAACAAGGCCCCTTTACGTCCTGCCGTCCTCATCATTATCTTCTCCCCCTTTCATTTCCACTTCTTCCCACATGTTGTGATAACCAGCTGGGTGAAGTGGACTCTAATAACAGGCTCGGGTTGAACATCCTCTCGTCGTCATGACGTATTTTTAGACGCTACATCAGACTCCATATACACCAGCTAAACAGTCCTAAGCGAGAACGCACCTGTGTATATGATGTACCCTTAACTCGAGGGAGAGAGATTTTCCATTCAATTTTTATTATTATAATATCATTTATATAATGATTTCAATCCAGCCTGGAACCTAATGTACGAAGTTTATCGACAATCAATCATCAATCAAATTTGATTTGTATAGCTCTGAATCACCAAAGTCTCAAAGGGCTTCACAGATGAAAAGAAGTCACGTCGAGACTTGTTTCGAAAAAAGAAGTCATACAGAGACATCTTTTCGGTGTAAGGTACACAACAGCATTCCCTGTCAAAAAAGGGGAAGGAAAAACTCAAAAACCCTAATCTGGGGAAAATCAGAAACCTTCAGAAGGGTCCACAGGTGGGAGGAGCCCCCGTCCAGACCCACAAGGCCTGGACAAGGGCATCAACAAAGGATTTTAAAAATATATATATTTATAATAATTATTATAATAATTTCTGTGCTCAAAATCTATTTTTGCTCGCTCAAAATCCTTCATTGCTCGCTCGCAATTGTAGCACAAATATGATTTTATAAGGTGAGACATCACTGGAGGCTTAAGTGTAAATATACAGTACACAATATATATGTATATCTATGTATGTTTCTTAACTTTTCGGAAGTATTCATATTTCTACATATACTCACCATTAAATGTTGTCTTATGTTCTTTTTTTTTCTTCACAAAAATTGTGTCATTTATTTTCTCTGAATTAAAACCGCAAAAAAGATTTAAAGCTGTTCATATTTTGAATGAGAATAACACGTGAACGATGAAAAAAGGAGAGCAATTAAAATCATGTTTCTCTCTTTCTTTTTTAATTAACCTAATTTAAGTCAGGATGTGTCTGATCACTGAGGAGTCACTTAAAGTTTCCTTTCCCACTACACACAAATCTGGTAAGAATTACGTCTTGATGCATTCATCCATCAACATTACTAGTGTTCGTTCATCGATCAACATTACTTGTGTGCATTTGTAACAAAGGCCGAAATGCATCCTGTAATTTACTTGTTTAATTTGCCAGACTTGTTGCCCAGGAATATGTCATTTTTATCCTCATTTCACGAATGGGAGTTACTGTGCATAGTATGTAAATGCACTGTATATATGAATGTGAAGTAGGCACTTTACCGGTGTAATTGTTGAACAGGAATCGTCTCATTGTGCTGCGTCGACAAATGAGATGACATCCGTGACCCTTGCACGAGTCTCTAAAAAATTAAACTCCCGTATAATTAAACTACATTCTCAATTATGTGCATTTGCTGAAGCTCAGCTCATGATATTTTGTGTAAAATATGCAATTTTTACGCCAAGTGAAGGGGAAACTCGTGAGATGGTTTATCTGTTTGTTATTATTGTTTCTATGGCTTTGCTTTGACGAGCTCGTCAGATCACTTTTGTTAGCGGATAATTGTCAGATATGTGTAATTGTTACAGTTGCGTAAGAATCGGAATATTGTACATGGGAATGTTTTCATAGCGAACCTGAAATGTAGTCAATCAGCTCGATAATGAGTAACGACCGCGTGTTGATTACATCCTGGCACAGGATTCTTGAAAACCAGAATGCAGCTCAAATTGCTTGGAGAAAATCTTTTTTTGATGGCCTGGAAAGACAACTTCACATCAGTCCGAGGCCACGTTTGCAAAATTAAGGCAATGGTCTTGGGTGGCATGTTTTCAATAACCGTTGGTCTTGAGAATTTTTACCCTTCACTTTTTTGTTGCTTATTTTGATGTGTGCGCAGTTTGGGACCAATATAATGCTCAGCTCCTCTGAGCTTCTCAGTACAGCATTAGTATGTTTTTTTTTCTTCACAGCGGATTGAGAATATATGCCTGTCAGTATTCTCACATGGCAGCACTGTTTCTGTTCAGATATCAGTTGCTAAATGGCTAACAACAACAATGCCATATTGATGCTAATTGTTAGCCTGTGTGTCTAGGGAGTTTCCCATTAAATGTTAGATAACAGAGGCATTGTGGTTGCTTTGAATACACCAAGTGTAATTAAAAAAATCAAATTTTGAATAAAAGTAAAAATATAGTTTACGTTTTCTTTTTTCAACATTTTTGGGTACTGTATATATGTTTCAAAACCTTCTTTACCTTGTTATTTAAAAAAAAAAAATCAGTAAATATATATACTGTAAATCAGTACCTGGAATTGAATGTTGGGTCTAATCACGTAAAAATGCGTCTTTGGGATTGGAGATTCGGTGACAGCTATTACCAGACCATTCTTTACCCTATAAATAAATAAATAAAGTGATAAATAAATCAATGCATGGGATTGAATGTCTGGATGATGGAAAGACATATAAATATGTCTTTGGGATTGAATGAGTTTATAACATTCACACAAAAAATATCTGCACTTTTTGTCTTAGATGACACTCAAGTGGGCCATAAAATACAGATATGTGTTTATAATGTTTTTATATTCTCTCTAACTGATCATACCTTACAATGTATATACTGTACAATAATTTTGAAATGGACATTCACTTGATCAAACAAATTTGAATACAGTTATGCTTGATACAACCTCTCCTTCTCCTAATTGATTGCATAACCCTCTGGTTTTTGGCAAAGCTCCTTTTTTGTCATGTTTTGCCGCTCGTCTTTTGACTCGGTCATTTCCCTTCTAATTGTCCCAGCAGGGGCAGCTGAGCAAAATGGCCACCCTCCTCCTCAACGAGAAGACGGCAACAAAAGAAGAGGTAAGCAAAACACTGAGGAGAAATGAAATACTTCACCCATCAGTCTTCCCCGGAGATGTGCCAGATCTTTATTTCACTCTTTTCTTCTCTGCATTTTCTGACTCAGTGGCCACAAAGTGTGTGGAGAGCACACGGCAATCTTTTTTTGTTGACGTCTGATGGCGCGTGATAATTTGGTCATTATCATGGCTAAAGGAACAGGTTGAGGCGCAGACAGGGTTTCATTAGGGCTCCTTTCATGCTGGCGCGCACACACACTTTCAGTGTGGGAAAAGAATGCGAGAAAAGGCAGGACAGCTGTTTGGGTGGCTCGGATCAGGTTCGAGTGAAGATGGCTGACTGTAAAGTCCACCTGTGAACTAATCAATGCCTGAGAGGGCAAAAGTAAGGGCCACTAATTTGGTCATGTCCACCGGGAGTGTATAAATAAACACACGAAGCCCCAACTTTCACAACCAAACCGATTCAAAAATTCACTTTTGCTCCCCCCACATGACAGCAAAAATGCATAGACACACAATAGGTCAAATGTAATCATGCCAAATCACTGAAAGTCTTTCTAGTTTTAATTTGCTTACACAGTTACATTATTTGTACTCTGTATTACATGTAGTTAGTTTAATACAAAAAATGTATATATAATGCAAAATATACTTTTTTTAAAACTTAAACGATGAAGACACATGGAACAAAAACAGTAGAAAAAGAAATTTGTCTTTGTGTAGTGTTTTGGGCATGCTAATAAAAATGATACTATAAGACTAAAATGTATTAAAATAACACATTACAAACTAAATACTTATAAATACTCAGTCTCAAAGAGATATCTTTTTTTTCAAATCTGAGCTCCCCATCACAATTAATATTGTACCCCTCTCAATCACTCAATTAACTAATTTTCTACTATTTATAGCTATACACATCAACGTGCAATTTTAACCAATCACCGCTCAGTTTGTAAATGTCACATGATCAAACTCAAAAAGCAGATGAGCCGTCATTAGTCATTATCCGAGCCTTGAGCAACAGTGATGTCCCTTTCAGTCATCAGCAGAGGCAAAAAAAAAAAAAAAAGATTTTGATGCTTATATCAACATATTGTTGTGAAGCAAATTTTGGATTTGACTTTCGCTGTGTCTCTCTAAAAATCTATCTATCTATCTATCTATCTATCTATCTATCTATCTATCTATCTATCTATCTATCTATCTATCTATCTATCTATCTATCTATCTATCTATCTATCTATCTATCTATCTATATCTATCCATCCATCCATATACTGTATATATATGTATATATGGGGTGAGAGGCTGAACTTAAAGTTGAGAATAATGGATTCACATGATTGATAAGAATAGGAAAAGCCCAGGAAGAGGTGTTTTTGGGGAGGAATCCTCCCTCCCCCGTGAGATGACTGATCCGCCCCGGGGATGAGGTGGACCGGTCCGGCCTCTCCCTCTGCCAGGTCTCAACGTCTTTACAAGCATTAATCTTTTTAACCACACTTGTTTCTTTGACACCTGCAGTCAGGCTGCTTCACACATTGAATAATAGCGTGGACACAGTTGAGGTGTCATTTAAAAATAACATTAAACAACTCGGTAATCAAGGAACATGCCAGTGTGAGGCTGTGGGGATGTAAGTCAGTAATTAGCTCATTCAATCCAAAAGATGTAATTTGACATTTTTTGAAGAGTCGAGACATTCAATTCCATGCACTGAGTAACTCGTTCAGTGCCAGCAATCTTTGAGCTGACTTTTACCATAATATTGACCAAAAAAAAAAAAAAAATCACTCCTTATAAGAGTTTTGGATTGAATTTCTGTAATCCAACCAAATGAACGTCTTTGGGATTGAATGAGTTATATATATATATATATATATATATATATATATATATATATATATATATATATATATATATATATATATATATATATATATATATATATATATATATATATATATATATATATATAAATAAATGGTTGGTAATAAATGAGTAAATATGTAAATATTTGAACAAGGAACAAAAAATCACCAATAAGTATTTAGCTTAGAATGTCTGTGCTCTGGAAAGACTTATTATTATATCTTTAAGATTGAATTAATAATTGACACCAGATGAGTCATGCCTTCTGTCTGATAGTGGTTGTCTTTCCTCTGGCATGGTGGTTTCTTGCATATGAATGGACCAGAGACTATCAAATATGAAAGAAAATTGTGAGTTTGGGTTGCAATATTGGTTATTGTTAATAGTATTATCTCACTATTTTTGACAGCAACAACAGCTAACAGAAGAGTCACTGTAATTTTGTGGTGATTGAAAAAATACATAAAATATTTTGTTTGCATTAAACCCAGTGTCATTAGAATACATTTTTGAATTAGTCAAGAAAACATGTTACTTTTTTAACTAAAATTACCCTCTTTTATGAGAGTCATTTGACATATTGTGGCACTCCAATACTCTTAAATCGCTGCTACGAATTTCTCATCTTGGATTGAAGTCGCCTCCTTGCCGTGGACACTTTATGCACGGAAATTTACGACGTCTCACAGCTGCTAAGAGCAAGAAACAACCTGAGTTGGCTCCTGATTGGTCCAAAGGCCTTGAGGCAGGAGGAAGCCTCAAGTACTAAAGCGCAGACAAACACGCGCTATGACACAACACACAGACATGACAGCACAAACCATGGCTGCAACATTATTGGGGGTAAGTTTACGTTTGTTTTTATTTAAATTAAAAGTTTTAAAGACAGATATCATGAACGTGAAAAGTGTCTGTTGGATTCCGGTATATTTCTGTTGTTATTTATAAACTTAAGAGCTCTCCAATAGGCCGGTTTTAGGAAAGATGGTAGGAACATGCGCATTTTAATTGTAGTAAAACATTTCCTATTAAAAAGGCTGGATGGGCATCATTTTTAAATTGTTATTAAAAAAAAAAAACAAGACTGCTGCTCATCTCATGATGCTACTTGAAATTGAATTGCTTCAATGCAGATTTATAAAGTTATCTGCAAGTTGTAAAAATGCCTCTGTGTCCCCTCAGGAGGACCCCCGGCTGAGCAGCACCCCACTAGCCATGTTGGCTGCAACTTGCAGCAGAATAGGTGAGCAAAGTCCCTCCTGCTCCACCCCTGACCTCTCCGACATGCCCGCGGGACCCTCCAAAGGCTTCCACCCGTGGAAAAGGAACATCCCGGCCACTTGTGTAACCAGGAGTAACGGGGTGGGCTTCTCTGATACTTCTAGCGCCTTCTCTGTGACCAACACCAACGAGTTTTCCTCCTACCAGAACTCAGCTCAGCCCGATGCAAATTTTCCAGAACAGCGGTCAATGTTTCTTACAAAGTTACCCGCTTCAGTGGACGGTATCGCTGGGATGTACCAGCGGCTTCACCCGCATCCCTACGAGTCTTGGTTCAAGGCCGTAGGAGAAATCGGGACCGCGCCTTCGACTTGGTGGGACGTCGGCACCGCTTGGGTGCAGGATCCTCCCAGCGCAACCGGCGTGGCTCCTTCTCTGGGCGGCTACTCGGAGCAAAACCCCGGCGCCGCTCAGCATCTCCACCTGTTCGACGGCTTCAGGCCACCCTACTCCGAGTCCAACCCCTCCGGTTCCTCCGCGGGGAGCCCTGTGCTCCCCCTGCCGGCTCCCTCGCGCTCCTCCTCGCGTCGCAACTCCGGCAGAGCCACCTGCGACTGCCCCAACTGCCGAGAAGCTGAGAGCCTCGGCCAGGGCGCGGCGAGCCCGCGGCGCAGGGCCGCGCACAACTGCCACATCCCCGGATGCGGCAAAGTCTACGGAAAGACGTCCCACCTGAAGGCGCACCTCCGCTGGCACACCGGGGAGAGGCCGTTCGTGTGCAACTGGCTCTTCTGCGGGAAGCGCTTCACGCGCTCCGACGAGCTCCAGAGGCACCTGCGCACGCACACCGGAGAGAAGCGCTTCGAGTGCGGAGTGTGCCGCAAGAGGTTCATGCGCTCCGATCACCTGAGCAAACACGCCCGGACGCACGGCCCGGAGGGGAGCGAGAACCAAGACGAGGGAACCGGGAAAGGCAACAGTGACACTGACAATAGCGCCGGTGGAAGCACTATAACCAGCCCGGCAGATGCACGTGACTGTCCGCGGTGAATTAAGCAACTTTCCCCACCTTCTTTTTAAATCCCCCCCCAAAAATCAAAGAAATTGCACTTTTTGATGAATGTCTGACAAAACACGCTTACCTCATGTTATTTGTAACATTCTTAAAGAAAATAAACGTTTTTACTTTGCGTCGTTGCGTATTATTAATTCATCACGATTGCTTTTTAATTGCGTTTGTGTACCTGGGGTGTTTTGAGCTCCCGATTGTAAAAGAAGAATGCCGTAACTATTTAACTTTGAACCTCACTAAAACAGGTCAAACGTACTTTACTCGTTAGGCAGCCCATTTGTAACAATTGGACTGGAATGTATTACAAGTCACATTAGAAGCTAAACATAATTAGATCTTGTCTTCTAGATTACATTTTGTAAAGCCTCTCTTAGGAAAGAAAAAAACTTTCGCCGCCCCACTCCAATAAAAGTGTTACCTTTTTAACATTAACAATCAACAAATGTTAACTACTTCTTTACAGCGTTTATGCAAATTACAGCTTAATATAAAACAGGAAGAAACAAGTGCCTGAAAAAAAAAGATGCCAATCCTTATTTCATTTCAATTACACTTCACATGGCAAAATAGAAACATTAGCCCAGGGTTCCTATTTGAAGGTATATGATCTAATGAAACATACTAATTTTTATTTTTAGTTGGTCTTTAAGTTTCACAGGTAATGAATACCCATTATGAGGTGAGAAAAGATGCCTAATAGGTCAAAAAATATTTTGTTACTAATAATTATTTATCTTTATTCATAATTGCACGTATACAAAACCTGTGACGTATATCGTGGGAGGCAGAACTATTCATTGCGCTTCAACCAGATGTAAGAATGTACATAGTTACAGTGTATCCTCTTTTTGAGAGATTTTTTTTCCAAAGTAATATTTGTGTCTTGGCTCATTTGGAGTTACAAGTCTCCTTCTGGGGGTATATACTTTTTTTTTTATGGTTTCTGCAGGTATCAACAAATCAAATTTAATGCTTATCAACAGGTACACTACAATTTTCCTTTCAAATTATGAGTCAATTAATTGAAACATGAATCAACTTATCAACTGTGCCTCAGTGACTTCTTTGCAAAACAATATTTTGTTACGTTTTATACAGATGCACATTGTCATAAGTGACACAATATTCTGACAGACAAACCAGAAATGAACCCGATGACATTACCCGGTCTATCATCTGGAGTTGCTGAAAAAATACTTTCGGTAATAAAACTACAAATGTTCCGAAGTTGAATAAATCAGACGCAAATTCAGCTGCCTAGGGAGTAGATGACTGAAGAAAATATTTCACAATCATTGAAACAAGGTTGATTACCGCTATTTTAGGCAGTCCCAAAGTAGCTAAGATCCATTGAGTTTTGTGTACAACTCCATCTAGTGTTGATATGCGTTTACAACGAAACCATTTTTCGTTTTTGCTTTGTCACACTTGCACATACAATGTATATGAAAAAATCTTTTACTCTTTTATTGTGATAGAAAGACATGCCACACAACAAGTCACGGTGAACACTAAAACTACACCGAAGTGCTGCTGTTACTGCAATGAGATGATTCAATTATTGCTGATTCTTTTCTTTTTTTACACAAACGAACATTTCAACTCAAGTAGACTCATTGTAGAATAGGACAACTTAGATATCAAGTAATAAGAAAATACAATACAATAAATAGTAGTGTTCCTGGCTTTACAGAAAGAAAATGAAAAGCAGCTATATTGCTGTAAACAGCATCACCCCAAATTAAAAATCACAAAAAGCAAAAGGACTGGAAAGTCATCTAGTGCACAAAGAGAAAAATGGAACAAGGCTTCCATTTTGGGTCTCAGTACCTTTTGTTTGGGTCTCAGTACCTTTCGAGCTCAGCTTGGACATGTACCAAGTAATCAAATGTCAACAAGTCATCAGTCCAGTTAAGTTGGTTGTGGCAGAAGGCCAACATACAGCAAGCGCACTTTTCAATTGAGGTCACGTGTTCATGTTTGTGATGCTATAGCTCCCGGTAAATAGAAATGTTACAATTATGGTCATTCCAGTGGATTTGTTACCGCACCCTTAATGCCCAATTTCGCATAAAAAAATGTTATTTCAATCCCACTGAACAGCTCTCATGCCCTGTAATGAAAGGACACCTCAGTAGTATAATGCAAAACAAGTGCAAGTCTAAACAGATTGACCATTTCAAATCACATGAAACATCTATGACAAGAACAAACAATGAAATGTAGTTGATCACACCCCTAAAAATATAACGTGAATCAACGAAAAACAATACTAAATAGAAAATAATAGTTACGCGTCATAAATTATCCCAAATTCCATAAAACACAGGTACCGTGCGCAGACAGCATTAATTGTTTGAGAAAATAAAGTGGTACCACAAATTAGCCACAAGAGGGCAGTCTATGTATGAGCCAAAATTGGAGCACAAGAATGAGTAGTGGCCCTCACAATTCACACTGCACGCACACATTGACATACGTTAGTGGTGATGACTGCATGAACACCTTTGTAGAACACTTAGTCCTACCACAGAGCGTTTGGAGGGCTTGTTTTTTTTTTTTTTAGGCCCATGATCACAATACTGTACTGGCCATCTAAGTCCCAAAGTCTTTAAGAAAATCACTTCATGGAGGTTTTAAATTCCCCGCAATCACTGCCAGGGTTCACCAAGGGGCA
The DNA here is from genome assembly GCF_059441005.1 of Hippichthys cyanospilos. Taxonomy (NCBI): domain Eukaryota; kingdom Metazoa; phylum Chordata; class Actinopteri; order Syngnathiformes; family Syngnathidae; genus Hippichthys; species Hippichthys cyanospilos. The sequence continues at coordinate 8,347,173 of NC_142389.1, read as the reverse complement.
TCTTGACATGAACGGTCATCTCCACTGAGTGGTCTGGCGGTCTGTCTCTTCTGTAAGTCACTGTTTTCTCGTTGCTTGTTGGGATGTAGGACAATTCCTGAAAGGTGGTTGGAAATATGCATTTATGTATATGAACGTATAAAACAATTGTTCTTAATGTACACGAGCCCACAGTTTTACTTCCCTCATGCTCATTAGTTGGTCTACTGGTGCATGTGTGTGGTTCTAGTAGTCCATAGAAATGTCATATTGTGGAAATTAAATTACAATGACTATACTACCTAACTTGGGGCCTGAGCTAAAGGGGGCCCTAAGAGGTCACAGTCTTTAGCTCATAGCAATGACTAAACAATGGCACTTCTGTAGACACTGTAGAAACAACATGTCAGGAATCTCCCACATTTTCTAGATGTTGGCCCGATGATGTGGGGCCCGAGACTGCTGATAATACTTCATGTAAGTGTCAACCACACCATATATTAACGCTATACTTTTAATTTTCTTTTTGCTTTGTAAATTCCGGCAACCTGGATGCCCTTTGCTTTTTTCTGCCACCCACAGTTTAGTCTTGGTATTGCATCAAAACGCCTGCTTGGTTAAATTCTTCAATCGTGTGCGTTTACGTGTTGTCTGCATAGTAACAATAGAAGTGTATCTCAAAGATATATTTATAAGCTAGAGCCATTGTGCACTGCTGTAAGTCGAAATAAGTCCAAAAGAGCTTTGACACCCTCCCCCTCCATTTTCTCAGCGGTTCCATAAATCACATATGCTTGCATATCCCAACACTGTGTTTACTAAAGCTGTGAGGCAGGCGGAAATGTAAAAGACAGATGGAAATCTGTTGCCTCGCTCAAACTTGTACTTATAGCAAACCGATCCTGATCTTTTAAAAAGTGTCAGCTTGTCACGGTCGCGCTTACCTTGCCAGCGCAGTTATATTCCCTATCCGAATCGGCATCTCCTGGCGACCAGCCTCTTTTTTGCAGGAGCGGCCTGGAGACCGCTACCACCACCAGCCCGCACAGAACTGTTAGTGCGCACACACTTAGGAAGGTCCCAACCAGCCGGCCTTTACTGGCACACTCTGTGGACACACACAAGTATCGTTAATACTTTGTCGTTCTCAATGAACTGGATATAACCCGCTCAATAACTGTCATTTTTTTATCTCCCTGAGTTGCCTCTTCGGGATGAATAAAGTTTACAGAATCTGAAACAGATGAATAGAAAATTGGTGTTGGTTCACTGTACAGTGCTACCAAAAGAATGATACGCACATAAAGCGCACTCTGAATACTTGGCTATTAGCTGTGTCTCTGCTGGGACCATGTGTAGATGACAGCCTCATGGCTCAAAACAAAGAGCCCAAAGACGTTTAGTAACGGGGTTGCCATGGAGACCTGGCTCCCGCTGAACCCGGTAGGAGTAGGCGTCAGCAGTGTCCCGTCGGGTTGAGGGGATAAGCGGCGATGGAGGGGAAATGCACAATGAGCAGTTTTGTTCCAAAACTCAGGCGGGGATGAACTGTAACACTTGGATGTGCAACGTGTGTGAAAGTGAAGACCTGAGCGAGCGTGTGTGTGTGTGTTTTTGGAAAGTGAAAGTCAAGGAAAAGAGGGGAAATGTGAACTACAGCTGCAACACTGACAGCGGGCTTGCTGACTCAAATGCACCAGGGTGCAGTTGACCCGCAGTAGTAGCAGCGTTAGAATGAGAGCAAGTGTTTGTGGGTGCGTTTTCTTTTTTGTTTACACACATGTTCGTGTTTGTGTGTGTACCTGCTTTTGTGCTAATGTGAAGTTGGCTCTGTCCAGAATCTGTGCTTGTCTGAAACCAATAACGGCAGTTGTCGCTACTTATGTACAGGCATTGAATCCACTGGCCTCCTGTTTGACAGAGAGATGAAAAAAAAGTAATTGATGTTTAGTATAAACTTAGACTTGAACAAAAAACTGAGCACATTTACAACTATACTTCAGAAAGCCTGTCTGTCAAATTATTTTCTTCCTAACAAATTTCCCAGCACACATTTTTTACCCCAAACTGCGACTGAACATTCATGTTTTCTTTACTAAAGGTGGGATAAATGTAAAACAAAATGATAAAAAAACAAACTTGAAAGAGGACAACAAATCTAAAAATACAAATTTGCGGGTGTCGAACTGTGAATTTGTCAACCACTATTATGTTGTAATATCAGCATTCACCACTAGATGGCAGCCATAGCTTGGTAAGGTGGCTAATTCTGATTTACCATCAACAAAATGGGCTAGGTACACAAGATGCTTCCTGTTCCAATTAATTTACTCTTAATTTACTCTTAATTTACTCTTAATTCACCAATTCCCCACTTAGGCACAAGTTTATGCAGTCGAACGTGGGCATTACATTTGTTTTAAATTGAAAATGGAAAAGCATTAGATTAGACTTGCTGATATGTATTTGCAGAAGCTCTTTTAATATCTCAGGTACCCCCTGAAGTGTTCACATACCCTTAGGGGGGCACCTGAATCAATTTCAGAACCGATGCTTTAGAGGAAAAAAAAAAGTCAAAGGAGTTATTCAAGTGCTTCCTAGTGATTTGTGCTCTGATTTGTCTTTATTACTGAGGACAAAAAGTATACTAATAACTGGACAATTCAACACAATAGCGGGATATTGAAAAAAAAAATGCTCAAAAGATTTGCATAGAGAAACAAAAACCAATAAGCCAATTAGCCAAAAGCTTTCTACCTGACATCATATCACTGATGTAAGCAACGTCTGACTCGCAAGTGCGATTGCAGTGTCCCGCTTCATGTCCTTTAAGACCATGAGACATGTGGCAGTCCACACACTTCCTGAAAGACAGACAGACACACAATCGGACAAAAAAAAAATGTCAGCTGTATGAATGTAGGTTGCGTCATTCTTTGTAGTAGCAAACAAAATGAAGTACCAGTTTGATTGGCAGGAGCTTTGACAAGCAGGACATCTCTCACAGAAGTCTCCGGAGTATCTGCGATTGTCACACACACACTGACCACACACACACGTGCCTCGTCCACTACACAGCGAGCCATCGGGTGATTGGCAGGTTGCTGTAGAGACGGGACAACTGCAGCTTTCGCCCGTCCAGTTGTCCTCACACACACATTCGCCCAACACACACACACCTCGTCCTGATAGGATGACAGAAGAAGGACGATATTTACGACTGCTTGAGATTCTATTTAATTTTTAATGTGTAGTTTTTGCTTTACCGGACAAAAACTTACCCCCACACAGCAGTCCGTCTTTATAGGAGCAGGAGAAGTCGTCACTCTCGCAGTATTTCCCATAAATTGTGCCAAGTCTACTGTGCTCACACACACACCTCCCACATTCACACACTCCGCGTCCGCTGCAGTCCACATTAGAGCCTTCCGCTCTGCAATTCCAGTTTGATTCATTAACAAGTCCCTGATGCTGCCTCTGCTCCCGACTGGTGCCATATATAGTCCCAGAGCAAGGCGACCGCTCGTTCTCGTTACAGCGTCCCGTTGACCCACAGGCGCACTGGCATTTCGAGTGGATCCTAACAGTGGTCGATTCGTTGTAGCCCACGGGGCGAACCATCACTTGAATGTCTTCATCTGCACCGTGACTAGGACAGGCGTGAAGGCCAATGGTGATGTTGAAGTAGACCTGTGTTGTTCAAAAAGAAAGAGGAAAAATCTTGACTTACACAAATTAAGTCCACAAAATGCAGTGTACTTTGTTATTAGTAGTAGTAGGTATACGATCATGTTTTTGACCGAGTGGCAAGCACTTGCAAAAAAGTTATTTTCTAGGCCCGTATAAAGGAATTCTTGTAAAGTTGTTCATGATGTCATTGGGAAAAATACGGTCAATCCATCAGAGGCTAATGTACCTATTGACTCATTCACTGCCAGCCAAGTAAAATTGGATCTTAGACGTATGTCTAAAGTTGTCATCGGTAGAGAACGAGTTCAAATTCCGCAAAATAGCAGAAGTAGAAATAATAGTTATCAATAGTTGAGAATGATTTAGGGTTTAATTATTGTGAAATACAAATGATTAATCATGGAAACAGCCAATGGAATAGGCAGATGAGACACCAACAAAGTTTCATGTAAATAACTGAAGAATTATGAAAAAAAAACAACCACATTTTATGTGTTTAAAAAAACAAACTTGGATCACAGCTTTTATTTTATTTTACTGAAACACAAAGGGCATCATTTACAAAATTCAAGAACTAATAGCTGTAATTTTTTTCCACAGTATAAGTGAGCATTGTGTCATTAGAAAGTTATTTATTGATTTTTTTTTCAGTCAAAATTGTTTACTTTAGCCTGCTAACAAACTTAAGCTAGCTAGCTAACTAGCTAGACCTAAATTCCAAAATACACAATGACAGAACAGCTTTGTGTCGTTATTAAAATTTCCAAATGTTAAGTGTGTTATTCAAACTACCACAACACAATAAATGGAGCACAAAGAATTGTGGGTATACAACTAGCACTAAGTACTATGTACTTATATTTAGAGTAGTGTGTGAGTCAAACGCTAAAGTGAATATGCTCGTAAGCTAGTTCCACCACCTTCCAGCTTTTCACATATTTAATCTTTTTTTTTTATTTTATTTTTAATGTTTTGACATTTTTTGGATTGCTCACAACACGTTCTTTAGAAAGCCAAAATGTGAACACATCTTTTCACTTTACAGTGACTTGAAATTCCCTTGTTTGTATTCTGTGGGAGACAAATATGTGACAAGTAGGATTAGTGAAATCTTCCCAGAGTTCCTTCATTGTTGGATGCTTTTTTTCCCCCCCTTAAATGTAGGAGGCTTATGGGGAAAACGGAGGTTGAGCCAAAAATAGCTTCTTTGTTGCCCCATTTGATAAGGACATTTAGGAGTTGAAAGCTATTGAAATGCCAGCTTTTGTTAAGGGTTTATGCGTGTGACTTGAAACGTTTTACTTCTTGATAAAGTGGACATTAAGTTTCTAGAACTTTTGCCAGTGACGCTCCTGCAAAGGAAACATTTTGTCTTCACTTATCAAAGCAATTTAATAGGCATACACTGTTGATATTAATTACTATGGAAAAGTATTCGCATTTTATTTTTATCGCTATGCTGATAACGACTGGGTACTTTCCATAATTCATTTTCTCCATCTTTGGATTAAAGGGCTGAACTACTGAGGCATGATTCAGTGGGAGGAAAAAAAAACTCATGAGGAGATTAGGGGAGTGAAACGCACGCAAAAGGATAAAACAAAGTCATTGGTTAGCATAAGTGAATGTCAGGACATTTTTTCATAAGGCTATTTAATGATGTGATACAATTCTGAAAATCGGCACTATAATCTGTGCAGGTACAGAACTGGGTCTATTTCCAGTTTTCCCTTTTACAAACGAACAAGCCATGGAATCCATAGAACATTTTTTTTTCACACTTTTAGCCTAATTCGCTCAACTCTGATTATTTTTCACAGCCTTTTGTTTTCTGTGTGTGTAATGAAAGTAATCCAATACATCTTAAGAGGAATTATGAAACATAACTGCATTGGCAAAATTACCGTCTGATTAGGTTGCACCCCCAAGCAGCTCTGCTCTTGAGCAGTTGTCCCTTCAGGACAGATAGGGGACACGGACGTCCAGTACCTGCTGAATGTCTTGTCGTCCAGTGACACCGACAATGTCACTTTTGTCAATAGGCTCTATAACAACAAAAATTGCAATTAGACAATGCTTTTGGATTCCGCCAAGATAAAAGCTTGCATACTGCCGTAGGAATGTAGATGTGAGGGAAGACAAACAACTGTGATGATGGGAAATTGGAGACGAAGACCGATAATTGTGACTGTTGAAATTTGCAACTTGTCCTCAAAATGCCCTTTGTTGTGTGCCTATTTTTCTTTTTTTTTTTTGCAAGACGCTTATGGAGAATATGGAGGTGGGGCCGAAAATAGAATCTTTGTTTTTCTACATGGTCGGGACACCTAGTTTGTGGGAAGGAATGGAAGGAGGGTGGCGGGGTCCGATGGCTATTACAATGGCAACTTGTGTTCAAATTCAGCTGCCTGTGTGTGTGCGAGCGTGCACCCAGATCTGTGGATTCGGACGATTCTAGAAACAAACAATGGAGCGCTGTGCTGGAAGCGAGATTATAGGCCAGACTGCAGCCAAATGAACAAACCACCAGTCACACTCACGCACGAACACATATACACACCACTAGTCTGTTTAAATCTTCAAAAGTTTGAAAACCAAGAAGAGAAGGATGTAGTGAAGAAATAAGTTGAATTTGTACCTTATACGAGTCCACTACAAGATCGATGAGGTTTGGAGACTGGAAAAAGCCAATCTTTCCCAGGTAGGAGCCAGGTAGCAAGCGTACTAACTCCTACAGAGAAGAAAATGTTGCACAGACACCTCAGATATTTCATGCCTCATAAATCAAATCCCTGAGTAAAAACTATAATATATATATATATATATATATATAAAATTATGTATAATGTATAATATTTATTGGAAGGACAAGAAAAATGTCATGCATTAAGATTTGGCTGGCAAGGGCTTGAGGTAAATCCCACCAGAAAATGTGCTCCCAAAGCTTTGCTATCATTGGCTTCTTTTGTTAGCTAATGCTAACGACTGAAAAAAGACTTGCATGATCTTTCTTCAGAAGATTTGAGAGAGAATTTTTGAATACCAGTTGCTCATGATGCTTGTAGTCAACAACAAATGTAAAAACAAAGTTCAAAAGGAAAAATTGAATCTTTAGAGTCAATTATGTTAAATACCCATTTTGGCTATTTGGCACAGCAAAAATAACCTGCGTTCACAAGATAATTTCAAAAGTCTCTAATTGTAGAAGTATCAAATGGTGAAAAATTAACCAAGAAGAAATAAAGATAACTTTTTCTTTTCATTTCCTACATTACACTAGCTATCAATAAATCACGTTACGCTAGCTAACTGTGTTCCCATAGCTTTGCTAAAGTTAGCATGTCGTGTGCAGTTGTTAGAAATACACCTCACTTGGATGTTTTGTTTTTTGATTTTTGATTTTTAGAATACTAGAATCCTATGATCTTGTAGTCCACAACATCAATGGTAAAAACAAGTTCAGAAGTGAAAACACATTTTGTGTCTATTATATTCAATACCCATTTTGATAACTAGATTGATTGATGATGACAAAAATAACATAACGTCTCTTTTATGTTTTCAAAAGTCTCTTTAATTAAAAGAAGTATAAAATGTTACACATCCAGAGCTAGCTAGCATGGGCTGGACATTGACGCAATCAAAACAATGTTTTGCTTTGCTTTCCTAATGTTGGCGTGTGCTCAGCTGATAGCTAATGCTAGCAACTGAAAAAGGACACCTCATTTGTTTTTGTTTTTTTTCTCAGATGTGACAGATAATTTTGGTATAATAATAGCTAATGCTAGTAGCTGAAAAAGTCCACCTCACTTGGATATTTGTTTGTTTTTTTTTTTTTTTTGTTTTTTTTTTTAGATCTGACAAATAATTTTTGTACAATAAAAGCTTGCGGTGTTTGTAGTCAACAACATTAAAATAACTATTTTCAATAAGGCCAGGAATGGGGTATGATTATGTATAATATCCAAGACTCCAAAATTTCAATTAATCGAGTTCTCAACTGTGGTTTATTTTGCCTGTTTTTCTCTCTTTATTTTTTACAACTGTCATCATCTAAGGAGTTTTGAAAACTAACATTTTGAACAAGATTTTAAATCTCTGTTTAAATGTAGGAAATGAAAAGAAAAAGTTATAATTTTTTCTTCTTGGTTAATTTTTCACCACTTGTTTTATTAGTAGCTTAAAAACTCTTATGACTTGTTTTTATGATGCAGGGGACACATGAACAGTCTTTACTGTTACCTTAATGACGGCAACGCACAGCAACCCCCCCAAGAGGTAAGCACTTTGCACTCATTCACCCAATGACTAATGATGGAGAGGGCTACCATATAAGCTACACACATAATACTGTTTTCAGAAAAGGAGAACTTGGAGGACATCAATATAAAAAAAAAAAAAAAAAAAACACGTTTTTACGGACTAGTACCTCATACCACTGGTACTGCTGTTTCTCCACAGCAAAGATGGAGTGAATGTTGTGTTCTAACAACTTGTCAGACAACTGGCCCAGACTCGGATGATCCTAAGGTAGAAGAATATCAAGTGAGTAAAACTCACTTTGTTTTGTAGTTGATATGCTGTGCACATCATCTTCTTCGTTTCTTTCCGTACACTCACCATCCTGGTACTCCCTGTGTAAACATTGTTGTCCAGGTGGCATAGGCCGTCGTGCGGGATGACGATTCCCGCCAGTCGGCTGTCCAGTGCCAGGTGAGAAGGCTGGTCGGTCATCAGGAGCAATAAACGTTTGGCCTCTGAGCGCCAACCCACAGCTCTCTGAAAAAGAGACAAAGCTACAGTAAGTGGAAATAACAGCCACATACTTTCCTGCCAGCATGAAGAGTTTTGTTTTCATTACTGTTATGTTGTTTTTGTTTGCAGAATTACCCCGAAACTACTTCAACCATTTCCGCATAACTTGGTGGAGTTGTCGGGAATAAAAGAATTTGAAGTGGAGTCAGCTGAAGGTGAGGATTCAACTTTTTCTCGTGAACATTTCAAAGGGGCTATCCTCTCGGGACTTCAGTTCTCCTGAATCTCATTTTTATAATCATATTAATGGACATGTCGTCATAATATAATGCAATACTACAAATAGTAGCATGAGATTCATTTGCTTTAGGGTATTGATCACAGCAGTTATTTTGCCCCTGGGTGTCGGGGGATCTTTCACTAATCCGACCTTATTATCACCCAACTTGGGCTGACTTTGAAAGGCTCATAACGTTGTCAAATATAAGTGCATTTTTACTTTCAACGCCTCAAAATGCTCAGTGGCGTCAGCCCTATCCATCAGTATATTTACGAAGAATTTTCATTTTGTGCAATTTTTTTTAACAACTAGTCATTGCAGGAGAATTTGCATACCAGAATGTGCAGATATTATGTTATGTGTTGCGTGAAAAAAAAAGTCTCCCTGCAGTAAAATAAAGGCTTCTCTGCAACATTTAATTCTTGGATTAAAGCCTTTTGTCAACTCCGTCTAAGTCCCACAATGCATGGAAAGAACTTGGAAAAATGGTCAGGCTAAGCCACTCAATGAAGTCATTGAAAGGCTTGCAAATGTTGCCCGCTAGCGCCCCTCTAGTGGTTTTGAGGTGGCAACACAAATTTTTCAATTGCACCCTGTTTGCAAGTCACAGTTGAAAGAATTAATGCAAAAATTGGGAGAAATGCATGATAAACCATCAGCTTTAAAATATGTCCAAAATTGGCAATATTTCCAATTTGTATTGGCAGGAACTAGTCTACAGCATTGTCTAAATTTGACATCTGCAAGGTATACTTCTCAACCTCCCATTTGCAAGCATTTAGAAGGGACGGCAGAGCAGCATATTGAAAATTATGTTTTGACAATCCATGCAATAATTTCACCTCTCTGTTTTTTGTATGCTTTTCCTTTGATATCACTCATCAAAAACATCTAAAAGCCTGAAGTGGGTCAAAATTTCCCCCAGGGGTTAAAAAAATAAAGCTGTACCCATTACAAAGTTATTTACTGCAATTGATGGCTTTGGATGTCAAAGGGACATTCTAAACCAAATAATGATAGACTAATTTTTTCAGGGCCGAAACTGATTATTCGTAGTCAAGGAGGCCAATAACTGAACTGATATTTGGAGCAGATATTTAGTTTCAATGCAAATGAAATATTGTATTGGTGTCAAAATAATAATAATAATAATAATAAAAACTAAACTCTCAACTTTGTTGAAATGCCTTGAAGCATATGTTAATTGAGCAACTGTTCAGATCATGTTGTACAATTCTAACAAAAAATTCTGAGCGCTGTCAGGGGCATCTTCATGACTTAAACAATGGTAAATCAAAACTTAAATAAGTAATTAGCTCTCTACAGTTTTCTAAAGTCAGTCAAATTTTTCCGAATTTCAAAATTTCAAAAATTTCACTATGTATGTTTTATTTTAAACAAGGGTCAGCAGAATCCCTCATTAAAGTGGACTCAAAATTTACATAAATAATTCCCTTAATACAGTTTGATAATGATCCATTATTATTATGAAATGCCTAAAAGTCAGCACTAATACTCAGCCAATAATTGAAAATCAATTTTATCTAGCCGTGAATGAATTGATTAATGGAGAGGCATTTCCCTGCAGCTAAGAAATATTTTAGATTCTGCGCTCAATTCTATGAAATACTCATTTTTTTTGCAATTGAACATTGTAAAAATAGTTCACGGTTATACGGTACATTTTCAAGGAGGTGTTCGTATTCACCCATTAATTTCTCTTGAGCTCACTTGTCAGCAACACAACATAAAGAGTGATGTGGAAAATGTAAGTTCATAACATAACACATGTGGTAAGACACTCCAATTTCAAACATCAGGCGCTGAGTTCTTTTGGCTCTCAAGGAAAAAAAAAAAAATCTCCCTCTAGTCCCAACCCCCCCTGTTTATGTCTGTGTCATAGACTGTGGGAGAAAAGGGGGTCTGTGTGTATATTTAAGGAAAGTCAGCAAGCTAATAAGATAGGCATGACATAATGGAGAGTCTATTTGTGGAGCCATGAGTGCCGCGGTGTTTCCCTGCAGTCTGGTTACTCAGGCCCCCCTGCATGGCATGACTCAAAGCCCCCCCCCTGCAGTCATAGTACAAGCTACTGCCACCGTGCGAGTGTGTGTGCATGTGTGGCGAGCGTATGTCTGTCGTTGCCAAGTTGGGGCGTCATTACTTGGGATTCCACTAGTGCTATCCGACGCTGAGTCAGAATGCTGCTTTTTTTTTTTTTTTTTTTTAAACTGCAATAAAGGCCTTCCTTTTAAGCATTTAACTGAATGGTACATTTTAACTGTTGGTTAATTAAAAAAGGTTGGGTCCCCCAACGTGTGTAATTAAAGTAAACGTTGCCGAAGTGAAAATAAAAGTAAACAAATGAAGTCAGAGACCCGCAGCAAGTTTTAAAGCTGGAAAATCAATGAGAATCTAACAACTTCATATGCGTAAAAAATGCTGGGTTGTGTTTTGGGTAGCTGTGGTTTTTGAGCAAATTGAGTTAACTTTTTCCCAAGGTTTTTTTGACTCATCCGATTTGGTAGATTGCTTGGATTTGCGTGGATTTAAGCGGTCAGCATTTTTTACATTTTCTGCGTTCTGAAATTCAAGTGAATTTATTGTAACATAAGCAAATGTTGGTGGCTGTTGTTTGGCTTCAAATCCAGTGATTGGGTTCAAATCCCAGTCAAACTGAATGAAAGAAAAAGTGTGCCAAGTGACTTTCTGTGAGAGGGGAAATTTGATTCTTCTTCTTAGACAAATTTGCTTATGAAATGTTAACCAATTGCTTATATAGTGGTAATCCATCTCTTGGTAGCATTAACTGATTTCTATGTGTAATATAGCTCTTGTTGAATCAAAATCCTGATCAAAAATGCATGGTCAAATCCTGAACCCAATGCAATCAGTACGAATAGCCGAAGATAATCTCTGCCCATTTTGGACCTAATGATGGACTAACTCCTATTTCACCAAATTTAGGTTTCTTTTGACGAAGCAATTTCAAGAGTGTAACTGAAAGGAGGTAACTTTTGGTAATCTTGTCATTGTGTGGATTGTCTTTTGTTCCTACACTAAAAGCAGTTGGGTCCAAGATAACCCAAATTGGGTAAAAAGGACTAACGTTTTTGGTTAACTAAATGGTTGAATGATGAGGGATAAATCAATGACCCAAAAAGGAAACCAAAATACATCAGTCCAGTAACCCTAATTTGGTGAAAAAGAGACTGGCACAATGTTTTGTGTTAAATGAATGACCCAATGGTCGTTTGGTACAAATCAACTCCCATTTTTTGGGTTGTACTGTGAGTTATAGGTGCCATTTTGGGGGGTTTGTTTTTCAAAACGCAACCCATTTTGGGGTTGGTGGGTGTTTTACAAAACAAGAATCTTGTGCCTTTTGTTTGTTGTTCTTCTTCATTTCACCCATTTTTTGGGTTAAATGAATGACTCCCAAAACACCCCAACACACATTAACCAAATAACCCAATTTGGATGAAACATAGTCTGGCCCAACCTATCCCACCCAATGACCTTAATGGATATTTTGTGGAAAGCCTTTATTCATTCAAACAAAAAATTTAGGTCGGTCCCATTGCCACCCATTTTCAATGATTGGGTTTTTATGTGTTGGGTTACTTTTTGGGTCATTCATTAATCCCCCTTCCAAAATTGCTGTTAGTACAAAACCTCCTAAAATTGCATTAGATTATCTCCCTGGAAGTGCAAACAAAGTCGGACTCACACACCTGGCAGACAGTCGCCTGCAGCATTGCGTCCAGGCCTCCCTCAGGTGTATCCATGTTGCCTGAAATGCGTTGGCGTTTGATCACGCGTGTGAACTCGCTCAAATTTCCAGTCATGCTTAAGACGTGGTGGAAACCGTGGGCGGGACGGCAGCGGATCTCGTAGTCGCTGGTGGAAAAACCCCCCAAACAGAAACAGTTATTGATTGTTGCATTCACATTCAAAAGCCTCTTGTTTCTGTCTCCCCACTCAGAGCAGTTTAACACTGGAACAATGGCGTAACCAAAAATGCAAAATCACACCGAGTCATATGGCAAATTCTCAGACTTTAGATTGTTAGTTGTTGTCCTGCTTTGGTCTAAAAATATATTTGCAATTAAGTTTGTGAATGATGAATTGAGGCTTGGGCGTCTGCCTCACAGTTCTGAGGTTCAGGGTTGCAACCTCAGCTTTCGGCTTCTAAAAACATCTAATACCAATGAAGTCTCGAGAGTCTCCAAACAGGAGTGTGAATGTTTTTTTTTCTTTGCCGATGTAGATGGAACAAAAACAGAAATGCACAATCCACAGCCCTCACCTCTCCCCTCATCTTATCTAAAAAAGCTCTTGGTGTCTTATCATGCCACTTGAACCGTCTGTTCTTAGTTCTGTTCCCAGAATTTTTCAAAAGGCAGACATAAAGGCAGAAACCAGCTTTGGGGCTCGTCTCATTTTCTGCATATACGTATTATTTATATCTACTGTTTTTATACCTCCGAGCAAAAGCCGAACCGTCTTTTTTTGATGAAAGAAGACTGACTCAGGCTTGTGACCTGAATCATCTTTTAGTTATGCTGCCCTGTCATAGACCTCAACTGCTGGGGGATTTTCCCATGATGCACTAATATCCTCCTCTCCATTGTTAGCATTCATTTCTTGTTCCTATAACTTGTATCCCTGTCTTATTTATTCATATCTATATAAAAAGAACAACGTGAATTTTAATGGTATTATATTACGCTGTAATAGTCCTGTTAATAGTTATATTATAATTTCATATTGATATATACTACTAATCCTACAATGAACCACTCTTTTATGCGTATCAGAGAGGCAGACATCCCATAATAAGTCTTGGTTCTGTTTTAAGTACCCTCTTTTAAGCATAAAAGCTAACCTCTTTGACTTTTTTTTTTCCTCTAGAACATGAATTACTGCTTTAAAAACAACATTTAACACACTTAACACATGCTGCCGTGAAATTCCATTCAGACAATGTGAGGACACCTGTTGGAATATTATTTTAATATGCAACTCCGATCAGCTAATAATTCTTAGTACCTGCAGGGGTTGTTGATCTTGGTGGGATGTACGTTAATGTAAGGCGACACGGGCTTGTCCACAAAGGAACCGAAACCCAGCCAAAGGTCTGAGGAGTACTCCGTCATACGCAGGGAGAGAGCTACACCCACCGTCTTGAGCTGGGGAGTGTATAGAGGAAAATGTGATGGCAGAAAGACATACCTGATGAAGACGATGTGTGTTTGCACCCTAAACACTTGCTTATGCAGTCATTTCATTATAGTAAAAAAATAAATAAACGTGAACATTGTTTGTCCAGGTTTCGGTTGAAGATGATTAAAAATGACGTTTGTCGATTCATTTTTTGACCTAAACCAACAAAAAGATAAATGATTGAGTCAATTTGTTCCGACCCAACATTTAATTTTACTTTTTGTTTTTGTGCAAAACAAGCTAAAATATCGTGTCATTCTGTTCAAAATAACCACCCAAAAATTGAATTGTTTTATGGGTCATTCAATTTACCCAACATTTTGGCTTAAATAAATAACCAAAAAATGTGTTGGTCCCTTTTTGATCCATATTAGGTTATTTATGACCCAACTCTAAAACAGTTGGGTTTAAAAAAATAAATAAATAAATCAAGCGTCAAAAAGCAAGTGACCACAATTTGCAACATTTTTAACCAACTTTTTCTTTTGTACAAAAAATGCAGTCAAATTGACCTACAACAGTTTTTTTTCTCCCAACTGTTTTTGGATAAAAAATATTTCTTTAAAGGAATTTGGATTGAATAAGCAAAAAAAAAAAAGCAAAAACAACAAAAAAAAAAAAACTGAGCAGTTATGGATCACAAGAGAGAACTGATCACTATTTGAGTCATTGTGATCCAAGTTTTTCCTTAATACAAAAACGGGACCAAATTAACCAATGTGGTGGTTGATTCAGTTTGATCCAACTTTTTAACCCACGGCTTTAAAGTCCTTCGGAAAACATCTGGGTAAATTTGTTTGTTTGTTTTTTACTTTAACTCAGCTGTTCCTAAGGTCATTCTAAAAACAGTTGGGTCAAATATAACCCGATTATCGGTCAAAAAAGTAACAACTGCTGATTCGGTCAACTCCTTTTATGTGCAACAGAAAAAAAGCCAACCGAAATCCCGACTCTAAAACAGTTGGGTTAAAAAAATAACTCAACTACAGGTCAAAAAGCGAACTAACCACAATTTGAATGAATTTGAACCAACTCTTTGTACAAAACAATTTGGTCAAAATTGATCCAAGCAGCAGTTGGCCCCTTTTTTGCCCATTAATTAGATTAACTGTTTCAGAGTGTACTTTCCAACTTCACTAGCCTTCATACTCATTTAAGATTATTTTTAATGAATTGCCTTTTTCTTTTAATTCACGCCCATTTCAGGCAAAACTTCAAAATAGATAAAAAAAAAAAAAGAATCAACTGAATAGATCAAAGAGATTTCAATATTCATACCCTGTCTGAAATCATTTGAAAACTGGTGTTTACACTTCTTCGTGGGGGCTTAAGAAGGACATTTGGAGCTGTTTGTGCAGTAATCCTTAAATCCCGCCTGAAGTTCTCTCTCATTTCTCATTTTCATAAAGCGTTAGTTAGTTGAAACACTTACATGATCAAGATTTTCTTGCATGGATGCAGATACATCCACCAGGTAGTAAAGATCCACTGGATACCGCGGCAGCTGCTTCACGGCAACAATGAAGCTAGCCTCCGAACCTAGCACACACATTAAGCCGCAAATTGAAGATATCCATCCGATTCCCAGGTCTGTGAGACAGGTGTGCTTCCACTTGTCCACTGTGCTACTCTGTCGTGACTATTGCATTAAATCTGACTTCAAGCAACCTGGCGTAAGCGTGATGCTGATGTCCCGAGGGGACACTTGTGTGCTGCTGACGGTGGCGTTGACTTCCACTTTGACTTCTGATTTTTCCGTGAATTCTGGTCCGCAGCCTCTTCTGAGTAGATTTTCGTGTAGGTCACAACGATGGCCAGCACCCACTCCTTCCAGGAAATCCTGAAGTAAAATAGGAAAAGTTAAATACAGTATACAGAAAAAAAAATAAGAAAAACACTTCGCAAGTAATCAGACAGGTTTCAATGGATTTTTCATGGTTTCCTAGTACAGTAGTTTTCAAATGGGTACCCTGGTACCCCTGGGGGTACTTGAAGGAACTTCAGGGGGTACTCGAGATTTTAAATAAAACAAACAAACATGCAAAAATACTTTAAAGATAATTATTGTGTTAAATAATCGTTTCAGGAAAAAAAAAGGTTCATAAAACAAATTTCTTGTTCAGTATGTTTTTCAATTCCATTACGGTATTGTAAAAAGCCAGTTTCTCCCCAATACTAGAATGGTTTGACCCAAGTTGTCATGTGCCACCTCTCGTTACCTGTCAAGTTAATGATTTCTTGTTGTGAACACATCCTTACAATGAGACAAGAGGACACTTTAAATTGAATTTTTTTTCTGTAGACAAATACTTATTTTTAATGATTTCTTCTTGAGAAGAGTTATGACACTATTTTTGTGGAAAAAATATGTATTAATCGTTACGTTAATGATTTATTTTTGTGGACAGATCTCTACAGTAACCTCAAAACAGGACGCTTTATTTTGAATACTTTTCTGTGGACAAATATTTGTTTTTAATTTTTTTTTAGAACAGGTCTGACACTTTACATTGATTGTTTGGGTGGGAAAATATTTATTAATAATTAAGTTAATGATTTCTTTTTGTGAACAGATCTCTACTGTAACCCCAAAACTGGATGATTTTTGTTGAATATTTTTCTGTGGACAAATATTTAATTATTTATTTTCAAACAGGTCTGACACTGTATATTGATTTTTTGTGGACACATATTTATTAATAGTTATTTCTTTTTGATGGCATTTCTTCTATGATCTAAAAGAAGACAATTTTGGTTGATTATTTTTTTGTGGTCTAATACAAATGAAGTTTGAAAGGGTCTAAGGTTAATAAATCCCACACTGATGGCATGTTATAAGTCTTTGTTTTTTACCCACTGGTTAAGAGGTACTTGGCAGAAAATATACTGTACATTACTGAAAAAAGGTTGTGAACCACTGTCCTTGTACTATATATCCCCTGACCACCATAACAGTCATCTGACCTAACAAAGCAGCAGTATCATGCTTCATAGCTTTGGGATGGATTAGTGGCCTTTACTCTTTTAGTCAGCCTAAGACCCAAACAGACACAGAAAGAGAACAGAAGGAATATAAACATTTTTGGGCTATGCAATAAATGATGCATATCTTTTTCTAAACTTTGAAAAAACAGTCAATCACTATAAGTCAGTCTATTGAATTTAAATTGTAGGAGTTGGAGATGTCATCGTAAAACGTTTGACTCTTGATATGACGCAGTGCGGTTTCAAATCCACTGCAAAGTTGTCAATGATAATGTCAACGGAAAAAAAGTCCCGCACTTTCACAAACTTTCTTAAAACAAATAAACACAGCTTGGTTAGTTGGGGGATCTTAATGAACGGACTTGTGATTGTAAGTTCACTGACCAGTAGGACTTTGCATACGCAAATAATAATAGCCCTGCTCAATGTTAAGCTGGCTGTGTATTCAAACACCGTTGGCTAAAAAAATACCTCAAATTATGGGTCAATTTACCCACAATTTTGGACAAAGGTTGCATCAAATTGACCCATAAAGATGCTAGTCCACCTTTTCACCTGAAACCAAAATGTTAGGTCAACATTAATACCCCCCCCCCCCCCCCCCCCACACACACACACACACACACACACACATTTTTTTGGTTTATTTTGTACAACACCCCCTAGTCTGAGTTGGAACCTAAAAGGACGCACATGCACACAGACGCACACACACACACACATGCAAAATTGACTTGTTATATGTGTAATTCATTTATAGTAAACCTCACTCTAAAAACTGTTATTTTCAAAATAACACATTATGAGATAAAACGACTGATCTTTGGGGTTGTTTTTTGAAAGTAACCTAGAAAGTTGGGTCAAATTGACCCGATTATTGCTTTTTTTTTTTTTGACAAACCTTTTAATGTGTCATTTAACGCCCTCTAAAAACAGTTGGGTTAAAAATAGCACAATTATGGGATTTAATAAAAAGGATCGACCCAATAGTTGGGTCAGTCTGGCCCAAATTTTTGAGTTGATTTATACAACATAACCCAATTTTTTAGGTTGTCTGGGAGAAACCGACACAGTTTATATACTTGTTGTTGTTGTTAGTGGTGAAAGGTGTTTAAATGCTTTCACACACCAGTGAGCACTGTCCAGTGATTCTGTAAAAGGTCAAAGTTCACATGGTAGGAAAGCACCTGAAGCTTGTAAACACACTCGTGTGGACTTATAGTCTAGCCAGCCGGGTGCAGACTTTCTTGATGTGTTAGTTCCCAAGAGGCTGCCGTGTTTGGGCTTTTTTTTTTTTTTTTTTTTTTAAACTTCCTCAAGGTTGGGCAGTGATCCTGGGTGGATGCTTTATGAGACAGAACTCCCAGGCAGACGATTGCTGCCATGAGTAGACTAAACATATGGGTCAAATGTGGCTTTGCCTTTGCTGCTGCTATGAGAAAAAGAATTGGAATGGAGTGGAAACATTCACATGGCAGCTTTAAACATCATGCTCACATCTGCGGAGGGTAAAAAAGCACAAATGCATCATCCGAGGAATGCCAGGAACACACTTGGAAGTACACATCTTTTGACAAATTCCCTACCTCCTTGAAGCACCAAGAACACTGTGGTCCACGTTGGAGACACGCTTTGCAAGACGTAATCAGAGCGGATGAGCATAAGTTGTCGCCTACAGGGGTGGTAGATGGTGACAAAAGGAGAAGAAGAAAAGAGAATTATAGTGTGTCAATGCATATAGCAGCAATGGAGGCTGGTAGTATAATTAGAGCTCTCCTGCAACATTTTGATGATGAAAGCATCTTTTACAGTATCATTTCTTGAGCCACTTCAGTATGTGTCAAGCAAAGAAAGCGGTGAAGTGTGGGAACAGGTGCTTCAGTAAACCACATTAGCACATTACATGAGTCAGTCAGCTCACATTATGCGCACTCACGTTTATGAGGGAGCCAATACTGTGACGGCGGAATCTAGAAAAAAAAACGTTTATGTAGTTGTAATATGTCTCGGGTGACTAAAGGTGGCATTCATGATTCATTGAGATGATGTATCTGCTGAGAACACATTTTTTCAAGCTGCTCTGAGCTGACAGAGGGGAATGTAGGCCAGAGAATAGCTGCAGGTTGTTCAGAATGTTGCCTGAATGGCATTATGACCCAATTAGCTCAAAATTTAACTGGCACCAGTAAATGATGTGGGTGGGGAGGCATCAATTAATCAGCTTTCTAGGACAAACCACGTGTTTGGTTGGCATCCTTTTTTAATGTGAATTAGATCTGCATGAATGCTAGCTCACATTTTCAATTCATGAGTGGATAAATATAGCTAAACGCAGCTGCTATAATCACAATATTATGAGATGCTAAAAACATGTATTTTCTGGTATACATAGACACATGAAGGATGGATGGATGGATGGATGGATGGATGGATGGATGGATGGATGGATGGATGGATGGATGGATGGATGGATGATGGGATGAACGGATGGATGCACATTTAGTATGCAGATTGTAACTACTTAAAATATCAGAATCAATAATGTCACAACAAAAGAGAGCAAACCCATAAGTGAAGATGTCTAAGTTATGCGTTATGCTCTCTCTCTCACTTTCTCCCTCCCTCTCTTGCTCTCTCTCTCACCCTCTCTTATTCTCTCACTCTCTCAAACTAAAATGCATTCTAATTCACCTGTCACTTTACTACAAAAAGCTCTTCAATAGCATATCACTAGCACCGAACCACTGTGGGTGCATTTATTACTATTATTATTATTATTTTTTTTTTTAAATAGTGACCAACCTAAGGTCATGAAGATGACTTGCTAAAATACTATGCTAATTGTTGAACATACTGTGCTATTGTTTTCTCCTTAAAAGTGATGATTTTGTATGTATCTCTCTCTTATATATATATATATATATATATATATATATATATATATATATATATATATATATATATATATATATATATATATATATATATATATATATATATATATATATATATATATATATATATATATATATATATATATATATATATATATATGCATATATGCACATGTAATCATTTTTTACGAAAAACATGATATGATAAACTTGGCTTTACATTCAAAGACTCAGTAGCAGAAAGTCACGTGTGCCTGTCCACGTTCAAGTGATGCGGCGCATGCAGGGACACCATGAGACAGAATGTAGGTTAATTGCAAAGATATGATTATGATTGGACTCTAATGAGGCTCCACTCACCCGGCTGGGAGGTTCCAGCGCAGAGAGCCACTATGAGCAGGAGACACAGAGGGACGCTGCCATATGTGAATGGCCAGGAAGTCATATTATCCACGCCGGGTGGGTGAGCAGACCGAGCGGGGAGGCTGCGCGGTTGGACTCAGAGGAGGGAGTCTGGAGACCCGGGACCGTGCGTCCGCCGCCTCGCCAACAAAAGCCGGGAATGGCGCACGGAGCCGCCGAGCATTGTTCCTCAGCCAATAACCCTCTAATCCCGGGGAGGTATTCACATCCTCCGGTTCCAATCAGCTTAGAGGCGCGCTCCCCCGTGCGCCACTGCCAGGAGGGCAGGTGAAGAAACGGCTTTTGTGCGGCAACGGTGACCCCCCCGCGCCCACCCCCTCTCCATCCACGCGCTCCGTCACGATCGAGCTGCGGGCCGCTCGCCGAGCCGAAATAAGCGCACCAGCATGCTGACTGAACATGCTGCACAGGGAGCGAGTTATAGTCGCTGAACTGACTCAGGTAGGCGGTTTCATGGCAACCAGAGGGAGAGCGGGGGAACGAGAGAAAGTCGCAAATCAGTAGAGGGCTTCTCTGTGACGTCATCGGTACTTCAATAACTTCGAATTCGCCATCCGTAAACAAACCCGTAAGCCTTTTGGCAGAATGAGGCTAAATGGATTCTGTTATGATTTTGCCTTTTTTTTTTACCCACATAAGATTGAATGTATGAAGAGTCGGTTGAAAAAATATGTTACATCATTTAAACTTCATGGAAGAGGACCCGAGTCTGGCTGTAACTCACACGGTTGACAAGTTGATTAAAAATAAATGTGTTGGAAAATCATTGGTGCTCTAGAGCTGGTATTAGCTTGCAGTAGTTTTGTGTTGTGCCCTTAAAGGGTGCGGCCTTGGGAATGACGTCAGAAACATGATCAATTAGTCTGTAAGAGCACCTGGACTTTACTTTTTGACATCCTGTAGCTTCTGGCAGGTGTTTATGAAGTCAATCGATTGATCAATAAATGACTGAAAATGCACCAAGGATCAATTTTAGTTCCACTTAACTCAATTGCGTTGTTTGAAATAATCATCAAATTGAGCCAAATATTGCCCCCAACCCCACCCAACTGTTTGCTGAATTGGTCATGTGACAAGCTGAGCCGTGATTGGCCATTAGATGAACCCTGAGCAAATACGATGTCTTTTTCAGACAACAGCAAGTGACAATTTTGCCACTTTTGTTGTGTAACTTAAATTCCACAAAAACAATCTTAGTGAGAATACTTTATTCATACTAGCGGGGCTGCATAGAACATAATATCAAGAAAAGTTATGACTTGCCTAACCTTTTAAATACATTCAAACTTATTAAAATACCATATTTTCTGCACTATAAGGCGCACCTAAAAGCCTTATTTTTTTTTTAAAGCTGATGATGCGCCTTATAATCAGGTGCGCCTTATATGTGGATCAATATTGAGATTGGGATTCGTAGATGGGGAATGAAGTGATAAAGTAAGCTTTACCTGTTTCTTTTGTGTGTTTACAGTTGAACAAAGTTGATCATATTGACATTGAGTTATTATACTATTGAGAATTTAGAGTTATTATTTGAGTTATTATTGTTATTACTTTGAGTATTACTATATTGCGATTGAAAAAGTTTTAAAATATGTCATTAATTGAGGTTGCGCCTTACAATCCCGTGCGCCTTATATATGGAAAAGGTTCTAAAATATGTCATTAATTGAGGGTGCGCTTTATAATCCAGTGCGCCTTATAGTGCGGAAAATACGGTACACCTTTATAATGTATTATTCCATGCCACTTTTCACTCTCACTTGCACAAATCTCCAGTTAAAGTTTGTCGAAATAAAGTGAAACCAAGACTTTGCCCAGTCAAACACTAAAATGTTCAAGCAAATTAATTTTTACCTCCCAGATTAATGCTAACACAATTCCACTGGTAAATTATGAACAGATTATGCCCGTGTTACACAGGGTAAACAACTGCTACTTAAACACAATAAGCAGAAACCAATTTTCATAAAGCACACGTTAAGTCAGAATTCACTATAATGGATTGTCCATGTTTAACACAACAGGGACATATACAGGAGCAGTGCAGCGCACTCCAGTTGAACTATGGCCTCAAATTGAACACTTGTGTTTATATTGCTTCTTCTGGGAGCCATTTAACCGCAGCGAGCGCTCCTGCGTGTGTGTTTGAGGATGTGTGTGGATGTTGGGGTTCCAAGACGGAGGGGTGGGGGTCAATCAAAGCTGCGCTGTCATGAAGGGGTTCACATACTGGTGCTAAAGTAGTAGGAGGAGCATTTTTTTTTTTCTGGTCCATTGTGTGTGGATTCCAATGACATGGAGTAACCTTCGCTGGCCGCTCTCCTGAGCGGGAGCCAAAAATGTCCTAAACAAGTAGGAGAACAGCAGCTGTGGACAAACGACACAATCTGGAACCCGCCATCTTTGGTATGATCGTATGCGTGTCTCAAAGCGAAGCCTTCCGGAGAAAAGTGTCATGTTGGGCTTGGCTCACTGCCCGAATTGTGATTGTGAGTGTGCCAACAGACCCGATCAATACGCAGCGGTAAAGCTGCTAAAGCACAAACACTCACGCAGGTCTCTTATCTGATCTGTTTGACCCAATCTGTTGTTCACAAACCTGGAGCTGGGCCGACTATGTCCTCATTCGTTCATTAGCATAATTTGTCAACCAGGAATTTGAGGATGGGGGTGGTGCCATTCTCGCTTACCCCCACAGTCGCTCTCAATTATGGTAATGATGCAAACGCACACCGTGCTGAGTTTACTCGACGGCCGAGTGAAAACGGGAATGTTTTATTTGGCACTTTGACGACGGCGTTCTCAAAATGCAAAAACAAGTGATAATGGATCAGTACGCATGACCGGTCTGTAGTTGGGGATGTCACTTTGTAAAGAAACACTCGGGCATTTGCGTCAACTGTTTGGCCTTCTTCTTATCCCAAATCATTTGGGTATTGCTTTTTCTTGGCATGGAATTATATTTATCTAAGTTGGACAAAATGCTTTATGTGGGCTCTGTTCTTTTCAACTTCCATTGGAGACCACGGGTGGTTAAACAAGATGTGCTCTGACTCAAAAGTCCATTTTAACATTTAAAAAAAAAAAGACATTTGAATGATCATTGAAAAACAGCCTGCACCTCCAATCAGTTTTTTTTTTTATAAATCGTACCACTCGACAGAAAAAGTGACTGTCATTTGAAAGTCTTAGGTTGTCATAAAAGAAATAATTGAGTTAACGATAGATACCTGAGAAGTCGAGTTAGGTTTAATGACAATTTGAGTGTTTAGCATGTAGTTTTAGGCATAGGTGTCAAACTCAAGGCTCAGGGGCCAGATGTGGCCCTACTCATCATTTTATGTGGCCAAAATACTGATTTTACTTCAAGTGTCATGCTAAAATACCAAATTCGCAAGTTGTTTTTAACTTTTGGGGAAAACAATAAAAAAATGTAGTTTTCAATCTCCAGCCCTCTGACATAACTACAACTACAACATGGCCCACAATAAAAATCAGTTTGACAACCCTGTTTTAAGGCATCGGATAATCATTGAAGCTGCTGATACCCATTACTGATACTTAAGGCAAAAAACAGTTTCACATCAATATATATTTTGCCTGATCTGTTTTTCAATTTTGGTCATGTGACATTTGAATTTCGGTCATGTGACATTTGCAAGGTGAGCCGTGATTGATTGTTACTTGAGCCATGAGCATGTGATGTCTTTTTGAGTCAAAAGCAATATGTGTTTTGACAGATATTACTTGTACATGAAAGATAATTTAGTGAATAGCTAATACAACTAAAAATACTAAAATGGCTAAATTCGTAAAACATTACTTTAGGTTAAATAATAAAACATATGTACTGTAATTTAGCAATCGGCATGTACTGACACCAGGCTGATACTGGCCTTAGTTTAAGGTACCAGGTACTCCTTGAATCTGCCAATACCAGCAACCGAGACCTAAAGTAGAGCTTAGCTGATATTGTCACTGCAAATCCTACATTTTAGATCTTTTGTTTTATTTTTCTGTTAATGAGCACTCATTATATCACCCGAGAAAGTGAAATGTGAAACTGTTTTTGATATTAACTGACCTGACCTCAACTAGATTATTTCCAGCTTGCCACTTTCATGAAAATATCCAATTTCCGGATCAAATGAACAATGTGCAAACTATCTCTAAAATTCTGATTATGAAGCCACACTCAGAAGTTTCTTCCCTAGCTTGTTATGTTTGTTTTTTCAGGGTGAGGGCGCTCAAAATATGAACGTGTTTTCCGCACTGCAAACTTGATAATGGACTCTTGTGTAAACACACCCCTGGCCTTGTCAATACTGGTCAACATCACCATGTTGGAGGTAGATCCTTGTCATAATGATGACACTAAACACTCTTCTCTAATCTTTTATGCCTCCACCTTTTCAAGCCCACCCCCCCACCCCCCTTCTTCTCCTCTCCCCGTTTGTTTGTTTTAGCAGTCGGCTAGGCTTTCCCTCACGCTGGTCTGGTCTCATCATTCTCCGGTCGCGCACACTCAGTAAACGCTCGCACACAAAGACCAGTTAGCATCCACTTTTCCAACACCACTTCCCCACTAGCACCTGCCCACCTTCTCTTTCCAACCCCACCCACCCCCTCTTCGAAGTTGACTCCCCTCACCGATTCTCTCTCTGAACTATCTCCCACGCTCTTCTCAGCCGCAAACTAGATATGCTGATGGGAGGACAAAGTAAGGGTTAGAGGTTAGATGGGAGCAAAGCAGAGATTCCCATCCATGCATAAACCCACAGCAGGCAGTCCAAGTGAGCATAGTGAGAGAATTCACTGCACTTTATGCACTGTATACTCTATACATGTACTGTTTATGTGATGTGTAGTTTATACTTGTATATGTACAGCATATATATCTGAGTACAGTATATATCTGATATATGCCAAGTTTTGTCAAAACATGTCTTACACACATATACTGTGTGTGTATACAGTGTTTATGTATATACTGTAAATACACTGTACTGTATATACATATATATATATATATATATATATATATATATATATATATATATATATATATATATATATGTATATATATATATATGTATATATATATATATATATATATATATATATGTATATATATATATATATATATATATGTATATATATATATATATATGTATATATATATATATATATATATATATGTATATATATATATATATATATATATATGTATGTATATATATATATATATATATATATATGTATATATATATATATATATATATATATATATATATATATATATATATATATATATATATATATATATGTATATATATATATATATATATATGTATATATATATATATATATATAGCAGTGGTTAGCACATCTGCCTCACACTTCAGGGAACTGAGTTCAAATCCATCTTGCGCCAGCATTCCTGTGTGGAGTTTGCATGTTCTCCCCGGGCCTGCTTGGGTTCTCTCTGTGCACTCCAGCTTTTTCTCACATTCCAAAAACGTGTGGCAGGTGAATTGGACGATCTAAATTCTCTTTAGGTATGATCGGGTGCCTGAATGGTTGTCACTCTCTATAAGCCCTGTACTTGGCTGGCGACCAAGTACGTGGTGTCCGCCGCCTACTCCCCATAGACAGCTGGGATAGGCATCAGCAGGCCCTAACGAGGATAAGTAATTGTAATTGTATGGGGGTAAACTACGAAATTGAGAGTGCTGCTCTAGTTGGTGCATTTTAATAATATGCTTAATAAATAAAATACATAATATATAAATAGGACGGAATATACATCATTGTTTCCCAGGAGTCCAATTATTGTTGTTATTGTTTTCAGTGTGTTATTGTTTTGTTGTTTTTTAGAGCATTATTAGCTCAAGAAAAAAGCCGTGTCAGAGTCTGTTTTCCATATTTTCAGTTATTTTTTTTAAGGATTAGTTTATTGTGCATAAACATTCGTTTTGTCTCATGCATGAACAGCCTACAGTACAGCCACTTCACTATTTCAAATGTCACAATGGGAACTTGAAACCAAATCTTAAAGTACGTGTACCTATTTCATCTTG
Organism: Hippichthys cyanospilos; assembly: GCF_059441005.1. Classification (NCBI taxonomy): domain Eukaryota; kingdom Metazoa; phylum Chordata; class Actinopteri; order Syngnathiformes; family Syngnathidae; genus Hippichthys; species Hippichthys cyanospilos. The sequence continues at coordinate 8,320,858 of NC_142389.1, read as the reverse complement.
ATGAGTATTTAAAAAACAAAAACTAAGAAAACTAAGAAGTTATCGTTATTTTGTTTTGAGGATCCTGCAATCATGAATGAATCAACTCTTTAAAACTATAAGGGAAGGATTTTAAAAGTTCTCTGTGTTGTACAAAAATGTGTCAATGCACAATTGCAAGTAATTCAGGAATGGAATTTAGTGATGCCCATGACCACTAATCTGGCAGCTCATAGCTCTGCATTCTGAACAGACATAAGCGCCTAAACACTTTGTTTCCACACAGACAACTCTTACTTGCCATTCACAACCATCCAAAAGTAGTGGAACTGTATTTCTTTTTAATGTTGACTAAAAATATGTATGTCATCACAACTTGAACTTGCATGTTTAGGGTCATTTCTTCCTCAAGCGTTGACCTTTCCCTCACTTTGGTAAAGGTCTTTGTCTCATTAGTCCAGAAACTTTATCCCCCTTCTTTTTATGCTTGTGTCTGTACTTTGCCCTTTTCATTCAACTTGCAAATGAGGGCCTCTAGTGTGTTGCCACTGATGTCACTAACAGGTGTTTTAGGGTCACCCAAAATGTTTCTCTTGTCAAGGGCTGTCACTTCCATAGTCTAGCTGTCTTATACTTATCACACCTGTGAGTTTTTTCAGCATTCTAAATGGTTATCCTGGTTCATAAAATTTCTCTGATGCCATAAGCATAACCTATGCCAGTGGTTCTCAACCCTTCGTCAAAGTTTTATTCAGTCTTATTATTAATTATTCAGCAATACCAAAGGTAGCCCGTGTAACATTACGGACTAAATTTCTTGCTTGTTCGCTGGAAAAAGGCGTGACTAATGACATATGCGTCCAAATAAAACTTTACAGAATAAAGATGTACAATTTTTGTCGTTCCAATTTATTCGCTATCAATTGAAAAAAAAAGTGTATTTTTTATTGTTATTGTTAATTGTCATGGCATTAAAAATCATTAAATTGGATTTGCTGATACATGCAGAAATCCTCTTAAAATCTCATATACCCCCTAAAGCATAGGAGTCAAACTCAAAGTATGTGGCCCACGAAATGCTGATTTGACTTCAAGTTTTTGGCTAAAAAGACCAAACTTGCAAGTTGTTAAAAAAAAAAAGTACCAAATCCAACTTTGGAACAGGTTTTTTCTGGCCTCTAATTTCAAAACTAGGTAAATGTGTGACAAACACACTTAAAATTTATTCCTGCCCTCTGACAGAAACTATAACGACAATGTGGCCCTCGATAAAAAAGAGTTTAACACCCCTGCCCGAAAGCACCTTCACTCCCCATTTTAGAACCTCTGATCTATAAGACCAAGAAAACTTAAATCTTTTTTCATCGTAATATACATTAATTTATTTCTCTTTGTTAAAAATCTCATCAATAAAATCTCCATGAGATTGTTATTCAAAATAATTCATCCAAAAGAAGACACACCTTGGAAAAAAAAACACCTGTCATTCACAAGTTCAAATGGTTTGGCTCACACGAAAATGGGTGGGTTCAAACAAACTTCTGAAAGTTGTGAATCAGATCCAGATGCAAATCACTGGAAATAAAATCTGAAATATTGCCTTCTTGCCCCATTTCCTTCTTTTGATCTCAAATCCAAACATTTTTAGCCTCCAGCAAAAACTAGAGCATAGGCCGCACTGTTCCGATACTTTTCTTATTTTGGGGGAGGTTGTGTACATAATGTCCGGAAAAAGAGCGGGTAAAGCCATACCATTAAGTAGAATGTATGCACAATAAATCCACAGCTGCGCAGTGCAAAGTGAAAAAGCACCGACTTTATTGCTATTTCCTACCAACTGATAAAATATGTCATAAATACCTCAGGATGTTATTGCACTTTAGTTCGGCATTAATACTCATAAAATGTGTCCACTTGTTCCTCTAAAATTTTGATTTGTCACACCCTTGTTCCTCTTTCCCTACATTGAAACTCCGGTAAAATGAATACCGCATCCAATAGTTGCAAGGCCCAAGAGTTATTATCCACTTCAATACACCCCCTACCTTAGCGAGGGTGCTATTTGTACAAGTGTTTTTCCGCATTAAAACCTTGAACTTGTGGATGACACCTCATCAGTCAAATGTCAAGGTTAATACGTGAATATGATACATTATTACTTCACTTATACATACCGGATCGGATGGAAGGATGTTAAGGTGATTTGAAATGTACTTGACTGGATGAGAAGAACATAATTGAATACTCTGTTTGTGGCTTAGTGCTTGAGAATATTTATTTAAGCGCCAAGAAAACATCCGTTCTGCGTATGTAACCGAGGAAAGCCCCGTAATTGCTGTCATGTCACTGCTGACATTTTGTTTTCACCGTCTATGGCGTTGTGGTCAAATGCTTTCACGTAAAAACACATGACCGCTTGCAACCACGGGCATGACTATCATCGGCTCTAGCGCCACAGTGACCAATTAGATTTTTTTTGTTTGAGCAACCCTTTATCCTTGTAGAAAGGTTCCCAATCTATCTATCTATCTATCTATCTATCTATCTATCTATCTATCTATCTATCTATCTATCTATCTATCTATCTATCTATCTATCTATCTATCTATCTATCTATCTATCTATCTATCAACACACACACATATATATATATATATATATATATATATATATATATATATATATATATATATATATATATATATATATATATATATATATATATATATATATATATACAATTTTTACAATTAACTAGCCAACATGCATAAGCATAGCATAAGCAGGTGAGTCACTTTTGTTACATGTTAAAGAGGGGTGTCCAACTTGTTTAGGCTTGCGGGCCGCATGGGGGAAAATCTTTTCCCAAGTGGGCCGGATCAATTAAATCATGATATATATTTATATAACTTTAAAACAACAACTTAATAAAAAAAGAAGAAAACAATTCAGCTCCTATTTATGCTTTACGTTCCCAAATCATCTAACGGGTTGGATTAACCCCATTTGTGGACCAGAGCTGGCCCGCGGGCCGTATGTTTGACACCTCTGGTTTAGGGGCTGGGAAATGCAATGCATTATGTTAATTAGATGTCCTCAAAATGAAAACAACAACAAAACTTTGTGCAAGGGTGTGCCCTTGGTTTTTGCTACAAGGTTGGGATCAAAACCTGAGCTGAACTTTCTTTATCGGAACCGCTTGCCCTTGTGGTTGTTGAGACTTCTTTATATTATTATACCATCTGTTGTGATGTGCAAAGAAATGGAATGCATAATATTAATAACAGTATGTCCCTACTGTGATTTAAAAAAAAAACAAAAAACTTGTGTGTACCCTTGATTTTAGTTTACTGCAATAGTTTTTATGAGGCTATTTACTCACATTATATTTATGAAAATGAATTTAAATGGCTCTTCCATATTCAAAATGACAGCACTGGCAAAATGAGAGAAAATTGGGAATAGAAAGGAAAGGAAAAGGAAGGAGAGAATCCCAGAAGCCTTGCTCATTCAGTGCCCTCTTCATGCCCACTTTCACTCTCCAGGGAGTCTTGGAGAGTCCCTGACTTTTCTCAGCCACATCCCGGGTGCCAGCTGCTGTGAGGTGTAATTCTGTCAAGGCCAAACAGAGTTGCGTGGCTCTCTGCCAACCTCAATATGAGAAAGAAAGGTCACCAGTTTGTGGTCCTGGGGCCTAAATGTCTGTAATCAGGGGGGGAAATACATTTTGGACTACAGTGCGGAGGAGTTACCATCACATGCTTGGTGGTTTGGTCTTGTCAAGTACACACACATGCACACATAGTGTACACACTAGTACACTGTGATTTTGCGCGCGCGCGCGTGTGTGTGTGTGTGTGTGTGTGTGTGTGTGTGTGTGTGTGTGTGTGTGTGTGTGTGTGTGTGTGTGTGTGTAACGAGACCAGGCAATCAAGTTAAAATCTCCTCTGATGTCCAATTCCTTTTATCCAGTCAAATACTTTCCTGATAACTGATGACTAATATGGCATCAATGTAGCCAATGCTTCCTCGTTCCAGTCATGCAGTAATTAAAATGTTATAACCTCTAGTGCATTACTGAGCGGTTCTCAAACATTCCACATCAAGTAACTCCTTAAAAATATACAATTACTGTTCCACCATAATCATCTACATTAGAATAGAGTAGCGTACTTTTAATAGGCACACATGTTCATCAGTATGAAGTATTTAATCAAATATTTATATTATTATTTAAATATAAATAATTACTTACTGTAGTACCTATTTCATTATTTACCTTTCATTACTTTTATTTCATTATTTACTTTTTTTTTAAATCCATGAGCCATTTTAGACCTAATTTTGCCAAATAATTTTAAATATTTTAGAAGATGTCAAGAAGTGCCGGGGATTGATTCATAAAAAAAACAAAACAAAAAAAAAATAAACATAAAAATACGTCTGGTATTGAATGAGTTAAATAATATTTTACTTGTGCATAAAAGTTCAAAAAGAAATGGTACCCAAATAATTGTTTGAAATGGAACAATTATTTAAAGACAGTGTCCAGTATTATACTTTTTTTTATTTATTTTTTATTCAGTAATACCACTAGAGAGAGCAAGGCATACAAACTGATTTAGTGCCATGGACTTTTAAAATAGAAATAACAATAATAAATAATAAAATTCTGGTCAAATACATTTTTTTTACGGCCATCACCCTTGACTAATGCTTATCTAATCCAAGCCAACTGGTCACTGTAGTGATAACTGTGACCATTGGATGGCAGTTTCCACACTTATAACACAGCTATTATCTACATGCAATTCAAAGTAAGGAATGGAAATCAATCTTTCATACGTACCACCCATATTTCATAGACATAACACACAATATTCTGTTGGCATTGAGGGAAATCTTTAAAAAATCTAACCCTGGCACAAGCGCTAATAGTGAAGACTTTTGAATATCACTGCCTTACGAAACATTCCATTTTATTTTGTTAAGAACAGTGTTAATGTTCAAAATTCATAATTTTGTGGTTGCTTACATTTTAATGTTGTTCTTTATGGCGATCCTTGGAGAGAAACATATTTTTGTGGTACTTTGTTTTATAAGTTTGAAAACAACTGGCACAGCCCATGGTTTGTAAACCTAAGGTGAAGTAAGCCCCGCCCACTTAGTTCCAACTTTCTTAATCTAACCTTAAATGGAAAAAAGTAAGGACATCTCTGTGGCAGATGAAGTTCCACTACACTGAACTGTTATCTTCATGAAATAATGGGACCTCAAATAGAACCTTTGTGTATCATATGTGATTCAAAACAATCTCCAACAGTGAAAATAAACACATGGTCATTCATGAAAGAATGCTTTTAGTTTCCCTTTCACCTTCCATCTCATCGCTTCCTTTACCAAAAACAGAATATGATAATATCGTGATGGTAAGCTTATGTCAAGGACAGTCAGAACTCTCAACTTTAGTATCGGACAAGATAAAGCAAGAATTTACAGAAGATTGTATAATTAGAAAAAACAAAACATGATGAATAAAATAGTGCAAAAATAAGGATATCTTTGATCATCCTCTGCCTCTCATGGGAAATTCTTTCACAAACTCCAAAAATAAGCTTTGCATCATTTCTTTGTGGCAAAACATTTTTTTTGACAACACTGGTGTCTAAAGGGTGTGGTGAACAGTACATACGAATAATTTATGTGTTTTTGGCTGCACTGTATGTTTTACAGTAGACTGAGACCCAAATCAGTCACTTAAACTACAGGGAACAAAAGAAGCACTAAGCGATTACATCACCTTTACAACTGTGTGTGTGTGTGTGTAAGAATTTATTTGTCCAAGTATGGTTGATGGTGTGTGGCTCTCCCACTCCCTGTGCGTCATTCAGCACTATGTCATCATTCAGTAGAAAGCGATTCTCTAGACTTGAAAAGACACATGCGCTTCCCTATCGTCCTTCCTTTTGTCCTTATAAACACACACACAGCTGCCGAAGTGGACTTTGGATCGCACCGTCGTCCTAGGAGAAATCAGGGGTTTTTCTTCCCGGTTATTCTGGTTAAGTGTGTCATTCACTAAGCTTCCCCTGTGGTGAGGCCAAGTCACGTGAGAAAGAGCATGATAACGTGGAGGTGACTGTTTCACACGTTGGAGACACGCAAATCTCATCAACTGAGCAGTGAGTGTGTTGCTCATATAATTAGATTAAGGTGGTGGTGAGGAAATGGGAAAGTTCTTGACATATTTGAGATATTCCTTCATAAAGAAAGATGCACCTTGTGTGCATATTTCATTTAAGGCAAGGCGAGGTTTCTCTCATACCGGCGCAGCCCTCCCTCTGGCAGCTATTTGGAAGGTGCTTTTTAAAATCAACCAATGGATTCGTTAGAATTTAAACAATTTGGGTGCTTATGGGACTATGTTTTTTTTTTTTTTTTTTTGACGATCTTATTTTTTCAACCAACAAACATTACATATTACGCAGCTAAATACTGTATGTGGCACATTAGCTGTCTGATTGGCGTCTCCGCCTTTCAATACAGATACCAAGGTTCCCATGTGGGTTACTGCAATTTTTTAATCAATTTGAACAATTTGTTTTCAGAGTATAGTGTCCACTTCACAACATAAATGTATTTCCGCTATGTCAACATTCTACACATGCCACATTTTTGGGAAATGAAAGGTGACACTTTGATTGGCTATGATTGATGTCGACTGACCATTCCCACAGAGGCGCAACCCTCCCTCTCACAGTTCTGATGACCTATATACTGTGAACAAAACCAGGCTTATGTCTCATAGAATGAGATATATTTGAATTCTACGTTAAATTTCATTTAAAATGATATGTAATACATGATGGTACCTCAAAAATTGAAATTACAGCACTTTTAATGTTGCCGAGTTGAAATCCCTAGTTCTGAGAAAAAACTACATTTAAAGTTTTGGCACATTCACCTTTCAGTGGTGGGCATCGTCTCGTAATCCCTTCATTTTCATACATTTCAATTACAATTAAAACACCTTTTTGAACATAAGCGGCACTAGAAAATGGATGGGTGGGTGCATAATTAATAACGATTCTAACACACTTTTCCATGTGGCACACATAATTTTTGTCAGTCACAAAAAGTAGCATTATGTTGCCTCAAGGTTAAAAGTGTTTTTTTTTTCCTAATTTATTACTTAGGTTGGATACAATTCTCAGTCTGTTGAGAAACATGACTGGCATGTGCAAAAAGAAGCCTATTAATTGCAGTTTAATTTAATTTATAACGATAACGCAATTTTACACAATATCAGAGATGGAGGTTTACGGAAATACTTTAAACTGCTGTCTGGAAGCAGCATGACTCATACTGTGAAGATGGCGTCCTCTAGTGGCGGTTTTTGTCCAGACATATATCTAAAAGTCTTCCATCTCACATACAAGATAACAGTAGCAAAGGTAGAGGTTTCACAAATTTGAAGACAAATGACGGAAGAGGTTGGGGGTGTCCTTCTTCATCATCTTTATTTTTAATCTGCAGCTTCCAGTAGGGCTGAATCACGCTGGCCGGCCCTTTGCTTACATTGTGATTTCATCCTCGGAGGGAGGCCAAACAAGAGGAGGACGGCCTGGTGGTTTAATGTTCGAGCTCCTCACACAGGATGGAGGCACAGATCCAATTTCACTGAGACCAGAGGAAATTTAGAGGCCACTGACTCGGCACTGGGACTCTCTTCAGCTCTATCTAAGTGTGTGTGCGTGTGTGTGTGTGTGTGTGTGTGTGGGGGGGGGTCATAGTGGTTCCTGCTGTGATGTGTTTAATACTTTATAAGAACTCTGTTTACTCTGCAGAGCAGCAAGCCAACACAGCAGATGTGACTCAAATGCTGAACGAAACAGGAAATAGTTCTCAAACACCATGTGGGTATTTTGACTGTGACAACACAAAACGTATAATCTCTATTTTCAATGCAATTCAGCTGCTGTATTTGACCCTCAAGAAAATACTATTACAGGAAGAAGTCAAAAGGTCATCCAATTCATCATCAATCCAGTCTAAATCCACAATAATTAACATATCTTTAACATGATGGCATCACAGTCTGAAAAAAATGTGCAGAAATACACACAATATTGTAATCCATTTTGCTTTTCTTATTACCAGACTAAAGTTTAATGGCACCACTATTGAAGTGCACAAGAACACCCAGAGCGACTGCAGCTTCATTAGGCAGCACCTTTGACTTTTAACAAACTATACACTGCTAACAAGCACCTTTTCCAAGACAAATGACCTCAGGACATGTGACCACACTGTAATATAAGGAAACACATTGATTTCCATTGTAATGACTTTTCATCTACGGCTGCTGCTTTTATTTATTTATTTTTGTATGTGCATCGGGGTGCATAGAGAAGCTAAAAACTATACGACAACTGTAACTTTAGAATACTATTACTCATTAAAGGTAAACAGCAGTCAAAGGAATACTATAACTACTTGAGTAAAAGGAGGATACTGAATACTATAAAAACAAAAATAAACTACAAAATTATTAGGTAACCGTTTACAAATGTGATATTTTTTTATAAACAAAAATATAATCATGCAAATTTATTATATTTCATGGCTAATAAAACATTAAAATCATGAAACTTGGGCAAATTCTGCCACAATAAGTGGATTTATGCTGCATTCCCTGAATGTGGGAAGTTGTAACTTTCGAACCTCAGACGAAGAAAAGTGCACTCGAGTCTGTTGAGGACAAAGAGGACCCCAACATGATTCATTTGAAAATAATGAACATACACGTATCTATCTTTTGTATGAATTAAAAAAAAAAAGAATCAAAAATAACATTTGACAACGTTGTTATCACCCTGCATGATATTAGTCTGTGAAATGTATGATATTCTTTGAAGATAAAATATTCCTTTATTAATATTTAAATAAAAGGCTAGGCATACGTTGTGGTAAACCAGAACCATACACAATTCATCAGAATCACCCATCTTTGTTGTTGCCCCAAAGACTTTGAGGTCTGATTTCGGGCAATCCTAGTGGGATAATTCTGAATTCCTACTTTCATTGAATGCAGCATTCTGTGTTTACATTTGAACCAGCTGTCGCAGCAGAGATGATTGAAGGAACACTGAATTTAATTTCAGCGGTAAAAAAGTCAATATTTTGTCTATAATTTCTCTAGTAGTTGTATTATTTTTCTTTCAGAATTATTACATCAAAATACTAAATTTCCACTTGCGGCTGACTGTAAATGACATCACACGTGCGCCATTCCCAGGGTGCAATGACTCACAGATCAGCTTGTCACATGACCAACGCCAGAAACAGGTGAGTCCTGATTGGTTGTTACTTGTGTCGCAAAACAAATATGTCCTTTTCAGAAAATGAAAAATACATCTTATCAAACTCGTTATAGAAAAAATGTTAACATGATACTCTGAAAATCTTGTAAATGTAGCTGTAGTGTGGTACTTTACATGTCTTTGAAATGAAACATTTTTATTGGTATGTTAGTTCCTAGACTTTACTCAAGTAAATATCATTTGCAACCTTCATATATTTTAATCGCAATAATTTTTGAAAATTTTGCAATTAGTTGAAAAATGATGGGCAGTACTAAATATTATGAATTATATTGTTTAATTCTGTTAAACTTGAACTCATTCAATTCCAATAACATAGATTTACATTTCATTACAGTCCAGACATTCAATCCAATACTTTTTATATATTTCTTTGTTTCTTTTCTTTTTTTTCCCTCAAATGTTCGGCTAAAATGGGCTAAAGGAATTGAGATCTAAAAAAATTCTAGAATTATGAAAGTATCAAAGTAATAGATGACCATAGCTAATAAAGTACTTAAGTATGCTTTAATCATTTAGTTACTTTAGTCTTTTCATTCCTAAAATAATTGATTTCTCTAGTAATTGACTACCTAAGTTATTGACCATTTCGGAGCCTTAACTACCAAAAGGATTTTTTTTTTTAATCACTTAAATCCGTACACTGCTAACTTCGCTGTCTCAACTATTGACTTCAGTACACCTGCTGTATCCACCCATGCATTAACACTTTGCCTACCATCATGGGGCTTAATGGGTCATTTAGTAAACAGTCAAACAACAGCACAGCATTTTGACTTGCTGGTATCACACCTACATGGAAACAGCGGAAATAAAGTCAATCTCAGAGTGGCCTGCGGTCTCTTTGCTTCATTTCCCTCCTCTGCTCTTGTGGGAAGGATGACAGATTTTCACTGTCCTCCTGTCGCTATTACAGACCAGTCTTCTAATGATTGTGAACCACACTGGCCGTGGATGGCAACTGGGAAGCTTATAATGGGCCTCGAGGGATAGCGAGGGTCCCTGGCACCTTCTGCTAACTCTTCTCTTTATCCACTTAACTGGAAGGAAGTTGAGATATCTTCAATAGCTGAACTCGGTTACTTGCCGCCTTTGGGTTTCTCAGAAGGTATCAGTCCGGAGCATTTGATGCTTTATTTTCCATGATTCATAAAACTTTTACAAAAGTTATCCCTTTCAAAGTTACAGTTCAAATGTTTTGAAACACCTTCAAATTTAGTCTGTCTCACATTCAGAGGTCAACAAATTCAAGCTACGCACTCTCGAAAATGCACAGCTGTCAATGGAAAGTCATTTCAGATCATAAAGCTAAAGGTGAATATATCAACATGTGCAAAACTATCATTTTAGTTATGTTTTTCAGAGAGCTAAAAGGTGTTCCCAAGCTTTTGAATATGCTGTATTTTTCTACTACAAAGTCACTGGCTCCTTATTATTACAATTTAAAGCCCATATTATTATTTCTTTAGATTGATATACAGCTCCTGTAGGGAAACTGATGGACATTTAATGGCAGATGTTCCTTTGTTTGAACTTAAAAAAATTGTGGGTATTCAATTGCCACTAGGATTATGCCCCCCAAAAAAAGCGTATAATAACTGAATATATATATATATATATATATATATATATATATATATATATATATATATATATATATATATATATATATATATATATATATATATATATATATATATATATATATATATGCCCCCCAAAAAAAGCGTATAATAACTGAATATATATATATATATATATATATATATATATATATATATATATATATATATATATATATATATATATATATATATATATATATATATATATATATATATATGTATATATATATATATATATATATATATATGTATATATGTATATATATATATATATATATATATATATATATATATATATATATATATATATATATATATATATATATATTTTTTTTTTTTTTTTTTGTCTTTGTCTTAGTCATTTTTCAATATTCTTGAAAGGAAGAAAAAACTAAATTTTTTGAACTGACATTCTTTTCTTTCATTCATTTTTTTTTCAACAAAAAATTGATCACATGTCGAAAAGTAAACAGAAAAAGATTCCATAAAAGTGTGCTCTAAAAATTGTGTTTTTTCCTGATTTCCAAAACCATTGAAAAATGACTCAGGCAATAATGTTATGTGGCAAACAATGTTGTTTTAAGATCGAAAATCTTATATCAGCCTTTAAATGTTCAAATGCTTGCTTAGGTTAGGCAAAAAAATGCAAAAAAAAATATAGTTACACCGCAAAAGGTGAACCATATAGTGAGGGAACACTATATTTTCTATTAGTGTGTCACGAAACTTTTTTTGTCCTTCTTGGGCGATATTTGTGCTATATATTTATTTTGTAATATTTTTTCCATTAACAACAGAGTATATAGTTCTTAAATGAATGTAAACAAGCAGCATTTTATTTCATCTGCTTATAATGCATTTATATGGAAACTGTTTAGCACTGCCTCAGTAGCACATCAATAAAAATCTTTTAGCTCTTTTTAATAGTCTTCCGGCTTTGATCATAAGTGAAAAAAATCCCTTTCCTCACTTGTAGATAAAGAAAAAAGACTGTACAGATAAATACATTCCATGAGCCAGTATACAGTACAGCAAGCTGCTTCGTGTTTCTGTTCAAGATGCTTTTACCCTCAAGTTAGTCAATAATGTAGTTAATTGATCAGTTAAAAAGCCAGTAGTGGCGTGATAAAAAGATAGAGCAAACTCCAATGTCTCCATGCATTGATTGTACACAGAAGCGATAAAGCTTTGGCTCCTCGGGAAAGCCTGCTACAGTTGGGGCTTTTCCCGTCATCATCCATGCTTGAAAAAAAAATATTTCAAGTTATTGAAGTAGTAAGAGGTACTACGATGTTTACGAGACAATGCGCTGCCTGTTAGGCCATGCTATCAAAGTCAAAATCAACGTTGTGAGGAAGTCAGCCAATCCTTCAAAATAAATTGTACCTATATGGTGTCAGTAACATATGACACAAAGGGCATTGCTTTTATTTTGAAATTCTTTTCCGGAAGCTTATTCACAACAACACTCAACCAACTTGATCATCTTCGGTTCCCAGAGTGAGCAGCCGCCGTTGTTAGCAACCACGGTGCTGGTTTGAAATCAATTACGTTCAAACAGCGCAGCTTGGAAATGAAGTTCAAGCTGTCAGTATAACAACTAAGCGACAAGTGACTTTCTTTTTTTTTTTTTCAATAACTCTTTTTTTTTTTGATTGACATTTGATTTTCGGCTGAGTTTTTTTTGTTTGTTTTTAGTGTACATCATTCCTCCTCTTTCACACCCACTTTTTCCACTTTAACATTCACATCCTGTCTATCACATCATCCTTTTTTTATATAAGTGTGTGGGCAGGAAATGTTTTCAGTCAGTCAAGCAGAGCGCTCATCGATGTCACTCAGTAATATTTACAGGTTTAAGAACTAGGTGCACACATGACGCAGCGCATCATAAGATGACTAGTCAAATTTGGTGATAATTTGAGATTTTTAAATGCACGTTATGGCTATAAAAAATGTGGTAGCTTTTTGGTACGCATGCATTTTATATTTTGGTCAACAGTGCTGATGGGCTGCATATTACTAATTTAATAACAGAGACTGATGGTCAACGAAATTTTGAATGTAGGCTGCAATTGGCCGAATGCAAGTGTCCATGCGCATGTGGCAAAGACACTCTACAAGTCCCATTAATGATCCAGGCTAAACTTAGCTACTCACCAAAATATATATATTTTTTCAATACAGTTGCAGGGTGATGACAATTTGAGGCAACCTTTATGGAGATCTACTTCCTGTATTCTAAATGTTTTCCATCACAAACAGTTTTGAGTAAATTGTTTTTTTTTTTTTTTTACATTGCCAGGGGTGGGCGAAACAAATCTTAAATTTTTTATTTTTGGTGAGTATTTTATTTTTGAAAAAGTTGAAGTTTGGGTAAGTGATATTATTTTTGAATTGGTGGGAAAAACTGGAACGCTTGAAGTTGGAACTGCTAGAATCTGCTATTGTGTGGTGAATTTATGGGTGAAAATGTGTAAAGTTGACGAAACTAAATCGAAGCTCACGTATGGAAAGCTCGCTGGTGAGAATCGTGCGAATTGGTGATGTTTTTTTTTTCCTTAGATTTGGTCTCCAGAAACGTTCATTTTTAAAGCATATCGTAAAAACTCAAGACGTCGGGTAAATGACTTTTTCGAAATGAGTTTGTTGAATGAGGCTTTCCAACTGCTGAACTGCAAGGAATGAACTTTTTTATACAAAAATGTACTGGTGTATAAATGTAAAGCAATTGGACGCTCGCGTGCACGCGCCTGTTTGTATTGTGCGCGTGCCGTGGAGCTTCGAGTAGCGTGGACGTCACATGGTTATCATCACATCACGGCTTCCATCAAGTGGCGCTCCTCATCTCTTCTCTCACTTTTCCTACACTTTTGACTTTCGCTGTGACTTTTACGCAACTCGAAGTAACTTACTTGGATCTGTTCGGTTCTTTACCGATGTAGATCCGCGCACGGCGCGCTCCCGGGAACCCAGTGGCGGACTTCCCCTGCCGGAGGCGGAGAAATGCCCCGGGCGGGATGTGCTCCAGTCGCAAAATCCTGTGGAGCCTTCTCCTCCTGTCGGTGGTGGAGGTGGGCCTGGGCGTGGCGAGCATCGTGCTCGGAGCCGTGGGCATCAGCTGGGTTCGGGGGGAGTACAAGCCGCAGCAAGGCGACGCTTCGCCGGTGTGGAGCGGACTCTGTGTACGTGACTTCATTTCTTACTTTTTTTTTTTTTTTTCAGTGAGAGGGCTACGAATCATGAGATGTACTGTGCATATTTTCGTTTCCACGTGAAAAACACAGACAGGATGGTGACATCGTCCTCGGAGTTGTCATGTTCTAGCAGGCGTATTTTTGTTACAATTTTTGGCAAGGGTTTTGCTTTTTTGCTCTTTTTAAAATTGATTGACAGTACTGGCCAAGAGTTTGGAAACACCGTTAAATTCCGCATTTCATTGTCGTTATTTGTTGTTGATTAATACTTAATTCGTCAATATTATGAAAAAATATTGATGGAGTTCTTTGGTAAAGACAAAACAGTTAACAGTTTTTTTGTCCCCTGATAGCTTAATGATGTGGATAATGTTTAATAAATAAATTATCTATCTATCTATCTATCTATCTATCTATCTATCTATCTATCTATCTATCTATCTATCTATCTATCTATCTATCTATCTATCTATCTATCTATCTATCTATCTATCTATCATCATATGTCTGTCATTTTAAGCATTTTACTGTGATATAGTGGGGTTTTGGGTCCGGCCTTATAGTGTGAAGTATTATAATGTATGCCTTAAATGCAGTCTTCTCCCTTTGGTACATTGTGAATTGATTCTAAGAGAAATTAGATAGACTTGTATTCAGTGTCTGTGTTTGAGGGAGCTAAAACAACAAATCCATTCCACCAAATGACTTGAGCCGAAGTTATTTGCTTTCCCACTATCTCCTTTTTTCACCACTAAAAATTGATTCTCGGGAGGTGGGAAAATGCTCCATTATCTTCATTATGGTGTACTTCCGTGTGTCTGTACAAAGGGTGGAATATTTTATTTATTTATGTATTCATGAATCTGCATTTTTCTTGCATTGTTTCACCCTCACTGTTATTTTGGCAAGGGTATGCAGAAGGGAGAGTAGCTGTCAGCATGAGCCAAGAAACCTCCTGCTGTTGATTGGCTAAGATAGAGTAAACTGACTCAGAGCGGGTCACTTTGCTTGATTATGGTTGCGTTTTTCCCTCTACAAAACTCATTTGACTGCTTTCAGCATTTAACGAGGGCAAGAAGACAGTGAACCTAAAAAGGCTTTCTGTTCGATGATGCTCATTGACTGCCATTTATAATTTAAAAAAAGTCCCATATAAGAAATCATGAGCATGTGAGTATTTTGTCTGTATGTGCCCTTTGATTGGATGGTGACCAGCATCAAAATAGCATATGAAAATAGCATGTATGTTATTTCTCTTTTTCAGTTTCTGCTCTGCGGGATGTGTGGGGTGTTATGTGCTCGAAAGAGGACCGGCCTTACTGTGAGTACACTAATGCTTTATTTTGATATTCATACTGTCTTATACCCCCTTCTACAGTGCCCAATGGAGCAAACGTGCTGCAATTGGCAGAAGACTACAAACATGAATAAGACACACAAAAAAAAATGCAAACACATTGTCAAAATGCAGCAAAAAAAAAAAAAAAAATTTCAATGGATGGGGAAAAGAGTATATAGTGGTACTGCAACATCAGTAAAATTACTTGTCACAAATATAAGAATTGAAGTTAAGAGATTCATAAAGGAAGAGTTGAAGGGGTGGGAATAAACCTATTCTCGTGCTCTCTCACTCTCTCGCTTTTTTTTTTAGTAAGTACCTTTTTTTTTGTTGCACCCCTGCAGTGTGACTGACTTATCACTGGTTTTCGGTCCCACAACCTTGCGCATAGGTGTCAAATTCCAGTCCTTGAGGGCCGGCATCCTGCATGTTTTCCAGTTTTCTTTTCCCAACACACCTGATTCAAATGGTCAGCTTATTGACAAGCTCTGCAGGAGCTTGAGAATGACCCTAATCATTTGGATCAGGTGTGTTTGAGAGAGGTTTGAAAACATGCCGGCCCTCTAGGACTGGAGTTCAATACATGTGCACTAGTGGCATCACTTCCTTTGGATGGTGTCAACTTGCAGCATATTTTGTCACTGCAGCTGTTTTGAGTGCTTTTTTAAACATTTATTTGCATTTCTGTTGTTTAAAAATTGCATCTGTATAATTTTTTGCGATTGCATATTTTTCAGTGTTTTTATTTAAATGTGTTTGCATTTTTAATTTTGCAGCTGTTTGTGCGTGGGTTTTTTTTGTCGTTTGTAATCTTGCCTCAAATTTGTTGTGATTGCGTTTTTCTGCTACGCTCCATTTTGTGTTTGGATTTCCAGTTTGTTTTTCCTCATTCTCATCTTCGTAGTGTTCTGTCGGTTTGGCCCCTTTGGCCACCTTACATTTGTCTTTAGATGGAGCCTATTTTTGTTGCGGCAAACAGGAAGAGGACTCCAGCAGCTTGACACATGGGGAGCCTTGATTATTATTTAATGCTTTTAACCCATTTGTGTCTCTTGCTTCTTCACCTGCTATTACACTTAATTTTTGCCCTTTTTTTTCTAACAATACTACCTTTGAAGAACCTCTTTTTTTGACACTTTGGCATGTTATGCTGTATATTGATTACCCTATAGTATGTTGTTATGTCTGGAGTGTACAGTGGGCTCTGTGAAGGACGTCTGAGGAAAGCGGAGGCGGCAAGCAGTCACCTCTCCTCTTCTCTTTCTGTGTCTCTTTCAAGTCCTCGTCTTTCCTCACTGGATGTGTTCTTGTCTGGCTAATGATGGATCAATGTCAGCACATTGGAAAAGAGACCTTTGCTTCACCCTGTACTCACCTTCACTTATTGCCTCTTTCTCCATCTCTCACCGCCACCCGCGTCTTCATCGCTGCACCCGTCCCTCTGCTTTCAATATTCTTTCTGTGCTCATCTCTTTTCTTGCCCTCCCTCGCTTCATGCCTTCGGGCCAATGATCGCATTAGCTTAGTTTGGTTCAGGAGACCTGCCAGGCACTTTGAATGGTAATGGCTGAAATTGGAGATGTCCTTTTCAATGTGGTTGAAGGCAATGAAGGCACCTCTGCTCACTCCAAAGAGACAGAAGACAATACTCAGTAAATCAGCGTCACATGATTATTTGACTTGTTGCTGGGATTCAGAGGTAGCCCTATGCACAATGCACAATGTATTCTTTTTTTGATGTGCAATTGACATTCATCATTATCACAACTAGAAAGTATTTCAGGGGAATTGTGTGTGAATGCTGAAATGCTGAGTTGAAAAAAAAACAGACATGGAATGAGGTAAGGTATTTTATCAACAATATGTTGATAAAAATGTGAATGCTACTGAATGATAGAAAAATATTGAAAGATATTCATTTTTGTGAAACAATATTAAAATATTTTGGCAAAAATCTGATAGACATTGGTGGAAAAATGTGGAATGCTACTTAATGATATGTACTAATATAGAAAAATATGGATTTATGTGGAAGTATATTGAATTATACTGAATTATGCAGAAATTCAAATCCAGCTCGCTTTGGCCTACCTGTGTAGAGTTTTCATGTTCTCCCTGAGCCTGCGTGGTTTTTCTCCGGCTTCCTCCCACACTACCCCCCAAAAAACATGCATGGCAGGTGTATTGGACACTAAATTATCCTTAGGTGTGATTGGGTGCGTGAATGGTTGTTTGTCCCTCTATGCTTTGTGATTGGCTGGCAACCACTTCGGATTGTTCCCCGCGTACTGCCCTTTGACAGCTGGTATGGGCACCAGCAAGCCTGCGGCCCTCCTAAGGATAAGTGGCTCTAGAAAATGGATGGATGGATGGATGGATGGGTATTGAAAAGGTGTGTAATTATTTAAAATTATATTGAAAGATGTGGAATGATGTGGAAAGATCTTGGTGTGAAATGTGCTATGAAACATGGATTTCTTTGTATTTGGGAATTGTGAGAATGTTGAAAACCATTCCTTGAGTGAATTGTCTGAACTGAACATTTGACATTTTGAATGGGAATGATGTGAATCTTGAATGTTTTATTGAAAATGAATGGGAATTTTATTGCGTGGAAAATGTGAAATTGTGATCAATCTGTAATATAAAACACATATTGTGTTATTTTTTTCTTCAATATTGCACCTTTGGTGTGTAATCAACATTTCTATGATAAACAAGGTCATTGTTTGGATTTGTTTTTCTTCAATTCATCTTTATTGTTTCCTCAGATGATTTTATTCTCAGCGTGCTGCATCTGTGGTCTGATTGGTGGCATCCTCAACTTCCAGTTTGTCCGTGCGCTCAGTAAACGACCAGACTCCATGCAATCTATCCACCTTGCTGCCATGACACTGGCCTGCCTGGGTAAACTGGACACATAGGCGGACAACTCAGATGACCAAATGATATACGGCTTACATTTTTCCATCTTGTCTATAGGTATCTCTTCATGTACGCTATCCACGTGGCTCACCTGTCGTCTGGCGAGCTCTGAGCAACAGAGAATGTTCTTGGAACGGGAGCACTCCCTGCACCATTCACATGAAATGACAGAGAAGGTAGCAAAAAAAAAAAAAAAAAAAAGACTTCAATATCCTATTGATGTACCGCCTGTGTTTTCAAAACAGGATGTCCTGGACAGCTCCAGTAACGGTATTCCTCAGATCTCCTACAACGGACACAGCGGTGCGTCACCATGACGACAACTTGAATCACTCTTTGTGCTATAGAACGCATAGCTGTCCTGCAGGCTGCAAATGCTTTGACATACAACAATATTCATCACAGGAGGGACTGCAGACAGTGAAGTGGGATTTTTATTTATGCATTTTTTAAGCATCGATGGACTGACCAAAGGGGATGAATTGATATTGTAGCCTGAAAATAAGGAGCAGAATGATTTAACTCGTTTTTTATGCTGCCTCAAAACCAGTTATTTAAGCTTTTTGCGGAGAGTGGGTTTGTTGGAGGCTCGTTAGGAGACAGTAAAATTTTGGAATGTGAAATTAAATTACAGTAAGGCACATTAGACTGCTTTGTACAATGTCCGTAACATTACGTACACCTACTGTATCACGTGATTAATTGAAACATTTCATAATTTGTTTCTTTAACATTACATATTACAATCAAACCAACTAAAATTATATTGATATCAATTAGGTTTGAATCAGCATTCTGAAAAGTATGAGAATGTTTATTTTTGAAGATTTTCTGT
Source organism: Hippichthys cyanospilos (assembly GCF_059441005.1). Lineage (NCBI taxonomy): Eukaryota > Metazoa > Chordata > Actinopteri > Syngnathiformes > Syngnathidae > Hippichthys > Hippichthys cyanospilos. The sequence goes on along the minus strand of NC_142389.1, from coordinate 8,301,575 downwards.
TGCTTTGTTGAGCCAAGGAAATACATGAACTTTTTTTTTTATTCTTATTTGTATGCACCACTAGTATTAACACCCCACAATAAGCTGATGATCCTATTCTTAAATGAATACCAGCTTGGCGGTCCAAACACTGAAATGTTATCCTCAAGTAATAAATTTGATCTCTGCATTTGAGATAATGTTGGATAAGTATAAGCTAGTGCAGGTGTACCTAATGAAATGACTATGATAGACGGTAAGCACAACCTATTTTTCTATATGCTTCAATAAAAGTCTAATACAGCATCTGGAATGAAAAAATACACGTGTGTGTGTGTGTGAGAGGGATCTTATTGTAGTACCACAGGTGAAAAAAACAGATTCAATGAGGATCCGTTGGTGAACCGCGAGTCAGCGCTCCCCTTGAATCGACCTTATGTAACATTGGTGCAGCTTACACTGAGCATGGTGGCTAATTACAGCATGCACAAGTTACTGAGTGATCATTTGTGGTTTAGACTTTCAGAAATGATACTTTCTGAATTACAACATCAGTTGTTTCACTGTATAAATTGATACAATATATTTCTAAAAATTAAATATGGAAAGGACTATGAGAGAATTTGCGTCCCCTATATAGTGAGCGGTTTGGATTCCTGGTCTTCATCCACCGGGTTGAAGCTCCCAGTCTGGGAAATTTGTGGTTACTGAAGTTTTAGTCAGAATTACGGTAAGAGCAGGATCACTTCCCGTGTAGGGATGAGAACACCCACATCACTTTGGGTAACAAAAACATGTTTATTTTCATCCAATTGCCTTTTAGTAGTGTTCATCACAACTGTCCTTTATACATGTATTGGAGACTGAAATTTTTTCTTTAACATTCCTGTGTTGGACCTAATTAGATTGCGACCATTAGTCTAATATTTTAGTTGATTACTAAAAGAATGTTGGGCAGAACTAGGGATGGGTGAGTACCAAAACCATGTGACAATATCAAGCCAAAAAGGCCTTATTTTAAAGGTAAAGGGTACTTATGGAGATTGCTAATACCAGACAGAGATACTTAAAGTGAACATAATTTCAAATTTTTTTTTCCCCAACAATATGTTCTATGTACCACCACTTTAGTCTATACCACAGCATTCTGATTAATAACGGCACACATGTTTTCTGAGTTAGGTTATGTGACGTTCAAAAGCTGAGCCGTAATTGGTTGTGACCTGAACCTTGAGCAACTGCGATGTCATTTTCAGTCAACAGGAAGAATAGTAAAATGGATTTTTAAGAAATGGTTGATTTGACTGCTTAATTAATTTTACAAAAACGTATAATTAGTTACACCACTGTCTTTCGATTAAGGAGGCTGCATATATCATGTTATTGTAAAGAAAAATTTGGGGTTGATTTTCCCTTTGAAGTAAAAAAAAAAAAAAGTCCTGCTCTGCAATTTGATACATTTCTGAACTATTATTTGTATCAGAAAAAAATATTTTGCACACATTTTCTTCACTTTATTGATTGTTATTTTGTATATCAAAATACTAGTTTTATTAAGACTCAGAAATGTTGAGTTCTCAAAGAACGAATTTTTGTACCAGTTTGGGGCTGGGAAATATTGATTTATTTATTGTCTGACTATGCGACGTATAAACAAATCATATTGGACATCATCTTGAAATATATCTATGTATCCTTTTTTTTGTTGCGTTTCTGTTATTTTTATCTCCCCGATCGGTTTTTATTATACATCCTCACCAGTAGAGGACAATCTAAACATGAATTGAATGTTACCCAACGCGGAAGTTGCCTCATTGAATTTCCGGTGTTCCTTCGCAATATGGCGAACATGGAGCATGCCGAGGGCGACCAAAAACACGTGAAAATGTCGAGCGAAACCCCAGATACTTGCCCTCAAAAGCCAGCGATTGAGGCGTCCTCTATCAAACTGGAAGTTTTGGCTGAGGTTCCCTGCATTATCCCGTCTTTTGCCGCCGCATCCGAACTTGTGTCAGCGCCTTACTCGTGTCTGGTGATGAACACACGTCGAAGACACGTCGTCCTGCCGCCAATGTACCTGAACAAGAAGAGGACAGCAATACGAGAGGAGCTGCAGGCCGAGTTGCTCAAGTTCTCACCGAGGTGACCTCATAATTTCAATATTCTGGTTATTATTCGTTTGTGTGTGACGTCAGACTTTTTCCTAATCTACAGTAACTTGTGAAATTTGGGCAACAGTTGTGAGCGTTTGATAAGACTGTGTTAACAGTCCAAAACCTCACTTACAGAAGGAAACATATTTTTTGAGACACATTGTAAATTTATGTTTTGACCATGTGGAATTTCATGCTCCCTTTTGCAGCCTGCAAGGTGTCCCTCTCGCTTATGACAATATACAGGTTGTACGCCGCCATGGAGATATTTATGATGACATCGGCTACATCCACATGGACATACAAGCGAACTTTATTATATTTCAACCTAAACAAGGAGATATATTGCTGGTGAGTTGCAATTAATCAAATTGAAAATGACATTGCAATATCATAAAATGCAGTTTCTAAAATCACAAGTGCTACTATTTGGGGGGGAAATAACTTCTTTTTGGTCACTGTTTTTTGTTTCTTTATGTGCTTAGTACTTCATAAGGGCAGTCAAAGTTTTTACATATTGTTTCATGAAACATTACAGGTGATATTGTGTATTGTCCTAATCAGATTTATGACTAACTGATTTAGGATCACACCACACTTGTTTGGTAAATGTGATGTTTTGTCATGTTTGGAACTAGTTAAGACCTGTCACATGGGTCTGGCAGAGTCATCCATTTTGAGAAAAAGCAGACACTCTTCCGCTTCCCACAGAATAAGGCTACACTGCTGTGTATGTAGTACATAAATGCTTATTTTCAATGCCTTTCATATTAAATGATGTATTATGTACCGTTTGCATCATTCACTGCCATCGGTGGCTATATAAGTAAAAAATCTGTTGTAATTGGTCTTGCAATGAATTAGTTAATCTACCATAAACAAATACTCTGGAATAAGACCTTGAAAAAAAATGGATGCAGCCTTAAGGGTAAAATGTATTTTTCCAAGTCATTTATGCCAATTTGCTTTTGCCTTTTCTCTTAGTAGAAAAATTGCAAGAACGTCATACGACTTGTGTTTTGACCTCCAGGGGAAGGTGAATAAACTGGGTGTGAGTCACGTGGGCTGCCTGGTCCACGGCTGCTTTAATGCCAGCATTCCTAAGCCCAACCTGGTATCTGTGGATACCTGGAGGGATGCTGGACCCAGAATCGGAACTGAACTAGAGTTTGAAGTGAATGCACTCGATGCTGACTCTGCGGGCGTGCTGCTTATAAGAGGAAGGCTGAGCAGAGCCAGGTATGTACAAACAGGATGTCAATATGTTTTTTTTTTATTTTTTTATAATTATTGTTTTTTAGAATTCATGATGCACTTGTTTACTCCATCGAGTCATTGAATGGATTTTTAGGGCATTTTGTGATGGCGTATTTATCCAACTTGACTGACTTATTTTGCAGTTCTAATAGGCATTAGGTGTTATCAGATTGTGATGGTATAATAACTTGAAGCAAAATTTCACACCATCATGGTATTGAAATTAGGTCTAAAATACTTAATTTTCAAATATTTTGTTTAAATAGCTTATTTTTCCCATTAAACGGTTGTTACAATAATATTCATCATGCTAAATGAAAATACTTTTGTAAAAAAAAAAAATCAAAACATACCTCAAGTGAGCAAAACAATAGCTCAACAATAAGTGTATACTGCAGATGAATTATTTCTGTTTGAACACATCGAATTTGAAATGACACATGTGCACATTCTATAAAAGAAGTATACATTTACAGCACAACACTAAAAATATATTGATTTGAGATAAAATGACTACTCACTATTATCATTAGTACAGTGTGAATATTTGATACACTTGGGCGTTTATTGTCTGCACACACACACACACACACACACACACATGAATGCACACATGTGCATGCGCACTCATTCTGTCTCACTCTCTAACTTATAGCGTACTTGCGATGTTCATATGAAGACTGCATTATGTCAGTATAACAACAATATATTGAATTTGTCAGTGATGAGTGGTTCTTTTGTAAATGAGAAATATCTTGTCTTTCAATCTTTTTAGTTGTGCTAGTTTTTCAGAGATTATTTGATACTGCAATTTCATGTGAAATGACAATTTAGCTTGTTCTAGCTTTTTATTTATTATATATATGCATTTTATTTTGATAGTAAAAAAAAAAGTCAAACTACGCTTCAAAATAAAATGTGGGAAATCAAGTAATTTATGAAACGAACAGCATTGGGAGGATTTTATTTTGAAAATTTCCCCAGAAGCGTGGTTGTGACAACGATCTAATTATCATTTACTAAATCATTGCCCCACAATTAGGCTCACCGCGATGTGCATTTATGTAAAAGAAGATATGTTATTTTCCCCCTCGATTGACTTTATTTTTTCTGCAAGATTGAAACAAAAACGTTAGATGAAGTTGTTAATAATGTTCCTAAGTCGTCAGGTTTTGTTGAATAAGAGTAGATAGACAATGATTCATATTTTGATGTTTAAAAAAAAAAAAGACGTTGATTTGAAAGTATGCATCTCGGATAAAAGTATGCCTTGGACGCAGGAAAACGGATCCAAACAATTGATTGTGTCAATTAATACAAACCCTTTTCAAGGAAATAAAATAAAAACCGTTTGTGCACATCAGGGTTCAGGAATTGTTGGCGTTTGCCGACGGCTGCGATTCGGGTATCACCGTCGATCAAGCCAACCCCGAGGGCGGCAACCCGGGTATCACCGTCGACCAAGCCGAACAAAAAGAGCCAGAATCTTTCGCGGAACCGAGCGAGGAGTCTGTTGTCGAAGACTCCACCAAGAAGAAAAAGAAGAAAAAGAAAAAGGATAAAATCAAAGAAGAAGTGGACAGCGACGGTGGCAACACGGTCCAGTTGAATGGAGCGGAGAACGACATAAATGGTGGGAAAAAGAAGAAGAAGAAGAAAAAAGAAACGAGGACAAAAGAAGAAGAGGAGCCAGTGCCGCTCTCTGTTGTGGAGGTTCACGCTAGTGACTCCAGCGGTTATCTCAGCGACAAGCCGAAAAAGAAGAGGAAACGAGAAAAAGAGGAAAAACTCATTGCAAGCGTTAGTCAAGATTCTGAAGAACCCAAACCAAAGAAAAAGAAGAGAAAAAGTGATCTTGCTTAAAAAATGACTGATCTGATTCAGAAAGTCACTCTTCAATGCCTTAAAAAAAAAAAAGAACCTTCGGCAATCTGAAGTTGCCAGTCTTGGCCAGATGAGGGCGCAAAACTGCCTCACAAAGCAGTAGCAGGAGCCTCCTCATCCCTGACGTCACCATCGTTGTCCTTTCCAACTCCACAAAGTTGGCAACTGAGGAAACATTTGATAAGGACTACAGGAAAAATAACAATGTTTCATATCAAGGGCACCAAATGTGTTGTAATTATAAACCTAAAGAATATGTTGAATAAAATCTATTGTTTTAAACAATTTTCTTCCTCATTTTTGAGAACTGCACAGATATATGCCCAGACATTTTGTAATCGCTACTACAAATATTTCATGATTCATTCGCCGGAAAATTGCGTCACTGATGACAATGCTGATCAGTATGCATTTAATGTTCTGCAAAGGAGTCACAATAGCAGCATTCAGCTTGTCAGTTGCTTATTTTCTAAATCATTTGCTCTTAATTTGAAAAGAATGTCACAGCATTAAGAAGCATTATATTGCTGAATCCCCATTGAAATTTCATGTTTCCCCTAAAGTTTGTTTACTACAATGCAACAAATGTGTCTTATTTTAGAAAGTGGGGTCAAATATTGGGTCACTCCTTTTTTTTGACCAATAATTCGATCATTTTTACCCAACGGTTTTTAATGGCATCAACTGCTTTTTGATGGTGTTTTATGCTGACCAATGAGTGTCAAGTGATGAAGCGTCGAAAGACAACCTAAAGAGCTTGGTGTGTTTTCTTTTCCTCCCACCTCCCCATGCACACAAATCCTGCCTTTCAGTGGGGAGTCTTAATTAGTGGTGAGGTGCAAAAAGCCACACAGCTTATCAGGAGTTGTCTAAAGAGGAAAGATAAGACGATGCGATTAAATGGTCACATCTGATCATCTGTTTCTTTTAGCGCTTTATTGCTTGGCTGGATATTAGTAGACATTTGTTGGTTTTCAAACATTACACTTAATGAATTATAAAAGTAAACTTTTTTTTTAACATGTTCTTGTCTAAAGACAACAGGTTAATATTGTGTTCATGAAATATAAATTAAGCATTTAAAAAAAAAAATGTTTTTATCCATTTCGAGGTGGCCATTTTGTCACTTGCACATATTTGCATTGATAATCAATCACATATATATATATATATATATATATATATATATATATATATATATATATATATATACACACACACACAATTTCATACCTCCAATGCATATTGTGGTTACAAACATAAATTTTTAACACAGTTATGGTAGTTATATTGCATATTTTCATTAATAATCAAGGGACTACTATAATCTAATGATTTGTTCCCTCATGACCTCCTTCACCCTCTTGCCTGATCTCCACTCTGGCCTGTGTGCACCTGCACCTTAAGCACCCCTCCATCGCCGCCCATCCGTCTTGTCATCCCCGCTATCTCACCCCAATGGAGACTCCCCCTTTTCCTCCCCTTCGCTCCCCCTTCAAGATTTCCCTCTCCTCCTACTTGTTCCCCTGATTTATTGGAGGCGGAGTGCAGTTCACACGCATTCCACTCCAGACTCCCCTCCTGCCACTGGACCCTCATATCTAAGCATGCTCGTTTATCTTCATGATCCTCTGATGGCCAGAAGAAGAAGACGAAGGAGGAGGAGGTGGTGGAAGGAGTGTTGTTTTTGTTCTTGAACAGTCCAGACAATCTTTCCCTCACACCTAACCCGTCTGCGTGCGTCGAAGTTGGCCGTGTGTCCATCTCCCGTGTCAAAAATTTCCATGCCCGGCGGGGTCCTTCAGGAGAAGCTTCCTCGCCGGAGAACACACACACAGGCGGAAGGAAACCAGTGCCACACACTCGCACAACTCATCCCAGACCCGCAATCCGCAAATCTCCATCCTTCGGCCCGGATAATTAGTTCTGCGGTCGAGCCCTCAGCTCGGTCCCAGAGCCCCAAATGGCAGCAGGTCATAAAGCTTAAGTGTTCCACCAGTCAGAGCTGTGCAACCGCGGCCATTAATCGTCCAACGCGACCCTGGCGAGGGTTGAATCGTATCAAAGCGTCTCGCTCGCTGTCGCTTTGACATCCATGAAATCCCTTTATGGCCCTTTCAAAGGTATTTCTGGGAGATTTTTAGCACCTCTGCTTTGCATCAACCTTATTTTAATGTGCATCTCAGCCCCTCAGGTAGGCAAATATCCACGCGTACTCCGGTTCCACGTTCTCATGGGTTCAATGTCCACATATACTGTTAACCCTGAAAGTAAATGTTACTTGTGCTTGTGGGTCTGGATTCCGATAGATTGTTTGGTTACCAGGGTGACCAAGGAATCGATTTGGTGTTTCTTTTTTTACTCTAGAATAGCACATGCAGTTTGGAAAAATCTCCAAAGACATCTCTTAAGTCAAAGAATTTTGTTTTTGGAAAAATAGATCATGAACCTATGAATTCAAACGCGCCTGAGATTGCTAAAGCTAGCTCAGGTTTTCACAACCAATCAGAGAACAGAAAAGGCCGACACCCTCCTAAGGCAGTAATACGCAAACTAATAGAATATGAGTTGTATATACCAGCTCTACTGATTCTGAAATTTGGGCTCAAAGCTGATTGGCCAGACAAACAGAAAAAACAGAAAATTCCAACCACACTCCACATTGACTTGCTAGAAGCAGTATCGCCAAGAACACCACTGAAATGAAGAGAATCGACTGTGATCTCAATGTAAAGTGATGCCATCAACTTTCAGTTGTAAATTGAAAGTTGTTCAATTTACTAATTGTAAATTTTGATTTGCAGTGATTAACCTTTTACACTTGTGTAGCAGTAAAGACTTGCATACGATCAACTCATTTCCACGTTCATATGCCTGTCTATAATTCTCATCTGCCTTGCTTCATGAAAGGGTGAGTACATGTATTTTGCTCCAATATATAGCTTAGACCAGCAGTTCTCAATTATATGGGTGCACATGAGATTTTAACTGTTTAGCAGCAAATTATGCGTTTTAAACCATCGCAAAACATTACATGTTTCTTTTCAAATTGGAAGCAAATTCATTGGAACATGATTTTTTTTTCCACATTTATCATTCTTATTGTTCATTATTTATTGTTCGTAATTTGTCATTATTGATAATTTGATATAATGATTCCTTTTCAAAATGTACAGTATATCTTTTGTCAGGTTTTATACGGATGTCGTCTGTGCTGCGATTTTCTGGCGGAAATACAACATGCTGTTACACAATCGACTATATTTTCTGTATTTACGACTACAATCATAGCTCCAATTTTTATTCATTCAGACACAAATGGCACCAAACTCTGTTTAAAGTATTTTATTATTAATAGTATTATTTTTTTTCCATTCAAAACAGCTTTGCACTGTTTGGTCAGTATGTGTCTTATTAAAAAGAAGAAATGGCATAAACCCCATTTAAATGAACCTTTGCATGTTCAAATGCTCAGTAATGGAGTAGAAACATTTCAATTATTTCCTATGGGAAAATGTCTTGCATAACAGAACAATCTTTACTTTCATTTTATTTATTTATTTTTGAGATTTTTGCTTTTGTTTGGGCAGTGACAAAATACCCCTAAGAGATTAAGAGAAGAGAGTTGACCAATATTTTATCTTCAAGATGAAAATACTCATTGTGACCTCTTAAATCCAGTGATCCGCATTGGGTGGAGTGTGCGTGTGTGTGTGTGCATGCGTGTGTGTGCGCGTCACCCTTTACAACTGGCCCATCCTAAGGAAAGAAAAGTTTCATTTCACAAGACAAATAATACTTGGACTGGAATCTCAAAAAGGCATTTGAATTGAAAAAATATAAAATAGTGCCAAAAAATGTCTCATAGAGGAAGCCAGATATAACAAGCTAAGTAAATATCTGGCTCAGCTTAATTAAACAAAACAAAACTAAAAGCGGTAAGATAAGAATGATTAATTAGATATCGCAAAGATATCCCGTGAATGATAGTTATGGACAAAGGAAATATATACCTACGATTATAACAGAGACATTGTCATCCATAAATTCCTTAGTCCCATTATGTTAGCACATATATCATGAGAGAAAAGTCAAATCCTCCCTCACCCCCCCTGGGATTACGGTGCACTCAATGGCATGGCCAAAAACTAAAAGGCGTTTGGACCGGGCAGCTTCCCCGCTGAGTTCCACGAACATTTTCCTCTTTGAGAGCCACAATGTTCAAAAAAAATGAAAGCTGCCTCACGCAGCCATGCTTATGCTACTTTTAAGATCCCTGCAAGATTATACTTTTGGCTACAGCGTCTTACACGGAACCGAGTCTTATCAATACACATTTAAGAAGACTATGACCCTTCTACATTCCTGTGTTAAATTAATAAATATAGAAACCTTAGTGGGCTAGTTTCACAAAAACTCCACACTGCTATGCAGCACTGTGAAATGAAGAAAGGCTTGGTATAATCAAGAGATAATCACCTTCGTCTAGACAGTTGTTCATAAATGCCAAGCCCGCAGAAAAGGACAAAGGGTACCAACTGTTTTTTTGCATTGTTTAATGTAATTAAACAAACACAGGCCACAACATTAACTCCCGGGAGTCCGGGGATTTTCACTCGCCCGACCATATTATCGCCTGACTTTGAAAGGGTCATAACTTTGCAGATATAAATGTATATTTACTTTGTTCAGTGGCATTTGCCACTAATACAATATAATAAACAATAATAATAAACAAATAATAAATATCCTTATTTCAATTTCATAAATATACAGCGGTGACGTTAGCTATTATCACATTTTTACAATTTTGTACATAAATGGGCGGGGGAGGCTATGCCACTTTTATGTACAAAAATTGTAAAAATGCGATAATAGCCAAAGTCACAATGCTGTATATTTATGAAATAGAAACAGGGATATTTATTATGTCATAATTTGAATATTTTGACTTTTGAAGACTTTTGCATTAGAGTCCAAGCTAAGCCAATCATCGAAGTCATTGAAAAGCTTGCAAACGTCGTAAGTTGGCCGCTTGCACCACCCAGTGGTTTTGGGGTGTCAACACAAAATTTTCTATTGTGCCCCGTTCGTGAGTTGCTGTTGAAAGGATTAATGTAAATGCATGATAAAACCTTGGGTTTTCAACAATATGTCCAATTTTGAATGGCAGTAAATGAGCCCGACATGGGCTAAATTTGACACCTATAGGGTGTACCTCTCGACTCCGTTTACAAGTGTTTAGAAGGGACAGCAGCGTGGCGCATCGAAAGTCATGTTTTGACAATCTTTGAAATATCTGAGCCTCTTAATTTTTTTGTATGCTTTTCCTTTGATATTGAAAAAAAATATTGCTAACAAAAACAGCTTTGTTGGTTCCACCCGAATTTTAAAGTTAAAGACAACTTGCAAATTTGGTATTTGTCATAATTAGCACTTCTCGGGCCACATAACATAAAGTGGTGGGCCAGCTTTGGCCCCCGGGCTTTGAGTTTGACACCTTAGAGTTAAGATTTCTCGATGGAACTCTGACAAGGTCAATTTCACTTCCACAATAATATGACAAGTCAATTTTGTCTCATCAGGTCCATCTTACACGTACGTATTGGGAGTTTGCATTTTAAAATTTGGCGTCTTTCCAAAGCTTGTCTTCGAAACGGCCGGGCTTCTTTAGAATAAATAAACAGTCGAGACAGCAGAGGAGGGGAGTGGGAAAGGTGTTGACATGTTGTTGGATGGTGGGTGGGACAGCAAAGGGATTTTAAGTGTGTTGGTGGAGAGTTTAGGCATCGGATTAAGACAGAGCGAGCGGGAGGAGGCGAGGGAGGGGTCGTTCCGAATGAGGGAGCCGCGGCTTGGCGAGCGGGCGGCGTCGAAGGAAGTGAGATGGAAGGTTGCTGGGTGTTGGAGTGGAGATATATGGTAGGCCCGTTGGCTTTTATCCAGCGACGTCCATGAACCACACACACTTGCATGAGCCCCACCTTTAACTGGCCACCCAGCTGTGTAAACATCCCGGGATTGGTGATTGGCTAACCGCCTTAGCCAATCAGAGGTGAGTGTGCTGTGAAAGGTGAGACAAGTCAACCAATGAGTCAGGTTGTGGGTGCACAGGGCAGGCGAGAAGGAAGAAGGGAAAGAAAGACTGATTGTGTTCATAATGACACGCTAAAGAAGTAGTGCTTTGGTCAAGAGTTAAACTCATCTCCATTACTCACTTCCTCGATTTCCCCTCCCTTTTTCATGTCTGACTCCAAATTCATTCTCCAAGAATGGCCTTCTTCAAGTTCACTGCATAATTCCCCGTACAGCTACACGCACCGTTTGTGTCATCCCTAATTTAATGACCCTGTATGATTATAAAGGGAATGCAAAAAGTGCTTGTGGGTGACCTCCAGCCAAAAACAACATTTCTGCACATTGCATGTTCAGTATGCACGCAAAGGGCCACACACATAGGAAGACTTGTTTGTGATGTATGCCAACTGTCTCTATTAGTAAACGTAGTAGTACTGTAATGAAAATGTATATTATCCCTGTTTTTGTATTTATTTTTTTGTATTGCAGTTGATTGGCCTGTCGTCTGTTAATGTGCAATGTCCAATTAAACAAAGATAATTAGTTATATATTTAAAACAACAGTATAACTTTGCATTAAAGCAGTGCTTCGCAAATAGTGGGGCGGGCCCCCTTGGGGGGGCGTGAGGTGATATTTTTGTCATGTGATCCAGTGATCCAGGAATCAATTACAAGTACACAGGAACAATATTATTTATATTTTGGATTATTTTGAACATGTAAGTTTACTTAAGTTTAGTTTGGTGTCATGCGAAGTGCTTCCTGTGTGATGCCATTGCTAAAATGTACAATGTTAACTGTAGCAAATCTCAATTTTATGTGAGTTAGTTCTGCAGTGTAAATTGTTGGTGGGACGTGTGGATGAAACGAGTAAAGATAAAAGATGGAAGACAATGAAACGAGTAAACAATAAAAACAACTATTGTCTCATTTGTGAGCGAGCCAGCGTATTAATAAATTATGAACATGCATTACAAACTTTGAGAAATACGGTAGTGATAACGTATTTCATTAGTGTCTCATGTCTCGTATGCCAACAATGTCTCCTTTTCGTTGCTTGAATTTTCTCCTGTTACTAGAGACAATATTTTTTGTAACGAGGAGTTTGTACGTAAATGTCCAAATATGCAAATAAAAAACAGTGGGCATGTGACATTTTTAAAACTTTTATACTGAAGTTTTATTTTCCAGCACAGGACTTTAATTTTCCTCCTCCCAAATCTGTCACTCACATTTTGCAGTTAGACATGATGTACAGTGTATGACTAACATCCAATATAAGAGGGATTTAGTCTTAAGTGCTCCCTTAGCTGCGACCAGGCATGTGCAGAATGTTGTATTTATGAGCAAAGGTAGACTTCGAAATTTTGTGGGATGTCCAGATGTCATCACAACCTTTCAACGCCCACTCTTTGTTTATATGTGTCAGACGCCTGTTTACATCCGCAAACATTTAGTCACACCAAAAAGTCATCGTTAATTTCACACAGTGCAACCGATAATAACAGCGGGTGAGCAGGAAGCGGCTCGTTATGTGTCCGTCTGTCTTTCTAATCAGAAGAAAAAAAAAAACCTTGGATAAACCCCTGTAGGTGTGTTTGTGCGCCTCTTTTTGGGGCTTTACTCCTTATTTAAGACCAATATTTACCCAGCAGCCCCAGGGTGAGATTACCTCATATTCTACCGCCCAGCTGCTCTTTCTCAGTGTTTCCACGACGACCGACGGAATGTCCCATCGTGTTTATCTGCCCGACCAAAAAACAGCAAAGCGGTGGAGGGAGATGATGACAATCCAGTTGTGTGAGTGTGGACAAGATAAGCGCTCACATGAGTTCATTTCGAATCATCTCTGGATCCTTTTTCTTAACCAGCCCGTTTATTACATGGATAACATCTCAAACTTTGCTGCAGACAGGTTGTAAATATACATACAGTATGTTACAATATACAGTAACAAACTCTTATCTTAGTGATTTATTGTTATATGATCCTATATATATATATATATATATATATATATATATATATATATATATATATATATATATATATGTTTTAAATACTTTCTAATTAATACTGTATAGTAAAAATGGATCAAGCAAACAATTACACATCATCTATATAGTGTAGTAGTTTTTTCACTACTACGTCAAGGTTTCCCGTAAAAGGTAATGAGATAAAGTAGGATTTTTTTTTTTACACTCATAACGCTGTATATCATCAAACCTTTTCACTACTGTTTTAAATAGCATTGCGGGCCATCTCAAAAGGTTATTTTATAATATGCAGGCGAACTACAAATGGCCCGCAAACCTTAGTTTGGACACATTTGCTCTGGACAGATATAGGATTGCCTAACACCTCAAATAAACTTTAAAAACAAGTGTATTATTGGGACATTTAGCATAAAAGCTTATTAACTCATTAAGTTCCAAAGATGTGTTTTTACTTTGTTGTTGTTGTTTTTAACAGGCTGATACTGAATGAGTAAAGCTGATGGAAGTGCTGATTGATATTTGAAAAACAATCACATTAGCAGCCGTAATTCAACTTCTTCGAGTTAAATTTACACTTTTTTTTTTTTTTTGCTTATATGACTACAAGAATCTAATAAACCCTCATGGTATGATTGTGTTACGGTAAGAGTGAGATCACGTTGTGCTTTTAGTCTTTTGGGCCATTTGTAAGAAATGTTATCTGAATGGACTGAATAAGACATTTATGCCTTATTGTTAAAGATGAAGTCAACCCCCGAATTTTCTTGGAAAAATTTTACTGTGTGCACCCTCTCTTGTAGAAATACAGCATTCTGTTTAATGTTGCATTTGTGGAATATGAATTAGCCAGCAAAATCCATTTTAGGGGGCGGCCATTTTGTAAAATGACATCACAGTTGCTCAGATAATGACCAATCGCAGCCCAGCCTGTGAAGGTCACATAACCAGACTCAGAAAACAGGTGAACCGTCGGTAACCTGTGCCCTGAGCAACTGTGATGTCATCACTAGTTGACAGGAAGTAGCCATCCTTTGAAATCACGTATACAGCAGATGGCTTTTAATTCTAATTCCAAAAATGCCATAGCTGCATAGAAAATGGGAAAACATTGTCATATAAGATCCTGTATTTACTGTTGTGATGCGTTAGTTTCTTTCTGTATCTTCATTCTGCCATTTAAGATTGATGTCTGACAGTATTTCAAATATAGATTCTCAGTGACGTGATGAGAATGTCAAGCTCTCAAGCTGTCACATCTAATTTTCTTTTTAGTTTTCTTCCAAGACTAGTTTCCAAATCTAGTTTTGCGAGTCTAGTTATGCAGTCTAGTTTTGAACCTTGTTTCCGATGCTGGCTGTAGTTACTTTGGGTTTTGGCGTGTAAGAACTTTCTCCTTTTCCACTTTGGAATTCAAATCCTCACTTCACGTTTTGCGTGGACAGTCTAGGCCCTAGACTCTTGGGTTTAGATCACTGGGTTTAGATCAAGTCAGCAAGGTATAGTGTAGGCCGCAACTGATTCTCTATTCCAGATAGGTGGCGTAAGTGTTAATCAGATTTACTTTCTCAATCCTGGCATCGACGTCAAACTCAAGTAATGCATGCATATATTGATTGACTCCTCCGAAAAACATTTACCAGCATCATGACCAAGCATTCTTTTGGGGGAATACAAATACACAGTGGAGGCCTTTTCAGCCCCCCCCCCTGCAATGTGGACACTCCTCTGCCATGGGAACTGACAGTTATTTGCTCTAATTTGCAACAGAAAGCTTTTTGCTGTGCGGTGACTGTTAGGGAATGTTCTATTTGGTCTTCTCCTGAGGCTCTTTAAGTGATAAAAAGTTTGGTTACTTAGCCTGCGAGGAAGTGCAAATATGACTGCATGACCCTCCGGTTCTCTAGAAGCTCATGAATGGCCTCCAAGAGGACTTAACATCACTTGGAGTGCTTCTTCGAGCCACTCGGGCATGGGCACATTGGGTGCCGCATGCAGGTCACCGACTGAAAGAGGAGGATAAGGACTTTTGGACTCCAGCCAAATAGGATCTCACCCTGTCGTGCTCCATCCGGATTCAGACAAGAGCCGGGTTCACTTGTGAGAGATGCTTGTGATAACAGACTCATAAAAGGATTTGATTTGTGGAACTTTTGGAGATGGAGATGCAAAGTCGACTTCTGGAGTCCGCTTTGATCCACTTTGACGTAAACCTGATGGGTTTTCCGCCGACGCAGCAGGTGGATGACAGCCCGTCCAGCGACACGGACGAGCATTCGGCGGGAGGAAGAAGTCGAAGCGGAGCGCCCGCCAGGACCAAGCGGAGGAGGATCATTACGGTGGTCCAGCGGCAGGCGGCGAACGTGCGGGAGCGCAAACGGATGTTTAGTCTGAACGAGGCGTTCGACGCGCTCAGGAAGAAAGTGCCGACGTTCGCCTATGAGAAAAGACTCTCGCGCATCGAGACGCTGCGGCTAGCCATCGTCTACATCTCCTTCATGAGGGATCTTTTGGAGAACACTTGATGCTGTCTGACGCACTATGAAATATTTTAGATCACTGACTATTGGAAATCAACAGCCGGAATTGTCTGTAAAGCTCTGTCACAAAGATAAGAACAAATAGACCAATATACATGCTTTTTTTTATAGATTCATGGTGTTTTTGTTATGAAAACTACCATATATATATATATATATATATATATATATATATATATATATATATATATATACACATACATATATAAGATCTGTGCCCCCATAACGTAAGTTTTTTTTTTTCAACCTATAGTTGCTGTGGCAGCTCTAGGTGTGTTATTCAGAAACTCCAGGAGATATCTTTTATTTCTGACTCGTCTGCCAAAAAATTGCGTCACTGATGACAACGCACATCAGTATAAAACTCAACAAAATAATGGAATGTAATGTTTTGCAAAGGAGACACTATAGCAGCTTTTAGCTGCCGGTTGGTTATTTTCTAAATAATTTGCTCTTCATTAAAAAAAAAAAAGTATGTCACTGCATTAAGAAGAATAATATTGCTGAATCCCCATTAAAATTTCATGTACCCCCGAAAGTGCCTTCGCGTACACCCCAAGGGGTACTTTTATTCCCATTTGAGAACTGCTGATATAAATCAATAGACACACTCAGGTCATATGAATAGGTACACCTGCACATCAATGGGAAAGTAAAATACTACTCAATTATTGTTGACTGCAATGAAACAAATGTGTCTTATTTTATAGTGCACCTAACATTTTACAGTCGAAAACAGTTGAATGAAATTTGAGGGTATTTTTTTTCTCTATTTCAAAATGTAACAAAAAATGTCATTTTGTGCAAAACAGCCTACAAAATGGGTTGTTTTGTTTAAGCCAAGCTAGAAAGTAGGGTCAACTATTGGGTCACTCCTTTTTTGACCAAGAATTGGATCATTTTTAACCAACAGTGTTTAGAATATGTAAATTTCATAGAAGAAACTAGTGCACCTTACTATTGTTAAAAATAATGACTTAAAAGAGAAAAAAAGTGTAATTCAACACAAATGAATTTTTTCAAATTAGAGCAGTATGATCATTTTTAAGTTTAAGTTTTCATCTTTTTGTCCCTCAGGTTAGCAAAATAAGGTAAGCAAAAGCGTTTCCTATTTTATTGCATTCAATTGTGCACCTTGTACTTAATGATGTGTGGATTATATTTCATTTAAGTTTTAATCTGTTTTGTAGTATATTAGTGTCTTTTTTTTTTAATGAATTGCACATCTACCTCACAGTTTAGAGCATCCCTTCTCAAACAGTGGGGCGGGCTGTCAGGTGCGGCACGGTTGACCCTAGGGAAAAGGTTTTGTTTTTACCATGTGAGGTTTAATTGGAATAAAAATAGGATTGTCATCTTTTATTTTTATTTATTCTTTTTTTTATTTCAGGCACTTTGCTGCACTTGTTTTTTTTCAGTTTTAGACTAGCCTGTAACCTGTAAAATTAGCTAGCAATTTTTTTGAAAGTTTGTTTTTTTCTTTTCGTGGAATTTATATGCAGGTTTTACAGATGGTGAGATTACTTAGCAGGTGAGATTACTGAGCAGGTCAGGCAGGTGAGGTTGTTTTCAGCACCTTGGAGAGCGGAACAGGAAATTCTCACCTGTATGAGAAAAACCAACCTGACTGAGCCTTGCTATCAGTTTCAAGCACAAATGGACATTTGCATCACAAATCGAGGTTGAATATTATCTTTGACACTGAAGTGCAAATTGGCTGATGCAGAGTTGGAATTCCCACTATGAGGAAATCTCATTAAGACTTCTCATCACAAGCCGCCAAATCCAGACTTTGCGAGCTCTTGTTTCTTCATTAGTCTATTTTTTTCCCCCCTTAAAGAAAAAAATTGTCGAGTTTGGCCCTCTTCATCACCTCCTGTGTTTGCTTTACGCCGCGGTCGCACACCTCTTTGGCGACCCCGCTGCGAGTACGGGTCCGCCCCGATAGCTCCCCGGGACGGGGCGTCTTTTAAACCTGAGTCGCGGTGTCGACGTCCCCGCGGGGGTCAGACCCATTTAAGCGCATACCTCAACGCGGGGCCGCTGATGGGAAAATAAACACGTCGGTCTGGTTACGAGCGAGCCCAGGCCCCCCGCTGTTCGCAACCTCCTGTGTTTCACTGGGTTTATTTTTTGCCGTCACCACTGTTCACATCTCTGTGTCTAGACTGGAAGAGTCGTTACTGTGCTATAATTTCTTATAAGGTTTGACCCAATGTAGAAAAAGTGGCACCATTTTCACTATGTGTCCTCAAATGCACCGCTGACCGTAGCCTGTACTAACTATACTGTCCTGCGTTTATTTTTTTTTCAATTATTTTACAGTGAGGGCAAAAGTAACTCCTATAGGCTACTCTGTGACTTAAGTACACATACAGTGTAAAAGTTGACAGGTTAAGGTAGAAGTCCAAGTTCGACTCATTTAAATAAGAAAAACGTTTTTAAAATTGTACATACTGAAATGTAGCCTAGTTAAGTACAAAAAAAGCACGGCTGGTTTGTACTTTACAAAAAATAGATGGATTATTTAAGAAAATTACACTGTTGCTTCCCAATCGTGAGAACTAAATACTCACGTTCAAAAATCAAGTCTTTGTAATTGTATGTGTACTTCATTACTTCCATTCACTGCTTTTTTTTCCCAGTTAGGTTGCAATCATTAAGCATATGGAAGATAGGTTGGAGTATACATTTATTGAACTTTGAAGGACCCCAGCACCCCTTTTTCTGACAGTTCCAGTACACATTGCTCCGTTCATAGTTTCCTGGTTTCTACTCTTGACACTTGCAGGACTTACACGGCTACGTTGAGAACCATGTCAAGGGCATCATGAGTTAGAATGCAGTCATCAGGGTGCTGTAAATTGTGCCATATATCTACGCAGACATGATGGAACCATATTTGGTAACTGGGGTTGGGTGTCATCTCGTCTCACTAAGGGTAATGGCAATAATGGAATAGTTAGAATTATATTGAACATACAGTGATTTTACGTAGGCCTTTGTGTGTGTGTGTGTGTGTGTGTGTGTGTGTGTGTGTGTATTGGACACTCCAAATTGCCCTTAGGTGAGTTTGTGAACATGAATGGTCATTTGTATCACTGTGCCCTGCCATTGCTTGAGAACCACACCATTTATGTCTGTATATATGTATGTATGCATATACAATACATTTATGTATGTAGACGTGTACTATATGTACATATATGTATTTGCAGTGGTAGATTTGCATATGTGTATACAGTATATCCATCCTTTTATTTACTTACAGTATCTATTTAGTCTTGAAAGACATTTGAGAGTTGAGACATGATCTTGTGATACTTCTGTGACACACCGGCTGATGAATTTTATCTACAATACCTTTAAAAACACTTTCAATTTGTATGATCTTTTAAGAGGTTAAAACATTCTAGCCAACTCTTGAAAATACACAAGTGTGACCTGAAATTCATTCCAGGTCACAAAGTATCATTCATATCATAAAGCTGACTAAAAAAAAATAGATGTTTTTTTGTTTTGTGAGTGTACTATTCTACAATTCAGAATTTATTTTAAATAATGAATAACATTGAGCAAGAGGGTGTTTCTAAACTTTTTTTTTTTAATTTATGTAATGCATGTCAACTAACAACATAAACTATTTTAAGTGGGACAAAATAGTCCCAAGAAAATGACTATAAAGAGCCTCTGCCCACATATTTAGTTTAGAAATGCCCCATTTGAAAACGCCCACCAAAATATCTTGTGCACAAAGTTACAAAAACACCCCCCCCCCCCCCTTTTTTTTTAACTCTTCCTCTGATATTACCACAAGTTATTCCTGCAGTGGTATTATGTTACACCTCTTCCTACCCAATCACAGCGCTCCCCAAAAATCCTCCATCTCGTTCCCCGCTATAAGAGAGTCGGAAACACCTCTCACTCTACCCACGGTGCACCACATTTGCTTTCAAATCAGTCCGATTTTTTGGGGGGGCGGGGGGGTCACACGTGGGCTTTGCGGACCGGAATTAAGAGGTTATAGAGCATCTCGAAAGACTTTTGGAGAATGCGGGAAGACGACTCCTCCCCGATGGACAGTGCGGGGAACAGCGAGGAGGAGACGGAGCGGCAGCTACCGAGGAGGGGCGCCAGGAAGCGGCGCGCGACGGCGCGCAGGAGCGCAGACCAACTGGACGCGGAGGTGGACGTGGACGTGGAAATCCCCAAGAAGAGATGCAGAAAAAGTTGTGATCGCGGCGGCAGCGTGGCAAGCGAAAGCAGCGAGGCCAGCAGCAGCAGCCCGGCTCGCTCCATCGACGACCTGCAGAACCAGCGCGTCATGGCCAACATCCGCGAGCGCCAACGCACGCAATCGCTCAACGAGGCTTTCACGTCGCTCCGCAAAATCATCCCCACGCTGCCGTCGGACAAGCTCAGCAAAATACAGACGCTCAAACTGGCCGCCCGTTATATCGACTTCCTGTGTCAAGTTCTGCAGAGCGACGAGTTGGACGCGCGGGGGTCCAGCTGCAGCTACGTGGCGCACGAACGTCTCAGCTACGCTTTCTCCGTGTGGAGGATGGGGGACGCCTGCTCCGTGTCGACCTCAAGCCACTAAGTGGGGACGCGCTGGATGGGACAGCGAGGTAAACATGACGCACAGCCTGGCGTGTAGCCCGCAATCTATGTCCACAATTGGACCTTTCATGTTGGAAATAGCCTCCTCGTTTTTTTTCCTTCTATACCGTTAGTTGGGATTAAGGTCCCGTTTGAGTGCATGAAATCTGAAACACGGTGGGCAAATTGAGGCGCGGGGCCACATTCGGACCCCTCCATTTTTTGATCTGGCCCATTGGGAATTGAAATGATCAGGAATCATCTCTATCTATCTATCTATCTATCTATCTATCTATCTATCTATCTATCTATCTATCTATCTATCTATCTATCTATCTATCTATCTATCTATCTATCTATCTATCTATCTATCTATCTATCTAAATTGTTTGAAAGTAATGTTTAACTCATTCATTGCCACTTCTGAGAGCCATTTGACTGGACAGGGCTGGACTAGAATAAATTAACTCGTTAACGTCCAGCCCAGTTAAAATGGATCCTTGAGTCTATAGTCGTCAATGGCAGTGAACAAGTTAATTCACTTTAAATGCGTCTTACAACTTCAAAATAAGCTAATTTTTATTATAACGAAATATATTAATATTTTTTTCTCACTTTTAATATACACCAAAAAGTATCATGGAAATATGTTGCACAATTTTCACCTATTGGTTAAAAATATATATGATGTAGGCCTACACACTAAAAGCAGTTGGGTTAAAAATAACCTAATTATAGATCCAAAAAAGACTGACCCGCTGTTTGGGTCAGTACAGCCCAAATTTTTGTATTGTTTTGCGCAAGACAATCTCAAATAGTGGGTCAGTTCGTAAAGGACAACTTAACAAATTGGGATGTTTTGTTTAAAACAATCCCCAGAGGTTTGGTTCAAATTGATACAACTATCAGGTCGGTTTTGTTTTAACCCACCATTGGCTTATTTTTCAGAGTAAATGAATTTAAAAGTTTTCCAATGTACTGATGACCTGGATGGAACACAAATGTGGCCCTTAAGCACAAAAGATTGCACACCCCTGATAGGGCATTGCACTTAATTTTTCAATCTCCTTTTGAAATTAAGAAATCCAAAATAACCAGATTATGAATAAAAGAAGACCGGAGCAAATATCTGACTCTGACACAACTTTCTGGGTTGTTTTATACAAGACAATCCAGGTTTTTTTTTCTTTTTTTTTTTTTTTACCTCTAATTACGTTATTTATCACCCAACTGTTCCATAGTGTGCATGCATTTATGTATAAACACGTATTAGTTTGTCATTGCCAAGTCATTGAGATTTTTTTTTTTTTCCCCCTTTCTAATGACAGCAATATTTCTTTGACAGATCATCAACATTGAAGAACTAGTGGCTCGGTCCAACTCTCCTGACAAGACTGAACCATGGAAAAGTGTAGCTGAGGCCCAGCTGCCGAGCTTCATTCCTCCTCCGAGAGCGGGATGTGCGATATTTCCCGTTGCAGGGACTGTTATGTTTGCAAGGGAGCACTTATAGGACAAGACGGATATGAAGCGAGACCACTGCGACTATATGAATGTTGTAAAAACAAAATGAGCTGAGGAACTCGCTCTGTTTTGAAATGAGAGAGAAACAACACAATTCCTTTTACATTCCTTGTGACAAAATTTCACAGCAAATGGAATATTTGTATTTATTTTTTTTACTGGTGAGAAATCCGTTTGCCCCAATTAAATACAAATTATTTATTTTGGGGTATCACGGAATGCTGAATGGCTCCGTCTGCACATTCTGTACGTTGTAAATATTTGGTAATAAACGAATGAACGTAACTCTCTGGGAAATATTCATTTAGTTGTTGCCCCAACAATAATAAACCTTTGATGCCCAAAACTATCAAGTGTGTTGCACGCCGCTGAAACATACCTGAGAGTATAGCAACAAAGTCATTTCCGTTGGCTTTGGCCTTTTCTACGCAGTTAATCAAGAGTGTTTATTTACTTTTGTTGTAGCCGAATCCTCAAGCCACTGCGGAGGGGGTGAAAGAAAACATCTCATACCTTTGGATTACGCCGCAGTTATTTCTTGCACTCTGGGATCTGGGAGCGGGGTAATTAGTCGGAGGGCTGTTTGAACGGAATGGCTTTGGAAGTGTGGGAAGCATGCGTGATATTCCCAGATGTCGTCCGAGTCACGGGTCAGCATGGGAGACTCCTGCAGGTGCTTTTGCATTTACCCTGGAATGGGGTGGATGCGGGTCAGACTGCAAAATGCGCTGTCGTTACATACCTGCCATTACAATTAAGGAAACTCGCTGGCCATGCTCAAGTCACAGAAAACATATAGTGATCATGAAAACAACACTCTCTGAAAAATGTGCTGCATCTTTTGAATACAGGTATATCTTTTTTTAGTAAATGAAACATCTAAGGAGTAAAAAGTACATATATTTTCTTTAATATTTTAAATTGACTATACATCTACTTAGGTGTAGATGTGTACTTTTGAATAGGGTTGGAAAAATAATCCGTTTTTTTGCGATCCAAAATGTAGTATTTTTTTCAAGCCTGTCTTTTAGTGCAATTTTAATAAATAGTACATAAAGTTCCGTTACAGAAAACAATATCAGATGTATTTAATTCAAATTGATTTAGACTAATCATTCAATTCTACTTCTGAAATGACACATCACCTGATAATCTAACCCACTCGACAAAAAAACTTTTTATCCAAGCTTTCGCATTAGCCCTCCACATCCCAGGAAGCTAAAGGACTAGCATGAGGGAAGGAGCTAACCAAAAGGAGGGCATTTTCCAAATTTTCGTATCTATCTCATTTGTTTTTTAATAGGTCAAAAAGGTTTTTGGATTGGGACTTTTGTAATTACCACTGTATAATGAAATCATAAAATTATTACGTTTCAGTGTTCCAAACCACTATTTTAAACCGACCCCTTCTTGCCACCACAATGAATAAATTCTATAGGGCGCCACTATTGTGTATAATGACACAAACATTAACCCATCAACATCAGCTAGGTGCACACTTTTATGTCTGAACGAATTTAAATACTTCAACCAATATTTGAGGCATTCAATACACATAAACTGAAAAAAAGACTTGCATCTTTCCATTGGGAAGTTGAGGGATTATAATGTGAGCGTTTTTGCATTGTCTGTTGCATACAGAAGGTAAAGTCATCAGCTCTGACCCGAGGCCCTTTGCCAGCCACTGGGGGGAATCAATTCCCACCCGTAGCTCACCGTGGCAATGTTATCTTAAACTTGAGGCTGTAGCTCTGACATACAGGAATGTCACCTCCAAGGTTTCCAAGCACACACACAAACAGATCCAACTACACACCTATAGATTAACGACACACACGATTTCTCACGCCTACCAAAGCGCCAAATGCATTCCATGGTGAAAAAAAAGCGCCATAGTCGCCTTTGACATCGAGGTGAAGGGATGGCTGGTTGTTATCTGTGTGAAGGCATTTGGCTATCTGGATTGAAGAGCGGGCTGATTTACAAGTTCTTTGATGACCGAAACACACGCTGTCTCTCAGCCATTAATCAACATTTCAATTTGCCGTCCTAAGACCGATATGAAAGTCAAAGGTGCAATCGGCGTTTGTTTTGAGCATGACAAGCTGTGAATCTTTGTAAAAATGAATTCTCGCAATACTTTTGGTAAACTCTGTTGGTTTTGACTCAATGAGGTTTACCTGCCCCCCCCCCCCCCCCCCCCCAACTCGAGCGTTACGTCTCCCTCACTTCCACCTCTTTTTTGAAGTTTCCCATAACACGGTAACAAGACCTGGTTTACATTAACCCTCAACACCATAAGAAGACAGCCGAGGGGGTTGGGCTCACACACATGCGCGGCTTATTTTGCATGCAGGACTGGACTCCATTAGAGCTAATTATCTGTTTCATCTCAGCTCGAAGCGGTGTGTGTGTGCGCACAAGTTTAAGTTAGTGTGCATGTGGTCGCTTTTTATTTGCATCCTGTGGATTTTGTTTCCCCATCTCAAATCAGCACAATCCTGTTTCGCATGTTGTTACGAGCCCGCGATAGCTAACGCACGGTTATGGCACCGGAAAAAAAGGTTATCGAGGTACGGTGGATTTGTTTCAAATTAGAATTTCAATAAAAGTTCCTTGCAAAATATGCACAATGAATGTTTCTGGAATAAGTGCATATAGTTGCTCCTATGTTGCTCCTGAACTTGCATTTGGAACAAAACTGGGGTGTTTCTGGATTTAAAGATATTCATAAGACCTTAAGAAAAATATGGAAACATTTTTTCTGTATTTATCTTAACGTAATCTTGATGTCACCGCGCACATGTCTGTTTCAGCCCTTGTCTTTAGCCACCACATAACTTGTGAAGACTCAAATCAAGACGAGTCTCACGAATGCCAAGTTTAATTCCGGTCTTTGATCGATTTTGCCAAGTAAGTCTCGAGCCAGCGGAAGAGTGGTAAGCACGCCCGCCTCACAGTTCAGGGACCTGAGTTCAAATCCACCTTGCTCCTGCTTTCCTTTGTGGAGTTTGCATGTTATCCCCGAGCCCGGGTGGGTTTTATGCTGCTGCTGACTGAACTAAAAACCACATCATGCTTCTCGTTATGTATGTAATATCAACAAGGGCCAGAAGCGGCGCTAAAAAAACCAAGATCAAGCAAAAATGTATGAACTGTTTAACTAAATCATTTCCAAAACATTATTTCGGGTGCAGCCCACGCGGCCTGGTACAAGTTGATCCACGGACCAGTACCGGGACCGCTGCATTATATGACTCAAGCCGAGTGGAGCCCAATTCATATGATTCCAAACCAAAATCATATGACCTTAGTAGACTTGAGTCCAAGCTATTTAACTTAAGTTGACTCTAACCCAAGTCCCCCACCTCTGTCAAGAACTCTACATCTTACCACAGCTACAATATATGTAGTCAATCCCACCCCACCTGCACAGAGAGAAAAATAGGACCTTGTGAAAAAGAGTACCAAATCTCACAATATCTTCAGAATCCACAAGGTAATTGTCCATTAGTCCTTAATAAGAGACAGGATTGCTTCAGGGGCTTTATAAACCAGGCAGGGGCAAGGGAACAGGGAAATGACACAGCAGAAGTTAACACATATGCCCAATTAGTGCACAACTCACGCACACACGTATTTCCTGAGGGCGGTGCCAACTGCCATCATTCCTGACCTACGGCCTCTTCACTTACCCTGTCGCCCACACCGCATCCGCCCCCGGCTGGACCAGGAGTGACAGCCATCTACCTCCACAAAGTCACTATTCTCTGGACAGAAAATTTTCCAACTGGCCAGGACAATGAGATGACACCCGAGTCAGAAAATGAAGAAGCTACAGTAGGAAAGTAATTGAAGGGAACGAACATACATGAAGGGGTCTCGGTTGCCCCGCTCGGGGCTGTTTATCTTGCAGATTGAGTTAAACACAAGTCTCTTCCAACGCTCTACATACCAGACAATATCACAGCGGCTCAGCTTTAGGAACATAAACATACAAGCTTTATCAAAGACGAGCATGGCTCTTTAAAACGCATCGGCTCTTTCTCCTAACTTAATTTACTGCGCCTTATGCAACGCTCCTTTATTGGATTTAAGATGTTTTAAAGTCTCATTCCGCCTGAAAATGGGGGACTTTAGGGGTTCTATTGATGTGGGGTTTAGAATGCCCGAGGATTATTTTTGTTTATCTTATGCTCACGGGCTCATTGAAATGTTGTAGAAGACATTCTACACCAGGGGCCATTCTAGGATCTGAGGTTTTGGGGTGTTGAGCTCCCGGCCAGCCAAGATTCATTCTAATGCCATTTCAATGTCAAAGTTCTGATAGGGAAACTTTGGTTATGATAGGATCATAACATGAATTTGCTGTATGGCTGGCAATCCAAACCTATGTTAATTCGCTAATGCATGTAAAACCCCAGGTAAAAACATAAAAATTGTAAATACATATTAAAAATTGGTATCAAAATAGTATAGTAAGTGCTACTTATATATAATATACATGCATACAATTAAATAACATAATAAATAAAAAATATAGAATGGATTTATTTACCTTTGAGTGGCGCTTGTTATGGCCATATTCCCTAGTAAGGGAAGCCTAGGCTAGGCTAGCTTAGCTTTCTTCATTTTTCTTGATTATCACCGACCAATAGCAGACCAGCATCTTTGTGACCCCATCACACTGACCGATAATAGACCATTAGACACCTTAGGGTGTCGAGACGCTGACCAATAGCAGACCAGCATTGTAGTGACGCGTTGTAGCAGAGGCAGTTTGACGCTAAGAGAAAATAAAAGCAATTACCTAAAAACGTCTCAAGAGGGAGACAAAACAACAAAACACAACCTCACAGGTGATGACAGTTGTTGATGTTAATTGGAAAGCGGGATAAATGCTTAAAGAGGGGACAAAAAACTCAGTATTCCACATGAAAAAAACGTAACCCGGGGGTCCATATATATATATATATATATATATATATATATATATATATATATATATATATATATATATATATATATATATATATATATATAAAAACAGAAACCATTTCACACACCCCACTTGCCGCACTGACTGTAAATAACGTCATTATCTAGAAACAAAAGTTTACCTAAAGTTGTGTAATTTTTAATACAAAGAAATAAAAAAAAAGATATATAAATACACTTTTAACTAAGTAAACTTTTAAGTCTGTTCATTGGGGTCATCCAGGCCCCCTGTGCATCCCCCAGGGGGGCACGCCTCACTATTTGAGAAGTACTAATTTAATGTAATATGCAAACAAAATAAACAACTAAACTCTAGGGGGTGGTGGCTGAGCTTCTATTTAGCAATGAGCACCCTTAAAAATGGACTAGAAACATTTGTGTTATATTCCAAATTTTTTTTTTTTTGGAGGGGGTTGGGGGGTAATTATGCAAGTCTGCTCCATTGACTATTTTTTTCTTGTGCTGATGTGAAAAAAAATGTTGCGTTTCCACTGAGTGTTTGCATCATCCGGTGTTACGTAAAGTTTGTGGGTTTTCTCCCAGTTGAATGCAATAACAGTTTATTGGCGTTGCGAGGGACTCGTTTGTGAGGGAGGGGCCACTTGGCAGCTCAAGCAGCTCAGTATTGGTCCGAGGAGGGCTACGGTACGCTGGGAGAGAACTGGAGCCTTCCCTCTGGTCTTCACTGTCGGGTGGTCTTTCTTTTTCTTTAACCACCCTCTTTATTTCTCCTTCCTTAATCCTTCTTTAATATGTTGCCATATTTTCTGCCTTTCTTTCTCCTGGCCTCAAATTCCCTCTTCTCCATCCTCTCTCCACCCTTTTTCTTCTCTTAATATCTCCCCTTTTCTAATTTCCTCCTCCTGTAACCTCCTCCATGTTTACCTCGGCACACAAATACAAAAACACCCCAGATTGCCTGAGTATTTACTTTATAGTCTGGCCCTCGGAAAACAAAGAAAACCACACAAGACACGTTCAAAGTTGCCACAGTTCTTGGAAAACAAAGTCTTGCTGATTCAGTGATTAAATGCGGGCCAACAATAATATTTTATGTGGAAGGTATTTCAGGGTCTGTAGTGATTTTGTGTTATGTGAGAGTTGTTGTGTGAGAGTTTAGTCAATGTAAGAGTTTGAACTAAAGAGTTTTGTGAATGAAAGGTTTAAGTATGTTCAAGATTTTTATGTTGGAGGTCTTGGTGTGTGAGTGTGAGGCAGTGTGGGAGTTGTTTTGGTTTTCACTTTTTTAAAATGGCGTGCTTAAGTGTTTTAAGTGCATGCATGATGTTTTGCGGTAGTTTTTTACAGTGATAGTAAGAAGTGAGTGAGAGGAGTGAGAGATTTTTTGTTGTGATTTTTAAGAGGGTTTAAAGATTGCGAAACTGCAAGAGTTGTGTGTACATTATGTGAGTGGTGCTTTGATTTTTGGATATGTTCTTTCATGTGGGCGAGTTTATTTTGCGTGTTTTTTTTTCTTCAGTTTGTGTGTGGGTTTGTGAGAGACTAAGATTTGTTTGGTATGTGAGAGAATTTTTTTCCCCTTTTTTTTCTTCCTTTTTTTTATGTAAGCATCGAAAAACAGTCTGGTAAATTAGTGCCAAAGCACACACACACACACATACGCACAAAGTGCAGACATGGAACAGCAGGAAAAGTGTAAAGTAACACCACCTAAAAGAAGCAAAAGGTCCCCTGAGACCAAAAGCTCATATAAATGCAAGGAGGGACACATAAACACTGAAATGGCGATGTTGTGTGTGTACGTGTGTGTGCATGTGTCATACAGGTTGAAGGTGAAGACTTTTTTTTTTTTTTTTACATAGCACAAGCAGATTCAACAAAAATCAACGCACAAATATAACAGTATAAAAAAACAGCACCTGCACTCATATCTACCCCAATTGTGTATGCATTACTGATAGAATGGCGTTTATTTAGTGACTTTATGCATACATTGTGATTTACTTCATCTTCTTTACTACTTAGTAACAAATCTGAGGGCCCCATCGTCAAGAGTTGGCAAAGGATGTGGACCCTCCCCCTAGCGTGTATTGGTACACTGAAACCTGAGCCACAGGAAGTGGTCCTGCGCATCATCACGTCAAGGCAGACAAATAACTCACCGTTCGGCCTTTTTACTTTATTTTCTCTCCATCGCTCAACTCTTGTCATCTTCATCGTCATTTATTGTTTTCCTTCCAGCTCTCACGAAGAGACGGGGGGGAAAAAAAACTACCTGTGTTATCTCAATACGAGCTAACATTTAAACTCCAAAAGAGCGGCGGCTGGCTGGGGTTTAGTAGGCCCCCAAATTCCAGGAAATATTTTTTTGCGCCATTCCCTGAAGATTTGTGGTAGTCCTGCCCACAGTATCCCTATAATGTTTTAGGTGGAATTTCCAAAAGGATAAAAAGCAGGTTTATTTGCACAGTTTGGAGAAGTGAAACGTTGATCTTCCTTATCTCTGGTTGTGTTATTTTACCTTGCAAATGCAACTGTCAAAATCCTGAGGGAGGGAGTAATCTTGTGCTACTTTTAAAGAAATAATGAGCAAAAAACGAATCATAATGTAATGTTATAGAATGCAAATTATGACTCGTTGTTTTCTCCTCATAAAATGCAGTGAGTTATTTTTTTTCATTATAACATGCTGGGAGACATTTTTTTTTTATCACATTGTCTTTCTATGTGATGTTTGGCACATTTGCTTGTTTGTTGATTGTTGAGTATTCCCTTTTTTGTGGGATAAAAGAATAACATATTGTATCAAATATGTTTTAGATTCTTCGCAGATTGGAGGTTCGATTCTTAGGTGTGGGCCTTCTTGTGTGGACTTTACATGCTCTCCTCATCGCCAAAAAGTTCATGGTAGGTTCAGTGAAGACTTTTATAATACCATTAGAAACTGATACCAGGTACTGATACCAGCTGTCCTTTTGTTACCCTTTTTTTAAACACATATTCAGTGCTTTGAGCGGGAAAAAATAAGGGCTGATCAACACACTCATTAGTGGCTAGCTACCAGAAGCTTGTGCCATATATTACAATGACACCATAAATAGCCATTAATAGTTTGTAAATGATCTTTTACTATTAAATAGGGGAATGGAAATTATCGAAGGAGCCGTATGAGTACCAAAGACCGCAAAATAAAAATTTAACAATAGAGGGTATTATGTGGGCTCATGTGAAGTCCCGCTATGTTGTAAAAAGTCCTGGTACGCTAAAAGCTAAAAGTGATAAGTGCTGGTACTCAGTACTGCTGTGTAGAAGCTCTCTTAAAGCGCGGCTATATTTCCAAATCATGACTTCAATGACTTTCTGTTGAAAAATCAACTAAAAGAAAGACTCACTTAAGAAATTCATTCATTCGATGCTCACTGAGCTGAAGTCTTGTGAAGTTGGAACTCATGCATGACAATTTCATAACATTCTCCCAGAGTTTTGACTTAATTTTAGGGTCCCTTCTAAATCAATACACAATACGAGAATTAAAGTTGACCAGATGCTGATGCAAAGTATTCAGTAATTAATCAGAAAAAAAATCATCCTCCATGCACCAGGAAGGGGCCACTTTCCCCCCCTTGCTAACACTGTAACAGTGTGAATTAAACTGAGGTCAATAGAGAGAAGTTAGTGTTAGCAGGATTAGGAAGAAAAGCATCCAAACAGTCTATGAGTAACTGCTGCTCAGGACAATTGGGGCCACACACACACACATACACACACATGAAGGGTTTTTTCTAACATAGTGGGGACATCCTATTGATAAATTTATATTTCTTAGTCCCTAACCCTAACCTTAATCATCACAACAGATTGCACAGCCCTAAACCTAAACTCAACCAAAATCCAGTTCAAACCTATACTCTAAAATTAAGTCTTAACCATCCAAAATAGTTATGAACGTGTAGGGTCCCATCAAAATGGTCCCTACAAGTGCAAGAGCTCTCCACAAATGCTGTAAAACACAGGATTTGGTCCCTACTGTGTAGCAAAAAAAAGGCACACACACTCAATGATTTTTTTCCTATGGTAGTAGCGACATCCCAGTGAGATAATGCATTTCTCGGCCCAAAAAATTAAACATCGCTACAAATCGCCTAACCCCAATCCAATTCAAAACCTATACTCTAAAAGCAAATATTGACCCTAAAAAAGTCTGAACAAATGAGGACCTGCTTAAATGTCCTCACTTCTCCAAAATATCCTCATTATATTGGTAGAAAACCGAAAATGGTCCTCACACGTTCAGCTGTACAAGAACACACACACTGAAGTAAACATCTTGCTACAAAAATACTAAAAGTGCCCTGGGGAAGTTGGCCCACTGGCCTACCAGAGTGACCCTTGTTACCGTGGTGATTAGATATGGCAATGCCTCATCTGCAAACATTTAGGCAGTGTCACCCCTAATCGACATTGTGACATCCTGTCACCACAGGCAACTCACACAAAGATGGGACTGAGGACATTTGACAAATGTTACATATTTTCACCTTCAATCTTTTCGGTTGGGGGAATGGAGTAATCTAAAAGATAGGCCAACAGTACATATAGCTATGAGGTGTGTGTGAAATGTTTTTAATATATGAGACGTAGTACATATATGTGATATATATGTGTGTTTGAGAGAGGCTGTGTGAAACCTTCTGAGTTTGTTTGAATAAGGATTTTTGGGGGGGTGAGATTTTTTGGACAATGAGAGGTTAATTTTTGAACGAAAGGTTTTGGTGCATTGATTTGTTGTTTCTTCAAGATTTTTGTGGTAGAGTTTTTGTGTGAGAGGTTTTTGTAGGATTTTTTTCTGATCTTTTTTTTTCGCCTGTGAGAGGTTTATTGTTGACTTTAAGGGGTTTTAAGAAGAGTGAGTGTTTTAAATATTTGAGATTTTCAAATGTGTGTAGAGGTGCTTTTGTTGTTGTTTTTTTGTGCTTGTTACCTTTTTCTACTTTATTGTGTGTGAATTTTTGGACGAGCGTGAGGGTGAGGTTTTTGATTGAGGGTGATAGCTTTGGCGTTGCAAAGTGGTGTGTGATTGTTTTGGGTTGTGTGTTTTCAGTGTGTAATTTTTTTGTAGGTGTTTTGTCTGAAAAATGTTCAGTGTGTAAGAGTTCTTTTATTATATGTATATGAAATAGTTTTTGGGTGGGTCTACATTTTGGTGAGGTGTTTTTGCTACATGGTGTTGATCATTGTGTGGGATTATACGATCTTTGTGGGTAAGACTTGTACTTGTGACGCCATTTTGGTGGGCCTCACTAGTACAGACCTGTTTTGGGGATTCAAGTACTGTTTTTAGAGTTTAGGTTTGAATTGGATTGTGGTTTGTGCTAGGGTAATTTGGGATGGTTAAAGTTAGGGTAATACATCTTTTTTTATTGAAAATTTTGAAAAAAAAAAAAAACGTTGCTCAGCACAATGCTGTCCACTTTATTACGTCTACCTGCATAATTTTCCACGAACTCTTAAATGTATTTTCCGGACTTTTCTTCATCTTTAAATTACCATAGGTTGTCACATTCCACCTCCTCACCCCTGACCTCTGACACACCGGTCTTCCTCCTTTAGGCCAAACCATCGTGACCGCCAGGCATTAGGTCACTCCTTGGCTTACTGCAGCTTGGCTGTATGTTCACTGGAAGCAAGTCAATGACTCCACAGAGAGACATCAATAATTGACTCGAGGCTCTGCAGCGCACGGAACATTAGTATGTTCTCATGTGTGCGCACATAGAACAACCCAGAAATGTCCAATTATGTATCACTGAAAAGTTACCTGATATACTGCTGGATCAAGAGACCTTCTGTTGTTCCCTTGAAAACAGAGAAGCGGTAGCCATTGCTCACACAGCAGTCCAAAAGGGACTGAGTATTTATATGTCACTTGTGTAAAAGGCGGTTTATAATATATGACAGCATGTCAGGCAGTTGGGAACGTAAAACCACTGCAGCGCTTTGTCATCACTGTCAGGCAGAACATTCATGCTGAAGACATTCACATTTACCAGAATGCCATCCATGATCTTGAGCGCTTGTTGTCATTAAATAATTAAGCAGTGGAAATAAACGAAGAAACAAAGAAAAAAAAACATTCACACTCACATTCACTCCAGGCAGGAAGGCTGGAGCCGGAATTTAAACTCACAACCTCGAAATGCAAGGCTGTAAAAAAAAAAAAAAAAAAAATCAAGCGTGTTTTTTTTCGTGTATTTTAACACTCAAGTCACACCTCTGTTGAGTTATAAAACATGTAAGCATCCTTTTTCTGACCTTCAACCTCGTCTTCCATGTTGCCCAGAACGGATTAGCAGTGACCTCTTGTGTTCAACTGCAGCCATGCAATAACTGGATTTAACCCAAAACGCTTCACTGCCTCGCAACAGTATCGTTCAACCCACTTTTTCCACCCTAATTTAAAAAGTACTAGTATATCATTAGACAACATCCATGCAGGGACAGGAGAGCTCTTCAAAAGGTTACTGACATCTCATTGTCAACACAATATAAATCATTTATAGACCTGAATGTATACAACAGGTAACTTATACGTGTTCATCTGACAGACTTTCGGTGTCAGACACACGGTGACACAGAAAGACAAATGAAACACGAGAAGGTCGGGGTGATTTATTCAGGATGCATTTAAGTGAATGGATAGGATAGATCAACGGTGTCCCAACACGGTCTGGAAGCCCTTTGAGAGCCGTCAAGGCTTTTTTTTTTCAGGGTGAAGGTGAACAACATGAGAAGGAATACATACATACATACATACATACATACATACATATATATATATATATATATATATATATATATATATATATATATATATATATATATATATATATATGAAATAACATAAGATAAGACAAAGGCCGTTTGTGTCATTTTATTTTTACAGTTGCATGCTAGCTTGTTAATGTTCTTTGTCTGCTCTATAGTAAGAAAAAAAGATGGAAAGTTTGTAGGCATTATTTTACTGTATATTACTAATTTAGCAAAAATCTCATCTTGTTCTCACTGACTCAGTTTTGTGAGACAGCTCATCTTGTGGAATGTCTGTCTCTAATTGCCACATCACCTTTAAGTTGTTGTTTGAAAAAAAAAAACTATATTATATACTTGCTTGCCTCATTAGTTTTCGTGTTTAACCTTTGTACGGTAGTTTGCCCAATCCTTTTACCTTTACATCAAAGGAATTTCACATCAAAGGGAAAGCATTGAAAGACTCTAAGGAGCTGAAATTGCACTGAGATGGTGACAGCATGTCAAAGTTCATCATGGGACGACCACTTAGGTATAACACTACCATGAGTGTGCCCTCCCTTGGCTAAAATACAGCGAGAATGGTGTTGAAGAAAATGACCCAAAAATATTGACAATATTGCATGAGGGTTAATTAATAGATGTTCCTCTCACTTAAACGAGGGGGCGCTCTTGCATTCGTTTTGACAGTTGTAGCTTCCAGGTTTGATTTTAAATCCACAGAAAATAAGCATCCTGACCTCCAAACTGCTGTTAAGCAACGCATCTCAAGGCATTTTACAAACTAAGCTCCAAACAATTCCGTATCGCGCTGCACGGAATGTTTTGTGTGGATTTTTTCTATCGTGATTGTGTGATTTTGCATATGTGTCATTCTCAGGCGTGTGTATACGTCATCATCTACCAACCAATCAGGTGGCGACGTCCGCAAACTGGGCACTCGAGACGTAAACCTCGCAAACATGGCGTCGCTCGAAAGCGAATACGGAGATTGGAAATACGATCGTTTTTAACCGTGAAGAAAACAGTCCCGTTGGCGTGTTACGATGTGGTGGGGTTAACCAGCACCACCGGACGCCTTTTGAACGATGTTCGCCGAGGTAAGTTACTGCCGACGTGCGTGTTACTTGGAGTTTAGTAGCTTTCCGACGATACTTACCAGGCTGTGGAAGCTAGGCGGCTAAGCGTTAGCACAGCAGGTAAACACACACACACACACCGACTGTCATGGGAGAGGACGGACGCCGCACAGTGTCGGCGTTTCGACAAAGCTTGTCTGCTATAAGTGGCACTCGACCCAGGATTACACAACTAACGCGACGCTAATACCATGAGCTCGGGATATTCGTACTGTCAACAGTGCGCTGGAATTAGCTCGACGTTGTCAATGTAGATAAAGGGAGTGTTTGTATTATGATAAACGTTCACCACCGGGAAAATTCGACATCACAGGTGAGATGGGTGTTGCCTTGTTTTTCGGCCAGGTGAGTCCTGGAGTCGATCAACCGCTCGGGCAAAACGTGTTGATTAAACGGTCATAATTTGGCACTTTCTTTTGACTTTTTCTTTTTCATGGCCTCAAAGATAGCAGCTTTTGTTTTTGTGGTCACATGAGTTATTGTCACATAGGTCAAGTTAAACTTGGATGCTTTTTGACGCATTATTAAACTTGGCAAGTTCTTTCATGCCTTTTAATGGAAATGCTGTGGTGGCCTTTGCTAAATCGTCTAATGTTGCCTACCTTTATAATAAAGGGAAGCTAGTTTGGGAAATCACACAGTGCTTGATGGAAGCCCTCTGACAAGAAGCTATGAAACAGCTGCGTTCCGAGGTAGAGTTTGCAGTGGTATTAACACTTATTGTGCAAAATTAAAAACATTAAGAATTAACAACAACAAAAAAACTGTGATAGGACTTAATTTATGTAACTGTGATGGAATGGAAATAAGGGTGTCCCGATACAACTATCTAGAATCTAAGTAGTAGATCATACTGTTATTGATTTAATATATTAGCAAGCATAGTTACATTGTATTACTATCGATAAATACATGACTAAAGATGATAATACAGAATAAGGGCAAGACCAAGATACATGTTTGTAGTTCCTACTCCCTTTTATTGTTTTACTGCAATATCAATTGATCTTTGTTTTTGCAATTTTCATTTAGATTTTGTAAAATATATAAATGCATAGTCTTATTTCAATGTTGTTGGAAAATAATTTTTTAGGATACGTAATGCTATTTATTGATGATATATACTTTTTATTGATGTTCAAACACAATCTTTGTATGAATGACATCGCTGAAGGAAAAAGACACGCTAAATAAATAACAATGTGTTTTAAAAACGTTCATTTCCTAAAAACATTGAAATGACTTCAGCACTCATGTTATGTGGTCGATGATGTTTGAACCGTAGGACCTGGCAGTATAATATTTAAATATATTTAGAAAATGTATTCCTCTCTTCCCTTTTGTTTCTAATTTAGCTGAGTTTTTTTTTTAAACTATTACAGTGTGAGGAAAGCTAACCAATCAGACTACAGTGACAGTAAGCATGAGTGAGGGATGCGTGTATCAATCATTTTGTCAGGCACATCGTTTCTCACAGAGGCTTGTATAGACTCACAGAGGCACAAGAAAAGAAGCGTTGTGGTTTCTTGGCTGTTTATTTCACTAATACAAAAGGCTTATTTTGGGTTAGAAACATTTCACGTTATGGAAAAATCCATGCAAGCAATATAGCAGTCTAGGCCTCCTGCTGTGCACTTGTGAAAAGAAACTGGGTGGCATTTTTTTTTAGACAGAAATTTAGGCGTGAGGGTCTGCATCCCAAAACGTCACACTAATGTTTGCTAGATGACGGGAACCCATCAGAAGTAAATGAAAATGACTTTCTTGGCAGAGGTAATAAATTTGAATTAAGGTGATGGAGCCTCTCAGCCCCATTTCCAGTGGTTTAAGTACACATCTAGCCTCAGTAACAACACTTTAGTCACCACTGCAGCATTATTTGTGTCATCAAGACAGTGTGGTCTGTGCGGTTCACATTTCATGTTTGACATCTTTGGTGAGGCGAAATTCCTTTTGCATTGTTTATAAAACGAAAGGAGCAAATTGAGGAATGCTTAGCAAAAAGTTGGTCATAGAGTAAATGTGCTCATTGGTGTCTGTGAGACTGGATTGTGTGAGTGGATACACGCCTGACACACATCTGCAATTAGATACGGGTGTGTTGATTTATCCCTGTCCAATGGGAACAGCTGCTTGTAAACACGTTTTGTATTGATTGGCTATCATCTCAGCCCACAAGTGTGGCATATGAGAACCTGTTTAAGGTTCCCTTTCAAACATGTGTATGATAAGATTTGATCACATCAGAATTTGCCTCTGTAAAACTATTGGCTTTTAAGGCGCAGGCTGAGCTTTTATTTTTTCTTTGATCACCTATTAAGGACTCTTAGTAAATATCACGATCACTTGTTGACGTCTCATAGCCAAATTAAACTTGGAAGTCTGCAGAGGTATCAGAAAGACCACATATAGGCGATCTGAGTTTCCACATTATGATTAAGGAGCTCGCATCCTGCTCGATGTAGTGATTGTTCGGTTGTTGCGGTCATGCAGTCATGCATCCACCAGCACAACTGAGGTTGTCGCTCAGTTCAATTTGAAACCCCACAACAGCGTCTTTCTTGACTTGGCTAGCTGCATTCATGGACTACAAATAACTTGGCATGTCAATCCTGCATCCTATGGGAGTAACATAAATCTCCAATGCCTGGCACCTGTAGAAATGATTCTGCTTGTCTTGTGTATCCACTAAAAAGAAAGGATTATTAATATTTAATAAGCAATTCAATCATTTAACAATCTATTCCAGAGACATTTTTTTCCCCACATTTTTTAACCCTTTACTGGGCACTGCAGCCACTTTTGGGCAATAATAGTCAATACCTTTTGTCGTTTATTAGGCACACATTTTTCTATTTTTAAGTCCTAAACCGGCAAGAAATTTCAGGTTTTTAGAATCATTTATGGGTATGTTAGAATTGGAGCAATGGCTGCTAAGGACGTTTTTTTGCCGTTTTGCCTGTTTAGATCATTGGCTGAAGCGGCCGCTGTGCACAGTAAAGGGTTAAAGGCCCAGACGTTCAATTCTAGGTACTTTCTTTTTTTCTAGTGTTAGTATAAAGGATTGTCTACAAATGGCTGGCTAAATAAGAAATTAAGTGCAAAAGTAAGTGATTACCTTAGTTACTAAAATTACTTATGAAATCAATCACGTTTTAGATCCTAAAGTAGTCAAGGTAATGAAGTACTAAAGTAATAAATTACCTCGTGTAACGAGTACAAAATAAACCTTAGGTGCTAAAGTAATCACTAATGATCATTTTTATGTGTTAAGTAATTACTTTAGTACTAAAGTAATTGATTTCATTAGCACTTATAATTTATTATTTTAATCAAATATTGTTCAAACACAAAACAGTGGTATTGACTACGGAATAATTTTGATGCAGTGATAGGAATTTTTTTGGGAATAACAACTTACCCTCACTGACATTTTCACATTTAACCATTTTGCTTGAAACTGTTTGCAAAGGCATTGCGTGGCAGAGTTTTATCTTAGGCAAAAGGGTGCGCCACTCTGTAATAAAGGCTTCCTGAAATTGTCAAGCACTCTATGATGTATGACACAGGAATGAGACACTTGAAAATGGCCAACACGCCATCCGGCTCAGGCCAAGTATGTAACCCTGACTACGTTCAGAGGTGGTCTGAGTTGCCAATTTCCTCACACCAAACTTTAATCCTGTGTGATCCGGTGTACATTGATTAACCAATATGTTTATTATGTTTTATCTGAAATTTTCATTGAAATGCATTTGAAGCTGACCGTTCTGCTCTTGGCCTACATGGCAAGTCTTTGCATAATGGATTTCCGGATGGATTAGCTGCGATCAGTCATCCCTATGACTCTCACTAGCATTAACTGGGGATCTCCCACCGGCCACTTTTAATGGTGTAAACTAACATGCTGCCTAATGACCATGCTGATCAGGGTCGCAGCCGCTCATGAGATCCTCTCAAGTGTGTCAGGAATGAACTGAGTAATGCTTCTGTTTGTGGCAGTGGATCATTACCATTTAAATCAACCAGTCACCCTTCTGGCCTGCATGTTCTTATAGTGTTACTCATTTCTATTCAGCGGAATCAATTATTACATTTATATTAAATAGAAACCCCTCTGTTACATTGTCTTTTATGTTTGACCCTTTTTACAGTATAGTATGTTCAAACTCATACAGCAATGATGAGTCCTGCTACAACATGCTCTATAAGTGCACTGGAGTGCATTTTATTACATCTCTTCTGAATGAGCTCAGGGCTGACTTGGGGGCCAGTTATAAGAAGGAGTCATGACACTTTCTTTTTTTTCAATGCTGGCATTTCTATGTGAACTGACAATTGGTGCCAATTTACCTCGTTAAGTCTCACCAATGTGTCTTTGTTTTTTAAGAGTCCAGACGTTCAATCCCAGGTACTTATAGATACCTTTTTTTTTATTTTTTTTTCCCCCGGGTTTTCAGGGAAAGGATTGTCTAAAAATCTAACGCTAAATGCATCAAATATTAGTCTTCAACCACTTAAGGTAGTTAAATGTTAAAAGTAATCAAATTACTTAATACCGTAATATGATCCTTATAGTTACTTTAGTCGCTAAAGTGATCAACTACTTTAATACTTTACTACTGAATATAATTGATTACTAATTACCTAGAGGACCTGAATATTTAGTACCTAAAGTAAACGATTAACCATCAGAACCACCTAATTCTCACAGAACAATTTTCGACTTAGCGAAGGTCGCAAAATGTGTGGTCACAGCAAAGTTTTTTTCAAGGCAAATGTTCATCAGTAGTTCTCGTGTTTTTTTCTTTATCGCTGGGAAATTTTGAATATGTTCAAAATTTTGTTGCAGCAAAAAAATGTACAGGCAAATGTCTGGCTGCCATTTGGCAAACATTTGCGACCTTGGACAAACCCTCGCGAGAACACGGTGGTTTGCTGCTCAGTGGTATAAAGACTTAAAGCTGAAAACCTTTAAATATAGTGGTCTCTAGTTCATTTACACCTTTCCCTAACATTGTGTACAGTCTTATGGCAGAAATATATAAAGTAGGCTAATAGAGGTGCAATGATAAATCAACAGCAAACTAAAAAAAAAAACAACAACATTTTTAATAATTGTTTACAGACCTAAAGTTTCCTCATTTGCTTTGGAATGGGACCATTTTAGGGCTCTAAAATATGGAGCTTGACAGGAAATATTTTCTCATGTATTTAGTCATCTGAGAATGCAGACTGCTGATTGTTTTACACTGCAATATTCACAAACATCAGGTTTTACTTTGGAAATAATAATAATCGAATATTTTAAAATGATCTAAAGTGGCACAATGCTCTATGATTTGTTTACGAGACATGTTTACCATTTTTACTAACTCATTCAGTGCCAGCCATTTTTCCTACGCTCCTTTACTTTGAAAATAAATGAACTAACAAATACGATTGAATGCCTAGAATACGTCTTTGGGATTAATTGATTCAACCCTTTATTTAAGTCCTAAACCGAGAATTTTCAGGATTTTGGAGAAATATAGGGGTACCTTAAAATTTATGCTATGGTTGTTAGGGACACTTTGCCTGTTTAGACTATCAGTCGAAAGCGGCCGCTGTGCCCAATAAAGGACACTGAACAAACTATGAAATGTTAAGTTTCTGTTAAAAGTGATCTTACAGAACAAACTGGTAAATAGTTTGTTTTTATTTTCTGACAACCTTTATTTAGTTGTGTGAAATGCATTTCTGCATCTGTAAAGTGTAGTAAACATGTTGGGTTGATATTAAATGGATAAAAACGGAATGAAAGAAACCCCTTGAGCTACTGAAGTTGAAGCAGTGGACTATTCTGAAATTTGATGACCATCCTTCATCACCTAGCCCTAATGTTAGTTTTTATAGATGTCAAAAATCCATTTTCATTATACTGGCGTTGGAGAAGTTCAGCAAAATATCTCGCTACTGCCCCAAAAAACATATTTGTGGTAATTTCCCTTTGAGCTCCATATTTCTACATCAGCAGGCTTCCTTTTGGATGCGAGAATGATGTTTAGCCACGTGCTCTCGACAAGACTCGGGTGTTAATCATTGGAGCAGATGGTTCATGTTTTAAACTCAGCATAAGCTGAAATAACTCCCACTCTTGGTTATCATCTCGCCTGCAAGTGAGCCAAGCAACGGCGCCGTCGGCATCTCATCACACACAGCCCCGCTGATAATAATCCACGGTCACCGCCACACTACTGACGTCAAGCATGGCTCATGTTACACATCTTATGCGTCTCTTTTTCATCACATTATTGTGCCTTTTTTTTTCCCTCTAGAAGGCCTATATCCATTTGTTATGCCACTTAAGAAAAGTGTACGTCGAGATCATCACGTTATATCTTTACTCGAGGTTGTTTATTATGGGGTGTACGCATCTGTGTACTACTTGTATCACATTTCAGTCGAGTCTATGGAGCCACACAAGATGCATAGTAAATACTTTTTGACACTCCTATTGTGCTATCACATGCTACAGTGTTGTGGTTATTAATGGAGCTGTGGCAATTCCAGTCAAATGTTGTGAGCTCAACAAGGGCTTCTTTGACGCCATCTAGATGTTATTACCAATGTTTTTAATAACCTTAGTTGTGCATCTGCCTCTTGTTTGCCTTTGACGTTTAATTTGAGGTTAACCAGAAGAGACCACAAGTTATTCTTCGTATTTCCCGCACCCACGTCGACTTCTCGTTAGGTGTGACTTGAATAAGAGGGCTCGTTTAGCCTGTTTGAGCACTCGCTGCATTTTGGACATTTTGCGTGTCATACCTGAAAGACCTCGAATAGAAATTCAGTTTGAGCTGAGCAATAAATTGAATTAGATTTTTGAACTTTTTTTTTTTTTTAAATCTTTTATTTTAAAATGACAATCATGAAACTCGAGATTTTGCAAAAGTGGCATTTACAAGACCTGTTTACAACAGGTACTACCTACTTGTGGCATTTAAAGGGAAAGTCCACTTGTGTTGTTATAGTCCACTTATTTTAAAGTTTGTTTTGTCTAAAATAAACTCTTTGAGCCAATTTAGACACTCCTTTAGCTTAACACTTGAAATGTTTTTGGGGAAAGAAGTACCTGGGATTGAATATCTGGACTGGAAACTGATTTTTTTTTATGCTGAATATTTTAGATCCATTTTCCCAAAAAACAAACCTTTAAATAAACGTTGGTTGAGTTTAGACCTGATTCCAATCATAATTGTCCAGAATGATTGAAGAAAATCGCGATTTTATTTTTTGCCAAATCGCTCAGCCCTAGTTCATGGTCTTTGAGAGGTGACCTAGCTTAGGTGATGTTGCCTAAAGAATGAACTTTCAGATTTGTTTTCTTTTAATAAGCAAGAGGTGATTTGGAGCTAATACGGTTGTAGGCACAATGTCACTCGGCTTATTGTTCGATATCCATGCTGTTGACATCTTGTTGACAGAAACTATTAAAGCCAAAGTCACCAAGATACTTTCGGGATTCAAATCTTGAATGGCATCTATGAGTCATAGTCCGCAAATTTAAACTGAATTGCGGACAACTTGACATTGGCTATATTTTTGTATCACCACTCCCATCGTCACAACTACGAGTCTTCCAACTTTTTTTTATTTCATGTCATCGTGGCTGTGTGAAGATAAATGTAACCTTCACGCGATCTTGTCACACTAGCCAAGTACGTCACTAAGATCTTTTATTTGTCCAGGTTGTATCTATCAGCTGTTGTGGTTGATTTAGAGAAGCGGTTTAGCGACTCATCCTTGGCACAAATCCCTGCAAGCACATGCGCAAACACCCAGCTTGCTTTTTTTTATTTATTTTTTTATTTTTTAAACACAGCTATTCCACAGTGGGAATATAAACCACAGAGATTGTTTTGTGTAATAATCGGTCAGCGAGTATGCTAACAGTTGCGTCTAGCTCAAATCAAACTCACACTGACGCTGTTATTTAACTTGGAAACACATTTTTAAATGCTTAAATAAATTAACTTGATGCAATGAACATCACCCCTGTTAGTTCTATTAATGTAATGGGTTAAAGGTGGTGGAAAATTATTCTCTGGGATTGCATTAGGGTTCGTCATCTGACTCGACTTGCCTGTCCAGAAAAGTGGGCCACCAGACTTGCCTGCTGGATGCCAGAGCTTTGTTTCCTACACTGACAATGACAGGAACAATATAGGAAGTAGCTTACGAGTATGCACAAATGCAACCTCACAAGTCTTTGTCTCATACCTTTTAAACCTCGGGCTAGATCATGTCTTCCTGAGCTCCAAAGTATTTTTTTTTTTGTGTGTGTAATGTACTATACATGCTTGCACTATACTAGCTAATAAATAATTATTAAATAGGAATATGTCAAGTAAAAGCTTTGTGACATTTTAATGTTAAAAGATTTTTGTTATTATTTATTTTTTTTTGCTTTATACAGAAGAAAATTAGGGCCAGTGGTTAAAAACAAACAAAAAACTTTTGCAGGAATTTCATTTTTATCACATTTAGAATTTATTCTGCATTTTAGCTTTATTCTCTGAATTATCACAAAAGTTAGAATTTGACGGTTTTCAGGAGCCAAATTTTAACAACTCTCAAAATTCTTTTGTGAAACATAAACTACATGTTTCAATTCTGACTTAACTAACTTAATTCCCAGAATTCCCACTGTTTTTGAATTCTCATTTTAAAGTTAATTGTGACCTATAGTCTTAGAAATCTAACTTCAAAGTCCACAAGGTAGGAATATAAATTGTACCAAGCCCAGTAGAATTCTCCCTTTGTTGTCAGATTTCTGACTTTATGCTATGAATGTTCACTTAGCCAGAATACTTTAGTTGACATTCTGGCATTATTCTCAGAATTTTAACTTTATTCTTAGAATTCTCATTTTGAAGTAAAATTATGACATTCTGAATTCATTTTTCTCAGAATTCTCATGAAGATTTCTTTTGATAGTCAGACTTTTAATTTTTCTCATAGTTCTGACTTTATTCTCAGAATTCGAACATTAAACGCCACTGTGAGAATATAAACAGCCCCAAGACCAGGTCAGATTTCTCAAAATACTCACTTGAAAATCAGAGTTCTGGCTCTTCTCAAGTCCTACTCAACTTAATAATTCAGAGAATAAATTAACAACTCTGAGAAAAGTTGGAAATTTTTAATGTGAGGAAAAAACATTTTTCTAACTTTAATTGGTTCAGTCAGATTTCTGACTTCAAATGATAATTCTGAGAATAAAGTCAAGAGTTCTGAGATAAATGTGAGAATTCTTCCTACCATTTTTTTTCTTCACTGGCCTTAATCTTCTTTAGTCGCTTCAAACATGTAGCTAATCATATCTTTGTTTCAAATGACCTGTATAATGCTTACGTTGCATTGTTATAAAAGCAGTTATGATATGATGATCCATTTCTTTTTTTTGGGTCACTTTTGTAGGCCAGTCTGTCCTTTTGGGGATGGGGGGGTCTCGGAGTAGTGCTGTTCCTCATCACATTTGGACCCTTTGCCATATTCTACCTGGCCTTTTATATCGTTTGCTTTATTGGCGGGTAAGTAGGCACGCATTTTGTCAAATATACTTCAGCTTGTCGCTTTTAACTGTTCGATTATTTACGCAGGGGCTTTGCGGTCACGCTGCTTTATGGGAAGATCAACTCCGAAAAATATTTAGAGAGGTGCGAGCACTCCTACCTGCCACCTCCACAAATTGGTATTTCAAAGGTAATTTATTGATGTTTTAAAATGATGGATTTTTGCTGCTTTCATCACTAATCATATTTTGTGTTTTGTCAGACGTTGGATGAGATGAAGCTGGAGATAAGGCCCATCAAGATCGACAGGCGACTGACTGGCTCCAGTTTCATAGATGAACCTCTGCAACAGGTTTGCAGTTCAACAAAGCACTCACGACTGTGTGACACGATACACAGTTTGGCTGAGCAGCACTTTTTGTTTTTTTGTT
Source organism: Hippichthys cyanospilos (assembly GCF_059441005.1). Taxonomy (NCBI): domain Eukaryota; kingdom Metazoa; phylum Chordata; class Actinopteri; order Syngnathiformes; family Syngnathidae; genus Hippichthys; species Hippichthys cyanospilos. The sequence continues at coordinate 8,256,671 of NC_142389.1, read as the reverse complement.
TTGGCACTTTGTGACAGGTCAGCTCATCCACATCAGCAACTTTCAACTCCCACATGATCCATTCTGACCTCACCATGGTTTTGCTCATGTGGCGTCTATTGTGTTGTGTTATTGCCTTTATCTCCGTGAGCTTATGTGTACTGCACTTTTTATGCAAACATTTTGCAAGTCAAATAAGGCAAAAGCAAGGGGAAAATGAGCATGTGGATGAGCTGTCAGATGCTATCAGTGTGAGTCTTCCCTGTCAGGAATTATTTAATGGAGCACGTCTGAGCAAAAGAATATAGGAAGCTTCATGCTCATTAATCTTCATGAACTTTGATGGCATCATTATTTCAAAAGATTTAAACTAATGGGGTCTTGTCTTCATCCGCAATTGGATCGTGTGTAACGGATGGAAGTTGGAGACGGTTGCAGTAGAGCTCCTCATGTTAGCGTGTTGCCCTCTTTGCTCAGGCAGCGTGGCCAGCAGCACTAAGTGGTGACACAGCACTTTGAGACGGTCAGATGATACTGGCGGGGATGCTTCACAACCTTGCAATTCATGGGAATCCTTGAAGGATTTTTAAAAAAGACAAAAGAAACATTTGTTGTGTCTTGCTTGTTCACTTGTACACACAAACAACAACAAATAAGTGTGTGTTCCATTTTCCAGATTGGCTGCATTTTTTTTCAGTTTGCTTTAATAGCGCCACCTGTTGGCAGGCATGTGCTACATGTATTACAAAGTCATTCATGATGTACAGTAGAATGTTTTGTTTTTGCTTGTACCTATATAGAGCGACTAGAATTAAAATGGCATGAACATTTCATGTTAAGATTGTCATGACCAAAATGATAGTCTTTCAATTTTGCCAAAAGTAATGTGAAGAGATTACTAGAGGTATCAAAATAATTAATCAGCAAACTGATTATCAAATGATTAACTTTTAACAATTAAATAATCAAGTTTGGGGACGCCTGATTTAGAGCCATTGTTTAATTTGAAATTGTCTAAAGCCTCCCTTTTCATCCTTCATATGATTATCTTCTTTGTTTAATGTAAATGACATTTTCAAACATCTGCTTGTTACTTTTTAAAACAATAATGGAACCAGTAACTAAATGAATTTCAAAAAGGTTTGAGTGGTTCGTTCCTAGTGGAGACATGAACTCATTCACTTACCATTGACAGCTATGGATATCAAAGATCCGTTGTCACTGAACTAGCAATGAATGAGTAAATTATTCTCCTTGGCTATACTTTGCTGTCATACATCGATGAATAAAAATGCATTACTTGCAGTAAGTAACTGACTTAATATGTCATTATGTGGAAGAATATCTAAGTCATTTTCTGCCAATGACGGCGATTGACGGTTATTGACCAGAGATTCATTTTCACTTGGCTTGCAGTGAATGAGTTACTGAATAATAAGAATAAAATTCAGTTATGATTGTAGGTTCATCTGCTGCGTTGTTATTTTCACAGCAATTTTGTTCTACAATTATCCCTGCAGGTGATCCAGTTTGCTTTGAGAGATTATATCCAGTACTGGTACTACACTCTGAGCGAGGATGAGTCTTTCTTACTGGAGATCAGACAGACGCTGCAGAATGCCCTCGTCCAGTTCTCCACGCGGTACAATTCATTCACTTTACAGAATGTTGTTGTTTTCTTGATCTTTTCTTTATATATGTTGACGACATTTGAAGTGATTGTCCAGTTCATGAGCAATGTCTGGCAGTAAAGTGTAATAATTTGTCTATAATTAACTGAGTATCGACCATGTATATACAGTTCTTTAGCCTAACTCTTTGGAAAAAAACATACTTGTATGAATAAGTACCTGGGATTGAAAGTCTGGACTCTTAAAAATGTAAAATTACATCTTTGGGATTGAATGAATTAACTTGATAAATCATTTTTACATCAAACTAATACTTTTAAAAACTCCTTTTTTCACTTGCTGTTGACTGAAAATGACATCACGTGCTGAATGCTCAGGTAACCAACCAATCACGGTTTATTTTATGAATGTCACATGACCAACACGTGAGCCATGATTTGTTGTTACTGTGCCTTGCATATGGGATGTTATTGTCAGTAGCAAGTAGAAACCTGTGTAGTTGAGGTAACATTTGTGCATAAAAAAAAATTATCAAATTAATTTTAGCCAAAATATTACCTTTTTTCTGCTAAAAAGCAAGTTATGACAAGCTATGATTGTAAAATTTACACTAAAACTGATTTTTAAATCAGTCTTCTTAATTCCTGTCTGATTATTTTGTACCGGATATATGTTTTTTTAAATTTAATCTGTCAAACTTTATTACCAGATTATAAATTGTAACTAGTTATATATCGTAATTTTTGAAGAAAATCAAGAAGCAAGATTTCTTTTTTGGCCCAATCACTCAGCGCTTGTTCATTGGTTTTTAAGAGTTGAGCTAGCTAGGTGAATGAAATCAGAATTGTATTCTTTTAATCTACAAGAGGTAATAAATCAACCAAACCTTTAAATAAATGTTCCTTTGGGTTTATTTCTACCATTAAAATCATATCCAGAATGAGAAGAAAAGAGAAATGTTATTTTTTGGCCATAATGCCCAGTCCTAATTGAATTTCGTTGGATATCTGCATATTGTCATCTTTATTTTTTGTGTATGTCAAGGTCCAAAGAAGTGGACTGGCAGCCTTACTTCACCACCCGCCTGGTGGACGACTTTGCCACCCATTTGCGTGTCTTTCGTAAAGCTCAGGATCGTCTCCCAGACAGGGAAGATAAACAAAGTAAGCACGTACATGTACGCTCATTACAAGCAAAGATCAGTCACATGATCATTGGACTGACTGCACAATTAAATTTGAATACAGTTTTATAGTAGTTAATAACTAAGACAGTATCCAACGTGTTCGATTCGTGTGTCTTTGCAGGGGACATAACAGAGGAGCTGATAGACTCGTTTTTCGAGGCCGAAGTGGAGATGGAAAGGAAGATTTGTCGAGATGTAGTGTGCACGTCTCTTAAGGATGAAGAAGGTAAACACTGTGTGACTTTGTAAAACAAACCATCATGTGATTTGTTTGTTGATATATATGTCAGGTTTCCTCCGAGACTTGTGCGAGTTGCTTCTGTATTTGTTACTACCTCCTGGAGACTTCCACAACAAGAATATGCGCTATTTTTTAAGAGTGAGTACAAATTAGAAATAGTCTTGTCTCCACAGCCGCTACTGCAGTCCTCAATTAACCTGCATGGGTTTTTATTAGGAGGTGTTGGCACGTGGTGTTCTGCTTCCTCTCATCAACCAGCTGAGTGATCCTGACTACATCAACCAGTTTGTCATCTGGATGGTATCACTTTGACACTTTTAACAGCACAGTAATTACATTTGAAACATTAGAACTGGAGCGAACGTTTGTGTCTTTAGATCCGAGACTCCAGCTGTAATTACGAAGCCTTCATGAACATTTTGAAACTGACGGATAAGCCTGCAGAGCTGGAGGCTGTCAAGGACAAGGTGATGGAGGAGCTGCAGTACTTGCGCTCACTGGACACAGCAGGAGATGGTGCGTCATTTTAGGCTGATAGGATATGCCGAGATAAATCCTGAGATAATATTGAGCATGTCATTTGTGCTTTTAGACATCAACGTGATCAAGAACCAAATCAACAGTCTTCTGTTTGTGAAGAAGGTGTGCGAGACCAGGATCCAGAGACTACAGTCTGGCAAGGTAGGAAAACCACTTTTGGAGTAGAATTATTTATTACATTTGATCACATCCTCCCTCGTATGTCGAAAAGAATTGTCCTTTCGTCAATATATTTTTCTGCTTTAAAAACTGAAGCTTTGATAGCATTTTGTGTAAAAGTACTAAAGTATTTTTTTTTTTTTCCACAATGCGCTCTCATGTTATTAACACGTCGCAAGATTTATCATCCTTGCACTCTGCTTGCTAATCAACAAGTGCACACGAATACATAGAAAGCTGCATGACAGTAAAACGCACCCCAAAATGTGGTGAGAAGGCCAATCAATGTTTCAAAATAAATCTTTACGGACGTGATCTATAAAAGCATACCTCTTTTTTTGAAGTTCTTCCAGGCACTAAAATTCGACTTAATTACGCTGATACTTTCTTGTACACTGCCTGTTGCCAGTGTTAGTGCAACGTCTACAACATAAATTAGTTGCTAGCTAGCAGGCCAAGTGTGCCGCCGAGAGAGTCCAATTATTCAGAGGCAGTTTAATGGACGAAAATGTGTGCACACTTTGATGCTGAAATCCGGACTCGGTCGTTGTTGCTTCTGACCGCTTTTGAACACACCAGGTTAACACTTTGTTAATACACCAGGTTAACACTTTGTTTCATTGAGAAACCTGTCTAAAATGTCAGTGCATGGATTAAGTTAAAAAGTTAAAAAAAAGTGATTTATTGCTGCAAAAGTTTTTACACTAAACATTTTTTAAAGACAATAGGAAATGATGTCACAAAATGGCTCTGCACTTGGTGTCATAAACATAATTTCTACAAGTATCTGCTGCTATTGTTTTAAAGTAATTATTAAGTTTGAAGACTGTTTGACAATCAACCGATGATTGACCATTTTGCCTTTCCTCTAGGAGGTGGACGCTTTGAAGCTTGCGGCCAACTTTGGCAAGCTGTGCGTCATCCCACTGGATCACATCCTGGTCCACAACATAGCTCTGCAGTTTTTCATGGGTAAATGCGTAAAGGCTGTCACCGTTCCTCAACTGACTTGCGCTAATGACATTTTTATCACAGATTTTATGCAGGCAGCCGGCGCTCAGGCGGAACTCTTCTTCTGGCTCACCGTGGAAGGATACAGGGTGACGGCTCAACAGCAGCTGGAGGCAATGCAACGCTGGCAGAAAGATGGCAAAAGACAACCCAATGCCACCAAGGGGCTCCTCAAGGCAGCCGCACTGGGAGTCTTTGAGCAGTACCTCTCAGACAAGGTCAAAAATTCATCTGTGAAATGCTTCATATTGTCTTGCAAGAAACAAGGAATTATTTAATTCCCCCCACTTGCCATGGTAACTATACATAAGATCATTATTTTAAAAAAAATGTATAAGTATGCTGAAAGTTAACTTTTTTAACAGAAACAAAAGCAGTGTAAATCAACTATCAACAGATGTTACTTTTTACAGGGTTTATACAAGTTAGTCTGGAAAAAAAAGTGCATCAAAGTGCCTGAAATAACTAAAACATGTCAATCCTTATTTAAAATAGAAGGATTTTTGACCAACGGAACCGTTTGATACTGAAAAAAATATAAAATCAAACAATAATAATACAATGTAAAATGTGATTTATTGTACTATACACAACACAGTCCGAATCAGTTACACAGGCAGTGGGGGAACATTCGGGCTTACCCCCCCAACTACTCTCTTGAAATCTGTTAAAGAATTGACCCAAAAAATGTCAACTGCTTTAAAATGCTTTGTCCCAGTCGTCACTGAACTTGCGTCAAATTCCTCTTTCGAGCTTGTCATCCTTGTTCTTCCAGCAGGCTTCTCCCAGGGTTCAGGTAAACGAAGACTTGATAGCCCGCTTGGGGGAAAAGCTCCAGAAGGATGATCCCACGCCAGAAATTTTCGATGATATCCAAAGAAAGGTACTTTTGAGAGGTTGTTTTGTTCATGATGAATAAAAAGTCGTAACCAGAGCTATGTCACTTTGCCTCAGGTGTATGACATGATGCTAAGGGATGAGCGCTACTACCCCTCCTTTAAGCAGAGTCCCCTTTACGTCCGCATGCTGGCAGAGCTGGACATGCTAAAAGAGCCCAGTTACCGCGGCTCCGATGACGGAGACGGAGAATCTTTCAATGGCTCTCCGACGGGAAGCATCAACCTGGTGAGGCCTTGCTCCCTGCAGGGGGTGACTGATGTCTACTGTCGACTAAGGGTTTTTTTTTTTTTTTTTTTCCCAGTCATTGGACGACTTGAGCAACTCTTGCCATGATGAATCTATGCAGCTCCACGCTTTCATCTCTGACACGGGTACACACACCAAATCGTGACATTGAAGGCTGGATTTACACGACATCATGGTTCCATTAGCATAGTTTATGCCGTATAGGGGTCATGGCAGCAGAAGCACATAATGGAAAGAAAAAAAAAAGATTGGACCTGGAGTGTAAATCCAGCCACATTTTTGCATCGATATGCTTGATTGGTCTTCTTTGTTTTTATCGCCCATCTTGTCGGCGCCAAGCTCTGTTTTTCTGTCATCTTTCTTTGCCTCTTGCATCACCATTGTTTTTCTGTTCTTTGTTTTCCCTTATATGTCCTGCCAATTTGTCCCTGTCCTCTCGCTGTACTCTTTGCATGTTCTTTTCTGTCCTTTCCCCACTCCTGTGCCATTCCTTCCCTCTTGTGGATGTATTGTCGGGTGGGGTAGCTGACGCTTGTATTCCCGGCTTGTGGGCTGCTGCAGGTGTGTGCAATGAGCATGGGAAGACGTACGCGCTTTACGCCATCACTGTATTCAGACGCAACTCGGACGGCAGCGAGGATTGCTGGAAGACGTACCGCCGCTACTCTGATTTCCACGACTTCCATATGAGGATCACCGAGCAGGTCGGATTTTGCTGTGCGAAAGAGCGGGAGATTTTTAGTGATTTTTAGAGACGGTCACTGTGTGTGCATTTCCGTGAGTGTGTGTGTGTTAAATGAGAGTGCGATAAAGACTGCATGTGAGAGTTGTCGACGTGTGTGTGTGTCTGTCCCTCTCTATCTCTCTTTCTCTGTGTGATTCCCTGTGTGTATGAGAAGTAAGACTGGTGAGTTTATTTGCAAATGAGTAATAGTAATGTGAATGAGTCTGATTGCATGACAATTTGTGTGTGTTTGTGAGTGGTAATACATTGAGAGTGCAAATGCGTGTATTGCGTGTAGTGCAAATGAGTATTAGTCTGTGTATAAATGTGTGAGTGTAAGAGTGTTGAGAAACTATGGAAGTGCAATACATGCGTCAGTTTGTGAAAGGAAGTGTTGTTTGTGCGAATGTGCTGAAGATAGATAGGTAAATTTGTGTGCAATCGAGTGTGTGAATTATATGTATAATGTGTGATTGAGTTCTGTGAGTGAGTCAGAGTATGAGTCTGCATAATGGCATGCCCACCTGTGAGTAAATGAGAACGTGTTGGAAGAGTGAGTGCAATTGTGTGTATAGGAATGCACGCCTGAGAATTTGAGTGTTATTGTGTGAGACTTGTCTGTGTGTGAGAGTGTATGTGTGAGAGTTAATTGTGAGTTATTGAACAAGCAATCATTGTACACGTTTGTGTGAGTATGGTTCTGTGTATGATTGTGTAAGTGTGAGAATGATGTGTGTATTAGTGTGCAAGGGAGTTTATGTGTGAGTGTATACGTGTATGATTGTGTGAGAGGTGGCGAGGAACTGAGTGTATAAATGTGGAATATGTGTGAGAGTGTGAGAGCAAGTGTGAGTATGTAAATATGAAAGAGATGTCTGAGTGTGTGACATTTAAGTTACAGTAATTTATGAGATTGAGAGTATGAGTCTGCATGGCAACCTTTGAGTGCACGAGAGTGTGTGTGCACAAAGAAGAAACTGTGAGAATAAATGCAAGTGTGTATAGGAAAGTACCAATGAACATTTTTGTGAGCATGCGAGTGTTATTGTATGTGTGTGTGCTTGTGTGTGTTTGCTAGCCAGGGCTACGTTCCAGTGCGACTGAGAATGTGTGAGATCTTTATCCTGATAAGCTCACATTGCTTTGTTGTACTTTTTTAGTTTGAGAACTTGACGTCCATCCTCAAGCTCCCAGGGAAGAAAACCTTCAACAACATGGACAGAGACTTCCTGGAGAAGCGAAAAAAAGACCTCAATGCTTACCTACAAGTATTTGTCTTACATATTAATCTCATTAAATGACTTAAGTGCATAAAGCAAAAAAATCCATGTCAATATCTAGTTGCTGCTGAACCCTGAGATGGTGAAGGCGTGCCCGACTCTCCTCCCGTACGTCTACGACTTTCTCGAGAACAAAGCCTACAACAAAGGCAAAGGAGACTTTGCACGCAAGGTAATAAAAACAAAACAACTTACTGCAGTGGCAAATACCTTGCTTAGGAGATAAAAAGCACCATTGCTTGTTTTTAAACACCAGATAGACACGTTTGTAAATCCCCTGCGGAGCTCCATGAGGAACGTGTCCAACGCCGTCAAGGCCCTCCCCGACAGTCTGGCCGAGGGCATGAACAAAGTGTCGGACAACATGGGCCGCATGTCCGAAAGGCTGGGCCAAGACATCAAGCAATCCATATTCAAGGTGCTCCCCGTTCGGTGTTCCCTCTTTTAAATCCAACGCAAGTTGTAATAAGTGAAATCCGCAAAGTGGAGGATGCATTTTTTTCATACAGTTTTTTGGTTTTCAAATTTATAGTATAATACAATTTATAATATATAGAGTGTTTATGATATAATATTTCTAATAAAACTCACAATATATATATACTGTTTATGATATTTATAATAACTGCACAATATAATTAAAATAATTCTTTTTTCGTTTAGCATAAATGTTTCCTTTTCTTTATTATTTCTTTATATTTATTATTTCTTTATTATTTATTTCTTTATTAATTTCTTTATTGTAAGTGTTTTTTTTGTTCATCACACGTTTTTTCTATTCCATTTTTTCATTCTACTGTATATTTTTCTATTAAAAGTATTTTTTTTTTTTTTTTTTTTTTACTTTTTAAATGACCAAAAATACTCAATTTATTTTTCTGACTATAAGCGGCACCAACAAAAATTTCACAGAAAATTGATTTTTGTCATGTATAAGCTGCACTGGACTTAAAGCTGCTGGTTGTAACATTAAATATTTACGCAGAGATGGTAAATGGAACATGCTTTATTATGTTTTTTTTTTTTTAAAACTGCCTTTTACAGTTAACATCATGCCTTTAACACAAACTGAACATGCCTGCAAGTTTACACACTTGAGTTGTTAGACCACTGCACCAACACAACACTAACCCGCCTGTTTGCATTTATTAGTGGAGTGTGCGCCCTGATGGCGAGTAAAATCGCAGTTCAAAGTCAAAATCAATACTTCAATAGGTCTATTTCCCTCTGGTGGCTGCGCTGGCTATAAGCCACAGGCTTGAAAACGTGCGACAAAAAGTAGCGACGTATTGTCTGAAATTTATGGTATTGTTTTTTTTATTATATTTTGTTTTTTTCTATCTACTCTATTTTTTTCTTCTTTTTTTGTTTTAAAGCAGGAAATCAGGAAAAAGGCATGAACAAATTTCTCTCATTTAGTTACACTTAAAATTCAAACTAAATGATGCACAACAGCTTTTTATTATTTACGTCTATAGATGGCACTTCAAAGAAGCAGGGGAAATAGAATACAGTTCCACCGCACTAGTTTTTATTTTTTTAAACCAAGAGCACCATCTACAGGTAGAGGAGTAAAACTACCACAGGAGCTTCATGATTTTTAATTACACCCTTACTGGAGGGAAAAATAAATAGCAAGGCCGCGAAAAGTGAACCGCGTTATAGCGAGGGAACATTGTACTCATTATGCCAAATGTGACACATGTCCCCCCCCCCCACCCCCACCCCAACCCCCCCTTTCTAGGTGCCTCCTCTTTTACCCAAGTCAGACATCGACCCTGAACACTGCCGAGTCTCCGCCCAGCTGGACGACAATGTGAGTTGATCCGTGTGCGATACAGCGGAATTTTTAGCAATACAACTTGTATTGGCGCAAGCAGGTGGATGACAACATCCCGTTACGCGTCATGCTGCTGCTGATGGACGAGGTGTTTGACCTGAAGGAGAAGAACCAATGGCTGCGCAGAAACATCAAGAACCTGCTGCAGCAGCTCATCCGGGCCACTTACGGCGACACCATCAACAGGTTCCTTCCTCCTTATAAAGAGAAACCATTAAAAAAATAGATGCAACAATTAATTGACAATCACCCAATAAAATTAGTTTCGCCAATGGAAGATCTAAAAATGGCTGAGTTCCACAAGGGTTTGTTGCGAGTTTGGGACAAAAACAGGCTAAAATGGTTTCAATTTCTCTTTTCATCTACCAGCTAAAGTTTAATTGTAGTCCAAGTTGGAAAATGTGATTGCACGCACGTCATGGTCGCTTTCCCTCCAGGAAAATTGTGGACCACGTAGACTACTTAACTTCTCCAGAGCAAGTGGCTGACTACGTCAAGAAGTTCAGGTAACTTTGTCGCTCTTCAAACATTCAAAAGTTCCTTCTGACGGTCCCATCCCCTTCAGGGACTCCTATTGGCCAAACGGTATTTTGGCCGAGACCCCGCCCCGTCGGGACAAGAGCATTCGGATGAGGACGCGAGTAGCTGCCAAGACCAGTCTGCTGGGCATCATGCCAGGTGACCACACAAAATGCATACACACACACACACGTATATTGACGGTGTATATAAGTTCATTTTTTCTGGAGGTCTTTTTTGTAATGTGGATTTTCTTAAGCAGAGGCTTTTTTAACATGAAAAGAGCCTAATCTGTTCTAACCATTTAACTTAATATTTAAATTATTAATGCAGTATAGAAATGCATCAAAAACTAACCAATACATATTACAAACACACTAGTGGTATTTTAATCTTGCAAGATCTTGTCCCTAAAGTACCTAATACATATTTACAATATTCCATCATTTTTCGCGGTTAAGAGACTGAAACCCCCCCGCAAAAAGCGAAATCCGCAAAGTAAGACATTCCGTCCTTATCGCTGTCCCGCAGATGAACTGAAGCACATCATCGGCGCGGAAACCACGCGCAAGGGCATCCTGCGCGTTTTTGACATGTTCCAGTACCAGCCCATGAACCGGCGGCTGGTCTACGTGTTCCTGGAGGGGTTTTTGGAGACCATGTTCCCCCAGTACAAGTTCCCCGAGCTCTTCGTCAAGCTGCACTCCCGCTCGCCGCGGATCCACAGATACGGCCACAAACTCAAAGGTTCCTCCCTCAAGAGGTGACACGAGTGGACCGAGCCGGATGGACACGGACAGAAGTAGACACACACTCACGCAACACGCACAGATTTAAGAGCTAAAGGCGAGGGGGAGGGGCTTAACGGGAACTTTGAGGTGGGGAGCGCTTCCGCGTCCTCGTTGAAAACACTCCAAAATGATAATACGTCACAGGCGACCCACGCGAAAGCGTTTTAGCCCCCCTTCCGTTTTTGGATGTTTTTTACTTTACTGAACTGGGCCAGTCACTTGCTGCCCCCTAGTGGCCTGCCAGGACTGTGCTCTTTTTAAACTGCAGGAAGACCTAGCATCCACCCACACCTTGCCTTACCTTCCTTTTGGCTTCAACTCGTCCCTTCTTAATGCTGTAGACATTTTTATCTGCAAAAGCTGCATCCTTTGCATTCATAGCAACCAAATATGTCAATAGCACTGGCTAACGAGGCGCCGTTTTTTGTTGTTGTTTTTTTAAACTGTGACTGAACAAATATAGGATGGATTTTTTTTTCTTAATTTCACGCCTCAATGCTTCTTTTTCGCGCGTGTGATGGGAAGACCTCGCCCCGCCCCGCCCCTTTTAAGTGTCCATCCTGGCCCCAGCTGACCAAAGCTCTCAATATTTTGCTCTGTGAAAGACGTATGAAGCAAAACGATGCAATGACGACCTCACGGTGTGTTGGCGTGTGCGTTAAAGTCGCGCAAGCACACCCAAGTACACGTTTATGGAAAGCCGCCTGGAGCATTTAGTCGAAGCCGTTGGTACCGTCGAAGGGATGGATATCAAGGACGTCGAAAAGTGGCTCACGTGGCAGGCAGCCTATGCACGTTAACGAATGTATTCTCCGCTGGAGCGTGTGTTTGGTGCGAATGTGTGTGTGGTGCGCGTGGTCCAACTGAGGGAGTGAGTCGGCCTTAAAAGACAACACATGAAGCTTTCCTCCACTTGACTGAATCTTCCTCTCACTGTGGACACCTTTTCCCAATCACTTTTTAGACGGCAAGACAGCAGGTCTTACATTTTGTGCAATATTACTTTTCTTCGATGCATGTGCATTTTGAATTGTTGTATGGTGAAACAAGAGTCATGGTCTTTTTTAAAAAAAAAAATACAAACATGAAATGTTTTTCCTTTTTAGCCCAACTTTGACATTCCATTGTACTTTTTTTTTTTCTTTTACAGACTTGTTTTATAAGTCACTTTTTTTCACTCGAAAGGGTGTGGGCATATTTTCCCCTCGGGGGTTTACGTTTGTTAGCGAATTAGCTCGTTTGGCTAATTAGATTGGGATAGGCCCCGCCCATTTCCCCACACTCTTATCCAATAGCCTGTGACGATTTGAATCACTACTCATGAGCACTTCCTGGAGCAACTGTGGGAAGAGCGTCTCAGCGATCGTCTCTGCGGTCATTGGTCGGAACTCAGCCATGGTGGCCTCTGATTGGCTGATGAACCGTCAGTTCCCATGGTGAGACGTCACCTATAACACTGCACCTTTCCTTTACGGAAGGCATTCCCAGAATACTTTAAAAAAAATTGTGTGTACAGTTTGTCAAATAGTGTGCCTAAATGTACTGTCAACTCTATTTTCATATTTTTCTTTAAACAAAAAAAATCAGAATGTCATGATCATTTTAGGCGACTGAAAATGACTTCTTTTTTTTTTTTTTCCCTTGCATCACAATTACCGATAATCCTTTGGAGCATCTGTGCTCGCATCAGTATAACACTAATAAAAGGTAACTGACTAACCAACTGCTGTGATTTTCATTTTTTTTTTTTTTTTAGTAACAACCTACCCTTCTTAGAATAGGCCATGAATGTAAAAATCATACCTTCTTCGTCCAATAGGAGGAGGTGTTGCTATAGACCAGTGCTTCTCAAATAGGGGCACGAGTACCCCTTCTGGTACTTGAGATTTTAAAAACAACCATGCAAAAATCCTTCAAAAATATTGAGTTGTTTCAAGAAAATAGACAATCCCAATACCCACACTATACACTAAGGCTTTGGTAGAACTGCATAAAAGTTCTAGGGCTCAGATTACAAGTAAACGGAACAGGAATGATGCGTGTCACGTCGCAGATTTGCGTCACTTTGCGTCATCTTGTATGGCATCATTGGGAGTTGTGGCATTTTTTCAAAGATTTATTTGCTTTGAAATTTAACAAATCTTCCCGGACTATGACTCCAGGTGCTGGTTTGCAATGCACAATTCGCGTGCCCTGCTGCGCATGCGCATAATCTCTAAATTTGGCGAATGCACATACAAACAAGTAAAATACTGTACTTGGCGCGGGAAACCCGCAATGAATTGTAATACACGTCAGCTGAGTGCCCAAAAGGAGCGAGGCGACAGAATTGGGACGCCCCTCAACAAACAAGTGTAGTTGAAGAGAGGGTATTGGGATCGAGCCCCGGACAGCAGGTCTGCATCAAGGCAAAACAAAACTAGTTCTGGGACAAATTAGGTCGAGGTTAGCGGCTTTTTCTTCGAAATTTTTCAATTTTGAAAAACGTTAGCCTGACGTTCCTTTTCAGCCTGCATGGTGAACAGCCTTTAACGAAGACAGCATCACACTGCCTCCTAGCGGACGGAAAAGGAATTGCCTTTGTATCAACACTACCTCAAACGCACGTTCGATATCACAAACAGAACAATATTTACAAATGATAAGAGCATGATGAATTTACACACACATAAAGAGACAGATGAAAATCGCCAATATATTTGTGTAGATATATATACACACATATAAAAACACGTGACCAATCTCTCAACGTAGTTTTAAATATTGAGGACTCCACGATGAGGTACTGACAGCCTCAACAGTTATTGGAGATGAATGTGGCGAATGACACTGGAATCACGTCTCAATACAAATACAAAATGCAACTTACAAAATCATTTGCGATAAAGCTCGTACATCACACGTCCATATCGTGACAAAATATTGGATTTTCTTAAAATAGAAATATGCTTCAGTGCAGTGAATTAGCTGCACGCGATGTGTCATTAAATAAAAGTGCTAAAATCCTGCCAGAGAGAAAACAAGCAAATACAAAAAAAAAAAAAACCAAGAACATGTCTTTTTGATCAGGCAGTGCATGTTGATGCCTACTTAATTCATTCAATCCCAAGGGCATTTTACGAGTCCAGATATTCAACGTTGGGTCTTTTTTTTCTTCTAGCGTTTAAAGGAGGATATTAAAAATATTATACTTAAGATAATAAAGTGCTAAAATAATGATTACATCAGGTAATGAAGTACTACTTTAGGTAATAGTTTTAGTGATTGATTATATTAGTATTTTTTTCCCCTTTAGTAATTTAGTATTTGATTGATTTAGTAGCCAAGCTCAGACTCTTCTTTAGCAAAACCCTTAAAAAATATGAAATATTCTTACAAAAGATGAAAATATGTCTGGGATTGAATGAGTTAAGTGTATGACGTCAGTCAAAAAAACTGCAAGTTGACAATTGGGAGCAGGATGTTAGTTGTGCTAGGCAACCAGTGCATGTTCTACCACAGCTCCAAAAAAACCCCCAAATAATCAAAAGATTGACTTCTTTCTTCACTTTTGTGGGTGCGCAAAAAGTACAAAAGAATAAAATATGAGCTTAATTTTAAATAATTAAATACTGTACAAGTAAAATTTCAGAGCTACAGCAGGTGACCACAGTACAGTACCTTTTAGCACAAGATTACATTAAAAAAAAAAGTGGTCCGAGTTTTGATCAGAACAGCTAGTTGGTCCTTTCAATTCATACACTGTACAACACCAATGTGAAAATAGAAAGCAGTTTTTTTTTCTTTTCCAGGTCGGTGGACTTGGACGGAGAGTTTGAGAAAGCACTCCAGTGCTGAACGAGGAGTTCTGGAAAGATAGGACCTTTTTTTTTTAAAAAAAAGTTAGTTTTCCTTATAAATGTAGCGCCCCCTTTTGCGATGTGAGGAGAAAAACATCCTATTTTTTGGGGGGCGGGGTTTGAGGGAGCGCATTGTTCTTCAGTGTGCGACTATGACAGCAGTCCCAAGGTGTCTGCGTTAAGGTCAGGCGCCGGCGCTCCCGAAAAGTCCCAGCGCGGCCAGGACGAGCGCGGAGGCGACCAGCCGCTTGGAGAGCGCCGCCGCGTCCTTGGGGATGAGCACCTGGGCCAGGTCGTTGGTGATGACGGAGATCTCGTGGGCCACGCACACGAAGATGAAGGTGCTGACCAGGATGTTGAGCGACGGGCTGCCCGGGATCAGGATCAGGATGCCCCTGGTGTCTGCGGCCAGCCAGATGTGGTACTGGCAAATGAACAGCTGGGGGAGACAAAGAGCAACTATTGCAAATACGCTGAAATACAATTTTTACTATCATGTGGCTCAACAACTACAGAACTATATTTTTAAACCAATGTGTCCGCAACAGACATTTTTATATTCAACTTTACCATGTATAGCAAGTGCTAAAAAAATGTATTTTCGAACAAGGAAAAAAAGTAAGGCTTTTTCCTGAAAATCTAACCATGTATATACATAGTAAGGCTTTTTTTTGTTTTGGACCATGTACAGTAAGACATTTTTTTCTCCAATCTTTTAGAGGGGGTGGGAATGACCTTCTATGCAAGGCTTTTTCTGTGAAAAAAACACATGTATATAATCAGGCCTTTGTTCGCCCCAAAAATGATCACGCATGCCCTTGGACTCAGCAATATGACCACTTATAAAAGGGCTTTTTTTTTTTTTTCTGAGCAAAAACTACCATGTACGTTAAGGCTTTGTGCGCACATTCATCCATTTTATACCACCGTATTCTGGTGTGGGGTCGTGGGGTCACATTGAGCAGGAGAGCCCAAACCTCCCTTTTGGATTTTTTTATTTTTTTTTTTTCAAAACATTACAACATTTTCAAAAGCAACCAAGTACAGTAAAGCTGTTTTGACCACATATAGTAAAGCTTTGTTTCACGAAAGAAAAGAGATCATTTAAGTCAGGCTTTTTTTTAACAGAAAAAAACAAAAACAAAAAAAAAATGTTTTTTTTTTTTTTTAAATCACCACGTATTTGTGAGAGATTTGCCATAGACAACGTTGGATAGTCAGTTTTTTTTTAAACATGACCACATATACTAATTTTTCCATGAAAAGCAAGGTGTTTTTTCTCTTTTTTTTCCCATAAACGACCATGTATAGTCAGGCATTGATGACCACATAAAATGACATAGTAAGGCATTTTTTCAGCAAAAAAATAGATAAATAATTATTTTTTTTTCAGGAAAACTGAAAGCCGTTTTTTTGGGGGGGAGGGGGGGGGGGGGGGGGGGGGGGGGGCAAAAAACGACCATGTATAGAGCAAGCCATTATTTTTTTCACATTTTTCACCACGTATAGTTAGGCATTTTTTTCATGAAAGTTGATCATATACAATAAGGCGTTAAAAGAAAAATGAACTGCTGCAGCAGAGGAGGACTTATGTATGATACAAAATGAGAGCTACATTTGCAGCTACCTGTGAAGGTAGGTGACGCGGAAAAGAAAAAAAAAAAAAAACCTTCCCAGTCTGGACAGACAGACTACTTTAAATAACTGTGACTTCGAAAACCAATTATGATCCCATGCTTAGTTAGGCGTTTTTAATTTTATTGTTTCCGCAAAAAAAAAGCCTTACGACAGATGGCATTTTTTTTACAAAGCCTTACTATAAATGTAATTGTACATTTTAAAAGATGATGACATTTCTAGATGATTTTTCCGTCGACGAGTTTTGTGTTTTTTCTCACTGCTAATTTTGTAAACTTAACATTTCTTCGTAGGTTATTTGCACCACACCTTGAGATGACAAAATGAAGATGATCTGCATCGTCTTACCTCCAAGGAGATCTTTCCAAACCAAGCAAAAAAGGAACTATAGACGGAGCGAGCGAAGCCGGGAATGTTCCGGATTAGAACGAAGGCCAGGATCTGTGCGTGAGCGGAAAGGTTTCATGACTTCCACCGAAGCTCACACGATATGAGGAAACGAAGAAGACGAGAAAATACCTGCGCCACCGAGATGTACGGATGCATCTCGTTGCACTCGGTTTTGTTTTTGCAGCTGCTGGCCCACACAGAATATGTCTGGAATGAAGACAGGAGACATGCACTGACGTAGGTGACACTCATCTTTTTTGTTTCCAAGCATGGTGTCAAGATTTACTGCTGATAGCTTCTCTATACACGAGACGTTTTGTGTAAATAAAACATTTTTCTATGAGGCGTGTGCGGCTTTAAGGAGGTCAAATGTAACCTCTTTTGTCACCACTGTGGTCCATTTTTAAGACCACGCAAAGTGTTGTCGTTAAGCCATCACAAATTGTTTTGTGCTAATTATTTGCCATTTACTAGTGCATCTCTCAAGACTATAAAGCATCACTTTTTCTCACACTTTGAACCCTGCGGTTTATAGTCCAGCGTGGCTTGCCTGCAGATTTCTTAATAGTCAGAGGAAGCATGATCCAGGTAAACAAAGGGAGAAAGAAGAAGTATTCATTTTGAATTTGAACTGCTATTTTACTCTTTGACACTCTGAAGAAAAAAAAAAAACGCTGAAACATGTCAGGTTAGAACCTCTTAGAAATTTTGAGATTTCATTTTTTTTTAAGTCTTAGTCAAAGCAGAAGACAACAACGGATGGTGTTCTACTCGCCACCAGGGGGCCCACTTCACTAGTAAACACAAGCGGGCGCATTACTGTTGTGATGGTGCTGTATTCTAACAATACAAGTGTGCGCTTAGAAAATATGCTGGTGAGGCTCTTATTTCAAACGTGCAGCCATGTTCAGCCTGTGTTGAAGGCATGATGTTGCTGTGACCAGGCAAGTTGGAGAAAAAGTTTTGTTTTTTCTATTCATTTATGTATTGATTCATTTATTTTGACATCTAATCTCGCACTCTTACGGTGAAGGCGATGATGGAGATGAAGAGGAGCCAGCTGGAGAGCCAGCCCGAGAACAGCGCTTCTCCTTTGCCTTCGGACAGCACCTGCCACTTCTGCAGCACCAGGTAGACGAAGGCGAACAGCATGCCGTAGAAAACCGCCTGCGACGCAAAACGTTCAAAAGTGATTGGACGCCCTGCGGGTCGGAAATCTGCTCGCAAGTGTTTGTCGTCATGCGTATGTACAAATCTGTCCAGCTTCCATCTGAAGCCCCACTCGTAGACGCTTCCGTTCACTTCAAAGAGCTTGGACAAGGGCCAGGAGGAGAAGACGCTGCTGAAGAAATCCTGAGAACGTAACGACACGATTACTGGCAAGAATATATTTGGAAATATGCCTCTATCTATTTTTACATGTGCAGGATAAATAATATTTACGGTAGTTAATGATGAATTATGTTTTTTGTTGTCCATCTCGTCTGATTTCACGTCACCTTTTCAAAAAACCTTACTATTAAACTTTGGTAAAAATGTTGACGTGCCAACAGTTCCTTTAAAAATGATTGAGGGTTTAAAATTGTGCGATTGTACATTCCAATAGCCTGCCAATGGACTCCATGTACTGTGTACAGATTATATGTGAGCATTAAGAAAATCAACTTAAAATACACTAATGATATTGTCGGTGATGCCGGACAAAAACATTCAAAATTTCTGGACAAGATGTGAAGGTTGAAAGCTGAATGAAATAATATGGAAGCTGATGAGAAATGCTTTGGAATCATAAAATCCAATGATATTCAACTATATGGACTGTAAAACTGCTGGGTTTAGAAATAATCCAACTATTGGTCAAAAAAGACTGACTCCAATATTGGGGTTGACCTGACCTAACTTTCCGGGTTATTTAATACAATACAACAATCTTAGAGGTTGAATTGTACAAAATGAGCCATTTTTGGCATCATTTGGTGTTAACCAACCAAGAGAGTAATAGTAATAATGCGGAAAGTATGAATGGTTGAAATGTGTTGAAGTATTTGAAGTACTTGAAGGGTGAACAACATGCAAAAAAAAAAAATATATATTGATGGAAAAAAAATGTATTTTTTGGTATGTGGGATTGTGGGAATGTTAAAAATCAATGCCAAGGCGATGCTGAGCATTTTGAATAGGAATAAATACAAACTATACCAAACCAGTAATGAATGTGAACATGTGGCTCACCTGCGAGTAAGCCAAGAGGCTGATGAAGATCAGAAGGACCAGAAACTTGATGAGGACACCAAGATGCCACATGCTGTTGGCTGCACATGACACAAAGTAAGTTTAGAATGGCACACATCGACAAGCCTCCCATAGATCTGAACAAATAATCCAATTCAAATCTCAATACAGCATGTCATTGAACTCTGCTTCATTTTATTCGGTTGGTGGCTTTATTCCTCTGAAAATTGTATCTATTTACTGGATACGCTGCTGATATAGGTTCAGTGCTTAAAGAGTGCATTCCACACGCAAAAAGGACCAAAATGATCTCAAATAAAAGTAAATAGTAACACTGGTTAAAACACACACACACAATTCAACTGAATTCTATATGGTTCAACCCTAGTCTCCAAACGATTACCGTTGGTCCTCTTCTGTGTGATTTGAGGCCACACGGCCAGAATGCCATAGATGACGATGAACCAAAAGGTGACCAGTGGGACAAAGTAATAGAACTGATAGGGTCTGTCCATCACCACACACAATACCAACACCAGGAAGTTCAGGCGAAAAAGCACCTGCGGAGGGTGGAAAGGTTGGTAAAAATCCATGACGGTGGCATGCGATTCGTTTTTTTAATTCGTAAATCACAGTTCTGACTTCCTCCGCCCTGCGCAACCTCACCTGGCACACTCGACACAGTCCAAAGTCTCCTTTGAGCCAAAAAAAGGAGAAGTGCCCATAGCCAGTCTGGAAAAGGTAAGCGGCCACCAGCACCCGAACGTGCATGTACACAGGAATGAACTGAAAGGCGGAGTCATCTGTTTAGCTCTTGAAATGTTGTGGCGTTTTGGAAACAACGTTGCGGACTTACAGCGCTGGCTCCAGATATGTGATAGATAAGGATGACCAGCTGCATCCAACCCTTCCACTCGTCTGTTTGCTCTCGATTCAGTAATCTGGTCTGTGTGGAGAGAAAATGAACTTAGTATGAAAGACTTCATTTCATAATATTTAACAGGGATGGGACCAGATCTCGTCACCGGGTCTCGCCGCGAGATTTCTCATCTGACAGTAAAACCTACCGCCATCAAAATCAATACTTTAATAGCATCTTTTTTACCTCCCTTTGTTTGATAGATTATTTTAGTGAACATAAAAACACATTCCATATAATTCATATATACAATCATAAGTACATACATAAAATTATATATACTGTGTACTGTATATGAAATTTACACAAATTTACCCAAAATTTTATACATTCTCTTATTGAATTTAGACATATATATTTTTTTAATAATATATTTTTAAAACTTTGCGCACAGCCATTGATTAACATCTTTTCATTTCTATTTCACAGTTGTTCCATAAATAGAAACAGGCATTTGACATTAAGAACATCTGCACTGCAGGTCTTACCTCTTTGCTGTTGTCACTGTAGAACGCACCCAGTACAAATATGTAGATGAGAGGGATGAAGAAGGTCAAATGTGTGTAGAACTTCTGCTCCTTCATGAATAGGTCGGCCCGATCGCAAAGGTAAAAGTAGGTCATGATGATGCCCATTCTGCACGCGAGCTGGAACGGCGCCTTAAGACCCGGCGGGGCCACGGCGCTCGCCGGCTTCTTCTCGTCCAGACTCTCCACATCCAGTGGCACGGGGCGATAGTGGCGGTTGTTGCCAAGGATGTAAAAGCCCAGGAGGATGAGGGCAGAGAACACAAAGAAGCTCACGGCCAGTTTCTGGAGGAGGTTGGGCGACGGTAACGTTTGGCAGCACGAGCCGTCGATGGGTCTCTGGAGCTTGTTGCACACGGCGTTCATCAACACCATGGCACCCTAAAACAACATAGCGATTGTTCAATTCGGTGATTTGGGCAAAGCTTTCTTTCTGATCTTCTGAAACAACTCTCTCTTTTCGAGAACGCTTTGTTAATAAAAGGGAACCGACAACTGCGTACATACATGTAAGAACAAACCAACAAACTCATTTTCAACAAACTGAATTGACTCACAATATCTGTGACGTGTTCTGGTACATGCAGACCATCGGCTTTCCGGTCGATGGTCTCCAGCGCCGCTTTACGCGTGGCGGCCAACAGCTTGACCAATGACCTGCTGTTACGCTTAGCGGCATCAAGCGCGTCCACCGCGGCTTTGTTGTAGAGATCCAACTGTTGATTGGTGATTACCTTTCGGTCCTTGCGCAACTGCTCCTCATTGACTGGTTCTGGAGGTTAAAAATACACTGTATAGCTCTCTGTTTAATTTCTACAGCATTTACACTCACTAAGATTGCAGATGAGCTTCAGCCTATAAGGCAGACAACACCCATGACAGAATAAGAACACAAAATGCCTGCATGTCAAATGGCGGAACATAAAGGCCAGCTTTGTGAAATTTTAACAAGGTTTCTGCAGGTACCAGCAAATCTAATGTAATCCTATGACAGAAACTCTACATTTTACACTTTGACAAATTGAATTGGAACATGAAACAACTTCTTGTTAACTTCTGTTATCGTGACTTCTTCACGCGACATTCTACACGTTTCATTAGGACATGCACTGTCATTAGTGACACAATTTTCTAGCGGACGAGAAAGAAATAAAATCAATGATACGACACAATCTACGGTAGCTTCACAAGCAAAAATTCCAAATAAAATACAACTAGAGATGACGCTACAAATGTAGTTCAAGAGTCTAATAAATCAGACAACGACGGCAGAGCACTATCATTTGTCCTTTTTGCTTTCCATAAATTCTTTGCACGGGTTAGAGGATACTTAGCTGAATTAAATAATGAGAAGTACATAATTAAAAAAAGGTTGAGTACTTAAGTACGAAACCATCACTTAACTGGATATGTCTGCTGTTATTGGCTGAATTTGTAATGAAGTATAGAAATGAACCGATTCATAAAGCAATACCGGTAATAGCGCCTTTAAAATTGGCCTCACTGTTTTTTGTGTGTAAACATTAACACATAAGATCAAAACAAACTAAGATTTGCCTTTGTGAATTAAATATTGATGCAAAACAGTGGACCTTTTTAGATATCGCTAGTTTACTCGATTTTGTGGCCACTAAGTGCTCAGTGAGTGTTAAATTAGCGAAAGCTGTCATTTTCTATGGCGGTTACACGGCGATGCGAAATTCTTCACTGTGGCGAAGCAACAAGCCAGCGGTCGTGATGTATTAGAATCTGACCTTGAAGAACCCAGTAGACCTCTCCATGTTGGGCCAGCTTCTCCAGGTAAACAGCAATGGAAGTCATGTTGACTTTGTACTGCTGTAACGTCTCACTGCTGCCACCACCTAGTTTTATGGACCACTGCGGTGAATAGAGACACACAGAGGATGAAGACCGACATGTGACGACAGGTTTTCAAAAACGTACCGCTGCAGCACCGAGGATGACGACATCGGGCTTTGCTGAGCCTCCCTGCAACACACCACATTGCGTACATTACAAAATCCTTTTGCTAACCGACTTCATTTGCCACAAGGGTACAACAAACTCACTTGTACCCATGATACCAAACGCTCTTTCATCGAGTTATTTGCTACTGGGTGCCACAGGAAGTCCTACACACACACAGAAAAGTGGGGGGTTTGTCACTTCCTGTCAGATGACGCTGCAGCTGGTACAAAAACAATCTTAACAAAAAAAAAAACTCACCACATAAAAAGAAGAGCTCTTTTCTTCAAAGACCATATCTTCATGCTTCCATCCAGACATGAAACACAAGGAACTTTGTGTGACTTGGGTTGAAATCTGATATGCAATACATGGACTTGGATTTTACAATCGAGAAAGCTTTGTTTGCACCATCCGGCTATAGAAAATGAATCCAGGACTAGAAATATAATGGGGAAGTTGAATGCCAAATACAGCTGGGATAGTGACTAGCAAGTCAAGCGGTTAAGAAAATTGATTGTTGAAATAAAGTGAATAAATACTGTAAAAAATATCATCCATTTTATGTCAATCATGACAAAGGCATTCAATATTTTGCAAAGGAATCCCTGTAATACAACGGAGCAATCGGTAACTTCATGTCCCAATTGATTTGCTCTTCATTTGAAATGAAAAATGTACTATTTCTTTCACAGCCCTGTTAAAATCTCACAGACCCCCCTAAAGTGTCTTATCCCTATCCCCATTTCAGAACTGCTGTGCTACACAGTTAATCTAAAAAAGACCATTTTCAAATATATTATGTGGTTATGCTATCCCCTTAACATAAGTTATAGTGAATGTTTTCAAACTGAATTTAAAACGTTTTGTTAAGAAGATCTTGTCCAGGGTATCAAGCATACCTTCCCATATTCTCTTCGTCCGGGCTCGATAATTTTGACAAAGGAGCAAAAAAGCTGGCGGATTCTGGAATCTCCCACAAAGGCCACTCGCTTTTTCGTAAGGCAGGTTTTGGTTTCACTGTCACACAAGACCAAACATTGTCAACCATGTGTAGCGTGCAGACGTACTTAGATCTTAAACTTGGTTGGTTGCTCTCCATGCACAAATAACAAAGCGCAACTTGTGTGACTCACATGCTTTTATATTTGTGCATCATGCAGCCATAAGGCTGCCAAACAGTCTCCCCCAAGAAACGTCCGCTGGACAGCAGCCATTCACATGAATCTCCGCCTTGGGGGGGGCAAAGCACATAACACAAAACAACAGAGTAAACGCTTCACTCCTTAAGCCCATTCAGAACTACCTGTCACCATTTACATAGGACAGAGCAAAATAAATGAGGTCATTGTTGCCAATGAAAAAGATCTATCTTGCCTCGGTGACAATGAACAAAGATGACCAGTTTGTCTTGTTTTGGTCTCGAAAGACACTTAAGACATGTCTTGTTGTCGGCTGATGAATTTTATCTGCAGTACAAGTCAAAAATGGAAAAACCTTCCAAGTCAATCGCTCTCATTACGAAAAATGCACAGAGTGAACTGAAGCTGATTGAGAAAATACCAAGATTTGCAGAACTAGTTTATATAATCCCATTTACAAACTATTTATTTCATTATTTCTTTGACTTTACTAAATAATTCCATCATTTTTTTTTTTGCAGAATGTTGACGGCTTATGTATTGATCTACCATACAGTAAATTTACGAAATAATGAGTGAGGTTTTATATTTATACAAGACAGTTTTAGTTTAACCCTAACCTCAAAAGACATGCCAATTTATTGTTAGCTGAGATACAACAGCTGCTCCTCTTGTGTAAACAACACTCCAATGCATAAAATACATTGTCAGTCACCAGCCAATTTATTAAGCAGACTGGTTGATCCACTTGTAAACCAGCCCCAAATAATACTGGCATCAAATTCGCGTAATTGCTCATAGAACACATCATAGTAAAAAAAAATGCTCAATTTATGCAACTAGTGCACAATTCGACATTTCTGCACTCAAGTTGAAAAAAAAACTTTTGAATTTGGTTAAAAATTGGATTTTATTCTGATCTCAACAGTTTGGTGGGTTAAGGGAACATTTCAGGAATGCAGTATAATTTCATTTAAACTATCTGGTCAAATTTAGTTGTTATTCAGTTATTGTTATTTGAATGTAATTATGGACTACTTCACACAAGGGAATAAATGCAATAAAAATGGCAGTAAGAGGAAGTCAGTTTTCCTTTTCAGCCGGATCAGGTGCATTTACCTCATCACGGACAGGGACATTCCCTTTTGTGTGGGACAATACAAGCAAGTACTATGTTGCACACACCCTCAAGTTCCACTCACAAAACAAGTTTAAAAATGTTCTGTTTGAATTGGAAGTACATGGAATGCATGTTTGTATTTTGTCATTTTTTTGTAGTCTGGCTAATCAAATTATATTACAAACTGGACATTTATGTTTTCTGTATTTTTGTTTTTGGTTTGAGGACTTGGAATAAAAATGGATTAGAGATTAGGGGAGAATAGAAAATCAATGACTTTGATCCAAATCCTAAATCGTGAAATCGAGATCTTGCAAAAGTGGTGGATGGGTGGTTTGAAAGACATTTTTGAAAAAGGTACTAGTTACTGCATTGTGACTTAATTATTAAGCTGTTTTTAGCAGGAAAATTTTAATAATTTCTAAACACTCCTTTCGTAGTAAACCAAATCTTTGGATTGGATGACTTAATTTGATAACATTATTCTCACATAGTTAATTTTTTTAAAACACATTTTTTCACTTGCCCTCGGCTGAAAAAGACATGTAAAGACCAATCAATCATGGTTCATCTTGTGAATGTCACATGACCAACAGATGAGTCATGATTGGTCCCTATCTGAGACTTGAGCACAAGTGAAGTTATTTTCAGACGACATGAAAAATAATTTAGTGGTCAAATGAATTATTTTGGAGATGAAAAATAATGAAAAAAAAAATGAAAAAAAAAATCAAAATAAATGGACTACCCTTTCAAGAAAGCACAAGCACAAGCTATGAATTTTAAATTGACTTTAAATCTAATTTTAAATGTGTATTCATTGGTTTTGTCTGAACATTTTCCACAGGATTTTATAAATCTAACCTTTAAATCAATTTTTGGTTGGGTTTATTTCTTCTATTGTAATCAATTAATTACACAGTAGTTGGAACTGCTTTAAATACTTTGTATTACTGTATTACTATGTATTACTATATATACAGGCCAGACTGGACTTGTTGACAATTGTGCCACTAGCACTAAAAGTGAGAGAAAGAAGTTTCTTAACTAGCATTACTAAAAGTAGTGACGAGATGTCACTGGTAACATGAAGACGTTGTTCAGAAGGGAGCATTGACGAGGATGCGTATGTAGAATTGGAATTTGAAGCGGAACTAAATGGTGCTGAGGAATCCAACTAATTCTTTCTGTATGCATGTTACCCATCATGGGACGCTGCAGCTGCTTATTCATTTTTTAACATCGCTTCCAGCAGCTGTGTGTGTTACGTATGCTGCAAAAGTGACATTACTAACATTGTTTGTGATCTCACTGGAAATGCATCACTGGTTATTGGGATATCAATACGCCACTGCCCTCCCTTTGGGCACCCCTGGTCTACAGGATCTTGTTAGTGGAAAACATGCTTAGGCCCGAAACAACATCAACTCAGCAAATTTCTCAACGACAAGTCATATAATACACAATCAGGTAACAATGAGTCAGATAGAAGCGAAAGCAAATGCTTCGGAAGCTCGACAAGAGGAACAAAACAGTAATGTTGAAACTAAACAAACGAACACTCGGAGCTCGACAAGAAGAACAAAACAGTCATGTTGAAACTAAACAAACGGACACTCAAAGTGAAAAGCGGACTTTTCTACCAAAATGTACTACGTTTTTATCAGTGGTTGCGACATTTAGAAGAGAGTGACTGATGCTACATGTAACTTCATTCTATTATTTTAATCAATTTTACTGTAATTTTTGCTCATGTCATGTAAATGCAGTTTGAAGCTTCGACTTACTTTGACCGTTTTATTGCACAATTATTGAGACTCAAACGTTCCCATTGGGACCCGTAGTTTTTCTTAATAAATATCGTCAGAGGTATGACGAGCATTGTCCACTGCTGATAAAGACTTCACACAAAGTGTATGTAATAAGAGTTATGATTGAGCTTTTGCCATTTATGTTAGCCCATGTGCCCTGTAGTGTTACCAAGCGCTTGGTTGCACGGTGCAAAGTGAACGTAAACACCGCTAACTTGAAGGCGGCGTCGACTAGCGAGGCGAGCCTAGCCAGAACCGTTACTACCGTCGCTTAATAGCGTTACCAACTGCTCGGCATTTTTTTCAACCCCTCCGAAGTAGAGTAAGCGTAACGGTTTGGAAAAGCGCAGGTTAAAACCAAGCTAGCGTTAGCATTAGCATGTGTCAAGTGTTGCCATTCGGAAGCTACGGGTGGGCAACTCTCTTACCTCCAAAATAGCGCAAAGCCGTGTGGAATACGATGAGTAAAACAACAAGCACGAGCGATATCAACTTGGCGTTCCTAATGGTGAAATGTTGGTTTATTTCACGCTTGGCCAGGCCCAGGACCGCCATCTTCGCTCCTCCATGACAACAAGCAGTTGTGAACTCTCCAAGGGAGCGTATCTCCAGCTCTTGCTCGTCATCTCCTCCCACTTCCATATTTTGCTGGATGTGTGTTTTACTGCCAATTAAACACAAAGGGGATTTGAATGTTAAAAAAAAAAAAAGATTTAAAAAATGATTTGTAATTACATTTAAAAAAATACAGATAAGAACAATAATTACAAATCATTAAATCGTGTTGGTTATGTGTATGTATAAAATGAAAACGTTCTCATGAAACTATAAATGTTGTCAGCATTTTCAAAATTTTGCAGTGAAGGTTTTAAAATTTTGAATAACTAAAGCAGCTGTAATCTGGGGTTTTGATAGTTGCTGGGTCCGGTGCTTTCTACTTTTCCGCGATGACAGAAAATGTCACACCCCGTTCCAAAATGACCAATGAAAAGATTTACAGTATATTCCAAGATGACCAATGAAAGGGCTTCCGACGGTGACTCAGCCGAGGATCCGCCCAAAACTTGAAAAAGATCCGCAACCTCAAATTTAACACCACAAAACAGATTCGCATAAAAAATAAAATAAAAAACAGAGAGAGAAAACATTTTAAAGATTTTGAAATTGCGGCTTTGTTTTCTATTATTTTTAAATACAAAGGCAATTATTTTTGCTGGCAAATGTTTTTTGTTTGCAAATTATTTTATTAGTTTAAGGAGAACCCAATAACCTTTTTCTTCTAACAAAATATCAAGAAGCTGACCCCGTGGGTTCTCCGGGGTCACAAATCTATTATTGTTTGATGAGGCATACTGCGAAAAGAAGCGTCACACTGGTGGTTTTCCCTCAATTATTCCCACATTCCGGTTGCGTTTCTCACTTAGCTTTCACCTTGATGAATTGTTTGATTTCAAAAGCGATCCGTTGTGCACTCGTCTAACATCGAACTCCATTTTAACAAAGGAACGTACTTTATACGAGTTTCAGCAAAAGTAGCGAAAGTTGCGTGTTTCATGGTTTCGCCTATAGGCCTACTGTACTTTCCGCAAACTTGCAACAATATTGTAAACTTTACTCAGAAATCTCAGAACAAGATACAACACTGTTTCAACAATCAAACCTGGTAAAGAAAAAACAAAAGCACAAGTGACGTTAAGGATAAAGCTTCAGTTTTTCGATATGTAACAGGTGTGCTAAGGCATCGCCGTCAAGGGTAGAGCTTTATGCAAGTCTACCCGTTATCTATTTCATATCAATTAAGATTAGCTCTATTCTACCATAAATGAATAGCAGCAACCCGAAATTTATCATTTGTTTTATGGTATTGCACGACCAGTGTACAATTGGGTGTACACTGCTCTCTAGAGGTCAAAATAAGTATTAAAGCTGATATTTCAGCCGCAGTACTTTTCTTGTGCCATAGAAGGCGCTTTTTCATCCCCAGCTATGCTTATTTCTAAAAGTCTGAAGTACACTAAGTTAATATAGTCAGATGGCATCAAAGTTAATAACATTCACGTGTCACTGCAACTATATGGTGATCCAAATCATAGTAATTTATTTGGATGCCAAAGCTGTAATATGCAACGAGAAAGCAACATGAAAGGATGCGTATGTACAAGAAATGTCAAGGTAGTAATCACACATTGGTAATAACATGGTGAACATGTTGACTTGACATTAAAAGTTATAGGTGCTGATGAAAGGCAAACCGCGATAAAGAAAACATGATATGGCTTTGCTTTCGTAACAGAAAGGCGTTAAAAATGAAACTACAGACTAAAGTGACATTTTTTTTGTGTGTCAACACGAAAGCACTTAAGTCATTGAGTAGTGTGTTTTGGAACATTGGACATGCTTTATTTCAGAACTTTTCACAATTTATTTAAACATCTCACATATACAAAATAGGTACAATAGACTTTGCGATGTCATTCTTGAGAGAGATAGGCCGCCTAAAATCCATTCAGGATTGGATGAGAATGGGATGTCAGTATGAAGTCTGGATGTGTGATTTGAAGGGTAAAAAGCCTGAACAAAACCCCAAAACAAACTAAAATTTCAAGACAGACAAAAAACATGAAACAAATACTAGACATCAGGTTTAGGGGTATTCCACCTGCTTAAAGTGGGAGCGTATCAGAGGACTAATGCAAGACTCCTTAAAGATCAACACAAAATAATACAAATAAAAGTGGTTTTGTCCACAGCTGCATATTTAGCACCATTGATCTCCGCTTCAAGTTACCGAGCACCTTCTGATACGAGAAGCATTGGAAGCCCAAACATCTCTGTTGTGGACCCGGGTTTTGCCTATTTGAGTACATGCATGAGGTAGTTTAAACCTTATTTTCATGGAAATTGTGGTTTTAAACCTCCTCTTTGGAAGATATACAAAGACCACAAAGTGATGCTTACTTTCAGCGTTTTTATTACACTTCTTTTATTTTTTACAAAAGGATGACATGATGTCCCACAACAAGGTGTTTTCCCGCGTTCCTTTGGGTTGCTGTATTAATTTGCATTGCACAATCGCTCCGTTCAGTCCGTTCAGTCCTCTCCGATAGTTGCCCATCTTAAGCAAGTGGTTGCGCATTGAGAAATCAGCATTTAAAAAAAAAACAACACAGAAAGAAGGGCAGGGATTTTGTTTTTTTCGTTCTTTCTCTCTTTGGGGGTGTTAATTTATCATGAGTCTATTTATTTGAAACAGACTGGGCCAATGTCCAAACCAAACTCCTGATCAGCTCCACCAATGTCCATAGGTGCAATGTCGAGGATGGGCAGGCGAGATGGTTTATTTGTTCTGTACTCAATCACTGTCTTGCTCCACTCACCAGTGTGTCTCTGTGGGGGTAGGCGGGGAAAAGAGAATCGATTTTAGGATGGTGCTAATATGATACGTGGTTATTATTCTCATTAACAAAAATACAACTAAAAACGAGAGTGTTGACTCATTCGCTGCCCGCCCATTTAAAACAGATCTTAGACGTCAAGGGTGACAGCGAATGAGCTAAAAAGGAACTAATAACATTTTATGCTCCTAATACTGACTAGAACTAAGTTTAATAAGAGCAAAAAATATCCTTTAACATCACAAGCTTTCTGGGTTTATTTTAAAGGGATTCAGGATTTCCACTAGATAGTATCACATTCATTTGGGAATTGTGCTTACTTAGTGACCTTTTATTTTGGACACTACAAATATGTGAGGTATAAATAAAAGCTAGAAAAAAAATACAGGAATGCAATGAAAACTGTATTGTAATCCTTAAATCGTAGCTAAAACTTGCATTGACCGTATTAGGACAAGGAAGAGAAGCGCTACTCACAGTGCAACCGTCCTCCACAACAGAGAAGGTGAAACGGCTGTTGCCCTCGGCCCTGAGCTCCACATCGTTGGAGCCGCCAAGCACCACAGCCTTCTTCAGGCTGCCGCTCTCAGCATCCATGTAGGCAACGCTGTTCTTGCAGTGGTAGGTGATGTTCTGGCTAGCCTGGTTGGACAGCAGGCGCATGAAGGCCAGCTGAGTGGCCATGCTCTGGGAGCTGATGGTCTCATCGTTGTAGGTGAACTGGAAAAACAAAACAAAACGCCATGTAGCCCGTGTTTGTTCTCAAGTTCCCAAGGCGTACTTTTACGTTTTGTCTCACCTCAGTTCCGCCGTTGATGGTCTCACCAAACCAGACGTGCTTCTTGTTCTCTGTGCTTCTGAACCAGTTCTTCTTGGCAATGCTCTCGGGGTGGGCGTGAATGCAAGTCTCGCGGGTGGTGAAGTCGCAGAAGACCCTGATGGCGTCATTGATGCAACCCTGGTTGGGGTCGATCCAGTAGAATCCTACATAGCAGAAAGGCTCGCGATTGGTTTGGCTTCACGATTTCATCTCGGCTAGGATTTCCAGAAGATCTCCACTTACCGCTGGTCCACTCGGGGTGTCCGAGCTTGATGTCGCGGCAGGTACGGGCGGGGTTCTTCCTAGATCCCTCGGGGGTGAGCAGGTTCTCAATCTGAGTGTTCAGGGACTTGATGGTGGCGTCAACCTCGTAGTCCTTAGCTCTCATGGCGGGCTGGTCAGCTCTGTACTCATCGTATCCAGACAGATCATAGCCGCCACCAGCGGGGCCGGGAGGTCCGGGCAGACCGGGAGGTCCGGCGGGACCCTGATATCGGCAGGATAACGCTTTGATATGGATGCACAATATACAGTAACGGATCATCTGCGTTTCAAAAAGTACTTACAACAGGGCCGATGTGTCCGGGGGCACCGCGAGCGCCAGGAGCACCAATAGTACCGTGGGCACCAGCTCTACCATCCTTACCAGCAGGTCCGTGGGGTCCAGCGGGACCCTGAAGAGAAAGAAAAACATGTAGATCAGACATACTGTAGATTTAAAGTGAGACCCAGCCAATTGATTTGTCTCCACTGCTGTGTCAATTTTGTCTCAGCAAGACAGCAAAAGTTATTTGCATACCACCCAAACACATTGTTAGAAAGGACAGAAAAAGTACAGGGTGTCCTCTACCCAGCATACTATGAATTAGTAGGGTAGCTTCAATGAGTCAGAAGACATTGACCAAAATCAAATGTCCACTATGGTGGACACAAATTAATAGGTTGTGTCTCAGGAGGATATAAAGTTGCGTAATTAATAGGAAATTAATAACATTCAACCTACTCTAGGTCCAGCGGGTCCATTAGCACCAGCGGGTCCGGTGTCACCAGGGGGACCCTGAAGAAAGAGATGCCGTTAACTGGCGGTGGCCTACAATATATCTATGCAAATGCATTATGTCTCATAGTGGTATGCTTCACTCACAGAAGGTCCTGGCATTCCCTGGAGACCAGGATGTCCACGAAGACCCTTCATTCCGAAATCTCCTTTGTCTCCAGCAAGACCCTTCTCGCCACGGACTCCAGCGGGTCCCTAGAACAAATATGAGAACAAACATGGTAATGTGTTGTTTGAGTATATACGCGCTTCGACAGCCATAAGAATCCTCATGGTAGTCTAGATGATAGCTCTACTTACAGCGGCACCTCTAGATCCAGCGGGTCCAGCAGGTCCAGAAGGTCCGGAAAAGCCCTACAATATTGTCATACAGTAAATATTGGTTGCTACAAACAAATGTTGGCAATAGTCGAGCGCTCTTAAAAACATACAGAGTCTCCACGGTTTCCGGGTCTGCCAACGGCTCCGCTGGGTCCAGCAGGTCCGGGAGCACCAGCAAGTCCCAAAGCACCAGCGGGACCGGGGTCACCACGGTCTCCCTAAGCATGGCAGAGGAAGGCAGGTGAGGGTCTGAACAGAAAAGCATGATTTTTTTTTTTTTTTTCTGGACATAGGACTAGTAGAATACCTTGATTCCAGCGGCACCAGGACGACCAGGGGGGCCATCGTTACCAGCGTTACCCTGTAAATATTGCAATGTAAAGTTTAAAACCCAAGACCTTGTAGTTTCTCATGACTTCATCAACGGTTTTGATCATTTGGGAATAGGTTGGAGTACTATACCTCACGTCCAGCCTCTCCCTGAGGTCCGGTCATACCAGGCATACCGATGTTACCAGCAGGGCCACGGGCACCAGCGGGACCAGAAGGTCCAACTCTACCGGGCTCTCCCTTGGATGTGACAAAATCAACAATTAATAATCATGGAAAATGTACAAATTTGTCAAAAACCCTCAATCCATTTAAATGATTCAGTGTCTTGAAGACATTTGCTTCAAGTGACATTATATTAGACTGTAAATTGCATTACATCCCTATTTGCATTATGAATGCGGCTATAGCTAATGGATGGATAGATGTTCTTGAAATGTATATTTTAAAAAAAACTCTATGAGGTCACGAGATGTGCTGCAAAGAAGAATTTTCTCATATAAGAATACAGCAATACTCACAACAGCACCGGGACCACCAGGAGTACCACGATCGCCTCTAGCTCCAGGAAGACCAACAAATCCTTGAAGACCAAGAGGTCCAGAAGCTCCAGGAGCACCAGGAGGACCCTAAAACCCAAGCACAGCATTATGACATGATGCACGATGACTTGAAGTGAGGCTTCATGTGTATCTATGTAGGGAACCTGAACTTACAGCAGGTCCAGACTCTCCAGAAGGTCCCTTCTCTCCAGCGGGGCCAGGAGGTCCAACCATACCCTGCTCTCCAGCGGGGCCAGCGGGACCAGGGTCTCCACGGAGACCACGGGGACCATCTTTACCAGCGGGGCCGGCAGGGCCAGGGGGTCCGACGATACCCTGGTAAGAGGAGAATACATGAAATTTGTGGATGTATATTATTTTGGGCTTTCAATGACCCAAATTACCAAAACAAACTTACAGCAGGTCCAGCGGGTCCAATTCTACCAGCAGCTCCAGGGAAACCAGTCAGACCCTATTAGGCAAAAATAGGTCAATCATACAGCCACAAAAAAAAAAAAATCCGATGAAGAATCCCAAACCACAATTGTGACCTCAGTGATTTATTCAAGATCAAAAATTAACAACGCAGTTTTAGTCTACTAAATTGAATCAACTGGAAATAACAGTATTGAAGATAGGGAACGGTTGTATTTATAAAACATTTGTTCAAAACATGCTTTTCAGTCAGACTAAAATACTTTAATTTGGTTTGTCTTGTCTGTGTATTCTTCAACTATGTGAAGCACTTTGTAATCCAATTGCAGGAG
Organism: Hippichthys cyanospilos; assembly: GCF_059441005.1. Classification (NCBI taxonomy): domain Eukaryota; kingdom Metazoa; phylum Chordata; class Actinopteri; order Syngnathiformes; family Syngnathidae; genus Hippichthys; species Hippichthys cyanospilos. The sequence goes on along the minus strand of NC_142389.1, from coordinate 8,222,809 downwards.
TGGGCATGACCACCCCTTGTCACTCTGTGGCCACCCTTATACCAAAGGGATATATATTTTATATCTGTGATTTCTCTTCTATTTTTCATGCATTCTTATATCTCTTGGCAACTCCTTATTTACATTAAAAAGTATGTAGTAAAATACAATTATTTTATTTCATGAAATGGCCTCCATCACTGGAGTCCTGTGACACCCTTACCACCCCAAAGAAAATTTCTGTCCAAATGCTGTGACAATTATATTTACTTACTCTATTAAGTGTGCTGAGGAATAAATGATCCCTATTTTTTCAATATTCACCTGAGGGCCATTGTCTCCACGGGCACCAGTAGGTCCAGCAGGGCCGGAAGGACCCTAAAAAACAGGTAAATGGTCAGATTGAACGTAACACCTATGTCAATCTGATTTGGACTTATAGCAGTCATTTTTAATTTGCTTGCGAGTGAAAAGCTGATAAAAGAGATCACCTAGTGCTGTGACCCAAAATGACAAAGCAACATGCATACATGTTAGATCTACTTACAGAAGGTCCAGCTTGTCCAGCGGGTCCAGCAGGGCCAGAGGGGCCAACATCTCCCTTTCCTCCAGCGGGTCCACGCTCTCCTCTTGCTCCAGGCTGTCCATTAGCGCCCTGTGGGATGCAGCAATAACAGGAATCAGCTATTCTGTCTGATTATGTACTGTATACAGTAGGATTTTGAACACAAATAACATACACCGTGGAAAAAAAAATGTTGGTGAGGATGTTAGCTTACAGGGGGTCCAGCGAATCCAGGGGCTCCAGCGGGTCCAACCTCTCCACGCTCGCCCTATGTTGAATATAAAGATAGCGGCACTCAGCAAAAACAATGAATATTTTTTTCAAACGTATCTTATACATTCGGGATCAATATAAATACTAGAAGAGGTCAAAAACCTACAGTGGCACCACGGACTCCGGAAGGTCCAGCAGGTCCAAAAGATCCAGCCTCACCCTGTAAAATACAGCAGCTATGTAAGTATGACATATTGACAAATGTTTTATCTGGTCTTTTCTGATGAGTGTGAGTTGATATGAATGCGCTTCTTTGGCTTCTCATTGGTGGAATGAGTTGGAATTGAAAATGCCAATCAAAGTGATGTTTAATTTTTGTCAGGTTTTGTCATGTACTATACTCGCCTTGTCACCATTGGCTCCAGTGGGTCCAGGGGGTCCACCGGCTCCGGGGAGACCCTAGGAGTTAACGAGAGGATGGTTACGAGCACGTCTACGCTTTGGAAACGATTAGCAATGCCTGTGATTCAAACGCGAATAAATTGAGGATGGGAGCTACACTTACACGGGCACCATCTCTTCCGGCATTGCCATCGGGTCCTCTGTGTCCAACCTCTCCCTGTGTGAAAAGAGGTGAGTCAGCCCTGCTACTGAAAAAGTGAACTGACTTGACATTTAGGCCCAGACCTTCTCTCCCTTGACTCCAGCGGGACCAGCAGCTCCACGCTCTCCGGGCATGCCGCTAGCTCCTTGGTGTCCAGGAGCGCCAACAAGTCCAGCAACGCCAGGCTCTCCCTAGATCAAAAAAGAAAGCCTTCACTTTTGCTCTTGCTATGGATTAACTTGACATTTCATATTTGCAAAGCTCTGTTAGCGCACCCCCATAAACAATTTCCAAGCATCTTACCTTAGCACCATCGGCACCAGGAGCGCCAGAAGCTCCACGGGGTCCAATAGGTCCCTGAGGTCCAGCAGATCCAGCAGCGCCGGGGTTACCACGCTCACCCTGTAGGAGCACACGAATCTCATTTGAAAATCTTGTTGAATTGTGTATAAGGTTTCATAAATGAACAATGGATACTATCAGATGAGTCCAATCTGGAAAGCAAAACACATACCTTGGCACCAGCGGGTCCAGCGACTCCCTGGTCTCCTGGGATACCCTGTTAGGGACACAAGATGCATTTATTAGCTTTGTAGGCAATAAATGTGCGTACTATCATTCTGATGGGCACTTACTCTGTCTCCAGGCTTGCCAGCCTCTCCAGCAGCACCAGCGGGTCCAGGAAGACCCTGAAAAAGGATAATAAAAAACACTGAATAGGGCACAATATTGTTTGTACGCTGAATTGGTTGTAAGTAACTGACAGCACGTTAGCTTAAAGCAGCAAATGTCACCTAACATTGTATCCAGTGGAAAGTAATTTATTATGTAACGACTAATGATGAACCAATAATTCCCAACAATGTGGGAATCTACTGGTTTAAATATTTACAAAATTTAAGATACCTTTCTTTGTTCAGCTTTCTATGCCCTTGACATATAGTGACAGACAGGACAAGTACATATACTTGCATTCTCTTTTTGAAGTGAATGCATTTTTTCCCAATGTAAAAAATATGTGAAAGGTTGGGATTTACTGTCCTATATCATCGGTAACAAATAATGAATTCAGACCTGGAAACCAGGAGCTCCAGCAGGTCCCTGCTCTCCCTTCTCACCAGCGCCGCCCTATAACAGGAAGAAGATAAGCAACATTATGTTAAAATGCTATAAAAATATAAATGATGGCTTAAAATTGTTAAATGGCACATGGACACTTACAGAAACTCCCATGGGGCCAGTAGCACCATTGTTGCCATCAGGACCAGGAGGTCCCTACACACAAAAACATTTTACAGTATTATAACAACAGACTAATAAATACCTTCTCAGTGCTCATTTGTTGCAAGTCATGTGACTTACTCTCAGTCCAGTGACTCCGGTAGCTCCCTTCTCTCCGGGTTTGCCAGGCTCACCCTACAAGACATTTAAAACAACAAGTTAACGTGGCCTTGTGCGTTAGTTGGCTTGTTAGTCCTCTTGTTGCTACTTACAGAGGGTCCCTTGGGTCCGGGGAAGCCAATGTTTCCAGGCTGGCCTCTAGGTCCAGCTGGGCCGGGAGGACCAGCACGGCCATCGATTCCAGCAGGGCCCTACAGGAGGCCGCCAAAATGATTAGCATGATCGGAGCAAGGAGGCTTTTTTTCTTATCTTTTTTTGTGCAGAAGACTACTTACAGAAGGTCCCTCCTTTCCTGGGGGTCCAGAGCTTCCGGGGCTTCCGGGAAGACCCTGTTGAAAATGTGTTCCGTTTAAATGTGCTTTACAAATAATCACGGTTTTGTTCCTGACATTAACCCAAATACAAAACTCACAACGTCTCTATGCTATAGCTAGTTTTGGAGGGACGAGATAAACAAAACCCACCCTGAGACCAGCAGAACCGGGCTCACCAGCACGGCCAGCATCTCCAGGGGCGCCACGGGGTCCAGCAGAGCCAGTGGCTCCACGAGCACCAGGCATACCCTATGTGACATCCACCATTAGTTGAAAAACGAGAAGTAAACAAAGGAGTTTCAACCCTCTAGCCCTACTTACAAGTGGGCCAACTCTTCCCTCAGTACCGGGCATTCCACGGCTTCCGGGAGAACCCTAGAGAAGACACACAAGTACTGTCAGTTGATCCCCCAAACAAGACGGCGTCCAATACGACGATCACCGCCGGTCACTCACTCTGGCTCCACGGCTACCAATGGGGCCAGTGGCACCAATCTCGCCAGTAGGTCCTCGTTTGCCCTCCTCACCCTGAGGTCCGGGGGCTCCCTGAGGTCCAGCGCTACCCTGCAGGTGGCAGGAAAAGGAGGACATCACAATTAACCAGACATCAACAGTAAAAGAACAGAGTAAAATACATAAAGGATGTTTTTCAAACTTACAGGCTCACCCTTGGCGCCAACATCTCCCTTCACACCCTGAATACCGGGATCTCCCTAAAACAGGTGCAACAAAAATAAAAACAATTTATATGGATATAGCTGTGCAACTTTTTTGCTCTCGTGCTTACTGACGATAGTATATATTTTTTTTATAAATGTTAACATACAGCAAGGCCTCTGGGACCAGCGGCACCCTGAGGTCCCTGAGGTCCAGGTCCTCCTCTGGGTCCGGGGAATCCAGGAGCTCCAGCAACACCAGCAGCACCCTAAAGGGACAGCCATTAGAGTCATTTGAGTACCACCAAGCACGTTTTAAAGTATTATTCCATGTACAGTATACTGTAAATGAATGATTAGCTAATTTACTGCCGGTGATGGCCTTTGATATAAAAAATCCGTTTTTACTGGGCTGGCAGTGAGTATCATAACTCATTCACTGTCATTGGCAGCAATAAAAGTGAAAAATCTATTTTAATTGGACCGGCAGTGAATAAGTTTAAATAATGTAGGTTGTTTAAACACTTACAGTGGCTCCCTTGGCTCCATTCAGGCCATTGGCACCAGGGTTACCCTAACAAGGAACATAAATAACCAAGATGTAAACAACAAAAAAGATTCAATCTTTTATTGATGACAACAAATTACAAAAAAAAAAAGGGAGCAAGAAGTAGTGTACTTACAACGGGACCAACGGGGCCCACAGCACCATTGGGACCGGGCTCTCCTCTAGCTCCCTGAGGTCCAGATGGGCCAGTAGCACCAACGGGTCCAACCTCTCCCTGTGAATGACCAAAAACACTTGTTCAATGCACAAAGTTTGTCATGTAGGACTTTTGAAAGTATAGAGGAGGACGTCACATAAGACCTACCTTGGGTCCAGGGCCACCAGGGAATCCTGGGGCACCAGCGGCACCAACGGGTCCCTTTGGAGAGCGACAGCAGACGTGTTTAGAATATGTAGCCCCATATATAACATATTACATGCACCATTTTGAGTTAACAGTTGTAGCCTGGAGAGAGTACGTACAGCAGCACCAGCAGGTCCAGTATTGCCATCAGCACCACGGGCACCAGCAGGGCCAGCAGGTCCGGGGCGACCTCTCTCACCAGCCAGACCACGAGGTCCCTAGATGGAGGAAAGCATGGACAGGTTTGTTAATAATGATCTGGTAACTGAGTAGAGGTGGTAAGAAAGTTAAATGAAAAAGCAAGGATCCAATATTAGCAATACTTACAACAAGTCCGGGTCTTCCAGCAGCTCCGTGTGCGCCAGCCTCACCCTACATCGAGGAAAAGGTGGATGAGTATTACAACATGTGCATCTGCAGTATGATGAAAATGTAAAAAAAATATTTGTTGACGCCTTTCTTACCTTGACTCCAGCAGCACCAGGCTCTCCTTTGCGTCCATCCAAGCCATTGTAACCCTAAAACAAAGAGGTCATTATACGTTAAGGCCATTATATGTTATAGTGCATAATAGATCAATGAGAAGATGCCATGAAGATGAGGAGCAAGCAAAAATGAGTGGTGCTGTCATCAGGTTAGAGGTTCAATTTCAATTTGAACTCATAAATTACAGATTTATTATTTAGAAATGATAGATTGATATATTATAGATTCATAGATAGATTTAGTTTATCTTTCATCTTTTTTCCAAGGAATAATATACCAGTACAAAATAGTTCCTCCTGAGAAACTTTTTTTTTCTTAAGGAACACAGTGGTTATCTCTAAACATCCACTTTTCTGCGAATTTGTTCCCTTGTGACGCCATTTTGTTCAGGTTGCCTCAAGCCACGAGGGATACTTACTCTGTGTCCTTTCATTCCGGGAAGTCCAGGGGTTCCGGGGAATCCACGAGCACCCTGTAGTTCAAAACAAATACAATGTTATAGAGACAAATTGCCATGTTCAATTAAAGGTAAGTATTGTTGTTAAGCCAGATGCTCACCTGAGCGCCGGGGACACCTCTGTCTCCAGGCTTGCCAGGTCTGCCATTGTTACCCTATAAATGAAAAAGTAGCTCAATTTATTCTCAGGAGAAGAAATAAAAAGAAGTGCTTCGTATCTGTGTTGCCACCATGATTTACTTACGTCGTCTCCAGCTTTGCCAGGAGGTCCAGGGGGGCCACGGGGACCTACGGGACCCTTTTGACACAAAACCAGCATGTTTGTGTCCGTAGTTCGCCTCACATTTTGAATGTTGAGAATATTTTAAAGAATAAGCTTACAGTCTGTCCAGGCTCGCCGGGCTCACCAGGGTGTCCGGTGTGTCCTTGAGGTCCCTGTTAAGATGAATAGAAGTGCAGCTTTCAGTCATGATAATGCTAGCTTGCAAAAGTGTGACACCAGATGAGGCTCCGAGTCCAAAATCAAACTTACAGGAGGTCCAGGGGGTCCGGGAGGGCCTCTGTTGCCCATTTGTCCCTAGAGAGAAAAACAAAACAAAACAACAACAATAATCAGTGGATGTAATGTGTTAGAAGTTAAACCAAACTTGTTCAAATTTAGTCCAATGGTGTGTTGGTGAATTGTGGTTCTGGTGTGTGATGAGACACGGGCCCTCACCATGGGGGAAACTGGATCGGGAGGCTTGGCATACTGAGCAGCAAAGTTCTGGAAAAGTACAAAAATAGTTCATTATTCACTGAAAAAAATAACATGCATGGGAAATCAATGTAGCAAAATAAGGATTTGTAGAACATTATTTCTGCCAAAAGGAATTTATTGGTCATTTGCAAATAATGTTCATGCCAATTTAACAGGAAGTGATGTAAAACACTCAAGTAGGTAGTACAGCAAGACAAATTGACAGCATGACACCAGGTTGACCTCTGTGTGTGACCAATGTGGATCACATCAAAGTCAATACGGTATCATTTTATGCTTTGTCGTCTGATCTATTTTCTTTATAAACAAAAAAGGGAACTTACTCCTCCGAGTCCAGGGGGTCCAGGGGGGCCAGCGGGGCCAGGGAGTCCGGGTTTTCCATCTTTTCCATTAGGTCCCTGGGGACCCTACAAAACAGAGACATGTGGCCATGAGGGGAGCTGTTCAGCTTCGTTTTCTCTTATTCCTACTGTTTCCATCAAACCTAAAGTAAAATACTACATAGCTGTAGTGGTAAGTGTATAATACTACTAAAAATAAAAAGATAAAAAAATTCACATTTACTAGTTAAATTAAATCACATTACAAAACAATAGCATAGCTCCTGTGTTGACATGTGGCCATGCAAATTGGGACGTGACCTAATAAGGTTAAAAGGTCAAACCATGTCAACAAATGTCCAACATTCCTCATAAATAAAAACAGAACAACAATTACATCTGGAACAATGTTAAGAAACAATTTGGGCTTACCCTGTCACCTCGAGGTCCTTTGTCTCCTCGGGGTCCCTGCGGCAGGAAAATAAGCGAGTCAGCTTAAAACACAGACCAGATGTCTCACAACTGAAGAGCTTCAAAGCAACCACCCTTTCCCCTCTAAGCTACCCTAAATAAAGCACTGGATGCAGAACAGGGACAATACAGTAAAACAATGTGCATGTAAACAAACTTGACCTTAGAGACACAGGACAAGCAAGTTAGGACACATTTTCATTAACGGGACAAGACAAATGTTGCCCTTTGAGTGCTACTATGCTAAAACTGCTCTGATGTGCCATGCTATAAGGTGTTAAGCCACACATAAGACACACATTATGTGCTCACCTTCACACCCTAGATGGAAAAGAAGATAAAGACGTGTAAGTTGCTAAGTCTATGAACATATTATAAAACTAAACCTCATTCAGGTAACAGCAATGCGCAGGTTTAACTGAGCAATAGCAGAATGAGCTAACTCATAGCATGATGACAAGTACTTTAATATTATAATGTGACATATGCTCAAATATAAATGCTGCTCATGAAGTTGTAAACAACACAAAGATTTTAGCCAAACTCAATGGTGAGTTGAATGCAGAATCACCAGAAATGGGTAGTGGATTTGAATGAAAAATAATAGTATGTGTAAGACTTGTCAGTCTGAAATCAAATATATTCCCCAAATGTCATCATTGGCTAAAGTGATGAGGAGGCAAAGGAAGGCCGCTGCCCCTTACTGCAGCCCTTAGAAAGGATCCTTTGTGCCATGCAAGCCCCTGAGGGTGCCTTGAGGTTTTAGCTTTCCTTGACACAGTCCTCAGCCAGTCGGACCCTCACCTACCCAAGGACAGGAAGGGAGACCGACTTTATGGAGCGGGGCACAAATGTGTACATCCTAAACTGTGGCTGACACTGCTCACAAGACTATTACAAAAGGCATCTATCTTTGGGATATGCACGTGTTTTTCGGAAGGCAAAGAAAAACAAGGTAAAGCTATGCTAACATTCTGTTGTCATGTTTGCATGCATGCGTGTACTAACCGAGACTGCAGCGTTGGACAGATGAAGAGGAGGCAGATGGAGAGGAGGAGGGGTGGGGAAAGAAAAGGGAATACACCATTAGAACAGAAGCAAAACAAGAGTAAAATACAAGAAACTGACATTGCTATCTTTGCTTAAAGTGCATTGCAAGTATGTAGAAATGGGACTATTTCCTCCAGGTTTATTCGGTAGAAATGTGCTTGTAATTAAAGCAGCCATTCCCCACAGCCCACTTGAAATGTCTTTCAACGCAGTGCCAATCAAAGCATTCCAGGTTGGTATTAAGTCTGTGAGGGCTAACAGGCCTAGACATGTATGACTTTAAGACAACTATAGGTAGTCATCACGAGACAGATAAAAACAACCAATTGTATTTTGAACTGTGTAACTTCAATTGATAAATGCATTATGTAATTTCATGTACTTTATAGTTAGATATATTGGTCAAATGTGGACAATTACCACTGCAATCTTTGAAGTTAAAAATGTGAATTCTTATTAATCTAATGACTGTGTCTCTTTTCTCACAGTGCTACAATGTGGATTGGCACAAATGGGAAACTAGAAGCCTGAATGCTGCCTGGCTTTTGGCTGTGCTGGACCTCCACATGAACCTGAAAGCGGCATGACCAATTTTGACCACAAGATGGCGTAGACGAGCGAGCGCATCAAGTGAAGCGAAAAAGTTTGAGATTAATTTTGAAGATAGTAAAATGTAGAAGCTTCCCTCTTTAAAGTATAAATGAAAAACATTTTTAACTAAACATTACGAAATTTCATTTTTAGTTTAGTTTAGATTGTAGTTTAATGTAGGATGAATATAAAATATATGATTTGATTAAAAAAAAAGTATAATTTAGGACTGGTTAGTGTAAATTTTTCATCAAATGGTTTCAATTTAATCTCAAATTGGGTTCCAATTGTAGTTTCCATTATTGGCCACTAGGGGGCATCCTTGCATTTTTTCCTACAATTAAGTTTCATCTCTGATGTCTGGATGGAACATTAAGTACAACGCCCCAAATCGTTTGTTCCCTTAACTTTAAAAGAAAAACATTTTAAATATTTCGAACCGAACTCAAAGTTTCGACGACTACTTTCGACGTCTCGTTCAAAAGCCAAACGTTTTTTTTCTCTTTCATGGGTGCAACTACTATGCCAATTACTGTATCCTTGGGGAAAAAAAGAAGATTCCTTTGTATGAACTCATTCCGTTGAGTTTTTAAAGCAGCAGAGATCTGAGCTGCCTGTCTTGACGTTGAAGTAATTTCCCAACCAAAAGCCAAAAAAGATCCTCAAGCAGCGTGGGTGGAAAATATCCAGGAGAGAAAAGAGCAGATATGGTAAAACTTACGTTGACATGTTGCTAGATATAAAGTTACTGCAAGCAGCAACAGAATCCGGGTATCCACAAAGCTGAGCATGTCTAAATAGACATGCAGACTCCTTGTGCTGCTGTGCCCCTCTTTTTAAACCACCTTCAAGCAGGCATACAGTTGAGGTGACGCGAGTAACTCCAAACTGAGCAGAAGCCTGCAGCCGTGATGCTAGAATAATAAAGTTCTATCAGGCCTATTTATACGGCAGGAGGGTCCCGGCTCTGCGTGTCAAAAGTCAGCCCACCGGCCAATGAGAGACGAGAAACCCAATCTGACTCCCATCCCTCTCTCTCTCTCGTAGTCATGTGGTCCTGCATCTCCCAGCCTCCGTTTGGCAAAATAAAAAAAAGAAAAAGTAAGAGGGAAAAAAAAGTCCAGCCCGTGATGACGAGTGCATCGATTTAATTAGATCCATTCTTTTTGAGGACGTGGACAGCGTAGACGTTTTAAAAGGAGAGAGAGGCGCACGTTTTTCTCTCCTTTGCTCTGAGAGATCGGACGATCAACTTTGCGTGCGTAAAAAGTAGCCCAGCGTGCGCAATGGCGACACAACTCACGTTTGGATTGAGAAAACCAAGTCTGGTGCGATGTTTCAGAAAGGACTCGACGCTTTTTTTTTTTTTTTTAAATCGGAATTTAACTTCATCAGTCGAGAAGCTTCTTTTTTTTTGGTCTCCATTTCCAAATGTGGAACATGTGTTTTATGCATTTTTCCCAACTAACCACGTCACAAGCAAAAGCCCATAAAAACAACTTCACACTCCGGCCTCTCTCTCTCTCTGCAGCTCACCTGTCCACATGACCAGACATGTCATCAACTCAGAACAGCCATATTGCCTTTCATCATAAGCATGTGCGGAAGAGGTTCCATAGGCAAATAGAAGTGTTACATACATACAGAAGTGATTACTGCTTGACACTGAATGTACTCTCCAGAAAAGAATATCACTCTGAGACATTGATTATATCATGGCTCTCCTGCATGGACAAAAAGGGCACTCTCCTTGTCACCCACCTCTGTCCTACGAGTGTCCACTCCTAAATTCACCTCAAAATTCACTTCCCTCAGTCAAAGGACGGAGATGTGCATGGAGAAAAGAGGAGGGGCCAGCGAGATGAAATGTGTTTTAAAGATGGCCGAGCTCCCACTCAGTGCAGAGTTACATTCTCATGTTTGCTTGAAGCGGCTCAGGGAAAAAAAAAAGAAAAAAAAGAACCAGACTTAGGAGAGAAAAGATGTCGGCGAAGCTCCACATCATCAGCCTTGAACTCGCCACTCTGCTCATAAAACACGCAATGAGACTCTGTCAGAGACATAAACTACTAATCAAAAGTTTGGAAACACATTCACACGTAAAAGGTCTTAAACACATTGAGAGCTTGAAAATGCACAGCTATGAATTGAAAGTCATTTCAGGTCATCAAACATAAGCCACATCCCAAAGTTGACTGAGAAGCATTAAGAAACTGATATTTTTTGTAGATAACTTAAGTATTAATCAACAGTATTAATCACCCAACTGAATTGTTGTCATATCACACAGTAGTGAAACACTTTCACTTTAATTTAAAATTTAAATCATAAAAAAAACGCTGAATTAATGGGTGTTCCCAAACTTTTGATCAGTACCCTAATTACCTTTCACATATACAATAATTAAAAGCTTGTACATGCAAGTGAGTTTTGTTGCTCACACACACAAGTGAAACACTGTCACATACACTACTGAAATGCTTTCACACCCAACTGAATTGTTTTTGTATAGACACAAGATTTTCACACATACTCGCTTAGTAGTGAAACACTTTCGCTTCACTTTGTACCAGAAAATGCACTTTCACACTAAAGAAATTCTTTACACATTACAGAAATGCACTTACATAGTAAATTCAAATATGTTTTGGTAGTGTTTACGATGGTGTTTCTCAATTGTACATACATGAGCAAAAAAACTGCATGTTGTTTACATAAGAACATTACACTAGTAAAGTATATAAATATCTTGTTTGAAAGGAAAAAAAAATATTTTACAGGTCTAGGTAAAAGCACATCATTTATTTATGAGTGCAAAAATTTATGGGATCATTTCACTTGTGTGAGAGAGCATCTCACTAGGAACTGTCGGAGGAAAAAAAATCTCTTTTGCATAAAAGAATTTCAGTAGTGATTCAGTATGTTTAATGTAAGACTATGACTCCTATAGATAAAAATGTTTTGCATGCATATGTGTAGAAAAAAAAACTTGCATGTATGAGAACATTTCACAAAAATCATTTGTAAGAGTAAAAAGCTTTGCACTCGTAAGTGAATTTCAGACATAGAAGAAAACGACTTCTTTTAGTTACATGCTATATACAATGAAAATGTTGCTCTCTGATGTAGAAATGATCCATATTACATTTCTTACCTCACATTCTAAATACTGAAGGGTGAACCCACAGATAGATTCCTCCAGATGCGCTGCGCTGCTATTGGTCGCCTCCCCCCACCAAACCTCAAGTCTCTAGGTTTCGTATTTCCCATCAGAAGCTTAGGGAAATGGAGCGGATTTATGGAAGGAGCATGTACGGGGCGGCAGTCCAACTGATGGTAACCTGGCAGAAAAAAAAAAAAAATTGAATTTGTGTAATTGAAACGCTAGTACAGATGTTATCAAATTACCCCTACAAGTGCTTTGATACACTGTCAATTTAAGTTTCCCTATTGGATAAATAAAGTATCAATATAGCTAGCTAGCTAGCAAAAACAAGCATCAATATAGCTAACCAGCTAACTAGCTACCTATCCATCCAGTTTTTGAACCAAAATCCTCAAAACTCAAGAAACTTGTCTTACCATGGTTTGGGAAGATAGGTGCTTAAAGTATAGCCTAGAGTAAATAGCTAGCCAATAAAAACTTGAATTGGGTTTCTACTGTATTATATGGTGATGGAGTACAACAGGAGTCAATATCGGTCCCTGACACGATTGAGGGGATCAGAGATTCCAAGCTTGCTTGCTTGCAACGGTTTTGTGGAATGTTTCCCCGGACTATCTACAGAGGCAGTGCTGCTGAATGGAATAGGATAGAAAAAGTTCACTCACATGAGTGTATAATGTCCTGAACTAACTCACAGGGAGAAGTGGGAGTACAGAAGTGATCCAAAATGGTGAGAGAGAATGGATAGAAAAGGATGCATATGAAGGTTCAGACACACTGCCTTCTCTGACTCTCATGAAGATGCGGGCGCTAATTAAAGAGGGCGCTACATGCACACACACGCGTACGCACACACAGACACACACACACATGCACAGCAGACATTTAGGGCCGGTTTAGGTTTTCAAATTACAGTCTGTATTCTTGGTAGGTTTTTCTTTGCTCTCTCTGCAGTGGCATTTTCTCAAAGGAGGAAAAACAGTGATTCAATTTAAACAATTTATTCTGATCAAAGTTTCATAAATATTAGACAATGTTGGCAGGCAATGTTTCAAGTGTTTTTTTTTTTTTTTAAATGAAAAAACGTTTCATTCCAGGGGCACAGCCAGAATTTTGTTTTTTTTGTAAGCATGGCCAGAGCCTAAACAGGGGTTGACCCTGCAAGTTTCAACACATCATTCTTTCTGATGTACAGGGTTTCATAAAATAAATAGTCTATTTTTTTACTATGTAAATTTAAATGTAAAAATCAGAGGCATCAAAATATTCCCTCACTGATGTGGGGGGTGGCCAAATTGTGACAAGGGGTGGTGGTCATGCCCATCCTTGTTCACCATGTAGCACCGCCTCTGCTTTATGTTAATAGGGGGTACTTGGCTGAAACAAAACATTTCACAAGGAGTAAATCGCAGAAAAAAGGGTTGAGCATCACTGAAATAATAGAGTGACTCCAAATCCTGCATTGACGACTAAGCAAGTCAAATAAACCGGCATTTTATCATCGTGATAGCATAATGTCATTAGGTCACAAATTTGACATTTGAAGAAAGCTCGCCATATGAAGCAGCCCCCGTCACTTGCTAAGAGTGATGAAGCACCGCCAGAAAGGTAGGCCGAGTCATAGATCCCTCCTCCCGACAGGCCTGAGCGCATATCAGCATGCTGGGACTGAAAACAGCATTCACCCAATGACAGACTGACTGCTCTGCACCCAGAAAGGAAGAAGCAAGAGAAGTAATAAAAGTGTTCCTCTAAGTCTGCATCTGCATCAGATCATCACCGCATCTACAGGCCAAGGGGAGGGATGGATGAAGGGAAGGAGGTATTCTTAAAGAACTAAGTTGGGGTTAGAATGGACGCATGATGGCAAATAGGTTTAGGAATAACAAAACTTTTTTGTATGAAGAAACTACTGTAAAAGTGAAATCAGATCATCGGAAATGTTTTTTTTCTTATACATAGACACGAGAGAAAGCGAAGAGTCAAAGTGAATTGAAAGTAGGAACCTCCCTTGGCTGGAAGAAACCCATGGTTAGATTTGCCTGTGTGTCCACATGACTCACGATCTGGTTAGCAAAGGCATAATAAACGTGACAGAAATATCCCCATACAATGTTGCCCGAGTCCAAGGCAGGCAGCTAATTGCTAGATAGTGCTGCGCTGTGGTCTGAGAGCAAGGGAAAAAAAAGGAAGAGCAAGCCAATGTCTGTTAAGGCATTTCTTTTTGCTTTTGACTATTCAATGGCGGCCACAAGGCGGAAATGCTTACAGACTCATTAATTCAATTCAAACAAAGGTATGATTGCCACTCATTCTCTCAGTTCCAAATGGAGAAAAAAACAATATGGTGCTATGGTGCTTTAAATATACATGACAAATAAAATTAGCCACTTTGCTGTATTACATGTACCGTATTTTCCGCACGATAAGCCCCACCGGATTATAAGGCGCACCCCCAATTAATGACATATTTTAAAACCTTTTCCATATATAAGGCGCACCCTCAATTAATGACATATTTTAAAACTTTTTCAATCACAATATAGTAAAAGTCAAAGTAATAACAATAATAACTCAAATAAGTCTCAATAGCATAATAACTCAATGTCAATATGACCAACCTTGTTCAACTGTAAACACACAAAAAAAACAGGTAAAGCTTACCTTATCAGTTCATTCCCCATCTACAAATCCCAATCTCAATATCGATCCATATATAAGGCGCACCTGATTATAAGGCGCACCATCAGCTTTTTTAAAAAAATAAGGCTTTTAGGTGTGCCTTATAGTGCGGAAAATACGGTACATATTTGGCCAAATATTTACCACATATATACAGTATATGTACAGAGTTTTTGGCAAAATTGTATGGTTTCTGATATTAGATGAACATATAAGCTCACATGCACGTACCGTATAGCCACATATATGTGCATATACAGCATAGCATGTACACATCAAATACTGTATACTGTATGTGAACATATATGGAATATAGGCATATATATGTGCCCATATGAGTACAGGCCAATAGCAGGAGACAAATTTGGTGAAAATGCAAATTTACAGGGTTTTTTTCTACATTAAGTTGGGACTTGCTTGTGACTGAAAGTCTCTAAGACTCAAGACTTGCTTTCTTGCTTGCCTGTGACTTTCACATTAGTGAAATCATTTGTACACCCCCCCCAACACAATATCTAAAACAATTTAAATCTACAATGAGCCCGTTATGGATATTTCTGCAGTTTTGGCAGTTTACCAAAGCTTGTGAGCTCAAGGAAAATGTGCACGATAAATAAAAGTCCTTTAAACCTTGAGCAATATTTTGTCCAACAGTTACATCAAAGGCATTTCACATCGAAGGAAAAGTACTTGAGGAGCTGAAATTTCACACCGATGTTGACAATTGGACATGACACAACAACATAGTTATCACACTGGCAGGAGTGTGTCATCCTGTGGCTAAAATATTGCAAGCCTGATGTGGAAAAAAATGACCCAAAAATTGTCAAAATACTATACAAAAAATAAGGATGGCTGAGTTCCAAACACTGAACTTTAGAACTGGGAGGCACTCAAAGAGAAAGTAAAAAATTCGAAGAAGGAGAACGTAGGTAACACCTAATCATGGTCCCAAACACAAGAAGAAGTCATGAAATTCACAATATTGACTCTTGAAAATGCATCTGTGGGCCAGGAGTCAGTTTGTAACAAAAAGTGTGGCGATCGCAGAGATTTATTGTTATCGTTTACTGTTATCCAGTATCAAAATAAATAACAATATTATTGCCACACTTAACCTGATATTAAGACCCCTCTCTGTGATCTATCATAATTGTGTTCGTGGCGGGATTTGTATTCTTTGTAAACCATTTCTTTGCATATGAGATAAACTGCCTTTTCTTTGCATAGAATTAAAAAAAAAAAAAATAGCATGTGTCCACTGTAAGTTAAAAGCCCTGCACTCTAAATCAACTTTTCTCTTACCTGACCTTTCCATCATTGCTCCATTTGTTTTAGAGGTGTGTTCCGGATTTTTTTTGGGGGGGGGGGGGTATTGAGGGAGGAGTTTCAGATGAGACTCCAGAAGGGTGGGATAAAATGTCACATTACATGCATGTGTAAGTCTCAATTGTGTGGTCGCAAAGGGAAAAAAAATCATACGTTTCTAGCATTGTTGGGGGGGGGCGAGCAAAATGCAGAAGCGGACGGGATCCGGCCCGCGAGCTGTAGTTTGGGAACCACCATCGTACAGCATCATCAACATCATAAAGCTGACTAAGCCGCCTGTTTGACAAATGTAAAATCTCAAGCATGTTGTAATTCAAATCCTATTTTTAACTTCAGCAAATGATTCCTGACATATTACTGTCTAGTCTGGATGACTTCAGTATCAATTTACAATGTAGGAAAAGAAATAGAAGTATTGCTTTTGAAGGCATTTACAAACTTTTGACTGCTACTTTTGAGAGGCTGCTAAAGGGTTAAGCGAAGCAAAAGGGGGGGGGGATCTCTGCATACTACTGCACATGAGGAACACATTTAAGTGAGTTTAGCTATCTGCAGTCTCTCTCTCTCTCTTTTTCCTATCTCTCTCTCTCTCACTCTCTCTCTGGCTGGTTCTAGGGTGGAGAAGCTGAACACAGCCATATATTATTTCACATCTGGGAAAATGCATTGTGAGGCCTCGATGATACAAGTAGAGAGAGAGACAATGAGCTTCATTACTAACAAACCTCTGTGGTAAACACAGGAGTTTGACAAAAAGCATGCGAGTCAGACTGCGCAGGAAATAGCTGTAGAATGCACTTAGATGATTTGCGAGTGAGCTCGAGAAAGTCAGGGTCAGTTTATGGAGATTTGAAACGTACAGATAAAAATTGATGCTAAAGTTGAGGAAAATTTGAAAAGAAAAAAAAGCTTAAAATATGCACAGAAATAGAAATGAGAGACGTCACATAAGGTGGCTCCTCCCACCCCTCAGTTAGCCCCACCCCTTTAGTTCTAGTGTCATCAATGTGGAATGGCTCAACTTTCAGGAGGGAGGGAAACTCTTTACTACTTTTTTGCCCACTATGGAAACTCTTCATTTTCTTTTCTGTTTCACATACCAAACATGTACTTTTTACATTTCCCATTTGTCTGAACCTTTTATGCCTGAATCCAATAATTACTGTGGTGTAAAATTTATTGTCACTAGTTTCATCTTGAGAGTCCAACTATGACTAAAAATGCACCTAGAAAACTTTGTTAAACCATATTTATTTCTTTAAAGAATTGAACCCTATTTTTCTTGGTGAGAGAAGACTCTAATTTCAACTAGCGGCTGCAATGAGCGTTACAACAAGGAAGTCAAACGACTCCTCCAGACCGCCTCACCCTTTGAATGATTTCACAGATGGAGGCAAGGAAGAAAATAGTTGCATATTGGTGGCCCAGGCAGACACTTTTTCATGCAACGAAGACATTTTTTTTTATTTAGTTTTGCCATATAAAGGTCTCATAGTACTATATAACTATTTTAATAGCCATAATCCATAATAGCAACAAAAAAAATGATAGGTCAAGATAACTGGTGGGTTTTTACTGTCAATCAGCCAGAAAAGAAAAAAAAAGAAAAAAAAAACAAGTTTAACTTAAAACTAACAATTTGGCAGATTGAGGGAAAACAGAAACCCATTCATGGGACTGTTTGCTTTTTTTTTTTTTTTTTAAATAATGAAAGCTCATTATCGCATATGTCTAAAAAATATTTACATTAAAACCTGCCATGGAGTCAGACTGCAACCTTGACACTGTAAATTGGCATGAACAGAAAGAGCTGTCTTTGCCTTGCCTGATCAAAATCAACAAAACCTAAAAATTCAACTAAAAACACCCCCTCCCGTCCCCCATTTGATCGTCTGTGAACACTTTTTACTCAAGTATTTGAGTCTGTTGCTGTGTCATTTTTTCCACCCGCTAAGCTTGTGGGAGGAGGCTTTCTTTTTACAGTGGAAGGAAGAGCAATGGGAAGAAGACGTCGCCTGTTGGAGGTGGAAAAAGCAATCCGAAGACTTTTGTTGAAAAAGAACTGACTTCTGAACTACGTAGTTAGAATTGATTTAAATATTTACCAACAATGATAAATGTTAAACCTTTCCAATATTAATAATCACAAACCCAAATGTGTGTGGTCAACACTTCAAAGAATAAGAGGAAGAGTGTTAGCAAGCGCAATGTTGATGCTAGATAAGCTAAGAGTTAGCCTTGCTTTCGTTTGCTTTGGTACATTATTCATGTTGGATATAAAATTTGTACTGAAACAAGCATTACATTTCCAATTAAAATACAATTAAGAGTCAACTTATATGAAGCTTGCTGAAATTTTTATAAATTTTCAAATTTTTATCTGTAATTAATCAGAAAAATAAGATACTGCAAGCATAATCTCTTTACCTACCCCTTTATTATTGTAGCTTGGAGAAATTTGACTTAACTTCATAACTAGTTATTCTTTCATTTGTTGTAATCTAAATTGTTAAAATGAGGACATTATAAATCATCTATATGATTTTGAGGTCATAATTACTGATGTAATCTATAACTACTATATGGCTGGTTGTAAAAAAAAAAAAAAATGGCACCTCTGCTGTAGAAGTATGAGTTTCCTGCATTGACAATATTTGTTTAAATGAGTCCAGGGATGAAGACAAAAATATAATGCATACCTCAAGATGTGTTAGTGGTTGATGTTTTAAGAGAATGCGAAAAATCCAACAAACATGTAACATAAAGTAATAAAATATTATATAATAAAGGATTGGTAAAGTATATTGTGTATTGTGGTGTATTGTGTATATATATATATATATATATATATATATATATATATATATATATATATATATATATATATATATATATATATATATATATATATATATATTATTTTGGAGGTTATCTTTTAAATGTGCTTAATAAATCAACTTTGACTTGACATAGAAATAGACACTATACACTGTTTATAATCCATCTATTGCCACTTCTCCACACGAGGGTTGCTAAACTAATATATATACATATATGTTTTTTTTAAGACAATTAATGGCAGTATTAGGATGTCAATGACATTTTAATGACTTTTAGGAGAGAGCCAATAGCAACTTTTCTTGCTGAGGACTTGGTATGAATGTTCCAAAACTCCACATCATCATATCTCTCTCAGCCTTGAGATGTGTTCGTTTCTCCCTAGCCTGTCTTGATCCTTGCTTTTAGTTTAGAACTGAGCAGAGAATTGGGGAGGAGAGGAAAAAAGGAAGTGTTTAAGATCTAGCGATAAACAGTTGTTTGGAAAGTTGCTACTTCATAACTCTCCCTTGCAAGACTGTAATAAGAATCAGAAATATTCATAAAAAAACAAGTTTTTTGCAATGGGTATGGCGATAAATTGAAGAGGTTATAATGCCCTACCATGGTTACAATAGAGTTCTCCTAACTCTAATTGTAAAATAATTCACGAAGACCACAGGGATGCCATAAAAAGGATCTCGTGTAAATTAGTGTGGATGCAGGCAGTTAAATAACTAACTTACCCCTCTATGGGAACTTGTTGCACAGCTGGAAATACTTTATACTTCCTGCATCGCCCACTAAATATATTTAAATCTACACCATCATTCGTCTCAGGTTATGTTGTATTTAATGAAAATATTTTCAGGTACGTGTGTCGTAACCGTTTTTAGATAACATCTTATGTGAGAGGTTGTTTGTACGTTGGCACCTGGAACATATTAGGTCAATGCGGTGGGCACAATAGTCTTTAAGTTGAAGGGGGCTGCTTGCTCCACAATAGAGCAATAAAGTTAGACACCCCCCCACCCTAAGTGACCATTTGGACAGGCTCGATGACCTCACTAAGGGCGGGTATGTCGGCCGTCTTAGTGTCTTGACCAGGGTCAATAATTTCACACACACACACACACACACACACACACATATATATATATATATATATATATATATATATATATATATATATATATATAAATATATATACTTTTTTACACTAAAAATGTAAACGTTGCCTTTTTCAATGTGTTATTTACTGAGATTTAATTAAAAAAAAACATTAAAATTCATCTGATGAGATGTTGAAATTCCTCAAACTTTAAAGTAATTCAAATCTCAGATGAATTCCTGACCTGCTATTGGAATGTACTCTCTAGTGTTTATAATATACTTCCTGAAAGTTTCAGGGCAATGTCTTTATCCTAAGGGACTGTTTTTTCTTAAACTTAGGGATTTCAACTTGGCAATTTTCACAGTGCTGTAATTTTATCAGTTTTTGAGCCACTGTCATATATTATATACGTGTGTGTTTGAGAGAGAGAAAAACATAAGAATATGTCTTTGGGATTGAATGAGTTAAAAGTCATGCTCACCTTGTAGTTGAATGTTGTTTGCATCTTAAAGGTTGCAAACTCTTTTTATGTAACTGTATTCTGGGGCTTTTCATGCCTTTTTTTCTGTGAAACTGAAAATTAGTATATGCAATGTCATTAGGCAGTGAAATTACAGGGATACTTTACTTATTTAGCCATTTTTTGCAACAGCAAGATTAAATTTTGCGCTTCATTAATGTTATCACCAATTTATTTTTCCACGTACAATTAACACCTTTAAAACGCATTTTGCCACTTGCTTTCGAAAAAGGCATCACATTTGCTGCTGGTTCATCTAACCTTCAAATACGTCTCAGCAGTTTTGGGGGTTTGGTCATGTGACGTTGGCAAGCTGTCATGATATTTGTTATTATAATGTTATTACCTGAGCCCTTAGTACATGTGATCGAATTTTCAGTAAACAGTAAATGTCAAAATGTGTTTTTAAAAGTATTAACTAAAAGCTATCAAATTAGCAGGGAAAAAGCTGGAAGCCATTCGTACAGCCTTTAAGTTGAACCAAACAAACTGCCCAATGAAGCTACTTGTCAACAGTGAACCCAGCCAAAATTGATCTTTATTTTGAACAGTGACAAGATCCAATACTCACACCTATTAAGAGGATTTGAATTTTGGGTCAAATGTCCTCAAAGGGATTTTCTATTCATTTGCATCGTTGAGATCCCTAGCAGACGTTGTGAGAGTGTTTTCAGAGAGTTGGACAATGATGGAAGAAATTCCATTTGAGAATTGCAGATGTTTTTTTTTTCCCCCTTTCTTTCTCTTCAGGATAGCTCCTCCTTCTTTTTGGATTTGCCCTCTCTGTCTCGCTTGCGTTTGACGACCGCTAAATGGAAAATCACCATCACAGCGAGTAGTCTGCGCAAACCCAACCTGTAAACTGCTAACTGGGATAATACATACAAACAAGGACAAAAGACAATTTTTTTCTAATTGTGGGGTGCAATTCTTCAAATGTATCTATTTTGACGAATAACTGCAGGTAATTTTTTGTCAGTGAGCCAAGCACAGGAAAAAAAATGAGATCTGGAAGATTGGATAGAGATTTGAGGAAACCTGAAAATAAAAAAGTCTAAAAGAAAGACAGAGAGGCTGGTTTAAGTAAATAGAGGGGAGGGGGGACTTAATGGAGGAGGGAGCTTTAAGGGTAAAGCGGGCGGCCCATTACATAGTTAAAGCATGAGCACATGCCTGCTGGCTGACATCCACTGTGAACGTTTTGCATCTGGTTAGAATCTACTCTCTGCTGTCCTTCGACTTCTCTCTTGCATTCAAGCCTATCTTGCAAACATGCTCATTTTCTCTAGTTTTCGAATACACACTTTTTTTGTATCTCCTTGCCACCAGCCAGCTCAAATGTGCCTTCTAGTTCTTTCAACCTATCAAATTCATTGATAGAAAAAAAAAAAAAGTTTTGGTTCAGGAAGGGTTCTCAAACTTTTTGGATTCTATTTTAGCAAAGCCAATTTTCAATGGACCACCATTGCCAATGTTTGCGGGAACAAAACAAAGCAAAAAATCATTCAAGCTTAACATAAGTGCCCTTTTTATTCACCAGCAGATTCCATATGACAAGTACATTTATTACTTTTGAGCCATACTGAAATTTATAAAATAAAAATGGGAAATTCCCCGCCTCAATTTCCCCCAAACACATTTCTGTAAATTATTTAGTCAAAAACGCATTTTTGGTTGTCTATTGATGTTTTCAATAAATCCAAATGTAGTCCTCCTTGTATTTTCTTTGTTTGGACAGGTTTTCTTTCGTCTTGTTCTCACTAGATGAAGTGGACGGTCTTACAAACGCATCCAAAGTTAAGTTGATAGCAGAGGTCCTGCGCGTGCTAGTCGACCTCTTTAATGAAGAAGTGGATTACGTGGGTCTATTTGACGCATTTCAAAATTACTACATTTTAAAAAATATATTAAACTGGTTGAATTGATTGCTTTTTTGAAGAGCCATCAATTCAATATTCCACGGAACCCTTGGAGTCAGGTCACCGACCCCACTTTGAGAACCACTGGTTTAAGGGATTGAGACTGCCATTTTGAATTCTGCAAGGGTCCATCTGATTAAAACTTTATGTGAAAAGAAATGGTGTATAAAGCAATATTTTTTCCCTGCATGCATAAATGCGAAGACATGCATAATCACTAATAGCACATATAAATTCACATTATCTATCTATCTATCTATCTATCTATCTATCTATCTATCTATCTATCTATCTATCTATCTATCTATCTATCTATCTATCTATCTATCTATCTATCCATCCATCCATCCATCCATCCATCCATCCATCCATCCATCCAAATTTCAAACATTTGAATTGCAAGATTTTCCATGATTAATCATAATTTGCAACAACTATTTCCTTCACAGCTTATAACAAATATTTACTTGAGTAAAATATATAAATTTTTTTGAGTGTATTTATTTTCTAATGAGCTTTGGTTTTAAAGTCAGCAGAGTTCAACTATATTCTATATTTTATATTATGACATCAATCCTCAAAGTCATTTTTGACAAACTGGTGATAGCCTGCCGGCATGATGAAGTAGTGGTGACTAAACATCAGAAGAGAGCAAATATGATAGCTGTAGCAATCCCGAGTGATAGCAGCATCCGAAAAAGGAAAACGAATCCTGCGCGGGTACATCAAATGTGCCTATTTATTTTTCTGTTATTTATTCTGACTACACAATATTACAGTCAAATAAATCATACAGAGAGATCTTTCAGTTTTTTTGGTTGTCTCTTTTTGCTAAATGAGCAGGTCAAAATATTAGCAACACTTCTTATGATGCAGCGCCAGGGAAATTGTCAGAGGCAGGGTTAAGATTAACCCTAACCCTAACCCTAACCCTAACCCAATAATGGTGATGTCACCGTTTGCAGAGAATTATCTAAAAAGTTGCAACTTCATGAAATTCTAATTAAAAAGAAAAACCCCATGAAATGCTTTGATTGTAAGTCACAAAAGATGATTGGAAGTGTGTTAAACACATTGGGGTCTTGCTCATTCGTTTTCAATCATTTGTTTTTAACAGGGGAGTGAAGCAGGTATGGACACGTTAGTCTCTTTTACAAGAAAATAGCTTCTGTGCTAACACTGTAAATGAAGTAGTTATTTAGAATCCTTGCAGCTCAGATTCACTTCAGTTCTTTGTTTCCTTTCTCTTCTTATTTCCTATATGCTCTTATTATATCCTGCCACATCTCCATTTTTTTAAGGCCTCCATTCTTCCTTCTTCCCTTCCCACCTACTTTGCTTCATTGACGAGATGATTTCCACCAGCCACTCATAATGCAGGGGAGGAGTCTGAACAAGGGGAAAAAAAAAAACATTTCTTTTCCCACCTCTTGAGTTTCTTTCTCTCTCTTTCTTTTTTTCCAAGCTGAACTTCATGATGACCAGAAAATCCTTCCACGTGTCCACAGCGAGTTTTGGATGTGGAGGAGGGGAGGAAGAGAACATGTCTGGTTCCTCTGAACTTTTCGTCTCCTCTGATTATCCTGCAAAACTTTTTTATTTATGCTCATTTTAAATAGAACGTATTTCTGACTCTGACTATGGCATGCAATAGATATTAAAAGAGAAAATTAGTATATGATAAATTGCTTGGAAAGCTTTAACATTATAAATAGGGGTGACCAAATTATGGCCTGCTCTACTCTTTAATCAGGACCACTGAGGACTTATCAAGTCCTGTAACACTGTTTGTATTAATGTAGCCATTTTATCTCCATAAAATAGGTTATTAATATGCTTGGTAATTTGTATGGTTTTTTTGTTTATTTAGGTGCTTTCCTCACCTTATATTTGTCCCATTAAATAATTGGTTAATTGAGTTTTTGTAAAAAAAAAATATGTATTGGCAAAATACCCTTTTTTTTCTCACAATACTGTTTTTTTTCTTCTCAAAATGGCTATTAAATATAATTACGTTAATTATAAATGCCACCATATGAAAAGGCATTTATTTCATTTACTATTCAAACACATTTTAACAATCAAATGTGCCCCCCAAGCACAAAATATATCCCACAATGTCTATAAATGCATGAATAAAAATCCAAATAACGTATGGCTCAGGATGTGTAGTTTCCAAATCCTCATCAAAGCTTAAAGGACTTGCGACCTAAGTGACCTTAATTCTAAAAGGAGGGTGGAGCAATGACCTGCCTGGTGCACTTTGGGGGAAAAAAAACAAAAAAAACAAAAGAGGAAAGGACAGGCCCTGACTGGTGAGAGAGAGAGAGAGAAAAAAAAAGCATTGCCTCTTTAGGTTCACCTATGATCGTTATTATTTGAATGTATTTCAGAAGTGCCAACTAACTACATTTGAGCCCCTCACTTCATTCACGGTATGGCTCCTTCATTCCCCAACCAACAATTATTTCAAGCAGTGTGACAAGTGGACATTAAATGTGCTGTACTTCTTTATCCATTGAGTATTTTAATGGAAGCATATCAGGCACCTTTCATTTAGAACTATCTTGGTGTGGTAAAAAATATGTTCCTATCAAAAATTACTCTTAGTCTTCTCACTCAGCATCTAACACGGTAATCATTCTTGACATGGAGGTAGATAGGTTTCACACTCGACTGGATGTACACTCACACCCTCGGGTTAGCTTGTGTCTGTGTGGAACGACACCATGTTGCCATATTTTCTTAGCCCATGTCAGACAGCCTGACCACGCTGCCAGAATCGGGGGTGTTTCCTCCACTGTAAAGTCTCAACTAAATAACACACGACCCCCCCCCCTTTCCACCAACGCACAAATATAGTCAAAGTTTGGGCTGCATGTTCCCAGTTGGACCTCGCATTGCCTTAAATAAATAGACTTTAGACTTTCATAAAGAAATATATCATGAAAAGTTAACAAATAATTTTCAATACATTGTTAAGGACAGAGTCAGCGCAATTGACAAAAAATATCTAATTGCCTACAAACAGGGGTGCAGCCAGAGATTTTTTCTTGTGGGGTGACCTGGGTGATCCAATGCCTCAGTGAGGAGGGTCGTGCATGCATTCATCTGTGCATCATTCTTTACAGTCAGATTTTCATGAAATTAAATAATCACATTAATCTCATTACATACGTTTTATATCTTATTATGCAGTTATCATGAATAATGTGAGGAGGAATCACAGGGTTTAAGAAGACTACACACATTTAAAAATGTCAGAAAAAGCAGATATTGTGTGCGGGGGGTAACAAAGGTTGGCCATGGCTACCTCTGGCCATTATTCAGCTACGTTCCTTCCAAAAAGCACGAGTTTGTCTCCATGAAACTCCTTATTTCACTTTCATACCTTGGTGCCAAGTTGCCACAAAATGGAGGTCAGGTGCTATGATATTTTTGATTAAATGAAGTCGCTCATATCATTCACTTCAGCATAGTTCCGAAACAAAATGACAAAATGGTGGTCAAGCACTATCTTTGTTTAACCAAACCTCCTCAATTCACTTCAACATAGTTCTTTTGAACCAAGATGCCACAGATGCTAACTTGTTAAATAGTGTTATAGAATGCTACTAAATTATTACACCTTTTTATATGTTTAATGTCACACACATTTTGGAGGAATAATAAACAGATTTTGGTAGCAGCGCTATACGATTATTGATATGCAAAAGACAAATATACAGTATGAAAAAGTCTTTCTACTGTCCAAAATGTGCAACCACACTAATCTGTTTATTAAACATACTTCCTTTGACCACACCCCTTTTGCAAATACTCAATCATGACTTGCTGTTGATACCCTAACAATTAGGTGTCCACTTTTTTTTTTTTCAAGTTTGAATGCTTGAAATATCACAAAGACTGTTACTTAATATTTACACTAATAGAATATACATTAGCATAGTACTGGTCAGTATATAGAGTTAAGCGCTATGCTAAAAAATGGGCCGTAATGCCCCACGAAGACTTGCAGATGACGTGGCTGAGTCGAGCTTCCTCACTCACACTTTTCTCGTGCCTCTCAAAGCCTTCGACAAGCAAAGAGAAAAACCTAATCGCAAGGCCAAGTTTAGCCAAAGCGACTGAAGCGCTGGCGTTTATCAACTTCTGCCCGCCTACCATGTGGAGCTCCAACATTGTTTAGGGAGGGACATCTCCCGCTTTTTTACAGCCTCCTCCATTTGCATCTGCAAAGCTCTGAAATGTCCTCCATTTTCCTTTTTTTGTAACTGCTTTTCATGAGACTTCTGATTTTTGTTTTAGGTTACTTCTACGGTGACAATCTTCTGGTTTTACCCCCTTTTGCCAGATGTGTCTCTCTCGTGGAGCTCCCCTTGTGCAGGCCACGATGATTCATTCTTTGCAGACATCTTTGAAGGTCTAAATCTCTCCCCTCCCCCGGCTGGTTTCCTCAGCCTGCAGAACTTGTCACCAATAGAGGGAAGACTCAGCTGAGGCAAGGAATGAAGCTCTTGCGGAATCTCCATAGCCATAGGCTTGTTTTTAGTCAACGTCCTGCACCCCTGGTGGTCGGAAGGGGGAGAAAGTGAGGGAGAGAGGGACGGAAAGAGGGATGAGCCAGGTGCCATTTTGGGTGTATTTAAGTGGGAGGATGCACACAGTGACGCCCTCAGGGAGGAATTATTTAGAAATGTGTGGATGGCCCATAAAGCAGGCGGGACCAATTTTTTCTCCAACTTTCACTGCTGAGAGAATAGAAGAAAGGGGGGGAAAAGTCTTTCTTAAACCCATCCTCCTCTATTTTGCTACATCACCGTGTTCCCACCCGTCTCTCGCTTTCCTCAAATCCACCCTGAACTGTGCTTCTCTTCCTGAAGTTGGCTGTATGCGGTTGACTAGTTTATTTCATAGCTTTGATGATGATTATTTTGGGATTGAACACAACCAACTCGAATCCAGGCCATTTGAAGTGACTCCTCTCATTCCCTAAAAATCATTCAATCCCAAGTCCAGGTGCATTATTTAAAGTTATTTTTGTTTAATTGAATTATTTATCCTAACGATTAAATGTTTGAGAATAAGAACACGCATAAAGCAAACGTGTGCATTTGTTAAAGGTGTCAATTTATGTGACAACTCTTGCAATAGAATTTAAAATATGTAAATTGATGGCTGTGCTCAAAGAGTTTTTAAAATACAGTTTTTGAAAAACATAAAAATTATGTACAAAGCTAATGTCACAACCACAAATTGGATGTATTTATGTATATTTGTATGAATCAAAGTTTTTTTTTTTTTTCTAGGCGCTTACAGTCATACTTCCCTGAGAATGTTCCAATTTTGGAAGCTAAGCAGGCTTGAGCCTGGTTATTAGTTGGATGGGAGATTACCCAGATGCTGAAATAACTCTGCACCCATTGATGCTTATAGCCTGAAACAATTAGCAATTCAAGGTGCTCACAAACAACTTAATAATGTTGACATTGATATACGGCACATTTGCCCAGGTTTACCATCAGCTCGGGCTCGGTTATTGCTGCATCTAGCAGAACTTAGCTGCTAGCTAGCAGTCCTCGAGTGCTCCATATAGGCTGGTGTGATAAAAAAAAGTAGCTGCACACTTTGATGCTTACAACATCTACATAGTTGTAGATCGTACTCATAACATTTAAACAAACTAAGCTGACGTTTTAAGTCAACAAATTCATCTCACAGACCGAAATTCATGGTGAATTTTTTTTAATAGATTTATTTTTTTATCCAAATACTCAATATTTGATTTGAATTTTCTGTAGTATATCTGAAAAACAAAAATACTTGATAGCTGCATCCCTAAATTGTACTCTACTTTCTGTCACC
Source organism: Hippichthys cyanospilos (assembly GCF_059441005.1). NCBI lineage: Eukaryota > Metazoa > Chordata > Actinopteri > Syngnathiformes > Syngnathidae > Hippichthys > Hippichthys cyanospilos. The sequence continues at coordinate 8,194,619 of NC_142389.1, read as the reverse complement.
AAATTGCCAGGTACGCTGTGGGTGGTTATGAGAAACTATCCTCAGTCTGATTAAATGCCTAGCAAGTCATAGCAGTATACTTGTAACAAAATTGAAGATGAGCCCAGTTTTATGCCAATCGTACTACTTTCTGTCACCAAATTGCCAGGTACGCTGTGGGTGGGTTTGAGAAACTATCCTCAGTCTGATTAAATGCCTAGCAAGTCCTAGCAGTACACTTGCAACAAAAGTGAAGACGAGCCCAGTTTTATGCCAGTAGCATGGTCACTATTCTCTGAAAATCTGAATTTAATTGCAATGTAAGGATGACCTTTGTTGCATAATGACATAACAAAAGGTTAAGCAGAATGTGGAAACAATCGAACAACTAATCAGGAGTGTCCCCTACTTTGTCACTCAAAGTCAGGGAGGATAGTCTCCTGCAACACTTATGTAAGCATTCTATTTTAAAAAATCACGGCTGAATATCCAAACTAAGGCTCATAACAATTTTCAAACTCACAAATCAAATCATCAGGTGCACATTGACACAGATTGTCATTGAACAAGGGTGAAAGCGGTCATAAAGACACCTATAATTCCCAACAGTGGCTCTTCGACTCCAGCTTGTCTTTGCAGGCGCATGTCCTGCGATTTTCTGTTGAGAGAATCCCCCCATTTGGGCTGCAATAAAGTGTGCAATTGCCAGAGAGAGGTGAAGCCTTCAATTACCTGCAGTCTGCTCAATGGCAAGTTGGTCATACTGACAGTCCTTTGGGAGTCAACACGAAGGACCTAGCACTTTGCAAACATCTGATCATCACACATTTTTATCACTTTGACTCAAAAGCAAAATTTGTTAGTGGCTTGACATTGAGTCCCAACTTAAAAGACTTTAACATCACCAAGGCTGTAACAAACTAATGTGTGCATGGTATGTAGTTAGTTCACAAAGAATTATGTAAAATTGAATAAGCAGTTATCATCTTGATAAAATAGCTATGAATAAAATCCAAATTATTTCACATAATCCTGCTAACACAGCACAATATGTTCTATGCAGCCTAAACACAGTATTAGCGGCAAATTCTACAGTTTTTTTTTTCTTTAAGTTAGTATTAGTTAGAATTAGTTCTCATAGAGCAGCGCAGTACCAATGCAATTATGATGCATAACAGTCTCTCCTGGCTGACAGTACAGATTTCCAATAATGTTCCCGTCTTTTTATTTGACCAAATTGTGTTCAGTAATTCTGTTCACTATCATTATAGAAGTAATGCCAGTTATGGTCAACTGATTATTCCTCGTCCCAAGACAAATGCACTAAAAGGCATTTTATTTATAGATCTTTGTCACTGTGAAATAATTTACCATGCAAATTCCTCGTCATTGAAATTTGAATATCTTTTAAAAAGTATTTTAAACTCTAGTGGATTCAGGTGATGTATTCTTTTTGATATTTGTGCTGTTTTTATATATTAACTGTTGTCTTGCTTTTTTTAATGTTGTTTTTAGTTTGTGATGAGCTGCAATGTTTTTAGTAGTAATAATGGGTACAATTTTTAGCATTATGTTTATTCTTTTGTATGTACTGTATATCTGTTGTTGGAGCCCAGGACGACTAGCTAGATGCTATGTCAATAGCTAATATACTAATAAAATAAAATAAAATAAAATCTTAGACTCGGATCTGATCAGTTATTATTTTATTTATTTTTTATCTTGCTGATTGGTGATCGTGATGGGCTTCCAAATCCTTATCGAGTAAATCCTAGAAATTATCTTGTGTATTCAACTCTTGCTGGAATAATGACTCAGTGTTCAACTAAACAGACATTGATTCACACTTGTTGAAGATGTGTGAATAAGTATAGATGATGATTTAAATATTGAAGGACATATACAGTCATTTGCATTGGAAAATAAATTAATTCTAAAGCGATAAAAATGTATTACTGTACATTGTCTGGAGAAGGATCCCATTCTTAAGTTTAAAAAAAGTGAATCTCGAATAATATCATTGGCAGTATCCGAAACGTTCAATGTTGCAAGTTCTCAGAAATGGCATTTTCTTGAACAGGAAGTTCCATCTAAATGGGACCGCCTGATTTGTCTGATAAAGTCTGTTGGAGGATTGTGCATTTGCAACTGCTGTCCCTATATGCATGAATGTCCACCATAACAGAGTGGCGGACAATGTGGAACAACTTTTTTACATTGAATTAGGTCGATAATTGACTTGATCACGCTTAATGGTGATGATTCACTAAAGCTAATGACACAAATCAACTTGAGTGTAAACAGTATTTAGGAGATTTTTGTAACATTTTAGACATTAGGGCACTCATACGCATGTGAACCCAGAGTCCTCTCCTGCCCTGCTGCCACGTTGTCTCTCTCTCCCTCTCTCTGTCTTTCTCCCGGACTCGTCCTCATTTCCTCACTACTTTTGTCACTGCAATTCCTCTGGCCTTCTCTTTAAGTTTCTCATTTTTACCGCTAAATGGTCTTTTATTTGCAACTTTTTGGATTTCACCTTTAACCTAAAACCTCTCGCATTTACAGGCCTTTATGACGCGTGTGCTTTTCGTTTGTTGAGCAAACTACAGGTTTAATTAAGAGTGTTGTTGTTTGTTATTGTTGTTGTTGTTTTTTTTGGTCTCTCCAATTGGCCAAATGGGTCCACTGATGGGATTAATGCACAAACGGAATCTTTATTTCTCACGATTGAGGTCCAAAATATGATACTATTTGTCAATATATCTAAATTGTATGCACATACAGCACATATGCTACTACACTACACTTTCACATTATTTTATAACCTGAATCCAATATTCTTCACATAATTTATATCAGTTATAATGTCATTTACACAACAAACAACTTCTATCTTTGTTTTTGCCTGAAAACTGAACGCAAGACTACATGTCATTGTAGAATACAGCAATGCATCATTTGGTTTTTATAATTACAACCCACTCCTCTACGCATTTTCAACACATTTTTATAAATTAATAGCCTGGTGGAAATTGCCACTTTGCGTTTACGGTGCTATTATGCTCATGTAATACATAAAAATAATCATATTTGAAAATCTAAAAGGAAATTAAAGGTAAAGAAGTTTAAAGAAGGCACCCAGCCGAATACAACTAGAGGTCGGTATCATATTTTTTAATCCTTATCTTTCTAACTGTTCATCCCAACCATTAACTATGCCATCATTTTATTATTAAACTAAAGTGTCTTTTGCCATATGAGAACTCCAGCTCAAAACACCTCCCACAATCTTTTTGAGGGACCGCCTCAAACATCTGCAGAAAAAAAGGGAGATTGGGGGTGTTGGGGGGTTGTTTTTCATGTAAATGTAAAACTAGTGTTAAAATGTAAATATCAATTCGGATGCAACTTCAAAGGATACCAAAAATTAATTCACTCTTGGCTTTTTTTTGGTTGGTGCTTTGCTATAGAAACAGTTCGGTAGACCGACCTTAAGTTTTTTTGCTTGTATAAACCCTCACTAACACTTCTTTTTTTCCCCTTGATTTTTATTTTCAGACAAAGGTTTGGATCGTCTGTTCGCTGCAGTTAGTCCTTTCCATCTGCTTCATGAGCGGGACTACAGCGCCCTCTTTTGGTCAAAGCGTTGAAAACACATGCTGGGTATTACATTACACTACATTGTAAACTTCCTCACCCCTCTAGAAGACCAAAAACTGCCTAAATGAAATATAATAACATATAAAGTAAAAGTAACGAATATCTATCTATCTATCTATCTATCTATCTATCTATCTATCTATCTATCTATCTATCTATCTATAAAATGTTATACATGATAAAAATAATACATTTAATTGTATCAACATTTAAATAATGTTGTTCATGTTCGGTTTTTTTTTTATATTTACATTATTTATTGATAAATAATTGGGACAGTTCCTACATGCTCACCTTCAAGCATGGCAACAATAGACAATTTTATACATAGGGTATGCTTCGTTTTCAGTTTTATTTTTAAGATTTTCATATAATAATTTATGTCGGTTCCATGTAATTGAAAATTTGGATGTGCCGTCGTAGTTTTAACCAGCACATGTATTGTACTCCGACACCACTAGAGTACAGTCTTGCACTTTCTGGAAATAAAATACATCATCGATTATTTCATTTGAGTTGCTTTCCTTCCAGAACACTAACATTAAATTATTCGTTTATTATAAGTCCCGTCTATAGTATCTCGTGTTTTTATGCTTTAATTTCTCAGAAAAAAAAAAATGTTGCCAAACTGGAGCGAGACATGCAACAAAACGCTAACTGTTTGCAAACACTTGATTTTGAGTAATTGTCAGAACATGTCACAAGCGCACCATAAAGTGATTAGGGTCCATTTGGCTGTCCTGCTCTCTTCACAGTAGGGGGTTACAAAACACAAATATTATTGTGTCTATATGCAGGGGTGAGACATAAAAGCACAAATTCTTCATTATAGTACTCGAGTAGATTTTTCACATATCTGCACTTTACCAGAGTATTTTTCTGATGAATTCTTTAGTCCTTACAGTTGAAAACCTGTCTGGACCTTTACCTCTTCTTTCAACATCCTTTACTGGATATAATGAGATTCCATTGAATTTAAAATGGCCCTCAATATAACGGAGTAAAAGTAGCATTCACTCAAAACGATATGAAACAGAGTAATTATTAATTGTTACCGCAAAGCTCTGTGCTTTTATATTTTTCCCGAAAGTAAAGGAGTCGAAAACAAGCGTTGAGTACTTTTATTTTCCCCACCACATTTTTGTACTTAGGGACGGTGTGTGAGTACTTTTGTCACCTCTGCTTATTTACGATGGGAAAAAAATATTAAAAGCACCTCTGTGCACTTTGAAGCATCAATATCTTCCTATTTATCTTGGACTTCAAAGTTAGGCTTTGGATGATGAACCAGGTGACAAACAGCAACGATAAGACACGCCAGCTCATGCGGAAGAGATGCGATATGCGGAGGAGACCTCAGACCGAACCGTTCCACGCTCTGTCTCACTAGAAGCCATCAGCTGCATCTGCCAGCGCCTTGTTTTCTTAGGTTACCATCAACTTTTTCCATTTTCCTCAGGGGGTCCTGAACTTGAAAAATTTCCAGTATGAATGTATGCCCATCATAAGGAGAGTCACAACGTTAAGTGCAGTAGCACAACAAAAAGAGCTGCATGGTATCACACTGAGTCCATATTGAAAAGATTTCCACTGTTTTTGTCATTCATAACCCAAATGTCATCAAGCAATCAGTCTCAGTTTAGCAAATTAGTTCCTAAATAACTCATTCAGTTCCACTAATTTAGAGCTTCATTAAACTGCAGTGATCGTCCTTTTCTGAAGACCCACTGATAGACTTTAAAAAAAAGAAGCTTGTTTGCACCACATCAAGCGATGAGTCATTTTTGCACAGTTGCGAAGGGGAACGGGACCTCATTTGCATGTTGTCGGCTTGGGTCCCAAATAGTCGCTCAAGTGCCGGTCTACTGCTAATTAGGATGCTTGTGCAGAAAGCAAGTATTTCCCCGTGTGGGCAGATGTTGAGGAACCAAAAGTGTCATTTGTAAAAGATGGTTTGAACCTAATAAATAACCATGTGCGAAAGAACACATTATCATTTTCAAATATGCACAAACAATGGACAATGTTGGTGAGCTTGTTGTACTCAAATAAGTTTCCCCAAAGTACTATATAAAAAAAAAACAAAAAAAAAACAAAAACAAGGCTGTAACTTCTTTTTTTAAGAACATTTGCTGCTATTTTTTATGTGTTTGGCTAAAGGAGGGTCCATAAACTGGTGGCACGAAATGAATTAAGTGTGAAGGTAATCAATTACATTCGTTAAATAAGTGCTAAAGTAACTAACTACTTTGGGTAATTAACACTACTAAAGTAATTGATTGAATTAAATTGAACTGACTCATTTACTTTAAGGATTAAAATTTGATTACTTTGGTACTGAAGTAATGAAAGTAATTGATTACTTTAGTACTTAATTTTCTAACGTAATTGATTACTTTAGGAAATGTGGTATTAAGGTAATTAAATACCTTATCTACTTAAACGCTAAAGTAATTGATGATTTTAGTACCTAATGACCTAAAGTAATCAATAACTTAAGTTATTTAAATAGCTATTTAGTACCAGCCATTTTTAGACCTTCCTTTAGCCAAATGCTTACAAGAAAAGAATGCAAATAAAATGAAATACCTCGCTAAAAAAATAAATAAAATACGACTGTGGCATTGAATAAATTAAAGGCGAAATTTTCAGTATTAAAACTGCTCATATGATTTCAATATAGTCTCACGTCCTTAATTCTGCCTCCCAAATGTATAATTGTTGCGTATATAGTATATTTTTTAAACCTCCCACTGGGCAGCACAGCTATGAAGGGATATATACTGTATGCACATACTACATATGCATGCATGTATATATTTTTGAGTTCCCATTGTGTTTGAAATTAGCATCATCATGTGACATTTACTATGCAGTCGCTGCCTTAAAAAGATACAAAAATCCCTCTCTGCTACAGGGCTTCCACATTTAGAAACCATGACAAATTTCGGAGCTGCTCGAATCCTTTTTTGGGAAAATGGACCAGAAATAATGCCTTTAGCCCCTTTTAAATATGATTAAATTTTATACGGTCAAATTATACTTAGCAGGTTGAAAAGTGGGCCGTGGTGTGAAGTGTTAAAAACATCATTCAGGTTTGGCTGTTTGACTCATCTTTTCTTTTTCTCATCTGAAGATAATGGCTTACTTTTGAGTGTGAAGTGCGATTTGTGGACATTTCTAATCCTGGGCTGAGATTTTCACATTTCTAAGCTATGTACATACATCACAAAAATCCTAGCAGCTAATTATTTTTTTTTTAATGAGTACTTGTCCACAAAAACAAATTTGACAGAGCAAGCAAAAGCGCTCAGAGTTAACAAAACGAAATGTGATCAAAATAATTGACCTTTTACAATCATTTTAATTTCCTTGCCATATTTATTTGATAGTTACAGTTGGCCTATGTTGAAAACATCCCTCCTGCAGGATCGATACAGTATCTATGTTTACACATGCGTCCCCTTCAACTTCCACCTGAAGTTCCAATACGTGTTCCACAAGCGGCACAAATCCCTCGAGACAGATTACCATAAAGACATTCATTGCACTTCTCGGCAAACAATGAATTATTTGTCAAAGGCTGTCATGCACGGCAAAGAGGAGGTGCCGGCATCTTGAGTCAATTATGTGAGCTGAGAGGTGACCTATTGTAAGGTGGCAAAGTGCACTAGAGCGCAACTTTGCCGACACGTGTGCTATAAACTGTTTTTATGTTCACATAATACTTTTTAATGAAGTTCACGTCAAGGTCAGATTGTTTCTGTTTGGCTCCTTAGCTGGAAGAGCTCGTGCCCATGACGATTCTTTTCGCTCAAAGGGTTGTTTTTGAACATCTCAGTGGCGCATCAGCAAGCCCGTGAAATTGTCAAGATGAGGACAACAGATGATGTTAGCTCACTCAAAAAAGTTGTTGTTTTTATCATGATCAAAGACTTTTTTTTTTTTTTTTTTGCTCATGGCTGCTTTGTGACTCATCCTTGCAAATGTGCTCTTTTTCTGCTCTGAACTTTTCTCATGCAAGTGCACACCTGCGGCAAAAAGTGAGGTGCGCAAATGCTCCAGAGACAAAATGAACCTGCTACATTCACTACTGATAACAAATTGGAAAAAAAGATGGAATGATTTCTTGAAATATGTGGCAAAATAAGTAGATTTTACATTTGTGACATGTCATCACTGACCTTGACATTGATACTCTATCCCTGCAGGGGGCAGCACATCTTCCTCCTGCTGACAAATCCATGAAGAGGAAGAGAATGGGGCAGCATAGCTCCTCAGTGTTTAAAAAGTCTGCCTCGTGGTTTTGATGTTCTGGGTTTGAATCTAATTCAATTTGGTTGGCTCCAGTGCAAACACTGTGGAAAATATGGATTGCATTAGCACGTGATTTCATCAAAGGTTATTATTAATTGTACTTAATTTGCAACAATAACAGTTCTTTCTTTGTAATGAATGGGATGATTGTGCTGCTATTCCCTTCGCTAATCAATTAGTCACTATTACAAGATTGGCTCAACCCCCTGATAATAACTAAGGCGTGAATGGCATTTAGAATGGGAAAAATAACAGTTTTAATGATTTTTGTCAGTCCCAGTCAAATGTGGTACAAACTAGAGAAACAGTAATGCAATTAGAAGCTCCATTTGGCCCCCATGCAAGTAGATTGTAAACAATGTGCATTGGTATTCGGATCCTCGTCAAAATTGAGTTGGTTCTTGCTATGCACTAAAAAAAATTGGCTATGCAGTTTTTGATGCTAATTTGATTTTAAAAAAAAAGAACAAATGACATGAAGCAAGAAAAGCAATGCTATAACAAGTTAATAGATTGAAGAAAACATCATCTTTAGAGTGGCTTATTGTTAGCACATAGACAGACTGTCGATAAAATGAGAAAAAAAAAATCCAATTTGACCATAGCGAGTGGACTGGGACGCCAAGCTGGTGTGGCCGCTTTCGAGTGCCTAGTTGTTGGCCATGAGTGCAAGCAGGTCACAAAGACAAAGCGGGCAAGGGGGATTTTTCATGATTTTGAATTTAGATTTTCACGTTAGATTTTCGGATTGAGATCAATAAATTACAATCATAATCAAATCTTTATTTTTGGAATTGCCTTAATCTCATTTTAATTCTTTAATTATAATCTTTCTATATGATGATTGGATATCTTTTTAATGCATTGGCCTTCTGACTTGTTGGGGTTGGAAAACAAAGGTCAAACACACTGAAGTGGACACATGATTGGCTGAAATTGAGGCTGTCAATGAATTTGGCATAATCTGATAGTCTCTGGTGGATGGGAGAGCGCGTTCAAGGTCAGAAGGAAGACGTGAAAACGGAAGAGCATGAGGGAGTTGTCGGTCCGATGAATGGTAAACTCAATTCTAAAAACTGCCCCGACAGCACCATTGATAAAGGTTAGAGTGATAAGCACTCTTTGTATGAAAACACAGACTTGCCACAGATGCAGCTCAAGTTTAGCTTTCTACATCAATGCGAAGCACCCAGCCTCAACTTCAGCCACAGCTAACTACAAAAACAAAGGCTACTCTCACATTCTGCAGAAGGTACTGTAAGTGGTTACAACTGCCTCTGTTAATTTCTGTTGGATTCAATAAATGACCAAAGTCATTTTTATATTGTTGTATATCTACCTTTTAATCTGCCACAATGCATCAATTTTTTAGACAATTTAGTTTTTTTTTTTCCTCAGAATTGAGGCAAGACATGGGGTGATATTAAACGCAGATTAATGTAATCATTTAATTACAGATTTTAATCCATCGCAATGTATTAAATCTTTTGACAATACTTTAAATTGATGTAAACAATAATGCTATCTGTCAGTATTTGATTTCAGTAGTCGATGCAGGTCAAATTCTTTTTCGATGGAGCTCGCTGTCAGCATCAAACCGTGAATCAAAGTTCAATTTGAGCGGGCGAACGTGGAGAATTTTACAAGCACTTCATAGGATTGAAGGAGATACTGAGAATGGAGACACGCCGACCCACAAACACGCTCGCACAATGATGGTAGGAGTGAATAATACCATGGTGCCACAGAGGTGACGTCTTATTTTACTCTGAGTTATAGTCTTGCTCATGAGGAGTGACGCGGTTGCTCTGTGGGGAATTCGGCAACGCCGCAGAAAAATTGTGATCTTTAAACGGATGCAATTTTTCTCATTTGATCCAATTTTCAATGCTTTATTTGAAAGATTAAATGTTTGCGGCTGAGATATGCAAACTGTTAGAACGTTGATGCAAAATATTTGTCCTCATTTGTTTGATGGGCACATATTTTTAACACTTTCAGGATATGGTTGGTCTACACGCAAGTCAGAAAAAAAACCTCTTTTGATAGAGATCACAGTCGCAGCTGAGATTATGCTACCAAAATAACACAAATTCTTTCTCCTCCACATCTCATGAAACCCATTTTAAAATGAATGAAAAGCTACGCACATGAAACAAACCTTTTTTTCATGAAAATTTAAAGTCAAAAAAATTCACAGCTTTTCCAACGTGTCGAGGATGTTCTTTTAACAGCGCTTCAAAGCTGCGTTAAAAATGTGAATCAAAAATCTTCTCCCCTGAGACGGCGAGTAGGAAGCGCAATAACATCCTTTTGATCTTTCCTCACGGCGAGTTTTCCTTACACCTCTCCCCCTGACTCATTCATTGCTCTGTCCTCTGGAGAAATTAGGCTGCTAAATCTGCACTAGTATGCAGTGAGAGGTGAAGACTTCTCATTTTCAGCTAATTGCAGTCCTGTCTTGCCAGATGGCAGCCATACCTTACAGGCTGGGAAGATCCTCATGCATAATGGATGAGTTTAAGATTGTTATTAACGATGACGTGACCTCGATCATGGTCATTTCTGAACCCCATCTTTTTTTTTTTAACCTGGATTATTAGCACACCTTGTTCTTCATCGATCTGCGCTAAGGATCTATGGTCAAAAAGACACTTGAAGCAAAGCCATGGATTTTGTTTTTTGACACAGAGCAATAATTAGATTTAGAACATTTTGCCTGCAATCTGATCAAAGTCAACAAGGGCCCGCCATATGCCTGTTAAAGATTATCATGAGTGATTATCCTGTGGTGTGGAGTGTGTTAAGGGTTATTTGTGTAAAGAATTAGGCTGAGTGATAAATAAAACTCGATAGGCCATTCCACAAAAATCAACGCCATTTGCTTGTTCTAATTCTGTCTACTCAAAGTGTATATTGGCCCCATCTCAGGCAACTTAATATTTTCATCCCATTGTTTTATTGTGACAGATTTGAGGTACAGGACTGGAAATAACAGAAGTAATTTTTTAGCATAGAATTAGCACAAACTGGACATAAAACTCTATGACATGTATGCTAATAAGATGTTGATGCTCAGTCCATTATTAATTTCGACCTTCTCGTGGTCTGCAGAGGAACTGAATGATTATATTTTCAGAGAATCATGTGACTTCTGAAACATTCTCCATTTTTCAGTTCGAGTAGCCTGATGCGTTACACTAAAACAAATTAAAAACCCAGGGCCACGGTTTAAATATAAAGTTATAATCAAACCTATTGTCGGAAAAATGTACTTGGTATAAGGGGTAACACGAATATGCACAACAATATTATTTTCTGCTGTATTTAAATGTTTATATTTCATTGTAAAATTTAATTTAAAGAAACAAAAACAGGCAACAATAATGATTTTCCAGTCTTCAAGGTGTGATTTCAGTTCAAAGCATAGTCATTTTAATTCATCATGAATTGATAGGTTTCATTGCATTGCATTCCCTTACAAAAAAGAATACATGTAACTAACCTGAAATTAAATAAAGCTCAGATGAGCATTAAAATTGATCCTGGGTGTAACCCACCTCAAACTCAAAGTCAGCTTGGATAAAAGCCCCATTTTCACCAGTGACCCTGGGGACGGCAAATGGTATAGATAACAGGTGGATGGGTGGATGGACAAAAGCAATCCCCAATGGAAAACCCTTGCCAGGTTAGGACTCGTCACCTACGCCAGTCCTGTTCTGCTTCAACAACATTAGCTCAGCTAGAATTCAATTTAAAATTCCATTTCATGCTCTGGTTGCACTCTACATGTCAAAACTCTTACACCTTGTTATACAACAACATTTTACTTCAATAAGTTTTATATGCTTTGCCCCTGCTTCTATGGTAGTTTGCATAGCATCATGAAGGGCATTGAAAAAAAAAATACATGTACGTATAATGTAATACTGCACACACACAAGACACACTATAATGGGGAGACACATGCATTGGAGCTGCACAGAAGTTGTACACAAATGAACCCTATAGCAGTATCATTGAGACCGCTTTTCTATTCAGCTGTAATCTGAAGTAAAATGTGCTGACTCGCATTTGGTTAGATTTCCTGAGCAAGAATAACAAGTATGGTGGCCTTAAAAGATCATATTTTTTTGCTGTTGTTGAATTTGTTGCAAGAATGTAATGACAAACAGACATTTCTTGATAATTATTTGCTGACTGAGTGCTCCTTTGCTATAATGGCGATTTTGATTTTTATGCATATCTATTTGATAGGAGAGCAAATACTTTCTTACCACATGACAACCTACATTAGACTGTTGCAAAGTGGTTTAGGGAGCGCTCTGCACCCAGTGGAATTCTGTAAGGATTAGAACCAAATGTCCTTTCCCACCTTAAAGAACCAGTTGAAGGATTTAATCCTTGCAGATCCACAAAGGCAAGTCAGTACAATCAATACTTCCCTTTCTTTGACATGCGTGTCAAGGTCATGCATACTGCAATACATCCCTGACAGTATTCAAAGGGATGGGTGGCAAAGATTTGAGAAGCGTTACGCTAGATAGGGGCTTAGCGATGTTTATTTATGAAATTGAGGCTTTCAATATATATACATCATGAGTGTCATTCTAAACCCCCACATCAATAAAAGCTGTCTGAAACATTAATGCAAGGCGAGCTGAGGGATGATATATATGATACTGTATATCTATGTGAAGAAAAACAGTCCTAAATAGCACCTCTAGGATTTGGTAAAAATGGAGGAGCTTGTTTGGATTCCACGCAGCACAGAGGGATGTGCACTTAAGCCCCATTATTAAACCCGCTGACGATATTTCAATATTTGTGTTCAATTTATGGTGGTCACGATTCAGAATGTTCTAAGTAAACACATGTCAATGTGGGCTAAAAGCAGCAACACGGCAATTTTATTTCAATAACACTATTTGGTAAAAGTCTACACACTGCTGTTGAAATGTCAGGCTTTTGTGATATATATATATATATATATATATATAAAAAAAAGAGATCAATATATATCGTTTTTGCCACCGTTGTGATTCATAACTGGTACAACTGGTAGAAAAAAATCAATTAGAGAAAGGAAGTTAAAATAAACAACAGAGGTAATGTGGTTGCACAAATGTGTCACATTAGAAATCACAAATACAGTTCAGATATTCGAGTAAAGTACAGTTACATTTCCCTGACATACTGTACAATGAAGTGTATTTAAATGAATAAAATGTGGATCCTCTCTAAAGCAGGACACTGGAATAAGTGAGGAACCAAGACACAGCAATCAATAACCACATTATCAATCAGATTGTTTAATTCAATGTTTTGCCGATAAAGATTTTGAATTTGATTTAAGATAAGTGTAATGTAGTAAAACTACATGTTGCTGAAATTTTATTGGCAAAATACATTACCTTTCAACCAAGTACTTTATTACCCAGCTATTTAGGATGTTTAAAATGGACATACATGAGAAAATAAATGTAATCTCTTCAATTTGCATTTAGAATTCTAATCCTATAAAATGGAGTAGAAACACCCACGATTTAAAATTGTTTTTAACTTTGTTGCGCTATAGTACTTTGTAAAATAACGTGTGTCGATCTGTTCAATGTTTGTCAATTTGTGTATATTTACTATAATTCGCTCCATATGCGTTTGATTTTTAGTACATTACAGTACTTCATAAAAATTTAATTTTGTGATAATCGCTTTCGCTAATTTTGTTCTCTTTTTGGTCTTCATCATCATCCGTAGAATAGGGATGACGTGGCGTCTGCTGACGTGCACAGGAAGCAATTGACAGGGAGAGTGATAACACTTCACAATATTCATGTGTAATTTTTTTATGACTCTTCATATACATTACTCACACAAGGACCGATAGACAGCGTTAACGTCAACGTTTCACCATGAGGCGTGCCGGCTTGGGTAAGAAATTACTACTATCATGTAGAGATTATGTAGCTAATGCATGCTGATTTTTGTGTTGGCTAGTTAGCATGCTAATTCCATTAGATGTGCTTTCTAGTGGTTCGCGTCGATCTCCATTTCTTAACGTATTTGTGAATAATAACTACATAAACACCAAATAAATAAACACGATGACTTAATTTATCTAGGTGATGGAGCATCTGGCAACTATGTCGCAAGTGGATACAGTGTGTACGAAGAGGAAAATGAACATTTGCAGGAGGGTTTGAGAGCCAAAGTCAGCGCTTTGAAAAGCGTAAGAATGTTTAAATGTACCTTTTAACGGTTCCGTGCCGTGTCTCGAACATTAACTAGCTAACTTAATTACACGTTTCTTTTCAGTTATCGATCGACATTGGAACGGAAGTGAAGTACCAGAATAAAATGTTGGATGAGATGGTGAGTTTATGGTATCGCTTTCAAAATAAAAGCACATCTGCTCAACATTAACTTAATTGAAATATTATTCGAATGTGTAAGTAAACGTAAGATATTATATTCAGAACTTAATGGAGACGTGTTATGGAACATAGGCAATTGTTTGGATATTTGAAATGCCTGTCCACCAATCAAATGTGAAATTAAACAACCAAGTAAATCTATTGTGAGCTCTGTTTTTCTAATATGGAGTCTCAACAGCTTAAAATTCCATTCACATTTTCAAGTGATTGCTCCAAAAAAAGCTACAACATTGCAGTGAAGTCACAGATTAGCGTTATCAGGGTAAAAAAGTTCAGCGATAACTGGTATGTGATGACTATTGAGTTGTCTTCATTTTTTAGACGATAGCCGGTGGGTGATACCTACAAAAGTGTACACAACTCACTTTTGAGACACGGCAGCTCCATAACTGGTTGAAAAACATACACAATAATTCTTGTTTACAATATGCAGAGTAGTATACCACAAGCAACCTGGGAGCTTTAAAATTGCTGAAAAAGCTTGTCTCTTTTATACAGCTGAATGTAGCTCTTTTTGTAAAATTTACAGAATAATAAATGTTAAATAATGAGTGTTAGTGAGTTTTGAATAGTTTCGATTGAGGACGTTTTTTTTGTGGTTAATTCCCCCAACTAGGACACAGATTTCGACTCAACAGGCGGCCTGCTCGGCGCCACCATTGGCCGAGTCAAACAGCTGTCCAGGGGCAGTCAGACTAAACTGCTGTGCTACATGCTGCTCTTCTGCTTTTTCGTCTTCTTTGTACTCTACTGGTTCATCAAGTTGAGGTGACAGCTGCATCTCGTCTGACTTTGAACACACACCTCAGAAAAACACCATTAAAAATGGTCCGAGATGATTCATGGAGCCAAACGGTTCTATTATCCTGTGTATTTTATGCCCCCAAATGCTGAAGTTGTAAAATTAAATGTGTACAGGGCTGAAGTGATGAGTCAGAAACATAGAAGATAACTTGATTACAGTTGAAAAATGCCAAAGTTCACAAATTGAGAACTGCATGTTCTTATGGTTTTTTTTTTCTGCATAACACTGAGAACAACTCATATGATTCCCTCTGAGAGACATTTACTTTATTTGCTCACAGAAATGGACACATGAATATCTGCGGGGAAAAAAGCAGCAGAAATGTGACATGTTGTCAATGTAAATATACATTTATGATCTTTGTAAGTAAATAAACTTTTGTCCAATTTTCCTTCAATTAAAACTGATGTTTATTTAACTGTACTGACAGTTACCTCTGCAAAAACATCTAGTAATGAATCAAATTCATTATTTACAAAGTACAACTTGTATGCCTTAATAAAACATAAACTGGATTATTCACACAGCATGTTAAATGTAATATTTTTCATTGAACTTCAGTCAAAATGATTGACTTTTACGATCAATATATGAGCTGAACGGCACTTGGGTGATCTTCTCGTCAAAAGATTCTAGGAATTCACATTTTCAAGTGAAACATCACTTCTTGGGTAGAATGTCCATATATTTGCAGATGATTCCGAGCATGACCTCATCAGCTCCTCCGCCGATGGACATTAACCTGGAATCTCTGAGGAAAAAGCAGTAAAAAAGAATTACTTTTCTTTACCATGTACCGTGCCACGCCCCTTTTCACTCTACGTTCATGCCAGGTGTCACTAGATGTCAGTACAGTCTCAAAGTATCAGAACCATTACTGTTATTTTTCCTTAAAAAAACGCTGCTCATAAACCGCCTCAAGACCAACTTTGGGGGACTGTACTGAAGTTAGCGGCCAGCAATAACAGTTGCTTAGCAACCTAGAGACGTGGCTGTTTTTTTTTTTTTTTTCTTTTTTTTTTTTTTAAAGGGTATACGATAGCATGTAAAACTTGAAAATGATTGTCATGGTTCCAACAGTATGCTCTGTGATTTTCAAAAAGATACTTTGACCAAGTACAGCCCCACCCAAAAACATAGCTCTACAACTAACAACACTACAATAACAAAATAGGCTTAGGTTTTCCTCATAATCGGGGCTGGCAATTCCCCGAAAATATATTTACAATTACTGTAAGACAACATACACAGTTTCGACATTAAATAAAGGAAAGTTCAAATCATCAATATTTAATTAATGATACATACCTGTAGAATCTGCTGACCAGCACATCACTGGTGAAGCCCATTCCTCCCCAGTACTGGAGACAGCTGTCACCCACCTCCCTGGCCAGACGCCCCCCCTTTAATTTGGCCATGGACGCCATCTTGGTGACATCATTGCCTTTGATATACAGTGCTGGAGCCACCACAAAGCCAGATATTCAGGTTTTGTCTTCATTATGTGAAATATTCTCCTGAGACCCAGCCTATTTATTTGTGTCCACTCTTGTTCCCGTTTTGTCTCAGCCGGACAGCAAAGTTAATTGCATCCCCAAACACATGAACATCATTGGAAATGCCAAGATGTCCCCTACTTAGCAAACTAGGACTTTGAGTCAGAAGCTATGGACCAAAAACAAATGTCCACCACAGTGGACACAAAGCAATAGGGTAGGTGTCAGGAGGATAGGGAAGATAACCACACCTTACCTGTTGCCTGGTAAAGAAGAGCACGAAGCAGCTCCACCTCCGTCTGCAGCTCGGCAAGCCTGAAATGGACCGCCTGGTGGTAGAGGACCGGCTGGTTGAAGATCTTCCTCTGTCGAGTGTAGTCGATGGTCTCTTGGATGACGATGTCCATGGTGGTCAGGACTAGAGGTGTTCAATTAAGACATGAGGGGAGCGATTTGAATATCGTTTCACGAGTAAATAGCAAGTCAAATACGATTTAACTCGTTGACTGCCATTGACGTCTATAGACGTCATTATTTTAAATTGGCTCACTGCGAAAGTTGCAAAAAATAGTCATGCTCAGTTTCAGCTCATTAAAGTTGCAAAATGTCACAGATACAAATACTTCTTAGTATATGACACAGTACAGTTTGAAAGCACTCCTACGCCACATGGTCAAATGAAATTCCAGCATGTATCCTTTCACGTTGGCCAACTTCTTCAGAAAACATTATCTGACGCTTGTCAAAATTAAATGCAAACAAACCTCCTTACACAGGATTGATGGCTTGACCTTAAGTGAACTCAACCTCCTTGCTTTTTGGTTGCCGGCGCGAAAGGAAATCATCATAAAACGGGCCGCTGACAGTAACGTACGTGGGAAACGGATGACATTAGCAGCAACTGACAAACGAGGAAGAACGCTCTCTCACTATTGGCCACAGCCCAGAGCCTCTCTTCTTGGAACTGCAGCATCTGATAGGTGAAGCCCATGCCTTCCTGGCCAATGACGTTTTTGCAGGGAACACGGACGTCCTCGAAAAATACTTCGGCCGTGTCTGACGACCGCATGCCAAGCTTGTCGATCTTCCGAGCGACGTGCACTCCTAAAACGGGGAGGGGAAGTCGTAAAAGGCGATAATCGGCGGCGCGCCGTTGACAACTTGTTTTGATGGCGGCGCCGTTTTGCGCTTTGCCTACCCGGCAGGTTCATGGGCAAACAAATGAGAGATTTGTTTCTGTGCGGGGGGCCGTCACCGGTGTTGGCGAGGAGACACATCCAGTCCGCCTGGGTGCCGTTGGTGGTCCACATCTTGCCGCCGTTGATCACATACTCGTCCCCCTTTCTCACCGCCGTCGTCTTTATGTCTGGATCGATGTCAGTTCCAGCGTAAAAAACAATATTTTATACGTTTTGTTGTATGACATGAGGATGGACGGACAGAAACTTACTTGACACATCAGAACCGGCTCCGACTTCGCTAACTCCGAGACAGGCGACTTTGTCCCCCAGGATGCTTGGAAGGAGAAACTCCTCCTTGAGCTCAGCTGAACCAAATCTAAATAATTACACACAATTGACAAGTTACTAGCTCGGTTTACTGAGTCGGCAAAACTTGACTTTCAGGCAAGAAAAAAAACAAAACAAAACAAGGCAATTAGAGTAGCATTTTTTTTTAATACTCTTTATTATTTTAAGCTCGTTTCGAGCAAGAGTAGTCGCCCTAATTAAACTCAAGAAGATGCTTCTTGTCTTTTTCTTTGTGCCGCATTTCATGTCACCGGAAAACTCTACTTCAAAAGAACAACAGCAAAAAGCTACATGAGGGAGAAATTTCGCTAAGACATGTACAGTACTTCACAGAACAGTCTGGGGTAAGCTAATTGAAGTAGAACAAACAAAACCAAAACTGGACTCAAAATTCCACCAGGGAACACCATCCCCACTATTGCAAAAAAAAAAAAAAAAAATACACCTAATACCAGTACTAGAATCTTGTAACAGTTCAAGGACCATCAAGTGTATTTCTATGTGCTAATGAGACAGGAAGATTGTTTCAATGTACTTCCAAAAGTGATAGCATTAAAATATAATATAATTTTTTTTTCTGTGGTATTTGATTTAAACATTTTAGAACCACTGCGATTGGATGACTGCTAAATTTGAGAAAATGGAGGGACTAATTATTTTACCCGTACTGGGTAAATATGTTCTTAGCTCCAGGAAAGACTCAAATGAGAAAAAACCCTAACCCGTAAAAATAATAAGGATTATTGTTCGATTATGTCATACTTTACGGATGCTTCTAAGGACATTCCAATTTCACCAAGTTTCAGTGATACAGGTGTTACCTGTTGTTATCTTTCTGCTACAATTCAGCGCTGTGAGGGGTTTAAAAAAAGAAAAAAAAAAGACAAAGCTGCCATACTGAGTATTGTTTTCATCACAGTAAAAGAGGCCAGCGTTGGAGGAAGATTAGCTCCAAGGCTAAATATGCATCTCCATACAGCCCCGATTGCCAAAGTAAGCCGTAGGCGGACGGCGAGGACAAAGGATTTAAGCCCTTCAACGCGCGAGGTTTACCCAATTGTTACCTGGCCAGCGCAGGCGTGGTCATGTCAGTCTGAACGCCGATGGCCATGGGGATGCCCCCGCAGCGGATGTGACCCAGCTCCTCGGAAACTGCCACGCTGTAGCTGTAGTCCAAACCCAAGCCTCCGTACTCTACCCAAAATCAAACAACAAACTAGCATTTAGCATTCATTTCGAGTTGCAACAAAGGAAAAGTAAATATCACCGTTAGGAAAATACCTCATAGTTATTTGCAGTTTAGTTTACATGCATAAAAATCAAAGTCAGGTCCTTAATGGACTTGCGTGAAACAAAACACCACTTTTTAGCAGTTATCAACATCCACTCCTTTCATCATCAATTTTAAAGCATATCACATGAACTGAAGAGCTTGTATTTACACAAAAACATTGCTTCTAAGGGACCTTTACAGGGGAGGGATTGTTAGAATGTAACCTTGGTCTCATGTGGAAAAAATAAAAAAATGGCCAGTTTAATCCATCAGGCTCCCCGTTGTGTGTATTAAATAGCGGCATCAAAATAACTGATTGACTGCAATTAAATATTAACAGTCATAGACCAGGTAGGGCAGAAGACATTAAAATGAAGAAGCGTGATAGAGTTCTCGGGCCAATGAATATGAAAAGATTAAATAAATTTATCTTAAAAGAATATCAAAGCAGAGGGATGGGCATTCTTTATAAGAAATAGCTTTCTTATCACAGAAGCATCCTAAATTTGGCCTACCACATAAATGCAAAGCATTCAGGTGCGACTGCAGCCACAGCTAACATAGCAACAAAAATGCTAATGTAGTGACCATAGCAAAGCTCTTTTGCCAAACTAAACTTGAGAACAACCTGTGTCTGGTGATTGACCAAAGAAAACAACATCTTTTGAGCTGCCACAATAATGCGATGTATCTAAATTAAAAAAGTCTGATTGAGGATTTTTCGAAGAAATTATTAAATGGGAATAAAAAGAGATTAGATTAACCCTTGGGTGGCTGTGTTTTTTTTCCACTATCCTGGCCTTATAATCACTCAACTATATATATATATATATATATATATATATATATATATATATATATATATATATATATATATATATATATATATATATATATATATATATATATATATATATATATATATATATATATATAATAAAAGTAACTATACCGTTATTTTTTATATTTATGAAATTGAATATTTATTATGTCATAATAAGAGTATTATGACTTTTGAAGACGTTTGCTTTATGGGAGTCCAGGCTAAGCCAATCATTGATGTCATGAAAGGCTTGCAAATGTCATAAATTGGTTGCTTGCGCCAGCCGGTGGTTTTTTGGGGTGTCAACACAAAAAATTCTATTGCGCTCCATTCAAGTTGTCGTTGAGAGGATTAATGCAAAAATCGGGGGGAAAAGCATAATAATATATATTTTTTTTAGTATAAAATGTCCTTGTGTGTGTACTTATTATTATGGCTAGTGAGTGTATTTATCTCATAACACAACATTCATCTACATCTTGAGTTAGAACATTGCCACCCTGCGCAAAAATGAACATCATCATCTAATGCTGGGGTGGTAAATATAATCAGCCACTAAACTAATTTCACTTTAGCCATCCGCCGCATGATGAATATTAGCACTGACTGACAATGAACAATTGGGGGCAAATTTTACCGCACAGTTCTGCAACCCTTGCATACGTACCACCCGCCTGACTAGTTATGGAATAACGAACAACACTGTCAGCGATACAGGAATAATGGGACAATGGGGAAAACTGGGAACAGGCATACAAACGAGCGATAGTAGGCCAAGCAAACTGAATTGTGGGGCTAGGAAGTGGGATAGCCAAAACTAAGAGGAAACAGGTGCGGCTGGAGCACGATAGTGCAGGCTGGAAACCCTGCGGTGGATCATGTGGACAGAAGGAAGCGCTCAAGTTTATCCCGCTTGAAACCGAACAGCGGGCTGGCGAGTTGAACAAACAAGCAAGGGAAAAACAAACAAGAACGCTTCAAATTTCAAATGTCAATTCTATAGCCTCATGCTTCTCCTGAGCAGATGTTGCTAAACTTCGGCGGTAGTTTCGCTGTTCTAATATTCTCTGATGTCATGAGAGGGAATCTTAATACGAATATTCTCTGATATTGAGACGTATGAGCTGTGTATGAGTTTTTTCTTTCCTCGAACAATTAACACATAAGAACAAACATCAATCCCCTCAAAAAAAAGATTTTTTTCTTATATCTTTTCAAAAATACTCAAATGTTCTGTTCAAAGGCCCCCCAAATAAGCTAATTTACTCATTATATATGTTTTAATTAAATCGTCCAATTATTCGATTACGGCAATGTCGTCCATAGACTAATTTGGTGTTGGAGAACCTTATTTGACTCAATGCAGTCAAACACCTTTGTGTTGAACTGGAGCAGAGGTTGTGAGCCTGCAGGTCCCCTCCCCTGGGGGGGTAACAGGACTTCAGGGGAGGGGCTGCAGCCTGATAAAAATCGAGAGGAAAAAAAATAAACATTTAAAACAGCTGTGCCTGTCATAATATAAAAATGAAAGGCATACTTTACTTATTTTACAATTTTCAGCAGTTTTATGCATATTATTCATAATTCATTCACTGCCTAGCAGTCTGTGACAGGTCAAGGGTTGATTACAAAATCTGAACTTTTTACTGGGGCTGTTAAGGTGTTAACTTCAGAGAATAAACATTTATTATGATTAATCAGCGTTGGAGGTTTTGTTCAACAGGAGAAGAAACATATCACAGGATGAACGAAAGCAAAACTAAAACCACATCCCAACACGTAGGCTGGCTTAGCTAATAAACAACCAGCCAACTCTATTCTCATTAGCTCCCATTAGTTTGTCATTTATGGGGCACTTTAACACCAGTCAAAGCACTCCCCAAACAAACAAAAAACATAACATACTGTAAAATGCCTACATTTTCCAGTTTTATATTTTTTGTCTTTTTATCAAATCAATATAAACATGCTAGAGTAATGTAAACATAATTTAGTGTTCAAACGTAAATATGAAAGGAGGCCAACCAACATTTTATCATCCTTTTCTTTAATTGCAAAATGAAACGATTACACATAGGTGTTTTTACCATTAATGGTCAATGAAATGAAGTGATGATCTCAAAACCCATTTGAGTCATCCTGGTTTGTTCAAAAGTGATCAGTAGGAACGGCAACTATCAGACTCTCTATATCAAAACGAGTAAATTTGATCCAGTAATTTTTGTTTATTAACTGTAGTGCAGCACAATGGGAAGTAAAACGATCAATTGCATGCGTCACTATCACAATCCTGTCAAACGTGCAAGGTCATAGAATTAGTAATGCACGCGGGGAAAACCACACAGTGAAATGCATTCGTCAGAGTATTACTAAAGCAGGAATCATATGAGCTACTCGAGCGAAATTGATGGGAAACAATTTGGGCTGCCAGTTCCTATCTGTCAAGCGGCTTGCCGTTGCCATGGTGTGAAAGACGGGTTCTTCCCTGTCAGGACAGGGGAAGCCAGGCAGGGCGCCAAGGGTCATCACTGTCCTCTCCCTTGACGCGGCTGTCTGAGGAAAACTTCCTGTTCCCGTGTTTTGACAGGTAACGCGGACTTTCCGTGCACACTCAAATCTCGGCTGCAAAAGTCAAACCCAGGCGCCTGTTTGGCTGCCGAATCTAATCATACTGTCACATAAATACGTTATAAATGTATTAAAACCGATTACATTTATAGCTTATAATTATGATTAAGGCCTAACGATAACAAAAAACATTGTAAAAACGAATTGATGTCAAAATGTAACATCAGTGCGCCCAGAGATTTTCTTCAAGAAGCAGCAGGGCATGTCTGCTCAAGTTAGACTTTCAAAAGTTTAAATATGATCAAGTGAAATGTAGGTCATGTCAACCAACCCACGTGTTGTTTCTTAAAGTAACAGTTAAGACAGATCTGAAAAGATTCAAAATATTTCAGCTACTGTGGTTCTGTATATTATCTGGGTTCGACAATAAAAGATGTTGTATTTTAATGCAACCATGACTAAAACAAATGACGATGTATTATAATGTTGTAATGATTAATCGAGCAATCAACAACTAATGGATCATCACATTGATAGTTTTGAACCTTTGAAAATCAATTCATCAAAATAAATATCCAATAATGTATTATAATAATAAAATAATAATAATAATAATATATAAATATATAATAATATAATATATAATAATAATGTATAGTCCTCTGTGAAAGCAGATTATCACTATGTTAAAAAGAAACATATTTACAATTATCAGCTTTAACTTTGCAAATCAGCAATCAATATTTTATACTATATTTTTTACATTTACAGAATAGTAGTTTTCATAGTTTTTCAATCCTAAACGGTTCACATTAGCTATTTAACATAAGTTTGCATTGCCCGCCATATGGCGAATTCGCCTTACGAGCCCAACCGCGGAACGGATTCATCTCGTAACACGGGGGCCCACTGTATACCGTAAATGAATAATGTTAATGCATTTATAATAACTATGCCGCTTATAATATAATTGTTACGGTTGCCTTCCCTTGACTCATCAGCATGTTTACATTCTTTACAAGCTAAGAGGTCGACGCATCTAATTCCTTTCTCCCGTGACAAATACATAAAATACCTTGATGTGTTTGTTGTTTGGTGCATCAGTGGAAAGGCTACCTGATAATCAAATTGCGTCTTTGCACAGTCGTCCCCCAGGTCATCACGCGCTAATCCTGTCAACTAATGCTCACAGTGTGTATACTCAGCACATTTTAATTCCCTCGCACGCCCTCTTCCCTGACCTGCACACTGCTGGTAAAATCTTCTTCGACAGACTGAAGTGCGTGAATCGTTTATGTTATGAAGTAAATCCACAAATTCATGCGATTACAGCGGAACAAAACAAATTAATTCCCCATTGAAGAGGTGGGGAAAAAAAAACATTTGCAGAGCTGAAACTCTAAACATGGCTGTTAATATTAAAGCCTTGATACCATGGAAATACAATATGCTCCCTATAAGCAATTAAGTGATTAGACACTAAAAATTGGGCCACCAAATTAATTGAACCCAAAGTTAATTTTACGGTTTTCGTCTGAAGGACTTTTACCACTGACTTTTGTCATCATTGACATCTTGATGCTTGGGTTAAATGCGAGTTAAAGAATTGTAATGTTAAAAATATGTATTTTCCATCCATTTATGTGCTCAAGCAATGTAGTGACCGGATTGGTAGATGGGGAATGAACTGATAAAGTAAGCTTTATCTGTTTCTTTTGTGTGTTTACAGTTGAACAAGGTTGCTCATATTGACATTGACTTACTATGCTTTTGAGAGTTATTATTGTTATTACTTTGAGTGTTACTATATTGTGAATAAAAACGTTTTAAAATATGTCATTAATTGAGGATGCGCCTTATAATTCGGTGCGCCTTATAGTGCGGAAAATACGGTAATTTAATCCTAATTTTTCATTCATTTAGTTATCAAATATTCCCTTTATTAAATTATTTCATTGACTTCTATACATTTTCACAACAGTTCTGGCCCAATGTGTTGTGAAAGCATGGGGCACTTTTGTCGCAGAATGACAGTTGTGTGAAAATTCAAAAGTAATCCTTTGAAACTCACGACTCCATCAGCAACACATCTGGTGCACATCTGGTTTTGATATTAGCCAACAGCTGCTGCAGGAAGTTCGTGCGACGCTTCTAAGCAACACTCATTTGAATGCATAATAGTCACAAATAGAAAAAATAAAATAGAAGGACCGATGAAACGTTCCACTAGAGCTAAATGATTTTTTTGTCCAATTTTGATAAATTACATGGTTATCTTTTTTTTTTTTAAGTACTAAATATTTACATGTGTTATTCATGTTGGCTCCTTTTCAACTGTTAGCTATGATGCACATTCATCATGGAAATGACAAGTGATCCAGACAACACACGTCACTTGAGGCCCCGATGAGTAATCACTCTCACTAATTACTACTATATCGTTTTTTGTTTATCTGTTTTTAAACATTCCAACTGAATTAAATGTCACAAAATGTCTCCGTGCTATCGCAGAGCTATGCGCATGAGATGGGCATTTTCTATGCCAACAAACAAAAACAAACTCCAGGTTACATTTGAAAAGCAGCTGGACTGGTTCAAATAGATTTTGCGTTTTGTCAACCAACATGTCTGAACAAGGGTAATTTCATAGAGTTGTTCGAATGTGTCACTAAGACAACATAGGCAAACTGAAACCGTATCAAGATTTTTTTTAAATTCATTTCAGGCTGTAGACAATCCAGGGATCGGCGTCTGTTCAGTTTTAATACCTTTTTTAAAAATTAATAATTGTTGATTATTTTTTCTAATGTGATACCACAATGAACCGAGGCATCTTCTAATCACTCTCAGCTAGTTTAATATTCGTGATCATCTTTTCGTCTTATGGTTTTATCTTCTTTTTATACCTTATATTTGATTCACAATTCATTCAAAATAAACAAGCATAATTTATCAAATTTATCAAGGTAGCGATGAGTCATCAATAATAGGTAAATGACATAAGTGATGACATTGAAGAGCGATCAAAAAAATGTGTTTATTTAAATTACATATTAGAATACATGATTACTTAAAAGGCATTTCAAAACTTTACTCCTTTTGTTTAAAAAAAAATGTTTATTTGAATGACCTTCTCTTGTCCCCATTGCGGGGGATTTCTTTCATTTTGAACAAAGGAGCACCGTCACGACAAAACTTTTAATGGAGCTTTTAAAACCGATGGATTAAAAAAGAAAGACACCCTAGAACGGATAATGAATTATTAATGGATTATTCGCCGATTTTAGGATGACATAACGATCTGCTTCAATGTATGGATGTGCATGTGCAGTTATGCCGCATATTGCACATACAGGGGAGTTGATACATATATATATATATATATATATATATATATATATATATATATATATATATATATATATATATATATATATATATATATATATATATATATATATATCAGTTCGACGCCATGCTGGAGGGTCATATCATTTATTGGTAATTTTATCCACATACGTAACTAATTGGTGAAATTACGTCGGAGACGAGAGACTCCCGACCTGTTTGATGACAGCTTCATAGAGACGCGCTAGCTCGCTTGTCGAATAAAAAGTCCATAGCGTAGGATTTTCGATCCTTCTATTACAATTTGAACTTTTTGGCTACTCTGAAATAAAAGTCTAAACCTTAAAGAGGTTGTTTTGTATAAATCCAAACATTTATATTTTTGTCAAAAACTCAACAACATATCCGTTTTGTCAAAACATGTAATCTTTTATATAATATGTATATAGTAATTTGTTTTACAGACAAACACTCACATACACACACACACATACTAATTAGATGCACATCTCACCAACGGGCTTGTTGACACCAAGAAAACCAGCATTTCCGAGGGTCTTGAAGATTTTATGGGCTGGGAACTTTCCCTCCGCTTCCCACTGATCCACATATGGGTTGATTTCCTGGTCAATGATCTACGGGCAACAGTAATACTTGCGTGAATATAGCGCGTTTGATATTTTCACTGTACAAGCTTTTTCCTTACCACAAAAGGCCGAATTGCTATCTTAATGCTTTTTACAACCCAAAAGAATCTCCATTCCAAGATAAAATGACATGCAGTGGCATCACATACATACATGTTTCCTAGTGTGCAGTGCACACAAATAAATTCAATGTAATCTATCTCTAGCAGACCGCCACAAAATACATTACATATCAATGAATAGAGAGCAGCCAGGGAAAATGCATTACATGGTGAATCTATAACGCTGGTGGTGATGAATACATTGACAGGATCCATGGGTATTCCCACTTGTGTATACGTTTTACAGGCTTGGCTCGTGACATATAATAAGCCAAAAGCAGATGTGTGATTTGGCCTAAATCCCAATCCTGTATACTGAAGGGTAAAATACATGCTAAAAAAAACCTTAAATGTTGGCAAGGATTCAGATAGACGCATGTGTGGTAAACAAAACAAGGGAAGACTATTAACATGACATGTATGGGAGTTATTATAATTATAATCAAGTTCTTCACTCATTTCATTTTGAACGTTGGGCACAGTCATACTAGAACATAGCCAAGGGCGTCCACAAAAATGTTTCAACAGAGTACTTAAATGTTCAAAACGTCTTCAGAAAAAATGACCAAGAACGGCTATTGCTTTGGCAACAATAACAAAACAATGCATGTTTGAAGATCAAATGAGGATCGTAGCCTCTGTAGTCCAGACCAGAAACCATATGTTGTGGTAAGAGCTCTGCGGAATCTCAATAGCATTGAGGGGGTACATTTTTAACAAGTCAAATGACTTTGAACAATCGGTGACTAACTGCTGATTCTTGAGATTGAGCTGTGAACCAGCTAACTTTGGGTGAGTGGTCGGCAGCTGTTCAAATAGCTTATTTACTTTACCGATTCATTCATTTTAACACTCTGCAGTGACAGAGCTGCTGAATTGCAATTTAATCGTCAATTCCATATTTTGGCATCATTATAATGGATGCCTCACAAGAAGCAAAAGGTGAAGAGGCTAGTGTGTCTGTAAGCTAGCAATGGTGTCTAAAGCTTGTGGAAATATTTTACGAAAAATTAGACTGATAGCACAGTCGCTTGCAAAATATGCAACAAAAGAGGCAAAAAAGTACTTCAAACTAACCGATTAGTAATTTAATTGATGAGTTTTGATAGGGGTGCGTGAGTACAAGTACCAATAATTGGATTTTTAAATTTTATTTTAGTCCAAGCTATGTATGGGTGGGTCTTTCTACTTCATTCTTTTTTTTTTTTTAATTATCTGATGGGGGGGGCGTCAAAAGTACTAGCGGCATTATTACTTGGTATCTGTATTGGTGACTAAGGATGTCCTTATCCGGATCACGTGATGGAAAATCAACCTCAATCAAAATATTTTCCGTTTATTGGAATCGAGTGAAAAAGATTGGTGTTATGAAGATTTTTTTCTTGGATTTTTTTAAGGGCGAGAAAAGTGCAGTTATTACCAAAAGAAGATATTGTCAAAATAACAAAATATATTTATTTGTAATATACGCAAAATGTCAATATTGCTGTAAACAGCAGGATTAAACACACACACATACACACACACACAAAAAATGGAAAATGGTTTTCTGCCCTTAATACATTGCTGAGGTAAAGAATCGGGACTTGGCAGATTGGCAGATCCTCAAAATCAACTCGACTCATTGATTTGAACTCTGATGCAGAAAATTGATAAAGACATTCTTCAAAATTGAGTACTTGCACTGGTATCAGTCCAAAAATAAACAAAAAGAAGAAGAATCATTCTATCATTCTATCTAGTCTCTTTTGATAGGACTCTTGCTAATGCTAGCTAACTTGACAGAAACGCTAACCACTAGTCCACAATGTTGCTGAAATCGATCAAGTAAATTCGGTCATATCTTCGTACCTGCTTCATAAAAACGTCAGGACAAAGACAATTTTTGTACTAAAGTTTTCCCGGTCTTTAGTAGGAGGTAGGTGGTGGTACAGTGTATTTTCTCATCCACGGGTCAACAAGAAAAAGGTCAAAGCTAACAGCATCATGTTCGCTTGTATAACAATCATGTCAAACAACTGACTCACAAAGGAAGAGAAAACAATACATTCAATCGTTCCACAGAATTTTGCATAATGTTCTTCAACCTGGAGAGCAAGCGCTCTTCAGTAGTAAAGTGGCGCAATGATTCACACTGAATTTACGAGTATCTCGTATCAGAGCGGCAGATTGTGTGAGTCATGAAGCGAAGTCCGAAAAGAGCGAAGAGCAGGTGGACAATAGGTTTTTCAAATTCTCTTTTTGAGCGGGTAAACTTTAGCAATATGAGTCATCTTAGGGATGGGGAAGTGGTGCGCAGCTGGAGAAGTGCTTTGAAATGACCAACCTATTGTGATGTTTCTACAGGACTATTTCTGTGAGCACTCGGAACCCAAAGAACCCATTCTGCTCAAGCTGACCAGAAGTGGGTTGAAATTTTACCGTTATGTCTCTATTGTTTTAACTGATTTTCTTTTAGATATCAAATTGAAAGAATACACAATTCAGGTGCCAAAAACAACATTTTGCAAACAACCGCATCTACTCAAATTACAGCTGAAACAAATTCTTTAGTAATTTGAGTACCTCTGTGACATCAACATGACCACATTGTCCTGAAATCACGGTCAATTAATTTTGCTTACTAATTGAAGATTTTTTAGCTTTTTTTTGACATTTTAATGTACATACCAAACCAATAACGAATGAATCATAATTATTGCATCTTCTGCAGTGTCAATTTGACGTAATGTATTGTTTTCATTAACGTGGTGGAAATAACACCATGATTTTTGAGAAAAAAATTCCAATTAACAGTATAATTGACTAATAGTCAACTATATTAAAAATATGTGTGAGTTGTAACCCCAGTCAAAACGGATGAAAAACAGGTCATATTTTTGGATTAAAACCAAAATATTATTTATGTTTGGGTTACACACTTTTTTTTAAGTTAAGTTAAATTCTGAATTTGAAGGGCAAACATTTCAAATGGTCCAAGGTGTCCCATTAACAGTGACTGTTCTTTCAAAAGAAAGTATGCTTTTGCTGATTAGCAATGACTTACATAGAACTGGCATTTACTGGGGATGGGAATCATCAAATAAGCCTCAACCAATAATAACACGAGATAAATGAAGCACCCGTATTATGTAGGATTATGGACTATACTCCCTCCTTTATTGTTCTTCCATTAAGCCTTTAAGACAAGTCCGCACTCGCCGGTGAAAGCGTAACCTTGAAAAGCGGGTACCTCGACAAACCCGCTCGTGCGAGCAAACCGTAAAACACGAGCAGCCGCTGCCATTATTCCGAGGTTAAGTCATCCGTGTTCAAAGTTCAGATCCTGAGGAGGGAAAGGGCGGGACAACCGTGCGCCGAAAGGGGAAACATACGGCACAAAACATACTTGGGGTGGGATGCTGCATGCTTTCACAAAGGTTATTGTGGACTATTTGTGTTACATTCCAGGACATCAGCAGACTCGCGTGCTAAAGCGGGGTCAAGAACATCGCGTTAGGGCTTTCATTTTTCTTTGGAAAACAATGAACATTTTGCAGAGCTAAGCATTCAAGGGGAAGTCAAATCAAAAATTTACTTAACAATAATATGTTCCATGTGTCCCCACTTTTCAAAACATGGCATTCTGATTAATATTGTATTTCCGGAAATCGATTTAAGAAGCAAAATCCACCCGTTTTACCCATCTTAAGTGGCATCATATCACAGTTGCACAGGGATCGCATATATCAACCAATCGAGGCTCAGTTTGTGAACATCACAACGACAACAAGCCGTGATTGTTGTTACTTTAGTGCTGAGCAATAATGATGTTTTCAAATGAAAGCAAGTGGAAACTGTCCAACCGGCAAGATAGATAAAAAGTGGATTTGATGCTTTATTTCAGGGATACGTGTTTGAATTATTAGCGCAGCATAGAGCATATTACTGAAAATTTAATTTTTGACTTAATTTCCTCATTTAAGCGCCAAAGTAGCAAAATTGCACCAAGTAACATTTTAAAAGTATGCCTATATATATAACCATTATCGAGGTACGAAGTGATATAAGAATATATGGAGAAGAAAAAAAAAACGCTGGCGTCTGAAGGGTTAACTCAATTTATGGTTCCTAAAGCATCAAATTGAAGTAATGTGAATTTTCTTTAACTCATCAATCAACAATTCACCTGTGAATTGAGTAAAATATTGTAAGCCCGTAGCTAACAATTTTTTTAATGATCGAAATGTACTCATTTTGTTGATAAATCTGTGATATGGTGAAATTTCCATCTCTTCATGTAAGAACACTTTTTTTTTATTGACCACAGAAAACATACAAAAATTTTTAAATGATTCATTTACGGGTTTAGTCAATAACAAAATTGGTCAAAAAACTGATTACTGTATTGCATCCCAAATTAAAAAAAAAAGAAAAAAAAACAAGCATTTTTATATTAATATTTTATATTAATTTTTATCTTTTTTTCATTCAAAACATTGATAATCTAGCTGCTTTGCAAAAGGACAAAAGAAATCTAAGATTATTTGAAATTCTGAGATTTTGTTTAATTTTGGTAATCAAAATACCTCACTTAATTTGATTATCGATTGTTGCACCTCTAAAATAATTAGTTGCAGTTATTCTTGTACTTCTTTTTCATATAAGCTATTTTATGCTATTGTAAATGTAATATTCTTCAAAAAAGTATTTGTACTGAAAAAAAAAAAAAAATATATATATATATATATATATATATATATATATATATATATATATACTTGAAGCCCTTCTTAATTTATTTTATTATTATTGTTTATTTTGTTGGAAAAAAAAACATGGAGAACGTCTAAAAAAGTGACGTTGAACGCAATGGGAGTTGAAAATTTGGGCACACCTAAGATGGAAGCGCTGTAATTCCCATATTATATCAACAGTTTGTTTTTGTTGCACACTCTGTAAACACCCAAGTGCCAATAGAGTGGAAACACTGGCTGACCTTGAATACCCACCGAGGGATTTCCCGTGACTCAATTTATATAGAGGAGCATCTTTTAGTAACCTCCATTATGCTACAGAGAATTCTTTTAATAAACCATGCTGCCTCAAGTTCCTTTTCCGGCCCTAACAGCATATTGTTCTGCATTTCCCTTTCACATTTTCATCCTTCCCATATTCCCTGTGCTGGTTTATTTTCAACCTCCTGGCATCCTTTGAAGGTTTAGTCACACAGTACACTTCCCGCCATTTACCGCAACATTTCCGCTGTCTGCCCTAAATTAGGCGGCTGTTGTTAGTTTTACCTGCCTCATCTACAAATGTCTGTCTTTTTTTTTTTTTTTAAATAGACAGATTCCAAAGAGATTTTATTATCGTAACTTCTACAAAATGCTTAAGGAGATTCAAAGAAAATGTAAAAACAATATTTTTAAAGTCAATTGCTATGTGATGAAAGTCAATTCTATAGAGTACAATACAACTTTTTTGTGCCAAGAAATGGCTTCACATATTTATTAATTTTTCACCGTTTCCAATAAAAGTTTTAATCTTGCGAAAATAAAGGCGTCATGTTGTTAGTGTAAACCAAATTTACAATGAAGTCTGGTGAGAAGCTTGTCAAGTTACACTATGTACATTATAAAAAAGGAAATTGTTATAAATTGAACAAATAAGACTAGATTCTTAAAATACTACTTGCTTGCTCACCTGAAGCTTGATTTGAAGAAAACCACAAATCAAAATACTGGTGAAAAAAAATGTATGTTCCTGAAATCATACAACACAGCTGTATAACCCAAACAACTAATAGTGTGAAGGTTAGGACTTGGCTTGTTATCACCCACATGTAAACAACAGAACCCTCAATAACGCAATAGGATCCCTCCAAATATTTTCCCCACCTTTCCAGTCTTACAAAACAAAAAAAGTTGTGAAATGTTGTCCGTATCTCTCTTCAATATCTGATGGGCTGTTTCACAAATTCCAGTCCCACATCCTCAACACAACCATTTGTCTGAAAGAAAAACAAGCAAACAAGGCACTTTTGCCTCGCCATGCATTTTAAGAAGCTGTACACCGCATCGATTTAAGAGAGTATCTGGGGAGTGAGACTAGCAACAGACAATGGAAAGATGAGGGCAAACACAACCTTGCCTGCTAAATGTAAAACCCCTATACAGTATAAAGTCCAAACAATGGTCAAAGTGTAATGATTTTGTTTACTGCTGGGGCCATGAGAGAACATGGCAAAGCTTGTACTTGGATGCAGACATATCTTTTGAAACCATTTTCTACGTGCTGTAAGGCATATTAACCGATGCCTCTTAGGTGGAGTGATGCAATATATAGTGTTGCTGCAACCAGTCTGTAAGGGTAGAGCATTGCTGAAAAAGACATTGTAGTTCATTACAATGTAATTACTATGCCGGGGGAGGCTTGTTTTTGCCATGTGAAGTGAAATTGCCATAAAATAAGGACTGGCATCTTTTTTTTTTTAATTTCAGGCACTTTATGAACTTGGTTATTTTTTTCTGTTTTAGACTAAGCTGTAACCGGTGTAAACACTGTGCAAGAGCAGTTGACAGTTGTTAAAAGTGCTTTATTTCTTTATTATTAATGTTAAAAAAAGGATACAGTTTTAGGTATATTTATACAATTTTTATAGATGAAAAAATTATTTATAGTCGCCACGAGTGGTAGGGAGTGTGAACTGTCTTCTCTTTCCGGCTTTGCAAAATATAATTGAGAAGCACTGCTATACTTAAATGCACTGGCCACCTTGAGGCATTGGCTGCCCCACCTATATAAATTAATGATGTCCAACAAATAAAAGGTTTACAAGCAGCAGGTGAGAAAAATGAAGGATTTAGAGTTGCCAATAAAGATTTCTTAGCAACTATTTTTTTTTTTTTTTTTTTTACATTCAGTCGGATTTCAAATAATTAATCGCCTGATCCTTAAAAAAATACTCTAACCATTATAGTTAGGCCAGAATGTTTGTTTAAAAGAGCTCATATAAATGGGACATTCTAGAATTGGAGAAAATGTGGGCTTCAAAATTCTAGAAAGGGAAACCTTCACTTTTCAAATTTTCTGCAACAGGTTCATCAATAATAGGTAATAAACTATATAGGTCATCTTACAGAGCAATGGTACACGTTGTATTACATGATTTAATCCAAACATTTACTAAAATCATTCTTACAGGGTTGCAAATCAGCGTTAATGATAGCTTTCTATCAGGAGTATAAACTATATGTTTAGCTAGCTGTTTCTGCTGACCAAGAGAACAAACTTTTTTTTTTGTAAAACATCGCCTTATTGTCATTATATGCAAAACAGTGTTGCATGAGAGCTAAGGTTACCAATTTGATAAGAATATAAAAAAATAAAAGACATAACCTTGCTCTCCTCATTCTTTTGAAAAACTGTCAAGTCCATCATATCATGTGATTCATTTCTTTCTTCTTCTACCATGCCAAAAGGTTTAAGGTAACAGGGTTGCTAGCATGTTGAGGGACGCACGTTCCATGAATAAAAATTATGATTTGAAATTTTATGTTTATTAAAATAATTGTTCTCACAGTTGCAAGAATAAGAGATTCATTGAGGTCATGGCAGGGTGTGGGACATTCAAAATATGTAATTTTGGGGGTACTGCAGACCTTTTGTTTATTTTTAAAACTATTTTCAAGCAGCCTTTTTCTTTAGGTTGTTTTTTTTTAAATGGCACGTTTTTGTATTGTGAATGTGTATTATTTAAAATTTGTTGGGACGGATGGAAAATGCCCTCCAGGTGTGGAGTGACCCAGATGTTGCAGGTGTATATACTTAATGTTATGACCTGCTGGCGTATTATTACTAATGACTTGCAGTGACCTCTCACCCACTTTTCAAGGGCTGCAGATAGTTTGCAGCAACGTTAGACCCAACATCGTCGAGACACTCTCGGGCATTGAATGCCACACAAACAGCAATTTTTCAAAAAACGCTAAAAGTGCACCGATTGTAATTAGCATGCAGTCATACCTTTTTGAGGGATTCCTTGAATGCAAAGTGTTCTGGCGTGTAGATTACGTGGTCAAGCGAAGTCTCTGTGGGGCTGCTTTCGACCTTTTGAGGCGACGCGTGGTCAGCAAAGGAGCGGACGCCAAACAAAGAACATTTGTAGAAAGGACGGGTGCTAACAAGCGCGTTTAAACGCATAGAACCGCAGCGGATCGCCATTGTTGTTTTGGTTTTGTTGCGCATGCGCAGATTAGGATCATGGTGTTAACGTCACTCGATCCCAGATTTATGTCGTTCCAATAACAAGAAAATGAGTATATAATGCATAAAACAACAATGCAGAAGATCCATGTTATTGAAATATGTTCTCAGATAGGAAGAAGATATGGCTCCTATCTAATAGTAATTTAAAAAGAAACAAGGTTAAGGAAATATATTTTAAATAATTTCACAAATTATATTCAGCTAAAAGTTATATAAGTAAAAGATTTTAAAAAAAAATGTGGATGTGAGCTGTAGTTTTTGTCATAAATCCCCAGAAGCTGTTGTACATGAAAAAAGTGGTTTTATTCATTTAATCAATTGATTAATATTTATGTCGAAATACCACATTCATTGCTCTAAATGTATTGGAAAAAAATATGTTTTATTGTGTTTTATAACGAAATCAAATTATACGTTTGTTATAATACATTCGACAATAAAAAGGATTAAAAAAAACACAAGAGATTTGTGATAAGTTAAACGTGTTTGGATCAATTCTTGTACCCCTAGTATAGTTATAAATTTATATTTATATATTTTATTTAATTGTACAGCACTTTGGTTGAATTTTTGTGGAGAGAGAGAGAGAGAGAGAGAGAGAGAGAGATTATTTGTCTCTGTATTTTTCCTTGATATTGTTTGATTGTTTGATTATTTGCATTATTTTTGAAATTATTATTAGTAATATATTTTGGATAACTATTATTATTATAGCATATTGTAGAACATTTGACTTCTCTAGTCCTATTTCTTTCTATAGTTTAGTATATGCGGCTTTAACATTCAGAAATAATTGATGGAGCCAGGTGGAGTTATAAACAAGCACATTTAATGATGTGACTGTGTGGCAGCATCACATTGGATTTTTAATTCCAATTACACATGAGAGGGAAGAATGAAATATAACCTTTGCAAAATAGAGATACGCAATTCCAGAGAAATTGAAAAGATTCAGTGATAGGCTTGGCTGGAAGCTGGGGAACATAATTTAAAGAGTTGTATCAATTCTTCTTTTCCTTATGCCCTTCTAGTCTTCGCAGTCTGCAAATCCGTTTTGGGAGGGCAGAAAAAAATGTCCTTGACTGCTAATCGGAGATATGAAGAACCCTTCATGTTCAGTCTAGCAAAGGACACAGCCACCTTTCTCCTTAAATGGGTTCTTCTCCTCTGAAATGCCTTTGACAAGAGTGTCCTCATCCACTCCGGCCTGAATGTAGTCCTTGATCTCCTCGCAGCATTTAGATGTCTAAAGGGAAACAACCGAGCAGATATCATTCCATATGATCCACCACTTTATCCGCTCCTCCTGCCTGTCTCTTTCAATCGCTATGTTCTTGAATATTAAAAGCCTGGCCGGAATCATTCATTTAGTCCATAAAGAAATCAAAAGAAAGAAAAAAAACTTACCAACCACCTTTGAAGTTTCACTTCAGTTTTAAGTTGGTTAACTTCCATTAGAGCCTTATCCTTATCTGTGAGGTCCTCCACGTTTATGACCGGCATTGTCTAGAAGAGGAAAAAAAAAAAAAGGCATGACAAAAGTTTCTGCATAAGATAAATGATTCAAAAGCATCCAGGAGTATAATCTTTGAAATACTACTCACGATTGCTTGCAGGTGGTTCACTGCGACGGTCCTGCAGAAGAATCCTTCTCCTCTGCTAAATCTGCTTTATAAAGTAATCTGCATAAATGATCCTAATCTCCTAATCTGATTTAAACAAGACCCCGGTGGGAACATGCATAGATCTTAAGGATGTTTTTGACAAGAGGGTAAATTTTATTATTCCATTTTATTTTGGGACGCTTTCTTTGGTGAATATGTAAAGGCTGCAAATCTTTTTTTTCTTTCCATTCTTGGGAAGCCTGAATTTATTTTTGGACTTGCTAAATGTGAGTCAGAGTTGGTGTGCTTTTTATCAGGTCACTTTGATAAAAGGGCTTATCTGTATTTAACCTTCTCCTGTCAAGGTGCATTCTTTTCTGTGGTGGGAATGCATGGTAGTTCTCACACAGCCTGGAAGCAAATTAATGAAGATTCATAACTGCATATTTGTGATGACAGATAAAAAAGAAAAAAACAACAAGGATGTAGAAATGAAAGATATGCCCTATATAGTATTGTAGAAATATTCATTTAAAATTGTAAACGAGTGCAAAAACATTTGAGTCAGAATGATCACACAAAAAAATCAGTAAACCTTTTTTTCTGGATGAGTAGCTCTGAGAGTTTACCCAGGTGAGATAAACTTAATGTCCATAGGGGCGTGGCCAGAATTTCTTCAGTTGGATAGCTAGGGCAACACACCACCTGAGTGAGGCGTGGCTATGTGTGCGCATCCAGTCGTGTTTCTTTAACATACTGTCCACAGCGAAACACATTATTGTAAGGATTGTACTTTTTTTCTTTAGCTATATAGTTAATTGAAAAAAACAACAACTTATGGCTGCATACCAAGAACAGAATGGAAGAAAAATCATAGATTTCAAATTTTCCTTGAGTTAGGCCTCAGAGTAATAAGTGAATGTGTGTGTGTGTGTGTGTGGGGGGGGGGGGGGGGGGGGCACAACATACCGAGAAAATGTAATTTGTGTAATTTGCTAATAATACTGACTGATGACAGAAGTATTAATTTTCATTTTTTTGTATTTAAGATGTATTATTTTTTTTCATTTGGGCCGCTTGGTGGGGCAGTGGTTAGCACACACGCATCACAGTTCAGGGACCTAAGTTCAAATCCACCTCGCTTCCTGTGTGGAGTTTGTATGCTCTCCCCGAGCCCTCAACTGCATGGCAGGTGTATAGGGCATACTAAATTGTCCTTCGGTGTGATTGGGTGCGTGAATGGTTGTTCATCTCTGTGTACCCTGCAATTGGCTGGAAACCAGTTGAGGGTGTCCCCCGCCTGCTGCCCGAAATCAGCTGGGATAGGCACCAGCGAGCCTTCGACCCTTTGCGCTTAAAATGGATTGATGGATGGAATTTTTGGATCGTTCGTTGTGTCAAAACTTGACTGTAAAATTTTAATGCAAGGGATTCTCAATTTAATATTCTCTTGCCAAGTTCATTTAAAGCCTATAAAATATTTAGTTCTGGCAAGTTGATTTAGAGCCTTTAAAATACTCCATTTTGCGTATTAGTCCATCAGCATGTGGAGAGGGTGTTCCTTCTTGCTTGGAACCCCGGGGGGGCAAGAAAACCCCTTGCTACCTCATTCACTTTCTCTCATTTCATTACATGATTCTTGAATATGCAATTAGTCACTTCATGTTTTTCGTAATTATTGCAACATCCACGTGATGTCATCTATGAATTCCTCCTGGCACTAAACCAGCCGCTCGCGCGATCGCACTGAGTCACACTGCATCTCCGCCCCTGAGCTTCCCCCCCTTGTGGGAAACACGGCGATATAAAGCAGGCGTTGGCTTGGAGAGTCGCATCCGCGAAACACACTTGGAAGCACCATGGAGTTTTGCTTACTGGCCTTATTTGCTTTTTTGTCCTCTTTTTGCAAAGTGTTGGCGCTGCGTCCCCGAGGTAATTGACAGTCAGGTGGAAGTCAAGTAGCGAACGTGCAAACTTTGCGCACTTTAACGCTGTTGTGAGTATTTCAACTAATGTGCGTGTGTGTGCGTTTCAGATGTGTGCCTCCTCCAAGTAGACGAGGGTCCCTGCAGAGCCGAAATGGGACGTTATTACTACAACACCATCACTCAAAAGTGCGAGCTTTTCTACTACGGAGGATGCCAAGGCAACGGCAACAATTTCAAGACTTACCACGAGTGCCACAAAACGTGCTTTAGAATACCAAGTAAGTTTACACAAGGTGGCTTAAGGTTTGTAAACTTGTAAAAAACATTGAGTCAAAAAATATATCAAATAATAATGTCAAAAATGTTCCAATAAACTTGGGCCAATTTGACCCAACTTCTTCGGTTGTTTTGTACAAAATTACCCGATTGAGTGAGTTATTTTATTCAAAATGTCTCATGTTTTAAGATTATTTTGTTCAAAACAACTTGGAAAGTTGGGACAATTGCCCCATGTTGTGACCAGTCCCGTTATGACCCAGTTTTTTTTTTTTTTAAATCCAATTGTTTTTAGATTAATGAATCTAACGAACTCATAGCATTAGCTGTGGTTCTGCCTAGTTTGGACTTTAATGAAAGTATTTTTGACCCATTTGTTTTTAGCAAGTGGGTTCATAAGTGGCCCCATTTTTTTACAAATTAAATCTATAACTCAAAACTTAGGTTGCTCATTTTATGACCCAGTTTGGGTTAGGTTTGACTCATAGTTTTTGTAGTGAACAGTTTGGTCAGTCTGCATTCTAAAATCTGTTCAGTCACAAGTAAGCAAAATATGCTTGTAAAAAGGGACCAACCCAATATTTGGGTCACTATTTACACAAAACAACCCTTAAAATTGGTTTATTTTGTACAAGACAGCCTAAGAATTTGATTAATTTGTATAAAACAACCTAGTAGGCTTTTTAACAAGCATAAGTGGGTTATTTTTGACAGACTGGTTCACAACTTGGGTCAATTTGATCCAACTTTCAAAAATCAGTTGTGCCATTGTGTATAAAACAACCTTGAAATATGTTTTGTTTGAAACAACCCCCATAAAAATGGCTGGTCCATTTATGACCAGAGTTATTTTTCACCCACTTGTTTGTAATCATAAAAACAGTTTCTACCATAAAGATTTCTTTGTGATTAATGTGGTTCTATTATTTTAATAGTTATAGATAAAACATGAAATTGTGTTTAACTGATAAGATACCATCAAGCTTCACCTTGAGTTGGAGAAGGGTGGGGGCATGCTCAAGGGCCTATCAGCATTAGTCAGAGAACAGACATGAATCAAAATGTGGTCCAAACCCTTAGATTAGTTTATTCTGATTTAAACTAACTCATTAGATTTAAAATCAGCTAATCAAACATATACTTTAGAGTTTGCTACATATTCCGTACCAGATTGGGCAGATGTTTTGAAGAGGCGTTCAGGATTGACCCAACCTCTTGTTGCTTTTCCTCCAACCAGAGATCCCCCAGATGTGCCGCTTTCCCATGGAGGAAGGTCCCTGCCGAGCCCTTTTCAGCCGCTATTTCTTCAACATGACCAGCATGCAGTGCGAGCTTTTCTACTACGGCGGCTGCCAGGGCAATGACAACCGCTTCCCTGACCTGGCCTCCTGCAATGAGTACTGCAGCCCAAGAAAAAGTGAGAGATTTGAAAGGACTCAAGTGGGAAAATATAGTTTTTTTTTTTTTTACCCTTTCACTAATTTTGTATTGTTGTTTTGTAGCGGTTCCGGTGCTGTGTTTGGACCCTCTGGACAAAGGCAAATGCTCCGCCTCCATACCGCGCTACTACTATAACAAGACCACCAAGATGTGCGAGGAGTTCATGTACTCAGGCTGCGGTGGGAGCAGCAACAATTTCGTCTCCAGGCACAGCTGCATGGACGTGTGTGTTAAAGGTGTGAGCAGGCTTTGACAAAATCCTATTACTGTTGCTCAGCTATTGTGAGCCAATGCTCAAAAGGAGTTTGCTACAAAGGAAATCTTTTTTTATCAGTTTAATGCTAACATATCAAAATGATTTGTTGCAGGAGGGAAAAAAAGCATCGGAGGAAAAATGCGTCGCTTGAGACGAAATCGCATCACTTTCTTGCAAGCGTAGACGCCATGAGATTAAATTGTACACGTCTGTAATTTTTTTTCCTCAGTATTTCTGTATTTTGACTGCAGCATGTTCTGTTGTACCTTTGAGACTGTGAGATTGTAATGTATGTTTTATATGATTGTATGGAGCACAATTTTGTATTAATATCTATATTTTATAAAGTATTTTTTCTATTTTTGCGTTTAGTGGTGTGGTTTTTATTTTCTTAAGAAATTGCTAGTGACAAAGTGGCAGTTCAAACTACAACATGAGACAGCCTGTTCAGTGCAATATAAGTAATCTAATTTATTTAAAAAAATAAATGAATGGAGGTACACTTCAGGGGTTTCTGCAGGTGTTTGCAAATCTAAGTTACTTTCTAATGCCTCGAAAGGAACAGTATAGTTTTCTTTTCAAATAAAGAGCAAATCAATTGGAACACAAGACAGTTTGTCACTAGGTTGTGGTACAGTGTCTCCTTTAGGAACATGGTATGCCTTTGTCTTTAGTGATGAAATTTTATGATGAAGAAGTAAAAAATAAACCACATATTGTTACATGATATACCTGAGTTGCTGAATAAAATAAAGCTAATATAATGGAAAAAGTTTGACCTTGGAAGAAATTGACAATTTTATTTTTAACGAAAAACTTTGCGGTATGATTGTTTGTGCTTGACTGTACGTTCTGTAATATGTGTGTAACTCACTGTGTCCCTGAGAGTTTTTTGTTTTTTTTTTCAAGGTAGTAAATACTGCAGAAACGCTCACACAAAGGGTTTCTTGTGACTTTCACTCCTTCCCGCTTAAGGAACTTAGTCATCACAGCATAATGAGGGAGGAAGAAATCATGACTGTTGGCGGTTTCATCTAGCTGCATGTTTGGAGGGGAGGGCAGCTGCAGGCTCAGTAAACAGACGCCACCAAATTTTGATAATGTAATGATAGACATTATTGCTAGGACTCGCCATGTTTCAAAAATGTCATGGAATGTTTGTTAGTGCAAGTAATAAATGTTTGCTTTTTATATCAATGTTAGTGCACTAGACAGCTGAGCTTTTTCAACTGTGACGCATGCAAATTCGGATTAATGAAAAAGATATATATGTTCATGCATCATAATATATCAAGGAGGGTGATATTTTATCAGAGCCAAAGATATTTGTAGAATCTTGGAAATTAAACTCCTCCTCCTGTTCTACTGGGTATAAATAGTTATATCTGATCATAAATGTACCGTGACATAAAGAAACGATGTTAATCTGTTTACCTACAATAGATGACATCATGAATTTTATCACGTGGTGGATTTAGGCTCCTCCCTTCCTGTCGGATTTCCTTGACGATAAATATCACAGCAACTGCGTATTCTGGAAATGTGATGTTATCTGATAAACTTGCTAGGTTACAATACAATTTCAATGTGTTTTTAAGTACGACAAATGCTAATCACGGGATTATTACACAGATTTGTCTTCCAGTTTAAACAGTATGAGAGTGGACACAGAAGATCCAGTGTGTGTTCGGGTGTTGAGATAAATTGGTCCCACTTTCATTAGGCGCAGTACATTAGGCAGCACAGTTCCCTTGTTAAAAGGGAATTAATAGACACTTGCAATGGGGGACATTTTTCTTCTGTAAACCAAGATTAATTGCTTGGATGATGTTGACTTTGATAACTTGTAATTCGCATGCAGCTCTATGAAATTACACGTAAAAAGTATGAAAACATGAAAGAGAGGGTTTTTTATGTATTCAACCATAAAG
This sequence comes from Hippichthys cyanospilos, assembly GCF_059441005.1. NCBI lineage: Eukaryota > Metazoa > Chordata > Actinopteri > Syngnathiformes > Syngnathidae > Hippichthys > Hippichthys cyanospilos. The sequence goes on along the minus strand of NC_142389.1, from coordinate 8,151,954 downwards.
TACTTTTCAATTGATTAACTCATGTTAATGTGGAGAAGTGTTATGACTCCTCAACGACCCCTAGTGGCACCTTTAATACCTTCAATTATGTAACATCGTTACATTACCGCAAAATATAATTGTATTTATTTAAATTACAATTAATTTCAAAATGCCATCAAATGTGAGAACCAACTGTAATTTGTGGCCTCTTGTTACTTTTTTATGGAGTCACTGGAAAAGCTTTTTGAGTTGCTAACACACGTGCACAAAAATTATGTTTCTTTCTTTACAGACTGTTTACTGTTTTATGAGAACTAGGTTGCAGCCCGACAGCGCATTTTTTAAAGATTATTTTGCTCCCAAGTAGACATGTGATCTAAACTTAGCATCCACCCTCCTCCTCTGGGTAAACACCCTTTCACAGTACATTGATTGATATAGCTTGTGATAAAACTATTTTATGTCACTTTTTATCTGCTGCCAAAATAATGTCTACAAGAAAAAAAAACCTGCCCACTATATCGACGGACAGGCAAATTTAAATGAAATGATAAATAAATGATTAACAGAAAATTGATAGTGCTTCCAATTTAATTTGTTAATGCATGAGCACCTTTATGCATGGCTTATTGAACTTCCCATTAGGCACAACCTTCTCCTTAAATCCTAAAGTGATTACATCCTGCTTTGCCTTGAGTATTGGCGCAGCAATTGATTTTGGAAGCAAAGTTCCATCAGTGCAAAATTGTGCATTCATTCCATCTGAGTCTCCGCATATCGTGGCCTTGACTGCAAAGCTCCTTCTGCTGTTTGCTTGCGAGACTTACGGACAACCTGAGGCTGTAAACAAATCCGATGCTTCCACACAAGTGTCGGGATTATTTGCTATTGAATATTGCTATGGAAATAGACAATTGCGAATGCCCGCAATTTTTTGATTCAGATCAATGAGACTCACTGGTGAAAAAGGGAAACTGTTCAGATACAAATAAATAGATAAAAATGCATGTCAGGAGACAACCATAACAGATGTTGTTTTTTTTTTTTCTTATGAATTCAAATAAGGGTTAATAAAAAGAAAAGTTGCAGTCAAACCATTACAATTACATTACAACAATTACTGTTACTTATTTATGGTTTTAATTCACATATGCTTCATTGTATAATGAATACAAAAACAACAACCCAAAACAAAGCAAAAGCCTAAACGTATGCAACCACACAAAATCCAGCAGCATGACAGTAGTTTTTATGCATGGATCTCCTAGTCCATGCCCAAAAACTCCAGCTTGGATTTCCTTTTTGTAAACAGCTTAGAGAAAGTCCACAAAAGCCTGAGAAACAAATATAATGCGATTGTTACTGTGACAAATTCGCAAAGTGTCTATGACAGCAATGACATGATTAGGCTGGGACACGGACATCTCTTCCTACTGAGTGAAGGGACACATTTCAAATCAGACATGATTTCAAAGGCAAACAGAACACAAACAACCTTAGGGAGGTTGTTTAATGAGGCTTTATGATTGTTAAGAAGAATAAAAAAACGATGGCGAACTTCTATTCCAAGGAATATGGCTGTGATGGAAATTTCATTCATGCAGCTCTAAATATCCATTCTTCTTATTCATGGCCGCACACAAACACACATACATACACGCAGCCTGGTGGTGACGATTCACTGTAAAAAAAAAAAAAAATGCTGTAAATTGAGAGAGACCAATTCAACTGTGGTAGAAATCTTGATTGACTGAGATTTTGGTTTCTTAGAAGTCAGGGACAAAGTGACATAAACTCAAACCCGCTTGCATTATGAAAACCACATAACCGGTGAATCAGGACATTGCCCATATTTGAGAAGTTGATTTTGATTTTTGGGGCAGCTAATATTGTGTCTTGCGCCAGTGTAAAAATCACCAGCTTCAGTCTTTCAAAAATTCACTGTCTAATCTATTTTTTTTCTTTGAAATAACATTACTGATGCACAATCACCAGTAGATGGCATCAATGCCTCACTTTAGATATGAGTTCAGAGTAGTTTGTGAGGCTACAGGGAGAATTAGCTGCATTTTAGGTAACCTAATATTGTTCTCCCATTGACTATAAAAGAACAGAAATAGACAGAATCAACATTTCGAAATGTTGCAGGAGCACGTTTATTCTTTCAAATGTTAGATACAGTGTAAATACCAGTCTTGACAAATTTAATTACATCTTATCGTACCCAATTGCCAGCATTTAGCTTAGCGTCTATCATTAATTAGCTGCTAGCTTGGGGCGCTCGAGTGCAAAATAACGGCACGCGAGAGCGGTCGGATTACATTTCAAATGCAGGAGTTTGTTTTTCATTTGAAGAAAAAGATAATATACAGTATTGGCATATGACAAAGTCACTTTGTCAGCTTTGCAAACAAATAAATATATTACAAAAACCACCTCAGCTAACACCGAGCTATCTCGGCTGCAGCTGAAAAATGAGCTTTAACAAAAATGACAAAAGTTAATGTTTACATTTGTGCGCTAGATCTCAACCAATCTTTAGTTTATAAAAATATATAAAATGTGTTTATAAAATGCAATAAAGTGTAGAAACCATTTTCCACAGGAGATAGACAGCGTAATAGGAGAAAGTTGCATGTTTTTTTTTTCTAACTGGCATTTCACGCGTCACTGTTACAGACAGTAAATTTAATAGAGATGACAAAGGTTATTTTTTCCTGTTTCAATAAATATTTTTTTGAAAGCAATCTTGACCAGATCCAAGCGAATGTGGCGTTCTTTAGTACTAAACAAAAAAATCCAAAACGGGTGGCATTGGTACAGTATCGGCCGATACTGCACAACCAGGTATTGGAATCTGTATCGGGGATTGAAGAATGGTATCGGAATACCACCTTCAATTCTCCATATGGTACGTGGGATGCTCAATGGTGAGTAACATTTCGTTAATCTAGAAACACAAACACGTCATAGTAGTTTACGCACCCACAATAAAAAAATAAATGGTAATGCCACTTCCCAAACATTAAGTACTGTCATTTTACTTTCATATCATGTATCGGCAACCTGACAGCATTTTGTGACCTCTGTCTGTGAAGGGTGCTTTATAAAGGTGTTTTGCTTGCACTGCATCTTTTCTTCATTGTTGTGCACGATCAGTCAAGCCTCATCTGCCGGTTTGTCTCGGATTGCGGTGTCTCCAGGACGAAAAAAAAAAAAAAAGATGCATTTCTCCACGCCAGAAAATGAATCTAACAGAGCTGCTGCTCACTCAGTCGTTTGGCGTGCATCATTATTCTGCAGAATCAAAGACCGCGTTTCACAAAAAGAACGCCGTTCTCCGGATTGATCCGCCGGCCATCAACTCAACAATGAGCAGTAATGAGAGGTTTTGGACTACTATTGGCAGCAAATGTGTCTAATCTAAGTCGGGGTATGCCAGCGGGACTGGCTAATGAGATAATGGCGCTGTGTGATTAGAATGACTTCATTGTAGGTTTTGTTTGAGGAGCAGGAAAAACAAAAGTAGCACTCAGCAGAATGCAGATCTCCTCCTGGTACAACTGTTAAAGAAGAGGTCATGACTTTTTTTTTTTCCACAATATATTCTCGGCGACCTCACTAAACAAGACGTGCTGATCAATATTATGTTTGTGGAATATGAACTAAGCAGCATAATCGCTCTGTTTTTATGCAGCCATGGCGGCGGCCATTTTGCCAAATGGCCAAAATTGTAAGTATAGCTACAACTGTACCCTTTTTAACATTAACAAAGTAAAAAGCTAAAATAATATATCAATCAACTTTCAACAAGTTAATTACTTTTTTAATAGCATTTATACAGAATACAGATTAGTCTAAAACTGAAAAAAATAACCAAGTGCATCAAAGAGTCAATTCTCATTTTATTGCAATTACACTGCACATGGCAAAAACGTAATGGTATGTTAAATATTTATTTCATGATTATGAAATATTCTGTTCAATTTTGTTTTACTAGTCATGTGAGTTTTCAAGGGAGCTCCCATTTTTGAGTGACATCAGCAAGTGGGAAAAAAAAAGTGCTGCTACTCCCCATATTCGAATAATACCCTATAATTAATGGGTCACAGAAGATCATTTAATTCATGAATCAATAATAGATCTGAATAAACAAACACATAAATAAATTAATAAATACATTCTGCCTGAGATTTGAAAAGTCCAAATCCATTTGAAAGCACCACATGTTTAGTGTGCATCACAAAAACTCAACACTCCCATCAGTAACTAATGGGATTACAATTATGGCATCACATTTTTTTTTTCTTTTTAAATCTTTTTGTACAAGTAGTAGGAGTAGTAAAAGTGCCAAAAAGTGCGAGAGAGGGATATGAGACAATAAAGGATGTTGTCTGGGCTTATATGCAGTTTCGGTAAGTCATAAAAAGTCCCAGTGTGCTCGAGGTTAAAATTTAGAAGTGCTGGTAAGCCGTATTGCTATGTACCAGCTGAAATCAAGCACTGGCTTTAGCTTTAAGCTCCTTGGTGAAATTGGAGTCATTTTTCTGACTTTGCGGGCGTTTCGACCAAACCTTTCCAAGTTAGAAGTCACACATGTCTGATTTCTGACATTCCTCGAATGCAGAATGAGCATTGAGCGACTGTGATGTCATTTTCATCTGACAGCAAGCTTCAAAACGGACAAAAAAAAACAGATTTTGCTGCGTAATTCATATTCCACAAATGCAATATTTAGCGAGAGAACGACAATGACGTGGGATGTTTAGACTTCTAAGAAAGTTTGAAAATGTAAGGAAGTTCAGTGTTACATCCCAAAACGACTTTCCTGTTTTTAAAACATGACATTATATTCCCTTTATCTCATCATCTTGGCTATGAAACTAGTGCTGTTATAAAACATAAATATGTGGCCATATGTCCACCAGCTCATTCTTGGGGGTGTGCATGCAAGTAAGACAGATTAATATTACATTTGTGATGACGGACAAACACCTGGTTGGAAAGTAACAAATTGTAAACTTCGGGAACTTAGACAACAGGAAGATGAGAATAGATGAGAGAAAGTTCAACAGATGTTCCTTTGTTTTTTTTTCTCCAGCAATTTTATTCTACAATAGACTACCAGACCGCAAAACTTCTTTTTATTAGACATGCTTAACTTTTGTCCTGACTGATGAATTGGCAATTGTAAGGAAAATGACTGGACTGCAGCCAACTTGTCAAAAGTCACAAAAACACATTTGCAATAGAAAGATGCTATTATTAAAGGGCTCGTCAAGCCTAAAATTTATTCTGAATAAAATGCTCTATGCACCCATAGTAGGCGAAAGACAACATTTGGTTTAATATTGTGTTTGTGGAGTATGAATTAAGCAGAAAAATCCTTGTCATTAAGGGTTAGGTTGGGGGAGTGCTTCTCAATTATATCTTGCCAAGCATCTCCCCCCCCCCCCCTCCCCCCACTCAACACACTGACTATAAATAAGATTATCAATAAAAAAATTGTCTAAGTATACCTAAACCTGCATCCTTTTTAACATTAATAAAAGAAAAAAGGAGCATAAATCAACTTTCAACAACTGTTAATTTTTTTATACGGGTTACAGCTTTGTCTAAAGCAGAAAAAAATAACCAAGTGCATCAAAGTGTACTTGACTGGACAAAAACAAAGCCTTATCCCCGGAGGGGAGGGGGGGTGGGGGTGGGGGTCGCCTCACTCCTTGAGAAGCACTGGTTTAGCGTAACGACCAATCACGACTAAGCTTGTGCACATACCATGACCCTTCTCTGAAAACCAATAATATGTAATAATTTGGCTGCAGGAATGACAGGATTGATGACTCACATCTTGGTTTAGTCACATTTGAACATTTACTTGATATCACAATGCTGAAAACTAACACAAGGTTAAGAACTCCAGACAAACATATTGAAATTTAAGGCCACATATGAGTCCTTCCAAATTCACAATACTGATTCCATATTTGTTTTTTTTGCTCTGGCTTTTAAGCACTCACCCGCACAAGAGTGCTTCAGTCGAATGTTTGACCTTCAAAGTTCCAAATGTTTTGCAAAGGCGAGCCGCTGCCGTTGGATGCGATAGGTATTCACACGATGTAAAGATGGCCCATATGAGTGCATTTGAGAAAAATTCATTCATCAAATCTCTCTTCAATATTTGCTTTTTTCTATGGAAATCAACTTTTATCCATTTAAAAACAGCAAAAAGAACCCGCGAGCCTATTTTAAGCTTCTGAACGACCTTTTTTTTTTTTTTGACCAAACCTTTTCTCTGCCCTTTCCCATAATATGAATGAATAAATAAATATATAAATATATGAATAGTCGATGTCGGTAGGGTTCCCATTATTGTTGTTTCACGTTACTGGCGCTCAAAGTGTTAATTATCCATCAACAAATTAAACATACAGGATACTCTGTGTGTCTAATATACTCTAGATCAGTGGTTCTCAAAGCGGGGTCCGCAAACCCCAAAGGGTCCCTGAAATAATTACTGTGTTCATGAAATAATTGGGGTTATTAATTAAAAAATATATATGAGTTCATTTCATTTTGTTTTGTATTCAATTGTGAATGTATTAATGACTCTTCAATGATGCAATCAAGTCAACTAGTTCAATATATTTTTTAAAATTTAATAATTTGTAATTTGTCAAATAGACCCACATCATCATCGAAGAGCTTGATTATTTAGTCACCAAATTTATGGGGGGGATATTTGGCGGGATTGACCCAATTTGTTATGAGGAAGGGTGCAATTTGCAATTTTTATTCTATAAACTTCAGTATAGCTGAAAAGTAACAAATATACTTGTCGAATTGAATCAAAGTGAATAAAAAGGGCACCTGTATTCGGCTTAAATGATTTTTCTTGTTTTCTTTCTGCAAACATTCGCAATGGGGATCCTTGGAAAACGTGCTTTCCAAAAAAGGGTCCTTGATTCCAAACAGTTTGAGAACCCCTACTCTAGATAATTTAACAAAATAACAAAAACGTTTTTGAACCATCTCTTTGGATTGTGACAGAAATCACGAATGCATCACACTGCCACGTTATAGCGCCAACTACTGGCAGGGAGGACTTTGTTTTTTTTTTCTTCGTTTCAAGGTATGCGAAACATATTTAAACTATTTCTGTAGGTAAATACTAATATTTTGTTGATTTTTTAATTTGATAATTATTTTTCAGCTTTAGAAACATGTTATTTCCACTTGCTGTCAGCCAATCAGAGCTCACCCGTTTCCCTGGTTTGGTCATGTGACAAGCTGAGCTGTGAAGACATGATGGAATTTCAGTCGACAGCAAGAGGATTTTTTTAAAGGTATTGAATGCACATGAAAACTAATCCAGTCATCAAATTAGGCAAAATATTAACTTTTTACTTCAGGAAATGACTAAATAATTGAGTATCCCTTTAAAAACTGGGGCTTGTATCGATATAGTCCATCCATGAATTCACAGACAACAAAAATCTGCGTTTCACGCATGCAATATTGAAACAAAAATATTAAATAGCACACTTATTTGAGGCGAAAGAATTGCTTAACATGACAGTGGCATGTAAATCGCGACATTTCTAAGTCAGTGTTGAATTTCTGGATGATGTGGAATCCACACTTCATCCCTGCTCCCCGCAGGTTTATTTCAACTAAACGCTAGAGGGAGGGGGCGTCCACGTCGCACATGCACTCACGCGCGCAGACATTTTCCACGCACTGGGAGCTGAGACGAGGAGGAGCTCCCGTTCAAAGCGGAGGCTGCGAGAGGAGCGGCCAGTAAGCACGCCGTCACAGCTCCTCGCGGCCACGCATTGGCGCACCGAGGCTCTGCCCAGTCAAAGGTAGACCGACACCTGCAAAACAACTGCAGGATTGCTTTCCAACACGGGCTTCGAATCAATATCTGGAGGAAAAAGTTTTGACTGATTTTGCGCTTTACTCAGAGGAGAAATTACCCCCTATTGAAGAATTCTTGTGGCTGCTATTTATATTTTGGAGGAAGGTAAGTCATTATTTACACGACTGAAACAGAACTCATTTGATGGATTCTTTTAAAGCCGTGCGCAACACCACCCCCTGCTTGCTTATTTTTATTTTGTTGTTAGAGGAGAGGGGACTATTTTTTTTTAAAGCGATGTAAAAATAGATCATGCTCTGCCTTATTCATGAGGATGGAGGAGTAAAACTCATACACGGAGCCCCGCAGGAATTATTGGTTCACAATGAATTTGGGGAAATTTTATAAGTCTACATGTGTTCATTTGATTCCGCTCAACCTAAGGAGCCGTTTTAAGTAATGGGGTGCAATATGCAAATTGATCATATTTTTAGCGCATCCCTTGCTTGAAAAGAACACTAGAACTAAATAACCAAAAAGAACTCAAGTTTAATCAAACAACGAGTCTTTTCTCAAATCTAACAGCGCTCCCTTAGACTGCTAACATATCAACAAAAATTCCACATAAGCATCATGCGTGGTACAATTTGGGCCTCCCGTGAGGTGACTCGAGCGTTATCCGGTTGCTGTTGCATGACACAACAAGAGTCAAGCGCAGGTTTCAAGCGCTGCAGTGCAATACGCAAGACGATAATAGCCACAGACTGAGGCAGGCTGTTGTAGGAAGATGAGAGTAATAGCTCACAACGAGGCAGACATCAATGAGAAGATGCGTGCTGACAGGCAGACTGACATATGTGCATCGCCCTGCAGACTTGCCAACGTGCCCCGCGGATCACTTTGTCATTCATCATCCCTCTTCTGTCTGTCTTTGAAGAGGTCAGAAGAAAAAGAGCCGGGGAGGTTCAATGAAAAATGGAAAGCTGGCAGTGGAGAATGTATCATGTGGCTGATACATTTCGGTGATACTCGGACGTAAGAAGTGGGCAAGAATGCGCGCACGCACCAACTCTAATTGAGATCCGTCAAATAGTGAAGGTCAGCAGACTACCTGCGACCTGTTCTTATTTCGCTCCTGTAATCACGCTAATGCCGCATGTTTTATTCATCGGCGGCGTTGAATGTCACTCTCCCCGTCCGCGCCGCCATCTTAATTGGCTCGATTGACACGCGGCTTAATTGACTCCGTAGCTACGACTTGTAGAGCAAATCAGAGCTCATCAGGAACCCTGCAAGGTCCTCAATGCGTCGAGGTAAAAAAAAAAAAGCCCTCACCTTTGACACCCCCCATGCTCATAAAATAGTCTGATTACATTTACATCACATGAAAGTTTGCGTGTCATAATGCATTGCTTCTCAACTGGTTTGGAACATTTTCCCTGTGAAATATATTTATTTAAGAAAAAAGTGCTGTGCCATACGAGTCTGATTCATTCAACTTTGGACGCACATGACTTGGTCGATCCAAGTATCACTAAATTTAACCCTTCAGATACCAGCTTTTTTTTCCAATAAAATATTAAATTTTTGTTTAATATTTAATATTATTATATTATTGTTTAATATTTGTTTAGTAAAGATGGTTGTAGCTTGAAAATGGTTAGCGATGAAGGGACACTGGAAATGCTTTGGCACTTAAAGGGTTAATACCAAAATAGTCATATTGATATAAGAGCTGTTATTGACCCTTTACGTTTACTGGATTTATATTTCTTACGGCAATCCCTTTTTTGGGGATACTGGGAATCTAATTGTGCTATAGCTACAATCATCATATGTTCGATTTGATTAATGCTCTTTTGGAGCACAATTTATTAATATTTAGCTACTATGAGGTAGTTTGGTCCATATTAGCTCTTCTGATGATGACAATATATCTTGAATGGGTTATATATTTTAAATTCAAAGTTCAGGTTCACACGAGTATTCCCGCTTTGATTCCAATCTACATTTCTGCCTCCCCGTATTCCTTTTTTTATTTAAATACATGCTAAAGGTAGAGCTTTCATAATATTATGGCTTGGTTAAGAACTCCAAAATAATTTTTCATCTGAAAAAGAAAAACATGTTCTTAATCGGACAAATTATTTAAAATACTATGATATTAGCTTAAAAGTCCTTAGTATTGATATTGGTGATAATAGCATCATTGTTTACTTGTTATCCATCGATACCAAAATCGTATGCTGCTAATTTGTAGTGGTACCTCAGGCGAAACTTCAGTTGAAACTCCTCGTGTAATATCATTTGTTTTATTTCTGTCATAATTGCCAGAAACATGTCACTAGTGATGATGCACAAATAAAGAAGATTAACTAAATAAAACATTTAGCAAAGAATCCACTATAACAATTTAGCCACAAGTTGCTGCATGTTCCAATTAATTTATCCTTTATTTGAAAAGAATACTAAACTCTTCCTGCCACGGATTATAAAACATGACATTGGATTTGCTAATAACGGCAGAAACTGTGTTAAAATCTCATCAACCAACTAAAGTGCCTTCTCGTACCCACAAATGAGAACCGCTGTCATGAAAGACAAAAGGTGCTCAAAAGTATTATTATGCAAGTTGAAACTTGCTAGTCTATTCTTTATTGAGTGTTGATTGTACCATGTGGCTAGCTGATGTGTTTTTATATGTATATCTGTTTCAAACGCTGCTGTGGTTTATAGCACTTTTGCCCAAGACAAATTTCCCCTGAGTGACAATAAAGTTAATCTTCTCTTATGTTATCTTGCCTGGTATAGTAATGAATTTCATAATCAATTGTTGCCACAAGGCCACGAGCTTGTTATGAAGTGCTGAACAGTGGAACGGTTCATCTGAATAGATTTATCTTTATTTGTATTAGCTAACTTTGATTAGCTATTTTCACACATTAAAAGTTGATATTTTGTCTATAATTAACTTGTCCGTTTCAGTCAACAGCACGTGACAATATTGTTGAAGATATTGATGGCGCATGCTAAAAATAATGAAGTTATCAAATGAATCAAACAAAATATTGACTTTTTTTTCTGGAACTGAAAATAGATAAACAATGAAAGTTGCCCTTCAAGTATAGATTGTGAATAATTTTGCCAGCTTTGATCCTTGATGGCTTGGATGTATAGATGAAAGAGATTTAATACAATTTTTTTTTTCCAGTAAATGTATTTCAACAGAACAATTTTTGCATCGCTAACCACAAATCTTGATCATCCACGCATTCACTGCACACGTCTGTACAGTGAACTGCTACAGCATAATCAATAGGTGGTGCTAGAACAGAGCTGACAGCTACGTGTGTGTGTGTGTGTGTGTGTGTGTTTGTGTGCGTGTGTGTGTGTGTGTGTGTGTGTTTTAATGCATCGTGCTTGTGGGAAGGGTTATTGAAAAAAGAAGAATCCAAATAAGAGTAAAAATGCACTGTTAGGATTTATAGCCACAAAGTTGTAGTGATAATAGTATATAATTGAGCTTTTAATGAAAATCTTTCTGACACAATGGATACGATTCTAATCACTCAGCTGAATGCTTACAAGTTATGCACGCAGCTAATCTTTGCCGTGGGCTTGCATGAAGGAAATAATGATTTAACGTTTAACAAGCCAAAAAGCAGACACATTTATTTCAGGACATTTCTGTCTGTCTTCATTGATGCAATTAAGCTATTTTAGAAGCGGTAGCATAGACAATCTTTTTTTTTTGTGACCACACAGATGCTTATCTTTTGTGTTTCTCAGCAATGCCTGCTTCGTTCGATTTTACTTTTTCGACTATCTGACGGAGAAGTAACTTTGATGATTGCTGGGGTCACGAATGATTTTGTCATGCCCGTGAGGGCCTCGCCGTGAACCTCTAAAGCAGAAGTCATGTCTAACATTTTCTTAGCAATAATGTAGCCCCACCAGTTTAAATTTGATTAATAATGCATTTGTGGGACAGGAAGATTAATCTACGACGTTATGAGCTCAGGATGGCGTGTCAATCGATCAACAGTAATTTGCCATTGAGGAGGATACGGAGATGCTGGAGGACTTACTGAAAGGAATATAAGTGACAAAAAAACCCAGACAGAAAGCATACCCATCATTAATAAAATTAATTTCTACATATATTCCTCCATTGTTATTATCAGCATCGACATTTCAATTGATATACAGTATATGCCATTTGAAAAAGTGTCATCTTTTAGTACGCAAGCCACTGTTTGGCGAATGTGAATTAAAGCATGAAATGTCACATGATTCACAAAAGTTTACCATTCAAAACTTGATTTGCCAGCCTCAATGACAGAATGGGAAAACAGCCTGGAATGAAGGCGGAGTTTGAGGAATGTAGCTTATTAAACATGACTTGCACTGCAGAACCTATATATATATATATATATATATATATATATATATATATATATATATATATATATATATACACACACACACAGATAACCACCCCCACATAGAAATTGTTAGATTTTTGTGGGTATTTTAATGAAGTTCAACGTTGAAACAATTTGAATAGGTCCAAAAAAGTATAAATTAAGGAAGAAAACTCCTTAAATTTATTTTAAAAATTGTGAGTATTTTAATGAAGAACAAGATTTTTTTTTTCATAAATGGGGAACATTTGGCATCATTGTGTGTACAATCTGCTATAGTAAACAGTTTGAGTCTGTCCAAAAATCAAGAGATTAGGGAATAAATGATTTTTTTTTCTACATTTTTGTGGATATTTTAATATTGACAATTGTGAATTTTTGGTAATTAGTAATGTTGGGAATGATGAAAACAATCCCAAAAGTTAAATTGAATGTGTGGATTAGTAAAAATCTAAATAAAAACTGAATGTTGGGTATGATTCTGAGAAATTCAGTGAATTTTTAGAAAAATTTGAATTTTTGAAAAGAACAAAATATGAGCCCTGACTAGCAAGGATTGTTGTCGCATATTGAAATTGAAATCATGTGAATTTTTGAATTAATGAAGAAATAATAGTGACATATACAATATATATACATTTGTGACTTTTTTGCAAGGCGAGAGGGGGCTGAAAAATCTGGAAAATTCCACTGAGAAAAGTGAATAAGGCCAATCGGATAAAAGGCGATGTAACATACAAGGGGGATATAAAATTTTTTGAGCATCGTGTATAAAACGATGATTCATGTCCTATACAAAAAAGTTCTTCTAAAGTGAGATTAAAGTGCTTCAGCACTGTTGGAGCATGTGTTAAACCCACGCAGAAAACTGATGTTCAAAAAATATTTGATCCCTTTTACGTTTTGTGGTCCTTAAAACCTTTCACACACACCTCACACATGAATGAATGAATGTGGAAATACTACAGTTGGAGCACAAACAGAAATGATCTCGTGGCTAGAAGACATATTGCAGAAAGAGCCCAGATGACATTTTGGGCAAGTCTAAATTGCAGGCGCTATTTGAGAATCAAAAGAAGCGATGAATGTCGCTAACGTTCCTCTCCTAAGGGCACGTTTGGAGACATTGGTCATTTTGACTTAGTACCCTCTGCTTACACAGCCGGACTGCTCATTGATTTCCTTTGCCAGTCCAATCTCTTTCATCCTTCTTTTTTCCCATCGTTTAAGCCGATTCTCGTCAACAGTCAACAGGGTCAACAGTAACAGCGTGTGTATTAAGCATTGTAGCATTGATTGCTTGAATCCGGGGTTACCGCCGAGCTAACTTTCGGAGAAGTCTTCCCGACACTTTCTGAGATGCTGCTTTGGCCGTCTGAGGTTCCTGCTCGGCGTTTTTATTTGGAACGTGTTCAAAAGAGTTGGAGCTAAGGAGTCGCCGAAAAGAAATCAATGTGGAGCAGAGAGAAAGAGGAATGTTATGATGCCAGTCAAGGCTATAGCATCAATCAATTTCTTTACAACCTATATGAGAGTTACTTTGTAAAAACATTTTGATTTGCTACATATTTTTGAGACTTTTTTCTTTTGTGACTGATAGCAATTGTGACTGATAGCAATCGAAAAGAGTATGAAATAATTTGACAAGCTACTTTTCTGTTGCAAGATGACATATTATTGTATACAGGTATACAGTATACAGTATATATATATATATATATATATATATATATATAGTATACACACACACACACACACATGCTCACACATATAGTACTGGAGTGGTTAGCATGTCCATCTCATTGTTCAGAGTTCAATTCAACCTTACTCTGGCCTCCCTGTGTGTGGTTTGCATGTTCTCCCCATGCCCATGTGGGTTCTCTCCGGTAATCCGGCTCCCTCTTAAATTCTATGCATAGTAGGTCTACTGGACACACTAAAATCATCCTTAGGTATGACTGGGTGCATGAATAGTTGTTCGTGCCTGGGTGCCCTGCAATTGGCTGCTACGGCGCCTACTGCCTGGAGAAAGCTGGGATTGGCACCAGCAAGCCAGAGACCCGTGTGAGAAAAAGCGGCGCTAAGAAATCGATTCAGAGTCTCGACAATTTTCTGATGATTCGATTTGATTACAATTTTGGGGTTTCCGATTAGATTCACAATCGATTTTCCGCTTCGATATATAGATGCGCAAAGAATCGTTACACAAGAGGAAACTGTCATTTTAAAGCATGATTTATCGATCGGTTTTTGGAAGAATGCTCTCGGTTCTCCATGCATGTCAGTCAGGCATCCTAACAAACATTTTTTTTTACATTTGTAATATGTTTTTACATTTTCTACTACCAATCATTATTTTTTTTTCAGAATTTTCCCCTGGCAATTTTTGTGGGAACAGTCTGGCCCTTTTCAGCTCCCCTGTGCACAAAGTGAGGCCTTTAAAGGCTGAAGAGCCCGATCCCAAGCACTAAATATTTCTGACTTGAAACTATAATGGAGATAGCTTGCGAAAAAAAAAAAAAAAAAAACTACAAAAGTGAGACAGCTACAAAAGTAAACCTCTTTATCTGGCATTTTTTTGGGTTATTTCCACATTTCTGGTTTTCATCTGAAGGTTGGACAACATGTGCTGTTTGTGATTCATACACTTAAAAACAGCAGCAGTGAAAGATGTTTAGTCTTTACGACTGACTAAAAGAAGTCCAAAAGACACTTCGGGGGCTTTCTATGCCAAGAGATGAATCTGTTAGCCTTCCTGTAATGGTCTCTGAAAAGCGTCTCCCCCTCACTTAGCCTTATCTTTTGTTCATGTTTATTCCAATTGATGTGCTTTTGTATTTGCCCCCCCCCCCCCCCCCCCTTTTCCCCTCAGTGCTAATTGAAATATTGTGCTTGTTTATTTTTTTTCTTCCTGTCTTTCTCCATTTTTTTCCCATCGTGGAAAGAGCGTTTCAGACTATCGTAGCCATCCTCCTGGTTACACTGCATTTTTGTAATAAAGGCGCCCACCCGTCACCCCGCTCTTGTCTCACCGTCTGTTTGCAACTTGTAACCATCAGACCCAGAAGCCATCTCAGCCCTCTGACCCAGTAGAGTGTACACAGAGGGCTGAGGGGGAAAAGTAGTTAATGACTTTCGGCTGCAGTCCAGCAACAAAATCCTTTGCTAGCTGCTTTCCCATAGCTCTGCTGTGTCTCTGTTCCAATTGCACATCAGGGCAATTGGGGACAAATGACGTGAGAGTCCAAATGGCAGCTGAAACGCAAATCCTTTGATGAAGGCTTTCAGATCTGTCACACAGCTCAAAATTTTTGATGCGATGATGTGAAAAGAGAAAAAAAAAAAAAGACATATTTTGTGTTTAATCCAATAAACTAACAAAAGCCAATTAGCTTCATGCTAACATACTATTCTAATTACATAGATAAGTTAACAAAATTAGCATTGATGTTACTGTAGTTTTCACACTTAAAATCCTAAACCTAGCTAGCCATTTTCCCCTGTAAAAGTTCATATTAGCTTGTAAATGTCACATGCACAAAACAGAAAACAGCTGGGTTATGGTTTATCGTTACCCGAGCCTTGCATACGTGATGTCACTTTCAACTCGCAAGTAAAAAAATATTTGTATATGGTATTGATTGTACATTGAAGCTAAATCTTGAAAAAATGAACAGACAAAATGTTAACATTTTACCACTGAAAATGGCTAAATAAACGTAGTATCCCTTTAAGCTATAATATTATAACACACGCAGTGCAGCAAAACATGTAGACAGACAATATAACAATACCCAAGACATTTTTTTCTTCTCCTGAATAACAAAACTGCAGCTTGTTGAAAATTGTGAAACTTGTTTATTACGGACATTTGCATTATACTGTCACCTTGTGGCCAATGTGTGCAAACCAGAAAGGGCAAAATGCTAATTTGACATTGACGCAGAAAATGCTGCATGAAATGTTTATTATTACTAAATATTCACCTTTTTTCTATTGAGAAAACATTGCATTTATAAAATGAAAGATCATCTTTAACTTACAGCATGCACACGGTGGAAATCAGAATATTATAATATTATAAATGCATATTAAATAGTATATGCGATAATCTCAAGCGTCCCTTCACAATTAGTACCTAATTACCAAATCCCAGGCAGCAGTGAGCTCGCGTGGACAATTTTACCTCTGCGCTAATGATTTTGCAAGGCTGAAATAAAAATGCATTTTGTTTCTTTTTAATGTAACACAAATGTAATTTCTGTAAAATTACCAAAGAAAGAAGTGATCGATCTCTCTCTCTCTATATATATATATATATATATATATATATATATATATATATATATATATATATATATATATATATATATATATATATATATATATATATATATATATAAATATATATAGCCTACTTTATTATTTGCTTTATTGTGTGGAATGTAAATCTGCTCAGGGAAGTGAACAGAAATAGCAAAATATGCCACTTAGTCTAGAAAATGTAAGAAAAACATGAAAATGTAAGAAAATGTTTGACTTGACTTCCATAAGAAGAGAGCCTTACTCTCTCAGTAATGGATTTTCCACCGTCCAGGACAACAAAGGCACTTTCAAAAGTCATTTAGAAATAAAAGAAAAAGTAAGAAGGCCGATGTGAGCTTCTAATTAATTACCATGTCCACAAAGCAGTGTGGTGGGAATGAGTGCGCCTATAGTGGAACCTAATTTCAATAGTGCTGATGGGGTGTGATAAAACAGGGTGTGATAGTAGCAGTATGGAAGATTACGCATGTGCCTGTGAAGATCTCCTCACTTATTAGTTAATAGTAGGCTAATTTCAACGTACTCCGCTGGCTTGACTTCTTCTAGCCTTTTAGCGGTTGTCATGGACATAAAACTTGTAATGGTAAAGCAGTCGGATACACAGAATAGGGAAAACGAGAGCCTGTCTGTGTCCATTAAAGAGCATGTGGTCTGCCCAAAAAAAAAAAAAAAAAAAAAGTTCAGTGGCTTACGATAAGCAGATGGCGCTCATCAAGAGCCTTAACTGTATGGAGGCGGTTTAGTTTTATCCATAAAAATTAAGCTTGTGAGTCTAAATTGCGTAAATATAAAAAATGTTCTTGTGACAATATTTTTCTTTAAATTAAATCCGTGATTTGGAATAATAATCCCTCGGCATGTTTATGGCATTGTTGCATAACATTTGAGAGCAAGAAGAGCAATACAAAAGACAAAATATTTCTCACAGAATACAACAATAATATTGAGATAAAAACTGCTTTTTTTTTTTTTTTGCTGATCGCAGATTTGAAAAATTCAGTTACCGTTCTAATCTTTTCAGTAAATATTAGGTTCATATTGAAAGACTTCCTGTTTTCTATTGTTTCAAACTTAAACACAACAGTGTGCCACCACCTCCTGGCTAAAAGTGAAATTACATCACGAAATACAGAACAAAAGACATACAGTGGACCCCCGAGGTACAGCATCCCTGGCTTATGTTTTTTTTCACATTATGAAGTGGAATACTTCGTATTCCCTCTTTACAGCATTTTTCCCACTTTATGGCATCAACGCCAATTAAAAAATTCAAACTTGGCGGTCAGTGTGTATGCGTATGACTGTGAGTTGCACTTATATATCACTACATGCGCCACTGTAAACCTCACTAAAATGCTAGTTTGCTATTGGTCAGCGTCACGGTATCACTAAGATATGCTAAAGATTGAGTGCTTACAAAATCGTATTTATAGTGCATTTTAGTGCTTAATTCAAACTTTAATTGGTTAGCCATGGGTCCCAAGATTGCTATTGATGTTAAAGGTAGACGTAAGAAGATGATTAGTATGGAAACAAAGCTGGAAATAATCAAGAAATACGAAGAAGGCTAGGCTACCTTCACTGGAGAATATAGCTAGTCAAGACATGTCACTCAAAAGGTAAATAAAATGTCATTTTCCTTTATGTATTTAATTTATGATGTTATTTAATTATATACATGTATAGTATATATAATTAGCACTCACTATACTATTTTGTTACTAATTTTTAATATGTATATAAAATGTTGATGTTTTTATCTGGGGTTTTATACACATTAGCTAATTACTACATTTTTTTATTGCCCGCCATACGACGATTTTGTCTTATGATCCCAACTCGGGAACGGATCATAAAGTTTACTATTTCAAACTCCTACAATTGACATTTATTATACAGTACAGGAGAAAAAGGGACTTACTTGAATTCTTTTCTTGTCAAGCAGTTGTCCATTTGTGGGACATGACAAGTTGGGATCACGTGCACGCTTGTAGGCCGCCATGCAGACAATTTCAGTCACGCTCCACATCTCCGGCGCCAGTCTGCAGAGGTTATTTGTCTAAGTTCAGGTCCATTCCATACCTTGTAGACAAAAAAAGAAAAACATATATATCTTGCTTTTTATTTCCGGTAAGTCTACACAGAAAGGTAATTATCTCATGTCCCCAAATGTCAAACCCTTTCTTTGATAAAAGACCGCGTGGACTTTTTTTTTTTTTGTCGTAGCCATCAATTCTTAACGTACTTTGCGAGGTTAGTGGAAATAAATGGTGGAAATTTAAGGACTCGCAAAGGGTCCATTTGTCATAGTCGCCACTCGGAAATCAAATCATTATTCCACGCTTGGCTAAAGCTAACATATTGTGCTTTTATTGTAATAGCAAGGGCACGACTGTAGAGACTCACTTGTGTTTGACATTTTAAACAAGTCAGGTTCGATTCAGGCTGACAAATGCAGTGTGAAAATGGACTGAATGCATGACGTGAATCAAAAACGTATTCCATCTCCCCAGTTTCTATTTCTTACGCGTGTACTGTAATATTGCTTTTTGGAAAATACTACAAGTTCTAACGCCATGAAAACAGATTGATTGAAATAAACAAACATGTACTCGTGCAAAAGACATGCATCCACAGTGATAGTAATTAAATTTGTTATTCAGAGGAAATGAAAAATCGGGTTAGTGGTGTATGGAAATGATCTGAGAGATCCACATTTCATTAATAATACAAAAAAATCTGCTCAGGCAGACCCAACCAAGATGGAATTAGAATTTAGCGCTGCTTCCCCTGTGCTGTAGTTTTTTTCTCTGAGTTATTGTAGCTTCACTTTACCAAGTCATGCTGTTCAGACAAAAATTAAAATTGCCATTCCTGCAATAATAGCATGCATGGAAAGATGGAAAAATGGTGATGTCACTTGTGAAGAATTTTGGATCCTGAAGAACTAGCAACAGTTTGTGGCTCTTATATAAGGTATATATCTATATATTTATATTTATGTATTTGTCGTCATTCAATCCCAAATACGTATTTTAATAGAGGATAGAATAGAGGAAAATACATATTGTTATTATTAATAGTACAAGCACAACATCATTGATCATAAAACATTAATAATACTATTAATAATAAAACATTTCAAGTGTTTCCAAATTAAGCTAATTTTTATACTTTACAAAATGATTTTAAAATCATTCTGGCCCGCGGGCTGTATGTTTGACAGCCCTGCTTTAGGAACTATACAATTAAAGGAATTGATTACTTTTACACTTTGTACATATTTAATTACTTTGGCACTTCAGAACTTAAAGTAAATGATTAGGTAATTATGGACTAATGTAAATAATTACTTTGGTTAGTCAAGTACTTAAGTATATAATTGCTATGGAAAAAACAAAACAAACTAAAAGTAAAGTGATTACTACAGGTTCCAAAGTATTGATCAATTACTTTGTTAGTCATTAATTACTTTAGATGCAAAAGCAGTTAAAATGAGCATTTATCTTAGGTATCTATCTATGGTAGAGTGGAAATCAATTACATTGATACTTAAGTCGATAAAGTAATTGGTTACTTTGGGTAATTAAGTACTAACGTAAATAATTAGGTAATCAAGTACTTGATTGGGGGCACTTCTCCGGAGGCGGCCATGTTTGGTATAGCAACGGACAATGGTAAATACAGCACCTCCTGCCGTCCGTAATGAAAAACGGTCTAAATGGATGGATCTTACACAGTGTCCCTTTAAGTGAATAAATGGAAAAAAAAATAGCACTAAAATGATTACTGATTCCAAAAATATTGAAGTGATGAATTGCTTTAGGGTTCGTCATTGATTACTTTAAACACTAAAGCCGTAAAAGTAGGCATTTATCTTCAGTACTACGGTACTGTGTAAATTAATTAAGTTAATTAGCCCCTTAAGCAAGTTGCCATTTGTTCATGCGTGCAACATTCAAGTGTTCCTCACAGGACATTAACAGCATGAACGCTGCTCCCGCTGAATAATATAATGGACTAGACTAATTCATCAATTATGTGATAGAAATCCTTTAATAAATAATTTAATCATTTCCTGCATAATGTTATGAAATACAGATTAAAAACATGATATTTAGATGAGATCTTATTATTTCTTGGGAATATGTCTTGTTTTTCTCATGCTTAGAGGTAGCTGAGAAAAGAAGGAAAATACACAGCATAAACATTGAGCCCTTTTAGTTTTAATATGGATATGCAGAACCAGGGCAGATTTCAATTGCAGTCTATGCACATAAATAATCATGTTATTTTTAACAATCACTCAGAAATGACGATGTCTAATTCCGAATACGATACCGTGTATTGAAAAGTAATGCAATTGAGTGAACGTGGAGAAGGGCCAGGTTTAAATGAGCATTTCATGTTCTTGCCTCTAAATGGTTAAAAATGTATTTCTGTATTTAATAACTCGCAGCAGGCTTGCCAAGATAGCTTCCACCTCAAACTCTTTGAACACGGTTTCAGTTTTACACAGAAATTGCAGCTCTTTGCTGTTCTTTCCCTATTGCCGTGTCGAAAGAATGAAGGTAGCAACAACAATTTATATGGAAATGAGTTGAATGATGGTGGAAGCCAATGCCCATCTATGCTCGTTTGCTGTTTTTTTGCCACGGAATTATCAAGGTGTACAGAGAAGCTTTTGAAATTCATAATTATAAGGCAAACTGATGTTGCAGTGTTATACGATTTTGGTGTTGTATTGGCACTTGATGATTATTTTGACTTCAACAGTTATCTTCTCGATATTTATTGATAAAGTTTGTTGCATGTTTTTAAAGTTTTTCCGTTTGCTGCATTTATGGTTCAGTAATCCCTAATTAAAACAATGAATTTTTCTTTTCCAAAGTACAGTAAACTGAAAAGTGCTACTCTGCTGCCATCTTGTTGCACCCTGGAGCCATGGAACTGAGTCAAAGTCAGTTGAGGAGCTTAAATGGAGTAAAATTGAGCTTTATCACCATCAATGGACTATTTGATATGTTGAAGTGACTTTAATAGCTCCATTAAGACAATGCTAATGCTTTGCCATCACCTTGTGTCATCTTGGAACCCAGAACTATGTTGAAGTGACTTGAGGATCTGAGTTAGTCTAAAATGTGTGCTTTGCCACCATTTTGTAGCATTTTAGGGCCAAGTAATCATTAAGATGTAAGTTGACAAGCTTCAGTCAGGCAAGTCCTGCTTTGTCACCATTTCGTGTCATCTTTGAGCCAAGGAACTATGTTGATCTGAGTTGAGGAACTTGCTTTAGACCAAAAGAAAGTTGGTTGATATGACTTATGAGCACAATTTAAGTAGTAGTAGTGCTTTGCCGCCAACTTGTGGTGTTTCGGAGCCAAGGAATTGTGAATTTAGTTGGATTTTCGTTTAGAAGAAAAGTAGAGCTTTGCCACAGTGCAACATATTAGAGCTGAAGAACTATTTTGATGTAATTGAGGCGCTTCAGAAAAGTTGTGTTTTGTGACTTGTGTTATCATGGAGTCAAAAAACTGCTGAATTGAGCAGGATGTTCATTTAGACAAAGGTAGTGCTTTTGCACCCTTGTGTTGCATTTAGAGCCCCAAAAAATTGTTGAAGTGAATTGAGGAGCTCCATTTCACAAAAAGGAGTTCCATGTTATTTCTTTGTTTGCTATTTTGCAGCATCCTGAAGCCAATAAATGATGTTAAAGTGATTTAAGGAGCTTCAGTTCGAAGTAGTGCTCTGCAGCCATTTTGGAGCCAAGAAACAGTGTTGGTGAAAGTTGAAGTGCTTCATTTAGACATAAATGTTTTGCCACCATCATGTGGTATGTTCATGCCAAAGAACTTTGTTGAAGTAAGTTGAGAAGCTCAAGTTACACCAAAAGTCTCAAACTGAAGTGCATCAAAGTGCCTGAAACAAAAACAACAAAACAAAATAAAAAGATGAAAATTCAAATATTATCGCAAATACACCACATGACAAAAACAAAGCCTTTTCCCTGAGGTAATCCGCACCTCCCTTGGCACCCCCCGACCCTTCTATTTGAGAAGCACTGATTTAGACAAACATAGTGCTTTGCTGCCACCATGTAGCATTTAGAGCCAAAAAACTATGTTGAAGCGAGTTGAGGAGCTCCATTTAGACAAAAGGTTATGCTTTGCTGGCATCATGTGGCACCCTGGGGGACAAGGCACTATGTTTGAGTTGAGGGGCCTCATTTAGACTGAAATTGAACTTTGTCGCCATTTTTTAAGCCAAGAAACTATATTAATAAAAGTTGTGACGCTTCATTTAGACAAACGTAGTGCTTTGCAGCCATCACGTAGCATCTTAGAGCCAAAAAACTAAGTTGGAGTTGAGGAGCTTCATTTACCGTAGGCTTCATTCAGACAGCAGTTTTTTTTATATTTGCACCTATCCGACTTATATCTGATTTTTTAAACATCAGTTTGAATGAGTAGAAAAATATTTGTTTCATTGTCTGCTACTTGCAGTATGTTGTCATTCTAACTAGACCACAGTTTCTACGTGTGACTTCATCGTCATGAGTATAAAAGGGAAATTGGTGTTATCAGACGCTGTGCAGAAATGTCTCTAGCGCAACGGAACACCTTGGAGAAGCTCGGGAGATATGGGGAGGCGTTACATAAGTTGTACCACCGGGGTAGAGCACACACACATACAGCAAGCTTACTGTAAAAGCTTTGGAGACAAAGCTACTATTTCCCCCCACCTGGCTCCATTTGTTTGCTCCATTCCAGTAGAAAGAACTATTGGTTTTCCGTTCAGTACCCATCACGCTCCATTCGGATAAGCCTTTTCTCACTACTGGTTTTCAATTGCCTTGTTTAAGTTGGAGATTGAGTGGAAGGATTTGGTTGGATGTCTGCCTTCAGGGCCTCCGATCATCCTCCTCCGGGATTCATTTTCCGCCTGGATGTCGTCCTTGAGCCACAGGGGCTTCTCTTTTATCTCCGTCTTGTGCAATTGCGCTCTTCTCTGCCAATATTACCGCGTTACACCTGAGGAACGCTTCTCTCTAAGTGATGGGGTTTCCTCTTTTATTACTGATTGGGTGGACCATTTTTTTGCTTGTCATAAACAATGTCAGCGAGTGCGGCTTTCATTTGAGGCTTTTTGTTTACTGGTATCGGGGTGAGGAAATTGAATAGCAGGAAGGATATAGTTGAAAAACAAAAACAGTCTACTGATCCATTCTAGGGTGAAAAACGTGTTTTAATGTGATCCACAAAATAAAAGGTTCAAATCTACAGCTTTGATGTTCGTATGTCGGAATTCAAAGGTAGATTTGATCAAAAAAACAATGAAATAAATAAATAAAGCCAGCTTAGAGCCACAAGTTCCAAAAGAAGGTCTGTTAGATTTTGCATTTGAGAGCATTCCAATTCTATCAGCAGCCATCACGTCAGATTTAGATCTTTTACTCACACCGTCTCAGTGGCCCCAGGTTTCGCTGTCGTTAGCATGGATTAATTACGGATATGCAAATTTTGCATTTTTCTTTTTCTGCTGTAGCTCGCGCAGCAAACAAGATGAAATGTCTGATTAAGATATTTTGATGAAGTGTAATTTGTCAAAAAGCTGTCAAGCAACAGGTACTCTTTCAAGCTTAAAATTAAAATGAGGCTGTTGACATGTTATGCATTTAAAACGATTTCGATTGAAAGATTGCCTAACGTAATGCTTGTTAAAAAAACAAAATGTAATAGACATGCTCATAAATGGCAGCAATATCATGGTTACAACGCTTGAAAAAGTGTTTTTTTTTTTTTAGTAGCATGTTTTATGTTGTCCCACTTGTCTAAACATGATGTTCTTAATAAATAATTGATTAAAATTAGTTTAAACTCAATCCCAGGTGCATAAATAAGTAAACAACTGGATGGTGAATTAACAGTAACTGACGCATTAAGAAGGAAAAAAATAAATTATTACTTAAGTACTCAAGTAATTGATCACTTTTGGTACTCAGGGTACTACAGTAAATAATTAATTTAGGTACTAAAGTTATTGATTATTTTAGGTACTTAGCATATAGCAGTAACGGATTCATTTAGGTACCAAATTAATCAGTTGTTTAGGTAAATAAGCCATCATAGTAATCATAGTAATCACTTTAGCTAATAAGTACTAAAGTAATAAGTTACTTTGATTCATTTAATGTATAAAGTCATTGATTACCTTAGTACCTAATTACCTAATGTAATAAATTGCTTTCGTTCATTTAGTGCTAGCCATTTATAGACGTTTTGCAAAGCACATTTTTTTATCACTCAAAACAAAACAGAAAAAAAACATGTCTTTGGTATTGAATTATTATTCCAACATTTCACATATCCATCTCAGGTGGGCAGCCATTTTGTCATCATGACTACCGCAGTAGACTAAGAATGACAACAGAATGCCTCAGGGGTCAGATTCCGAATGTCATATGACAAAATCCAGAAAACAGCTGATTTGTGATGGCCACTACCTGAGTCCTTAGGCACTATGATGTCAACACGGACAAGACCAAAGAACTGATCATAGACCCAAGGCGACGGATGAAGCTGCACAAACCACCACTATTCATCAACGGGACAGCGGTGGAGAGGGTGAAAGCCTTCAAATTCCTCAGCAACTACAGTACATCAGCGAGGAGCTCACCTGGTCCCAAAACACTCAACAGATCATCGAGAAGTCCCAGCAGAGACTGAAGAAATTTGGCAAATTTGGCTCTCCAGTGTGTGATCAAGACTTCACAGTTCATGTTTGGAGCAGCCTTACCCTCACTGCAGAAGATTGACCAAACCTAGGTTCTGCAGAGGACACGCAACCTCATCAAGGACGACACACCCACAAAACGATCTGTTTGAACTGCTGCCATCGGGCAGACGCTACAAGAACCAGAGGGCCAGGACTGCCAGGCTTGCAAACAGCTTTTACCCACAGGCCATCTGGATTCTCAATCAATCCCTCACGCACTCATCTGCCTCTTATTGCATGCATACAGTAAATAATATTTTGCACTACATGATATTTTGCACTACATTATTAGCACCATTGTTTATTGCTATTTATTTATTTGCTCGATTATGGAATGTATTATGGAATGCAAAATGGCTGCCTCCTGAGATGGATAAATACGGGTGGATTTTGCAGGTGAATTCATAGTCCGCCATGTTAAGATTACGGGTGCATAGAATATAGAGTACTATCGAAAAACGTTTCTGATTTGAGTATTTTAACACAAAGCGTGGAGCAACACATGTAGAGATACAATGCAGGCAGATTTTCAAATTGATTATTCATATCATTGTGGAATTACACCGCTGTAAAAAAGCCAGAGAAGAAAATTGCATGAAATAGCGGGGGTACGAATAATGAATCACAGTCGAGTGGTAATAGATAAGATAGACTTCCTTTTGGCAGTTTAAGTGCAGTACAGTACTTCTACCTCGGTTATTATGACTCAGTCAAAGCACTCAGTCACACTCCATTTCAAACTGTCACCATCGAAGATTGCTTCAGCTTCTTCCACCTGGCCAATAACTTTCTCATGAAGCCTTGACAGATGATTATTTACAATATCTTTCCACACACCGCTCCATGACACTAGTTGATGTTTTTAACCCCTCTCAAAAGCAACTCATTCTTTCCCTTGTTGCGACCCCCCTCATCACTCTTACGTGTGACACCTTGAAAGGTTCACAACGTGATCAATTTGTGCTCACCGAGCCAAGCTTTTCGTTGTTATATAATCAGCCACACACATCGCCGCGCGCGAGACGGTTCTCATCTCTGCTGGATTAAAGGATGCTCCGTAAATGGCAAACAGCGTGTTCACTTTGGCATGTGGCGCATGTGATAAATGAGCGCACCTAAGGTTGTTGAGCTTATTTATCTGCTGGAGTTGGAGTGTGGCTTGGGACGTGCTCAAAATTAGGAGAAGGCAACGATGAGATGACAGGTCTGTTTGCTTTTTAACACACTGTATGCTGGATATGATTAGAGAGTTTGATGACAGGCAACTGATAGATGAATTGAGGAAAAAGGCACAACGCCAACGAATGCGTCAGGATGAGATCCCAGCAGATAACCCAAAGAATGTTTCCGTACGACATCCATGTCTTTCTGTTTAATCCCTTTAAAAACCCCAACCCCGTCTGCCCTGACTTTTTTTTTTTTTTTACGCTTGTAAATCAAGTGTTTACTTTGCCACCAATGAGAGTCTTTTTATCACAGGAGGCTCATTTTGAGCATCTGGAACACAAAAGCGTACAATACTCTTCTGCTTCACCGCTTCCAAACGCACTTTCACGCTCACCAGAGAATAAACGAAAGGCTTTGAGGATGCTCAAATGCTGGAAGAAAATGTTTAGAGTGCCCTAAAGAAAAACAACAGATAAAAAATGAGCGGTAGCTTTTATTTTATGCGACGTGGGAACTCGCGATCTCCTGGGAAATGCATTAAAAACTACATTTTTGTCTCGTCCAATCAATTCACGCGAAGACATTTTACGGTCTCTCGTCATGTTGATTTAACAGTGAGTTATACTCCCAGGAAATAATCTTTCGCCGATCAGCCTTGACTCAACAGCTGTTGGTAATTCTCTCCAAGCTATGATAGTACCTATTTGCCTATAGTTATCGGGAGGATGATTGTAACGGTTTCAGGGAAGCGGTGAGGCAAGGAGTACCAAAAAGTAGGTATTCTCAATAGACTAAACAAAAAGTACAGGAGCAGCAAAATGGACTAAAACAAGAAAAGTCTGAAAAGCAAAGAGGCCAACACGGGCAATAAACACAACTGGCAGCATGACGTGACAGGGACAGGTCAAACAAAAATAAGTACCATATTTACTGTACTATAAGGCGCACCGGATTATAAGGCGCACCCTCAATTAATGACATATTTTAAAACTTTTTCCATATATAAGGCGCATCCTAAATTAATGACATATTTTAAAACTTTCTCAATCACTATATAGTAATACTCAAAGTAATAACAATAACTCAAATAATAACTTTAAACTCTCAATAGCATAATAACTCAATGTCAATTTGAACAACCTTGTTCAACTGTAAACACACAAAATAATCAAGTTTACTTTACCAGTTCATTCCCCATCTACGATTCCCAATTTCAATATTGATCCATTTATAAGGCGCACCTGATTATAAGGCACACCATCATCTTTTTTTTTAAAAAAATAAGGCTTTCGGGTGCGCCTTATAGTGCGAAAAATACAGTAGTCAAGAAAAGAACAAGTCAAAAAGAACAAGTCACAGGAAAAAAAACAGACAGAAAACAGAACAGCTTATGTTCACAAATTGATGGAACAAATGGAAGTGTAATGGAAATAGACATTGAAGTGTGGGCTGCTAAATATAATTTTATTCCTTTTTATTTCCTGTCAAATAGGCACATCAATGAATAAATAGAATCATATATACTGTGTACTGTATATACAATTTACACATCACACATTTACCCCAAATTTTATACATTCTCTTATTCAATTTAGACATTTATTTTTAATACTATATTTTTAAAACTCTTTTTGAGCACAGATTCACATCTTTTTAGTTCTATATCATAGTTGTTCCACAAATTGAAACCTTGAATAGATTCACACATTTGCTTGCTGGTGGCTAGCAAAAAAAATAAAACACAAAAAAAAAAGACAAAAAACAACAAAAAAAACCCACACCGATAAGCCACACTGGACTATAAGCCACAGGGCTCAAAACATGAGAAAAAAGTCGCGATTTAAAGTCCCAAAAAAAAGGTACATAAGTGTGTGAAAAAAAACAAACAAAAAAAAAAACATAAGCCGCACCGAACTATAAACCGCAGGGCTCAAATAATGAGGAAAAGGTCGCGGCTTATAGTCCGCAAAATACAGTAATTGAGAAGCACTGCCCTAATGCAAGGTAGATAAAACATGGTTGCAAAGTAAGATATATTAAAAGACAAGGAAAAGAAAAACAGCGTGTCAAAATGAGTTCCCATAACCCAAACACGTTGCTTCCGGTAGAAAATAGGTCACACTATAACTATTTGAGCCCACATTGAATACACAAGGTGATAAATGCCTGTTCAAAAACGATTAAAAGGTCAACCGAGCCTTCGTCTGCAAATATTTAAATAGCGTGTTTCACATTATCCCGTTGAGACCAATCCAACATTTACAAAGTGATCTTAACACCGAGGCGCTCTCCAGCAACACGGCTGAAGGGTCCGGCAATAATACACGAATAATACGACTCACGGGTGAGCGACGTGCGCAACCGTTCCATGTTTATTCACTCATCAAACTAATCCAAGTTCTCTTGAATTGTATAAGTGATGTCACATGACTTGATCCAGAGTGATGGGGCAAAGCGACCCCGCTGCATCCCTAACACAAATGGGCTGTCAAGGCGCATGTCAGTGCACACTATGCGGCGAGTAGAAATAAAACGCTTGAGTGACTCTGTCTTCGTTGGTCAGCGTGATGAAAGACATGGAGTAGAAAGCCATATGAAAATGTAGCGATGCAGCGTTGCTGTGTATATTGGTGCTCACTAGATGAGATTTAAATGAATGGAAAAATTGCAGACACTTCCAGAAACGCCTTAGAAATGTTTAAAATGGAGCCTTGTGTTTTTGACATTTGCATTTCATTTTCGTCCCACTTCATGTGAATTGCTGCGGTGAACTCTGACAGGGGAAAGTTGCTCCGTCTTGAAAATTTAGCTAAAAAAAAATGCGTTGTTGATAAAATCAATTTATTTTGACTCATTGTGTAGAAATAACCCAGCTTTGTTATCTTTACCTCTATCTGTAGTCACAGCTGGGTACTTTGCATTTATGTGATAAGCTAAACCTGATATCACCCTAACTTTATCAAAAGTGCCACTGGGGTGTTTTTTTGTTTTTTTTTTAAGTTCAATTTTCCACTCTGCTCTTCCATTTCATGTCTTCCTTCTGCTTCTGAACTTGCCTTACCCCCACATTAGGAACCTATCAGGTTATGCCACGAACAATGACAGCCAATCAGTGTTCACACTGTGATTGCCATTTGTTTTCCACCCCAAATAACTCAAGCACAAGAAGCCGCATAAAAACAGTACGCAGAAAGCATACGTTTACACAGTAAACATTAGAATAATCGATAAAAATTACATCATGACTGTAATTAATTGATCGCAATCGGATAATCGCACATCCCTCATTTTTATTTTTTTATGATTTGCTTTTTAAAATCAGTTATTGAGTTAATTCAGTTATTTTAAAAGGTTTTGTCAGAGCAGTTTTGTCAGTTTCTATTTAAAAAAATGCTTTGTTAACTTTATATTAGTTTTAGTATAAGTTTTTGTTTTTTTTAAACAATGTATTTGCCCAGTGCAAGATTTAAAAAAAAGAGACACAAGGAAATTGGAAATAAAGTTAAAATAAACTCCAAAATCTCATGTATGATGCTTTGCAAAAACAAAATTAAGGACTTTTTTTTAATCTAGTTTTATAAATGAAAGGTGTACTCAAGGATTTTACATTTGATTAATTTCTTTACTAAAAACATTTTTAAAATTTTAGTTACCTATAATAACCTTGCGTCTCTTGAGATTTTCTCTAATATATTCTTCTTAACTCATTCAATCCCAAAGACGGATTTATTAGTCCTTTCAGAGTCCAGTCGTTCATTTCCAGGTACTCATGGATATATTTTTTTCAAGTGATAGCGTAAAAGAGGGACTGAAAATGGTCGGTCGTGAATGAGTCAAATGCATGACACAAATCAGGGCGTTCTGGGGTCAATGGTAAAGACGCAAGGAACTGCAGAAGCCCATCTTGGCTAAACTGTCACAAGCCCAGCCTGATCAATTATGGATGAACCCAGAGTGAGTCATTGCAGAAATGTTCCCGGATCCTTAAATCTTAACCGCTACATTTCTTCAACCCTGAAAAGATCAATGCTATCAAATTATCCCAATCTACAACTTTACCGGCAATTCCATTCCAACCTTCGCGGAGTAAACAATGACCGGACAAGCAGACGGCACAAAGCTCTTCCACGTCATGTCTGATTACATCAAGGCACTCCTTTTAAATTTGCCACTTTCCTACCGAATTCCAGGCGTCACTCTAGGTTTAACTTGTCTTCATTACATCGGGATGATGGCCCCATGAGGAGTCTGCCTTGGGAGTCTCATGGAAATTGGCCAGTAAATTCCAAGCTTCACCTTTGGGTCCGGTTCTTACCAATTAGGTGGTCAATCTCACGCTCTTATGCTTCCTTTTCGCAACCTTACTTTCTCAGATTTGGCTCTAAATCATGAATGGCCAATTAAAATGATGACAGAGGGGATTTCGAAATACATGTGCTAAATAGCTTTTATTAATACATGTCATACTATACTATACAAATCCACTATCGTAACTCGAACTACAAAACAACCAATGCACAGGTCTCTTTTAGATTAAAAAAAAAAAATAATTATATATATATATATATATATATATACATATATACATATATATATATATTTGGCACCCGTGGATATGTATGTCTAGTCACATTTTTTTTCTGTATATTTGAGTGGCGGAACAATGTTTATAAGCAGTTTGTGAAGATTTGCAAGGGGTTTATAAAAAATAATAATAAAAAAAAAGATAAATAAGGGGACACTGAATGGTCTATTTAAAAAAAAAAAATTTACATAAAGTGCACCGGATTATAAGGTGTATGGAACCAAATCTACATTGGTGGGTGAGGCTGCATTTGCATTCTGTTATATATCCAACTCAATGATCAGGGAAGTGTGCAGATTATGCAGTCAGCATATGATATGATCAATATATAAAACGCACGGTCAGCTTTTAAAAAAATATTAAGCTTATAGGTGCAATGAAGTCATGCGCGCCCTCTAGTGTTCAGTGTTGTTATTACAATGCAAGACTAATGTCAACCACTGCATCCAGCACCTAAGGATACAAATGTTCAGATTTTTTTTCAGTATATTTTGTGAAAAAAAGTGATTAGAGAAAATAAATGTATGGTAATTTTTGGAGGGTTTCATAATTATAAATTCAACTTGTTTTTCCTGATGTAAATCGGCCACTCATTGATTGCGTTCCCCATTCCTGTTCCAAATTATAAAAAGTGTTTGTTTGTTTTTTTCCATCAGCAGTAAGTGGAAACTTTCATTTTTAGAGCCTGAATTTAAATGATTTCTTTGTTAGTTTGTTTGTGTATGTGAGGAAAAAAACAATTAGAAAGTTGTTTCGCCTTCGGACCGCCTTCCTAATTTTCATCCTTCGATAAGCAATCTTTTCCGAAAAGACATTTCCACATAATTCACTTGCCAAGGGCAAACTGTTTTTCTATTTGAGGGCACGGAATGGAACCATTTCTAAGAAAGTCTTTGGGGCATGGACCTTGGTGGAGCTCTACGCTTTGTTCCTCTAAGTGCTCTATTATGAGCCAGAGGCTTCCATCCAAAAACATCCTCAGCACTGGTGACTTCCAGTGGTGGTCCGCGCTGAACAGGCCGCCAATCGTCAACCCCCCTCCATGGTCTTAAGCGTCCCACCCGCAGTTGACTGATGAGCTTCCCATAGTGAATCCGCGTGACACCGAGAAAGTGACCAGAATCCCAACAGCGAGCGAAATCCACTTCAACCGGCAGATGATTTATAAGCGCCGGCTAACAACTGGACCGTTTGCGCTCTACCTCCTTTTAACGACGGCTTCGTCTCTCCCCGTAATGATAGACGCGCTTTGTCTCGGCTGCGGACTACGCTGCTTTGCATTTCAGATGAATGATTCCCAGTTACTCGGTTCTCCCGAGAGGCCACAATCCCGATCCGAAACAATGTTATGTTTGCTCAGTCGGTCGCTTTCACGGTTCGCCAGCTGCTTGATAAATATCGCAATTGTCCTTCTTGTCCTGTTACAGACATCGGAGGGGAAGATATGAAATTAGCTGTTTGCCGCCCTTGGATCCTTTGCTGTCTCTCAGTGGTAAGTGTGAGTGAGTCTAATATTCAGACGATGTTCTAGCATGGAGTCAATTTTCATTAGACATGTGAGACGCTGTGGTCTAGTGGCTTTCTTTGCTCAGCAAAAATTTCATGATTGATATTCACTCCGCATATGTTATCATTACACAGTACATGAACTCATTCGCTGCCAGTGATGGTTATAGACATTCAGTGATACTTCTACTTAGAAAATTCATTTGTTCCGGAAGTAATTTTGGTATGAGAATCTTTCATAAATAGAGCCGCTTTCACAAGTCAATAGTCTAATGCGTTCCAAGCCCCTAAAAATGCTCCTAAACCCTTCAAATTAATATTAGTAAATCATGGAAATGCATCAAAAACGGTAAAACATACATATTAGAATTACTTTAGTGCAAAATAATCCAAATATCCAATGTAGAGAATAATAAAAAACAGCTCTCCTAACCCCTTTGAATGAATCATTAATTGTAGCAGTTGACAACATGAATGCAGTTCACTTGTTTGCCTTGAGATAGTGCTGGTGTGCTGGTGAAGAGTGCATAGACAGACAGCTTTTTAGGATGTTTAATTTGTACCTTTTTATTTTATATTTCCAGAGATCTAGGAATCATTTGCAAGTACACAAGAGCAATAATATTTATTTTTTGGATTATTTTGAGCATGTAAGTGTAGTTTGGGGTCATGCAAAGTGCTTCCTGTGTGATGTCATTGCTAAAGAGCCAACGACGTGCTAACAACGCTAACGTCAGACGTCATTTGTGCCTTTATGTGAATATGTACAATGTTAACCATAGCTAATGTCAATTTTATCTTATGTTATGCGAAGTGTGGATGAAACGAGTAAAGACGAAGTGTTAGACCACAGTAAAGATGTTAAGATGCAAAAAAAAGCGGCATAGTAAATTACAAAAATGCCAACAATCTTGAATTTTCTTTCATTAGTAAAAACAATATTTTGCCGGTCTGTAAGCTGAATTTTTCGTAATGAAAAGTTCATAAGTAGAGGTACTGCAAGATCCAGTTTACCTTGGCTAGCAGTGAATGGGTTAAAAAAAAAAAAGTATATATTCTGGATTTTCACCTTTTGAACTTTTCCAAAATATTCCACTAATCCGTTATACTATGGTGTTTATATCTCACATTGTTCAAGTTGAGCCTTGCCTACTAATAGTTTTTCTCTTATCGAAGCACAAATTCACATTTCAATCTTAAAGGCTTGCATGAAAATGTTTGAAAAAAAAAAAGGAGGCTGTGGGATTATGTAACATGCTGTGCGCGTGTGTCTTTTCCGCAGAATATTTGATTCGCGCTTGAATGGGGTCGCTTCTAAAATAGCAAGGTTTAACTAAAGGGCATTCATCCGGTATTGTTCAGTCAGCTGCATTCCTTTAAATTTGACTGGGTTCATATTTTAAGACAGATTTCTATTTATTCTTATATTATCATTTTCATTGGGGTTCAAAAAAAGGTTAGAGTAGAATCATTTCTTGGGACTTAAAGCAGCAGCATATTTTTTTGTGTCCACTGTAGATGTTTGCTTTTGGTGTATTTCTTTTGACTTACTCAAGCGACTAAGTCCTTGTCCTCAGTAGAGGACACCTTGGCATTTCCAATGATGTCTTATGCACTGTGGCTGGCAAGGGCTAACACACCAAAACCGGTAGAACGCGACCAACATAAGAATGAAGTCAACAGAAAGAACTGCAAAAAAAAAAAAAAAAAAAAAAAAAAAAAAAAAAAAACACATACACACACCAAAAAAAAAAACAACAAAACAAAACATTGAAACAAGGAAAAAGTTCAAACACATTAAATAAAAGATGCAATCAAAAACAGATACAAAATGAAAAATATTGTTTTATAAATTATTTTAAAATATTTTCGGGACAGTGGAGGAGTGGTTAGCATACCCACCTCAGATCAGAGGTGTTCATTTCCAAGTTGCGCCAGCCGTCTTATGTGGAGTTTGCATGTTCTCCCCATGCCCGTGTGGTTTCTCTCTGGGTACTATGACTCCTCCCCCCCTTCCAAAAATATACGTGGCAGGTGTGTTGGGCACTCTAAATTGTCCTTAGGTGTGATTGGGTGCTTGAATGTTTGTTCGTCCCTGTGTGCCCTGTGATTGGCTGGCAACCAGTTTAGAGCGTCCCCCACCGACAGCTCGAAGACAGCACCAGTGACCCTAGTGAGGATAACTGGCTATAGAAAACGGATGGATGGATTTTTAAATATTCTAAGTTTAATAACTATTTTTACTTCTTTAGCACTCCTGTCTTGTGACTTACTGGTCATCTTAGTGTTTTTTTTTTTTTGCATTTGTTTTAAGTTTACGTCTATGTCGTTCTTCTTGTAATGTCTTTGCATTGTTTGTTTGCAGCTGCTTTCATTTGTGTTTCTCTCATTTTACTATTCCGATTTTGTGATCTTCTTCCGCGTTTGTTTTTGCAGTTCTTTTTAAATGTGTTTGCATAGTTTATACCCCCCACACCCACACAAACACACACACACACACATTCCTGTGGTGCTATCATCTTTGCTGTGTTGCTAACACAAAATGGACACAACAGTGGACTCAATGGAATAAGCTGGGTCTCAGGACAACATAATGGGGAATTAAATCATTTGAAAATTAATTAAAAAAAAATGTCTTTCATGTCTTTGTTTTAATGGCAAAAAGAGTCCTGCTCCCTCTCAGCCGCTGCTTCAGTTGATCTTTGTGGTGGCCTGGTGGTCGTATGTATGACGTCATTTACTTCAATGTTTGGAGTGACATCATATGTACGGCTGCTAAACTGCTACACGGGACGTCAAGAATCATCGTGCAGGCGCCACGTGTTGTCGCCCATTGAAAATCCACCCCCATAGATAATGTGATGAGCAATATGGAGACGTCAAATTTTCTGCAAGAACTGCTTGAGATTAGTTCTTTAAGAAGCTTTTTTTTTTTTTTTTTACTTCCCAAACAGAACTTTGCAAGATAACTCACAAAAAATGGCTTTTTTTTCTCCTGCAGTGAGTTCCATTATCAAAATCAGTATTTCACCCCGCAAGGTTTTTCATCTATTGCTATTTCCAAATGCAAACAATACGGGCCAAGATAAGAAGCCTTTGAAGGAAAAGTGGTCTCTTTGGCAAGCATATTTGGATGAGTATCATAAATGGTGAATGATGAGTTTCAGAGCCAAGAGAATCCTTCAATCAGCTTTGAAACATGCCATTAGAATTTTCAGATTACACAAGAACAGACCGTCTGATTATCATAGAGATGTGAAATTGACACATTTAGATTACATCATTACTGCTATCATTTACATATCAATATGGAGCCCACGAGGACATGTTTTCTTTCTGCTTGTCCTCACTTTTTTTATCGTTTCTGCAGTGCGTGGTGTCGGGCGGCACCGAGCCCGTTCCGGAAACATTACTCAAGCCCAGAATGAGCAAAGAGAGATGGGAAGAGACCGGACAAAGTCAATCCAAATGTCTCAATATGTCCAGCAAAGTCAGTCAGCAAAACAGAGATGGTGAGACACACAATTCGAACTAATCAAAATATGTCTTAATATACACAACATTTTGCAAAGAAGTCACTAAAACACAATTTAGTAACGCGTTGCTTCATGTTCCAATTAATTTGCTCTTAATCTGAAAAGAAATAACGTGATGTTCCCTGTCATGGTGTTAAATTTGCTGCAGGAATCCTGTTAAAATGTCACACATCCTCTGACTTGATTTCATGTGCGCCCAAGGAGACTTTTGTCATTTCAGAATTTGCTTCGAACGTTGGTGTCAAAATGGAGGACCAGATATGGCCGTATTGAATTTTCAATAAATTCTCTTCCAAATTATTCTTGTATAAATTTGATAACTAATGTAAACCAAACAATGAACTTAAAACAAGATAAGCAGAGCAAGTGTTTTTTTTTTTTTTTTGCATATATTAAACACACCCTATGATTTTACATGACAAACAGCCACCCTTTGAATAGGCAAAGATACAAAATAGCATACAAAGAAAACAACTTTGACATCCATGCATTACAGGTGCACCAAGAGGCTTTTTTCTTCACTCTATGCTGACATAAATGGAGACGAATGCTTTTGGTCAATGGCATCCGCCAAAGTCAAACATTAAAAATGTTGTTTCTCTCTTTAGTTGGTACCTTCTGTGGAAAAATGTGGGATGGCTTTTTGTGCTGGGAAGAAACGCCAGCAGGTACATCTATCACACAGAGATGTCCCAGTCACAATCCCGCCGGTAAGATTTTTCACATTTGTTCAAAATGATTAAGTGTCATTTTCCAGAGTCGCACATATTTTTATGTGTTTCTAATAATAGTGTTGATACCAAGTGGGGTACCGACTGCAGTGGTAAAGGGTTGGACACTGCAGTCGCTAGTTTGGGTGATGAATCATCACATCAGGACTTGGATGAGAAGAATAGAAGATGCTTTTTATCATATACATATAGTAGCCGTCATTTCTTCATGGGGCTTTTTAGCCTTTGGGGGGCTTAGGTGTAACTGAAGTGAAAGAATTTATTTTCATCTACCATATCATACCATATCTTGTTCCCAATCTCTCTTTTGAACAGTTTCACAAGCCTCTGATTTTGAAACTAGCATATATTCCGGACTATAAGGCGCACTGGTGTATAAGCCGCAACAGCAAAATATGAGCAAAGAAATGCTTTTTGTCACAGATAAGCAGCACTGGACCATAAGCTACAGTTTTTTTTAGTTATTTAATTTTGTTTTAATTGTCTGCCAATAGCAACCTCTTCTCTTTAACAGACTGAGCATGCCTGCATGTTTAGTCCCAACATATTTATAGAAAATGGATGGATATCTGTCAGTTAAATAGCAGTTAAAAATCAATACTTCAATAGCATCTTTTTTTGTCTCCCTTTGTTTGATAGTTTTTTAGTGAACATAATTCATTCTACATAAGTCATATACAATCATAAATATAATCACATATACTGTGTACTGTTTGTACAATTTACACATAATAAATGTATCCAAAATTTTATACATTCTCTCATTATATATATATATATATATATATATATATATATATATATATATATATATATATATATATATATTTTTTTTTTTTTTTTTTAAATAATATATTGTTTTAACTCTTTTTGAGCACAGCGATTGATTCAATCTTTTTTTTCTTTCTATTTAATAGTTGTTCCATAAATTGACTGCTTGAACACATACACACATTTGCTTGCTGGTGGCCAGCAAAAAAAAAAAAAAAAAAAAGCAGCTAAACCACATTGGACTATAAACCACAGGGCTCGTGGCTTATAATCTGAAAATACGGTGCATAAGTGTGTGACAAACTTTAAAATACAGTATATTTAACTTCACAGTCATTCCAGCCGTCTGACAGAAACAATGACAATGTGGCCCACAATAAATATGAGTTAATTAATTCCCCTGCCATAGAAAATGTAACTTTAGACAATCTCTTAATTTTGATCAACCCAGTAACCAATAACACCCGTTTATGTTTGTATCACTTTTCAGAAAACGTGACGAAATATTGCGACCAATGGGGCGAATGGGTCCAAACAGAAACCACTTGCCGAGGATCCTCAAAGGACATAACCGAGGTGTTTGCACACGAGTTGTCA
Organism: Hippichthys cyanospilos; assembly: GCF_059441005.1. Taxonomy (NCBI): domain Eukaryota; kingdom Metazoa; phylum Chordata; class Actinopteri; order Syngnathiformes; family Syngnathidae; genus Hippichthys; species Hippichthys cyanospilos. The sequence continues at coordinate 8,113,693 of NC_142389.1, read as the reverse complement.
CATTTTAGCGCGGGGAAGAAAGCGGCCATTGTTATAGCATTTTTCTTTGCTAAGGCTTATTGTCCTTCTTCCTGCAGGACATTTACAATATCTTCAAGGACATTAAAGACGAACCGACCATAGAACATACAGGAGGTATAGAGAAGAAAATAAGCGAGAACCGCGAAAATTGCCTCTTGAAGATCAAAGATTCAGCTCATAATAAAAGCGGTATTGTATTTGAAGTCACCTCGAATAAATATATACAAGCAACAATAGAATTCTGACGAGTTTCCAATGTGACAGGCTTGTTTTGCAGTCGTATTTGGGATGGTTGGCTTTGTTGGGACGACACCCCGGCGAAAACCTACGCCACGCAGAACTGTCCCAATTATTTTCTCGACTTTGAGCCCTCAGGTGAACGTTTACATCTCTTCCAAACCAATACAAAAATATACATCATATCTAAAGATAGAAAATGATTTAATCTTTAGGAAAAGCCAGTAAATACTGCGGGGAGGACGGGGAGTGGTTTCGCCATCCAGAGGGCGGCGTATTTTGGACCAACTACACGCTCTGCGCCAGCAACCATGAGAAGACGTCACGGGTGATGTTTTGCTCATTTTATACTGTACATTCATTCAAAGTCACCTCTGCAAATGCAAAATCCACTGAGGACAGTGACAAAATCCATTAAATGAGCATGAGGGACACTTGCGGTAGTAGGTCAAGGTCCAATCGGATTCAAAGTACGTCACGGGCATAGGAAACTATTGTGGCGCAAATAAATGTACCTTTTACTCCACAAGTAATAAAAGAGCGATTTGAGGAAATACATAGTCTCCGGCCAGCAAAACTAGATGAAGAAATTGATTTCTTACAATCGCTTTTTGTTCATTGTTTGTCTTTGACGTCACGCTTCCTGTTAGAGACTAAAATGTTAAGTGTAAGTGCACTTGCTTTTATCTGCACTTTTCCAGGGGACTATTGATTCAGCGAGCCTTCTAAACAAACAAAAATAACTCGAGGAAATCATTATTTCTTTCTGAAAGGTGTATGCCTCTTTTTTTTTTTTGTTTATCCGACAGCAGCAAAAACTGCTTGAGAGTGAATACAAATGCCTTCTGAAAATGAGCCAAGATCCCGCTTTGAAGGAATCAGGTAACAAGATGCTGAAACGCCATTTTGTTTTAACATATGTCACACAACCTGCGTGCGTTTTGTTGTTGCAGGGCCGTATTGCAGTCGGAACTGGGATGGCTGGCTGTGCTGGGACGATACCGCAGCAGGAACCTACGCTGCCCAAAAGTGTCCAGATTACTTCTCATATGGAGAAACCTCAGGTGGCAAATGTTTTTCTTTTGCACTGGCATTTTTAAATATACAATTAATAACCCTTGATTGCCCTCATAATTTGCTATTAATAGTTCCCCTAAATTATTAAACAGATCAGCGTTTTTCTTTTCTTTTTTTTAATATGTCAGTCAACTACCTCCCAATCAATGCAAAGTATATTTGGATTAAAAAAAACATATTATAAAACAATAGTGCTGAGAACTTGAGTTAAATTTCATTTAGCAACTCAGAAGTCAGATTGTGTAATATCATCTCGTATCTTTCTTGCTAATCTGCCAAAAAACTGCGTCATTAATAACAGTGGGCAGCGATATAAAACTTTAAGTGATACACTGTTTTGCAAATGTCAGACTAACACAGTATGACATAAGTTGCTTAGTGCTCCATTTAATTTGCTCTTAATTTGAGAAGAAAAATTGACCGTTCCTGCCACAACATTAAACTGTATATTTGGTACTCGGAAGGAAAAATATGTATGTTTTATCAAATATATGCGGTTTGTCAATAACAATAGGCATTCATACGAGGAGTGGAACGTTTTCTCAAATAAATAAATATCCTCTTATCAATGAACACATCAGAAAGAGTCAAGTCAGTCCCTGCGCCCTGTGCTAGCAAGTATGGGTACGTGCATGTTGTCTGAACAAATAATTTCCTCGAGCTATTATCCTTTAAGTTGACTTTAATACAACCAGCAAAACCAAACCGACAACATTTGGATGCAGTTTTAAATGATAATCAATATATGTTTTTTTTTTTCCTCCTGATCACTGCAGGTACTCTTTAAAACGCATTAGATTTGTTGACACCTACGGAACCCTTTTTAAGATTTTACATCCTATCTGAAGTGCCTTTATGTACCCCGGGGGTTCTCGTACCTCCATTTGAGACTCACCGCGATAGATGATTTTCTGCTAGGATGAAGAGAAAGTTTCTCAGAGATCAAAGTACTGACGAGACGACGGGAAGCAAACCAAAGTGGAGGAGATGAATACGTTTAGGTCCTTTTTAGGATGGACCAGGGAGAATCAAATTCAAAATGAACTCATTAGAGGTATAACCAAGGTTAGATATGGTGAAAATTAAGCTAGAGGGGCCAGAGTTTGATGACTTGAAAACATGCAGAGGGTGAGATAGTGTGTATATTGATAGAACGATGAGAAGTAAAACACACCGTTAATCCTTTGATTGTTTGAACTGCGGGCTCACAAGAGCTGCCGAGACTGAAAGTTAAATCTGTGACAACTTTAGTTCAACTTTTGCCAGAGAATGTTTCTTGAATTCTGAATATGACCCAAGGGCAAATTAGGGTTTCAGTATGCGCTGCGACATGATTAATGCATTGCCGCGCTCTCTTTAGAGAAGGCGACCAAGTACTGCGGAGAGGACGGCCGATGGTATCGACACCCAGAATCCAACATCACGTGGACCAACTTTACACTCTGCGCTGTTGACATTCAGGAAAAGCTGGAGGTGATATACGTAGAAAATACGTGTGCTTACCACATTTTTTTTTTTTTTTTTTTAACTGAGGTTCCCAGAACATTAAATCAACTGGGGTCTTCTGGTTAAAAGGCACTCATCAGTTCATGCAAGAGCCCAGATAGGAAAACTCAACTATTTTTGAACTGTCTTGGTTCTCTTAGATGTTTTCCAAACCTCTATTTAGTCGATTAACACGAATAGAACCTTATTAGCCGCTAAGACAACCAGAGCGGTCCAGTTTTGATTGAGTGAATGCCCTGATGACCGTTTTAAACATTTTATTCTTTTTTATTCTATTTTTATCTTGTTTCTTACATTTCAGTTAGTTTTGATAACTCATTTTATTCCAAAGAAACTTTGGATGAGTTCATAACATTAGCATAAGCTTTAATACTAACAGAGATCAGCGGTTCTTAACCTTTGACAGAGAGTCTGTCAGTTCATCAGAAATCTCCAAAAAAGACCAACAAAGAGGAGATTGAAACGATGTCTTCAGAGTGGTCACTCACCTGCATGCATCTGCATTCAGTTGGTCCGTCACCGAGGATCAGCCATTTTGCCTTCGAACACCAGAGCAGCGAAAATTTGTCAAATGCCCACTCCATGGTGATGCAAAGGTTGCTGAAAAAAAAGGATATATAGTGTAGGTTTGTCTTGAAAAAAAATGGTTGCTACTAAATGAACTAACTACTAAAGTAATTAGAAATACATCAGCAATCACAACAGCTGGAGTTAATTTTAATGACAAACATTTAAAAAATGTTGTCAACCAAATTTTTCTTTGTTAAAGCATTTTGTACATTTCAGTTACCGATAACAAGATTGCTGAAAACGAAGAATAAAACGATCTAGATCAGAGGTCACCAACTCCAGAACCAGCATGTTTTTTGTGCACCTTTTTCCGATGCACCTGATTCGAATGAACAGGATAATTGTCGAGCTTCTGCAGAGCTTCTTGATGAGCTGATTATTTGAATCAGGTGCGTCGGGAGAGGATTGCAATGAAAACATGCTGGATAGGGTTAGCGGTTAATGGGGAACAAAAACAATGTCTGATGTCATCATTACTGATTGAACAAGCATATCATTTGTATATACATATGTTTGCTACTGCCTGTTCACGCAGGGAGCAAGTGCGCAACTCGCTGGGGACACGGAGCACGACTTTACCAACAAAATCACAGTGGTGGAACTAGACGAGCAAGATCTCGGAAGGGATAAAATCCTCGACAGCCAGTACAAATGCTTTGAGAAAATGAAGCGGGATCCTCCGTATAACAAATCGAGTAATGGCCTCGTTCTTCTCCATTTTGGTAGGCTATGAATAATCCCAAGTCAAGTTTGTTTTTCTCCGGTGTGGCAGGAGTGTACTGCAATCGCAATTGGGACGGCTGGTTGTGCTGGGGCGATACGCCGGCCGGAACTTACACCTCCCAAAACTGCCCCAATTATTTTGTTGACTTTGACCCTACGGGTAAGCAGTATGCCAGTCTCTGCAAATGCTTTGGCAAGGTTATATGGGAAATATCTTTTTTAATGTGCAGAAAAGGCAACAAAGTACTGTGGGGATGATGGACAGTGGTTTCGCCACCCTGACACCAACAGAACCTGGTCAAACTATACACTCTGCAATGAAAACACAAATGCAAAGTTGAAGGTAAGCCAAATGTGACTAATTCGGGTATTAATAGTTTAGTAAAAAAAAATGTAAATCCCAGTGGACGATGGCAACGTAAACAAACAGTAGTCAACAGTAGTGACCATTGTGACTGATTGAGTGAGATCTATGAGAAAGTACAGAAAAACACACAAAAAAAAAGCTGCATGACCATAAATCAGGCGTGTCCAAACTTTTTTGTCCAAGGCTCACATAAGAAAAAGTTAAAGGGAGCAATTTGTCAAGCACGGCAAACATTACAGTTTGTTTTTCAAGCTGAACAGCTTTTAATAAGACAAGATTTCAGGATTTAGATCAAAGAGATCAAAATTTAAAACCAAAACAGGAGGAAAATAAGGTGACAATTTTTTGAGCTTGGGAATCATTCATGTGACATGTTCAACGTTTTGGCATTAAGATAGAGCAGAAACTTGAAATAAACGTCTTTGCTTGAAAGAAAAATTGTTCTTCACCACGGCTGCATATTTAGAAAAGCTCTACCTTAAAAAAAATAGTAGTAATTTTCATTTCTCCTATATATTTTGGACCGCAAATTGCCCCCGGGCGTTAGATTCGATACCCTGCCAAAAGCAATACAACCGATTAAGCAAACCAAGATTTTAGATTTCTAAAAATTATCATCAAACAACTACAATTCATGGTAATCAGCGTAATCTATAGTAACACACATATAGAGCACATATCAAAATATTTCCGCAGTACTTAGTAGTATGGTTAATTTAGGACAAATTATACATTGCAACCCACTTTGTTGACAGTGGGCCAAGCACCACCTTGTTATGTATGGAAAAGTTGCTAAATGCCACCAATATACCAGAAAAATGGCATATTCTATCAGTTCTATTTTTAATTTTTAATGCTAATTAGCATTCTTTCTGGCTCCGCGATTTACCACATTAGCAAAGCTAGCTTAAGCACTAGCTACTTCTTAGTGTGCTATTCATTTATGCTACTAAGAGCTAGCTAGCATTAATGTTAGCTAGCCCTCAAGAGCACAAAGACTACTGTATATAATTCACAAAACATTTTTACTGTACTGTTTTACTTAGGGCGTATGTAAAAGAATTGAATTAGCACTTCTGCCAGAATCAGAACTTTGTGCTGTCTGAGCACATTTTACCAACATTGTATAACGCAGCAAAAATGATGCCTGTCAGACTTCAGTGTTTCAAAATTCAAGCTGCTGACTGTTCAAAAGTAAATATACACGTGTGTGATGTATGTTTGCCTTTGAAATAATAAGTGAATATTCGCGTTACAATTTACACAATTGATTTATTTGGAAATGATGAGTATGAATCGAGCCATTTATGTTTACGCTATTTATTTGTGTTTGTTTCCAGTCAGCGTACATCCTGTTTTACATGGCTATTTCCGGTCACGCCTTATCTATCGTCTCCCTGCTCATCTCTTTGGCCATCTTCTTCTACTTCAGGTATTGTGACATTCCTGACCTCCATCTGACATCACATCTGTTTTATGAATGTACTGACAGCTTTGGCATTAGAGCTACAGTTTGCATAATGCTGAGATGATGATGGGAGCTTTGACCTCAAATGGTCGCTTGTCATTTTCCTTGCAAGGACGTGACTTTTTTTTTGTGACCAGTATCTTTCACACGCACGTGTAGATTGCGATGTCGTCGAAGAGTTTAATGGTTGTTCCACTTTAGATGATCAAGATCAACCCTGCTGCTTTACTGGCTTGACTTAATTTTATTTAGCGTCTTCATTTAATGGCAACTGGGGTTCCATTTTTGTTCAGTAATACATTACTAATAGCTCTCCCTTGGCCCTGCTATTATTGAACTATGCGCTTATAAAGATTGTTTGTTGCGTTTTTAAAAGCAGTGGTTATGGAGTCTGGCTGCTGCACGACACCCTCGGTGTGCTGCAAAACTTTCGACACCATCATTCATAGCTCAGCAGATGCAGGATCACTAATCATCAGACCTGCTTAGGGAAAATTAATCAAGCTGACAAGTTGGATCCAGGCTTGTTTCTGCTTTCGTCTTACTTCAGCTTTCTTCAGAGCACAATCCTTTCAAGTCTTGGGGCTTGATGTTATGTTAGAGGATCCAGATGTGAGGCTTACATGGGAATGTGGGGCTGAAGCTGTGTTCCATTCGCTAGAAAGCATGTCCATTGTCAATGTCTGGTGCCTCAGCCGGTCTGGTATGGGGGAACGTGTGCTTCAGTATTTCAGGGGGTGCGTGAGATTTTAACAGGGTTTCTGTGGGTATAAGCAATTCTACTTTCATGGATTTTGTTTTAGGCTGAAGGCAATGCCAATTTTTGGGCGGGAAAAAAACTGCAGCAATCAATTGGTCGATTAATAAAATTTATAATGAATAAACTAGCGTTGATTTGTTTCTTCCCAAACTGTTTGAATAGGCACCAATTATATGTGGATTTTCCCTATTCACAAATCACCCTTGTACCTATTTCCTGCAAATAGCAGGGGAGCAACAGTAGATAGATTATTAAAAAAAAAACATGGAAAAGAAAGCTGATCAACAAATGTTATACTCTATATTTAAGGATACAGGGTTATGATATTGATTTACAGTATGTGCATTAAATAATGACAACAGTGTTACCTTTATACAACTACTGTAAATGGTGAGAGTGTATAAAATTAAGTGGCAAATGTTTGGCCATTTGCCTGATTATTTTTGGCCAATTCATTGGAACAATTCATTCTTCTTTTCAGATTAAAAGCAAATGAACTGGAACATAAAGCAACTTATTGCTACATATGTTATAGTAGTATGAACGAGACAGCAATTAAAAAATGTTACATAATCCAGTTTCTGGGACTTGCTGGATAAAAAACGCCAAATGTAGTGACGACAAATGTAAGTCGAATATATCAGGGGCGTACAGAACTGCACTGCTTTAAGTTGTAATATTTCATTCCAAAAAAATGCTTTTCACTGGTCAGGGGGTGCTGAAAATTATTTCATAGGAGAAGAAGCTTTTTCTCAGGTACTGTAGACCAGGGTTCCACAAACACTGGTCCGCGGCCCGGTACCGCTCCGTGGATCATCTGGTACCGGGCCACTTGAGCCGTACCCAAAATAATGTTATGTAACATTAATTGTATCAGTTTTAACAGTGCATTAATTTGCGCTTTGCTTGGCTTGATCTTTGTTTTTTGGCGCCGCCTCTGGCCGCTGTTGGTATTACACTTTGTAGTGAGGAAGGACGGTGTGGCTTGAGTTGAGAGCAGTCTCTGTCACACACCTCTCAGTTCAGATAAGATTCTATCACTGTAAATATTTGCTGCAAGTGCATAACACTGTACTTAGATGTCATCATGCTGACATATCAATCTTCATCATTTCATAACGCAGGAGTCTGAGCTGCCAAAGGATCACGCTGCACAAGAACCTGTTCTGCTCCTACGTGCTCAATTCGGCCCTGACCATCCTCTACCTGGTCATTGTGGTCAACAACCCAAAACTCATCGAAAGAAACCCTGTGAGTTTCACCATGTATTGAATATTGTCACGCAGCACGAAGAACGAAATGTTTGCACTGGCACATTTCCACAGCGCTGTTCAATAAAGGAATGCCGCTGTCGATAAGGAAGATTAGTTCCACCGTGGGAAATTAGGTGCAACGTATTTATTATTCATGCTCGAAAGAAAAATTAAGCTATAAATCCAGCCATGCATTTTGTGTACTGCTAGTCGTTATTACCATCGCGGATAACTGGAGCTTTTTTTTTTTTTTTAGGCAAAAGGTGAAGCCACTGCAAGGGCAGCAACTGATTATTTTGATAATCAGATATTCTGTTGATTTTGATTTTCTTAAACAGATGAATACATTTGTCAAATTTGAGGTATATAAAATCATTTTAAGCCTTGTAAATGACATATTAGTTATTTCACATTCAAAATAATGTTATTCAAACCCAGAAATGTGGACAAAATTGGTCTGTTTTGAGTTATGCGGTTACAAGTCAATCCCCCTAATATGGGGTTTGACAATGAGCAAAAAAACTTGACTTGTACTCTGAGAAATACAGTAGTTGAAGAATAGTGTCTCTACATGTAGAATTCTGGGTTACTATTTCTCTCTGCAAAGTGTGACGCTTGTATTTTTTTTCTGTTTTTTGGAAAATCCCTGGATAATTTATGAGTTATACAATTCTCCAAAGTCGTCCTGATGATAAATCTGTCTAGCAGGAATGCCTTACTCCCAGGACAACACATAAATAAACCTTTTAGGAACTAATCCTCTTTGGAATAAGTCAAAGATGTTATTCAGTTCTCAAAATCGTCTTGACCAATCTACCAAGAAAATCTATATGCATTTTCAAACTAATTAGTGAAATTAGTGTGCCTGTTTTTCCATCACTCGGCTACGTTTTGCCGCGAGAGCTTCACAATTTCCGAGCAGAAAGAAAGAGGACACGAGGAGAATAGACGAACAAGATCCGCCGCGGCTTGATTTGCAAAGCAGAACATGGTCTGTGACGCCAGACATATCTTGAAATTCAAAAAAGCTTCACAAGGGAAAATCTACATTCTTTTTCGAGTCCACTAAAGTGGGATTAAGTGAGAAGGACATTTGTGTCAAAGGTTGGAGCAGGGTGAGTGATTCTTGTCTGTTCGGGACAAATAATAGAAGAAAAAGAAATGTTGAGAAGCAATTAGTTGTTTTGTCAAAAACAGGAGAACCCATTTTTACTCAAAAAAAAAAAGCTAGCCATCCATTTGGAGCTTTCCCTGCTGACTGAAGTAGATTTTGACTTGAAGTAAATATGTAAGAGCTTTGTGACAGATTTCAATTCAATCGATAGGATCAAAGTATAAATTGGACGAATTCACAGGAATAAGCCGAGTGTAATTAGAGCATCGGCAGAGCACAAGCAGATAAGGCTGACGAGATAATATGCCGCTCGATCGCAATGTGAATTATAATGCTAATAAAGTCATCCACTTGAAATGCAGTGGATAGGAAAAGTCTACACACCCAGCTTCAAATTGTCATGCAAAACCATTAGACCATTTTTTTTTTACCTACTTTTGTCACCTGTAACATGAGCAACCCAGCTAAAAAAAAAAAAAGAAAGAAAAATGTTTTTTTTTGTCTCTAAATAGACTACAATCAGATTGGCTAGATCCAATCAGCAGACATTTTATTCATTTTTTTTACTTTGAATGGTTAACGCCCACTTTCTGCATGTTTAATGTTCTTCGTTATTGTTGTTGTTTCTGGGGTAAAATACACAAATAAATCAGTGATCGGTTGTAAAGTCAAATTTTAAAGATCAATCAGTGACATTGTCAATAGGTTTCACATCATATCTTTATGCCAAAATGTTTGACTTTTTTGAGGATTCTGTGTATTGAATTCTTATCATTGTTTATGAAAGAAAACAACAGGAAAAAAAATCGGCGATTGACTGGCTGAAATGTCAAAATTCACGGATTGATCAATGACGTCGTTGATTGGATTTGCATCATGCCACATAATTACGAACTTTCTTTTTAAAAGGGGTTAGTTCTCTTCCATTTTCTGGATATTGCATGTTTAGCATTGTTTTGGAAAAAAAAAGAAAAAAATTCCATGCCAAAATTTACCAATGGTTATGTTTTTTTTTTTTTCCAGGTAGGCTGCAAGGTGTTGCACTTCTTGCACATGTACATGCTGGGGTGCAACTATTTCTGGATGCTCTGCGAAGGAATCTATCTGCACACGCTCATCGTGGTGGCTGTTTTTGCAGAGGAGCAGCATTTGCACTGGTACTACCTCCTCGGCTGGGGTGAGTCCCCCTCCCTGCCTTTCGAGGCGACCTTTTCTTTTTTCAAATGCTGTCTGTGCAAACAATATGGTGGTAAGTGGAACCTCTATAAAACCTGGGTCAAAATAACCCAACATGGGTCGAAAAAGGGACCAACCCATCTTTTGGGAGTATTTTTTACACCCATAGTTGGATTAAACCAATGATCATTAAACAAGCCATTTTGGGATTGTTTTCAACAAAACAACCTAATTTGGGGGGGGGGGGGGGTGATTTATTTGTGCGTGTAGCCAACGTTTTGGTTCAAATAATGAAGGCAGAAATTGGGTTGTTTTTTTGACAGCAGTCCAAAAACTGTCTTGACAGTGAACTTGAATTTTTGGCTCTTTAGGTCATAAATGAAAATGTAAATTTGGAATGTATCTTTTTGTACAGCTTTTATATTTTTTTTAATGGTGAAAATATACCAAAAATGTATACACTAAACATTTGGGTTAGAATAAAAACGCGACTGACGTTTGGGTCAGTTTTAAAACAATAATGAGTCAAAGGGGGACCAATTGATATTTGGATCAATATCTCAACTTTTTTCAGTTTTTAGAGTGAATGTTCAAAAGTAATCATATTTGTGAAATTTTTACAATGGGGTATGAGCAGTTAATCCCTTTTAAAATGTATTAAAGCGTGTCAAATTGACTCAAGTAGCATTTGGTCCCTCGGTTATTTTTGACTAATGATCTAATTTTTGACTGATCTAATATAGGAGTGTTTTGTGGTTTCAATGGTTCTTAAAATGGTCTTCGTGGACCTGGCTGCAGGCGTCCATGAAAAAATTTAGGTGTTTTGGAACAGATTGAGTTCATCTTTTAACAGTTACAGATTTGTGCCTTGTTTGGCTTAGTCTTTGCTTTTTGGCGCCGCCTCTGGCCGCTGTTGATAGTGCATTTTGTGGCGGCGAAGGACAGTGTGGAATCATTTGGGAGCAGTTAGTTTTTTTAATTAAAGAGAATACATAAACACAGAATTCCTCAGCACCGTAGAATGGATGTGTGAAAAGTACTTACTGCTCACTGTTGCCTTGATGATAAATGGAAGCGATTCCCTTGAGCCCTAATGCGCCTGGCATCTTTTCATTCTTCAAGGTTTTCCACTGGTGCCTGCATCCATCCATGCTGTAGCAAGAACAACATATTTTGATGACAAGTCAGTACGATGCCAAACCTGCCAGCATATGAGATACATGTTTTTATTTTTTTTTATTTTTGAGTGTGTATTCATGTACGCTTTGGACTTGTGTGTTTTTCAACTCTTTTGGAAGCTGCTGGATGAGTGTGGAAACACATCTGCTTTATGCAGTCCACGGTCCTATAGTGGCGGCTCTCCTTGTAAGTCTGTTCTATTTATAGCCCGGCGTCGCAGTAGATTGTCAAAGAAACGCACGCCGGCTTATGGCGACGCTCATTTGCATTTTCCGAGACTCCGTAAATCCTCTGCGAACGATCCTTTCTTTTCCGCAGGTGAATCTCTTCTTCTTGCTCAACATCATCAGGGTGCTGGTCACCAAGCTGAGGGACACGCATCGCGCCGAGTCCAACATGTACATGAAGGCCGTGAGAGCCACGCTGATCCTGGTGCCCCTTCTGGGAATACAATTTGTCATTTTTCCCTGGAGGCCGGAGAACAAGCTGGCGGGGGAGGTCTACGAGTGCATCATGCACATACTCATGCACTATCAGGTGCGGAGACCTCACGCCGCGCCCAGGCCGCGCCCCCGTGAAGTTGCCGCCTCGAAATGATGATTAATTGGTAAAACGGGTCGCTAAGTTGGCTGAGTTCAGTAAGCGGCTACAAACTCAATGTCATGGAGCAAATAGGGAGAAAGTCATTTAAGTCGTCACGCACTTTACGTTCGCTTTAACAGGGTAGATAGATTTTGCTTACTGTGTTAATTTTGGAAATTGCTGAATAAGTCTTTTCGGGGTGCTTGACGTTTTAATTTGAATGTGTTTAGCATTAATAGACATTCGGCGGAAAAAAAGCACAAAACTCATTCAATTCCAAAGACGTACGTTTACATTTAAGTCCAGGCATTCAATCTCACATACTTATTGATATATTATATTATTATATTATATATTATATCAGTGGTCATGTCAGGAGATAATCACGTGTCTTGTAGGAGTACTTCAGACAGGTGTTTCCTAATGTGTGCATATATATATATATATATATATATATATATATATATATACAGTGGTACCTCGGTACTCGACCATAATCCGTTCCGAGGTGGTGGTTGAGCACCGATTTGTTCGAACACCGAAACAATTTTTCCCATAAGAAATAATGGAAACTATTTTAATCCGTTTTTACCATTAAGAAAAATACCTAAAATATTATAAGAACATGTATCTAAACAACAATGAGGACGTAAATGTGCACAAGCGGTACATGATAAAGATATATAAAGCATTATTAAGCATTTTGTATAATTTACTTACGTTTTGGAGAGTGGCTGATGGCATACGGGAATGGATGCGGCGAGGACGGGAGGGAGGGTTAATCCTTGGAAGGGGAATCCCCTTTCATTGCCTTTGCTTACTAATTGCTGTCACTCCCATTGCAACATCAGCTTTCTTTAACACTTCCTTATGCTTCAAGATAGTGGAAATGGTTGACTTTGCCATTTCGTACTTCGATGCGAGGTCGGACACCCGTAGACCACTTTCATATTCTGCTATTATTTCTTTCTTCCGTTCGATAGTGGTCCTCACTGTTTTTCTCTTTGCCTTCCCCTTATCACTATCTCTCTTAGGACCCATCACTAAGGGCTAGCGCAACAGAAAAAAGTTGAAAATTGGGAAGAAATACGTACTCAAACAAACTGCGTAAGCCTTACTCCGTTGGCGGTCTGAGTTGAACTGGCGCTTGAACTGGCCGAAAAGAGCCGAGGAGCGCGTTCGGGTCGGCCGAAAAGAGCCGAGGAGCGCGTTCGGCTCGGCTCGGCTCGGCTCGGCTCGGCTAGGCTAGGCTCGGCTAGGCTCGGCTAGTCGAGCACCGAAAATCTGATCGACGTCCGATGCATTACCTACTTGATTTTTTTGGTCGAGCACCGATTTGGTCGAGTAAAGAGGCGTTCAAAGACCGAGGTACCACTGTATATATATATATAATTTTTTTTTCAATGTTTCAATTACAATATTAAGTGTTTTGCTGAAGGAAAAAAAATGGATGGTACTATATGAGTTAAACAATAAAAAAATAGACAGTGACAAGTAAACGGTTAATTGTTTACGTTAGGTAGTGAATTACTAAAGTAATCATTTACATTAGGTAATAAGTAACAAAGTACTTGATTACTTTTGTAGTTAAGTGGGAAAATAATTGATAGATTTGGTGTTTTTGTAACAAGTAATCTAACTTGAAAAGTCATTAATTACTTTGGCAAATTAATTTCTAAAGTAACTGCTAACTTTAGTACCTAAAGTATTCTAATCTATTTGTAAAGTAAATGATTACTTGAGGTACTATAGTTAGGTACTTTAGCACTACTTTAATAATTTAAGTTAGTATTTTAACCCTTGATTGCATAAGGTACAAAAGTAATCAATTACTCTAGAATTTCAATTTACTTTTGATAGGTCTAGGGATTAAAAATAATCCATTAATTTTGTTACAAATGTACTCATTGATGAGTACTCATTGATGAGCACTTAAGTACATAAAGTGATGGATTAGGCAATTAAAAACTAATGTAGTAAATTACTTTAGGTACTTAAGTATTCAAGCAATTTAAGCAATTGATTTAGACCTTATTTCATTTACTACCAGCTATTTTTAGACCTTCGTTTATCCAAACTCTTGTAATAAATATTCTAAAATAAAAATAAGTATCTGGGATTAAATGTCTGACATTTAAAGGACATAAAAAATATACAGTACATATAATATTTAGGATTGAATGAGTCAATCTAGAAATTAACTTAATGCAATTTACCACGGTTATAAGGTGCTGGAGAAAAGTTTAATTGAATTTGAAATTGTTGAGACGCAAATTTAATTAGATAAATCCGGCAATATATTGTGACGATGCTTTTTATTTTTATTTTTTGTAGGGTTTACTGGTGGCAACCATATTCTGCTTCTTCAATGGAGAGGTGAGTGATATTTGTCTTTCATAGAAAATTCCTTTAAATTAATGATATATATATATATATATATATATATATATATATATATATATATATATATATGTTCAATTTTATACAAGCAGTTAAACGGAGATCAGCCAAGATTATTCAGTGGGAGTCCCACCCTCCGTCTTTTTTTAGCTTGACCACGTCGCTACAAAGTGTGGGAAAATTCCAGTTATCTCAAACACATCGAACCTAACCACAAGCGCGGCCATAAACTAGCTCACTCAAGCCACAAACTCTCAGTCGGAAAGTGTGTGGGTGCTTGCTTGACACTTTTAGGGAGTTCAAATCTTTTTATGTGCTTTACCGGTAACTATTGATCGAAAGCATCTTAGATATCATCTACTGCTGTTCAAGCATATTTGAAGCAATAGTAAAAATTACAGTGATACTAATTAATCTTATATTAGGTTAACCAATTTCAAGGGGAAGTTTGGAGTTTTAAAATTGCTAGAAAATGTTGCCTAAATTCGCGACTTACAATTAGCCTTGTTATTACTCACATGGAAAGCACCAAATAGCAAAGCTAGCAATGCTTAGCTAAAATTAGCATTTTAAACAAGTATTTAGCCACGATTGCATATTTGTCTTATTCATAATGGTTAGTTGTGATAACAAGGAATGTTATTAGTTTGAACGTTCTTTAGGGCAGGTGCAATACATTCAAAATAAAAAAAAAGAAGGTGCTATACACAAATGCTAAGGGGAAAAAAGTAGCTAATTCCACATTGCCTCTGAATATTCTGCTTGAGTCTTTGCTATCATGCAAAAATGTTGACAAATGAGGACTATCCCAAATTAATTTTTGTAGCCATGCAATCTGATTGTGAGAGGTCATAATTTTGTTCACAAGTTCAAATAAAAATGCTAGACCTGAGCTTCAAGTTGGTAATGGCATTTCAAACTTCTTAATCTGTGCCAGCGATTTTCAGACACCTCCTTATCCTAATATTTGGGAAAAATACTCTTAGTAATTCATGGGATTAGGATCTGTAAAGACAAATAATGATGTCATTGGGATTCAACGTGTGAATTTATGAACAATCATAGACAATAAAAGGGTCCATGGGATTGAATGTTTTAGCTCTGTAAAGACATAAAATTACGTCTTTGGGATTGAATGGGATTGGATTGAATTTTTTTTAAATGTCACATGAGAATTATGCCAGAATGCGGTGCAGATTTGATATGCTCAGCATATGCAATTAAACAGAGTTGCGCACTTGTCTGTAATGAGGTCAGCTTCTCGTCAACAGGCGTTACAAAAGCAACTTCTCGTATAGCTCGCAAGAGATCCGTCTCGACAAGGTCGAGGCTAATCCAACACACTAACAGTCACCGTGGGATCAAAGTGTTTGTTTGCTTTAACTGACCAATTGTGGTCCCTTAATCAGGACATGGGCTTCTGGGGCTGTGTTCCATTCCCCCCTTTTTATTTATTTATTTATTTTTTATTTCAAGGCCAAACCGCACAACCAGCATTATGTCCACAATGGCGCCTTTGTAGTGCGAGGTCAGGGAGAGCAACAGCATTCAGGCTGTTTTTGTGATGCCAAGCGCAAAGCTCGATGTGAAGGCTCACTAAAACAATTAGTCATTTTTATCATTTGAATATTTCTTTTTTGCAGAAATGACAGTACTGGGGGTTGGTGATTTCTTTCATCTTAAATTAAATTTATATTCATTTTGCTTTTAATTTATATTAATCAATGTATATATTTTTTTTAATTAATAATTTATATGTATATATTTTTTTAATTAATATATAATATATATATATATATATATATATATATATATATATAGAGATTATATATATATATATATATATATATATATATATATATATATATATATATATATATATATATATATATATATACACACACAAAATCTATCAATTATCTCCCATTAGCTCCCATTTATATAATTTATATAAATCAAATTTCTCATTTGCGGCCTTTTGATACGTATTTTGTTGAGTCTGGTTTTGTTTGGATTCTGAAATGACTTTGGTCGATGGTTATTATAGAGAGAACACGTTGACCTCAAGTTTATGTTTGTGCAGGTGCAGGCCACTCTTAAGAGACAGTGGATGCAATATAAGACGGAGTGGGGCCAAAGACGAAAGGACCACTGTTCAATGCGCTCCACGTCATACACGGCCACCTCCATTACAGAGGTCCCTCCCTTTATGTACCACCAAGACGGCAACAGCGAACACTTTAATGGCCGCCACGAATCGGAACTGGTGGCGCTGAAATTGGGAGAGATCCCCTGAATGCCACACGATAGGTACTGAATCTCAGAGACTAGCTGGTTTAACCCTCCGGCCGTAATGCCGACGAGGGGGGCTCAAAGGGCAAACGGAAAGGTGGGGGGGTGTCACTTCTATCACTTTATTGCAGCTGCTTTGTGACAATGCCGAGACTTTTGACGTGTGGAGACGAAGAGACGGAAAAAACTGTGATGACAATGTAATCCGTTGGAAAGGATGTGACTATAATATTAAGGGGATTGTGACTAGTGAGCGACGCAAACATTTTCAATCTCACCAAAGGTTACAGGATGCTAGTCAAAGACTAGATGGGGGCGCGCTGTGTCCAAATGAGCACAGATGTGGTACCCTAACTCGCAAACACAAACAGAGGATGGAAAAAGTCCACCGTCCCCTGTTGAAATGCCAGATTCATCCAATCGCAACTTTTTCAACCGTCCTGACCGATAATATGAGTGATATTTCTCTTATGTTTTGAGAGGACTAAAATTGAACCAATGAGATCATGCGGTTGCATAAGTGTACACACCCTCTACTGCGCTGTGCTCAGAATTAGCCTATCACATTCTACCATGTTAAATGGAAGCTAGTGCACACTTTTCACCATTTAATACGCCAAATTTCAATGTTTTAGTCGGATATTTAATAGGTATCTACAGTGATATCTCTACTTATGAGCGCTTCTTGTTACAAAAAATCATCTGCAGGAAAAACATTGTCTCTAGTTGCGAAAGAAAATTCAGGATACGAAAGGCGACATTGTTGGCGTGTAAAATTGAGACGAGACACCAACGCTTGCTCGAACAAGACTGTAAACACACCTCGCGATGTCTATTTCTTACAGTTTTTGATGCATTTTTACAATGTATTAATATGCCAGCTGAGCTTGTCCACTAACGAAACACAAGTTTAGTCAACTGGCTTGTACTTTTCATCTTTATACGTTTCATCCAACTGTTCATATTGTAGAACTAACAAACATAAAATAAAACATTAGCTACAGCTAACATTGTACATATTCACATAAAAACACATACGTAACATACCGCTTTGGGCTGTCGCGTCTGACGTTAGCATCGTTAGCACATCGTTAGTACTTTAGCTAATGTGCTGAATGATGTCACACAGGAAGCACGTCGCATGACCACAAACTAAACTTACATGCTCAAAATGATCCAAAGACAAATTTCATTGCTCCCGTGGATTTGTAAATGATGCTGAGATCACTGGAAATGTAAAATAACAACGTAAAAATAAAAACAACCTAAAAAGGTCTCTTTCTTCACCAGCACAACAGCACCATCTCAAGGCAAACAAGTGAACTGCATCTATATTGTCAATTGCTACAATTAATATGATTAATTTAAAGGGTTCAGGAGAATTTTTTTTTATTATTTTTTACATTATATATTTTGATTATTAAGCATTAATGTAGTTTTAATATGTATTTGTTACAATTTTTTATATATGTTTACAATTTCTTTGTATTATTTAGAGAATCTAGGAGCATTATATGGGGCTTGGAACGGATTAGGCTATTTACATCTAAAAAGAAGCTCTACTTAGGAAACATTCACGTACGAAATTACTTCCGGGTACAAATTAATTTCGGAAGTAGAGGTTCCACTGTACTAACTCTGCCTTAACTTGAGTTTGAGTGTAATTCATTAAATTAGATTTGCAATTTTACAGCCACATTCTGTGTTATAAGGGAGTGTGCATACTTTTGCAACCATATCTTAATTGTGTATTTTTAGTTGACCCGTTCAAATGATTAAAAAAAAAAAAAACGTTGTACAGAGGTTAAGAACAACAAAAAAAATTGTTTTGTTATGATTTTTCTTGGGATTTTAACAGGGGTGTGTAGACTTTTTCTTCACTGTGTACAGGAACAACAAACCAGCATCACCAGTCTGGTCACATGCCACGAAAAAAAATACATGTCTGAAACTCTGGAATTGTGTACATAGAAATTTGATTTTAAAAATGAATATTTTGTTTTTCTATTAATATTTTATCACCATTTCGCATTCCTCTGAGTGCAGTGCTCCATGATTGGTCTGTGATGCTGTGCACAAATTGCACTGCTGTGTTGGTTTTTTTTTTTGTTTGTTTTTTTTGCTGATGCTCAACATCGCAGGCCTGAGAATCGAGCGTGAGCTTAATGTGCAAAAAAAGGCATACAAAACATAAAATAGTGAAATATACTGTCATCCAGAAAAACAGGAACGGTGAGGCCGGGCGGGGAAAGGGAGGGCACATTTGGCTTTGCTTCAAAAGATAAATATGAAGTAAGAGTTCAACAGTTCAGCTTTTATTTCCAGATATTTACATGTACTGTAAGTACTGTAAATACTGTAAGTACATGTGATTGAATGTGCAGACTGTAAAGACGTGTAATTACGTCTTTGGGATTGAAATTGCAGGCTATTCTCAGGTACATCTTTACCCTAATATTTGAAAAAAAACATACTGTCTCGATTCTGTAAAGACAGGTAATCTTTGAGATTTAAAGAGTTTATCAAAAGGCCAGAATTTGCCCCCAAAATTACAGCGATCCGCCGCAGAAATTGCAGGACACCAAAAACATATCAGCTACAAAATGAATTTAGGAATATTTAAATATGTTTTAGCAACCAATTTGAAGAAAGGTGCAATCAAACTATGGGGGATCGTGCAGCAAGGAAAAGAACCCCCCCAAAAAGTCTCAAATTTCTAAGCCAGGGGTCAGCAATCTTTTACATTAAGAAGAGCCATTTTGACCTTGCTCGGGCACTCCTACAAGACACATTATTGGCTCATGACTGGCGTGACCATCGACAGGAGGAAAGGAGTTGTAATGTACTACAGCCCCAACTCCAATGGTCGCACCGGGAGCCAAGACACGCCTCTTGTAGGAGTGGCCGAGAGCGGTGTTTCCTAAGGAAATCACAAGCTGCGAGGAGGAGCAGAGCAAGACAGCGGCGGCGGACATGAAAGGAAGCGTTGAAAATGTGTTTCCTACCTTTCTTTTGTAATAAATTGGAATTTCAAGGGTAAACTCTTGATTGTTATCATGTTTGGTCAGCTACAAGCTTCACTCTAATTAGACTTCCGGGCGACGCTAATATAATCGTGGCTCTCTGTGAGACTACAGCCAAACGGATGGGAATGAAAAGGGACAGCAGTACAATTATTGTATAAGGTTTAATAATTTAAGATTAAGTAAAATATGTGTACTGCAGTCGTTTGACGTCCGAGGAGTGCCCGTGGCAAATGAATTTATAGTTAACTCGTCCGTGTGACCTTCAAAGCGTCTCTTTGCAATATTGCTTTTTTTTTTTTTTTAAAGGAGGAAAAAATCTGCAATTTATTGAGGACGCTATAGGGGATGCGTAAAGTAGCGAGGGAAATAATATATTCTTATGATAATTATGATAATGGGGCTAGTGGGAGAGTGGAATCGGACGGAATCAGTTGGATGTTAGCAACCAGAGGAGTTGCTTACAGCAGCCAAGGTTGTACCACATTATTTTCCTGAAAAGAAGCAAGCAGACCGAACCAACATCTGAATCCATCCGTGTTTACAATCAGGGGCATTAAGATGAGATTTATTCTGTATTATGAATGCTTCATGCGCTCTAGTTATCTGTGGTTTTCTTATTTTCCCATTTACGTTCTATGTCATACAGCTTTTAGTGGCTTTCGTGTTAACTGCTTTTTACCTTCTTGGTGAGCAGACTGACCTAAAGTTTGAGTCCATCCTTGTTCTCACGTAAGGGCATTCATTCTGCATTAAAAATTCTTCAAATGCTTTTGTTTTTGATATTCAGTCATATCTTACTTTGAAAACTAATGCTTTAAATCTGAAAGGCCGTGCTCTGTTTCCGTTTTCTGTTTATACCTTCTCGAAACTGAACTCTCGCATCACGTTTCATGTCCCGTCGCACCAAACGCGTCCTATAGATGTCGCCCTATCACCTCATCACACAAACGTCATTGACTATCATTCAAATGCGTCACTTGTTAAGCCGTCCATGCAGTTGATTATTCATTTTCCCAAACCACGGAGAGCCGCAACACATGGATGAACGAGCCGCAAGTTGCCGACCCCTGTTCTAGACTATTTGTCTATCCATAGACCTAAACCCTATAGAACATGCATTTTATCTGCAGTGAATACTTAAAAATACTTTAAAATGAACAACCTAGATTTTGTTCCCCTTCTCTCCATTTAAATAACTAAAAAGCTGAATTGTTGCTCATTGTCTCATATTTATTGTCAAACTCAAATAGGACCAATGTCCTTTAAAAAGGGAGACACCACTCTTGGTTCAAGGAGGATTCAAACATTAAAAAAAAAAAAAAAAACGTTTTAAAAGCTTT
The DNA here is from genome assembly GCF_059441005.1 of Hippichthys cyanospilos. Classification (NCBI taxonomy): domain Eukaryota; kingdom Metazoa; phylum Chordata; class Actinopteri; order Syngnathiformes; family Syngnathidae; genus Hippichthys; species Hippichthys cyanospilos. The sequence continues at coordinate 8,092,602 of NC_142389.1, read as the reverse complement.
ATCATACGCCACATTGCAGAAATGCGAGCCCCTTTTTTACAATGTATTTTGTTGCAGGTTAGAAAGAAGATAGTGACAATCAATCTTAGCGAATGACGTTCATTCTGTGATGATAAAGTACAATACATTGACAAAAGTATTGATTTTAGTATGTTTGTCATTTATTTTCAATGAGAATTTGTTGGAGATGAGAGCTTGTCTGTACATTTTGTGTATATGTGGAAGTTGCCACGCTTGTATAGCGTCTATGATTTCTGCACTGTGACACCAGTTTGGTGGATTCCCCGTGGCTCGTTTTGTTCCCGTCTCTCTCGGCTTCGACTGCAAATGTGCTGGTAAAAAAAAAAATGTATTTTCTAAAAGCTTGACTGACTGAAGTTTTTCCATCATCTGTAGGGACATTAGCTGTTTTTTTTTTCCCATGCTGCCTTTCATCATACGCAAAGAAGTGAAAGAAGAGTGTAAATTACAGCAGTTATGATTAAAAGAGATATTTGGCATATTTTCCAAATGCAGTGCAGTGGTGCCTTCAGATAAGAGTTTAAGAAGTACTTTTATCTCAAATCAGATTTGCCAATTGAAATGAATGGAAATAACGTTGATCCATTCCAGGCTTCGAGAAAAATCTGCATAAAAACAAATTAATGTTGTTGTTTTTTGTTTTTTTTTAATAGCAAACTTCACTATAATATTGAAATGAATAAAAACATTGCTGGTGTTCTGGAGAATCCTGGAGACCCCAGATATGGCAATTTTGTACAAATTGAGCACGCGATTTTCAGCGTGTTTGATTGGTTGCTAATTTGCAAAATTACATGTGGACTCACTATTAGTATACTTTTTTTAAAATATGAATTCAGTCAAAATGTGACTTATGAGGATTTGGCTCAACATAATGTTTTAATATCTCATAAACAATGCAAAGAATCTAACTTGTCTATCATGATTAATCAACTGCAAAATTGTCTTGTTCTGTGACTTCGCCACCGGGGGCAGTATAATGAAATCATGTACACAAATTCTTATAGAAAAAAAATCTTAATTTCTACATGGAGAACCAAACACAGAATAAAAAAATCCATTAGAAAAAATACAGAAGATTTGAAGATGTATTAACAAAATAACCTAAAAAAATGCTTCCCTTTATTTTTGTAACAACTTTTGTAACTATACGTCAGTAGCCCAAAATAAATCACACTATGAAAAAATAAAAAATATCCAAACCATGAAAAACCAAAAAGTGGCTTAAGTGAGGGCTGGTTTTGGAAAAATGTGCATCTGGCTTGCTTTTCAAATTCATTTCCAAACAATAATCTAAAATTTAAAAATATTCCAAAGTCAAATGAATTCAGTGGTGATTAAAGTGTTAAGAAAAGTTTGTTAAGTGACTCACAATCCGTCTTATATTTAACTGATTTCCTATAGTTATATTTTCTGTTTACATGTGTTGCTGCACCATTTGTGTTCTCTTCCTTAAAGCTTAAAAAAAATCTGTTCATTAGTCCAACATTTCCATTTTAAAATTTGCCCTCATGCATTAGCATTAAGCTAGCAGACTTTACCGCAAATTCATGCGGATTTTTGAAATACACAATGTGTACTTTTTAAAGGCCTGTTTTGTTTGACATGAAACTTTCAACAGAATTGTTCCAAAGTGCAAAAACTCAAGTGCCTTGCGTCTCAAAGCGCCGTTGGGCTATATATCAATATTTATTCTTTGATGCTAAAAGCCCCTTTCATATCTTCGGCGCATGCATATGATGGCAGGTGAAAACTGACTGCCAGTTCTTCCGAACACCTCAAGTCGCAGTTGTTATCGTACTCAAGGCGCCACATTCATTTCTTTTATGCCAATAATTTCTGCCTTGCTAGAGACGCCGGAGTAAAATATGCAATTTCAGGCTCGGCTGCATCCTAATGACTCCGCCAAAAGAAGAAGACAAACCATCCTCCTTTCAATTCATTCACTGGTCCTATGAGCTTGATGAGGTGATGATGATGATGAAAATGATGAAGTTTGACGCCTGTGGAGATGCATCTTCATTGCTCCGATAAATATTGTCTCCGGCATAGCAAAAAAAAAATCTCGGAACAGATCTTATATAATAATATTTGATTCAAATTGTATGCAAAGTGTTTGGCGCATGACGGCTTAGAAGCAGGACACAACGAGGAGGAAATCTCCATAATCGCATGCACGTACCCCGTCATCATGTTTTGTTTTTGCTGGAGACGGATGGACGAATGGGAACGGAGTTCCGCGGGAAGTCACAGCGTGGACGTTGTTGTGAGGTGGAAACGTCAGGCAAATGTCAGCGCTCAGCTTGCTCTGGCATTTGATGGAGCCTCCTGATGGCTTCTGTGTGGCGCCAACCTGCAGAAAATTGCCAATAAAAGTCATCTTGAGCCGCTGAAGAACAAAAATGGAATTTTACCAAGCAGTCCACCTGAGTCCGTGTAAAGAATTGCTTGTTTTGGGGCCGCTATGTTAAAGATTGGATGTGTAGCTCTAATAGGGAGCAATTTGAGTCAAATGAAAACAAGTTCATGTTTGCAGGAAATCAGCTTCTGGGTGCATAATTTGTGCCAACAAGCTAAATGACCTTTTGCAATAAACTGCGGATCTAATTAGCCACTGGATGGCCGAGAATCGAAATGAGGGCAGAGCACAAATGGGTTTGTTGGCTTTCAAGTTCGTGTGTCATGCACATTATTAAAAAGAAAAAGAGCTCAAAAGTTTGGAATTTCAATTCAAATGCTCTCAAATTCAAGGAGGTGGAGAAATTCAAGATGTTCAGTTCAGTTGGGAAATGAAAGTCGTTCCGGCTCAAAGTATCATCCACATCATTAAGGTAAAAGAGAAAATACAGAAGAATCTGAATTATAAAACATATTGTGTTTTGTTTCGCACTTTGTGCTGTCAAGAAATTAAAAAGAGATCAATTCAGATAATTAATCAATCTATTTTTAATCTCACCTAAAAAAAACATGAGAAAGACAATTGTTTTGTTTACACAGACTTAATGCCTTAATTGTGCAGTGTATCAAAGCAAATTTTGCCACTAAAATGAATATTAAAAGCATTTATACTTATACCCCTAAAAAACTGTCAATTAATAAAAAAAGCTATATATTGAACCTACATAAAAAAGAGAAGATTAGAAAAGACATGTATGTACTGTACCTTGACTAAGGTTATGTGACTAAGCTTGCTTTTTTAAAATAATTGCTCATTTATCCATAATATGGTAATTATATAATTCTTCGAAATAACACCGTTTAGAAAAAATGAGTAAACGGAGTGATATATAAATGCAATTTTTAATTACCGTATTTTCCGCACTATAAGGCGCACCTAAAAGCCTTAATTTTTTTGAAAAAGCTGATGGTGCGTCTTATAATCAGGTGCACCTTATATATGGATCAATATTGAAATTGGGATTGGTAGATGGGGAATGAAGTGATAAAGTTAATTTTACCTGTTTCTTTTGTGTGTTTCAAGTTGAACAAGGTTGCTCATTTTGACATTGAGTTATGATACTATTGAGAGTTTAGTGTTATTATTAGAGTTATTATTGTTATTGAGTATTACTTTATTGTGATTGAAAAAGTTTTAAAATATGTCATTAATTGAGGGTGCACCTTATAGTGCGGAAAATACGGTATTTGATCAATTGTAACACACCACACGTTTTTGTTTTGTTACAAGATAATTCAATTTATTCATGACGTCAGTGACTTATGCATTAATCTACAATTCAGAAAAAGGGGAAAAAAATAAATAAATGAATAGAGGGTGGCTTGAAACCTTTGCCTGTACATCGAAAACCAACTTAACACTTTAAAAGGCCAACTTATTTGGCATAATAACTTGACATTGTGTAAGAATTTTACTTGGAAGTGAATTCAACTCATTAAACCTTTTCTTATACATGGTGTGCTTGTTATGCATTAAAAAAAAAAAAAAAAACGCTTAAGGATGTTAGTTTTTACAAATTTTGATTTTTTTTTGTATTAATCTGATTTACTGTGGACTAGAGAACATATTTCTGAGATTTTTGAAGAAAATAGAAGGAACTAATAGATTGGCGGGTTATTATTTATTTGTATTATTTTATTTCATTGCCCAATGTTCTTTTTTGACCTTTTTTGGCAACCATGAAAGTCCACATTGAGTCGTCTTTATTTTTTTGGTAGGGGATCAGGGTGGGGAGACAAATGTCCAGAGTCATTATGCATAAACGTATGGCGGCTTGCATAATGTGCGAGGCGGGGCTCCCCCGCTGGGCTCGGCGTGGAGGCTTCAAAGAAAGAACCCAAATCAAAATCTTTGCTCGCTCCCGCTAGTCTTCACTCCAGCCGTTATCTGCTCGCGAGAGATAGCCCGACTGAGTGCGAACTTAACAATAGCGGCGGGCTGTAGTGGAATCGTCGTCTCCGTGGCGGCCTGAGACAAGCATATGACGCGCATATCACGCCGTTTCCATGGATGAATCATCAGCTGTTGCTCTGCCGGCTCGCTCATGAACGCTACGCGAATTTCTTTCCCGTTGCCAAAAGGCCAAATCCACAAAGCGCACGACAATCAATATTTTCATCGGCGCATCGAATTGAACTTCATCCCTCGGGTCTGCGGATTGCTTCATGAAATAAGTAACTCCTTCTACAGCATTATATGGCAGCGCTCATAAATAATATTCTTTAATGAGCATTGTGTGTTCCAAGCCTCCATGGAGTTTTATTGCAAGTCGATGTTATCTGTATGATCATTATCCAAAGCTCAATATTATGAAGATATGATGCCCCGAAGCTGATGGTGGATCTGCCATATTCATCTTACTCTGCGATGCGGAGGAATGGCACACTCGAGGCATTCTCATTGTTCCAAAGTGGCTGTGACAGAAATGAAGAAAAAGTTGCGAAAAAGAGGACTTTTATTTTATCCGTCTGAGGAAGGAGAACCGTAGAGGTGACGTGAAGATCTGCAGCGCTACACGCGCAGTGTCACAACGCTGCCACTATTCTGGTGTAACATGCATGACATATAGTGCGGCCAGCTCATTTTCATTTTTTTCCCCTCGTATAAATGAATATGGTGTCACTCATTCAAGGTATCAGCGCATAGCAGGAAGAGTCTTGTCTAGGAACCCAACCGGATATTACCATCTGCCTGGGATTGGAAACCCGGTCTCCTTGTGCCAAAACTCCAGACTCTCCAGATGATATAACTACTATCCAGCAAGAATATAACAGCAAGAATAAGATCCAGGCCATTAGCAACTGTGCATTCCTGGTAATCAGATTCCCTGCTAGCATAATTCCCTGGAGGAGATGCAAACCATTGATAAAGACAAGAAAGCTCTTTACAATGCATTTAGGCTTCCACCCCAAGTTCAGTATCCTAAGTTTGTACACACGGCAGAAAGATGGGGCCAGGGAAAAAAAAGAGGCCTCTAAGAATACATAAAAAATGATGGCTTCCTAGGGATGACCTGTTTATTGAAAACCTCAGACAACAGAAGCCCAGTAAGAAGAAGGAGCCAGATGGACACTCATGGCAAGACAGAGCCTTGTACCACCAACAGATAAAAGCGGCTGATGACAAGAAAGCAAACATGAGGCACTTATCATGTCAGCACAAGAACAGGCCCTTAAAAACAAGATCAGTAGAGATTAGGGTCTACCACATCTGAACAGAGAAGCTCCAGTAATGGTGCAACATATCTCAGCAAGGGTGTAAGATGCTGGTATCCAAGGTATACATGTAGTGGCCAAAGCAGTACCAGGAAAAGTGTAAAGGAATAACTGTTCCAAATGCGGGTCAGAGGTCACAGAATCAAAATGGCAGACACTTTTATAAGAGTGGTTGAAAACAACTAGACCAAGTCCTGTTAAACCTCCAGGTCCAGACTGACAAAATTTTGTACGTTTGCCCATCCAGGCACCACTTTGTTCTTCATCAATGATATAACCGCTTCAATCATATCTTTTCCTTCAGCGCTTGTTCCCTTGTTACATGCTAATGAGATTTGTAATGCAAAATGCAAATTATCTGGGCCCTGGAGCACTTCCTTGTTGGTGGAGGGTTTGCATGAAACTTTGTATTTTTCGTGCTTGGGTTGCCCTTTAACTTACAACTTTCATTAAAAAATAACAACAAAGACTTTTTTTTTCTCCTATACGTGAGTTATGATGGATGATGCTGCCATCTTCCATCATTCTCTTTGGAATCAACTAATGAAATTTTAAAGATGCCCACTGAATTATAAGAAAAGTACAAGAATATAATGCATGAAATACAGTAATTCCACAAATATAGGAAATACTGTGTATAGGATGCACAATAATTTTAGGGTCCAACTCTGGTATTTTCTGCAAATAAATCTCAAATGTGTAAATTCTTCATATTTTCTTGTGTTCATGTCTGTAAGTTATACATTTGTTGCAGATTTAGGATTTCCCACATTGTGAGCGGTCAGTGAAAGCCTCGCCAGTGTAACAATGAATGCGCTCAAAGCAGTTATTTTCCTTTTCCTTGCGACAAGTTCTTTTTGAGATATTAATATTTCTGTGAGTGAACAAGGATGGACTCGGACGTTGTTACAGTCTGCTCACTTCTTTTATTGAAAATAATGCCCTAACGAACTCAGCTAACATGAGCAGCTGTTATAACAGCTGTTAGCTGCAACAGGCACTTGCTGCTAACAGCCAACTGGCCGTTATAAAACCGGCGAAATCAATAGTAGCAAGTATAATTGCAAAGCCATGATATTTTCACTTTTTGTCTTCCGATTTCAACCCATAAGCAAAGCGCAAAATTAGTGGCACAGTTTTAGTGGCCTTGCAGCTGTTTAGCAAAGGCATGGACCCTTGAGATTTTGGGGGTGGAAGATCCGCGCCGGGATCCTTTCCAGCTTTGTCTACAAATGCCAAAACTGATGCGATTTTTTTTCCCCACATGTTACTGCCGGTCAATAACTTAAACCTGTCGGCAATTGAGTGCTATTAGTGTTCAAGTTGCCAGAATGAAGCATCAGGATGAAGATACATCCTTTGTTGCTGTAACAGCACTCTCGAGCAGCTTTTGAAAATAAAAACAATTAGAAATGTTTAAATATATTTTTTTAAGTTTAATTTCTACTTCATTTTACATTTTAAATATAAAAAAAGCTCATTTCAACAGCAGGTGTTCCTAAACATGCGATGTGTGTGAGTGTGTGTGTTGCAGGTGTAGAATCCTTTAATGAGTGTTACTAAATATATCAAGTGCAGCTCATTGTGGTCACAGGATCTGTTACACACACACGCACAAACACACACATTTATGCTTCATACATATACTTTATACATATCCTATTTTTCAATGTGATATAGTTATTATTATGGGCTTTTGACTTATGAAATATAACAATAATTATAAATGGGGCAGTATGAAAATGAGTGCATGGAACAACATTTCTAAGTGCATAATTTTTTATGTATATCTGATATATAGGCATTTTAGTAGGTTAATTATGTGAGAAAAAATATTTTAGGGAAATAGAAACGATTAATGGCATTACTATTAATTTTAGTGGGAATAATTTGCTTTGAAAATGAGTGCATGGAACAAAATTTCTAAGTGCATAATTTTTTATGTATATGCGATATATAGGCATTTTAGTAGGTTAATTATGTAAGAAAAAATTATTTTAGGGAAATAGAAATGATTAATGGCATTACTATTAATTTTCATGGGAATAATTTGCTTTGAAAATGAGTGCATGGAACAAAATTTCTAAGTGCATAATTTGTTATGTATATGCGATATATAGGCATTTTAGTAGGTTAATTATGTAAGAAAACATTATTTTAGGGAAATAGAAACTATTAATGGCATTACTATTAATTTTAGTGGGGATAATTTGGTTTGAGCCACTCCAGAAGTAAATTAGTACATTAATGTAATGCTTTGCAAAAAGATGTTTGGAAATTATGTAGAGGTCTCATTCTTTTATTTATTTTTGAAGCTGTACCCCTGGAAAATCCTTTTCAGCCTAGGGCCTAAACAGTGCAAAACTAAAGACTTCAAAACTTGGTGTCTGTTTTATTAAATTTTAGAAATACCTTAGTAGTGGTTTCTGCAGACATATTTTATTCATCAACTCAACATCATTTGGTTTATTCCTGGCTTGTCTGCCTTAATACATGCGTCCATATAACATTTAAAAAAGTAAAAAAATCAAACATTTCAGAACACAATCCAGCAAAAATGTGCTAGAGCTTCCAATGAATTTGCTCTTAATTTGAAAAGATAACCAAACACTTTCTGTCATGCCCATTGAAAAGCATTATGTACATTTGCAGATACCTGCAGGTAAAATCTCACATACCCCCTTAAAGTGTCTTATCGTAACCCCATTTTAGAAGCTTAGGTGTAGAGAATGTACGATTATTCTGGGCAGAAAAAACATGAGTTTCAAGCGTTGAAACCTTCCCTATTTACCAGTCCCAAGAAATCTCTTATCCCGGTGAACCTGAAGTGTTTACTCGTGTTGTCAGGGTTGAGTGCAGAGCTTGCGTTACGGCGCTCTCGCCGCTCTGCTCATGTCATCGAGCGCACAAAACATTTGTTCCGCCCGAGCTCAGCTAGTCAGGCAGCAAATTAGTAGTGGCTGCTTGCTGCAACAACGATCTCAAGGCGCTTGTCTTCACAGTTGGAGCAGCACACCCAATTAGCTGTCTTCATCTCCAATGCCAGTCAACAAGATAGGGAATTACTGGCATTCACTTATTTCAATACAGCTAAATAACAGTGTTTATTTAATTAACCAGACCTGTGTCTGTGTCTAACTTGAACTAGCGTACGAGACAGGAAACTCATCATTTCCTTGTTTAGCAGTTTCACTCGGGGAAAAAGGGCAGACATTCACTTTAAACCAATAAGGGTGCATAATGAAAAGCTCTCCATGCTTGGAGCCATTTGGTGACATTCTAATAAATGTCCAACTCAAGGACCGGGAGGCCAGACCTGGTCTACCAGATCGCACTTTTTTTATGTGGCTAAAACTAAAGCTGATTGAGTTTGCACTAGTTCTTTTTGTGCGAAATGGAATTATAGTTTTGACTTTGGCAGAATATCTGGACCAGAATTACTACTCATGACTGAATTTGCGCGGTTCGAACTAAAGAATTCATAACAGTAGGCTTGAGCCATTCCTGCCATTTATTGTTTTGAAGATGCTGCAAAACTCATCAAATTGACATTTTCCTGAACTTCAGGCCGTGACAAAGAATGGGTGAAGTGCTGCAAGCATCTCCAGAATATATATATTTGCTTGAGTACGTATTGAAAGCATGAGGGTCACAGGTGACCACTTGGTGAGACTCTCAAGAGATGGGCCATGAATCATGCATGGCCTTCTCCGTCATAATGGATGTGATGACCTCTGAAAAATTCTCTGCAAGGCTCCTCTCCTTTCCAGCCCTAAAAAGCTTTGACTGTGCAAACAACTGGAAAATTAAATGTGGGTAGAGAGCAACAGGTGAAAAAAAAAGAAAGTTCCCCATGTTATGCATGAACTCAAATCGCGGTCACCGCTCTAAGAGTGCTTTGATTAATCACAGCTGCTAATGACTAAATTGCATTAAACAAATGCACATTCTGTAGAGATAGCTAATGTAAAGGAGACATCCGTACTGTACATTGCAAAACCAGGCAAATATCGGGGATAATAGTTTGGAGTTAATTACCAAACAAAGTGTATGAAAACAAGAGATTAGCAGACAATGTGCACTTTTGCTAAAGTGTTAGCGGGTCTTTTCGAAGTTGCCTTTAAGGGCCTGGAGTTCCTCTTCTTGAGTGCCATTTAAAAAATGATTTATAGAACTGAACATAGCTACCAAAAAAAAAAAAAAAACAACAACCATGATGTAACTCTTTGGCACAATATCAAAAAGAAGTCAAATGCCCATACAGCTATATAGAATAATGACACTGTTAAGTTATGCGACAAACTGTACATGTGTTTCCTTATATACCGAATTTTTTGGACTATAAGCCGTGAATTTTTCATCATGATTTGAGCCCTTACAGTCCAGTGCGGCTTATCTGCTGTTTTTTTCCAACAGTCAAGCAAATATGTGTTCAAGGAGTCAGTTTATTGAACGACTATGAAAGAGAACTGAAAGGATGTGAATCAATGGGAACGGAATACAGTATATATGATTGTATTCCTAAATTTACGATTGTATATATTATTTATTTGCAGTGCGCGCAATGTTGACTAAAATAATCTATCAATTAAACAGGAAACAGAATGTTATAAATGCTAAAAAAAATATAAAAAAATTGTAAGTTTCATATTACCACCATATACCTGCGGCTTATAGTCCAGTGGCAAAAGATGTTTTTTTTTTTTGCTCTTTGCTTTTTGCTTTTACTGCTGTGGCTTTTATATATATATATATATATATATATATATATATATATATATATATATATATATATATATATATATATATATATCACACGCATAAAATATATACACAGATAAAATGACCCAACTTTAAGCCAAAACAAACAATCGTAGTTTGTTGAGCACATGCTTTCTCCTACTGTGTTTTTTGCGATGAACGTGACCAGCAGGCGACAAATCAAGAGAAAGTCTGAAGAGTGGTAACCACACAGGAAGCCCCATTAATTTGTCTGGCAGCATCCAGCTCCTTATCGAGGGGTGCATCATTAGAATGGGCAGCGGCATTACTGGAAGGTATACAGTATTTTGATGAGTCCGCTGCCATACACACCAAAGGTTACGCAATAATCCTGTAATAAACTCATTATTTGACAAATACAAGCAAACATTTCAGTACATTATGTATGCGCTGCTAATGTATTTATTAAGGGTGATTAAATTTCAGTTGAAGCGTAATTTCAGCGCTGACAAATTGTTATATCAGCAAATACTATTTGCATTTATTTCATTTGATGAATTACATGATAATGACAGTGGAACAGCGCGGCACACATCCTTGCTGTTATATAAAACATCAAAACAAGACAAAGAACTGCAAATTAATTCATATACAGTATTGTTGAAAACACATTCACATTTGCACTATTCTCATCTGATGATGCACAATCAGGAATATGTACATACATGTATGGAGTCTTTTTCTTCCATTTGTAGCATTCCATTACTGCATGGCGCAAGGAAGGTAAAATCATGTTCCACATATTGATAAACATCACTTCTAATTGGTGCAAATATACAATCGAGCAGTAAATTGTAATTATATTAAAAATTCTTCAACAAAACAAACATAGAGCAAGGCAGGCAGGTGCCAATTGAATTTTCATTAGCTGGAGTGCTTGAAGAATAAGACGATCTTAAATAAAATACATGTGAGCCATTTTTTAATTAATCAACAATTCTCACCTTAATACACAGTGAATTCCTGTTATAATTGCAGTTAACTGGAAAAAAAGATAAGGACTGCAGGGGAGTGACATGATTAAAAAAAAACTGTGAGGTTAATGAGCGTTGTGGTACCGATATGAAAAAAAACAGCAACTTACTACAGCCATCATTTAGTTTAAGTCAGAGGAGTCGATAGTTATGACTTTTTACATCTCATCAAGCTTCTCGGTAAAAGTATTTGGATGCGGCCTATCTCTTGGGTCTGTCAATATCATCAATGGCGGCCAGAAGTTTCTGGCGGGCTTTTTTGTTTATGTGGGAACCCAGGCAAACGTTCACCAGGTTTGCAAGCTGCTTCATGGAGTACTCCTGAAAAGAAATGAAAATCGTTTTTAGCGCAGGTCATTTGTAGATCAAGTTACGAAAGCAATATTTTTGATAATACTGTACTTATATTTTTGTTTCACATGATTAAATTGCAAAAAAAATCTTAAAGAACATAAGTAAAAAATGTTTATATTTCTATGTTTACATATTGTTTTTTATTTTGCCATTTGCTGTCAACTAAAAATTGAAATCACATGGTTTAGGTAACGGCCAATCACGACTCAGCTTGTGCATGCCACAATACTGAATTCACAAATGACCTGAGCTGCGGGGGGTTGTTCCCTTGACAACTGTGATGTCATTTTCAGTTGAAAGTAAATGACAAAATGTTAAAAAAGAAAAAAAAAAACATCATGGTATGGCGAAATAAATAAATAAAATGCAATATTAACTGTTGTGCAGTATTTTGACCATTTTGGGTTTATTTCTTTCACATCTTCTGACAGTATTTTAGCGAAGGGATGGCCCACTCCTGGTAATGTGATACAGTGGTCTTGCCATGTTGAAATTTGACATGTCACCATCTGGGTGAAATTTCAGCTTCCAAGTGTCTTAGATCAATGCTTTTTTATGTGAAATGCCTTTCATGTAAAAATCAAAGGATTGGACAAAATACTGCAAGAGGGTTAATCTGAATACACTTTTTAGACTATATTAGGTACATAGCACAATTATGAAGATTTTTTTTGACTAGCCTTCCCCTTTGATAGAGCAGCTCTACTTTTGCCCATACAGCTGAACTTTAGCATGAACTTGTTTACAAGAGTTGGGTTGATTTGTCATAAAATTGCTCGCTGAAAGAGCAGGTCTCCCCTCGAGGTAAACTGTCAATCCTCCGTAGGAGGAAAGCAATATATACTGTAAATATATGTTGTCACAAACAAGCATGACTGCAAATGCCTCACCCTGTGATTCTTGATGAACTGCTCCATATCATTCTCAGTCAGGTAGTACGCCTTGATGTAGGTCTCAACAAACTCTTTATCAGGAATTGGCCTGAGGTCAGTCAACTTCTCCAACTTCATCAAGAACTGTTGGAAGTCAAGCTGCATCAGGGCCCGGCCCTCGTTGCTGCATTTCTTCACGTTAGCATAGCTACAAAAGATAGCAGGAAATAGGAAATACACATTTTGTTGTGTGGCCACCGGAGAACGTCTCATTATTTTCCTCGCGCCGCGCTAAACGTGAGCAGAACCCGTTTGGACTCGCCAGACGCATTTGGCGGCGCTGGCCTTGCCAGATGGCACGGCGCTGCTTTCATTTTCAGGCGGCAAATCACGGGACCCCTTGTGCCATGGAGTCGCCACAAGCCAAATGGTGCTCGGAACTTGCTGCTGAATCTCATCAGAAAGCTGACATTAGCCAAATTTGGCCTGGCTGCGCCTCACTGCATAACAATTCCATTTGGTTCTTTTAATAACAAATGCAGAGGATTTAAAGTTTAAAGGGCACACTTTTAAGGAGGGTGAATGTTCTTTTAAAGTTGAACTTGTCATTACGTTTCTACCATCCATATTATATCCTTATTAGGGTTGCAAGTGAACACATTACAGTTTTCTCCTTGTTTTTGGTGGTTTATGGGGACCAGAAACTCCCTTCTTAACATTATCTTCTTTTACAGCACACAACATATTGCATCAGAGCATTGTGACCACTGCTAACTCCCGCCACACCGAGCATCACCCCACCCAATGCAAGTTTTCTTAAAGGGCCAGTCTCAGTCTGTTTTGTCATCCCCGTATGCATCCGCTCACACCTCAGCCCTGCCCCCACACAAACAACTCTGCACAACTCTAACTCACAGCCACAAGTGCACCGCCTGAGATACGTGAAGCAAAAATGCCTGCCATCTGTGATGACCAGTGGGTTTGATTTAAGAAAAAGTCCCTTCATGTGCGACTGAACAAGATTGAGTATTAACAGTCTGTTTCAGACTCCATGTTAGGACTGAGCGTGGGAGTGTCGTTTGAGTCATTCAAGTTCTTTTCGATGTTTTATTCTTCTTGAATGTGATAATGTGGTTTAGTTTTAGTTTTGTCTTTTAAATTCTAAACCTCCAGCCACTAAAACTTAACAGGTACAGTAGGTGGAGGAAAAGGCACCAAAGTGAAAATGGAGTTAGAGGAGATTTATAATTTCAGTATGAACCATGGAGTAGCATCAACCATCAGTATTAAGTTCCCCAAGCCTGATCTTCTCAATTTAATATAACTCCGGATATCTTCAACCTTGCTTCGAGCATCACCAGGTGTTATCTTTGATCAGCATATGTCCTTTAATGTCCCTCAAGGCAGAGCTTTGATCAGCTAAAAAGCAAACTGGTGATTGATCTGTTTCAGATATATCCAGGGAAGGTTTTTTTTTTTTTAAAGAAAAATACGTGAGGGTCAAAGAAAAACAAGATCTGCGTTGAGACCTCACCTAATCATTTGTGAATTAATGTTTTTACACCTATATACTTTGACTCACTTTCCTACTAAGTTCGAGTGAGCTCAGTAGAGAACATCCTGGTCATTCCAATCATGTATTTAGGAGCCATGCAATTAACTGAAGAAGATGTAAAAGCAGGCGGAGAAACTATACCTTTTGAGGGCAGGTTAATAGAGAATTTACTCAATGTGTCCAATATTATAATCCACTTGTTTCTTATTCCCCTTAACCTTTAAAAGCACCCATCACTATATGATATACCAAACCCCCACAAAGTGAGGTTGAATGCAGCCTCTCATCATCATCAAGCTGGGTATAAACTCAAGAAAATGTTGTTGGGTATAAACTCAGAAATGTTGTGCCGTGAGAGATGAGAGGGCTTCATCACACCTCCAATGTAACAAGCCACTCCACACGTCTACTCAACCACAAGCATGCAGGTAGTGCTTTAAAAAAAAGAAAAAAAAACACTCAGACCTCTCCTGTCACCTATCAAAAGCGATATATGGTGCTTACAAGCGCAAAAGTGACGAAACGCATTGCAAAGGGACATGTCAAGAACGTTTTACAGTTAGCACGAGGTGCCCGTGTCATGCAATTCCCGAATGAGTCTGGAAGAGACAGCAGCCGAGCAAAGCAAAGGAGACGGGATGAATGTAGGGTTGTTTTGCGAAAGGGTAATCCCAGGGGAACCTTGCAAAAGTGAATCTGCACCACTCTTGTATGGGGCTGGATGTACACTGTATGCGCTTCTTGGTGCGGATTCTTCGTACAGTATGTCGTGTGGATGTCAAAATATGTAAATGCTGCATTCTCTAGATTTTCTTGGAATAGCTCACGGGTATGAATAACATTTGCAGTACATTCTGTAAAAAAATATAACAATGAAAAACACTCACTGGACACTTCAGTGGGTACACCCAGTCAGTTACTCATACGAGCAAAAAAAAAAAAATGGTAGTGCATGGTCATATAAGCTCTAAGTGAAATTTGAAGAACTTTGGGATAGCCGTGGTTAAAACATTCTCTGTATGTATTTTATTAGGATATGATCCAAATGAAATGACTGTCTTACCCCTCTACGAGTGTCCTATTGGCCAAGCGGATGCAGTGCTCCCACAGGACATTGGACACAGGCAGTGGGATGCGCACGTGCCTGGAGATGTCACCAAGCCTCTTGTTGAACATCTCAAACTCCTTTCGTTTAAGGGAAAGAAATTAGACATCAGCATCGTCAAAAGATAAAATATTGTCAAACCCCTTTTTGCTGGGACACACCACAGCAAAAATGGGTCTTCTCAAAATTGTTCTGATATTTATAGAAGATATACAAGATATTTATACAAGAAACCTTAATGTGAGTTGGGGAGCTTCACTCATACATATGTAGAGCTTTTCTGCCATCGTTTGACATCTTGGTGCCAGGGAAACATGTTGAGATGACATGAGGAGCTCCATTTACACAAACGTTGTAAATTGCATTAAAGCGCGACAATGAAGCTCCTCACCACACTTGAACATGGTTCCCCGATACCAAGATGAAATGCAATGTCATCAGAGCACTACATTTTCCTAATGGAACTCCTCAACTCACTTCTAATGGTTCCTTGACACCAGGATGCTATAAAATGTCAGCATAGCATTGCTTTGGTCAACATGAAGCTCCTCAATTTACTTTAACAAAATTCCTTGGATAGGAGAGGCAACCATATGACATTAAAGCACCACATTTGTCTTAATGAAGCTCCTCAACTTACTTACTACACACATTGAGTTCAATAGTGATCCAAACCTTTTCTTCTCTCGATCAGCTCATGTTGTAACTTGAATATTCACTTTTTAACCTTACTTTTCCAACTAAAAAAGTACAGTATAATGGAAAAGCAGTTGGGTGCATGCCCTGGTCTACCATATGCTGTACGTATTACATCGTTTACTGCAGAATAATGGATTCACTTGCATGAAAGAACCCCTGCTGTAGGCTCATCGTGTGGACGTCCTCATCCATTTATTTATATATTCATACACATATCTAGTAGCCACAATTTCCATTTTTTGAAAGAGTAAACCAGGGAAGGACGTGTATGTAGATTTGTAGTCATTCATGTCAACCTTTGAAATGACAACCATTAGGTTCCATTTCACACAAATGAACTATTTAGTCAGCGAAATTCAGTTGTTGGAAAAAACCCACACAATAGCAGGAAGCACAAGCAAAGTCCACACATAAGGACAGAGCTGGGTTCAAACCAGGATCTCTCGACTGCGAGACGGAGGCGCTAAACCAAACAATGGAAAACGGAACCATGGCAGCTGGCACACAACTGTATTTAACTTTTTAGAATGAAATGTTATTCACTCTTAAACAGCCTCACAATAGCTTCTTACTTCAGCATTTTCTCAATGAAGTAATTTGGAGACTCCAGCATCTCCGTGCCACTTTATATGCAAATCAATGTCATTGTTGAATGCTGGTGATAAACCTGAATTCATGAATAAAATATCTCTCTGCGTGCGGTATGACAAAAGAAAAAAAAAAGTGGCATGCTTGTTTCAATCAATGCACACGAGACAATGCGCATGCATTATGTGTATCTGACAAGTTGTTAGAGTGGGTTATTAGCGCCCGATGGGGAACGGTGCATGCTAGTTGTAATATGCACCATGCCAGTCCATCAAGTGGACCATTTTGACACCGGAAGGGATTTAGTCCTCGCCAGTGACTCGGGTATTGCAATTTAGCTCATAGAGTAAATTAGCTAGGCTTTAAGTGCAGCACTGCCCGAGTCAGACAAAGATCTGTGAGCCACGCGGGAATTCAAGTGCTGAGTTAAGAGGGTTTTTTTTTTTTTTAAGGCAAAATACTTTTCTTTCCGAGTAGAACATTTTATTATGTATGACTCCATTCATAAATACATAATCGATGGACTTTTAGGCGGATATGCGATTTAATACATTTTTTTTCACAAGGATGTGGTTTCTGTTCACGACGGCACACATCAATAACCTTTTCTGACCTCTCGGTTTAACGCCGCCCCCATGCAAAATGCATGGTGAGCATGCATAGAGACGCATATTTAGTGAGTTAGTTTCACTTCTGTGACAGACACAAAATGTCTAATACTTTAGAGGGGCTCTATCTTCCTATTGGTTTACAACAGGCTTGTATCTAACGATTATTCCAAGAATTTAATCTGCCGCTTACTTTATTGATTTATTTAGACAGAACATCCATTTACATCCCTTAAATTAAAAAAAAAAAACCTCGTTTAAAATTGACAGTGCACAAACAAATAGTAATTATGATTCAGCAACTGGTTTGGTCTATATATAAAGTGAAAAAATGGCAAAAAATGTGAGTATTGTTCTCGAAAGTAAAAGTTATTGTTTTATTTTGATCCACTCCAAAAATAAACAATCCCGCTTCAGTGAAAGACCGCATGATTACCCTTATTTACTAGGGATGAGGGCGAGTACCGATAAGTCGCAAAAGCATCCGATACTAATATCCACCGTTCTCATTAAGACGTTTTACGATCAATAACTAGAAAATTAAAATTGAAAAAATATATAATTGCCATTAATTTCATGACATTTTGAACAAAATACTATACTGGAATATGTAGGTCTTTCTTCAAAATTATCTCTGATTGTTTTGTGGAGGAAATTCTGTGTATCAAAAGTACTAGTGGTATTGATATATCAGTGACCACACAAGTGCTATTGAACATTCGTAACATTTACTGTTGAGCAAAAATTCAGAGAATTTGGACAATTCTAAATTACAAAAGATATCTAAACTCATCATATATCAAAAGCAACGACTGATTAATGTGTTAATCGATTATGTGTCAATCGTCAAGCCTCAAGTTTACATTCAAGTCAACTTGTTTTTCCACACGAAACAAATATGCATTCCAAATTTGTCTCAGAAGGAAAAAAAATGTCTTAAAAAAGTCTCACATGAATAGGCTGAGTCTCAGGAGGATATTTACATAACTGCAAAAAAACTGCAAGGAAAGAATATGGTCTATTGTAGTATGTGAATGAATACAGGTTTTAGTTTGGACAACCAGAATAAACAAAATTAAAGACAATACTGTAATAAGATTGGATTAAATTCAGTACCATTTTACTTTTTTGACAACAAATTCAATCTGCGCCAATTTAAGAAAAAAAAAAAGTTTTCTCAATAAAGACCTGTTACATTTTGGCTCAGGATCATGGACCCAATTTACTTTTTTTCTGAAAAATTGTGAGAATGACGGTCACAGCAAATAGTTGTTCTTTCATGACCATATTGAATCCAAAGCAGCATGAAAAATGGATAGAATCCAATGTGAGACACAATCATGTTAAACTACAGTACAATCAGCATCTTACATGCTGATTTCAGCAGGAGCCTTACCTTTAAGAGCACATCCACATAAATGTTATGCTGGGACATGATCTCTTTAATGTCCCATTTGACGCCGGACATCAGGAGCAACATCTGCTCATAGTCGATAGCCTTGGCTGCCACGATCCAGTAAATGGGCTTCCGCAGTTCACTGGTGGTCGACACAGTCTGAGAAAAGGTAGACGAAACCGTCGCTATGAACATGGTGAAATGATTGTCGCTTAGTTTTATTTGTGCATTTTTAAAATATGGTTAAAAGGGTTAAAGTCTGATATAGAGCAGGACAAATTTGCAAACAAAAAGCCATATCTCTTCATGCAAGCAAATCGCATGTCTGTATGCGATAACATTGTCATATCATGGCATTCAATCATCATTTAAACATCTTAAATGGCATGTTCCTGCAAAAAAAAAGTGCCACGGAAAGAGCAGGTGCCTGATTTTTGAGTGACAGATCATTTTCTTTGCAGAGAGAATGGCGCGCCGCAAAAGTGATGGGTTACCTCGCCATTGTTCCCCAAGCAGAAATTGGTTTCTCGACAAGTAAAAGTGAATGCTGGTGGAAAATAAAGCGAGTGCCTCGAGGATGCTTCACAGGCAACAACTTTCAAGTACAACATATTGTAGCTTTTTAGACCTAATTGACGACATGTGCTATTTTTGAAAAATCTGACTGAAAAGACTTAAAAAAAAAAACATTGAAAAGAATTATCACCTCATGGAACAATAAACCACTTAGACTTTTAAAGGTCATACATGTCAGGTTTTGGCACGACTGAGGTTTGGTTGGTCCCCGATTTGGATCGACTCATCTGTTACTGACATGTAACATTTCGAGTAATTAGACAAAAAGCTGCAGGATAATGTGTGCTCTACCTGGGAATAGAACTGCTGCAGAAAGGGCTTCTTGGCAGCAGGCATCATTGTGTCCAAATGGGATTGAAGTGATTCAAACTGCTCAGCCAAAAACACACTGAGAAAGAAGGGTACATTCGGAAATTAGTATACTGTATTATTTACTTGTTTGTTTATGCATTTATTATTCAGTTTTAGTACTGAAATTGAACTGAACTTCATTTGCTGGATATGCAATTCTGGAAAAGCCTTCTTTTTTTTTTTTTTTTACATGAACAACTTAGCATACTCAGCAAATAAATGGTTGTAGCAAACCCGAAATTATGAATTTAGTCTCCATGCTGGCGCTCACGGCATTTACATAGCAAAATGAATAATCCAGTTATTTATTTAATGCTATCATAGGTTGCTAACATATTTCAAGGGGCTACTTACAGGGACTCTGTGGCGACTACCCTCTGTGCCAGCCCATAAAGCGTGCCGCTGTTGGTGAGGACCACCATATGGCTGAGGTGGGGGCTCGGAACCTTCTCCTTCCTGTCCTCTGTGGAACCGTGCAAACTAGGATTTTCACTGCCTGCTTCCTGCAAGACACAAGAGACGGATGTACAAATTAGCATGCAGCCAAAAGCAAACATATGCTGGTGTTTTTCATCTTGGCCAGCGAACAGATAAAAAGGTCCATGGTCGCGAACGAGTTAAGGAGAAATATGCTATATTGCACAGTCATTGAGGAAAAGCCAGAAGTCAAATGGTGAAGAGGAAGAACTCACAGGG
This sequence comes from Hippichthys cyanospilos, assembly GCF_059441005.1. Lineage (NCBI taxonomy): Eukaryota > Metazoa > Chordata > Actinopteri > Syngnathiformes > Syngnathidae > Hippichthys > Hippichthys cyanospilos. The sequence goes on along the minus strand of NC_142389.1, from coordinate 8,072,352 downwards.
GAGGAAGACCACACAGAGAAAAGAAAAAGATGGCAGAAGAGGGATAGAGGATGTCAGCCTAGTAGGAGGTCCTGCCCATTAAGAGAGAACTAAAGAAAAAAAAAAGAACATTGAAACTGGTGTACATTTTTTTTCTATGTCTAGCTATATGGCTGTGTGAGGACCTTGGCGCTTTGCTTCTCTGAAATAGCCCCAAGCAGATCGATGGCAATCAAGCAACTAATAAATGACTGAGAGCTCCGCTGCTATCAGTTGTATTCCATATCATCCTCTCGCAAAGCACACTCCCGGGCATTGCGGGCTTCTCTAATGCTTTGGACAACCGCTATTAATCCACAGTGTAAAGGTTTTCCAACAAGAAAGAATGCATATGAAAATTTGAATTAACTCAAAAGCGCTAATTATTATTTATTGATATAACTTTATCCTCAACTGCCAGAAGAAATATCCAAAAGTCTTGGAGAAAGAAACACGATTTGAAATAGTAATATAAAGTGCTCAAAGTCATGACTCATGAGAAATTAAAACTGCAGCAATCTTTATGGAGTGTGACAATAAAAGTCAACGGTTGAAATTTTAATGAGCGCCTGTTCAAGTGTTAAACATTTTTATAGATAAAAACAAAACATATGCCGCTATTAACTTTTGCAAACAATAGCTTACTTTCGATAAAATGTTCCTGGAAAAACGCTAATGATCTATTTTTTATCCTATTCCTGTGAAATTTATGAATAAAGAGCAACAATATATATATATATATATATATATATATATATATATATATATATATATATATACGGTGCAAACTTTTGCAGAAATAAACACACATGTTTTTCAATAACTATTTTTGGCAAAAGTTGTAACATATATGTATGAATAAAATCTCATAATTGACAGAATCATTAAATAAAATATATTCAGTTTCAAAGACTGTTGAAATAGCTTCCTTGGATCCTTTCGATATGATAATTTTCCTGTATATTACAAAATCTGACTGGTGTTTCTTTCTTCTTTTTTTTTGTCTTCTCATAAAAATGATTTCTAAAACATTTCGCAAAGTGTGCATTTTATTTTCCACGAAGATATATATTAGGGTGTTGAATATCAATTTAGACCGATACCAGTATGCTGATACTAACACCAATTACTTGTACCATTAATAACTTTTGATACACAAGCCCCCACCCCAAAAAATGACATATTTATTAAAAAAAAAAAAGAGAAATACCGCTATTCCAGGATGTATATGAGTAGAGACTACACAAAACCTCTAGGCTTATCACTTAAAAGAGAAAAAGCCAAACGATTTCAATTATATTAGGCAGTTGCTGGGAATATTACTTCTCACTTCTTAAGTAAGATACAAGTTATTTCTTCACGAAAACATGGACATTCCTAATTTATTCAGATCTTCCCACTTATTTTGTGTGTGACAATATTCAACATAAATACACCTCTGAAAATGATTAATTTCTCAGAGAAGACAAGAAGAATTCTAAGAATTATGATAAGCAGCGGTGTCACCTCCAGCTGAACCTTCGGTATATATAAACACAAATTTTACTGTGCTTGATTTTAATTAGTGTTTACTCTTTTCTTTTGCAGCTATGCAAAATTAAACTAATACTATATTTTTTGCCTTTGGAAATTCATAAATCTCATTTAGCGCATACTTATACATGATGACTACTCTTTTATGAAGCAGTACAGAAAAAAAAAAATCTAAAAGAAATATCAAATACAGTGCTGTACAGGAGACACGAGTGAGGGTTCAGAACTGAATTATTCATTTCCAGAGATGTCTTTGTAATTATATAATCAGGACGGGGAGTAGCGGGAGATCTTTATTGATAAGAACAACAATTAAAAATTGTCATATTCTTACGTTGGCATTTGCTCTTATTGAAACACTTTCAGAGAAAGTGAAATGAAGTAAAGCAGCTACGCCAACAGATTATCAATAAGGAAAATATATTTTGGGGGTGTTTTCCTAAAAGTAGCTATTTAACTCGTGTTAATTTCAGCATTTAGATCAGGGTTAGTCTTTTGTCTTTTAAATAAAATGTATAATGAATTTCTTCCCTTCATACAGATATAGTTTCCCCTGCTGGTATGTATAGTATAATAAAGTCATACCAGCTTCCTGAAGGAAAAAAAAAATCCCTGCAATCTCATTCCATCCATCCCAAAGCTTCTCTAAAGAATTCTTTACCTAAGCCTGTCAAGATTCTTTAAGTCATTTATATTCAGTGGAGGTGAAAAAAGGGAAAGTTGTTTTTGTTTCTGTCTGTAGGTATTAAAGCCACACACACTTCTCCCCTGTGGATCCCCGGCACTGTAAAAGATGAGGCCATCAAAGCTTGGGAGCTTATCGACACTTGTGTAATGATTTTAAAATAAAGGATTGAATTCCCATTGGAAATAAAGGATACATCCAGAAAATGAGCTGCTATCAATTTCAAACCAGGAGTAAAGCGTAGAATGCAGCAGGAAATAAGCTATGGCGAGGGCATGCTTGTTTTTTCTCTTGTAACAGATCAAAAGATAAGGTAGCAGGATTTGCTCACTGAAAATCACACGGAGTACAAATGTGCAATACACTACAAAAATGTTTTGAAAGCGCTTTATGGCGTCCATTTTGACTTGGATTCTCTGCCTTAAAGTACATTTGGTTGGGGTGTGAAAATTATATACTGTTTTAATCGTGATTAATAATTACAATTATAGTTAAAACATTTGTTTATTTTGTTGTGTTAATCTAATTTTTGATCTCTAACTTTATACTTTCTGTCTGCTGGATAGATTTGTTTTTATGTGTATGGATCCTTGTGCTTGAGTTGCTAGGAGTTGGAAAACAAGGGTCACACCTTGAATTGCACACTAATTGGGAGGCTCGAATGTGGTGGGAGGGTAAGTTCAGAAGCAGAAGACATGAAAATGGAAGAGCATGTATTCTTGTATGGGGCTTGCTTACCACAGAAGCAGCTCAATTTTAACCTACCACATAAATGCAAACCATTCACACTAACAAACACACCTAAGGCCAATTTAGAGTGTCCAATATATGCACCTATAATGCATATTTTTGGGAGTGTGGGAGGAAACCCAAGTACCCGCAAAAAACCTAGGCAGGCATGGGGAGAACATGCAAAACCCACTCAGGTGGGTTGGAGCCTGAATCAAACTTGAAACCTATGAACTGTGAGGCTTATGTACCAACCACTCATTCATTGTGCAGTCCATACTATCTAAATCTTTAAGAAAAAAGGATTATTCTAAACATTTTTAGGCAAGGTAATTAGGTTATTTTATGAGTCTATTTTTTTAATCTCTTGACAGTACTACGGGAAAGCCAGAATCAAGATAAACAAAATGGGACTGCACATGTATGAATGCATTACTCTTCTTGTTTATAAGATACAGAAATAAATACATGAAAAAAATTAGACTTGATTATCTTTTATGAGTGATGTGGCATTTTGGCTTTTTTTTTTTTTTTTTGGTCTACATAAAGGTTCAGAAACAGAATCATTTTCATACCTCCATTTAGCGAATGCGAACAGATCTTCCCAAAAAGTGAAAAAAAGGGATATTAATTGACTGAATTGAAATTGTATCATCAGTTGTCACAAATGGGGCTTTCAGCAAAGGAAAATTCTAAACATGATCTTTTAGGTGAAGTGCCTCAATCTATTCTGACTGACTGCTTATTCCTCTCCATTACATCCCATGGAGATTCGTGGCCAGCTCAAGTGGATTGGCTGCAAGGCAATTACTGCCAAGTGGATCTTTTTGCACCTCTGTCACACAATTACCTGAAATTTTGTTCTCATTAGACAAATGTTAAATGGAAGACCTTTCTTTAGTTTGTTTTGACAACTGCTGTCCCCAACGGAATCATAGGAAGAAAATAACTTGCTTGAGATTCAGAGACAATAGCTCATCGTTAACAAAACAAAATGGGCAATATCCCGGCATATTTATGTTTACCGCTAATTCAGGTGACCGTTTCAAGAAAAGCAGCTTTTAAAATCTTTTTTTAACCCAATACTTTAAAACACCTTAACATATGGATGGCTACCCTTGACTGATCTTTCCAGCTGCGACAGGATAAAAAAAACAAAGCGTAAGGAATTTATGAATTGCATTTATGCATTGCAATATGTTCTTACCACGGTAGCCATGATGAGTGACCAATATAAGAAATTTAAAAAAAAAAAAAAAAACACAAAAGTGGCTCCACTGGGATTAACTGTCTCCTTATCACAATCAAGGAACATGACCTACTGCTGAACCTTTCATTGAGGACAGTTTGTGCACTCCACTCAAAGCGCCCTAAAAATGTCAATACTTGGATATCCTGACAAATGCAGTGGTACCGAAGAGCTTAATTATGATCCATAACCGCTGTCAAAAGCCAGTCCCTTCTGGCTTGTTGGACCATTTACTAGAAGCGAGTGAGCAGGGCACAACAAAGACACCGATCTCGACAGTGATGCGCTCGGAAAAGCGACAATCCAATTACTGGGTGCAGCGTATGTGTGACAGAATACATGCGTGTGTATGTGTCAACTCTATATAGTTAGCATGTGACGTACAGACGGTGCCTGATATGAGGCAGCTCACCATTCTGTCAACTGTAGCATACCTAATTGATCAAATGTATTTTTATGTGCATAATTCAAAAAGAAAGACAACAAATTGTCTTTACAATTTGATATTCTATTTGCGCCCCTCAGTAGTCTAAACACGGTTTTATTCGTTAATATTACCTTAGTGGAACTCTCAACTTTCCTTTGTGTTTGGTCATGTGACATTCATAACTGTGATGTCATTTTCAGCTCAGGTAGCGGTCAATTTGTTACTTGTTGACTGAAAATAACATCACATATGCTCAGGTACCAATCAAGGCTCACCTGGTTTCAGTGTTTGGTCATGTGACTTTTGCAAAATGAGCTATGATTGGACATTTCAGCAATCAGATGAAGCCAATCAGCCACATAAAAATAAAGATGGAAATAAAGCTGTTATTTTTTTTCCTCCTCTAGATAAAGATAAAGTGGTATTTGCGCCTTCCGATGTTATAGTTTTATCTATTTTAAGCTCATGCTGTGATTGGATGAAACAATTATGTACAGTACTCAACAGTTACTAGCTACTATATGGAATACTCTTAATTATTTTCACAGTATACATTTTACTTAAAAGTCCAGTGATGAAGTTCCAAGTTTCTTGCAAAACTATGATGCAAAACTTTCAAACCTTAGGAGTAGCTGTAACCTTGATGGAAGGTTTGTATTCTGGCAATTATTTATCACATGTGCAGCCAATGTATTTTATTTGTCACATATTTCTGATTCTTTTACCTTTCGAGTAAAATTAAACCGAGTTGTACTGAGCCTATTTCATCCAAACGCCTTTCCGATGACTCTTGTCAAATGCTGCAGTCAAGGAGTATGGGAAGTAAGACTTTTCTGACCGACTAGGAAAAGTGCACTCAAATGACCCTTTGGACATTGAGGTATGAGTCGCAAAATTGGAAAAAAAAAGGTACAACAATTTCACAAAAAACAATTTATCACTATCACCCATCTTTGTTGTTTACAATCGCTTCAAACGCTTTAAGATCAGAGTTGGGACAATCCGAGTAGGATGATTCTAACTTCCCGCATTCCTTGAATGCAGCATTTGAGTCCGCAGCCTGAGTTTGGACATTTGGAGGTGCTTAAATATGGGACAATAATTATGGCTGTTGCTTTCACTTACTCTTCTCATATGTTCCATTTGAAGAAGGCGGGGCTTGGACTTTTTCATCTTCCGACTAGGAAAACTGCACTTACTGTAAAAACATCTTTCAACTGGGAGGTTCAGTTGAGTGCAGTCGGGGAAAACCGGGACTCACGCTCACAAAAAAATAATGAGTCACATAAACCATCTTTGTTGTTTATGTTTGCCTCAAACATTTTTGAGGTTGGAACTGGGACAATCCTTTCGTCCATGCATTATCTTGACTTCTTGACTTCCCACCTTACTCGAATGCAACATTTGAGTTTGTGAGAATGGACTATTGTAAGTGCCTAAATAGGCTTATTTCGGTTGTTGCTGTGATATGTGTGCTCTTGGTAGACATTAAGGCACTGCTTGAGTATTTATGGGGTGGAAAATATGTATTTGCAGCATTTATAATTCTGTCTTAAACCACATGTAAGCCATGTTATTATTTTAAAGTAACACTCAACATCCTCAGGGAGAAAAAAAAAGTGTGACTGATTTAATAATCACAATTCACACGCTCTTTCTTTAAAAAAACTGCTGTGTCCACAACGTTTTTCCAAGCAAAACAGAAGCACCTATTAAAACATAATAACATCTCAGATGAATCCAATTGAAGAGTCTTAACTGCTGTGATTCAGATAAAAAAAATGGCTTTCCTGTGCAGTAATATAGCGCCTTACACTATGTGGAGATGGTTTTACAATAATTTGCATTCCAGTCTCCTTTGTGGCAGCACCTTAATGTTTTCATCAATGTTTATGTTCTCGTCAAACCTTTGTGCAGCATTTCTAGGTTATTCTGTTAAACAGTACATATATAGTCAGGCATACTAATAAATTAATACATGCTAATGCAGTTATAAAAGCTTTAAAGATGATCAAACTGAAGAACAGCATTGGATAGACAGCAAAGGGATGAAAAGAAAGGCAATAAAAGAAGGATGTGACAGGAAGAAATATAAGCAGGAAAAATGGCCACACTGATTGAATGGAGACAAAAAGAATAGTGCTGTTGTTCATTGAAAGTCCAAGTGTGTGACAGCTCTAAATGTTGCCTACAGCGAGGGGCTCTCAACAGCTGTCACAGCTGAACTTTCAAACAATGACAGCATGGACACAGATGGGCCTCGGCCATGAACCTGATATGGTGGTGTCATCAAATCTTCCCCCAGAAACATCAATGATGACACCATTTACACAGTGCAGCTGATCCTTTCCTAATACCAAGTAAAATCTAAAGAGGACTACTTAAACAGAAAAAATTGGAATTTAAATCGCTGAATGACTGATGCATTCACTATGTCTTAAAATGTATCGTATTTTTCACACTATAAGGCGCACCGGATTATAAGGCGCACCCTCAATTAATGACATCTTTTAAAACTTTTTTCCATATATAAGGCGCACCGGATTATAAGGCGCACCCTCAATTAATGACATCTTTTAAAACTTTTTCAATCACAATATTGTAATACTCAAAGTAACAACAATAACTCAAATAATAACCCTAAACTCTCAATCACATAATAATTCAATGTCAATATGACCAAACTTGTTCATCTGTAAAAACACAAAAGAAACAGGTAAAGCTTACTTTATCAGTTCATTCCCCATCTACGAATTCCAATGTCAATATTGATCCATATATAAGGCGCACCTGATTATAAGGCGCACCATCAGCTTTTTTTTTTTTAAATAAAGCTTTTAGGTGTGCCTATTAGTGCGGAAAATACGGTAATAGTGTTAAGTGTTAGTGATACATTTACTATCTGTTGAACAAGCTTTAACTGTTTCATTGCCATTGACAGCTACAGACGTCAAAGATCTATTTTAACTGGGCTGGGAATGAATGACAAAAAACATTTAGTTAAGCTATCAGGAATGCAAACAAAAAAGGGAGAGCGAGAGGGGGGTGGAGCAACACAGCGCAAATGAAGGGATGATGCTTTTACTCTTTTTTTTCCCTGCGGATCTACCAATTTAAGATGAGGCCAATCCGGACCTGATATGAAATGAGATGCTAGCTCGCCACCACTCATGTGGGATTCTGAGTCATTACCGGCACACTGGCTTTAGAATCAAACTGCCGCAACGTCAAATCAGGGGAGCACAACCGCAAGGATTTGACAGTTCGATTGAAATGCAATGTATAATTAACTTCATAATCTGTTTACAAATGAGGTTCAACCTGTCCAATCTCTGGAGTACATTGTGTGCGCATTTGCATGCAAGTCCGAGACCGTGCCTGGGAACTCAAACACATATTGGGTAGAAGTAAAATCACTCATATGATAAAAGCACAATCTGTGTTCAGTATGACCATTGGTTAAGTAAACCAACTAAAATAGGATTTAAACAAATACTTATATGGTTTTCGAGTGATCATCATGCCAAAAAAAATGTTTTTTTTGTTGGAAATTCCAAGCGACTGGAATTGGTCACTAAGTGCATGAGGACGACTTTGAATGTTTACTGCCTGTTGAGTGCTCACTAGCACTCAAAGAAATCCTTCCATCTCAGGCAATTACTTTGCCTTCTCGGCATGGCTGTGTAATTCACAAACAGTAGAGTGTAAATTGTATTCTAAATGTGATAAAGAAGTTTTGAAGTTTACTCTAAGCTTTTGTGTTCATCTGTCATTTGCGATAACACAAAGTTTAGTAAAAGCAGGCTCCGGCTTTGAATACATGAATCAGGCATTGAATGTCTTAAAAATGCTTAAATGTGTTAAAAATGCTTCTATTACATGACAAATATGCCTGACAGACATCTGAGGGCGGTCTGAAAATTTCAGCGGTTAACTGAGGTGAACATCTTGTATGTCTAAAGAATCTTCACCTTCGACTATTGAAGCAAGTTACTTTGCCCACAATTTTAGTGGTTTTTGCTTTGTTTTATTTATTCAGCAATTGTAACTTTTCTTTTTTTTTTTACAGCCTTCTCCTCAGGGGATCCCTGAAGTTGTGAACATTGCAAAGAGGATCACATTGCTACCACAGCAAAATGCCATTGCGCTGCACCGTCAAATAGATTTTTTTAGGGTGCTTGCATTTGCTGGATACTTCACGATTCGGTGATGCGCACTGAATTTTGGTCAATGTAAATCATGCTTTTTTGTAGATTTGTAATAATTTATGCATATTGCACTTTAACCTGTGTACCTTCTTACTGTTTCAGTGACTAAAAAGTTACAAATTTGTGTTTTTCTAAAAAGGTTTGATTATTTATTTTATACAAAGGAAATAGAAAAAAAAAATTAAAGAAGAAAAGCATCATCAATGACTGTAAACGTGTTTACATATTCAAAAGGAGCAGCAAAGAAGTTCAAAACTCATCAATTCCTACCCCTTATCCTATTTTATTATATCATACTCAGATACTAAGTTACTTATATACAGTACATGAATGTGTCAGAAATAAAACAATACAAAAATCTCTTGACAATTCACAAATTTAGACAGGATTTCAAGTTAATGCATTGTATTTGCGTCTTTTTTTAAACCTCTCTTTGAAGACAATAAATGATTCACATTTTTTCCAGATCTGTTCCATAATTATTACATAAATGGAAACTTTTACGGAAATATATTTGCTTTTTGTCAGTTCTTAGTTAGCTTTACTTGTGTCCCTCAATCTATAATGACCCTCTCTGATTGCGAAAAACGTCTGATTACTGTGGCAAAGTTGGTTATTATATGCTTAATACATTTTTTCAGACGAGTCCCAAGTGATGACTGTAAGTTTGATTTTCATCCATCAGAAGGAATGGTGCTCTTTTCTTTTGTTGTTTGCTAAACAATTTGCAATTGAAATAAAACATTGTCGGGCGGCTTCCTCCCACACTCCAAAAACATGCATGGCAGGTGTGTTGGACATATTAAATTGTCCTTAGGCACGCGAATGGTTGTTCGCCTCTGTGTGCCCTGCAATAAGGGTGTCCCCTGCCTACTGCCCAAAGTCAGCTGGGATAGGCACCAGCAAGGCACCCTTGTGAGGATTAGCGGTTCTAGAAAATTGATGGATGGACAAAACTTTGTCCGTCCTGTCAGTAACTGATTTGCTCAAACACGGGTGTTCTCGAATTTATTTTGGGGAAGAGCTTGCGACATTAGTGTCTTTGTTGCTGGATGCTTTGCATTTAATTGGTAGGCTAAAAGGAATAAATTTCACAATTTGTTAGACTGACAACTTTTACTGCTCTTCCATTTTCCCCCACAACAAGATGAATAAAAACAGCCTAATTGATGCAGAAAGCATAAAGTTAAAGATTAAAAACAAGATGAACATATTTAAAAAAAATACTAATATACTTGAATAATGACTGAGATTAATTGATTGCAATTAATCTGACCCCTAAAATATTTTAACCTCTGAAAATGACTATGGTTTAGTATCCACCCTCAAATAAATACATGAATGAATTCCACGTTTAAATATTTCCGGGAGAATATTAGAAGCAAGTCAAAAACATTCTCAAAGTTTTTTTTTTTTTGGCTGTGGGGAAACAAAACTTCCGTGTCAATGTAGCTGCAAGCCCATATTAAAACCTGAAATATGGAGACTAAAAAGCAGAAGTAAAAAAAACACAGCACTGTGGCCATCAAGGATCAGACAAGCCAGGCTGCAGGAAAAAAAAAAAAAAAAGCATCTGTGGTACCATGTGAGTAGGGACAGCATCAAACTAATTGTCATCATTGAAGGCCCTAATGGAATAACACGTACGAATCCGGCCTGCTCTGGTCACTTAGAGAGAGAGGTATGCGTGCGTGAGTGACCACTGGCCACATAATGACGACCCATAATGTATTTGGTGGCAACATAGGCTGCGAGCTTTCTCGGCAATAAGGCCACGCATATGGCCAGGATGGTGAGAGAGAATGGAGGAAAAAGCATTAAAAGGAGAGAAATGGGGAGGCCATGGAGGAGTGAGCATGTTTGTGTCAGAAAATGAGCCTGGCAATGAGGTAATGAGCAATTGTGAAGGAAAAAGAGAAAGCGCGAGAGTGAGGAGACAGTCGTACCATGTCAATCAGGCTCTCCTGGATGCGGTTCAGTGTGGTTTTCAGTCTGCTGCTGATCAGGCCCAAACCCGATGATTCATACTGTGAAATACACACACACACACACACACACACACACAGTCGAACAATGTTAATGTCAGCAACACCTTCCCGTTAGAGAGCACACACTTCAGAAAAGTGTGAAGGCATGCCACACGCATCTGCACTCATCGCATGTAGTCCAGACAAGAGAATGTTCAGATTTCAAGCTGATCCTATTTCACCAAGGAGAGGGGTGACTATAAGGAGCACATATCAAAATAAAACATTCACACTAATGATTGCAGGGGTAAAAAGAAGAGGGTGGAGAGGCTGGAAGCACTACAAAAAAATAACAACACACAAACACCTCTGAAGGTACTTCAGATGCACTTGGTGTCAGTTGAGGAAGCAGATCACGCACACCATCAAATCACCACACAAGTGCTGACTAGGGCGTGGATTGGCAAGGCAGGCCTCATTCTACTCTTACCAAACAAGCGGGGCCCACCATTCGGGCCGTACCCGACTCTCTAGCACCATGAGTTGGCAAAGACGGGCTTGGGACAGGCTATAGGTGGCATATGGACCACAGAAATGGAAAAAAAAGACAGAGAAAATTTCAAACAATGAGGATGAAGTCAGAAGTGTGAAAAAACTAAATCCACTTCAGAGGGATTAAAACTGACAACCACTCAAAAAAGACACTTAGTAAACTAAATGTGGAGTTACGTAATCATTAAAACTGGCGCAAAATGTCAAAAGAATACTTTTATAGAGAAAAGTATCTGTTTGGCTGAGATTTAAAATCCTTTTGAAGACTTTGACATACTTTGTCTGACTCATTTAGTTGTTAATGTGTCCCAAAATAAAACATTCAAACATTTGTTCGTCTCGCTTTAAAAAAATGGAATAAAAATGATTTGCTTTTTTTTTTTATGAACTTCAAAGGGGAAGTCGTTCTTGACAATAACATATTCTACGTCCCCCCTACTAATCTAAACACTGCATTCTGATTACATCTTTGTGGAATATGAATTGAGCAACAAAATCCAGCCATTTCTATCCAGCTCAGGGGCGGCCATTTTGTCATTTGTCGACTGAAAATGACACCAAGGTTGCTTCAGAGCTCAGATAACAACCAATCATGGCTCAACTGTCACAAACTAAGCCATGATTGGGCGTTATCTGAGGCCTGATCAACTGCGATGTAATTTTCCGTTGATAGCAAGCAACAAGGGGTGGCCCTTCGGATGGCTAGAAATATTAACCATTAACTACCAGCCCAGCTAAAATGGATTTTTGACTTGTATAGCTGTCAATAGTAGTGACTAAGGTAAATTATTCACTGCCAGTTTTGTAAAAAGTGCCTTTGACATGCATTGCATCAATAGCAGTTAAACAGAATGTCATGTTTAGACTCATGGAGCTGTGTACAACCTATTAATATGAAGAAAATTTGGGGGTTGACTTCCCCTTTAAAATGTCGCAAAATGACCTGGTAAATTAATACCCGTTATAAAAAACAAATATGAATGGAATTACCATTTTACTAGATGATACAAACTGAAGCATAGGAGCAAACACACAAGTAAATAATTGATCGGAAGTACATATAGAATAGGTCAAAAGTAACAATGGCTCGACTGAATAGAAAACACAGATTGCTACTCAAGAAAGCCTAAATAAAAATGACTAAGAAAAAATATTATGGTGTCGGTCAAGTTCTGAAATTCAGTCTAAGTTCATATCTTGAAGTGTTTTGGTTTTTTTTTAATCTGCACTGTATACACACAGTCCCACTCATTCTTTCAGTTTATTTAGTCTCCAATTTATCTCACTCCAAAGGAGTCGCATCCAAGTCTGAAACATGGAGTCCAAAACTGTCTTTCCACCAAGGCTAAACAGATGAACGTCTGATTATTTATGAAGTCTGTTCTTGGAAAATAATGTATCTTTAGCATACGTGTGACAGAGTGAGTTCAGTGGTTTCTCCGAGCCAATATCAACACATAATGGGGTATTTACCCTTTTTGAATATTAATGTGAGGCGTGACTCTTCAACCGGAGAAGTCAAACAGATCCATCTTGTTGCGGTGGAGCAAAAGTAATTCCTGGGTCAAATCGGCAGCATATGTGCATAGCATAAGGTCTATTTAAAGATTCATGGACTGATTAGCATTTTACAGTATGTGCCCCTCTAAACGTGACCATTAATGAAATGGTATAGCCTATAAAATGGTAGTCAATGAAGGTTGAAAAAACATGTAGTAGGTAGGTGGAAGATGGACATGAAAAAGCTAGAAGACACTTCTTTTGCCTCCACATGACACAAGCATGCAAGCGTTAATAATTTGTATTACAGCAGCCCCTGTGGAGCATTTATCCTCTTTATGTCTTTCAACTCAACGGGACAGAAGACATTTTTCTCTTGCAGGCATTACATTTTCCCTCAAGGGTGACGGCAAACGTGTTGTGTTTCATTGTGAAGCGGAATATAAGAAATGGCTGGGCTGAGTTGGAGGCAAGCTATCATTCAAATGGAATTTTCACAGAGATAATCCAATATAGATATAACTTCTACCTATCCATGTTTTCTACTGCCTGGCCTAACCTTTGCAGGGTCGCGTGGAGCCACCTGATTTTCGGTGAAGGACGATTGGACTAGTCAACAGTTAACAGAGCATGTATAAAGACAGACATGAATTCACACATAAAACTGCAAACAACAACATACATTAGACACTCATTTTCCTTCCGTTACCTTGAAAACATCTCATTCACAGTAGGATTGATTATAAAAACCTAAAAGGGACACAGTATATCTCTACCATGACCAGAACACCACTACACCCTCTAAAATATAATGAAATTTCTTCATATGCATTTAACAAATTTAAGATACTCTTACTTGACTTTAACCTCAAATTATCATTCAAATTCTAAGTTTCACTCAACAAATTACAGATATAGTTGTATAGTGTGAATACCAGGGAGGACAAGACATAAATCCCACGAGATGGGAAAATTGTAAAGCTGACATATAATGCTTTATATTGAATATTCTGTTTTAAAAATGTTTTCTTAATATTGAGTAGGCTGCAAGAAAATAAACGATCCAGAATTAAATACATACATAAAACCAGAGTATATTTTTTACCTGCAGCTCAGATCTTTGTTCTTAACAGTTTAAAAAATGCATGAGCTTGTGTTAGTTGCGGTATGTTGTCATGTTTTTTTGCAGTGTTTGCAAACTCTCTTTGTATTATCTGCAAATATTTTACCAAAATTAATAAATTAATTATAATTTAGAAAATAAATAAAATGTCAATGCGGTGAAGTCGTTTTTTTTAATGCCCTGAAATGGCGATAGAATATGATTTCATAACATCTTTGTGTTATTTATATACGAAGGTGGGACTCGCTCTGGGGGCAGTAGGAAAAAAAAAATAGAAAAAATAAAAATACAGCCCTCCCCCTTAAAAAAATAGATATTGTACAGCGCAGGAACAAGAAATCTTGTGGGATTTTAAACTCGTAAGATCTCCTCATACAAGATTTTGTTCCATTCCTAATTAATACCATAGACAATTTAAGGCATTGAATTTTAGTTCCCAAAGTAAAATTAGACCAGGGCTAAATGTGTTTGTGCTTAGGGCCATCTGAATTGTGTTCTTAAGTCAGAACTTGTGCTTTGAGCCAAAATGGAGACTGGAGTCACAAGTACCTTTCAAGAGGGAGCTATAGTTTTGGAATAAGGGAATAATTCACCCGTGAGATCATAAATCTACGAGACGGACCAGGGAATTCTCTCTCTCCTGTTACCGTTCAAGGCTCAGCGGGGCTACTGATACTGTTATGGCAAAATAATCTGTCAAAATGAGGGAAAGCCTTCAGCTTACTTGTCAAACTCTCAGTCAGTGATGCAGAATATTCAATTCGTGCAACCGTTCTCTGTGTACATTCCCAACCACTGAATACTGACTGGAAAAACAAGTCTTTTTATAGAAAGGTTATAGTAGTGTACCATGTCATTTCGTCCAAAGAAGGCATAAACAGCATAGAGGTAGTAGTCAAAGAGCTGCGACACACAGTGGATGACATCGAAGGCAATCGGCTTCAGAATACTCATCATCTGCATGTATTTTCCTGAGAGGACAAGACACAAAAGGATAAATGATCAGACATTTATATTTAATGACTATGATCATTAAATTTGGATTGAGTTCCTGTCGTGTCCCAATACATTTCTCCAAATATTATACTCCAACTTTGAATGTTTTCCAGCCATGTCAGTCTCACATTAATGAAAGGTTCCTGCTATTTAATAACATTTGGAGGAGATTAAAAGTGTGAAATTAAAATAAATGATATCCCGAATGAACCATGAGGACCTGGATCGCATTGCATTTGCATACTGTACTTTGGAATGTCACACGGACATCTTTGGGAGAGCAAGGTCAGAGCTCAGGGCAAAGGTTAACCATTATCACTGCTTCTCAGTCATAGCAGCTGAGAGCGCGATATGCGCGATGCGAGAAAGACTTAATAAGTGAGAACGGCCAGAGAAATATATGAAGAAATAGGACTCACCGACAAGTCGGATGACATTGAGGGTTGTGTTGGTAAGAATTGGGGCATTGGTCTTATTCAAGTTGTAATCGGACCTCTTCTTGCTTCGTACAGTCTCGCGAGACACACTGTTACAGAAAACAGACGTGACGTGACAAAATAGCTTCGACCATTATTATTCCTTGGCGAAAGAGCAGGACAGCAACCTTGGTGGAGGGGGAAATTGTTCTAATTGAGCCATCAGAAGCCATTACACAATGCCGGAGATACGGAAGGACCCCTAGGGTGAGGTCTCTGAACTGGTGAGCATGAGGAACAGGACCCCTGACACCCATCATTGAGCTACATTAACCAGCAATCATTACATGGGGCATTTAATTACTGGACGTGACCATGCGACCCAGTTCATAATGAACCATTAGCTATTCCTACTTAAAATAATAGGAGTATTTAGCATTTTTGTGGCTTCAGGCCAATACACACAATGGAAATTGTGAAGGGTTAAGCGATGATGGGCAAAACAGCCTGTGTGTCAGAACTGTGAAAGAATGAAATTCAACTCTGCCCACATATTCATGTGGTTAACCCATACCCTGCCATCGACAAACTTAGACGTCAAATACCTATTTTAACTGGCCACTATATAAGGCAAAATCCATTTCAACTGGACTGGCAGTGAATGAGTTCACATGTGAGTTTGCAGTTCATGGCAGGACATTTTCAAGACCGCATACCACAACAATGCCTCTGAACTGACAAGCTCCTAAATAAGTCATATTGGTTGCAGTGGAAGTCTATTCAGTTCTTTACAGCAAAACAAAACTATCTATACTCATTGGTCCTAACATTATAGAGCGTACATATGCATTATAAAGAGGGACAATGCAAGCTCTGTTCTTCTAAGTATGTAATCAAAGCTAATCAGTAGTTTGCTTGGATTGACATTGCTGTAAAAATCAAAGCAGCACTCTTATGGTTCCTATGTGGCCACTCAGACATGCTGCCCTCAACATATAATCATCATAATTCCAACAAAATAATCTCAAACCTACTTAATTTGCTACTTCAAAGAAAAAAAAATAAGGTAGCCATCTTGATTATTTTGACATGAGCTGCCACAAAGGACTATTTTTACTGGTTGACAAACAGATATTTTGACATCATATTGCATCAGCAAGCACTTAAACAAATAGATAAGGGCACAGGAGATTTTTTTTCAAATGAAGAGCAAATCAAATGGAACAAGCAACTTTTTGCTAAATTAAGCGACAATACCTTGCATCACTTTTTTCTTTTATATGGATGGACATTGTCATTATTGATGCAATTTTGCAGCACAGAAACCAAAAATAAAACAGATGTTACACGATCTATTCTCTGGAAATGCAGTCCCAAAGTTCAATAAAAGAGGAAGATATTTTTAGTTTCATCCATAAATGTGTTGCGCTGGTTAGGGGGAACTTTACTTAAAAAAATATTTAACCATTAAATTAAAAGGTTAAAAGGAGGTGAAATTATGCATGGTACATGCAAGAAAAAAAAGAAAGAAAAAAAGGGAGTGGGTGATCTGATGACTTGAAGTTAGAAACCCATTCATTTTCTTTACCACTTATCCTCATTGTAGTCACTGGTGAGCTTGATCATTTTATTTTTGGCATCTGTCAGTAAATGTCAAATACCTGAGAGTGGAAATGATTGACACCTGAACTTATTATAAAACTCAACTCATGCTCCCCTGTGTGTGTCCTCTATGTCACAGCACAGCATGAAACAGTGCAACTGACCTCTTGAGGGGAACATCCCCAGTCTGCTCGTCAACGTAGTCTCGCTTGAGCTCCTCGGGGACGTCACTGTCGCTGTCGTATTCCTGATAAGCACTCTTCTCCAGCTCGTCAGACTCGTACTTTAAAAACGCCAAAAGAATGTGACACAAAAAAGAAAGATCAATGCTGGAGAAAAGAGAGCAAGGACACATAGGAAAAATACACAAGGGGAACCTATTGTAGAGAATGGACTCTTAAGAAATAACACTTGTAAACTAGGACTGCATTGATAAAGATCAGGAGTTCTCAACCTAGCCTGTCATATATTTTTTCAGCTAAGTACCCTCTAACCAGTGCAGAGCATTTCTGGATGAACTAAAAGACCTGAATAGAATAGAATAGAATAGAATAGAATAGAATAGAATAGAATAGAATAGAATAGAATAGAATAGAATGCATTCATTGTCATTGTACACAGGTATATATATAAATTGGGAGTGCTGCTCTGATTGGTACGTTTTACTAAAATGAATAATGAATAGAATAAATTGTATTATGTTAAGAAAAAATAGAAAAGAATAGAAATCCCAATTTCACAGGCGTGCAATGCTTATTGTCACGTTGTTTTGTCATCTGTGTCTGATTTATTAAACTTAGAAACTACATTTACAGTGATATCTTTTGGCATATTAGAAACAGCAACTCCAGAAGATGCATCGTGAAGCATCATCTGTGTTATTTCTAGCTTGTCTCACCGAAAATTGTGTCATTTACAACAATGCGCATACTTATGAAACAAAATGAATGCAAACATCGTTTTGCAATGGAGTTACCAGCAAAAGGTTGCTTCATGTTCCAATTAATTTGCTCTTAATTTTGTGTGTGTAAAAAATACATATGTAACTCAAAGGAAATTTTCAGTGAAATGGAAACAAAAACAGCTTCCATGACCCTTAACTTATTAATTGCCTGATTAGGAAAAGACAAATTATACATCCTAGGGGTATACAACTACAAAAATGATAACCGTTTAAACACCTTCCAGATAAGACATTATTTGAAGCTTACCAGAAAGAATTCAATATATTTATTTTTTGTCCTACTTAACTGAGAGCTCAAGCATCACAACAACTCAAGAATTACAGGCTTAAGCACAACGAACGCTTGGGCTTTGAAAGCCTGACACATTAGATAAGGCAACACGGCTTTGAAAGGATAATATAGCCATATAAAAAGTAACCAGCGTAATAGAAAGAGAAATTGTGTATCATTCACAAATAGACCTTGACAGAAAAACTGAACGCTTTTTTTTTTTTTGAAGGAGACTGTAGAAAATGGTGCACACTGGACCTGTGTGCCTCTATTAGTGTGATATATGGGTGCAAACACAGTGAATACAAGGAACCGATCACTACACCTGGCTGTATAGTGTAGCTGTCAGTTCAAAAAAAAACTGCTGTACACCGAAGGACAACTGCTCTGTCCTTCCATCGCATGAGTCAATATAACAAAAAACACGTTTTTGATATCCTCGTAAAAATCCTTTCAGTCATCGTTAAAATACTGCAGCAAATGGACAAATAAATGTAACATCAATTTCAGGTTCTTGGATACCAAAGCTTAAAAACTTTGTATACAAAGAAACATGCATGTCATTTAAAGTTCCAGAAGACCGACGGGGGCTGAAACAAACCTCCTAAAACCCCACAGTGATTGTGTGCCAATTAATCAACTTGTCACTTTATAAACACAGTGGTGTATCTCAACGGGTAGCCTCATTAATTAGTCATATCCATCTCACTGATGTTGACTTGGCTCAAGAGGGTAGCTGTAAACTGTCAACACAAGACAAATGTACACTGTGCATACTGTACATAATAGTTGATGAACAGTATTGCCATATGTACTGCAAATAATGTATATTATTCTAATTGTTCTATCATACGCTTTGTTCACGGTAACCAATGTTGAATGCAAATGGCCTAAGGAAACCAGACTTTGTTCCCCTGAAAGGAAAATTGGTTTTGTCAGAGGCTTAGACAGACCCTTTGAAATACCAAAAGTTTCGTTGACGGATGAGGGATAGGACGAGACACAAATCCCACTAGACGAGATCGTGTCCACAAGATTTTGGTTTTTATGAAAATCAAAATGGCATCTGTTTTTGCACAGAAGACCAAATAACATAATGCCATTTAATTGATTCAATTCCAAAGACATATTTTTATGTTTTGGTTAGTTTTATGTCTGTTTAGTTATGTTTTTGTTGACAAGTATTTGGCAAAAGAGGTTCTAAATACAGCTGGTATGAGTTATCGATTACTTTGGCACTCAATTAAGTTCTAAAACTAGGTGGTACTACATGAATGAGGTTCTAAAGAAATTTAGAAGTAATCAATGACTTTAGTAATTACTTCAAGTAAGTTTACGATAGTACTTAATTCCTAGAATAATTGATTACTTTAACATTTAGTGACAAAAGTAATTAATTACTTTGGTACTAAAATTACTTACTTACTTACTTTTGGTAACTAAAAGAATCAATTACTTGAGTACTTAATTATCTAAAGTAAATGATCAATGTAGCACTTAACACATGTAGTACCAGACATTTTTAAATCTTCCTTCAGCCAAACATGATTTTTTTATTTTATTTTTTTTTAATAAATACCAGGGATTGAAAGTATGGACTCTTTAAATTAAAAAAAAAGAATGTCTTGACTGCCGTGATGACGTTTTTTCATTTGTTTTAATAATCAAGGTTTTACTTTACATTGTACTTAAATTTAACCTGTGACATTTTAGACAATTGTCTCCCCATAAAATTTGGTCAATGACACCAAATGACGTCAAAATCACAGAATTAAATTTGCTGGCTGAAACAGCACATTTTAAGCAGGCTGATTTGTTCAAAATTGATCAGTAGCAACAGCAACTATGTCAGGATCTCAGCATTAAACTGTGCAGTCATTTACATCTATTCAACCTCGCCCTTTAAAAAACATTTGTTTTTTTGGTACTCACCCCATTAGATGCCAGCACATCTTCTGTTTCTTCCTCTTTCTGCTCTACGTGCATTTCAAAAGGATTTCCCTCTTGCAGGTACTGCTGGAACAGAGAGCGTTCTTCCTGAATTTGAATGGCAGAGGCCTGACTGCTCGGAGAAACTGGAGGGGAGCGACACTTGTCCAAGAACTTAAACTCCTGGTTTAAGACAGATATGACACGGAAGAGAATGTATTAAAGCATTGACAGAAATCCAAAAAAGTATTCTCTTATGTCCCGTTTTGATCATAATTTATTATTTATTGTGTTGCTGAAAAGAGAGTTGAAAATGAAATTTAGAGGGTGTAAATGACCATGTCGGAAAATTCTTTGCAGTGCAAGTCATATTTTTTGCTGAAACATCAAATCAATACTATACAATTTAATGTCTTTATATTTCAAGTCTCATGAATCAACAGCCTAAACTTGAATACGAGTTTCACTCCCTTAAATAAGTCTAATATATGTAGTTTGACATCCGGAAAAGATAAGGAAATAACTCACATGGAGCTGCGAAATATTGAAGTTTGATTTGACAGGGCAAAGTTCCCATGTTTCATTCTCGAGAAACATTCGCAGCTCCTCCAGCCGTGCCCTGGAAAATTGTAAGAGAAAGTATTAAAAAAAAGCCACAAGGTTTTACCAGCCTTCTCAGTCAAAATGATAACACGCTGACTGGCGCATGAATTTAAAAAGTTATTCAATTAAACTTTTTTTTTTATTATCTTAAGGCGCTTCATGATGCATTTTGAGCCCTATGCAGAAGGAGAAAGGAAATGTGTCAAAAGTTGAAAATGTCCAATATATAGTCACTGAGAGATCAATAAACAAAAATTAAGATGCTTGACAGCACTGTTTTTCAGAATGACGCCAGTACAAGTCCTCAACTCTTGAATAGTAACTCAAATGACTCAGCTCCCATCCTCTATTGTTTAGAATATCAATGACTCAAAATAAATAATAGGAGAATATAGAACAGAGTTGCAGGGGCGACACAGTTGTGGTAGAGTCATCATCAAGATTGTGGGCTTCATCCCTCGATCATTGTGACAAAGTGTCCTTGAGCAAAACACAACCCCCCCCTTGCTCCTGATGCTGTGTCACCAACAAGTAAATGAATCATCAGTGTAACGCACTTTGACTAACACATCCTTCCAGCTGATAATCGATCATATTGATATTGGTCGTGGACACAACTCTTGGCTGAAATGTCGGTATTCTATCAAGAAAACATGTTGTTTAGGGACACCCCTATTTGTCATAAGAGTAACAATGATCTCACCTGTGATAATTTTTGAAGTAGTTGACACTCTGCCGTTTAATGGACTCTTGCAGGACCTCCGACTTACTGCTACAGAACTCCTCACCCACCTGCATCAGCCTAAAACAAAATACAGCAACAGAATAATGACACCAACTATAAGCGATAGTAGGAAAGGAATGTAGAATAGATTTCATGACAACAAAAATGTGAATCTGAATTTGGTGAATTTGGTCCACTGCAGCAAAAACAAATTAGGGTGACTGACAATCAATAGCTAAACAGTGTAGATACAGATGGATGAATGAATGAGTTCCCATGTCAGTGCAGTTTTTTATTTTCTTCAAATCCAGTATCAAATAAATGTTTGAAGATGTACAAGAGCTGAGGGAGCAACAGCACTGTGCGCTGATTGACAACTGGGCCAGACAAAAGACAAATAGTAGATGATATTTACAAGCTGTCATTTGTAAAACTGGGGAAATGGTACAAATATTTGAGAACATATAAAGAGGGACTTTTGGACAGGCACAGTACGTGTAATGCATAAATTACTCCTATCGTGTACAGTATTCCATATGTTAAATATTCAATGGCATATACAGCTCTAGAAATGTTCTTGGGTTCATAATTCTTATATTAGAACAAAGCTGCAGACACTCTGAAACTTACTACAAAGTAGTGTATTCCCAGGAACAAAAACTCCTTCCACACATTTATCTCATAGCACGCTTGACCAGTTTCTGAAACTGAGCAGATGTGCCTATTAATTTTCTGTATCCATGAACACAAATTAGGGTTAAGTAAAAAATAATTACAAGGCGTGTACGGTTGGTTTGTTGTTTGAATTTGGGCATATCCAGTGTGCGAAGGTGTTCTATGCTTATCTGATGATTTGAATAAATCATTTGACTGAGGAGCGGAACAGGAAAAAAAAAATCTAGAAATGCATGGCCATTGATGTGCACTGGATCCCACCAATTGATTCATTTTTTTAGTATGGAAAAGTACTGGGAAGCTTTCTCAATAGGATCAGCATGAGTACATTTTTAACGACTTTGAGTTGAGATTTGTATTAGTCATACAAATTGCGACCAGTGTTCTGGAGAAGGAATGTGAACCCATGTATGCTTCTGTGGTATAAAGTCATGATGAAACGCAAATCATTAGCAAGCAAGAGCAACCTGCACTAGCTTTAAACAATACCTGCTGATGACATCCAAAACCACGATGAAGTCATCATATTTGAAGTTAGACATGTCGGTTCCCAGAATATAAGCCTTCACTTTTAACTGGACATCCTGATCAAAAGAGAAAAGAATGGTCATTTGTTAGGAATCTCACTTGTTATCGAACATCAGAAGAGAATAGACAGCCAACCTGCCAGATCCGTGTAAGTCCGTGCTCCAGCTTCTTCTTTACATAGCTGCGGTCAATCACTAACTCAGAATCCGCCGCCACTGCATCCTCTATATATTTAAAAAGAGAATAAAGAATGGCTGAGGAACAAGACACATTTCTACTTCTCTATTGTTGGCTGAGTCTTTTCAACAGATAATACATCAATCATCTCAATAGTTGATTGGCTATCACCCCCCGGCCATAGCTTTGTACCTTTGTCTTGCATTAAAATCTTTCCTAATGGGTGCGGTCGGGCCGCGAGCCAATCAGGTGTCTTGTAGGAATGCCCGCCTCACTCATGAAACTCACACATGCTGTTAGGTAGAACCCCAAGTATTTACTTATGCAAAGGAAGAGCAGGAAAGGGCATTGCTGCACTGGAGTGTTGTAAATCACTTACCTTGATTTGTTTGTAATAAATTAGAATTTCAAGTGAAAACTGATTGTTATCATGTTCGATCAGCTACAGTCTTCACTCTCATTAGACTTGCAGGTGCCGCTAATATATCTGCAGCACCCGTGAGACTGAATGGGAAGGGGAAGGGATAACAACAGTACAGTTACTATAAGGTTTAACAACTTAAGAATTAGGTAAATATGTGTACTGCAGTTATATTTGTCTAAAATATGTGAAGTATTAATATTTTTCACATTAAAAAAAATTCAGGTACCTACATACACATGCGCTACTTGTTTTTTTCACTTATCGCAGGGGTGGGATAGGGGGTTCCAGTCCCCCATTAGCCGCGAAAAAAAAAAAACAAAAAAAAAAAAAAAAAAAATATATATATATATATATATATATATATATATATATATATATATATATATATATATATATATATATATATATATATATATATATATATATATATAAAACCCTAACACACACATGCATACACACTAAGTACAGAAGATGCTTTTAGAAATAAAACCAACTTCATAGTATGGACCACCTCCTCACGTCATCTAAGTATGTGCACATAAAATGAAGAGCAAGAAGCAAGCGTGATTGATAAGAGGACAACAAGATGGGCCTGTCAAGGTCATTTTCAATAGGCAAAAGAACTTTCAGACCAAAGGAATACGACGAAACCTTGGTTCAGTAGGGATCAGCGAGTATGGATTTGTCAAAGCCCACAGGAAACCATTGGAGCCTTTGAAGGGTTTTTTATTCACGCCATACACACAAAAAATATATAAACTGCGCCAGTAAAAGTGTGGTATTGTGAAATGTGTTGATATACTATACGCAATAAAATCCTTGTTGACAACTGGTGGAATAGGATTCACAGATTTTTATTGGAAATGCTCAATATATCAAGTTTGTTGTCAAATAAGTAGAATTATATGGAAAACAAAATATATAAATTAAAATTCCTGTATATAAGATAAGAAATAATAAATTAGCTATGCAATGCAGTTGAACAATAAAATGGATATGGGGGTGGGTGCTATAATTTTAAAACAATTTGCCTTTTTCAGATCAAAATGACTCATGCCAAGTTGTAATCTCTTCTCACAGCGAAAGTCAATCAAGAGAAAGTTGCATGAGAAGAAATCCTCAAGGTTCTCCCACTTAAGATATGATCACACTGTAGCTTCTCGTGTGTGAGCACACAAATGGGATACCCACCGGACCAGAGTTAATCTCCCTGGGAGGAATATAATTAACAAGAGCAAAGCTCTGCTCTGCCTTACTTTAGATTTCAAACCACATTACCCCACCAAAAGAAAGATGTAGAACATATTTTGAATTTGTACTTCATTTGACAGACATTTTTATCATGAGCAAATTATTTTTCCTGTTTCTATTCACATTTATGTTCGACAACAATATTAATTCTGCGTGACCTGTGACCTGATGTGTGCTTTATGTCTTATCCTTCTCTAGAGGTGTATTTCACACCACTGAGGTAATGGATCGTAATCTATACCTAGCTATGTATTCTGTTCCCACTGACTGTATTGACTGCATCAAACACAAGTGAAAAAGAATCATCATTAAAAAAATACTGTGTATTGCAAAGACTCCATAAGAAACCTTGTAAATGTATATCTGCATAAGTGCTCCTCCTCTTTTTCTTGACCCATGCAATCATTATAGAAACAAATGAGACAAGCAGTAATGTGTTTTTTGTTAGGTAGGCTGTCAAACAGTATATGCATTAATCAATTGCAAATTACAGATGTCCCCATCTCCACATGTTATCTGCACGGTCATTTATCATGAGTAACAATAGTAATAATAATAACACGGTGGAAGTACTTATGTAAATGTGAAAGAAATTCAATTACTATTTAAAAATGTTGATTTATACATGGGGCAAAAACATGCAGTGGAATGTCTATGTAGATGGTGACTGCAGGGCACAGCTGACCACAATATTGCTTTTAATCCAAATATATATTGTGTGAACAAATACAAATACATTTAAGAAAACATTTTAATGTTTAGCACAACATTTTGTTAGCATCGTAAATGGTCCTACAGAGGGCATTAACATTGCTGCTGGAAAATTAAGATGACACAATAGATTCCCGCTTTCATATGGTGGCTGAATAAGACCATCTTATATTTGTTTTTATCAGGCTGTGCAAACCACGCTCACATTTTTATGATTTGATCATTTAGGTGAAACTTGTTCAGATGATTCAAAAGCTTCCAGTCTTTCCTTGTTGTGGATGACATACTGTACCTTGCGTCAAGGCTTCATTTTCTCTATATCACTGTTAACCACACAAGCGATGGAAAGTAATTCTAGACAAAATAGCTTCACCTTCGAAAGATGACACTAAGTCATCATGCCTGGCCATCAGCTAAACCTTTAGCTGAACATTCGGTTCATTGTTACCATCACGTTCTGTGTATTGCTTCTTTTTTCATTTACTGGGGAATTATGTTTAGTTGAACTCCGACTGACAGCTGTCACACACAATTCCGCCATGTCTGATTGAGTTTGCATCTGGTCACAATATTTCATAATTCTCAATCATATTATAACCCAGTCGTAATAAGACTAGGTTAAGAGTATTACATTACATTTGACATATGCAATACAAACACTAAAGAATGCAAGCTGAATTTCAACAAATATATATATACAATACCTGCCATCGACTTAAAGGCCAATAACAATGGCCTGTAAAGGCAAAGCACTCATTTTTATTTATTATTACACAACCTTGACCTCTGTCCATAATGGCCTTCATTGTGAATGAAACATGTCCAGATATAAGCTACAGAAAGACACACGCCAATAAAAGTTACAGGCGGTGAAAACCTGTCCTTTCATCAAGGGGAAAGATTAATGAGCGAAATGTTAACGTGAACAACTCAATATAATAAATGCGGGGAGTTATACTAAGTAGGATCGACACTGAAGTAGAGCAATCTATAGTAGGCTTGACTGCTATGACACAGGTGGCTTGTAGTGTGAGCTGGAGGTCAAAGTCACCTCAACATACTGTTGAACAAATGAGACAGCACATGCACAGTAAATCACTACAGCGACGAACCACGCACACATTAGGAAAGACTGTAATGCAAGACGAAGCTATGGCAAGGGACACCTCGACACACGGAGGTGAAAGCCAATCAACTATTGAGATGATTGATGGCACTCTTGGCAGGAACTGAGGAGCATGTCCTTTCCTTCACAGGGAAGATGGCATTTAATGAAATGTCCACCGGACTTATTATGTTTCCAGTCATTCATAACCCACATTCATCTAATGGCACTTGAGCAATGGAAATAGGTCAGGTTCAACAAAGACAAGGAAGAAATGGTTAATCTGGGGCAGAGAGAAAATAATTCACTCATTCAATACCTTTGACTGCTATAGACACCAATGATGCACTTTAACAGAGATGGTTTTTTTTCATACCAAACAACATTTATCAGAGCTCAACACTAATTTTTGCACAGGTAGCACTGGTACTGGTAGCAACTTTTTCAGTAGGTCGCACCGCACAGGATTTGATTGCACACGTTTTCGGGGAGGTGCGATATGACCACATTTGCTGATGTATAGTTGTCACAATTTGTCCAATTTCATTTCTTGTGACAAAGATTGGCGGTCACTCAGAATATGACATTTGAAAAAGATTTTACGAATTGTTTAATTGATTTAACGAAATGTTGTGCCATATTCCTTGGTCGCTTTTTTTTCGTGGTGCCTGTAACAAATAGTAAATGTATGAATTTATGCACTAATTAAAACTTGTTCACATCGTGCAACCGGATTTCACCAACATTTCACCAACATTTCACCATTTTTTAAAGCTTGACACTTTGCGGGTGACTCAAATTGGAAAATTGGAAGCAACGGTGGCTAGAATTTAGGAGCGCCGGGCTGCTGCTTCTGAATAAATGTAGTAGAAACATTGCGTCATTCAACAACGCTACAACAATGAATGACTGTCGACATCAGAATGGGGATACTTTCACTCCTCCGTGTAGAAGCACACAAATACCCTTGAAACATGTGTGTGATTCTTCTCTGCAAGCTGCAGCCCTGACCAAGCACTGTATTATGCTGCTATCAAAAAGCAAAGAAAGATTAGTGCTCTGGAGAGCACCGACTCCATTTTCACCAAGCCTTTTAGTTCAATTTGATTCTGTGCCATATTTATTCATCTTAGGTTACTAAAGGGAAATTTAGTTTTTCATGACTAACATATAACTTGAGAAATGATGTCAATGTGAAGAGGTGATGGGATTAGGGGTTGAAAATTATTCTCGAGTGAGAATGAAAAAAAATATGTTTGAGAGGTGTGAAGTCTGGGAATGTTGTAGAAGTGTCTGCTTCAAATGCAAAACATGAATTAGCCCTGGTGAGATGCAGTACCTGGTGTGGGTGTGGTCACTTGCTTGTCATGCTCCTCGTGCCACTGCATCGTGCGATGGTAACTCAACATCACCTCCCACAATGCTTTGCATAGATCCGTCAGACATGGAATGTAACTGTCCAAGGTAATATGCTGCAAACATAGAAGTAATGCAGTCAATGACGCTATTTTGTGTTTGAATTGAAATATTGCCAAAAGGAAAACGAAAGAAATACAAAAATCGAGCAAACACAGGTTAAAACATATCATATCTAATTAATTCTTAGGCTCATTATTTATTCACACTGTCAGGAAACATCTAGTTTCTGTGTCAGAAGAAATGTACTGATGGAAGAGCAAATTAATGCATGAACTTGTTAGGAAAATTATGTAATCACCAGTAAAAGGGTTCCAAATGAACCACTTTCTCATTTGACTTTTTGGTGGGGTAATTTACAATTAAGTTTCAAATGAATAGGAATTGAATGCTTCACTGCCACAAGCACGCTTCACTGAATATGCTTTTATACAAAGAGAATGAGGAAACTGTCAACAAATAAATGTTGTCATCTTATGACAAACATCTTCACAACTTGCTATTAGGCAACAATTGCAATTAAGTGTGTCACTCAAGATGAAACTAGTAATTGCTTCAATCTGGGTAAAATGCTATTTAAAGACATACAATGTGAAATGGGAATCAGGTTGAGGGACCAGATGTGCCATACATTTGACGCTCCATATTTTCCACAAGTCAACCATGTCAGCGGTAGTGTATGTTGCCAAGCAACTGGTGCACAGGAAGAGGTGTGAGTGTAAATGGGTCTGTGGGTTTGATGGAGAATAAAACCTCAGTTACACCTACACAAAACCACAGCTCTGTACGATGTGAGCATTTAAGTGGGGTGCTGTTTAAAAAAAAAAATGTTGCTGGAATCAACATTTCTTGACAGAAATGTCACAATATCAAAATAATTAGATTTTTGACTGCGCTGTGATACAGCGGATTTAAAAATATTAAATTCAGTGTGGATTTTACGGTTACGTGTGGGTAAGCAAGGGAGTAAAACTGTAATAGGATTAAGCTAGATAAAATTGAATTCATACTTTTTTCTTGATTTTTTCAATTAAAAATAGCCAAAAATGTAACAAAGCCAAAATTAAAAACAGGGTATACTCAATGACAGTGTTTCTCAACCTTTTTTAATGATATGCGCCTTGTGAAATAGTTTTACAGCTTACCCCCTAACCAGAAAATAGCATTTTTGGATATAAGGAAAAAAAACATTTAAAAGAGATATATAATGGATGGATGGAACAACATTTATAGCGGTTTGCCTCAGTGTATTTTATTCAGAAACTCCAGAAGATAGATCGTGTGACATCTCTTGAAAACTAGTCTTATAACGTTGTGTATGTATGACATTTAAGGGCTAAAATAAAGGGATACAATGTTTTGGAAAAGAGTTACTAAATCACTATGAAATAATTTACACAAGAAGATGCCTCATGTGCCAATTAATTTCATCTCAATTTGAAAAGAAAAAGGTCACTAGTCACAAGTCACTAGGTAATATACTGTATGATGCCGACATGTCACAAAACTTTCTGGCACATTCATGGGAAGCCAAACAAGCTTAATTTTTGCAACTACGATGCTATGCTGTGCTATGCTACTTTATGCTATCATATGATATGCTATACTATACTAGTATTATGAATTAGTAGACTACACTAGTTAGTACCAACATGCGACATTAGTATCTTATACAAGGCACGAGCTAACATAAAGTATGATGCAAACGTGAAACAGAACTCTCAAGCATGTTAATGTGAAGCCAAACATGCTTAATTCATTTTGTAAACAACCTAAAGATTTCTCTCAAGAACAAAGTATTCCTGCAATTTGATCTTGTGTGGATCATATCGCTGGTGTCAGGTGGAATCCTCCTCTCTCCAAAAGCATCACTTCAAGGGATCCCAAAAATAGTTTGTTCAACAATGAGCATTGCATGTTGGAGCTGGCTTGTGATACAGTTAACAAGTACAACTACCACTGTCGGTTCATTTATGAATTATTTCAAGGTCACCTCACCTTTTTGCAAGATACACAAAGACTTACACAATCATTAGAGTCATATACTTTAATGTAAGCCAACAGTGGAAGTCTAACAGTGGTACTGCTGTGTAGTGAAAATGTCTTTGACTATATAACAAGAGAGCAGTAGTTAGTTATTTATTGTAAAGTGTTTCGATTATTCAATAACCTGAAGCTTCAGTTCATCATCAAAGTGCTTCAATGAAGCCTTAACCAGATTAGAGGATTGGCAAGGAGATGGAGATTTCCCATGGGAACAGTTCTGAACTCCCTATTTAAGTCTGGGTCAGCCTTAACGTGCATCTTCTTAAAAACTAGCCACATAACGTCCCGGTTCATAGAAGGTTTATCATCATTAATTTTCATCAAGTTGAAAAAATGCTGATGTAGTAGATCAGTATTGTTAAATACAAATAAGCAACTCCACCTAGATGAATACAAAACCTTGGTGTAACCTCAAATGCATGCATTACATAAAAATTCCTGCCACTTCCCCTTTATGAAATTACAAAAAGTTCCATTTTATATTTGAAAATGTGATGTTCATATGAAAGGCAATGTAAAAATACGGACTAATTTTGTAAATTGATCTAAAATTCTCATCGAGATCATCACTTTGGCTAGAGTCAAAATTTTGCAGTATTTAAGGAAATATAGCAAACTAAAATGCATATGTTCTAATGAATCCCATCAGACAACACAGATAGTCAGAGGTCAAAATGTATAATGAAAAAAATTCCTGAAATACTGCTTTTAGTTATTATTCTGAAGTTAACATCTGTTTTAGATTCTATACATTATGATGAGCATCAAAACACAAAAAAATATGCCTTTACCCAGGGTCCTTTTAAAAAAAAATGCAGAGTCTGTGAAAATCTACTGCATATAGAGGAAACAAAGTCAAGCTGGAGATGAGAAGACATTAAAAAAAGAGGCAGCAGTGAGGGGACAGGGTATTGGAAATCTGCCACATGACAGCTGTGCGTGCCCAACAACAAGAAGTCAACAAGGAAAAAAAAAAAAAAAAGAGTGTGAAGAAGAAAACTATCAAAACTTGAATATGGTGTGAAATGGGACAGAAATAAAATTGTCCACGCCGCAGACACAGGGAACCTTTACCAATACCCTTCTACAGCATAATCTCTGGGGGACACTCCGCAATTCCACCCCAGTAAGTTCATGATAAATTGACCAAGCTACAGCTTCTAAAACAGCATTACTGGATTTATTCGAAAGTAGCTGATACAAGTTTATAGTAAGCCAAGTAAAATAAGGGATAAAGTGACAGTGCCCTGATTAATATTTATGAACATTGCAGTATCACATCATAAATAGACTTTGATATTTAGCCATTTTCGTCTTTCATCTCACACTAGGCATGGCACAATAACAGTTTGACGTTTTACAGTAGTTTTCAAAGAGCCTCGGTTTTAATAAGTGCTAATACTGTATGTTGGCAGTAACAAGCACTTCTTTTCTTTCTTGCATAATCTAACAGCGGGGGAAATCTTAACGGTCCAAATATGAGTGGCTTCCTGCCTAGTTGAGTCAATGAGCCACCTCTTTGAAGACCCTGCCCTCATCTCCCTCCTTGGCACATACAAAGGAGGAGGAGGGTGGACGGGCCTGTTTTATAAATAGCTCACAAGCTATGAGACAATGAAACTTGCTAAGAAAAATTATTTTTATGTTATTTGGTACGTTTTTTTGAATAACGAAGACATATTGAAACAAAAAAACATTAAAAAGTGAAATGAATGAATACATCATTATTTCTGTCTATCCTTAATACCTTACCGAGCTATCAATTCGAGACTCTGTATCAGCAGATCCTCAAAACCAGTTGACTCTGTGCCCAACCAGAGATACCATGATATTTTTGCTCATGGTTATCAATAATATCAGAGCCTAATATTGACCATGGACTGAGTTAGACAAGTATAATATGAACTCATGTTAGGTAAGCACTGCTAATAACAAAGCAATTAGGTCAAAGATATTTCAACATGGTGAGCAGCTTAACAAGCACACAACTTTTGAGAAGAGAAACTAACTATTATCATATCGCTCAAGTTTTCCTTATGTGGTTTATTTCACGTGTAATATACTACTGCATGAGGACATCAGTCGCTTACCGTACACAGATCCTTGTACTGCATTTTCTGGAACTTGGTATCAGCATTGCCAGCACAGAGCTCTACATATCCCAGCACCACTTGGAACACAGTGTTATGGATGGCTTGGGTGAAGTGCATGTGCAGTTGGTCCATAGCAGTCTGCGAAGAAGGCCAAACATCAAGTTATGGAAATGATTATATCAAGTCATGTTCGTCTGAGTGTGTGGCATTGTAAAGAAAAAGGCTTGCAGCAGATTTTGCAAATCAAAGGGCTAAAACAACATTCATTGGCAGTTGACTTTTTTTTTGGTTTGAAGGATTTCAAGATGTATTATGATAAGTCAGTAAGATTAGGTAAAATGACATGTACCGAGAATTCCTGGGAGTATTTTAAACTTCATAAATAAATGTTTTGATCCAAAGAGGAGATGAAGATTTGAGTTTCCTATAATATTAATCTCTGCACCTCCAATTTCATAGAAGCATTTTTAGACTGTCGGGACAGACACAAAAAAAGATTGAAACCCAGAACCTTTCAATGCAAAGTAGATGTTTTGACCATGTTCTCCACTTTGAGCATTCAAAGTTCAGTAGTTAACCAGCTATACTAAAATGACTGATGGAGGTTGTAGGAACTGAAATTTACGGATGCCCCTTCAGTAGTGTTGGTCTTTGTCATAGGATGTAGAGCATTTTACACTATACACTCTCACCAGAGGCGGCCAGCTGTAGGGTAATCAGACCTCAGCTTGCGTCCCAAGCCCAATTAGCCCTGAGAGTCACCTTGTTGACAAGTGGTCGACATCTCAGGGGACTATGCATGGCAGGGGCGCCCTATTCCCTGAGTCAAGCTTAAGCCGACCGAATACCTCCTATCTAACTATTTGGGGAGCCAAATGGGGTTGTTCCATTTTAGCCAGAGCCACGGGCTGCTTCTTTCTGCAGCCTCTGAAGCAGCTTTGACAGCTGCGCGCTGGTTCTTGCCCTTGACTAACAAGTCCCTCAAGCTGTTTAGTGGTGGATGTTGCCCCAAACCCTCTACACCCAACCTCCACTGGGCGGACTTTAGTGTTCCAGCCACGCTGTCTTGCTTCGTCGGCTAAGTTGGGATACGGCAGATGCTTGCGCTCACAAACCTCCTCCCAAGATTCAATGAGTTTGATTATGTACATATTCTTTATGGAGGAAGACCAAAGCACCAGGTCCGGTCTCAAAGTGGTGGTTGCAATCTCTGAGGGTAACACCAGCTGTTTGCCAAAGTCTGCCAGTGAGTCACGTGCAAGGGACAGCTGGCTTCTCTCTGATGGAATTGACTAGCTCCTGGTAGCTGCAGCTCGGTCACAGACAAAGGCCTTTTCCCATGGTGTTGTAGAAGTATTAGACGTTGGCAACACTAGGGCATTGGTGCTGGTTCGTTTTTCCTCCAGTGTAGCAGCAAGGCTCTACGGGACTTGGTTACTACGCCAAGTATATCGTTCTTGGATAAGGGTGGTTTTGTAACCAGTGAGTTTAAGCCAAAGGAAGGCTGGCGTAGAACACAGAACGCATCCAGGGTCTTTGCCAAACCATTGGTGGCAATTGCTTGGTGCGGGGAGGATGTCATATGTGGCCCTGATGGCAAAACTCAAGCTGCTTACTTCCATGGCCCAAACGTCCTTCCAGCTCAAACCTCCTCCTTTCAACATTCTCCTACCGTGTCCATAACCCGTTTGCCGATGGCGACTGCCTTAGCACATCTTGCAATCTAAATAAACTGATTAAACGAAAACTGCCACATTTAATATGCGGAGATTAATTTACATTTATATAAAGGGGCACTGAAAATGTCGGTGTGAAAAATGAGAAATGTTTTGCAGCTGGGACTGTGAGTACTCATTTAATAAGCATTGGCATTTCAGTCAATGCCTAATAGCTTTTTCTCCATGACACAGAGATGCATTGTTGTCCAAGATATATTAAAAAGTCATCAGTGAGCTACACTGTAGCTATGTGTGACATGTTCCTTCATTAAGACGAACATGAGCAGGGCAGTTTCTCCCCTCTCCTTATATTATACCGTTGTAAATACTTAATAAGCCTCCAACTGAACACAGCTGAAAATAGTCTTGCACTTGCACATTTAAATCTCTAGAAATAAAGTAGCCCAGCTTTTTTGTGGTACGATTTTAGCTTTTTACTAAGGCTAAGAGTTCATTACCCATTTTGAAACATTTATGTTTTTCATTACACTGAGTGGGCTTGGGGCTGTTTCCTACCTACGTGCTGTAAAGAAGAAGCTCAGTCCAACAGCTGTTGCGCTCCCTTTTGACCACCTTGCTTTGGTTTGTTACTTTTTTTTTAATACAATATTAATCAGACTAGCATGTTTAGACAAGTGGTAATATATAGAACATAATACTGTAAAGACAATTTTGGGGTTGACTTCCGCTTTTTTGCCGTGAGCAGTAATTTACAAATTAAAAAAAAATTAATTGGAACATGAAGCTACTGTGCTAAACTGTGTTATAGTGACTCCTTCACAAAACATTGTCTGCCTTTACTTCGTAAAGTTGTATACGAGTGCCCATTGTCATAAGTGATGCAATTTTATTGTGGAGTTTTTCTGCGGGTTGACTTCCCCTTTCAAGGTTTTCTCAAGATTTTGAAGTGATCCATTGTAAAAACTGTCAACCAATTCAAAATGACATCAACAAAAAACAAAGACACAATCATGACATCGCAAAAAAGCTTAATAAGCAATAAGCAAAAATTGGTAAATATTCCATAAATGAGAAAAGATTGGTTCTGTAATATAGTGTTCCCTTGCTACATCACAGTTTGGTTATTGCAGGTTTGGTCTATCACAGATTTTCATTTCGCACCATAACTTTTTCTATTTTAGGTTTATGTTCTTATTGTCCATGCAGATCTACATTGGTGTTTTGGGGAATGTAACATCCCTGCAAGAAATGAGGGAACGCTGTACACTAAAATGCAAAATAAAATTTAACTAATGGAATAAACGATAAACACTCAAAAATATTCAATAGTCACAGTCCTAGTAGAATCCCAACTGGGGTGAATGAGAGCCAGGCAGAATGACAACCGTGAGACTCAGCGTCTCTTTAAATTGATTACTTATACATTTTATTTTACTGTAGTCAAAATTTTAATTCTATTTTTCTCTGAGTTGTGTTTCTCTGTAAATACGTTTACAGAACCCACTCAAATGCCTTAGATTACCCTTCCATTAAAAAAATATGCCATCACATAAACCAGGCTTGGCCAAAAGCTCTAGACTTCATTTTGGCAGAAAGGCAATCCGATTTTTAACTGTATTTTTTTTTCATCAAATATTGAAACTGTTAATTGAACCAATTCAACTGAGACCACCGGGAGCTGCCTGCATTACATTGTGCATGCATGTAAATATTGATTTAGAAGATTGGTAAAGATGTATTGGATAATTATAACCTTAGAAAAGAACTACAAACTCAAACAACCTTGCGATTGTCATTTAGCTTCTAAATCACATGCACAACGTTCCAATGTTGAGCGAAGATTTGATAATGACTGAAGCAAGAGGAAACACATTTTTTTATGTGTTGGACCATTTCCATAACCTTGAACAGGGATGCAAAAACTCACTTGTGTCTTCCCCAGGAGTGTGTAGGCCAGCTGGACTTTGGTATAGTGCGCTACATCAAAGTGTTTGCAAGTCTTTGACAGGGCAACGTCAAGCTGCTCCTGGAGGCAGAAAAAGATGGATGACAAAGGGTGAGTAGAGGGGAATTATCAACAACAAGAGCAGGGATTTGGATATAGATGTGCAGCTACATGGCTCGTACATAAATTGGAGGATACAATAATTGGATGTGGATATGAGTGGATGTTCTTTTTCTCCACATAAGTAAAAAAAAGCAAAATAAAAACAAGGTGAGGACAAGAGTGTAAGACGAGAGTGTATAAGGACCTTTTCGAACAGGATGCTGACAGAGGTAAAATATTCTAAGTTGCATATCAAAACAAAATGGATGGAAGGAGACACAAATCCAATGAGACGAAATGTTTCACGAGAATTAGTCCAAGAGAATGAGAGGAGATTTTGGCAAAATGAGTCATATAAAATAATGGACACCATAAATTTTCCATTTTCAAAGTTGTGTTTTTATTGTGCAGATTACAAGAAAAATGAACAAGCTAGCGTGTGAATGTAAACAGAAACAAGAGATGCACTTTTGTTATAGGCCTAATTTTCAGCTGAAGCTGAGCTAGTTTAAAAAATGCAAACAATTTTTTTGTCTGATATGTCAATATTTTATCATAAGCACATTCTGTATTTCTCCTGGGGGGCTTCTATTATATCATAATAAGATATATCACAATATTTTGGTAAATGTATAAAAATAAAAAAAAAATCACTTTTTGCTTGGTGAAAAACAATTATAAACACTGAATAAAAAACAACACATTTCCACTTAATAATGAATGATTGCATTTTAAAATTTAAAAACATTTTTTTTAATCACATTTAAACTTTTTAGTCAGCTCTCTCCGCATCGATATTTTTAAATGACACAAAGTGACCTAAGACCTGCAGAAGACGCGTTCAAAACAGATCAGTAGCAACATAATCTGTGTCAGGATGTAAGCGTCAATGTGTTCAGTCTTTTTTGTCTATTAAACTGCCTCTGAAAATGAATGCTCTCGTAGGCACTTGACTGCTGCTAGCTAGTAGCTAATTTATGCGGGACTCAAATGTCAATGAAATATTATAAATAAAATACAACAATAAAATGTCAGCATCATTAAGTTGTTTTTTTAGTGCCTTGAGTTGGCAATTGAACATGATTTCAGAGCGACGTTATGTTCTTTACATTGGGAGTGGTGATTCCAGACTCACTTAGGAAGTAACAAACCGTTTGTCCAGTAGGAAGTCATGTCAGCGTTTCTGCAAGAACTTCAAAGTAAAAGCTTAGCAAGGCATTAAAGCCTATACGTTATTTGGTAGGATCAGGTTAATTTTTGAAACGTTTGGATGGGTTTCTCACCAAGTTTGACGGACATGTTTTACTGTCATGCTGAGCGCAACACACAGTGCATTTTCCCTTGTTTGCACTTGTGGCCCAAATAAACAGATAAAAAACATGCAGGGACAAGAAATCTCGTGGTGTTCTAATCTTGCGAGAGCCCGTCGTACTAGATTTAATTCCATCCCTAAAAGACATGATAAAACTACATACAGTACTATTAAAAATCATAGCTAAATGTTTTTGTTTAATGAAATACCAATTGACGAATTTAATCCAAACGTATACTTAGTACACAAAAATATCATCTACCCGATGTGCGAAATTTGCTCTTCATACGAAGCGATTAGTAAAATGAGTTTAGAGGATTTTCTTTTGTTTGTCACCAAAGCTGACAGGTAAACAAGCACGCACTCCCCCACTGGCTTTGCAATATTTGTGTGCAGGTGTGCATGCCGTTTTCTTGTGTACAGACAAAGCAAAGTAATTAATCTATTCAAGCGCAGAGGCGGCAATGCTGAGAAAATTGCTTTGCATACCTTTTATCACGCCGTAATATCGCAACAGAGCTCTAGATGAAACTGATATGATTTACGTCCTTTTGCGCTCATAATAATGACTTTTCAGCCTGTCAATATTTGGACAGAGGCAAAATTAAACAGTCAAACTGTTGGAATAAATATGTTTTGGTGAAATTAAAGCACAGAGGCAAACTCTATATAAACATTAAAAGTATTTTCACATAAAGTGGATCTCAATAACTCAATTACAGATAAGGCAGAGTGTGCGAGAGCGTGAGAGAGTACCTCTATTTGCTCCAGAGTGTCTTGCAGTTTGGAATTCAATTCGCTGTTGAGAGAAAAAGTTCAATACTGTGTTTATATTTCTTTACAACAAACTCAAAACACAATAACCCCTCAGCCATCAGTTTTTACTATTATTTATATATTCAATAAACCAGAGCAGTGTTTCTCAACCAGTTTTCTATTATATACTTCCAGGTGCATAAGCATATATGGACATATGCAGACATGCATGCATATGTACAAGTAAAATAAAATGCGTGTGTGTGATTGTATGTTCACAGTCTGTATATGTATGCATATAATGTGCACATGTTAAAATACTCTTTTTGGGGAGTATCAACCATCATTTTATGTGAATTACCGTCTTTATGCCTACATTTATTTAGTTCATCATGAAAATGAGAATGAGGGTTATATAAGTATTTTACAATTTCTTTCTACTCCTTTTCAAGCATGTAAATTATGATGATGGATGCATTATTTTCTGATTTACCTAAATGTATTATAGATTCTTATTATGCTTGCTTATGACAAACATAAAACACCCACATAACCTTGAAGCATCTTAAGATGTTATCACATCTGATGTTCATATCTTATTTTGCTTATCCCCGGACACCCATGCAATTCCCTTGGGGTACCCCAACTCAGCACCCATACGTAATCATCCTTTGTTCCATCGTTTCCCTGCTTCTGTCCCTGCTTTGTTTGGGGTCTTTTTCGGGTCAGTCTGTTCTTGTGTTGGGCCTTGTGAGACAGCAAGTCGCCCAAAGGGAGAAAGTGTCCTTAATAAAATTGCTAATTAAGCATCTTTGCTTGGTACGGAAGGAGAATGGGGAGGTGCAAGCTGAAAGTAGAGATTGGGTCCCCACAGATTGTTCATATAGAAAATCCATAACTGAGAATGAGAAAACTTAGTTAATGGTCTATACATTTTTTTTTAACTGTAATAGATTTTAATGGAAGGAATAAAATCGTCACATCCATATGTTGTGCGTCACTTGCTTAAAGAGATAGTCCACTTAGTTTGCTATTTTTCGCAGTAAAATGTTAATATTTTGTCTATAAGTATTTTATTTTATTAAATTTACTATTTTTCATTAGAATTAATACCTTTAAAATGACATTGTTCTGCTATGCATAAGGCTTGAGGAACAACCAATCATGGCTTACCTGTTGGTCATGTGACATTCACAGGCTTAATCATAATTTATTAGTCGTTGGCTGAGCCTTCACTTTATGTAATGTCATTTTTTATCAACAGCATATGTAAAAATGTGTTTTTAAAAGTATTAATTGTGTGGAAAAAAGCAATTTAGTCATCAAATTAACTAATTCAATCCCAAGGAAATATGTTTATGTTTTAAGGGTCCAGGCTTTCAATCCCAGTTACTTATAGTATTTATTATTTGTTTCCAATATTTTCAAGTGCTAGGTTAAAGATGTGCCTAAAAATTGTACTAAAACGTTAATTATAGACAAAATATTAACAATATACAGCCAAAAAAAAGCATTAATAGACTAGCCCTTTAAATTCCACAACTAAATAGTTAGTACCTCTTCTAAACATATCTTGTAAACCACCTATCGAGCATTCTGCCACTTTTGCATAATCTCAATTTCACAATTCAGCTCAATTCCATTCGTCTTCCATTTTAAAAACGATGAAATAATTTAATTAACTTGACTTATTGGTCACCGTGAAATGGCAAAAAAGTTAAAAGACTAAAGAGTTGTCAGCGAGCAGACCGAACAGACCACTGTTGACGCTACAAGGACGCTCCTGAACCTCAAAGAATCAGCAGTCTGGCCGACACAATGCGACATTGGCTACGCTGCCAAAATCCCAACACTGCGGTCAAGGTTAATGAGCTGTTACATAACACAACATTGAAGAAAGTTTGGTTCAAGTTGACGGAAGTTCCGATCAAAATAACCAGATCCGACGATTAAAGAAGTATATCCTAGCGGCCGCACTTAACATCCTGGAAAATGCTTCATAGCTCTCATTTTATGGAGTCCAACTGAAAATGGAGCACAGGCCAATTGGATAAATGCCCTGTTCATTTTCACATCATTTGAATCCACGCCCACACCGTCATGTGTTAGCATAAGCAAGGGCAAACACACAAAGAGAACAGAATTGAAACAACATGTGATAAAATATCACACTCTAATCTATACTCCATGTGGCAAAACATGTCCTGTATTGTGCTATATTTGTGCTTTTCAGTGAGGAATCACATGCCTACATACTTACATACTGGCACCCTTCCGTGATCATACAGAATACATAAATAACAAATAAGGAGGAAAATCTAATTAACAACCTGTTCCCTGCAGGGAACTTGAGTATTGAAATATAGTTAGGAGGGAATCTGAGAGTGTGTTGTTTTTAACACCTCATTTTCAATTGCAAGTGACAATAGATGCCCACAGGGCCTTGAGGAAATTCCCTTTGCAGTAGGCTGCTGACTAGATAAACAGGCTATCTTTACCTTTAAGGCTCTGGCCTGGAATCTCAAATTCAGTGGGAAGGCTGTGTTTTTTTATTTTTATTTTTTTGCTGTAGTCATGAGAGTCACTGTTAGGTAGCAGGCAGAAAAGCAACAAAGTGGCTTTTAAACGTGAACACCGGGGAAAATGGATAAGCAGTCATGAAGTAGACTCTAACAGCTCAAAGTTTTTGTTTTTATTTTTGTATTTTTGTAAGTTTACCTAAACTCTTTGTAACGCTTTCTCATAGCCCAGAATGGGTTATTCTTTGGAACTTGTTTTGATGAGGACACTCTGGGGATCTGTCATGCTGTCCTTATCTGTCCTTATAACCTCATTAATTGAGAAATGCGATGCATTCTGTGAACCTTTTTTCAACCAATATATTTACTGTAGATCTCTGCAATTCACTGGGAATAAGTACCAAGACAGCCATGAATAGTGAAACTCTGCATTTAATTGGCATCTATTGAAATGCATTTTGAGGAAACAAAATTCTATTTTATTCATGATCATTTAAAAAAAATTAACCATCCGATTAAATGGTGATTAGTATTTTTTTCTGCCAGAATTCGGCATCAGCCTGAAAAATTGCATCCTGTTGGGGCTGTAATCTCTAAGCATATTTAGTTCAGCAACTCCAGAAGACTGTAACAACATGGAGAAATCAGTTACTCCATGTTCTAGTTCATTTGCTCTTAAATTTGAAAAGAAAAATGTAATGTTTTTGTCAAAATTTAACTCATACTGTGACTGCTATTTTCACTCTTTTACCTTAATATTTGAAAAAAAAATGTAAATAAATACATTATATTGAACATCTGGCCCCTAAAAGAAGAATAAGTATGCCTTTGCGGTTTAATTAGTTAAAAAGCATTAAATTAGATTTGTTGATACCTGCTAAAACCTAGAGGTTATATATATCTCTTAAAATCCTATCACAAACGGCAGGGGTGCACTACCAACCTCTGAGAACCACCAGCCTAACAAAATAGGCTTCAGACTGTGTGTTTGCCGCCAATGTGAGCTATTTGATGAAAATTCAGGGAGACAGGGCGGGGGAGGTGGAATAGTGTTCTTCAAATGACAATATTGACTTTTGAAAAGCAAGGGACATGAACAAGTGGGGGCGGCCAAGAAAAAAAAGCCGTCACGTATAGGGCATTCAGTGGCGCATGGCACACTGGCGCTACAAGGTTAAATCAAAGTGCATCAGGCCGGGAACAAGCTGCTGAGAGTGGGTGATGCCATCAGGGCCAAAGAACTTGAGTAAAACGTGCATAATAATGGTCGTTCGCAAGTGTGTCACCGGGGTGTAGTCATGTTGAAAACTACTCTCGAGTTGAGAAGAATGCCATCATAGAGATGGCTAGGGGCACATCTCACTTGTTCTCTAACACCCTTACGCAAAGCCACCATGAATTAAGGTAGATGTGTTAGGGGTCGCACTCATACAGTACAGACCAGTCAACTTACTAACTTGGCAACTCCAAAATAATCAAAATCATATTGATGAACTGAAATATCAGACGTAATCAGCAACAAGTCAACATCAACTTGACTTTGATTTCAAATTCAAATCTGAAGTCATGCATGCCCTGAGGATATTGGTGGCCAGTAATGTATGGGAGTGTTTTGTACGCGGCCACCTCTTTGTCATTGTCATACATTCTAGCATCCCCATATGCATTCACTGCCAATAATGACAAATTAATGTCATGGTAGACAGTTGTGATATCCAAGCAAATTAAGAACAGATGCAAGGGGAGGAGTAAGGAGGTGAGTTTAGCATTGCAATTTCCACTGCATAATGTGTGCTTACTGATCATCAGTCATCCTGTCACTTAAGCCCAATTGTTACAACCGGAGTGTTTAGCGTCAAAGTGTTTTCTGAGCCACTTTTCTAAACTGCTGATTGTTTGTGGAAGTCAAATGCTTCTTGTGTTGATTTGAAGGCAGAAACTCACCCCTTATTTAGAGAAAGAATTGCATTCGTTTTTTTGCATCCGGTGTTATGACATAAAAAA
The DNA here is from genome assembly GCF_059441005.1 of Hippichthys cyanospilos. NCBI lineage: Eukaryota > Metazoa > Chordata > Actinopteri > Syngnathiformes > Syngnathidae > Hippichthys > Hippichthys cyanospilos. The sequence goes on along the minus strand of NC_142389.1, from coordinate 8,030,113 downwards.
AGATATTTGCTGTATATACAGTATGTCAGGATTTTTGGCACCTTAAGTTCAAACACAGGTGATGTGAGGTTTAGTTGGAGGATGCTTAGAAATATCTCATGATGAAACGCACAGCAGGAATTAGCCATTACAAGACATGAAATGCAATAACTTCATTGCCATCTGCATTTAAACTAAGTCCTGGCCCTTTTTAATAACACTATGACTACAAATAAACAGAAGAAGAAGAAGAAGAAGAAGAAGAAGAAGAAGAAGAAGAAGAAGAAATCTGCCCTCTTGTTGTTTTATTATTCACCATCATGGACAATAATTATAAATGAGCAACCAATAAGTAACTTGTTCAATTATAGTTAATAGAATAGATTAGGTGAATTCCTCCACTGAAGCATTATGAAGAGGATGTCAGTATTCCAATTTTCCAACAGCCCATTTCCGATTGCAACGGTACCGTGTCCCGTTAAGTACCATACCTGATGCAGCTGTAGTGTTTGAATGTGCTGGCAGCCTTCTGACATTCCAGACAGAGCTGGATAGCACCGGGATAGTCTTCCTCCTGGAGAAATAAAATAGTAAATATAGCTGTATATTTTTTTACATTTTCCAAACTTCTCACATATTTATTGTATTGTTAAAGTGCATTGTAGATGATTTAAAAACATGTTAGTATAGGCCAGGGCTACTAAAATATGGTTTGTGGACCGCAAACGGCCCCTGGACTGTAGTTTGGACACGCCTGTAGTAAAATATAGTTTATTTTCACATTTTCATTCACTATGTTCTTTAAGATGGATGTTAGCTACTATTTCGGTAACAAGACATTCAATTGAACGTCAGTCATATTGATTTGTTTGCTCCAGCAGATCTTCATAAAAGAGAAGCATTTGTAAGAGGGACAAGTGCTTGTATGAATGAGTTCAGCTTTGGCTGCAGAATCTATAATGATATTTGACCTTTCAAGTGAGTCATCAGCATGTGTGTCAATGTGTGCAGGGGGGGGCTATACAATACCTCAAGCATTTCGCTGAGTCGTACATCAGTTCTTTGCTGTGAAGGAAAGGCCAACACCACCAGTATTTGTTATGATATTGTTTTGTTCTTCTGGAGAGCAACCTTAGAGGTCAACAACAAGTCTATAACATACTCAACTTCAAAAAAATGCAAGCTTCTGAAAAATCCTACATTTAAGCTCATGTAGATTATAAATATACAGCGTAATAAAAACAGATTTATTGCAGTCTAAGAACAAATTCCAAAAGCATGGAGGTTTAAAGAAAGTCACTCAGAATGATAAGCAGATTTACCTCTCTTTTTTTCTCCTTAACAAAGTAAAAACAAGAAACTATTTACTTCTTGCAGATTGGAAAGACTGTATTGAGTATTAAAAGGACACTCCAGTTTTAGTGCCAATTCAAAGTTGTACAGCTTTATGATAGTGAATACAGTATATATACTTTACCAGCGTTTTGATGGTCCGAAGAGACTTGAGCAGGCCTGTTAGGAGCTGCCGCCTTCTCTGATTGGCTAATAAGCCCAAGCTTGCTTCTGTGAATCCTTCCTTGGACACACTCAGTTGTCTAAGCAGAGCAAATTATAAAACACTCAAACCATAAAAATACAGAGTGAGAATGCCATTGATGTACTTTTGTCAATCCAGCAAGACTACGAGCCAATTCTGAAGAATGATTTTTAAAAAAGAAACAGGGTAGATATGGTATAAAACCCGTTTCTCAAAGGTTTAAAAAGTACCAATTATATTTAGATATAACGACCCTGTCTATATTTGCATATCAGACAGGATTTTGGCCCTGAACAACATTACATTTCAAAGCCAAAGATCTTTGATTACGAGGCTGATTGTGTGCTAACAAAGTGAATGCCATCTTCTTTAACAAAACAAACAACAACAAAAAACATAACATACTCTGTGATTACCATCTATTTTTTACCGTACAAGAACATAGTATCCGGGACAAAGGGCTGTTTTTCATTATTCCACCCTGGAGCAAAACAGGAATTGCCTATAACAGTTGTTTTTTTTAATTTCCTATTCAATTCCATTAATTTAAGTAATAGTCTGCTTTGTGCTGCTTTAACGCATGGGGTCAAAAAAGAATTATCTTAAGATTTGGGAATCAATTGGAAGTGATAAAGTCGCAAACAAGAGTGTGTTAGTACATAAAAGGCATGAGGAATATGAAGATGAAATGCTGTCAAGCATACAAAGCACACCATTACCTTCTTGCATTTGTGCAAATGACAGCGGCCAACTGCAGGTTGGTCTGTAACGCCGTCACTCTCTCCAGTTCCTGCGAACATAAACCGAAGCACTTCACACTTAAATTTCTCTTAAGTGTTAAAAAGGAGCCCGAGGCAAAGATTGATTTCTCCGATGCAGCCATTTATCAAACAAATCGCTTCTTCAACTCTGAACTGCAAACGCATCAGCTGCAATGTAAGCACACATTAGGAAGAGATGGCTCCAGCTGTGAATGTCTCATGAAATTAGACATTTGAAAGCATGTGAATAACCAAGCCATAGCTCAGAGGAAAAACACACAGAAAAGTAAAGAAATATTGCACTTTCATTCTTGAATGAATTTTCATGTGATGCAAGGCCAAATGAGCACTTTATTTTTTGGTTTCAGATTTTCATGCCATTATAAAGACTGCTGAAGAGAAAAGGAAAAAGGTGAAATAAAAAAATAAAAAAAATAAATAAATAAAAAAACCTTGGGACAAATTGTGCTGTAGCCGCAGCATGTACTCGTCTTGTTTTAGTATTCTAGGTACCGTAGCTATAAATCTGTTGACAACATGTTTATGACAAAATGTGTGATGGGAGAAATAATTCTCAATTTGGATTGCATTAATAAAGAGACCTATCAATGCAAAAAAAACAAAAAAAAAAAACATCACAACAGCTTACAAGCCATCAGAGGGAAGAACTTTCATTGTTATAAATTGTGAATTAATATGTAAATCGCTCACTCATGTTGGCGCACGTCCTATTTTTGTAGCTCCTCTGACTAACGCAATGAATAAATATTTAAGTATGAAAATTGACTAGTGTGGTATAAAACCCAAAGAACTAAACAAGAAATTATATATATACTCCACAAACAGGCACTGGAAAAGCAGGAATGGCAAGTAAAGGTCAAGCAAAAAGAAAATGTTTAGTGTCACTAGATAGTTTTTTTTTTTTGCTCTCCATGCCTCGTTATTCATATATTCATCCGAGGTCTTCACTGTGACCCTCCAACACATTGACTATGCACCGGCTCCTTTTACTAACTGTGCCTCTACATTATAATGATGCCGCTGTTTGGGTCATGCCTTAAGCCTGCTTCATTGTCAAAGAAAGGCAATGAAACAAAGATGAATGGCATTTACGATACAAAGTGCGCAGATCCCTAGAGTTGATATTTCTTACGAATCCACAAGCAAACATGGTTAGCTGATATTAGGCATCTATTTCCTGACATCTATTTCCTGTCAGTTTACAATCTCCTTGAGACCTCAATTGTAATTGGCAGGTCTGATCACCAAGGTTGGGAAAAAAAATACCTCTCTGAATGCGGCAACTGGGGAGCAGAATGAAAGGCGCACGGCTAACTCTAATGAATGTGTTTTCAGTGGAAACATAATTGAGTCCTTGCCCCAGTCCATTCCTTTTTGATTGTGTTTAGCAACCTGGTTAAAACTCCACCGTGGAAATGTATTACATCTTGGAATACAAAGCCAATTCTAAGCAGAGTTGAAGGGAGCAGTAACGGTGCATCAACAGAGCTCATCAAATGTTTCGAATTTCGACCAAGAAAATGCGGTTCAAAAGTTGAATAATCCAAAAACATAAAAGACAGCTCAGACCTGAGGAAACTGAATGTACATCAGAAAGTGTTGCAAGTTTCTAGGAATAAATACTTTATATAAATACTACACATTAACTCTTTCAGAGCCATTGACGAGAATTCTCATTTGTAAAAATAGTAATAAAAATAATAAATACTAAATTCTTGTCAAATACAGTACTGTACTTTTTTTATGGGGGGTAGCTGATACCCTTGACTAGTGCCTATTTTATATTAAGCCAATTGAGCACTGTAGTGATAATTGTGACCATTGGATGGCAGTGTTGTTACACTTACAACACATGCAAACAGCCAGTTCATCAGGCGTCATCCACATCACATTGGATAATCCACATCATTTACTTTTTGTATTTACCATGGTATTTCCAAAGCATGTTCACTTGGGGGGAAAACGTTCATTACGTAAACATTTAAAGATAAAACAGTCAATTTAGGTGTTAATGCCTCATCCATAGTTGATTGCAAAAATACCCGGACGTGCAAAGCTATTATGTGAGCAACTAATTTACTTGAGAATACTTGGAAATTCTCCATAATAAAAAAAATGAAATTTAAGAGGGTGTTTTGTGTGGTACTGACCATTTTAGAGCTCTAACCTCAGGACCGTGAAACTTGAATATTTTTGATCACAGTTATACTGTTCCTAACGGAGATAATGAGATGATTCTTTCTTTTTCCACACTTTGTTCTTAATTTCATCGGTCCTTACAAACTGTCCCAGAAATATTGAGCCTCTGCAATTTAACTGTGTTTCACAATGTCCTTCCTATTCTCACAGATTAAATGTCAGGCGTACTTTTCAATCATATCACCTTGAAATACCTTACAAATGCAAAGGTAAGCAAACAGAAGAGGGTCAAGTAATGACAGGCACCTTAAAATTACACCCATGAAAGTCAACCGCTGGAAGCAGATGAATGACAATAGCTCTGGCCTTCATGTAACCTTCCGTCCTTTCCGAGTGCAAGAGGAGGCCATTTGTAGCTGGCGGGTGTCAACAGTGATCAGACGCAAGCTCCGGCAGAGGGCTACTCCCTCGATTGCTATGAATCACATTAGATGCTTACCAGACCATCATCTTAAGCTCCAAGCTACGGGTTTATATGTCTGTACAAATTATGTTTCCACTGAGGGGCGATACACTGCACGCGAGGACTGGCGAGAGGAAGTATTGTGGCCGGGGGCTGCCTGTTTCGCAGTAATATGCATTTCTGTTTACATCGTAAAAACGATCACACAGTGCAGATAAGGAGACTTAAAGGTGGCGGAGGCAGAAAAAATACAGCAATATGAGCACAGATACGAATTGAGTTTGTCATTCATCTAGGTGTCCCTTAATGCTGATAAATCATTATCATAGTAAATCATAGAAAAATGTAATCGCTCTTTTGATTCATTCTGACATTAGTGTACGAGGACATGGAAAGTGGCCTTTGAACTCCAGAGGGCATATCGGGGACTAACTTGTGTATGTGGGTTGAGATGGGTGGAGGCAATTGCCCCGGCTAATAACTCTCGCTGTCATTTGGATGAGGCAGAGTCACCGGGAGGGTCACAGAAATAATGACCAGTTTACTATTCACAGACTGACCTTCAGATGGCTTAACAACAGCAGTCACCAGATTGCATTCATGCAATCTGCCACAGATTTCCAGGACCAAATGCTAATCATGAAGATTAGTGATGGAACTAGTTTATTTGATCATTTTAAGGATATAAAACACAAAAAACATGCAGATTTACACTGAATGAAGTGATGGCACCATAAATGGTGCACATTGAAACACATGCACCCAGGATATGTATATAGTGGATAAGCATGGTCAAGCTTACTAAATTCATCAATAATAATCAGATTTTTCATGTGGGTGCTGGGTTGCTTAATTACTCCCAGGTCATGACTTTTCAATACAAAATATCGCTCTTGCTGCAGAACGCTTAAGCTGAGAGGAGATGATGAAGACGTCACCAAAACAGACTTATTTTAACAAATTATCTTCCTCTCAAGCAGACATGAAATCTTTTACACACATTTCACGTTGTTGCAACATCATCGAATAGATAGCAAAGAAGGGCTTTTCTGGGATTAAGTTTTAATTTCATTCAGGGGGATATTTTGAATAAAATCAAGCTTCAAACGCCTCTTCAATCGTTCCAACTGTTCCATTTTCACAAGGTCAACCTGCACATTAACTGCAGTATAACAACAATTTCAATGATCAATTCAGAATTCAAAAAAACATAAGCGTAAGTCATAAAAGAACGAATTTCGGTGTGGTTAATTCGATTAAGAACAACAAAAAGCAGCTGTTCAATGGCAATATTTTTCTTTTTTACCTTGACATAAGCAGGCTGTTTCTCCAGAATGAGATCAGCAACCTTTTTTGAAACCTATAGAGAAAGAGAGCAGAGATAAGAATCACTGTGATGAAAGAGAAAATGTTCCTACATGCCACCCCACTTGGGCAGGATAATATGTTACTTTCAGTTTGGAACTTCAGTACAGTTCATTTTGTGCATCGAACACATACTTTTGAAATAAAAAAATTCTAATTTGAATTTGACAAAAGTCAGATTTTATTTTTCACTAAAGAAGGGGTCAGTGAATTTTAATAAGAAACCGTTGAGGTTCAGTGGCTCCAGCAAGGTTAAGAATCACTGCATTAGATAAAACCAAGGCAATCTTATCACTGAAGCACAGCAAGTATAACACACCATCGCTAAGCCAAACATGCTTTTCAGGCAGCCGCTAGCAAGTAGTGAAACAACGGCATATGTAAATATAATCAACACATTACAGATCCTCTTCAAACTTGGCAGGCAAATAAACCTTTATCTATACATTTTCTTCAGCCGTTTATCCTCACTAGGGTCGCTAGCTTGCCAGTGCCTATCCCAACCATTTTCGGGCAGTAGGCGGGGGAGACCCTGAACTGGTTGCCGGCCAATCGCAGGGATAAACAACTACTCCCCCTCCCAATCACACCTAACGACAATTTAAAGTGTCCTGTACATATACCATGCATGTTTTTGAAATGAAGAAGACTGGAGTGCCCAACATAGGAGCTCATTTTAATAAAGTGAGCCCAGCGAGTACATAAGCTGCATGCATTTTGAAGCAGTGGTGTAATTTACTGATTCAGTGGTTCACACTCGTTTCATATAATGAGGTTTATGCTCCCTTAAATTGTACATTTGGTGTTAAGCCACTTCACTGCCCCTAACTGAACCACATGCACACTAAATATAAGGTCCTTTACCAAGGAGACTTTCAGCAAAGACGTGGGGTTCGTGTAAAGGTATGAAAGCCTCACGAATTTTTCAGCAACATGAGAAGAACACCAGCTTTTCCACCACGTTATTAACATGGCCTCCTCTGGTATTAGTTCAGCTACCGCTTCTGAGGTGAAAGTCAAAGTGCATCTTCGGATAATGCCAGTTTTCACAGCGCCTGAGGTCTCACAGTGCGCCAAGGCAATTAGCTAGGCGATGAACCTCTGCCGGGAGTGAGTCAGAGATGCCAATTAAGCTCAGATGCTGTGGCGGACAGACAAGGCAGACGTTTTTTCCCCAAAATGATACAAAATGTCTACTCGACCAAGGCAAAGAGGATTCAGCCAAGGAGGTAATACATACAGGTTATGCATCTGGCTGTCATCCCATTACGAACCAGAAATAATTGCATCTCGGTTCTGACAAAAGGGAAGCCAGTCACAGGACAACCCCGTGGCGAGCGCATTAAAGCACCATCATCGCTTCTGCACAGGGATAAGCTTCATTTCACACACCGACTACTCGGATGTAATGAGGTGTGTGCCCAGTGAGTCTGGTTGTGTACACTGTAAATGTACACACATAAACCACCCACGACTCGAGATGGTCTTTTTATTCTTGGCAGAGGGATATCTGCGATGGTGAGATGAAGCGTATCACATATTGCTCACGTTTATGACACCATCTTGCAATAACTCTCTTATCTGGCTGCTCTAAAGCAATGGGTCTCAACACTTTTTTTTTTAATGATGAAATATTTTGCAGCCGAGTATTAAGGACAAAGCATTTTTTTGGATAGAAAACAAAAGCAACGTAATGTGTGAACCATGTCTGATACATTAAATTTAGAAATACTTTTGTAATGATATCTCTAGTTGTATTTTATCCAGCAAATCTAGAAAATAAATCATGCCAGCTTTTTTTTTTTTTGCTTGTCTGCCAGAAAATTGTTTAATTAATGAAAATGCATCCATATAAGTAAGTGTAATAAATTAGTAAGATTTTTTTTCATGTTTCTATTCATTTGTTCTTAATTTGATACATACTGTTCCTGTTCCTGTACTGTTACTGTCACCGCATCCAAAAGCATTAATCTAGTTTTGCTGATCCCTGCATAAACTACCATATGTTAAAATCTCATATATACCCTGAAGTGTCTTCATATATCCCCATTTGAGAACCACCGCTCAAGAGTAATCATTTGATGATTTGCTTGCTGATAAAATCTTGCTTAAAAAAAAAACATCAGCTCCTAGCTCTCAGATTGCATATAAAAAAAATTGCATGTAAATCCAAGCCCATCTGGTGATAGAAGGATATTTCTTTGACTTTAGGTTTGCACCCAACCAGTACATTAACTTTCAATCTGTTTACTGGGGTGTTTCCAGAAGCACGCTGCACGTCACCTGGCATGAACATCCAATTTAAGCAATTCATTACCATACTCAAGCTCCCAAGAAGAGGCTTGCTTTTTTTTTTTTTAACTAATCCCATGAGGAATTTTCTTATTTTCCTCTTGATGCTTTGTGTAACAAAAAGAAACACACAAAATACTTAAACACGAGCCTTAGTCATTCTATTGTTTACTAAACTTCAGAGCCCTACAGACCGAGACGAAAAAACTGCTTGAGGTTTTATAACTTTTTTTTTTGCCCTGTCCTTCCATTTTCTAATATATATATATACATACATATATTTTTGTTTCCTTTTTTTTCATGTCACAAGACACTGAACTGGCTAACTGTTGAAGATGCAATTGAATATACAGCTGCAGTGTTTTGGCGGTCACTAGAACAGTTGCCATGGCTTTTCCCTTGAGGTGTCTGGAAGCTAACCATGATATAAGAGTAGAGCTGAAAGATGTACTCCAAGTATTTACCACGCCACTAGCCACAGAAAGTCAAAGTGTTTCTTAATTTATCCGCTACCTGACATATAATGTCACATCTACAAGGTTCAAAAGGGGAAACTTGATAAAGAAGAATGAGCTGCTGAACAAAAAGTCTTTTTCGAAAATTATCACAAATCTGAAAAAATAAACAGATCAAACCTAAAAGGGCAAACCAAGTAAAACGTTTTCTTTAAAAGAAATCAGTGGTTCTCAAATAGACGTACTTGACATCACTTCAGTGCTTTTTAATGGTGTGACAGAAACAGTACATTTTTCTTTTCGGATTAGGAGCAAATTACTTGTAACATGAAGCAATTTATTGCCAAATTATGTTATAGTCACTCCTTGGCAAAGTGCTGCTTGTATTTATTTTGTTAAGTTTTCTATAGATGCACATTGTCATTAGTGATGCATTTTTCCATCAGACAGGCCAGAAATAAGAGTCAGTGTTGTAAACAATATGTTCTGTGTGCCCCTACACGGTATTTTGCTGAGTATTGTGTTTTTGGAATTACAATTAAGCAGTCAAAATCATTTGTTTTTAAATCATTACAAGGACGGTCATTTTGCCAATTGCTGTCAACTGACAGCATGCTCAGGTCTATGGTAACGACCATTCACAATTCAGCTTATGAATATCACATGTCACAACTCAGAAAAAAGATGAGCCATGAGTGGCCTTAAGCAACTGTGCTCCCGAGATGGATGAAAACAAGTAAACTTGCAATGTTTAGATTAGTGAGGGCTTTCTATTTGCATGTATTGCTATAGTGACAATTGTGTTGTATTGTTAACATTTTAACACTTTGTGGTTGAGTGCCATTGACGTAACAGTACCAAGGAGGAGCCATCAAACTCAAATGGCCTTTTTTGTTTGTTTTAGGGAATGGCTGACAAAAACGCCTGGGAGAAATGTATTTAAAAATAAAAATAAAAAATAAACTATGGTAAGTCGGAATGCTTGAAATTAGCTGGCGCAGCCTCTTTTTAAAAGAGTTAAACTGTAAAGTTGATTATTTCCATTTCAGTTTCTCAGCCTCCACTGCTCATCTCTTGTGTGTGTGCGTCTGACTTACAGCTGCCTGTTGTCTCTTCAGTCTGTCTCGATATTCTTCCAACTCCAGTAGGTTCAACTCGATTGGGAGTTTCTAAACAAACACAACAACAACAACAAAAGTTAGTTTGCAATGCGGCCACTCACAGACTGAGACGCAGCTTCAAAACAGTTCCTCATTAGAAAAAGTTCTAAACAGGGAGAGACACGACGTCTTGGCACTTGGGAGCAGAGGAGGTTTTTACTGCTAAGTATCTTAATTTAAAATATATCTCATGAAGCATTCAGCTGAGTTCAAGATTGTCTCGCTGATCTGACTTGCTCTTGTATTCAATGAAACGTAAATAATTAGCTCAATTTATACACTTCATGAGATCATATTTAGGATAGGCCAAGAAGGCAGAGGACATTATTTAGTAAACAGTAAACAAACTCAGCTGGGTAAAGAAGATATTACAATTCCATGCCCCAAAGGATGATAGGTAATTACTTTCCCCTTGATTGAGAGTCTCATTTCAGGTGGTGTGGTGAGACCAAGATAAATCTAATGAGATTTCACACCCTCCTTCTGTTCAGTGGATACAATCCATCAGTCTGGATGTCAATGGATTGAGAAGAGGAAGTGGCAGCAGCTCAGATGAGAAACCAGGAAGCGCGGGAAACCATCAGACTTTCACAAGTGTCCCAAATACAGTATTGCTATCGCACGCGGTGGCCTTGATGGAATTACTGCCATATCGAGGAGAGGGGAGTGGAAATTGTGTGGCAGTCATCAATTTTATAGAAGAGTGAGTTGTTATTCATTCAGTTAGTCAAGCTCACAAAAAGAGACTTTTTTATTTATTTATTTTTTTTTTTTTTTCACAACCTCCAGTTCATGCTGCACCATATCAAAAGAGTCGTTGGAGAAGTAGATCTCCTCGATGCTGTCGATGATCTCCTGCTCGGCCTGAGGGTCAATGGGCTGTTCTCTGAGCTCCCGCAACTCCTCCTGAAACATCCGGAGAATATTTTTAGTTTTTTGAGAGTTACAGCACTAAGGAACATACAATCATAACTATAAATGTGACAATTAATAAGGCCAGTTAACAAAACATTGCAAAAATTAACTGCGCCAATTTTTCAGCCATACTTTTGACTCAAAATGGCAAAAAAAAATGCATTTTTGACTTTCAGCTGAAAGACAATTAAAACTGAAGTAATACATCCAAAAACAGATGTTGTGATGACGCAAAAACCAGCAAGCATGTGTCTGAATTTCAAATGACCAGACAGGCAGGTCAGTGTCGATCTTCAACTCCTTTCCTGGGACTACACGCAAGCCAAAAAACAGATCTATAAAGAAAGACGAACAACTTCACGTCACGTTGGGAAGGCCAACGTCAAGATAAACACACCAAATAATCAATAAATACATGGGCGTCAATGCAATAGCTGTACTCATTGGTAATTGTGCTAGCGGAGCTCCTAGCTTAAGTCATTGGGCCTCCAATACCAAAATACTGCCATTAAATAAAAAAAAAAAAATCAATTACGTCATTGTATAATACGGCACAAGGCTCGAGCATTAGCGTAGGTTGGAAACTATGAGTGTGGTGCATTCAAATGCAGTTGGACATTTCAAACTCAGACAGAAACAAAGCACAACATCGAATTACATGTTAATAATAGCAAATGTGTCAATGTGGGTTTAAATCTGTAATAGCTGGCATATACTGTATCAAGAAAAACGATTGGGGTGCTTAATTAAAATAAATGGTCCATCTAGTCACTTATTATTATAATACTTATAATACTAGGCTTCTGTCTTTCTTTTTAGTGGTGTGTCAATGAATCAAAATAAAGAATAAAACTACCTTTGTTGTAGATGATTATTATAAAATTATCCACCAGTTTGTTGTTTTTGTTTTTTTCTACTGAAGCACATTAAAAAATAGTTAAATGTAAATAGGTGTTAAAACACTGAACAAGAATAATATTCAGTCATAGTATGCTACTATTTCATTATTTCATTTTCACGAATCATTAACGTACTTGTGCAAGGCGCTGCGTGTGATGTTACAATCTCTTCTAGAAGGCGGAATGTGAAAAAAAAAAAACATTTTTTTTTTCAGTTTCAGTTTTCAGGTCTTTGCCAAGCGATTCACATTTTTGGTTTCAACCAACCATTTTTATTTCCGTGCGTCCCAAATATTTCTCAAAACAATATGTATACCATTATAGGAATAAAGCAGATAACGTCAGAGTTTTAACAGGCAAAGTGAGAAAGCGATTGAATGAAAATCAGATGGATAACAATGGGCAGTGAGAAAAAAACGAGAAGGAATAAGAATGTGGTTTGAGAGAAGATTACATGTTATTTCATTGGACTGCTCTCATGGGGGATATCGGTAGGAGTTGGGAGGAACAAAGAGAGGAAATGAATGACTGGAAAAAAATACCAAAGGAGTTTCGCTCCCTTCAGAGCATCTGTGAGAACCGCAAGAGTGTTATTGATTAACATGCTGAGCATCCGCCAGGGCTTATTACTGCAAAATCTTTCAGATTTGAACCCTTACTCGCTGGCGTTAATTATCAGGTATATGGTCGAAGGTCAATAACAAAATGTGATGAAATGTTTGAGTCTGCATTTTTAAAACAAGGCAAAGTTGATTCGTAATTGCTTGCAGTGTAAACAAAGGTCACTATCACCTGGAACAGCCTATTTTTTTTAATCAGATATAAAGCAACATTATGTTTTAAATCAACTTCTTTGTCAGCCAAGTAGCCCTTCACCAGCGCAGGCTATTTTTGGACGAAAAAAAGACAAAGTGCTGTGACATCTACGTCTGATTTAATAAACTTTTAATCTACAACTGTAGTATTACAGCTAGGTGTATTTTATTCGCAACCACAGAAGACACATTGTGTAACATCATCTGTTTCATTTCTGGCTCATCTGCCGGACAATTGCAACACTAATAACTGTGTGTAAAAATTTAAAAATCGAAGGCAAGCAACGTTTTGCAAAGGAGTCATAGTAATTAGATATAGATTGTTTCTTGTTCCCATTCATTTGCTCTTAATTTGAAAAGGAAGACGTACTCTTCCTGTCACAACATTATAAAGCAATATGTTAGAGTTGCTGATATCATGTTAGAGCAGGAGCTTTTGAGTATCTTTGGTATTCAGCTACCGGACCAAAAAAAAAAAGTGCACATAAAATATTAACCCACCATTAATGCCAAACTAATGAGAGTCCACAGCTTGTGTCTCTCTTCACACCAAAAAAAAAATATATATGTCAGTCCAATCACAGCCACAATTCTTAATGCATTTTACTCTTGGACTCATTTTAGCTCTATCTCACATACCCCTATGAGAGAATCAGTTTTAGATGATCCAACTAACTTCACATAAGAGTTGTTCAATTCAAGCTAAAATGTACTACATTTGAAAACAAGCTCAAAAATATGACTTGGCACTCAAGGGAGAGGTCAAGTTATTTTCCAAATAATTTGGATTCATCCTCTAAAGTCTCTGCATATCTGTGCCCCTGGCAATCAATCACACAACTGTCTCCAAAAGCCAAAAATGTCAGCTTACTAAAGGTGAAACTGATGAAATGAATAACAAAAACAAAAACAGCCGCATTTGAATTTATAAAGCTTTATATACAGTTACACATATACTGCATTTGAGTGAACATATAAATAAAACATCTCATGTACCCGAAGGTAATGCTGACTGTGACTTCTTTTATGTGTAGAATCGATACATTGAAGCATCAGCACATTCAAATCTGTTGCAACTAAAAATAGACTTGGCAAGGTTTGATGTGGAACTAAAGGATAAATATGCCAATGCATAGGCACTTATACAATTAATGTCCTATTTAATCTTTCCTCAATATTGCGACTGCGATTAATAAGCGATTATAAGCAATAAATAAATCTGTACTACAATAAACACAACAAATCAAGGCAAATGAACCATAAATTTACATGAGACAGTTTTTCTAAGCTCTCTAAGAGTTGCTAACTTACTAAATATTTTTTTTACATTTTTTTAAGCAATTACTAGCAATCAAGGAGACTGATAACCGATTTGTGGAGCTAATGTTCATTTTCAGTAAAAGGAAGAGTATCGGTATCTTTATTGAATTGTCTTGAAGCATATCTTTCCTGAATAACGTTTTGAGTTGCATATTGTGCATTATTGATTTATTTTTTTGAAAAATAAAAAGATACTGTACAAATACACATATATAATACATTACAATACACACACTTATTTATTTATAAAATAAAGCCAACAAACCGCAAAGAATAGTTTGATTCTTGCCCAAATTGCAGCTTTTGCGATTTGAAACCTCACGCTACATTGTGTAAATTCAAATTCGATTCATCGTTCATCCCCATCGTTCGCATTTGAGCTCCTATGATATACGCCTCATAAGATAAGTCTGATCAAGTGAACTTGGTTACACACCCACCAAGCACCAAATATTTCCCCCACTGCTATCAGTCTCAAGTTTGGAGAGAGGAAGCCATGTGTGTCATCCATGTGCCCTGCATCCAGGTGTGTGTGTGTGTGTGTGTGTGTGTGTCACATCTCAAATATGTGAGACAATTCTGCTGAGTAAGAAAGGCTGAGTATTGTATATTTGCCGTATATGGTACCGTATAAGAGCATTCACAAAACGTGATTGAATGATGGGAAGTGTGTGAATGAAGCACTGCACGCAATTTGACTCGGGTGAAGAGAGCAGGAACCCCCAAGGGAAATGTGTGGGCGAATGCGTTGAGATTGGAAACGAGGGGTGAAGGCACAGGAGATCACAGTCCGCCATAAGAAGGGTAGGTGGGAAATCAACTCAAACGGGAGAGAAAGTGAGAGGGGGCGGCGGGGGTTGGTGATGACTCATTGCTGGTGGAAGTTCTAGTGTAGAGACAAGAAAAAAGATGGATGAGCAAAACAAAAAAGATGTCTTCTGTCCCCGCCTCCATGGTCATCGGCCACACTTGGAGTTGCCATCACGGGCAAAACTTCCACACTCAAAACTCTCAAACTGAATGAGTCAGTGGGAGGATATTTTGTGCGCACGTGAGATGAAGCTTTGATCAAATTTCACTTTGAACGAGGCAGAAAAACCAACCCCTCTTATCCTCTGTGTAAATCAATGGCATTCACGTCTCTTTATTTTTTGCGGAAATTACAAATCTATTTGCATTCAAATTGCAGGACACTGAAGAGACACTATCAAAGAATCAAAGAGAATATCAAAGTCTCGAGTGCTTCCCGAACGTTGACAATCAGAAACAGGATAAAAACGGACCTTGACGACCACGAGGACTGAAACAAATGAGTTACGAAACAATCAGGGCTTCGTGGAAAATCCTGTGAGACACATGGACGTTACCTGAGCAAGCTGGTCTTATTATTTCAAAGATGGGAAATTCTCTTTAGAGCTCCACCGATTTATTATTGTTTTAGGGCTCATACCAATTATCGGAGGCCGGGAACCAATATTTAAAGCCGATGTCATTTCAAGTAATCAAGGAATATTTATTGCAGTAAAACGGGACTATTTTTAATAATACACACTCCAACACAACTTTGTTTTAACTACTTCGGATCTCTCAATCAACACAGAAAATCGCTCTTGTGGCGTGCGCACAAACATGGCCCCTCTGACCCCCTCACACTTATTTCTTTCACCAACACCAGAAAAAAAACTGGTGTGTTTGATACAGGGTGGAAAAATTTCAGTCATGCTTTATTCTGTGCATACAGACTGTGCGCTTACTGTGGGAGTGACACTGAGAATGACATTGAGGAAGGCATTTTAATAAAGCATATCAAACCCTATGTCCTGGTACTCATGTGAGTAACCCATGAAAAAAATGATATGCAGCCCTGTATATGGCACATTCAATACACAAGGTAATGTGCATTTCATGATTAAAAGTTTGATAGTCTCTTTAAACTTAACTAACTTTGAAAATGATATATATGAATGAATCTTTATTGACGAGAGTAAATGCAGTCAGACATATAGTTACAGCTTATAGGCTTGCAGCTGATATGATATGTGTACAGGTTACAGTGAATGTTAATTCTCGACTCTGGTCCCTAGTTAGGCTCTTCCATAACATTGCATTATATAAAAATGTAAAATATACATAAAAAAAGACACTACACAATTTAAACATTAAATAGTTCAATATTAAATAAAACGTCCACTCTGTATAGTTGATTTGTTAAGATTTGCAATGGCTATGATTTTAAAAGAAATTCAAAACCAAAACAAAACATACTGCCACACTATTTACATAAATTTGTTTTGCTGATTGTATTACTGAGAATAATTGTTTTTGGGTGGGAACTTTAGTGACTTTCTGGTAAACTACAATTTGATCATTTCAATTTGATTTATTGAAACTACTATTGGGAATAAATGGGGCATGTTATGTCATGGTATTAGTGCTTTTTTTTATCAGTGGGAATTTTTGACAGGTTTAAAATTAACTGAATTAGTTAAATTCAATAAATGTGGCTCGGTGGAAGAGTGATTAGCACGTCTGCCTCACAGTTCAGAGTCCCAAGTTCAAATGTGCCTCGCTCTCGCCTTTGTGTGTGGAGTTTGCATGTTCTCCTCTAGCCCGCATGGGATCTGTCCGAGCACTACGGCTTGCTCCCAAACTCTAAAAACATGCATGGCAGGTGTATTGGACATCTAAAATTGTCCTTAGGCTGTGATTGGGTGTGTGAATGATTGTTGGTCTCTGTGTGCCCTGCGATTGGCTGGCAACCAGTTCAGGGTGTCCCCTCACCTACTGCCCGAAGCCCGCTGGGATAGGCACCAGCAAGCATGCGACCTCAGTGAGGATAAGCGACTCCAGAAAATGGATGGATTGATGGATGGATAAAATGAATGAGTTAAATGAGATAAATGTTGTAAATGTTATTTAACTGAATGATAAACAATCCACTGAGGGAAACTCGGTCAGATTGGTAATAATGGGTAATTTGGGGGTGAATGAGAAAAATACAGCCCTCACGGCGTGAGTTTTTTAATATTTTGAAATCAGGATGAAGTGAATCGGATGAGTTATGCGGGGGAGATGCATGTCAAAGGAATAAAAATAAGGAAGATGACGGGAAGGCCTTCGACCATGTAGTGACTAGAGCAATGAGGACCCCTACTGACCTAAAAAGTAACTGCAGCTTTTTTTTGTCTGATTCAAGCCTCCTCCCATGAGAGGGAGACGCAAGCTCATTTTCTTATAGAACGCTCTCGTTCCAGGTTAAACTTGCAAGTCATAATCTACAAGGGTGATGCAGCATCATTCATCAACCATCAGTGAGGCAGATGTAGCTCTCAACTTCTGTTGGAAGCCAATGCTTTGAATCATGACATGTGATACATAAATGTTGCCAAACGGTGAGGTTAATGAAAAATAAAAGGCAGGATGCAAGCATATGGTCGACCAACGAGCATCCTCTGCTGTCATGTTCCACCCACAGCCATAATGAAGTAACAAGTTGTAATGTGTGTGTGTGTGGGGGGGGGGGGGGGGGGTCATGAGGTTAAATCTAAGTCATAAAATTGCAGAAAAAATTAATGTTATAAGAATTATATTTGGGAGGGGAAAAAAGTTACAATGTAAAAAGGATAACATTTGTATCAGGCATCAAGTTGTAATAAATGGGAGATGAGCGGTGTACGATTTGTATCCCAAAGATACAATATCTTGTCTTTAAACGATCAGAATTTTCAAGCTGATCATTGAGTTAAAAATCAAAAATCACTGTTCTGATCAGAGGGGGAGTGTTCCCATCTAAAATGTGCACTAATCAACGTTATAAGGTAGCAATGTGCTGAGTCACCGCATGCAATCATGCATGACTGTGTTCCCATACTCTTAAAAAAAATTTGAGACTCAATATCTGTGAAACTAATCATCCAAACGAAAACATATTTATGGGTTTGTTTAAATGGCATGAGATGTAGAGGCAGAAGTGATAGAAGTCTTCTAAAACTAGGAGCTCAGCCACCCTTTAAATTTGCGATTTCGACAAACCAAATGATAGAGAAAAAAACACCTTAAACTGTCATTCAATTGTTTTTTTTTTTTGAGTAAACTATTGGCAAGATAGACCTAATATTTTGGATTTTTCCTATCAATAACTATCTTCGTTGAAGATTTTCTGATGGTGAAGTCGGAAATTTTTCATAAAATTGATGAAATGACACGAATAACCCAGAAGTGCTCAACACTCTCAGTTTTGTTAAAGGTAAAGGTTAAAGGCAGTCCCAATGATATCAAACTCAGAAAGACTGGTTGAATTTACCTTGCTTGGGATCCTCAGGTTCTCCACAGGGCTGAGGTCCGTCATGCTCTCCTGAGGGCTTTTTAGACCCTATAGAAACGAACACGATTAGATTTTTTTAAATCAACTTTGTGAATTAATCCAAACGCTCATGACATATTTTTGCAGTTTTGAACTTGAATCAATTAAGTAAGTTTTGGAATTTCTGGGGACTCCATTGCACACAGTGTGTATATCTGAATCTGAATTCAGTGAAAATGTTAAGGGCATGTCACTTCACGCGGGGTCATATAGATGACAATGAAGAGAACTGTAAATATTTTTGAATGACAAACACGTACTTAAAAATATTTTAAACTGTATTTATTAGCCACAGTAAATGTCAAAAGATTATAAAAATAGCCTTTTTTCCTCATTTTGCAAGGGGTGCTGGCATGCACATGCGGAAATTATTTTCTTTTCAGCACATGGTCGACATGAGACCTAAACGTATGGTTTGTATTTTTTATGGTTTTATTGTCAGGCAATTTTCTGCAACGGGAAATGGGCATGTCATCTGACTCAAAAATGCCTTGTTTCTCGCCTTCGAGTACAAATTCAAAGTGACAAATGTTTAGTCCACATTGGCAACTACGTGATCTTGCATTTTTTGTCTGAGCTGGTTCGGTTCTCACCACAAAAAAGTTCACTCTAAACGATGTGAGAGACGACTTGGTGTGTGCTGTTATTCATGTATTGTGAGGATGGTAAATAATGCATTGCCATCGCATTGTAATGTCCGATATGCGCTAACGCACAGACATTTTCGTCTAATGAGCTTATTCGAACAACGTAGGTACATGTCAATGACAAGACAGTTAGTACACTGGCTAAACGTGCATTTGGTTCCCCGGTTGACACCTGTCAAATTACCACGTTAGCTGTCAGGCTAGCATGTTCTCCAGTGTGTCTGCGACAAACGACAAGAAGGTCATTTTATGTGGATTCACATTACTTACCTGTCGGGCCATTAGAGACTTGATTTTCTGCATCGTGGCACTGAAATGTGTCCAATAGACAAATAAATGGCGATTGCTCTACCTATGTTGTCATTTTAGCGATACGCTTTCATCAATACGGTGAAGGACGCCATATTTGTCAGTCACGTGACCCACGAGCTCGCAAGCCCCGTGCTTGAGAACGCATTATGGGAAACGTAGTTTTGTTTTTTAATATACAATATTGACATTTATTTTTTGATATTGTGGTTCGAATTATAATTTTTCAAAAAGATTCTCAAATTGTCCAAATGTAGGTTTTTTGTTTAGACCCTGTTGTTCCAAAGATGAAGTCAGTCTGCCTTCAGATTCAGCACAACACTTCTCTCACGAAGGACACCCAGTTTGTATTCATACGCCTCCCTGATCATTTGATAAATTTGAACACAGTTCAAATGATAACAAAGTAATTTTAGGCACATAAAGCAGTTTGATATTTTCACACGTTCATACCTCGTCTTCGACATACTTTATTTTTTTGTTTTCTGAATATTAGTAAACTAGCAAAACTGTTTAAAAAAAACAACCTAATAAATTAATTTACTTGGTTTGTGCCAAGTAAATCATACAAAGACTTGCTGTAGGGACCTCTAGCGGAGGCAAATGAAATAACAACAACAAGAACTGATGAGAGTGCACTCAAAGTACTTTATTAGCACTTTAAGGGGATAGTGTGTACGATTTAGACCGTTTTTCATTACGGACAGCAAGAGGTGCCGTTGTCCGTAGCTATAACAAACATGGCCGCCACCGGAAAAGTGCCACCACCTATGTAATATAATTTAATGATAACTAGAACTATGATTACATTTAAAACATTCTGTTGGTCATCAAGAACAGAATTCATTTGCAAGTTTTTGAAATTTACATTCATTTAATTTTCTCCTTTTTAATAAAAAAAAAATGGTCTAAATCTTACACACTGTCCCTTTAATTGACGACTCGAACTTGTCTATGTGTGAATATTTGTTAGTAATTTATTAAATTATGTTGAACACTTCAACTAGAACTTGGATGATGAAAATAACAAATACAACATTAGACCCACTATACTAACCTTGTAATTGTCCCTTTAGGGTCTTATTTTGTTTAGACAAACACAATGAGCTATATTTCCTGGTTAATGACGCCTTAGGCTATTTTCCAGTCAAATGAAGGTGAGTAAGATCTCCTTGGTTGTTTGTTAGGCATTCCGCCAAAGTGCGGTGTTTCTCTTCAAGCATTCGATATATGGAACAGATGGCGTGACCCAAATCGGAGACACTACAAGCTCACTCACTCATAAGGTTACGAGGCAATTAGGGCTTGATTTAATAAGGTGCTTTTTATTTGGGGCCTGTCGTGTTAAAATGTCCTGAATTTTCCCATTCCTCAACAGTAGAGATTAATTATGATACCAAACATGGTTAACAACACCGGAGGTAGTTCCCCACTTTGAAATTGTCGCTTTAAAGTACCTCTAATATAAAATACATGAACGATAAAGACATTCTATTAATTTCTGAATATATTTTCAAAAAATTCTCTCACTCTTCCCTCTGTGACATTCACTCACTCATACAAGGTGCTCTATAGTAGCCGCAGCATCACAACTAGCTAACCAACCCAACTAACGTATCACAATTGCACCATATTCTAGTGGATGCAACTCCAAACAGGGACTTCAATTTTGCCACTGTGGCAGGTGGAGTGCACTCAGCATGCAAAAGCTTTCGTCTGTTCCCGTCTGTGTCTCACCATCACAGCAGGTACACTGCATACCAATATATCATGTCTAGAACCAAGAAGACAAGTCTGCAACATTTGCAGATCTTTCACAAGTGACAGAACAATTGACAATGGTTCATAATGTCCATTTGTCATGATGAAAGTGTTCATTTTCAGTCTGAACAGTCATAAGAATTATGTAATCATTCAATCATGTTGAAAAAAAACAATATCATCATTTTTATTCAATAAAAATACAAAGATGCAAATGCAAACTGTACATTAATCCAAAAAAAAAAATCATTTCCCTTATTCAGCATTCATCTTTATCCATGCGGACAAATGCTACATGGAGTGAAACATGATAAGAGTTTCAAATAAGAATAAATAGATTGAAAGGAAACATAGAAATAGAATCATATTTTGAATGAATCTAAGTATAACTTATGTACAATATGTACAATTTTCCATCTCAATTTTTCATGAACATATTGCAAAAATACCTCAAACATCAGCCTCAAAACTCGGCCATTTCAAATAACTACAAATTATGTTTTATTTAAATTAGAAACAGGTTTTAAATAGGAATATTATTATTTACCTCAGCGTGTCCAATGTTTCTTCTGAAGAAAGAAATGTGAAATCTAGTTCAGAATGCTTACAGTGATGACCCCTTACATCTTAATTTTAAAACGAGTTTTAAAAAAGACATAGCTTAATCAAATAAAGTATCAAATGTGGACCACAAAAGTGCACAGTAATTGTGTATACTCGCACAGGTCTCTCTCTGCTCTTGTGCAAACAGTGAGTCACGAAAAGCAGTGCCTTGAGCTTTGACAAAAGTCTAAAAACATACACAAAAAGCTTTCTTTTTTTTAACTGAGGACTTAAAAGTCACTTGAGCAAATTCTGCCCAGGGGTTTCGGGAACATGTCTGATCACATCGTAGATTGTAGTGTGCATATCCTGAACCGACTCCAGCCGAGCCAGAGATCTGCATGATGCCTGCGGGAGTTGGAAGAGAAACATCAAAATAGCTTTTGCTGTTTTGTTTTGGGTTGATTTTCAACAAATCTATAAGTATGTAAAGAAGGCAAAAACATACCTGTGTAGATTCAATTTTTCCAGGAAATGAGACAAATTCATAGATGCCAAAGTCTTCAGTGGCATCCTCATGGCCTGTTAATAAACATATTCTATTATTTATATTCAAGGCATTTTTTATGACTTGAATTTTGAGCCAAAAAATGCCCCTGTGCTTTAAGTGTGATAAGCCAATTATGTTTTGTTTTTTTTGTTTTTTTTACATTATCATGCCTTGCCACATATATGAAAAATGTTCCCCTCTTTGAAGAATATAAGTCCAAAAAATGGACAAATTCCACCAACAGGCTAAGGTGCTCGCATTTTGACTAAGGTTGACCTACTGAGACATTGTTTTTTTTACTGTTTGTATTGTAAATTGATTAATGGTGTGGTATCTTTGAGCAAAATGGATGCAAATAATAGATAAATTGCCATAATTAGCATTACGTTAGCCCCAAAAGACATTAGCCCATTGGGCATTTGCCCTGTGTGGCAGATGACCAATCCAGCCAGAAGAGTAGTAAAAGAAAATCAAGGTCTTACCTGATCGATGGGGTCGCTTCTGATCAGCGATAGGTCTGCCAAAAAAGTTCAAGTTACTAAAACATTGCACGTTATTTGAATCTCGTTGAATCTAATTTAACAGACTGTTTTTTTCTCACCTGTTATAAATCCTCATGAGTACTACAAATGAGGGAAAAAGGACAAATTAATACAAAAGACAGCAATAGGTAAAATAGAGAATATTTTTTCCCATAACTGACTATGACAGTAGCAGGACAGTTCATCTAACCTCTTTTTGGGTGGCAGGCTTTCCCTTTCCTAAAAAAGATAAGCAGCATGCCGCAGATGATGAACAAAGAACACACAGTAATAACAGTCAGAGGAGATACAGCATTATTATCCTGGGTGTGCTTCTCTTTTCCTGCAAACAAACACAGGATGGGCATATTATTTGTAATAACATTTATACTTAATCTCTTTCTCTGTGTATAAATATATATATATATATATATATATATATATATATATATATATATATATATATATATATATATATATATATATATATATATATATATATATATATATATAATTATTATTGTTATTATTATTATTATTATTATTGAAAAGAAGATTTTACTCAAGTAAATATACCAAAAACATCTTTTTTTTTCAACTTTGACTGGTCAGTTTTATCCATTTGGGAATGATGTTAGAGGTGAGGATCCCTGTCTTATCTATTGGCAGCTTCCCAGCAGCACACCAACAAGCTTGTCGGATTAAAAAGAAAGTCATTAGCAATGGCACGCGTCATCTACTAATCTCTTACTTTCGTAAACTTCAATTACAGTTTGAGCTTTGGCTTCTGGGAAAGTAAAGGCAAGACCTTAAGGAGGTTATATATATATATATATATATATATATATATATATATATATATATATATATATATATATATATATATATATATATATATATATATATATATATATATATATATATATATATATATATATATATATATATATATATATATATATATATATATATATATATACACACACACACACATACTGTATATACATATATTATACATACATATATATGTATATACACCATCTTAATTGTAATCAGAATTTCAGTAATTAGTCATTGTGAGTTGTTGATGAAAAACAAAAAAGAAATTCGAGTGACCACAGCTTCTGTAGATTAGTTAAACCCTAACCAGTAATCAGCAGGAGCCATCGCTGAGCCTTTTCCCCACATCACCGTGACAACATATCAACGTACCATTCGGCACACAGTATCCCAACATGCTATAAAACCCAGTCAACAAATACAACAGCTGTTATGCTCTGTTTACTTTCCCACACAGGCACACACTGAACTTTAATACAGACTCCTGGCAGTGAAACCTAGCAACAAAGATAAAAATGCGGTGTTCATGTTTCATGGTCGTCATAATCAGGTTTGACTTCTCCGCTGAGCACAGAATCGCTTGTACTACATCGCATGTAATAAAACCTCATCTGATTTTTGGGCGCGATAATGCGCTGAAACATACAGTGTGTTAATCTCATGCAATCATCAAAACATTGATCCCTGACATTTTCCACCGACCTGTTCCCAGACTGGCGACCACCAAGGTAAACTGGGTCTCATCTTGCTTTTGCGTCACATTGTTGAAGGCGCGGCAAAGATACTCCTCAGCCTGAGCCAGTCTGTAGGAGAGAATCTCCAATCGCGGGCCCTCGGTGATGACCTGCGTCTTGTTGCGCCTCTTGGAGATCCACACGTAGCTGTTTGGAGGGTTGGAATCGGCCTGGCAGTCAAAGGAGACCGGTTCTCCGGGGTTGATGGTGAACACCTCTCCTGTGCGCAGGCCTTGATCAGAGTTCACCTCTAAATTGTATGGACCATCTGTCGGACGAAAATTGGTTAGGCAAGAACAAAAATTTGGTTAAAAAGTCAAAAGAGTCAAAGTAAAAAAGATCTCACAAGTCGATTAGTACTTGAGTAGTATTTTATACATACTGTACCCTTGTTTAAATATTTATTTGGGAGACTTTTGACTTGAGTCGATTATTTTATAGCAACTTCTTGGTATGGCTGGTCAAATGTAACAGCAAAACTTGCCACATTTCTTTTTGTTTTTTTCAAGTCTTCGGCAAAAAGACAGTCGAAAACGGCTGGTACTCAATGAAATAAGTCCAAAATTGATAACCTGAGGTAATTAAGTTCTAAAGTGTTTGCTTCAGAAACTAGAGTATTAAAGTGATCAATTACTTTCGGGTTATTAGCCCAATTTAGGTTTAGTACTTAAGTACAAAAATTAATTGATTAGTTTAGTATTAAATTACTTTCAGTACATATCTAAGGTAATGATTTATTTTAGTTACTTGCCTACTTCAGTGCTTAATTGATTTCGTAACAGCCATTTTTAGACCCTCCCTCAGCCACATGAGAGAAAAAAAACACATATGTATATATAAATAAATAAATACCTGGGATTGAAAGGCTGTACTCTTAAAAAACAAAACATAAAATTATATCTTTGGGATTGACTGAGTTGATTAAAGATGATAGCCAAAAACATTGAACAATTGGAATGTGTGCTGAAAAGTTTAGATAAGGTCAAATGAAGAAGTAATTAATTCACTAATTCATTAATTCACCACCTTTTAAACTGTGATGGCAATGAATGGGTTAAAGTACATTTTAGATTCACTGTGGTTTCCTGAGAAAGTTTCATATCCCTACATTTTTGTGAGTTGTCAAATTGTTAAGATTGAGGAGAACGTCCGACTCACAGTAAACGGTAAGCTCTGCGGCTTTTCTGCATCTCTCCTGGCTGACGGGGTTGCTTGCCACACAGCGGTAATTTCCCTTGTCCTGCTTTTTCACAGGACTGATCAGCAGCGTGGACTTGTCTTTGGAAAAGTGATATCTGTCACTGACACCCAAAAGGCTGTCGTCTCTGTACCACTGAAACACAACTCGTGTTCCCCTCTCCACCGAACATCTCCACGTAACGTTGGCCTTGTCCTCAACGACCGCGTTAGATGGGATTTTGTCAATTACTGGTGTGGACACGGGAACTAAGAAGAAAAATGAAAAGTGTGCTGAGAGATTTCTACAAGAGATGATAAAAATCAAGCGAGAGTTTACTCACCATCCACAGTGACGTGCACTGTTCTCTCTTCTTTGTAAACCTGCCCGGATTTGTTTAGAAACTCTATGTTGAGGTTGAGGTGATAATCTCCCTCATCGTGCTGGTTTAATTTCCGTATCAGCAAAGACATATTGGGCTCTTTGAAAAGGATGTGGTTGCGGTGCATCATGTCAGTGATGGTGGACTCCTTGGTAAATGTCACCAGCGTGGTCCTGATGCCACCCGTTGTGGTGTGGGACCACGTTCCCTGAATCTCCGCCTCGTCCAACTGGAAGTACATCTCAACGGGCAGACGTAGGGACTTCCCCTCGATGCCGTGGCGGGTTGAAGAGGGGACGTGGATGAAATTTGAACTGACATCTGCGAGTGACATAGAGGAAGAAAATTGGACTTAGTTTAAGTCCAGGATGTATGCTACCTTTCACTTTCACTGCATTTACCATTGTGCTTAGCTTTAGGAAACATGGCCGCCTCCGGAGAAGTGCAACCCCTCATGTAATATAATTTAATGATAACTGAACCTATGATTATATTTAAAACATACTGGTGGTCATTAAGAACACATTTATTTGCAAGTTTTTGAAATTTACATTCATTTAATGTATTCCTTTATCATGAAAAACGGCCTAAATCTTACACACTGTCCCTTTAAGTCAAAATTTCATTGCTTTGTATATTACAGTATATAAACTTGTCATCACATAAAGTCACAAAACTTAGTAAGGAGCCAGGATGTACACCGCCTCATGGCCAAAATCATCAAGGGCAGGCTTCAGCTCATGTGACCAAAATGAGAAAATCTGCTATGGAATTTTTTCGATTTGACAAAAGTATTGTATTTCAAATTAGGGAATTGAACAGAAGAAGTTACATTCAGACACATCCGTTTATCGAAATGATTATTTCCACCATGAAGAGAAACAATAAAACAACGGGTAGTTCCGCATTACCGTACACTACTTCTCCCACAGGGTTCATTAGAATTGAACACTAACGACTTTGTAAAGTAAAATTTTGCATTTCCCTTTTTTCTGCCGTGGAGATGTACTGGAATACATCACAAAAATTCCAGTGAGTGTAAATGACTCATGTTACATCTGTAATTGCTCTTTTATCAACAAATATACACTCGGTCTCAGGTTATTTGGACTATCTGCATCCTTTTCTCCAAGTTATCCAGATCCTCAAACTGTAATGAGTAAATATTAACACAGCTCACTGCAGCGGCCATTGTTGTTTGACGAGGACAAGACCTGTCTTTCAACTTAACGCCGCACAAAATAAACACAGGGGCTCGTCTAAAGGCACAGGATAACTGTTGATCCGTAGCACCTCGCTGTCTGCTGTTGAGGGTAGTTGCCAGGGACGCTTGTCTGCAGATAATACGATGCTTAACGCCTTAACATGTCAACAACTGATGTTTCGAACCGTACATGTATCGCGATTTCAGCACGCTTGATACGACTAAAATAATAGGTCTCCTGTTTTTTTTTTCCTTGTGTTTTATTGTCTTACATAAGCAACAGTATTATTTAATCTGGCTGGTGTCCTTTGGCAAAAGACTTCACAACTACAGCTTGCTTTCTCCGCACATTTTTTTGTCTCGTAAGTTGGAAAAGTGTAATGGAGTAGTTTTTTTTCTGTTTTGTTTTTGTTTGGATGCCAGACTGAGAGCAAGCAGCATGTGAGGGGGTGGTGGTACTGCGAGGCACTAACTTGCAAAGAGACACTCTGTGTTTGCTCACTTTGGGATCTTCGAAATGTCTTTTTCCCAGTTTTCAGTAACAAGTAAAAAAAAAAAAAAAAAAAATGGCAGTATACCGTATATGCTCTTTGTCTTTTCGGCAATCTGCTCCACAAAACTGCTTGCAACATTATGTGTACGGTATATCAAGCTATTGTTGGGTCAGTATCACTCTAAAGTGGCTTGAGCTTCATCATCAAACTTATTTACTTTGCCTGAAAATATAGATGAAAATTTAAACTTAGGAGTTGATATAAGTGGCCAATCATTTATCGTTGAAATGTTCTGAAATGTATTTTTAAACAGTGCAATCTCAGCTTGCCAACTAAATCTTGTTGCCAAGTGAAGGTTCGAAATGAAAGTCCAAGATTAGCCAAAAATGTCCACTCTGTTAGCAAGCTCACATATGAACAAGTTTAACCTCTACCAAAATCCAACTCAAACCTATAATCAAAAGCAGGGGCGTCAAACTCATTTTTATCGTGGGTCACATTGCTATTATAGTTTCTGTCAGAGGGCCGAAATAAATTTTAAGTGTATGTGTCACATACGTACTTAATTTTGAAATCAGAAGCTGGTAAAAACTGTTCAAAAGACAGATTGGGAACTCTTTTTTTTTTAGGACACCTTCCAAGTTCAGTATTTTAGCCAGAAACCT
Organism: Hippichthys cyanospilos; assembly: GCF_059441005.1. Classification (NCBI taxonomy): domain Eukaryota; kingdom Metazoa; phylum Chordata; class Actinopteri; order Syngnathiformes; family Syngnathidae; genus Hippichthys; species Hippichthys cyanospilos. The sequence goes on along the minus strand of NC_142389.1, from coordinate 8,001,802 downwards.
GAAGTCATTTCACATGAAATGATGTAACGGGCCAGATCTGGCCCCCGAAACTAGAATTTGACACCTATGTTGTAGAATCTAAAGCAGGAGTGTTAAACTAATTTTTATCATGGGCCACATTGTGGTGTTTGTTTCTGTCAGACGTCTCAAAATAAATTTGAAGTCTATTCGTCACACACTTATATAGTTTTCAAATCAGAGGCTGTTCAAAACACAGATTGGGAACATTTTTTTTCCAGACTTTTTTCAGACTTCATCAAAAACAACAACGAAAGTTTGGTATTTTATCCAGAAACTTGAAGTCAAATCAGCATTTTGCGGGCCACATAAAATGACGTGGCGGGCCGGATCTGGCCCCCGTGCCTTGTGTTTGACACCCGTGCTCCTAATTATTGACCCTCAAGGAGAGGTCTGAACTCGTGGTGTCCCGAAACGGTCCTAACAAGTGCTAGAAGTCCCCACAAAGACAGGAAAACCTGGGATTTTTTTTCACACCGTATCGCAAAAACCAAGGCACACACACACACACGTACGCACGCACACACACTCCTTTCTACCCAAATGCTACTTCCTCCTATGTTACGCCTATGTTTCCACGCAGCTTATCACAAAGGCTTAACTACTCTGCTGGCCGTTATGTACTAAATAATAGATGCAGCACCCACACCCTTGTAACACGTTCAAATCTCCCAAGCCTGCAGGCAAGTTTGTGTGCACATGTGTGTGCGCGCAGTGTCACACGCAGGCGTGTGCCTTCGTTTACACCAGCTGGGACACACTGAAAAGACAAAATGAGGATAAGTGTGCCTAGCCCGCTGCTTAACTGTTTTCCCCAAACAAAGTGGTCATTGTTGTGGTCATAGCTGCTGCAGTGATGGTGGAGATTGTACTACACACACACTCGCATGTGCACGCAAACACATGCACACACACTTTCAAGGTAAGGAGGGGCACACATGCACTTTCAAACAATAGCTAGTGAAGGCCCATACATACACACACCTGCCTCTTATCACCTTCACAACCATGTAAGTTGTTTGGATACTAAATAAAGTCAGCCGGTGCGTGTCAAAATGCAAGTGTACCATCTTGCTCAGAGATAAGACCAACACATCTCCTTAAGGATGTCTTTTTTTTTTTTTTTTTTTAAATCCGGGTACAATTAACATTTTTTTAGTCGGTGTGTTTGTGTAAGGTTGAAACTGAGTCGCTGGGAAATGTGTTTCTCACTTTTTTATTTCCACGTATTATTATTATTATTATTATTATTATTATTATTATTATTATTATTATTATTATTATTATTATTATTATTATTATTATTGAGCTTGTTTCATGCAAAAGGCAAAGTTGTACTGAGAGCATGACGGGAAACATGTGCAAATAAAGTAAATACCAGCCATACATTTTACTTTAAACATATTACAATGTAGAATAATATACACCTTTGTAAATAAAGCTGAATTTTCATGTTGATAGAATCTGAAAGCATCCCATTTTTAGTGTGTTTCTCAATGTTTTTCCTATATTCTTATAGTTGTTAAACTTTGAAGCTAATGGACACTTGTAGTGATATCTCTAGGTGTATTTGTCTCAGAAAATCGAGAAGCTAGATCATGTAACATTATCGGTTTCATTTCAAACTCCTCTGCCAAAACATTGCTTCACTAATGCACCATGCACATCTGTATAAAACGTAACAAAATAAAGGCATACATGTTTTTTCAAAGTAGTCACTGGCTGAGTAAGTTGTTTTCCAATTAATTTGCTCTTAATTCGAAAAGAAAATGTTCCATTCCTGTCCAATTAAAATCCATTGACATGCCTTCACATACCCTCATTTGAGAACCAAGCAATCTTTTTACTAAATGTACTGCCTCTGTTACAGCATTGAAAAAAAAAACCATTACTTTTGATTTGGTGACATCTTCAGGAACTCTGTTTTGAGCTCACATACCCTTTAAGGTGCCTTCATGATCCCCCACGGGTACTTGCGCCCGCACTGTCGTAGACAAATGTCTCACATAGTATTTTCTCATGAAAAAAATAAGAAGTCAACAAAACTTTCTAAATGTCAACATTCTACATCAATCACATCATCCCAACAGCATCGCTCACCTGTTAGGAGGACCAGAAGCGAGCAGACATAAAGTACCATTCCCGCCGTGGCCTCCATGGCATCTTATCCTCTTGGGACTTGTGAGGAATGAGGGATGAACGAAGGAGGTGGTAGAGCGGTGACAGAGGAGGGAGGAGAGAAGTCTGACTTGTTGTGGTGACTTCATTTGCCAGGAAAATGAGCGGAGCGAGCTTCGGTGGCAAGGCCCCTCCCATGTGACATCAGGTTGGGGAAGAAGAAGTCCACCTGGCTGGGTGACAGGATAGTATAGACCACACACATATACACGTCGAGCTTCCCCGAAAATGAGGGTTTCATTTCGTCCGAGAAACTGAGACATGAACATGTAAATTAATAGTTGGGACAACAAGGCGAATCTTTATAAAAAATAAAAAAAAAAACACCTGCTGATATCGACCCTTTAATGTGTGTGCGTGTTCAAGTGAAAAAGCAGTTTGACTGCAAGTTTGTAAGTGAAGTTTGTTTTCTTACATCGTATAAAGTGGTCACGCTGTTAAATGATTTTCTATACTGCGGTGCTCAAGTGTCTACGTCACTGACCTTCAAGTTGCCCTCAAGATACAGGCTTTCATCAAACTGAAAGAGATATGTGGCTTGACAACATTTTTATGCAGTTTCCACCCCCCCGGGAAGTGAGAAATATCAATAGAAAGAACGATATGAAGAGAAGATCTGCACGGTTTTTGTTGTAAATTGTGATGGATATCTTGGTTATTGAAAACGTGATGAAACTTGGCACTTACCTAATGAATGAAACCATTGTTGGCAGTGTAAATGAATGCTTCATTTGGTGATGGCACCATGGAGCAAAAATGAACAATCAGGAGTGTCGATTTATACAGTACACAGCCGCACACTTGCAATGTACACTCAGAAATATTTACAGTTTCAGCACTGTACAATTTATTGGATTTATGTCATTTGAACTATCTATTCTCGGTTTCCGGACAGTCTTAAATCATTTTTTGATTGTACATGCATTGTTTTAAAAAATAATTTAGACATTATTAAACTTCCTGTGAAGTGGAATTAAACATGTTGTCTAACTTTGATGCACCACAAACAAATAAGAACGTTGTTATCAATATTGCCAAATTTGAATGAAAAAAAATTCAATAAATCCAATAATCAAATTCTACTACCCCATAGAGATACAACCATAGAGATACTTCAGGGGGTATGTGAGATTTCAACAGGGTGTCTTCAGGTGTCAGCAAATCGAATTTAATGCTGTAAATGTTGTGGCTTTTCAAATTAAAAGTAGATTAATTGGAACATGAAGCCACGGCTAAAGTGTCTTATACGAACATATTTGCAAAGTGTTTTACAGAGCATTAGTAAAACAACTAATCTAGCAAGAGTAGTAAAACAACACTACCTACTGGAGTGAGAGTAAAATACACCCAGACATATACATTCAAATAAATGTAAATCAGAATTCTTAAAAATCACCGATTGAACATTATTGTTTTAAAAGGACTGAATACAGATGTGGCCTAAATGCATGTTTGGGAGCACAGTCTTACAATTAAGGTCAGTAGTAAGTAATTCACCCTGCTCGGAACTTTTGCTATGAGTACTGGGTTTCCACGGGGACTGTTTTGATAGGAGGAACATGATAGTGATAGTGAGGGCGTTGTAATAAGGGCATTCCATATACCTTCAGGGTTTCTTTAAATAACATCATGCATTACGCATCTTTTATTATATCAATTTAAATGTAAATATGCAGTTCATATTAATAACTGGCAGTTGTCACCGGATATAGGAATATTGCACGTAAAAATGGCAGAAAATCCAGGTATTAAATATTTATGATGGTAGTATGGTAGTGGCCAAAGAGTGTCTGCTGAATGTGCTAAAACCACACCCAACCCAACTGTCAACCGCTAATCAAATACTGTACCACTTCATTAACTCGGAAAAATTGATTCGAACATCTTTCATGTGTCTGCATACACGTTCGTGTCTGAGCAATTAAAATGTATTAAATGAGTCCTTGAAACATGGTCATTGATTTTTAAAAAATGAAATAAAAATATTCAGTGGCCCACTTGACTTTCTGAGCACACCGTATAAATAAATCTAGACAATACTTGGGGCAAAATGTTAATAGACTGCGGCAATCGTGAATTTGGTTGCAATTATGCTTTTGATAAGAATTTACATGTGCAGCTCATAACATGTCTACTGAATGGCTGTTGTATTGTTTATGTTACGATTCTGGAAAACCTAATTTTATTCTTATTCAAGCCAAACTTATTATAGTTCTGATAGTAGTAGTGTTTTTTAAAGCGTGCAGACTGAAAACAAAAATGTTCATATTCATTTTTTTTACTTCATTACTGAAGTAATGTTGTTTTTTTTTTTTTTTAATGTGCGAGTTACTATTTATCCAATAGATGGAGTCATTGCATCATTCCCGTTGTGTGCAAAACGCCACCAAATCATGATTGCAACACTCTGGTGTGTTGGTTTTTCCATCACATTTAGACCAAGCCAACTATTTACATAACATTGTACACTTCCCAAGCCAACCTAACAGGTTTATGCGTCAAAGTGAAGGGTTTTTTTTTTTGTTTTTGTTTTTTTTTTTTCAAGTCAGGACCTTTATGCATCCTGTCCTAAATAGGTTCAATTTGCACTTGGATACAATGATAAATTGGAAAAACAAAATTATCATTTCATCAATTCCTGATCTTGTGATGCCTTGAGACTAGATATAAAAAGGCATATTATAGATGTATTTGCTTTTTTTGTGGAGGAGGAGGGGGGTGGGCATCATATGACTGTAAAAAAAAAAAAAAGGAAAAAGGCTTTACTGGTTAATCTTGGGGGTTATTTTGTCATTCTCTTAATTTGAAGATCTTGTGAAGATACGTGATAAAATCAGGAAATGTTTTTCTAATCTTAGTTGAACCTGAAGGACTCTTTTCGATGACTATCACAATGTCTAACTAAAACAATGTTCTTATTTCGCAAGAAGGAAAAATTTGGACGAACACAAACGCAACCCAATGCTGTGCCCTATGGTATTGGTGAATGCAAGCCAAAAAAGCAGAACAACAATTATCATAGCTCTTAAATAATCTATACTTTGGTCCATTATGATGTATCGGACGAATTTCTAAATTCGCCCTAAACTCTGGAATTGTCTTGATTATTTATGACTGTAGTAATCGCTCAATTGTTCATCAAAGGACTCAAACTAATTATCACAACGTCTGTGCATTTTATCAGATGTAAAACAACGTGACCTGGCGTGACAGCTCTCCAAGAAGCAGGGCGCCAAAGCTGAGTCATGCACACGCGACCCAACCTTAAACGGGGGCCCTCTTGCAGTACTTGAAAATGTCACTTTTTCCATTTCCAGTTTGTCAGTCCGTGTCCGCCGCCACATTTCGCCACTGCTCGTCTTGAGTGGACTGCAAGTTTCATGCTCTTCATCTTCATTCTCATCATCCTGTCATGTCCTTGTGGTGCAATATTTTTTTGGACGTATGTGATTGGCACATTTATATCTCTAAGTCTTTAGCAAGGACTATCTTTTTTTTATGAAAGGGATTTTGTAACAACAATCAGCCCTATTTCTGCAATTTTGTAGCACGGTGGTACTTTGACTAAGGAAGGCCCTGTTACATGAGGTCAAAGTACTCACTACTTTCAGCATACATAATGGACAAGGTTGAAAATACATTGAACAGACATCACGTGTTTGTGCAAAAAATGTCGGAATCCGGTTAAAAAGTGGAAGTTAAAAATATGTCTTTAAACAGACATCTGTTTACAGTCTAAATTTGTTTGAAAAGTGAAAAACTGCCTTCTTCAAGTAGTTAGAATGACATCTTTAACTCATTCGATGCCGGGGACGTATTTTCATGTTTTTTTAAGAGTCCAGACATTCAATCCCAGATACTTGAGTATCAATTTTGTTCATAAGAATCTTTTAGAATTAATGTCCCTAGTGTCGATTTAATACTTACAGTAAATATCTGGGATTTAATGTCCAGACTTTAAAAAACGTGAAAAAACATCTCTGGCATTGAAGGATTCACATTCTTGTAATTGTTCCCAAACTACTAGTGCAGATCTTGTTAACCCTTAAGGCCTTACTTACCCAACTAAACTGTTTGCCCTGACCAGGAATCAAACCGCGCACCTCTGAACTCAACTTATAAATGTTGTCATTCATTTCACTCCTGCAATTCTTTCTGATAGAAATGGGAAACACTAGCTCTATTAATCGAGTAAATCTTCAACAAACTAAATTAGCACCATAGTGAACAGATTATAATACAACCCAGTTTTCAATGACTATTTCTGGACTAGATTAAATCTAAAACCGACAGCCCAAAATCCAGTGTCCGGGGACCATCTGTTGCGCAACTGAGTGGCTTGGGAGTGGGCCAACGCCTTGCCCGAGGCATCATCATATAGGAGTGTTGAAGAATTGAACCAGATCCCTCCAGCAAACAAAGATTTCAATCCTTTTGTCTTTAGAGACTGAGACATAATTAAAAACATGACGCAATTAATCGATATAAGGTAATGGACCATTGATGTCTGAACCTGATCATACTTTTGAGCCTGTTGTGTGTCAGTATAGAACTCCGAGCCATCAAGTTGTTATCTATTCATTACTACCACACAAATTTTTGATAGCTAAGATGAGCATCAAAAGCTACTTACGAGTCCACTCCTATTTTCTTTTCTTTCAGCAGTAATCTTTGTAAAGAAAGGGGCAAAAATGGGGGTAATGCCCTTGTGGATACTTGAAGGAACTTCAGAGGGTATGCAAGATTTTAAATAAAACAAACAAATGCATGCAAAAATCCTTTAAAAATAATTATTGAATCAATTATTTGTTTCAGGAAAATATATGTTCATAAACCATGTTTTATTTTATTCAGTATTCAATTTCATTTTTGTAAAAAGCCAGATTCTTCTCATACTAGGATGGCTCAAATCAACTTGTTAGGTGCCCCCTCTCGTTACCTGTCAAGTTAATGATTTATTTTGTTCCCAGAAGAGGACACTTCAAGTTGAATATTTTTCAGTGGACATATATAAATATATATATATATACATAAATATATATGTCCACTGAAAAAAAAAAATATATTTTTTTTAAGAACAGGTGGACCAATGCTAATAAATGCAAATGCAATGCAAATAAAGTTTGAACGGGTCTAAAGTTTAATAAATCAGACACTGATGGCATGTTTTAAGTCTTTTTTTTTTTTTTTTCAACACCAAAAGGCTTTGCACTGGTTGAGGGATGCTTGGCTGAAAGGACATTTCACAGGGGGTACATCACTGAAAAAGGGTTAACAACCACTGAGATATGCTATATAGCAATCACCATATTTGTAGTTTATTGTGTGGCAGGATTCCTGCCACCCTTCTAAAATTTACTTAGCTCCTGTCAAAGGGATACAAACCTCCCCGCATGACAAAAGTAGCATTCAACTATTTGCTCGTCAGAAGAGATAAAAAATGAAAAAAGATTCATCAGCACCACTTTATAAAATATCACCGTCGTCATCGAATAATCCACTTTGAATCGTCTTCCATCACATTCAAATCCTCGCAGCTAAAACCATTTTCTCTTTTGCGGATTCTTGTTTTCCCCTGCCATCATTCCTGCTCACTGGAAGCTTTGGCGTCCATCTGCATGCACTCAAAGCAGACACAGCACAGCAGCCCACATCAAGGCCACACCATTGGCACGTGTATATGTGTGAGTGTGTGGTGCAGTCGTTACAGTGGGGCCGCATGGGGTGTCACTGGCCCACTCTGATACAGCCTCACATATCTTTCTCTCTCTGGTATATAGAAGATAAATACAGCTGTATATTTTTAACAAATGGACTTTGATAGTGAAAAGGACGAGCACATTTACAAAGTCCTTCACAGGCACCCTATTAGTAGTTACTCTTCAGTGAAAAGTGAAAGCGGGCGCATGCAGCAGTTCCTTTGAGGTTGTTGATAAGCGGATGTCACGTTTCTGATTACAAGTCGAAATGATTTTGGGCTTCCCATGCTCGAGAGATTTAACAGAGGTAACCGGGCAGCAATGAAAAGGGGTGGGGACGTTTGCATGGTGTGTGAGTGATTTAATTGGATGGCAAAGTTCCATTCACACGCTAAGATTTACAACAGAAGGAAACTGGGAATGCTGGATGCACACGTTGTGCGACGTGTGGGTGTATGCATGTACATGCTTAAGTTTGCACAGGAACGACACTTTGTTGACCGCCGCACCGTTGAACCTTTGTATCTCGCTAAGAGGAGGCGGCTCCTTTGCTCTCATGAACCCAGTGCCCAAACAGGAACTGAACTTCATTCATAACAATCTTACAAGTTAAAGTGTGTGTGTCAATATCCAGTGAATGTCAAAGCAAAAGCACACATTCGTTTCACTTCTCTTTTGAATGGAACACACGCATGAACTCGGCTGTAAGTTGCGCGTTTGTGTGCATGTGACACTGTGTCTGCTGGAAGGAGCCTAACCCTTTTAACGCATTCCATTATCTCGCGCCCACGCACTCACACCATGTGACCCGCAGTCAATGACAGGAAGTAAGCCAATGTCAAATCCTTCTGTCTATGACCCAGATCCTCTTCTGTCTCCAGTCAAACATTTCAATGTCAATACACTGCAAGGCTACGCTCACACATTATGAATTTTTGTCTATTACGAACCCGAGTCACTGCATCACGTTTTGGCACCGCTAAAATGCATTAGTGTTGAGGTTCACTTACTTTGGCTCAGAGGTCCAACAACAAATGTTCTCACGCAGAACAGGTGTAACACTCAATTTCTTACTGTGCGAAATGTGGAGAAAATGAGGAAACAGCAAAGCCTTTATATATCAAATTTGTCAACTCCAGACGAATTGAGTAAGAGGGTACTTTAGAGCGGGGGCGGGGGGGCAAATCCGGTCCTTGAGAACCACAATCCAGCCTGTTTTCGATGTTCTCCTTCAACCAACATACCTGATTCAAATAACTGTCACTATCAGGATTCTGCCAAGTGTACCAATGAGCTAATCATATGAATGATCAATGAACATCAATTACAGGCTGGATTGTGGCTTTCGGGGACTGGACTTGGTCACCCCTTGCTAAAGAGGTGTTGAGGACACCTGGTCTAAACAATTGCCCGATCACAGTTGACATCACATTTGGTCAGTCACGGCTCATCTGTTTTCTGCGTTTTGTCATGTGATGCTTGCAAGCTAAGCTGTAATTGGTTGGTGCCTGAGCTCTGGCCAACTGATGTCATTTTCAGTCCACAGAAGGAGACAAAATAGCCGACCACTGACATGGATAAAAATGTGTACCATATTTTTCGGACTATAGAGTGCAACTATTTTCTCATGATTTGAGGCCTGCGGCTTATAGCCCAGTGCGGCTTTTGTTTGTTTGTTTTTTTTGCTAGTCACCAGAAGGCAGTCCACCAGTAAAACAAATGTTTTTATCTATCTGTCAATTTGTGGAACAACTATGAAATAGAGCTGGAAAAGATGTGAATCAAGGGCTGTATTAAAAAAAACAACAACATAATAAAAATATTATGTAGAAAAAATAAAAAGATCTGAGATAAAAGTTTGTGTTATATGGCATGTTGTGTGATTTTGTCTTATATGCGCCGATATGGTAACTTAGGTATGGAAAGGAATCAGGAAAAGGATCATTTTCTTTTCAAATTAAGAGCAAATTAATTTGATGAAACAACTTGTTGCTAAATTGAACTATAGTGACTCCTTTGCAAAATATTGTCTACCTTTAAGTTATATATGGATGGTCATTGGTGATCCAATTTACCTATAGATGAGCCAGACAATAAAACAGTTGATGTTACATGTAGTTTTGTTAATAAAATTTAGGCATGGATACCTCGCCGTGTTTTATGACTTTTTTTTCATCCAAAAATAATTTGCACAGGGGATACTTGTGGAAAATAACATTTCACAGGGGGTCCATTTTTGAGAAAAGGGTGAAAACCACTGGTGTAGAAAATCTTAGTTAACATTTACCACGGGCATAGAAATAAAAATGAACATTTATTCCATCGCAGCGTGAACTGAAAACCCAACACGCGCACATCTCTGAAAAATGTGATGTTTACCTCAGTTCAAATGCCACAAACTGGACTGGTGTCTGAGGGCATGTGTTTGTGCGGCTGGTTGCACGTGCACGCATAAAGAGTTGAATGGACACAGCCACCTCTATGCTCGCGCCTGCAATAAACTGGCTGCTAAGACACACTGCCATCAGAGTCTGAAAACCAGTACTCCCTTTGCTCAGGTCTGTGCTTGTCCTTTATGCTTCTCACTATCATAAAACGCGGGATGAGGGAAAACAACACTGAACTTGCCACAAATAGCAAGAAGAAGAGGGCATTAAACTCATTTAACCACCTTCAAATAAAACACAACAACACATTGCTATGGAAGTTATACACAAAAAGGATTTTTTTTTTTAAAGGCGCTAAAGGTTTTCATCACCAGTATGGGCGCTCGTGTGCATACACGAGAAAAAAAAGTTCAATGTATTGAATGCAGCATCATTCCCAGTGTTCAACAACTTCTTTGCCAAGGCCAAACGTCACAGCTTGAGGTCTGCCCACATGCATCTTGGTGGTTGCCACCAGCGCATTGCTCAGATAAGAGATACCATAGTTCCTGTAAAAAAAGAGATGAATGGATAAGGATATCACACTGCAATAACATAAGACAGAGGTATTCTTTGTTTTTAATGTAAGGCCACAAGCATCTGATGGAATCACTGAGGGGTGTGAAGTAAATAAAAACACATTGATCCACTGGTTGGTTGGCTATGATATATGGTGAATGCCTTGAAGGAGTCAACAAAGTTTACATCAGTTGCAGATAGGGCTTTGCAGATTGAGCCAACTTTTGATAGAATTGATACTAATCGGTATCATATTAACACTACCAAGTTAGTGCTGATCTTTTATTTATTTATTATGATTTCTCAAGGTCCTTCTCTCGGTTTTTTTGTAGTCCATGCGCATGGGACGCACTTGCCGGCCAGCCATGCTATGGATATAATTCATTTGTATTTTCAGTATTGTCATACAGTATGTTAATTTGGGGGCAGCTAATTTTTACAATTTTTTTTATTCCAGTTACTGGTGTACCTGAGTGTATTTCTGCTTTAATTCTATTCTTCTTGATCTCCAGATTTATATCATTTTTGTTTACTTTAATTGTAAGCTAATTAAAGCTCTACAATTAGAGCTTTAATAAATTATAGCATGGATAAGAACTAAAAATGAAAGTTTAATTAGAAAAGAAAAGAAAAAAGAAAACACATATATATATATATATATATATATATATATATATATATATATATATATATATATATATATATATATATATATATATATATATATATATATATATATATATATATATATATACATATATATATATATATAAAGACATGTGTGCTTCTGTTACATATTCTTGTTTCGTTTTTTTTTTTTTTTACCTATTTTGGTTTATTTTTGACTCAAATTTTTGTAAATGCACCACATTTAAGGAGTGCAACTTCTTCACCCATCAAAAGGTGCACATTGCGTGTTGTGAGTTAAATCCTTCAAAAAATCTTCTCTGGATTGTTGAACTGATCAAATGACATAGAACAAATGTCCGATTATATAGTATGTGCCCTTTTCGTTTTATACATGTGACAATAATTCTCCACATTCTGTTAAGTCATCCCGGGCGCATTTTCTCATATATCGTGTGATGCAATGCAAAATTATCCAGGTGTTCATTAAATAGTAAAGAGCCAATCTTTTCTATCATCCACTTGTTGCTTCATTGTTTACCAGCTTCTGCAGGTGATTGAACCAGCACGCAGTGAGGAGCAGCTGTCACTTAAACACATGAATAGAGTTCAGCGGCCCAGAGGCATCGAAGTGGATCAGGCAGAGGAAGGACAGCTGGACCCAAGGGGACAATAGCACTCTCAGTTAATCATTAATACTCTTAATGAACAGCAGCTAGGCCCGAAGGTTCTTTTGCCAGTCCATCCAGAAAAATCCGCCCGGAACAGGAGGACGCCAGCCAGCAGCCTCAGCTTATTAAACCGACACTTGTTGATTGAGTTAATGGGGATGCGGGAGATTTAGACCCCTGAGTAATGAATGACATGCGATTAACTCCGTTTTCACGCTTAACAAAAGCCCAAACACACATTTAACATCTGGTCTTTGTATTCAACCGGAGGGGATGTAATTATTGTTCATTTCTGGGGTCAAACAGTTCACATTGTTTACTTAGACAGGATCCATGTTTTGTTTAAATAATTAAAGACGCGCAGTCTAACCGCAACTTCAGAAACACATGCATACATATGATCACACAGAACCTCAGTGGACATCTGGATTTTCTCAGATATTCCAATTTACATTCAGATTGAAGCACATTTAGAGCTGGCTTGCTCTAAATGTATAAACAGTTTAAGTAACAGAGAATATTATTTTTTGCAAATGCAGGTAATGCCGTGACAGGAGCAGTACAGTTGTCTTTTCAAATTAAAAGCAAATTAATGAGAATATGAATCAACTTAATAAATTGAGTTATTGTGACTCCTTTGCTATATAATTTATGTATCTATTTTGGTAAATTTTATTCAGGTTCGCATCGACAGATACTATTACATACAGTATGTTATTCCAAAGTTTAATTAATGAGGCATAGATGTCAGAACACTCAGTTTTAAGTCTTTTTTTTTTAAATGAAAAAACATTGAGAAGTACTGCTTTAGTTCATTAGCATCTAATTTTGTTGTTTGTAGTTGCAGTGTTTCACACTGAGATATGTGTCAGGTATTTATTCACACCTGGTGAGTATTTAGAAAGATATACAATACAGCTAGCAAATCAGAAGGATTACCATGTGTGATGCCCCACAAATGTAGCTTTGCTGTCATGAAATCATTAGACTGCCAAAAAAATGTGATTCACAAAAGAATCAAGATTAAAAATAAAAATATCACAAAATAGAATTTTTACAAATGAAAAAAATATAAAAGACAAGGAGGCCAACAAAAATAAGTACAGCAAAAAATACATGGACATGAGTGGAATGGCTGTAGTATAGTTCTAAGATGATTAAGGTTGCTACCAGCTAGCTAGCTTTACTCCTCCTCGCGACTGATATTATTGCCTTCAAAACAGCAGCTTGTGTTAGTTGAGGTCGTTAGGGCAGTATTTTCAATAAAAGAAGCGGGCAGACTGAACCAATGTCCGAATCCATCATTGTTCACACACAGGAATATTAGTCAAACCAAGAGAAAAAAGTTATGATGTCTCCAGCTGATTCAATTAAGAGAACACAGAAATGAAATCCATTTTACTCGTTTATTCAGATGCGCCTTATATTTGGAGGATTACGGAAAAACAAAATGTATAGATAAGAACACTTTTAAACCCAGACTAAACTAGATTGCGGCAATTTTTACACATCCATAGATTGAAGCAAAAGTCAAATCATCTTGAACAAAAAATATACTGAATTGAAAATCGTTTATGAATCCAATCGTAGGACCTAAAACTCAGAATCAGTCATGTTTTTTGTCTATGTGCATATTTTGCTCTCGTTCAAATTCAGACAATCGTCAATTAAAATTTTCTATATGCAGCAAAGCCACAATTATTTCGGCAAATGAAGTCTGAACCTGAAACCTGACCAACCTGAATTATATTTGATAATTAGTTCATGCCATATTCTGCACCCTCTGATTATATCATTCAATGGCTGCAGCCAGCTAATTAGAAGAAGGAAGTAAAGTCTTGCTCTCTTGTTTAAGTCTCCAGTTTAACTTTGTGAGCATGTACAGTAGTGCACGTGTACAGAATGTGTGTGTTCCTGTACAGCTATACTTGTGAGAACCGAATTGAGTTTTCTACCAATCAAATGAAGACATTGTGGAGAAGTGAGGACATTTAGGCTGGTCCTCGCTTGTGCAGATCTTTTTTTGAGGGTCAAAACTTGCTTTTAGAGCAAAGGTAAGAATTGAATATGGTTAGGGTTAGGGTAAGGGTTAGGCAGTCATAGTTATGGTTAGGATCTAGGAAATACATTATGCCAAAGTATGTCCCCACAAGTATAGCCGTACAAACGCGCGCGTGTGTGTATGACCTCAGTGACCACATGGATTTGTATGTTTGTGTCAGCCTGCACTTGTGTGTCCAGCCATAGCCCTCCCCATCTCTGGAGGCGGCAGGTGTTCCTGTGTCCCTGCAAAAGAGCAGGTTTTTATGTCGCCTCCTCAAGCTAGTGGCTTGGTTGTCATAGCGATGGCCCAACAGAAAGAGGCTTGTGTCTGGGGGCCTGTGCCGGGGAGACGAGAAGGACAAGGATAAGGGTGAGGCTTTACGTGCGCCATACAGACGAGTCTGGCTTGACAAGAAAGCGGAAGATAGGAAATCAACTGAGGGGGGCACATAAAAAGCACGGCTGGGAACATGTGATGTCAACAAAAAAAACGAGGCTGCTGATCACGTCAAATGTATCCTCTTAGATTCTTAAAATGACTCCAATATCACACTGTAGATCCCGCCCTCAGATGTGACAGCTGTCCACTAGCTTTTCACTCTACCTGTTGCATTGCCCCCCCACCCCACCCCCACCTCACCCCAACCAGGAGACTCACAATCAATCTCATCTCGTCTGTATGCATGTGTGTGCATTTGTGTGTGCGCGTGTGTAAGGAGATCTGGAAGCGACTGTGAGTCACCTGCCCCTTGTTGGCTTCTTTGGTCCCCCATGGGAGGCTTGTAATTCTCTCTTGGCTGAGCTGATGAGCAGCTGCCACAGGCACACTCACAAAACACACACACACACACACACACACACACACGTTTGTATGGCTGTACTTCTGAGGACATACATTGACATAATGCATTTCCTAGCCCCTGACCATAACTATCAGAAATGACTGCCTCAACCCTAACCCTTACCCTAATCCTAACCATAACTCCATTTTTACCTATACTCTAAAAGCAAGTTTTGACCCTCAAAAAGAGATCTGAACAGAAATAATTGCCTTAACCCTAACCCTTACCCTAATCCTAACCATAACTCCATTTTTACCTATACTCTAAAAGCAAGTTTTGACCCTCAAAAAGAGATCTGAACAGGTGAGGACCGGTCTAAATGTCTTCACTTCTCCAAGATGTCCTCATTTGATTGGTTGAAAACTCAAATCGGTTCTCACAAGTACAGCTGTACAGGAACACACACACACGCACACACACACACACACACACACACAATCAAACACTGAAGATAGTGTATTAGCCATATTAACTGTCTTTTTGTCCACTTGCTCTTGGAAATTAGTGAAAATGAAAGCTGTTGCATTTTTAATAGAGGAAGTTAGAGGGCCCCGATCAGGGAAAGTCAACTTTTTGAAGATCTTAACCATGTTACAATAATAAATTCTCACCCTAAACACCCCCAAAGTGTTATTTTCCTTCATTGGTGCATTTTGAAGACATCCTTGATTTTTCTACGCTCCGAGCACCGCCCTGCCCGAGCATTAGGACAGGTGGCACCTTGGAAGAGTGGTTAGCACGTGTGCCACATAGTTCAGTGGTCTTGGGTTAGATCCTGGCCCCGGCTTCCCTGTGCGGAGTTTGCATATTTGCCCCGTGCCTGCTTGGGTTCCCTCAGGGCACTCTGGCATCTCCTCACATTCCCAAAACATGCATGGTAGGTATAATGGACCCTCGATTGTCCTTATTTTTGATTGGGAGAAGGAATGGTTGTTTGTCTTGGTGTGCCTTACGGTAGCTGGCAGCCACTCAAGGTTGTCCCCTGCCTTCTGCCCAAAGACAGCTGGGTTAGGCACCAGCAAGCCACCCACCCACTGAGGAGAAGCAGCTATAGAAATTGAGGCATTATGAACCACCTCTGGACCTCCCCTCGTACCACCTGTGCAAGAGTAAACACACTCCCACCTTATCTGAGGAGTCGTTCACGTTTTACTTTCGTTTTCATTTAACAGTTGGGGAGCAGAGATTTTGCACCGAATTGGCCGAGTACATTGCAACATTTTATTCGTTAGTTAGAAAGTTTTACTGTAGAAAATGTCAAGGTGGTGAAATGTGTGTTTGGGAGCACACGACTGGACCATCATACAGTCGTTGCTTTTTTGTTGTCGTTTCGTCCTGGTGGTTGGCTGGAGTACCACAAGGTGGCGCGGAAGCCACACAGTGAGAGTAGGGTTTCAGTAACCAAGTCATTTTACTTCCTGGTTAGAATTGAATTTTTAATGTGCGAAAAGTAAGATTCCATCATCATCTCTATGTAATTTGTTTAACAGTGGAATGCTTAAAACTCAATAATTTAGGCCCTTTAAAATGATTAATATTGAATTGCGGAAAATAAGCAGCAACATTCTCTCATTTTTATCTGTCTCAGGGACAGCCATTTTGCCACTCACCTTCTCCTGAAAAGGACGTCATATTTCAAGGTTAAGGTAACAAACAATTGTGGCCCAGCTTGCAAGCATCACAAGACCAAACTCGGAAAATAGGTAACCATGTTAATTCGCCCTGTGATTTATGTAAAGTCCATCAGAATTAATTCCGCTCATGGGTTTTGTTGTTTCACATTTGGATTTTTGCCTCTTTTATTGCCACTTCCCTTCGCTCCTAGCCTCTTTTGTTGTATGTTTTATTTCCCTCAAAGAAATGTTTTTCTTTTTTTAATCGGGGGGATGGGGGGGTAGTTTTTCTTTGCCCAGACAGAGGGTTAAGGGCTTGTTTATTTGGTTGCGAGCTGTATAAATAAACTCGGCTTGACTTGTTTTGAATTTTAAAAAACTGTGCAAGATTGATGAAGTCGGGGCTTAAAAGGTTCCTGGATTATTTCTGAATGATGACTGCTTCAAGGAATGACATCAATGCAAGATGCACATTTGCAACTATGTAGTTGATAGATAGATAGATAGATAGATAGATAGATAGATAGATAGATAGATAGATAGATAGACAGACAGACAGACAGACAGACAGACAGACAGACAGACTGATGGATGCATGCTGCATATATATATATATATATATATATATATATATATATATATATATATATATATATATATATATATATATATATATATATATATATATATATATATATATATATATATGCAGCATGCATCCATTAATTGTTAATACCATGTTGACTGTTTGAAAACATGCACACAGCACATTTTTAAGATTACATTTATATCAAATCTAAAGGAGTGGCTCTGTCAAGCAGCATTCCTCCACACGAGGGACGCCAGTGGCAGGTTCTCACAACAGGGCTGATTTGCCAGATGAGACCTTGCAGCAACTTGCATTGTGAATCATAACTGTGGATGGGAGTGTTTGAGATTTTGATGGATTTTGAATAACCATACAAACTTTCAGTGGAATTTCTTTCCCTTCTTTCAGATCGCAAGCTCTGTCAAGTTGTGTTATGGCGATTTATGTACATTTGGATCACATTTTGGATTAGCTTTGAATTTGCGGGTTGGTTTGTTTTGGCCACTTAAAACTAGCCAGGCATGATATATCATCCACAGTATAATCAGCAATTCCAAAAGTTTCACAAGTTCAAAAATGAATGATGAAGACAAAGAAGACAGTGTGCTCCCAAACGACTGTCTTGTTCCTCCCTCTTCTCCAGAAAGTGATTCCCTTTCGCAAGATAAACACAGACTGTGGAAAGTTGATACAAAATATATGACTTTGTCAAACACTGTCATGGTAGTTGATGTGGGAAATGATATCCAACACTCACTTTCAGAATGTGTTTGCATAAATGTTTTAAGGTCTCTTTACCACACACAGCGAATATAATTGGTTTGTTTTGCAGCGCAAGAAAAGTAGTAATCATGCTAATATATTCAGCCCGGGGGATGGCTTTCAAAGACAATTTCACACAAACAATGATGACAAAAAAAAATCTACATTTTCACATGTACAGTAATTGGTACATTGTCTACTTTTTTATGCAAATTAGTTTGCCGAAAAAGTTGAGCGGCAACATAGTCATGTGTAGAATAACTCAGCATAATAAATCAATCAAGCAGCTTGCTTGTCCTGAAGTGTCTTTTCTGGTTCTCATACCTGGTATTATTCCGTAAATACTTTTCAATATTTATGATCATGAACCTGATACTCCAGTAGAAAGCTATTATCATTGAGATAATCGGATTAATCAGGTCTTGTCATGTCTCAACTTTGTCTCCCATGAGAAGAAAATATTTGTCCATATAGATCACGCACAAAAAATATTCACTAAATCTTATGAGAACATTTGTTATCTTCTCATTCACTATTTTTTATATTGATCAGTTATGACTGTAAATGTATCGCTCTCACCGCACAACCCACTCATACAATATGTTATGATATATGCAACATAGGTTGCCATTTTAACATTCTTGTGACATTAGCACACCTGATAATATGCTATGATTCATATGAACTCATACTGGAAACCTCTGATTCAGCATTCATTTTTTAAAACCAATTTGCAACTACATTTGAGTCACACTGATTCATGCAAAACCCCAATCATTTTTTTATTTTTCAGCATTAAAATGGTAATATATTGCCTGTAATCAATTTGATAACTAAAATATTTAAAAACACATTTTTGTGTTTGTTGTTCTCAAGGGTCAGGTCAGACCAATCGCAGTTCAGCTTGTGAATGTCACATGATCAAATTTGGAATATACGTGAGCCGTCGTTTTCCTGAGCATTAGAGGTCGCCAGTCAGTGGAAATATTGTTGTTAAATTTATTATTCATGCTTGAAAATAATTCAGTTGTCAACTTAAAATTAAAGAATAATTAATTAATTAATTAATTACCGTAATGCCCCCAATATAAGATTCATCTGTGCTTAAGTTGGGTGTCAAATTCTGGTATATTTTATGTTTACTGTGTAAAAGAAAGACGATCTCCCGTGTTCATATCTGTAAGTAAGTCAGTAAGAATACGGCCGATATAGAAATGCACATCTGCAATAATAATAATATGTTGCCAAGTATAGGGCGCACCCTTACTTTTAGCCTTTATTTTTGGGAGAAAAAAGTTTGTCTTATATTTGGGGAATTACAATACAATGCGGAATCGTATAAAACAAGAAAATAAATTCATGCAGCGTTTTGCAATGGAGTCACTAGCAATAGGCGGCTTCTTTTTCCAGTTACTTTGCTCTTAATTCGAAATTAAATCCTGTCACACCATTCAAAGGCGTTAAATTGGATTTGCTGATACTTGCAGAAACCCTTTTACACGTACCTCCAGATCAAGAACTGCTACAGAGTGAGTACTTTTTTTACGTCTTCTGCATGGGCTACTGTTGTCCATATTAGGCCTGCTGCAGAAGTGCTGTGGTCCAAATGACCACCAGAGCAGAGTAGTCCCCATGTCACAGATCAAGCCCGGGGCCTTGAACCTGACCCCTATGGGACCATCCAGGTTGAGCACTCCACTTTGCACCCCCCGCTGGCGCATTGTTGCTGCTCGAGGGAGATAGATAGTGTGGCCGTCCATCCAATAAACCTCCACTCTCTCCTCCCCGACCCCTGCTGCGCTCCCGAGTTTGACACGGGAGACAAAACCCGCCCGCGAGGAGCACTATGAATGGTAAAGCACCGAGGAGGCCGAGGGGAGAGCAAAGAGGAGGCGGTGTGCCTTTGTAGTCGGGGAGGAATGCGGAAATGTCCCCGCTCCGTGTCAAACCTCTCTGAAGGGGGTCAGGCCACATTCAGCCGGCGTGGGAAAGCCAGGCGGAGACGGAGCTCACACGGCCGAGCGGGGCTGCTGGTGCATGGGCCTGTTTGGGGGATATATGGAAGGGGGGGAAAGGGGGGGGGGGGGGGGGGGGGCGAGAGAGGGAGAGAAAGGGGGAAATCTAAAGAGGAGCGTGGCTTTGGAGGGCTTGTATCACGCGTTTGCCTTTGTCCTACCCCCCCAATACCCACCCAGTTGTTGTAGGCAATGTGTGTGTGTAGCTTTCGAACAACCCTCCGCCTCCACCCCCTCCTCCTCCTCCCCCCGTTTGAGTGTCCCTGCTTGGGTTAGTGCAGTTTGAGGGATGGGGGGTTAGAGCATGCACCGTCCGACAACTACCTGTGTGGCCCCCGCATGGAGGACAGTGGACAGGGATGCGTTTTGAGCCACCTTTTTTTTTTTGGGTCGGAGACCCCAGTGCTTCCTCACTTTATCGGATATGCCGACGTTGCGACATATTGTTGACAACATAAACCGAGGTAAACAGTAAAAGTTGTGTTGAATTTGCTACCAAAAGTATGTGATCATGTTGCCCTGGTGTCCGTTTAAATTTAGCTGGCAAAATTGAGCATTTTGACAGCGCGATTGAATTTATTTTAATTTTTAATCATTTAAATTGAGTGGAAATGATCGTAGCCGATATTGCGAGTGGAAATGTCATTAAAACCTCGAAAATGCAATGCCCGAGGTGGTAATACGAGATTCGATGTGTGAAGGTCGAGTTTTTTAGTGTTTTAAAAGGACCTGAAGCTGTTGAAGTTTAGACAATGCAGCCAGGAGACAGCCACGTGCTCGCTACGTTTGCGTGGCCTCAGTGACAAACTTTTAGCACGAAACAAAGTTTGCTAAAAATGAACATGGGTCAAGCAGGTAGTTACAGCCCTTGAAACGAGTTCGCGTGTAAGGTCAGCTTTTTATTTTTGCTTGTTCTCTCCAAATTCTGCTCAATTTCCTTAAACACAAGACAGTCTGTCTTGGAACAGTTGCATGTGCGGTGAGTCTTTGAACGCACCAGACTGTATGTTTAACGTAGAGCTAGCTTAAAAAAACGCCGAAAATGAAGTCATTTTTTTTCCTTGAGTTTTAACTTTATTTTAAGAGGAGGAGGACATGACTTGTTAAACGCAACAAGAGGAGGAGTGCAATTTGGGAGGCTGTTGTAGTGATAATCGGAATAAAACATGATGACAGTCCTTTGATTGCAACCTGGGACACATTTTGATGACCTCTGACAAAGATGGTGTCCACCTCCATCCGTGTCTTTCTGTCATTTAGGCATTGCACGTGCCGACTTTTTCCTGTGAAAATGTCTTGGTGAGAAAGTCTGGCTCGTCAGCCTTGCTGGGAATCCCCGCACTATTTTCAACAAGAGACGAGGAGGAGGGAAGAAAATAAGCAAAAATGGACAAAGAAACGATTGGTACGCAGTATGAGCCCGTGGCCGAGATTGGAGAAGGCGCTTACGGAAAAGTGTACAAAGCCAGAGATCTGAAGAACGGCGGACGATTTGTTGCCCTAAAACGAGTTCGGGTTCAGACGGAGGAAGAAGGGATGCCTCTCTCAACCATCCGGGAGGTGGCGGTACTGAGGCAGCTTGAAGCGTTTGAGCATCCCAATGTTGTCAGGTAAGTGTGGGGGAGAAAAGGTGTGCTTGTGTGGTCTGAACAGACATGGAAAAAAAAGAACCTGCTCTCATATTGAAAGATTGTCAACGGCATTTCAAAATTATGCTGTGCATTTCAAATCAAATTTAGCTTTTTTTTGAGTATATTTGCTAATCCACTATCAATGAAAAACACCTTAGATTGGATCATGGAGTGGTGCCATAACTCTTTAACCCTTTCACTCCTTTTGGGACAATGCGTCCCACAGCTTTTCAAAAAATGGCAGTGGGTATAAGAAGTGTTGCAAATAAGATGAAATTGCATCCCAGCGGTTCATTACGCATCTATCTACTGGCATTTAGAAACTTTGCCATACACGACAAGCCAGTGCTGTACCCACTGTCAACAAGGTAGGTTGCATTGTGCAATTTCTCGTGAATTAACCATCTAGTACTGCGGAAATATATTGATAATATGTGCTATAAATGTGTGTTACTATAGATTACATATTGGTGGTCATTTTCACTTGTCTGGCACGTTTATATAATTATTATACGTCAAGTGGGATTTTTTAAAACTAATTTTCCAAGTGTGCTAGACTTCCTGTACAAACAAGTAATATAGTTTTGTTTTTGTTTTTTTTTAAGAATCAGCAGTGAAAGGGTTAAAGGGAGTTGTTACTAATTTACCTATTTTCAGTGGAAAAAATACTATTTTGTCTAATTTGATAGCATTGTTTTTCATGAACAATTAAAACCTCTAAAAGAAGAAATACATTTTGCCACTTGCCGGGGCCTGAAAATGACATCACATGGACTCAGGTAACAACCAATCATGGCTCATCTTAGAAATATCACATGATCAAACCCAGAGAACAGGTGAGCCATAATTGTTTGTAACCTGACCCCTGAATACATGCGGTGTCATTTTCTGTAGAGGGCAAATGGCAAAATGTGTTTTTGAAGCTATTAATTGTACATTAAATATGGAAGTTATTGAATGAATTAGAGAAAATATTAACATTTTTGCTGCAGATATGGGTAAATAATTATCCCATTAACCATATATATATATATATATATATATATATATATATATATATATATATATATATATATATATATGTATATATTATATATATATATATATATATATATATATGTATATATTATATACACACACTACAATTGAAAGCATCATGTTTTCTTCAATTTCATGTTCTGGTATCACGAAAATGATATAAAGTGACTAACAATGCAAAAGAAAACAATGTCTAAAAGCAATGTTTTAATAGTACAATGCTACAGCTCTCTATGTGAGAGCTTCTTTATCATCAAGAAAATGTTCTCTGCTTTTGTTGTCAACTACTTTCGTCCAAAAAAAAACACACATTTAGTTGTACCTGGCATTCAAAACGGACAGAAGTGAAGAAACTGTCTAAATACGGAGGGATTATGACATCAATTTGAATTAGTATTCTAACCACATGCTAAACACAACATCTTAACAGTTGTTGCGGCATTATTTTGTCATTCCATTTCCCAATAATACGAACCTTTCAAAAAACAAAACAAAGTTTGACCAGGATATGAATCATTATTGGCTTTAGTGTGTGTTTCCATTTCCATTTGTCCCATGCTTCACCCCTGAGGTTTTGATTAATTCCATTGTCAACTCCTTACTGAGGCTTTTTTGTTTCACACAATCAACCAGTCAGTTATCTGTGCCTGTATTACACATTGGGGAAATCCTCCACGGACATGACAGAAATACTGCATTCGGATTCTTCCTTGTTACAATAATCCCTCGTTGCAGACTGAAAATTACAATGGATTATTTTTAACTTTATTCCAGACCTGCCTAGTTTTAAAACAGTTTCGGGGTCGTTTTAATTAAGTGCATAAATGAGAAAATTGTCTGAAAACTGCTATCATCGAAAGCTTTTGGAAACGGTGCTGGGACCCCTCCAGTTTAGCCAAAGGATATAAGCGAGCAGCACAAACCAGGAAGGGTGCATTGTGCCCCTTGTGTGAGACTCCCGACCAACCCTGGATGTTGGTAATGAGCTCCATTATTCATTCCATATGTTCAGTGTCTGCCGAGAGCCCCCATTGTAGGCCGACAATCGAGCTGTGAGGGGCGTTTAACCTCGACGCTTCAAGAGGAGGGCGTCATCCAATTCTTTGACATCACTACTACTAATACCTTGAACGAATCACCTCTCATTCACAGCACTGACTCCTGCGTTTTCAGTCCTCCTCTTACAACAACGTTGGCATGGACACCTCAAGCCTCGTTGAAAGCCAAAGTGGAATTCGGGCTTTTCTCTACATGCGAGGACTTGAAATTATATTTAAATATGATTCCGATTCACCATCCATGATGTTTTTATTTCATAGATTGATTTAAATACTCCTTGTCATTTTCTGGTGTCTGCAATGTCATATTTAATCATTCACTTGCACTGAGCTAATATTTGATATTGGTTTAAAAAGACTATGCTTTATGAGGTCATGTGATGCCAGTAACCAATCATGGCCACCGGTTTTCCATTACGGTTCCCTTCGCCTCCAGTGCTACTGTGATGGAAGATGACGCCCTTGCCGCAGCCCCCTTTAACATGCCAAAGAGCAACAGGAGTTGTCATAGTGCTACTCGAGGAATGCTGCTTGTGTTTCCCAGCTCTTTGAAGAGGACACACTGCATAGTTTTTCTTATAGCTTTTCACCAAAGCCTGCTTTGGCAGGTTGCTGACATAATCTGGATTCCTGGCCTTTGCTTGTTGCCGAGTTTGGCAAGGCCTTAACCGCTGATGTTTCGGATTTGTTCGATTTTGATGGACAGATTCTTTCTTTTTACAAGCGTCAATTTGTTAGAAATGACCATATATTTCCCACTTTGATGTAATTAATTCTATGCACTGAATTCAATTCCTTCATCCTTATGTAAAGCCCTTATATTTTGATTCATTTTTGTTGATTTTTATAATATCATCCTGAATTTGTCCATTTTGTCACTGCAAGACAGCAAATTGAGTTGCATGCCACCCAAACCCATGAGAAATCCGCAGAAAGTCCACGTTGTCCTCTACTGAGCACACTAGGACTTAGTAAGGTAGCTTGAATATTTAAAAAAAATATACGACAAAAACATACCTCTACTGCAGTGGACGCAAATGAATGCGCTGGGTCTCGGGAGGATATATATATTTACTATCATGGCTTCCCATAAAGTAGAGCTAGAGTCACCAATGCACCTTTCAGACATTTATTGCGATCCAGGAGAAGATACACACCTTGAGCACACTCATGCAAAAACTGCTGTTAGCCACTGCCCTCATGCTATTACTCACACACAACCACGCCAGTTGAATGCAACTAGATTCAAGGTACAGTATTTAAAGTGCATGGGAGGGTAAAACTATATTTTATAAATGAAGCTCTTATTATCACTGTTCTGTTATTTAATTTTTAAATGATCACTTTCAAACATGTTGCTGTTTTGTGATGGGAGTGATTATCGAGGGCTTATTACGAAGGATATTGAATACGTCTTTGCAGTAATTCACAAAATAAAAACATTTATTTTAAAAAATAAAGTAATAAACTCACAAACATTTATTCAAGGGTTTATTCAAGAAAAACAATTATTGTTTTGACAACTGTACTGCATAATGACTTTAAATGATTTAAAACTAATTTAACATATTTAGATTAAACACCATTATTAAGTAGCTAGTTCATGAATGAATGGTTAACCTAATTATTTTGATTTATCGCCCAGCATTGCTTCAAAATGGATTAAGAGCTGGTTTAGTTATTGCAATAAATGTTTTTTTTTAAGTTATATTATGTACGGTTTGAAAAAAAAGAACATACCTCTCAAAAACATGACACTAAAAGAAGGGGCATTGAATGAGCTGAAACAGGAAGGTGTTAGCAAAGCAATTCTGTGGCGTTTTGAGCTGCCAGTCTTTCCTATGTTGCAGTAAGTTCCACTTCTAGTTCCCACTTTTTTTTTTCTTTGCCATCACGATATCCAAAAACACCCAAGAAAAAGCCAACGCGTTTGTGCAGTTGCAGCTCAGCCTCACAAGATTTGCTGACGTTCTGTGTGATGTCAAACATCATGGGTGCTTTTTCTACGCTGAGCACAATCAGCCGTATTGATCGCTTGTTTTCCTGCTCTTCCAGGCTCTTTGATGTGTGCACAGTGTCCCGGACTAACCGCGAAACCAAACTCACCCTGGTCTTTGAGCATGTGGATCAAGACCTGACTACCTACCTAGAGAAAGCCCCTGACCCCGGCGTACCGCCAGAGACCATCAAGGTAATGACTATCGATTACACATCCATAGCTTTAGCTAGGAACTCTTTGAGTGCTCCATATAGGCTGGCACGATAGACGCAAATGATTCTGCGCTCTGATGCTCACAGCCTGACACAGTTGCCGGTTGTACTGAGCACATTATAACAATCCATGCTGACAAATGTGCTGTTTAAGTAGGCAAACTTGTCTCATAGACCAAAATATGTAGAGAGAGATTAAGAGGAGGAGGAGCAAAGTAGTGTGCACTGTTCAAATTTAGGTAGGAAAAATAATTGATCAAAGATTTGTAAAAGTTGGTCAGTCATAATTAGGCAAAAATCTTTTGGTTGGTCTTCTTTGTTCTTAAATATTTTTTACCAATCAAAACAATTATTTTGAACAAATTCATCACAATCACATTCACAACAACTTGTTCCGACAAAACTTGTAACATATTTAGATTGTAGGGAATTATTGAGATATTTACTTAAGTAAAATCTGTGAATCATTGTAAGATCATTGCATTAAAAATGGTTTAAAAAACGATTTCTTTCCTGTAAAATACAACTATTGAACAATACAACCAAATCTGACACGTTGTTCCAGGCATTTTTTCCTATACTTTTCTTATTGAACATTTAAGTGTGTTTTGCTGTGAGATATCATGCCAAAGATGTACAACTAATAGATTTTTGCAGTTATCTTTGCAAAGTGTACACATTTTTTTTATTTCCAATGAAGTGTCAAGCAACTTTTTAAAGTAAAACACCCATCTTTGTCTGTCGTTGTGCTGGTGTGTCTCCAAGTGTGGTTGTGAAGTTAGCAGCATTCAGCTGCCGCAGGAATTAAATAAAATTTAGTTAGCTGAGATTTTTTAAAATCCTTTAGAAATGTTCAATACATTTCAAAGTTAACGCAGTGGTCCCTCATTTATCACAAGGGTTACATTCTCAAAATATCCCGCCATGGGCGAAATCCACAAAGAAGCCATCTTTATGTTTTGACAGTTATTATACATGTTTTAAGGCTCTTAAAACCCTCACAATACACTTTTTTCACTTTTCTCAGATGGGAATTAACATTTTCTCACATATGTCAAATCGTTATAGATAAGAAATTAATAATAGTAGTAGTTAATAATAGTAACTCACATGTATTTCACAGTTTGTCAACCTTAACCAAATATCAACCATTTTGACCATAATTCAAGATTGAGTTAACATATTTTGCTATCTGGGAATACACATATGTTTAAAAAAAAAATCAAAATTGCACCAAAAACAGCAAGGCCACTAAAATTGAACCACTTTATAGTGAGGGACCCACTTTATATATACTGTATATGAGTACTCTATAATCAATTTTAATTTCCTGTAGGTCAACTGTATATCGAAAATACTCTAAGTGCCTCCCAAGTTTTTTTTTTCAATAGTTTTTCTGATAAAAGTGTCAACCATTAGGGCAAGTTTACCTCTGAGTTATTATTTCAGTTTCTATTTTAGATAGAAAGGGAGATATTTGCTAATCCAGTGGCTTGCATGACCACAGCCAAGTCTGTTTAGTACTGACAGAGCTTTTTTGACCAAAGCCATGGCGGGCAGACTGTAGTTCCCTACCGGGGTGTTTTTAAAGCTGGCACATGTGGCAAACGGGCTCCAAATTAAAGGCTCCTTCTTTTTTCCTTGGCCTTCTCTTTGAGAGATTGGAGTCTCTGTTCAAAAAACAAGTTCGTAAATTAAGCAATCCATTTGAAAGGCTTTGGCTTTTTACCCGAGAGGTTTACGTTTGAATGTAACATTTATACTGTGGGGGCCATTATAAGGCGAAGGAAGTCCCTTCATCGGTTACTCCAGTACGCTCGATAAAATCCTCTGAGTGTTCACTTACAATTTGCCCAAAGGTCGGAACTGGACGCGCCATTAACCCTTCCTCTGTGACTGCCTTTTTTTTTTTCATCTTTCTCACAAACATTTCCTTTTTTAAGAACTCTTAATCGTGTTTCACCCCTAGGTCCCGTGATTTAACGTGTACAATACTGGGGAGTTATGGCTCCATTTTTTGGCCTGTGAGTTTAAGTGTCAGTTTTGAAATGGAAACCTTCAGGAAGCTAGAGTATCTGTAGTTTTTTACACCCCAGGGCCAAGTATACGTGTGAATGTTGTGTGTCGAGCTGCGATATTGATGATAAACTGTGTAAGCATAGACGAAACAGGTGGAGCTGACCTGAGGCATTTATCGGGGGTTTAGCTAAAGACAATGTAGCGTCTCGCACTGCAATTTCTTCCTTGTCTCTGTTTTACTTTATCTCACACACACGTATGGCTCTTTTCAATTTTTGAATTCAATAAATTATATAGGTAATTGAAAGTAAATAAGTAATGCGCTAATAATTTGTGTCATTCAAAATTGTACGACAATGGCGGTTTATGACAGCTGTCAGTAATCGTTTCATTGCTTTAAGTGTGCAGTCAACTCAAAAGTTTTCTTTTCAAGAACATGTTCTATGCGCCTTCACTAATCTTAAAACGTTATTCTGATTAACACCTGAGTGTAAGGGGATTTTTCACGAACCTGGCCTTTTTATCACCCAGACTGGGCTGACTTTAAAAGGGTCTCAATGTCATCAAATATGAATATATTTTTACTTTCAATCCCCAGCCCTTTGTTTGGCATCAGCCCTGACCATACTAAAGTAATCTATTACTTTAGTACCGATTGATGAAAGTAATCAATTACTTTGGGTAATTGAATAATTGGTACTAAAATAATAACAATAATAATCATCACTTACTTTAAGTAATTGAGTATTTTAGTACCTGATTACTGAAGTCACCAGCCATTTTTATACCCTACTTTAGCCAAAAACAACAGTAAAATAAAAATATTAAGAAGTACCTGTGATAAAATGCCTAGACTTTGAAAAAAGCAAAAAAAGTATGTTTGGTATTGAATGATGAGTTAGTCATTTTCATTGAACAGCAAGGTATCAAAATATGTTTTGAAATCCATTGATTTCATATGAAATAATGAGCAGTGTAGTTCTAAAATTAATTATTGACAAAATAACCTTTTACTGTTGAAAAATGCTAAATAAGTCATGTAACCCTTACATTTTTCAGCGTGTTCAGCAAATTATATGACGTATGAACTTAACTGTGAAAAGTTAATGAGTATGCTCAATTTCTAAGTTTTCCAAATGCTTTTCTTTCCATCATCATATCTGTGGAGGTTGAGCCACCTGTTGAGTTAGTTTGGGGCTCCTTTTCACCCCCTCTTTGCTTTCCCTTAACATCCACACAGCTTGAACCATTGCAAGACAAAAGGACAATGATGGATTGACAATATGACACCGGCTCCATCCCTTGTTATTTCTAGGACGGTGGACACTGACCAGTGATTCACCCCCAAAATGCCCCCACTCGATAGCAATTTCATTGGATGCAATCGAGTCAAATTTGGTCCATCTTTGCCCATTTGTGATTACACGAAATCTCCTAGATGTTAACAAAGCTCAGTTGGAGCTGACACTAAACCAGCGTAAAACCAAGGCACCCCACTCCTTGCCAGCCCGTCCACCTCTACCCCCACCTCCCACTCGGCCTCAAGACCCACCACATGCTCATTGATGGAAGAGGCCCTCCTCCAAGAATTAAATGAGCTGGAAGGACATCAAGCGGCCCAGCTAGCCCAGGCTCGGCGCGCCTCGGCCGGGGCCGGCGCTTGGGTGTCACCCGCCCTTCTCTGCTGCCATCATCCAGGCTACCACAGCTCTATTCTCAGAGCTTATAAAGGGGGGAGGTTAATGAAGCATGGGGAGGGAATTACACTAACGCTAACCGGCAGATGTCCCATATTGTGCCTGGCTACAATAAACAATATGGCTGCCTTTGGGACATTTGCATCAGAAAAGGAAGCATACCCAGAAAGCCATGTTGTGGCTGCATCTTGTGGAGGGCTTACTACTTTTTTTTTCTGTGCGCCCCTGTTTTTTTTTTTTTTTTTTTGGGGGGGGGGGTCAAACCTGTTGCCTTTTTGTGTGATCTTGTCTCTTCCCAGACGAGTCGGCCCCAAGACTTTAGCAAGGCGTATAGACTTGCTCACAAATAGATTAAAATGAACGGGAGTTGAATTCTAATTTTGAACTTTTCAACACTTCCATCTGATGCGGATTTTATTTGCCATGTCTGACAGTGGAAATTGATACATCACAGAGAAAGGTGCTGAGGCCAAGTGGCCCATCATTGTTTGCGTGTTTGTCCAAGAGTCACACTTCTGAGGTAATTAGTGTTTACTAGCAAATCCCGCTGAAAGGAAGCACGGCGAAATGGTTATTTAAAGCAGAGAGGAACTGACTGGGGGGTGCTATTGTATTAGAACACACACGCTCACACACACCCATAAAATAACCAACTGCCTCCCTCTGTTCTATGACCCTGTCTGTCTGCTGCCCTCCTCACTAGGTTATGGCTGGATGGAGATGTAGAAAGGAAGGTCTGTTTATGCATCCTGCCTGCCCTTGGTCAGGACCCCAAACCCCCCCTACCACACACATACGCTTAACATTTTCACATGCGCACGTCTTTACACACACAAATTTCAACCCCCGACATCCTGAGGTGCACACAAATAGCAGTGTTGTGTTTACGTGAATACGGGGCCAGGGGGACGCGCAGTTTGTGTGTATACAAATTCTGGGCTCCTCGTGCCCACAGAACACGGTGGGGCGCCCAGTCCCCTGCGTCGCACAGCAGCCAGCCCCGCGCCGCTTGCTAATGTTTTCTGCTTGAGTGTGCAGGCCTCTTTGACTCACTCACCAGCTGGTCAGCCAGTGAATAGAGCTGTGGGCTCAGCTCCATGTCACTTGTGAGGTCTTGGCTGGAGACTTTTTTTGGGTCGGTGGGAGGCTGGTGGGCTAAGGGTTATGTGTGTATTTACAGGAGAGAGTGTGTATGTAAGGGTTGAGATAAGGCGCACCGAGCCCCTCAAGAAGTGTCTTTTTTTTTTTTTAAGTGTCTTTTGTACACCAGCGATTCTCAAGCGGAGGTGTAAGTACTGCTGGGGGTACCTGAAGAGATTTTCTGCCGGTATCAACAAATCTAATTTAATGGTGTGATAAAAAAAAAGCATCTTTTTTCTTTTTTAATTCAGAGCAAATTAATTGGAACATGAAGCAACTCATAGCTAAATTATGTTATATTTTCCTTTTCTTTTCCAAACATTAGGGCCCAACAAGCCCTAGACTTATGAGCATATTACAGAGTGGATTGAGTGAAGAAACAGTATTATATGAGGAAGATGACACATAATCCATACCATAACAATTGGATCCTTGAATATATACTGAATGTGTGTGTATGTATGTATGTATTTCATATATATATATATATATATATATATATATATATATATATATATATATATATATATATATATATATATATAGTTACCAGGCCTACCTGTGAATAGGAAAACTGTGAATATATTTGTGAATATAATTGATACCAATTCAAATGCATTGGGAAACAAATACTATTTTATTTTTTGTAATCTTTTAAAATGAATCGATCAGGATTAATAAGTTAATCAAAATCTGCTTAATTTTCTGCTAAAAATCAATATTGAAACATCATATGCCTTTATTTTATATGCTTTTATATACAATGTCATTAGTGACACAAGCCAGAAATAAAACTGATGGCTTTACACGTATCTTGCGGAGTTGCTGAATTAAACACAAAGAGAAAGGTCTAAAAATGTATTCAAAGTTTTTAAAAAAATTCAGCACTCAGCTTAAAGTCTTTTTTTTTTTTTTTAACCCAAAAATGCTTTGTACTAGTTTGCCGGTACTTGGTTGTAATAATATTTCAGAATCATTGAAAAAAGGTCAAGAACCACCGTTCTACACATTATACATCTAAGCCTTGTCCTTTTTTACTCAGAGATGTCAGCTGGTCTTTTATTTGAATACCATAAACGATCCAAAACCAAAGCTCTGCCCTTTAGGGATGAGCTTTATTCTCGAGCCAAAACCGTGGCTTTCTTTATTAATGGCTCGTTACTTGTTTACAGGTGCAAGACCTGTTTTAGGAGCATTTCAGTTTGAAAAGAACAAGTCCAAGCTGGTTGGGCATAGTTGCCGTCTTTTTTGCGCTAGTTTACTTTAGCCCAAGCATTATTGATGCAGCGCCTATGGCCATTTCTGAGGTCAGCCTGTGGTCATAAAATGAGAGGGAACGCCAATTAACTCCAAGCGGAGCAGCTGCTATGAAACAGAGCTCCGTGCTTGTATAGAGCGGGGCCTCCCTCTATCATTTGTGTGTGTGTCAGTTATCAAACATCTGCCACAGCCGGCAAGAAAAGACGCAGACCTCCTCCGTTAACTCCTTTACTACCAAACGGTGTCTGCTATTTTAGGGAAGCGAGTGTCAATCAGGCTTTTTGTCGCCGATGTATTGCAGCTTTGTCAGTGTGCCATGTCATTGTTAAAAGGATCTTTTAACTCATTAACTCACAGCAAAGTTTGTATATATATATTTATATATATATATTTATTGCCCAATATGCAAAATGGGATCTTTTGCCCTCAATGGCTTTGAAAGAGGTAATTGACTGTTTTATGTAAACCCTGGGCAAAAATTAGCTACACATGCTCAAATGGATTTTAATTTGACCACAAATTTAAGTGTTTTTCAAGTTATATTTTAGTTAATAATGCTGCTCGTCCTTCTAGTTTAAAATGGCAGTCTGATTAATATTGTGGTTGTGGAATATTAATTAAGGAGCGACATCCATCTATTTATGAATTTAAAGGGGCGGCCATTTTGCAATTTGCTGTCAACTAAAAAGTACATCATACTGTACTTTCTCTATGCAAAGTCGTGACAAATCAAAGCTCACATGTTTTCTGAGTTTGGGATTGTGATATTTGCAAGCTGAGTCTTGATTGGTTGTTTTTACCCCTGAGAAACTGTTATGTCATTTTTAGTCGAGAACAAGGCGCAAAATGGCCGCCCCCTGAGATGGGTAAAAATGTTTACTGTGGCTTAACTCATTTAATCCCAAAGATATATTTTTATGTTTTTAAGAGTCAAGACATTCAAAAGCAGGTAAATATTCATATACGTTTATATTTTTTTCAAGCGTTTGATTAAAGAAGGGTCAAAAATGGCTGGTACTAAATGAAGTTAGTAATAGAGTAATGGTTTACTCTATTAATGAAGGTAATTGAAGTATTAAATTACTTAAGTGTTTTAGGTAAGTACTAAAGTCATTACTTAGTTCTGCAGTCCCTCAATTAATCGACCTTAATGCCGAAAGAAAATGATTTTGTTAGGACACAATTTTTCAAGTAGACTTGAAACAAATGAAAAAAATGTAAACATAGTAAATGAGATTGAATGTCTTGTCTCTTAAAATTAACATAAGAATATCTTTTGAGGATTAATGAGTTTATTCATATTATACACTTATGGAATGCCGTTTTTTGGTTAATGGGGTTGCATGGGAGATAATATGGGGGGAAAAGTTTTGGATTTGGTTAAATTGATATGAAGGGGTTGAAATTGATTAATGGCATTTACATTTTTTTCAATGGGCAAAACTGATTTGCTAAAATGAATTGTGATATGAGCTTGGTCATGGGACAAATTTAAATTCACAAGTCAAGGTACCACTTTATGTCTAGAATATCCGTTTCATATTGTAATTGTGAAAAAAGCGTTTCTAAAATAATTCCATCTCATTTAAATAAATAAGGTCACTAAGGCCATTGTTAACACAAATCTACTCAGGCATCATAATCTCATCTGTTTATCCATAGAGATTTTATCTTTTCAAATGTAATTCTTTACAAAAAAATGACTGATTGTTATTTTACAGGATATGATGTATCAGCTGCTCCAGGGGCTGGACTTCCTGCACTCGCACCGTGTAGTCCACCGTGACCTCAAACCCCAGAATATCCTGGTCACCAGTGGAGGACAGATCAAACTAGCTGACTTTGGTCTCGCCCGCATCTACAGCTTCCAGATGGCGCTCACCTCAGTGGTGAGTCCTTCTCTCACGGCTAATAATGTCCAATTTTCATTTAAGAGATAAAGCCATTTGAGATCTTTGTTCATTTTTTTTTCAACCTAGCGGCAAATAAGACACACGCTGCCATCAAATCTGTTCCCATCCTGCGGGAGTTAGCTAAAAAGTGTTGTAGCGAGCGTTCACGGGACACGAGTGGGCCGTTCTGCTGCGATGGGTCACATGATCTAGTTTCTCAATGTAAAGTGAGAACCAAGGGCCCCTGTGGCCCTTCTCAGGAATCTCTCAGTAGCAATAGTGGACAGGGATGGAACAGATGAGGAGACACAGAGACCCCTCCCTTTCCCGTTGTCGGTACTTTGATGTCTCGCTACTGAGTTTGTGGGCTCTGATGACCAGATAAAATGGAGACTGAGGGGCTCTTTGGAAATCATTCAAATAAGGAGAGATGAACCCTTAAAGAATTACGCACAGATATTTTCTTACCAGCCTTATAATTAAAAACATCTTGGCATTCAGATCTCTTTAAGTCACTTTCTAACTGTGCTTTCAAAAGATACACAACTTTTTTTTTAAATGTAGCTTCCCTTTTTGTCAGTATTTCAAAAGACCAGGCCAATTCTAGCAGACATTTTAAGACAGTGTTTCTCAAAAAGTCGGGTGGAACCCCCTGAGTCCAGGGAAAAGGATTTGATTTTACCTTGTCAAGTGTAATTGTAATAAAATTGGGGTTTTATCTGCTTAGACCCGGGGTGCCAAACTCGTTTTAGCTTGCGGGCCTCATGGAGGAAAATCTATTTAAATAAAATCATGGTATTTATTTATATACCTTTAAAACAACAACTTCAAGTTTATTCGTATTTTTTTATTATTGTCCCAATAGTAAAAGCACAACATCACTATTAATCATAAAACATTTCAAGTTTTTCATGTATTAAAAAATTCAGCTCATTTTTATACTTTTCAAAATGATGTCGCGGGCCGAATTAAACACATTTGCGAGCCAGAACCAGCCCGCGAGCCGAAGGTTTGACACCCCCGGCTTTAATCAAACTTTAAATAACCTTTAATTTAAACTTTAAAAGAAGGATACAGTTTTAGGTGTACTTATATAATTTTTATAGATATTAATGTTATTTATGGTTGCTGTGACAATTGGGGGGCGGGGTGAAACGCTTTCTCTTTCCTCGGGGGGCTTTGCAAAAAATAATTGCAAAGCACTGTTTTCGAGGCATCTGAAAAATTTTGTGGAATATTCATGACTGTTTTTCACAGATTTATGGATGACAATTGTGTGGAAATCTTTTATGCTGTAATATAACTGGAATGTTGTCTTATGAAATGACTTTCAAAAAGTGTTGGCCGTAAATCAAATGTATTTGATTAATTCATGATTTGAAAAATTGAAAATTTGAAACTTCTCTAAATCATGAAATTGAGATTTTGCAAAAGCGGCAGAATGGTGGTGTGTGGTTTACAAGACATGTTAATAGGTACAAAATACAAAATTGTGGCATTTAAAAGGCTGGTCCACTTATTTAGCCATTTTTACCAATACAAAATAGTCTAACTCTTTTAGTGTCAGACATTTCTTGACCCTAACACGTCTAGACTCTTAAAAACGTAAAATTACATCTTCAGGAGTGACTGAGCTCATTCGATTACAATTTTTATAATCACACAATACATTTTTTCACTTGCCTGACTGAAAACGACATCACATATGCTGAGTTCAGCCTATGAATGTCACATGGCCAAGAGGTGAGCCGTGATTGGTCGTTACCCGAGCCTTGAGCACACGTGATGTCATTTTCAGTTGACAGTAATTGTAAAAATGTTTTTTTTTTCATCAAATTATAGACACAATATTAACCTTTTACTACTAAAAACATTACATTAAAACTGATCTTTTTTTTAATACTTTTCACAGTATTTTTTTAAAACCTCTAAAATAATATTTGTGGGTTTAATTTCTCCCACTAAAATGACAATCATCAAATTATTGAAGATCAAGATTTAATTTTTTTTACCATATGTACTTTCAAATTTACATAATACTCCACAAAGTGTCCTTTACATTGGGGGGTTTTGTTCAGTTCATTTCTGAAAAAGTTTATGACTGGCAATGGGACGATTTCTGAGGTTGCATTCTAATAAGGGGAATTCACCTTCAGGTGTGATTGACACATATTGCGACCCATAGATCATCTATGCGCACAAAGGCATTTAACTTTTTGAGCTGGTACGCACACACACGCACTCACACTCATTTCCTTCCTTGATTATACAGCAAATGCCACAAAAACACAACTGTGAGTTTAGCTCTTTATGTGGTAGAGTGCTGCACGAGTCTTAGGTTAAAGATGAATGTTACTGTATCTAAAATCCCCCCGCCAAACTCCTTAAAGCACACCGAGCCGTTTTGCTAATAGAAGCTAAAACTCCAAGAGCCGTAGATTGCATGGAGCTAAAATCCCCAAGACCAGTAGATTGCATGAGCACAAAACACCACGCACTTTTTTGAGAGGATCTTCCCAGTTGCCCAACACAGAACAGCAGTTACTTATTTAGTCACTGAATGCCACTATTATTGGCCGACAGATGGGCTATGAACTGCTGCTGTTTAACTTCGAACAAGACACTACTTTCTCAGTGATTCATTTTGCACTTTGAAAATGACAATGTCTGGTGTAATCATTTGCATAAGGTTTTTAAGAAGTCCCCCCCCAACTCTTCGTTCGGTCTCACTCTTACAAAGTGAAACTTACACTGTGCTCTTTATTACCAGATTAGTGTTTCATGCTAATCAACCTTTAAGTCGCATATTCTATCATTGGTTGTCTTGGTGTGTTAGTGTAACATCAACGTGATTTCGATCCTCTGCTTGAAATGAGGAAAAAAATGGTTTCTCAGTTAAGATCTCGAACTGTGGACATGAATCTTTGGTTAAAAGAAGACACGGTAAAGCCCATGATGTTCATCAGCGCTGCTCTGGTCTCAACTACGTTTGGTTATTGTGACAAAAATGTTGCTCTGAAATGTGACTGACAGCCTCGTCCACATCAGCATTTCACCAAGTTTTGCATATTTTGACCTTCCCTGGAAAGAGAGCAAGGGAGACCAGACCACCCATTGGGCTGGTACAGAGGCCTCGATTAGGCTGCCTCTGCTCATCCCTGGGGGGCAGTTGCTTTGTTAATGGCATTTTAATGACCCAGTCTGGCTACAGCTTCATTGAACTGCCCTGAGTGACAGGCAGATGGGCAAATCAGATGGGTTAAAGTGACATGCTGCAGAGGAAAGAAATGTGAAACAGTGAAAAGTGTTAGTTTCATTTTGAATCAGTGTTTTGAATCAGTCTAATCTAAGGCTTTTAATGCCATGAAGTTAACAGTAGATTTTCAAATTAATAGCAAATTAATTGGAAAATGAAATATTGCTAAACGGTGGCATAGTAACTCATTTGCAAAACGTACGGCTTTATTTGGTCGTTTTCTACAGATGTGCATTTTTTAGCAGACAGATTTTTTTGTCCAGAAAAAAAACACATGATGTTACAAGCTGTCTTCTGGAGTTGCTGAATAAAATGCACAACAAATGCACTTCCAACACGGCTCAGCATTTTGTTTTAAGTCATTTTTTTCCCCATCTAAAACTGCTTTTTTGTCGGTAATGTGGTACTTGGCTGAAGGGAGTAGGGCTGTCCAGATCACTTTTTTTTTCACCCGAGTCATATTCAATTGAGACTGATTTTGTATGGCCTACTACATTTAAATATTTCTCCCACTGGCTCTTTTTTACTTCCGCTGTTTTTGAACATGTTTTCATGTCGGGTATAGTACAGAGACAATTTTTCCAATCACCCAATCTCGATCTTTTACCCAGGATTACAGTCATTTGAAAATGATGTGATCGGGCCTGATTTCCGATCACCTGATACCAATCTGGACATCCCCACGGGGGGGTACATCATTGGAAAAAGAATCACTAATCTAGATCACGATGGAGCTTTTACGTGATTATATAAAACGTGCATATTAAAATCTAACCAAATATAACTGGATAAATTTGGGTTGAACAACTCTGATCACACAAATCAACGGGCATGTTCAAATGTTTTGTTTTTTTGTATTAACTTCGGTTCTTTGCTTGACTTTTGGTTTTGTTTTAAAGGTGTGAGCATGAAACATGCTGTTGTCATAATATAAAAATGATCTTTGCAGGATCTGAACAAAATATTATAGTCATTAAAGTATACTTGGAAATAGACTGCAGTTACCCTTATAGTGCTGCGGTTGAGGACATTTATTTTTCACCTTTGTCATAAAGGTATTAGCCAACATTGTCATTTTGATGTATTTATCACCTTTGTCATATTAGCTCCTATATCTACTCTTGTGATTGTTTCGATCCTTGATGTTTTAGTTGTCGTGCAGGTGCTGTGATCTTTTAGACGGCTTTATTATGTCCTTTAGGATCGATGTCTGATGGGAATGAAGATTTTCAAGTTCAATTTTCAGCTCAAACTGCCATGTGAAGCTGTTTTCCTAGTTTCTAGTCTAGTTTCCGAGTCTAAGTTACAAGTCTAGTTTACTTTGGTTTTGGTGGTTTCTTGGAATTTGATGTTTAAAGACTTTCTACTTTCCCAGTTCCATGTGCTGTTTGCCTCTGCATCAAAATCCTGCTCCTCACATGAAATATAGCTGCTTGTGAAAGCAGTCTTTTTTTTTTCTCAGCACTATTTTCCCAATGAAGGCGTCCCTTCTGCCCTTACAGAAATAGAAGCATATCCCAGGCGATATAAACAAATTAAATGTTTTTCCTGCACTCAAAACAGAAGGACAGTTCTTCGAAATGTGTTTTCAAGAGCACAATCGACAGTTATAATCTATAATCTCCACCGTATGAGCCATTTCAGATATCCGGTAGCACATGAAGAATAACTTGGACACTAATATCTGCTGCGGTTTTTTAATAATACCGGTCGGTGCAGTATTCTATAAATTGATCTGTTTTGCTTCATTGCATTTCTGCTATTTGTAAACGGAAACAATGAAGACCAGGCAGGCACCAGGGAGGCGGGGGTTGAGGGGGCGGGGGGGTCAACGCAGGAGAGCACGTGTAGCACACACTGGGATTGTTTAGAT
The DNA here is from genome assembly GCF_059441005.1 of Hippichthys cyanospilos. Lineage (NCBI taxonomy): Eukaryota > Metazoa > Chordata > Actinopteri > Syngnathiformes > Syngnathidae > Hippichthys > Hippichthys cyanospilos. The sequence goes on along the minus strand of NC_142389.1, from coordinate 7,962,725 downwards.
ATCTCCTCAAACAGCTCCACATGGGAAAAAAAAGGAAAAGCCTCTATGCTTTGACTGTGGCCAGGAGCCAAGGAGCTATCCCATAACTTGAGCTCACAGATATGATGTTTGGCCAAAACTATATTAATTCTCGTCAGTCTTTGGCGTTGCTCCAGGTCACCAAGTGCGGATTGTGAACAGCGGGAGTTGTGCATGTGCACAAAAGTGCAACGGAATATGGAAGCGGTGTCCGTAGCAGGAAAGGGGGGGGGGGGGGGCTAGGCTAGAGAAAAAATGACGGCATATATCTGGAATTTTCCAGCTAATGATGTGCGGATGTGGTAGCACAGGGGAGAGAGAGCCACTGACTGTGCTGTCTTTGTTTCACTTGCTGAGGGCCCCATGCTGCATTCCTGTATGCTGTGCATACTTTGGCAACAGGCTGTTTTACTGTATACAGTTTGTCTGCTGCTCTAGCACTTTTCCCCCTAGCCATATATCAATAACTCCTTTAATCTCTCTTTTATGTCCTTTCTTGGCCAGGTGCGGCGCGATTGTTGTGGCTATAAATTGCAGAACAAGAGGAAAAGTAGTGAGTGAGTCATAAAATATTGTCGTTACAGGGACTGAATGGGGCCCGTTCGGACCCCGTAGACTGTATTTTCCCTCATATTGTAATTATTTCTATATCCTCTGCTCTTCCCATATGTGGCCTGGCTACACACCCTGAACCTTTTATCCCCTTTCCTCTGAGATTCACTTCGGGAGACTTTAATTTGTGCTGAATTGCGCTCAGGAATGTAATCACATTCTGACCTAAGACTGATAATGTGGACAAGCTGAGAAACGTCACAACAGCAAACCTACTGCACTTCTCATGCAAGAAATGAGTAAATAATTTCAAGATTTCAATCAAGTTCCTTCGTCATTAGTGTGGCTTTACGCTGTATTTCACTCTATTCACAACCAGTGTAAGATAAATCAATCGCTATGTCATTGCCACACACACAGTCAACTGATCTTTCCATCAACTATCTTGAGTATGTTTAATGTTAAATTTCCCACAGGGATGATAGATAATAAACTGCAATTAGCCTCGGGCACATGTTTTAGATAACCGACTTTCATTTGAAGCCACACACGCTCATACGAACGCTTTTGGCACTGAAGCATATCCAGGCTAATGCAGGTGCTCGCGGTCACGTGCAACCACTCCCACATTCGCTAACAAACACCCACACGCTGGCATGCATGCAACCTATTGTCCTCCTCCACCGTGCTAGCGCACAACACCGGTGGCGCGGGTCCAGGTTCTGCAAGTCGTACGGCCACGGAGGTCTGGAGGTCCTTCGGGGCAGAGAGCTCGGCAGTGAGAGCTGAGGACAGTGTTAGCGGTGGTGTGGGGGAAGATGTTCTCAGCTGAAAGGAATTCTCAGAATGTTGTCCTTTAATCTAGAGTCAGCCTCATACACCACACACATACTGACTAACTTTTTAGGTTTTTCTTCCTCGGTTTTGCCTGACTTCCGTCGGGTGGTTGCTTTGCCGTGTGGAAGAAAGCAGCCAAAAGAAGGGTTAACAACTGGAGAGGTGCAATGATTAATCGTCAACTGTTTTTTTCATAATCGATTAATCCCTAAGAGACATAACGTAATCACAATCCTCAGAATTTCAGGCTCTGAATGTCGGATTTCTGGAGTCCTTCATTATCATTGTTTTTAATTAAAATGAAATGTTTACAAACATCTGCTTTTATTTTGGAAACCAAAGATCAACATCGGCTATTTTCTGTCAAACCAGTAACTAAACCGTAAAACGTTTTGTTTGCTTTTTCTTAAAAATAAATCCTATTTTTTTTAGCAAAGTGAAGGAAATCCAAACATGTTTTTTTTAAACATTTTAATCATCGATTAGCTCGTTCACTTCCATTGACATTTATTGTTGTCAATTACATTTAGTAGGGTAGTAGAGTATCTGATTCTGCTCCACCGTAAATTAAAAGTGGAAACAACTTTACTTTAGTGAACCACTGGGATGCCATTTCTTGTTATTGCAACTTTTTTTTTTTTTTTTAAAGCTGTGGGACGCATTGTGCCAACGGGAGTGAAAAGGTTAAAGTCCATTGGGAGAAATTTTGTTTTTTTTTCGACTGCTGATTACAAAATATTAAAAAAATGTCAGAAAGCAGAAAATATATGCCTTTATCTGGTAGATTTTGGTAGATTTTTGTTGTATTCACTGTATCACCATTGACAATAAACATAAACAATATCATAAAACTATTAAAAATCTCAAAATTCTTTAAAATGGCTGGCAGTGAATGAGTTAATCAGATTGATGGGTGATTAAAATAATCCTTATTGCAGCCTTAGACAGCCTAGGAAAGCAGTTCTTAAAAACAAAACTGACTTCCCTTTTCCTGTCCCCCATGTCCTACCTGTATTTATTTTTCTTGCAACATTCACTGATCAAGGACAGGAAGACATGGAGCACAACACCAAATTATAAAATGACTCAGACATTAATGCAATAGATGCAGAAAACACAAGAACTTTTACTGCCATAAAAGCTCTCCATAAAATCTGTTTATCATTAGAGAATTAGCCCTAATTGGAGAATGATGTGCATTTTTTGAAAGTGACAAATGGTGTGTGAAAGGGTTTGGGTTATGCCTTCAACACTGTCAAATTACATTTCCTCTTCTACTTAAATGTTCATGTAATACTTTGTGTCAAAGTTGAAGAAATTGCACGGTGACAATAGAAACCTTTACACTGGGTTTATTATGCAGCTCAGAAGCATAATGAAAGACCGCTCGACCATAGATTGCCTGCTACAAAAATGGCATCCAAGAACTTGTGAGCGTCAATCACCCCATCTTTCTTCCGGTGTGTTTTTTCATGTGTGTGTGGGGGGGGCCCACTTTAGTGATATAAATGTCAGTGGTATCTGCACTTGTGGCTTGGATTTTAGGTTTTCAAATAACTGAACTGCACTGCAGCGGATATACTGCAAACTCCAGGTCTGTGGTTCTTCTTAGAAGGCTCCACGTGCATGCATGTGCTCATACTACTTATAAATCTCAAGCGCCGCATACTTGATGCACTGAGTGGATTCAAATGCAAGTGGCAAATGTAGTAAAATGAAATAGACCATTTGGACATATCATAGTCAATAATGTGTGTGCATATATATACAGGAACAGCACTTTTTTTTTTTTTTTTTTAACTGCAACTTATTGCTAAACTGTGTTGGAGTGAGTTTGTGTGGCTTTATTTTGGTAGGTTGTCACTAGCTGTTGTCACATTGTCACTAGCGGCACAGTTTTCTGGTGCCTAATGTGCCTTATGCAAAACAAATGATGTTACACAATTTATCTTCTGGAGTTGCTAAATAAAATACACTGAGATATCATCGCAAATGTTATTCCTAGATTTAATAAACATTGCACAGCATTTTTTTTTTCTATCCAATATTGCGTTGTGCCAGTTAATGGGCGTTTGGGGGGAAAAATATAATTTAGAGTAGAGTACCTGTTTTGACATGTCTGTACACAAACTGTGATGAAATCTCCCAAAAAAGCCAAATTCTTTTAAGTTCACGATGTTAAAGTCCCACAAGATAAACTGATGTGTTTAGATTTTAAGTCATCGCTATATGTAATTTGGTTACTAATCTCTCAAAGCCAAGCCATCAGAGCCAACTTGCCCCAGCTTCCTTTCTCATTTCCACCTAAGCAGGAAACAGGAGATGAGAGTGTCTCACATCTGCAAAAATGCAACACTCGACTCTATTAATAGTATTAGTTCAAAAGTAGAAACGTGACTGAAATGGTTGATTGGCCTTATCAGCTTTGCCAAAGGATTTACGTTTTGCCAGGTGTGCTAACTTGTACCATAAACTGAGCGGTCACAGGCATGATCAAAAATAAATAAACCTGATTTGATAAGAATCATAACACAAGTAAACTGAGCAACAGGTTGATGATAAATCCTGGTGTTGAAGAAAGCACCTGGAAGTATTCCATTACGACTGGTTTTATCCGGACACTTTTTTTTTTTTTTAGTAACTGTGTCACTATTTTTTGTGCACGGTATGAATCTGCACACCCATCACTTCCAATCGAGAAGCACAATGGAACTGGAAAATCTTGCTTAAAGTGACTGTAATGCAATATTGTATTTTGAATGTAATTATTTTGACCTGTCATCAAATCTTTTTAAAATGTCTTTTGCTATCAATTATTTTATCAATTAATCAAGTAATCCACTCTTTTTAAAATATACAACTGAGGTTGAACGGTAGTTTTGTTTTTTTGTATTTATAAATCTACTTAGGTGGAACGTTAGTTGAAGTGAGTGGATAAAACAAATTATTATCTTATATGAATTTTTAGAGAAAATGTGTCTATGGTAACCAGTTAGCAATTGCAATTAGCATCAGCGCTTTAGCGGTTACCAAAGTGGAACTGCCGATTAGCTTTTATTTTGTTAATAACTCCTTTTTCGCTTTTATTTTGTTAATAACTCCTTTTTCTTCTTTAGAGCAGTCTGGACATGTTTTGTGCTTAACTTCCTCATACTGGTTCCTCATACTGGTTTTGAACACTTAAAACCGAACCACTGTAGACTGGAGAGGCAGGTTATATTCTTGAATAATTCTGGTGCTTTTTGGGATGTTCTTCGATTCATTTTACGAAGTTCCATCTGCAAATATTGTCTTTAATGAAAGCCCGCTAACAATGAAATCATTTAGTGTTTTTAAGCACACAATTATCAGCCATTCGGCCATTAAGTGGTGCACCAAAACAGGCAATTCAGTCTTTGCACATCTTTATTTTATTTTTTTCCTGAAATACTGGTGTGGCATGTCTTTTCCACTTTGCAATAATTGAACATGATTTTCATTATTTGTTCTTTTCAATGGAAATGATCCCAAACATATAATATTGTGGTTTTTGAGAGAAGCTTTCTCTCTTATCGGCATTGCAGTGCATACATCTGCAATAAAGGTTCATGTAAGAAAGGTTGGGAGAAACATGGTTGTGCTGGAGCTTTGAGATATATATATATATATATATATATATATATATATATATATATATATATATATATATATATATTATTTTTTAAATTGAATATTTTACTTACCCAATTTGGTCAACTTTTTCCCAGCCCTGTACTTATCCCTGTTATGTTTGGGTATGTCACAAAGCATTTCACCTCATTTTATTCTGACAAATGTTCTCCATGAACGTTGTAGGTGGTGACACTGTGGTACAGAGCCCCAGAGGTGCTGCTGCAGTCAAGTTACGCTACCCCAGTGGACCTGTGGAGCGTCGGCTGCATATTTGCTGAGATGTTCAGAAGAAGGTGAATATATTCATATATATGTGCCCCCACTCGTCTAAAAATGGCAATCTGATTAATATTGTATTTGTGGAATAGGAATTACGCTGCAAAATCCACCTGTTTTTAAGCACCTCAGGCGATGACATCACAGTTGCTCAGGTAGCAACCAGTCATCGTCCACCTGTTTTCTGAGTTTAGTCATTTGACGTTAGCAACCTGAGCCGTGATTGGTATGTAACTTAGCCCTTAGCAGCTGTGATGTCATTTTCAGTCAACAAGTGGCAAAATGGCTGCTGCCTGAGGTGCAGTAGTTAAAAAAAAAAACGGTGTTTTTTGCTGCTCAATTCGTATTTCACATGTGCAACACTTTTATCAGAATACTGTGTTTAGACTAGATGTGCTGCATAGAAAAAATATATTGTTTTAATTTATTTTTTTCTTTAACTCAACTTCCCTTATTAGGAGTGTACCAGGTGCGAAACCTCAAAGGGAGGAAGTATTATTATAAATGGCTGTCACATAGTTATAGTATTTCCTCAAATAGTGGTTGTCCCTGAAATAGACCCCATAGACCCCATGCCCCAGTTAGTCGCTTGTTGATAATCCTCATTTCACATCGACAAATTAGCTGATGTGCCCGGTCGCTAACCAAAACAGCAACACCTAGCATAGCACATACGGACTTTAAACATCGGAATAATGTTTATTAGCTATTTTAATCAAAAGTCAAACCCCAGTGAATGTCTGCATATATACTGACGGCCATTCTAGTTCAATTTTCTGTCAAGTCATACTCTGTTGTATGATTGCAGCCTTGTTGACTATTAAAGTTCTACATTTTTTCTAGGCTATTACGGTTCTCGTTATCATGTTGGTTGTTTTATAGAAATCCCCTAATTGGTAATGTTTCCCAAACTTATATGACATCTAAGTGATTGTGATGCATTTTGAGCAGCGAGCTTTCGCGTCATTACAGTTGGCTTATCAAACCATTCCAGAAATGACTGGCAACTCGCTGTGGTTGCAGCACACCAGTCAAGACGCTACCACTTGATATACAGTAAGTGTTTGTCAGTTTGCGGTCTAACTGACTCGGAAGCCTAAGCAATCCCAAACAGAATTTTCCCTACAACGTATTCAAGCGCTTTGCTTCCTCTCATTCATAAAAGCGTTTCAGGATCACCATATTCATTTTAACTGTGTTTAAAGTATTAAGGATTGCCATTTGTTTAACCTACTGACTGCAATGGTCTGCTTGAGTATAGATAAGACAAGTATTGTGCCAAAAGAAGTAGTCTTATACTTCCTTCCCCAACCGTCCTCACACAGCCACCGCACATACACTGACCCTCAATGTGTGCATGAGTCTGTGGAAAAGCGAAATGTGGCTAACTGTGAACAAGTATGTACAGGAAAGAGAAATCTCAATGAAGCCTAACTGAACAAAACCAAGCATTGCCGTTCCCTCTGCAATAAATAGGCATTGGTATTTTGTATTCCTTCTTGATTAAACTGCAACTGTTGTCATAGCCAGAAGGATTCCTGTATAATTACAAGTTGGGCTGGGCAATGAATCAAATTAATTTTATTGTTGAATCAGCATTTGGTGGGTGGTGATGGGTGGTTTACACTACATGTTGACAATAGGTACTAACCACGAAATGCTGGCATATAAAGATATCGCCAGCTTATTTAGCTGTTTTTAGCAGTGAATAGTAAAAATATTTGAAAAAAATACATAAATAAGTACCTGAAATTGAATGTGAATGTGAAATTGAATTGAATTGAACTCTAAACGTTAAATTTACATCTTTCGGATTAAATGAGTTAATTTGATAACTAGATTATTTTTCACTTACAATTTATACTTTAAAAAACAAAATATTCACATGCGGTCAACGGAAAACGACATCAGATTTGCTGAAGGCTCAGAAAACCATCAAACAACTTGAATTCAGCCTATTTAATTCACATAACCAACAGATTCTCAATTGGCAGCAAGTAAAAAATGTGTTAATTAAATGGGCTATTCTTTTAAGCAACTTATGTGCACGTTATGAATATTAAAATTGCATTACAACTAATTTCAAATCTGCATTCATTATTTTTGTCAGAATATATTGTGTTTTTTTAAAGATAAATAAAACCTTTGAATAAATGCTTCTATTATTTTTAGGCTTATACATGTAGTAGTCCAGTAATTGTATTTTATATATATATATATATATATATATATATATATATATATATATATATATATATATATATATATATATATGTGTGTACCATTTAGAAAAAAAAAAAAAAAAAGGTTGTGACTTCACTTTTGATAGCACTTACTGTCCAACTGTGCCTGAGGACTAAGAGCACCATAATGGACAGACATACACACCCACTTGCACACTCCCTCTCTCTCAAGGTAATTAAGGTGGCTTTTTAAAAGGCCACCTGTTAGAGATTAAAGGGCACCTTGTCAACGCTGTAAAGAGTGCGGCAGAACAATGGAAGCGAAATCTATTGTTTCAGTATTCCCGCCCCAAAAGAGTTTTACTGCTCAAACAGGTATTATGAAGAAAGAGCTGCAAAGAAGATTTTATGAACCATGAGAATAGGTTCTATCTGAATTAGTTGTGTTGATCATCGTTCATTTGAACTCATTAACTGCCAATGAAGGCTATAGACATGAAGAACAGTGAACATACATATAAAATAAGAAAGTATGCAGACCTCAAGACTATGTGAAATTAATTCTAGAAGAGTTGTTGGAGACCATTACAATAACTACTCCCGAACCTTTTGGGTTTTTTTTTTGTGCTGCAAAAGAAAAAAAAAAAAATCACTGAACACGGTACTGCACGTAAATGTGGTGAACTGTTATAATTTTTAACGTAGTGTTTGCTTATGTTTCTTTTATTAGGGCTCGATTGATTAATCGGCCAAAATGGGCTTCCATACATTGGCTCAAAATAATTGGCCAAATGGCAGATATTTACCAATTATTTTAACTTTTTACCTTATATGCTTTAATCATTTACAGCAGTTGCATACAAGCACATTTACACATCAATTACACATTACACAATTACACCTTATATCTTCAAATATATATAATGATTTTTACCTTATATGCTTTAATCATTTACAGCAGTTGCATACAAGCACATTTACACATCAATTACACATTACACAATTACACCTTATATCTTCAAATATATATAATGATTTTTTTTTTATAATCTCATTCTGCGGGCCTATCATTTAAAACAAAGCAAATCGTAAATTTTACAAGCATAGATTAGGTAAACAATGCATGGAAGTTGTGCAAAGAAGCGACTTGGATGTCACTACTTTACATACAAGCCAAAGTCACTGTTTCTTTAAAAAAAAAAAACATAAAATACATAGTGCAACATAAATTAAGAAAATAGAGGTTTTAATATGATACCCCTTCAACTACTAATAACACAAACATGTGTATGACAGGAATTAATGTCCTCGGATCTTAATTGATTGCGCAACACAATGCATTCTGGAATTGAAATTTTTTTGTTTGTTTTTTGTTTGTTTGTTTTTTTTGTTTTTTTACAGTATTTTTACTGTTGATCCAAGTCATTCAAGAGGACCTCACATAATTGACACCTAATGAACTGCATTGACAGAAAACAAGTTCTCTTTTATTCATGATCATTTGTTACAAATAATTGCCCAATTAATCTGTAATCTGTATTTTTACCTGCAAATTGGCATCATCTTCAACCCTTCCAATTTTTATTTATAAATCTAGGATGCTTTGAAAATGTGTTAAAAAATTCCCACTTCCACAGATTAGGTTACACACCCTGGGATTTTAATGTCCCATCAGTATTTTTATAATAAAAATAAATAAATAATCAATAATAATAATCAATGTAATCTATAGTAACACACATATTATCATATATCGTTATTTTGCGAGAAATCGTACAATGCAACCTACCTTGTTGACAGTGGGCCCAGCACTGGCTTGTCGTGTATGGAAAAGTTGCTAAACGCCAGTAGATAGGTGCGTAACGAACCGCTGGGTTGCCATTTCATCTTATTTGCTATCATTCCTATACCCACTTCCATCTTTCGAAAAGCGTTGTCCCAACAGGAGTGAAAGGGTTAAATACATATTTGTTGCACCTGAGTTTCTAACTCAAAGTCTCCTGCTGGGTTTTTATCCATTACTTTACAATGAACCTTGCTTTATAGCTTTTTTTTTTTTTTTAAATGAACAGTTTAACATTCTACACAAGACATGTCCAATCCATGCAACGCAAATATAAGTAGTAAAAATGCAAAGACCCATAAAGATCAGCAATCACCCCTGGGCAAATTCCCCATTCATCTTCAAACATACCAACGTTTAATACCTGTACCTCTTCTAATGACTACATTGTTGTGAAAGGAGTTTGAGCAAATATCATACATGTCTACATTTGCATGGCTAGGATAGTGTCGGGGTGAGTCATAGATGGAAGTGAATGAAAGAGAGAAAAGCGCCAGCTTGTTGACATTCCGCTAATCTTAAAAGGTCGAGCGTGTTGTGTTAATGGTCCGGCAGAAGCCTCACATCCATGTTGACTTTCTCACAGTCTCTTACGCCAGATGCTTTTCTATTGATAAATCTCCAACACCTCGTACACAAGCGAATGTCTTACTGTTTAATTTTGGGTGCAAAAAAAATGCATCACAACGTCGACGTGCATCACAACGTCAACGTTCTTTTTATTTTTATTTCTCACCCAACTTGACACTCGCGTGTAATCGTACATGCACGCACATATGCACGCACACACACACACACAGGCATTCCAGAGGTTGCTGCAATGGAATGTGGGACAGAGAAGTATTGGCACAAAAGGAAGCATGACTCAGCTGACTTTCCCAACCAAGCATATTCCTGTGTGTGTATAAAAGGGGGAGGGGGTATTACTGTATATACTGTACAGTATATGCACATGCAAATCTCACATAAGGGAAACAATTCCAACGCGAGCGCGACGTCCACAAATCCAGACCGGACTTTTGCTTGTGTGTGCGAATGCCTGTGGCCATCTCTAACAAACCAGCAGACCGCAGCAGGTTTAAAAATGGACCTCTCGGAATTATCAGCCCTACTTGTTTTGGCATGATGGGCTTTGCTGTAGGTAAATCTTCAAAACTGGTTTGAGATGATCAGAAAGCGATGCCTATTTAGACATTTGCAGCTGTAAAGTTTTTTTTCAATACCTTATTCAATTACTAAATTATTTTTCACGTGCAATTAATACTTTTTAAAAACCCGTTTAATCGATTGCTAACAATTGAAAATCGCATTTGATCAAAGATCAGGTATCGTCCAATCACAGCTCAGGTTGCAAGATACATGATCAAACCCAGAAAAGAGGTGAGGTGTGATTGGTTGTTACCCGAGGGAGCTACTGTGATATTATTTTCACTAAACCGTTAGTGGCAAGATTCATTTTGAAATGTATTTTTTGGAAATAAAACTGTTCAAATAAATAAATATCTTTTAAAATTCAAATGTAAAAATGACTTTCCCCCTGTCGTTTTAATATAGTACAACTTTTAATAACTTGGCACAATGAACAACGAAAGAAAACTGGAAAAAAACAACTTTTTTTAAGTTTTGTTTTTTTTAGGCTCACCTTTTAACTCACATAGTGCTCATACTAAGAAGAAAAGCAAGTCCAATAGCTTATTACATGCAAATACAGCCAAAAACATACACAAATGCATTTTTGCTGTTTTTTTTTTTCTGATTGGACTGCAAAATGTGTTTTTAACAGTATTAATTGTCCATGACAACTAATTTTATCAAGAAATTAAGTAAAGATAAAGATTTTTTTTTTTTTAATGAAAATGACTAAATAGACTTAGTATCCCTTTAACTCATTCGCCACCAGCAGAGCTGAAATTAATCTTTGCGATATAACGGTAATGGTAGTTAATATTTTGTCTATACTGACTGTGATTCATTTTCAAAAAATCGGGCTTGGGTCTCAGAAAATGAAAATTCTGATATTTATATATTCTAATTTTATCCTTAGTGAACCAATAAATGAGGAATGTGAATGGAGGAAGTTGAAATAATGTTGCTAAATCCCCTAGTTTTGAGAAAAACACATTTCAAGTTTCGGCACATTCATCTTTTGATGGTGTGCATCGTCGACTAATTCTTATATTTTCCATGCGCTTCAATTACAATTAATATTAGTAAAAACATATTTTTACACATGATGAAATGATATGATAATGCCTGAGCCCTGAGCACATATGATGTCATTTTCAGCCCACGGCAAGTTTCAATATGTGTTTTTAAAGTTTGTAGATGAAAATTTTTGAAGTTATCAAATTGATTATGGAAAAATCATATTTTGCTGCAGAAAATGGCTGTGTCCCTTTATATTGGTCTAAAACTAATTAGAGCCCTGTATCCATTTAGTTTTCTTTCAAAATGTGTAAAGAAAACATAAAAGACTTCCGTTAATTACGCTTAATGGAATAACCGCAACAAATTCTGTATTCATTTAATGAACACTTTGATTCATGTGACGAGTACTTTTCCAAGTCTGCCCGGTCTAACTGCTTACGTTTCTTGAAGCGTGGCTCTTACTTTGCCAAGGTGAACGGTAGAACAAGTAAAACAATTTTCTTTTTCGTCTGATTTGAGGCTTAGATACAAGAAAGCAGTTAAGATGTGAATAGATCTCTCCTCTGTTTCATACTAATATAAGAACATGTTGACATATTTTCAGAAGTACCACATTTGTTGGGCACAAAAGGTATTGTTAAAATTAAGCCTTTGACATCAACACCTCCTTGTTTCCTGCAGCAGGAAGTTCTAGTTCCCATGCTTCTTTCTCTCTTAGGATAATCACATGTTTCTTTCACACGCCGCTCCCTCTTATTTTATGACTTACATTCACGAAGAAAGCGAGAGCGAGCGAATGCAAACACGGGACGTTTAGGCTTTTTCCATCCCGTGCTAACGACGGCAAACTTGGTCTGATGCTGACTACTGGAATTTGCGCGGATGCCAAAGCAGGCATGGACGCCCACGGGTCTCCAAAGACGGGCCAAAGCCACAGGAACCACCAGCAGTCTTGCTGCCGCTCTCCTCCCTTTTTCACTTGTGTTTCCAATGCTACTTTCACAGTGCTCGATGCATGAGATAGAGATGCATGTGTGAGGTTGTTTTTTTTTTTTTTTTTTAAATCTTCAAAGTGGAAGTCAAGTCAAAAATCATCTTTGCAATATCTTCTATGCACCCCCACTAGTGTATGGTAACATTTTATTCTTATTAATATTGTATTTGAGAAATATGAGTAAGATGCCAAATCCACCCATTTTAATTCATCTCAGGTGGCGGCCATTTTGCCACTAGTGGTCAACTGAAAATTACCTTATTTCTCTGAGTACAAGTTGAGTTTTTTTACCCTCATTTTCAACCTCCATATTAGGGGGGTCAACCTATAACCGCATAACTCAAAACAGATCAATTCTTTCCATATATTTGTGTTTGAATAACATTTATTCGAATACGAAAAGTAATATCACATCATTTGCAAGCCTTAAAATGATTTTACATACCACTAATTTGATATAGAATGCATCCGTTTTAGAGCGTTTACCCAGAACAATACAAAAATGCTCTGACTAATTGCCTCTTTGTTGTCAACAAAAAGTGCTGTGTGGCTCATTTTTTTGGTGGACTTTGACACATTATGAAAAGGGAAAGACGGCTCGGCTTGTCTCCTTCAGCTCGTGGACGTTTGCTTGGATATCAATAGGGGTGACAGCGAAGGGCAACCTTCCACGCTGTGCTCTCACAACAGTCGTCACTTGTGAAAAGAAAGCTTGGGATAATATCTCAAGTTAGATGATATATTGAGGACCTGAGTCAGGTTCAGTGGAGATGTATCTACCTGTTGTAATCCAGGTCTTTATTCTGAGAGGGTTGAGAAATGTACAGAGTAGAGATTTTGAATATGAAAGTAGAAGAAGAGCTGATCTTTGAATTCCTAGGCCAAAGGTTTAGGTTTATAAATGTAGCCAAATAGGACGTGAAGGTCGTTGGTGTAAGACGAGAATCCACGAGACAGACTTGGATGGAATTGATTCGCTGTGGTGCCCCCTTAAATGAAAAGACGAAAGGAGAAGAATCATCAATGTCTTAATCCCACCATTACGAGTACATTGCAATTATAGAAACCATGAATACGATGCAAAATGTGCTTTTTGTTGTCGAATTTGCCAGTTTATTATAGTTGAATGAACACGGACCAGCACTCAACACTCACCACTGAGCAGTAGCGAATCACACTGAAATGTTTGTTCTCCTTCGCAGACCTCTATTTCGCGGTAACTCAGATGTTGATCAGCTGGGAAAAATTTTCGAGTAAGTATTTACGTATCAGTGTGACTGACTACTCGCATCAAACGGAGTGAATGAATGCAATGCTTATCATCCCTACAGTGTTGTTGGGGTACCTTCAGCAGAAGACTGGCCCCAGGAGGTGGCCCTTCCACAGAGTGCCTTCACCCCACAGCCTGCTAAGCCAATAGAAGACTTGGTTCCTGACATAGACGAGCAAGGGCGGGCCCTCTTATTGGTACGTATCGTTTATACCAGTGGTTCTCAAATTTGGGGTATGTGAAGCCGCTTCAGGGAGGACGAGACCTTAACAGGGTTTCTGCAGTTATCAATTATTCATAATGTAATGCTTTTAATACTGTGGTAGGAAGGTTACATTTCCCTTTTCAAATTAAGAGCAAATTAGTTGGAACGTCAAGCAATTTATTGCTAAGTTGTGTTCTAGTATCCCCTTTGCAAAAGATTGCTTTTAATGTGTTGGGTTTTATATAGATGTGCATTGAGATGCAATTTTCCATAAAATACTACACAAATGTAGCTCCAAAGTTTTAATGAATTTGATTATTTATTTTTTATTGAAAAATGCTTTTGTGCAGGTTTAGGGATACTTGGCTGAAAATAATATTTTATAGGGGCCAGAGACTTACAATCAATATCAACTGGACGGTCATTGCCAACAGTCTCCCAAATATCAATTTTTTTCTTCTTTTATTCTCTGTACAGCAATTCCTCGCCTTCAATCCCTCCAGGAGGATATCTGCATTTGCTGCACTTACCCACCCTTATTTCCAAAGCGTGGACAGCCTCAGTCGCAGCGTGTATGCGGCACAGCCTATCCCCAGCAACAAGCCCACTATTGAAGAGAGGACAGCCTGAGAGTCCTCCTTGCCCCTCATCTTTGTCTGAAAAAAAAAGTATTCACCCACCCATCTTGATCATGCTTGATTGTTCAATCATATAAACCATGTCTCCTAGCGCGGGGAAAATAGGCGTAAAGTGGATTAAGTCGAAATATAAAACACAAAGTTATGCTTTTATGTATTCATCTAAGTATCTTTTAAACATGATTGTGCCTAAATAACTTCTTTTTAGCTACAAGTCTGCCATTACCTTTAATTAAGTGCTGCTTCCTCGTTTACAAGTTGAACTTTCGATCCTGTGAATACATGTGCATAAATTACCAATCTGGCTGCATTATCGAGAAAAGAGGATGAATCCCGGTATCATTTTGTGTTTTGCATTTCCGTTCACCGTTAATCCACTGTGATTAATTGCGGTATATCAGAACAAAGCATGAACAATCAGGTGGTGGGAAAAGTATACTTAACCCCCTTCTTGGAGAGTACTCCGAAGGAGGTGATGCCAGGAATGAGGATGTGCACAAACGCTGTCCTCTTTCCATGAACTGATGGATTGAAATTGCTGCTTTTGGGTTGTAAAATGTTGATGATCGACTACATTATCAATGCAAAGACACTTCTATGACTGGGACTAATCAGTTGCCACTGCGACCATTGTTGAGCCCTTTCTCACGCAAACGGCGCCTCGATGCCAGATCTTTTCGTCTACTTTAAGGACTTGTGAAGCACAAGCGGGGCCGCATTTACGGACACGTCAAGTGTGCACTGATGTACCCAAAGACGCCAAACAAAATGAGTCATGACAAACTGCCATTTACTGCCGCCGTCATTGCAGGCCTTACAAACATTATACTGCCACCCAGAGGACACCCCGAGCAACTGCAGACCAGTAGCAGGATTCTAATGGTCTTTGCAACTTTGGGCTCAAGCACACTTAAAGGCATTCGTCATCATGGGCTGATACTGGTGCTGCGGCAATGATGAAAATGAAAAGTTCTTGCCACTCCTTTGATGTTTCTGACGCGCTGATTGTCAGCCATCAAGGTATCATATAAACTTTATTTTTTTTTATATTCATGTGACAGTAACGCACACGCTTGCAAGAGGTGGCTTTCGTCCCACCAGCACGCATCAACAGTACATTTGGCATAGAATTACGCAACCAATATTCTGTATTTAATTTTAATTTTATTGCTAAGTCTTATATGCATGTTTTATCAAGTTTTGTACTTGATTTTTAAGATGCCGGGGCATACAGTATTCTTACACCAACTGTATAGAGGATTACTGAACCTGTGTAAGGATGAATTGACGATGTAAGGAATGTATAAATGGCTAGATGACTATATTGTACTGTTTGTAGTGCAGAAGAAATGATAGAACATGTTTGATATTTGCATTGTCAGCCTGTAGAAATGTCACAAAAGCGGATCAGGTAGCATAATGAGGGTCAGTGGAATGTTGTATGGCAGGAGCATTTTGTTGAAAATGTCTGGCGGGTTCTGCGGGTGCTTGTTGAATTTCTTTCAGTTTGAGAATGGCTGCAAATTTGGGTGCTTTTTTTTTTTTTCAAATAATGCACAAATATCTTAAATTTTTGTTTTCATTATTTTAGAGGTATGTCCCGCAATGTTCTTTTTTTTTTTATCAGCAATGAAAAAAATAGCAAGTTGCAGAGATGTATTTTTCTATATAGTAGTTCTCGCAGAACAGTAACATACTTTAACACTGGTGTACTTTTTCTTAACTGGTCGTGCTGCTAGCACACATACGCAAACACTTTCCAACATACAAACTCATTCTTTCTCAGGTTTTGTTTTTTTTTTTTGTATGGGTGTCCAAACCTTTTGCACAGTTTGCACATCCTCCGGCTACTAACTGACCATAATACAACTCCTTCAGGTTCTCTTCAAGCTATCCGACGATCATGCCATTGATCCTATCCTACTGTCAGTCCTAGTTATCACTTTGTTACTGTAGTCATTACTGTCTGAATATAACTGCCTGTATGAACTGTTTTGCCACAAAAGCAACATTTTATTGCTAATCGGTGAACATAATCGACAAAACTTCAGCTTGACTAAGCACTGTGTGAACATTCTCTTTGGAAATGACTCATCTGATGTCTTGACATACAATGCAATGAACGCTTAAAATATTTTAGATTGATAGAACTTTTGGTAATGACTGCTTTAGTGTTTTAAAGTTTGATACAATCACTGTATATTGTTTTTCTTAGCCAGTAACAGTATCACATTTCAAACATAAAACTGAATTCCGCTATTGTGCTTTTAGAGGTTTCGCTGTTTTGAAGCATAAAGCTTGATCCATCACGTAACTCAATTCACATGTTCCCGCGTCACATTTTCAGCACATCAAATTGGGACTCGGAACAAAACAATCATGGTCTTTTTTTAATTGATTCAAGAATTGGTGTCTTATTGTTGTTTACGCCAGCTGAATAAAAAGCCGCTTTTTATGAAAAAAATCTGTTGGAATTGATTGTGTGTGTATGTATATATATATATATATATATATATATATATATATATATATATACACACACACATGCACACACACAATATAACCATGCAAGTAAATGGTCTAGCTTGTCTGGGTGTCATTCAGTTTGACCAAAAACGGACAGGTGATGACACAGCAGCTTTAAAGGAAGCAAGACGTGCAAAAAGCTACAAACTGTGGCGTGTCGGACACCCTCAAAAAAGGGGTTTGGTTGCATATCGTTGTTGCTCAACACGGAATGTGTGCAAGACTACTACATGTCATGAGCTGTGAAGGCATTTCCATAGTTCATTTTCAGTCATTACTGTCACCCATTTAACTTAGTTATTCTTAATTTTAGTTTACAGTGATGAAAACCTACTGGCTAGGATGTAGTTTTACCCTATAAACTCTCCAGAAGACACACATAAAACATAACAGTACAAATGTTTATTATACTAAAGTATTTTTTCCGTTTTACCGATATACAGCGGTACAGCTGTGTACCAACACTTCCTAATTTTAGCCTGGCATACCAGGACTTTTTATGAAGTGCAGGGAGATAATAATGCCATCACTGTAAGACAATGGTTCTCAAGGTGGGGTCCAAGTATTCTTTTATATTTTTGCATTTCAAGAGATGACTTATTTATCTATTTTAGCGGTAAAATGTTACTATTTTGTCCATTACTAATTTTATGAATTCATTATTTTGGATTATTCTAAAAATACATTCGAAAACATTGTGCCAAATGCTGAGTGTCAGATCATGTGATATTTGGAGACTCAGCTGTGATTGGTTATTACCTGAGCCAATGTGACGTCATGTTCGGTGGCTAGCAAGTGGCACGTTTTAAAACAATCATTTTACATGAAAAATAATGAAGTTAGCAAATTAGTGACAGACAAATAATAAACTTGAAATTTACTGAAATAAACTGAAATTTGCCAAACGTGTGGTGCATTTGAAAGTATTTTTAAGTATTTGCTTTGCTTATACATTTTTTTTTAAATTTAAAGTACCTCTAATCATTAAGTTCACTGTGCGACTATGTTTGCCAGCTCTGTAGTAAAAATAAAGCAGTAAAAAGGGGGGGACTGTTTGGTACCGAGTTCATCAGTCTGCGTGTCATCTATAGATGACCAGTCGGGGGCAGCAGCTCTTCACAGTAAGCTTGGCCCGACGTTTTTTCCATACCCAGAATGAGACAAAGCGCCTAGCAAGAAAAGCGTTTTGATGTGGCTATCATTAGCCACTATCAACAAGAAAATACAAATGTTCTTGCAGTTTGATGAGATCCCTATCTTGTAATTAAGAGAAAATGGGCAAGAGGGACAATCGAGTGGTAAGTTACCGAACTATGTTTTTGTGTGAATGAGACAAATTAGCCTTTGACAAGTACAGCTCAGACGCGCTGATAGGCCCTCACATAATTGTCAATAAAACAAAAGCCACATTTTTAACATCACTACCATATAAGATGAGCTGCTGTAATCTTATTAATTTCACACCGTGGCATTGAATTATAATTATGTGCGTTGATTGCGGTTTGTCGCGCAATGCTATGGTATCTGCAGAAGCTTCTAAAACACGAGATTACTCATTTTAACTGAATCATTTTGCTATACCTTGAGCACTTTGTACAAAATGCGATTCAAGTGGCTACGATTAAAAGGTGTACACGTTTAAAAACATTCGGCGCGGGCATGCCGATTTTGCTTGTTGTACTGGTTGTTGCAGTGTTATTGTTGACGACGCTCCCGGGGAAACAAACGGGATCCTTGATTTACTCGGCCAGAGGTTACAAACGCAGTAGGAGCTGTCAAGTGTCACATTCATTTACCACTCCTTTTAGTATAGTCAGTTGGTGTTATATTTATAGTCTAGAAGTAATTTAATCAAAATATTTACACTGATTATGACATTATTCATGTTTTTTTATGTCTGAATATTGCTACTGTAACGATTTATACAACTGCCTATCCTCTTTAATATTTTCTTTCGACGATATTTGTTCAACGCGTGTTATGTTTGAAATTACAGGCCTATGTAAATCCAATTGCCGCCGCACGATCCAGGGGGCCGATCCAGAACTCAGGACCGACCATACAGGATTATTTAGGCAGACCTCGACCGACATGGTGGGTATATGGTGGAAGAACACAATGTCATTTTTTGGTAGCTTATTTACTTATACCGCTGCTTTTCACACCACTTATAAAAACCTTTACCTAACTAGTCATGCACACGTGCATGTTATCAGTATTTTCATGCACACTTGCACATGACTGAAGGTATCCTGTGGATTATTGAAGATTCAAGAGTTTTACTGTCATAAGCATAGTCCACACAATATAATTCTTATTCTGTTCACTTGCCCGAGCAGACTACATTCCATAATTGAGCAAATAATAAGATAGGCAATAAAACAAAAAAAGAGAAATAGAGCCAGAAGGGCAGTAATAATGAACTCCTGATGAATGAAAAGACTTACATTCTGAGCATATTAAGGAGTAGATTGAGCGAAGAAAATGTATACATATGAGGGAAGATAGAGCAAAATATTCCGTATTTTGGCAGCTTTCCTGCCCTGTGCAGGGTTGTAAGGCGTTTGTATTTAATCTACCCATTCACAATTCCTACTTGTGCTCTGTTACCTAGTATTTGTTGTTTATACCTTGCTCTTTGTCTTAATGTCGTACTTATTTTACAATATTCACGTGGATGACAAAGTAAGAATTTCATTGTACAAATAAACTTGTTTCTACACTGTGCACATGACAATAAACATATTGAATTGACACCATTATTATTAATATTATTGTTATTGTTCTTAACAATTTGCCTATGGTCACGAGCTGAGGGTCGTGACCGAAAGAATGGATTCAAACGGCCGGAATGAATTTCCTCCGCTGGGTTTCCGGGCTCTCCCTTAGAGATAGGTTGAAGCTTGGTCATCCGAGAGGGTCTCAGCGTCAAGCTGCTGCTCCTCCGCGTTGAGAGGAGCCAGTTTAGTTGCTTCCGGTATCTGGTTAGGATGCCTCCCTGGTGAGGTGTTCCGGGCATGTCCACAGGGAGGAGGCCCCAGGGACGACCCAGGACACGCTGGAGGGACTATGTTTCTCGGCTGACCTGGGAACATCTGGGGATCCTCCTGGAGGAACTGGACAAAATGGCCGGGGAGAGGGAAGTCTGGGCTTCCCTGCTGAAGCTGCTGCCCCTGCGACCCGACCCCAGAATACAGCACTAGAAGTTGGATGGATGGATTATTAACAATAAAACAAAGTAGAATCCCAAAACACTTGAAGAATGTAATTCAGTTTACAACAATAAATACTCTTAAAAGGCCTACACATTATTTGATTTTCTTTTTAAGAGCATATTATAACAGAGAACCAATAAATCTAAATTATTTGTTCTGTTTTTTATTCAGGGAAGAAATAAAGGAGCAGCTGGAGAAGAAAAAGAAAGGCTCACGAGCCCTGGCTGACTTCGAGGACAAAATGAATGAGGTGCGAAAGCGGATGTCGCTCTTGTTCACCAACATGAATTTGCAAATGAAAATAAGCATCTTGAACTTGGATATACATCATTTGTCTTAGGCACTCTTTTTGAATTTTTTCCTCTGTCACAGAGATGGAAGAAAGAGCTGGCAAAGAATCGAGAGAAGATGTTAAGTGACAAGGACAAAGAAAAAGACAAAAACAAGGTGGAGCGAGAAAAGGAGGAGAAGAAAGAAAAGAAGGAGGTGTGGTATACACACATTAGAAATGCACCTCACTTAAATATCCCTCATATCTCATGGTGAACTTTTAATCTGTGTCCAGAAAAAAGAAAAGAAGAAGAAAGCCAGTAGGGTGAGGGCTGGCCCCCAGTTTTCACCACATTGATTGTTCTATTTAGTCAAGTTATTGTTTCTTCAAACAAGCAAGTTCAAATCTCACGAACCCCGCTTTTGTTGTGTTCTGCTCAAGCATTCTTCATCTTCTTCCTCCTCCTCATCGAGTTCTGATTCTTCCAGCAGCTCGTCCTCAGAATCTGAAGATGAGGTAACTTTTAGCATTTTCGAGCACTTTCAAGTTAAAAATCCCATTTAAAAAATGTCATATCACCTCAGACCAAAATTAGTGAATTTTGGGCCCGCTACTCGAGCTCATCTGAACTCAAATTTGTGTGTGCACAGCTCGAAAAGAAGACGGTAAAGAAAAAGCGAAAAAGAAAGAGGTCATCAGCCAGGAGAGCATCAGATGACTCAGATGAAGACTCAGATGCCGAGAGAAAGGTCTTTTTTTTTTTTCCAATAGCAAAGTTTGTTCATTCGAGAATTAAAGGATGTGAGGTTATTTTGTCAACATCCCAACATTCACTCTTAATGTTTTTTTTTTTTTTTTTGCCCCAAGAAGAAAAAGAAAAGAATCAAGGAAGAAGGTGATAACAATAAGGTGATTTAAAGCTTGTTCAAATGTGAATGCACCTACCGATACTTGGATGTCGTGCATGTTTTTTTTCCATTTATGAATTTCTATTAAGGTGCTAAATGTTGTTGACAAAAATCATCCAAAGAAAAAAAAATGTGAACCAAAAACATCTGATGGTGATAGAATGGTAAGAATTGAAGGTCCACATCTCAAGATTTTGCCCCAAAACTCAATTAATCTAGAATTGCCGCACTCTAAAAAGCCACTTCTTTTTGGGGGCACAGGTTCTCTCCCATCAAATGCTGTCTGGCTCTTGTTACCATGACAACCTAGGGCAGGGCTAGGGCATGCAACATCGTGCCTATTCTGATTTGATGGATAGGCAGCCATTCCAGGGATTTACCAGTGTTGACAAACTAATAATTCAGTTTCACATAACACACGCCTTGTAAGTGTGTTTGTTTTACTTTTTAGCTTTGTTCATTTTTACCTTTTGTTTCAATTTCTAAGACTAAAAAACTAAATCGCTTCTGATAAGCCAATGTGGTGTTTTGCTACTTAGGTTGATTTGTGCGCCATGGCCAACAGAGGGCAGTATAACACATAAATATATTGTGCACATTTTGCTACATTAATGTAGTTGTTTTTTTGCCAAGTTTTAAGAATTCGTTCCCATGAGTGGTGTGCTCCACTTGTGTTTAAACATACTAGAAATATAATTTAATTACTTCTGCAATATCAAGGCGAGTTTTGGTAACCCTTTTATCTAAACTACTGATAAACATTTTCGTAAGTCAAGGTACCACTTACTGTAAAATCAACAGTACATTTCATGGGCTGTTGGTGAAGCTTCTCATCAAAAAGTCCATTCTAATGAAGTGAAGGTTTTTTTCCATTGGGTTTGTTAAACAACTTCCTTTGTTTCCATGGGTTTTATTTAAATTTTGTTTCTCCCGTTCCTCTCAGGCTGACACCAAGAAGAAAAAGAGAAGTTGTGATGAAAAAGAGAAAATCACAGTAAGATTACAGTACCAAATGTCCCCGCACATTGACACATATTTGTTCTGTTTTCATCTGAGTGAAGAAATTTAAAAAAAAAACATATTTTCAACAGGACAAATCGAAGAAAAAGCGGAAAAAGAGGCACAAGAAGCACGACAGGAAAAAGAAAAGGAGGACAACATCTCAGTCAGAGTCTGAGCTGGATTAACTGTGACTTGAATTCTCATTACCCTGCTTTTTTTTTTTTTTTTTTAAACCATCATAAACATTCAGCTCAGAGTTGGACAATTTACAGTGCTGTGCTGAGGTTATGAAGCCTTGATGAATCAGGTGAATCAACACCCCCCCCCCAACTCCTTGTTTATACATACAGTAGCAGTCACGTTCCCTTGTGACTGAACTCTACCTTTTAGACGTTCTCTGCTTTCTCTTCCGCATGTCAAGCTGAACGCTTGATGTCACGCCAGCCTCATATTGAAGTTGGAACTGTATGATAAAACATGTTTTTGTTCAGCGCTGCACAACAGTGCACGTGTATGAACGAGGATTTCAATAATAAAGTCACAGTTTAACCATCATTGCAATTAACTAAGGTTGGACCTTTTAAAGATTTATCATATAAGTAGCTCAATTAGCTCAATGCTTTTTCTGATTTATTTTCATAATTCTGAACTGCTATACAGACAACCTACCTGCAAAAAAATGTTGCTGTTTACAGAACAGTGATAGTGTATGTGTGTCACAGCCATATTTACTGATAATTTTTTGTGCTTGTAGAATTGTATCATATGTTTGCGTCTCATTTTTCATCGTGTTCCTAAACGAGGGACGATGTTTTGCTATTTTACAATAGTCTAAACTTTAATTACGACAAAACAATTCAACTTAAGTCAAGGCTATGTGGTTGTGACCTTAGAAGACTGTTAACTTTTAAGCAACTTTTAAGCGTTGTCATTAACTGCATTTGGGGGCGGAGCCCTGACTGTAATCTGAAGTAGGTGTGGTGTAAACGTTTCAGGATTGAATGAAGAGAAGTGAGATTTATTCTGTCATAAACAGAAGTGCGCTTATTCTAATACAGGAAGCTGTTGGGGGAATAGACAAAGGCAACTCATTTTCTACTCGGTATAAATTTCCATCCTGAAATTGTTGACTAAAACTTCAGATTTTCTCACGAGTGGTTTTAGAATAAAACTCCAGATGTTGCGGCTGGGTTTGTGGCTAACATTGGGGGCCTTGGTGTCTTGTAACATCAAATGTCCTGACCAAACCATCTGCTCGGATCACGCGACCTGCTGCCAGACCGAGCATGGGTACAGCTGCTGCGGATACCCCGATGTAAGTAAATGCGATCATTTGAAATTGTTACACTAATGTTTATAATCCCGGGGTCCTCCAGGCTGTGTGCTGCTCAGACTTGTCCCACTGCTGTCCTCGAGGGTTTCGCTGTAACTTGGCTTACCAGCAGTGTGATAAAATCAGATCTTGGATGGACGCTCCGTTGCTGCTTAAAAAAGCTGCCGATCAACCTCCCACCGTCCCAAATCAAACAATGTCGTTCTCCACTAACACCGAGTAGGTGAGTGATTAAAAAATAAGTGTTGTTGAGTAAGTGGCTTCAGTCGTCGTATTTTCCTTAACAGATGCAGTTGGAACCATTTAAATTCTATGATTATCAAATGATGTGAAAGTAATATCAAAATAAAACATGGTCCATAGTGTCCGTTGCTTTTGAGTTTTGGCTTTCCTATGGCTCGTTAAATTAGCATTTTTTTTTTTGTTACTATCGTTAGCTTTGGCTGCATTCATAGCTGTGTGCTTTGCATTGAAGAGGTTGGCTAAACTTGAGTGGCTTCTGCGGGAAGCAAGCCATGCACTGCAAAAAGTCCATTTTAAGAATGTAAAAAAAAAAAAAAGGCGTAAAATAAGAAATATTTGCTCATTTTTGCGTATTTCAAGATGTTAAATGCAGCATTTTCTTATTAAGATTTATTTGCTCAAAACCTTCATATTTTTTCTCATAATAAGATAAAAAGGTGATATTCAATATATTCAGCTTAAGACCAAGGCATTTTTTCCGTTTTAAGAGCGGACTCATAAGCGTTGTTATCAATTTCAGCAAGACACTTATGTTTTCTTGTAATTTAAGTTAAATTAGGTATTCAAATTATTGTTATTTATATGTACTGCATTGCAATCTTTGCTTTAATTAATAAATATTTTGAAATATTTTTAGGGTTGTTTTATAATTGTAATTTTACACGGGTGTAATATAAAGAATTTAGAAAATATCGCTTCCATTTTACAGTACTTTAGGACAGTTTACTTCAATCTAGGCTAGGAGGAAAAATAATGCTTTGAGAAAAAAAAAATGCTTTGGGCTCCATTTTGAAGGATTTATCGAGAAGATTTTTATTGGTTACTTGCCAACCGAGAGAATGTGTGTTCGATCCCAGCACCAGTGTGACCCTGTTGAGGTGTCCTTGAGCAAGACACTGAACACCCAGTTGATAAGAATGTTGTGTTATCAGAAGATAAAAAGTCAGAGTAAATCGCTTTGAGTACTGAATTAGAAAACTCCTATGTAAATACAAGTCCATTGAAAACAGAATTATTTTGAAGTTAGACCTTATGAAGTGAACGATTTGCTTAAATTTAATTTGCAACTTGCTTAAATTGCGAATTTCTGACTGTTTTTTGAAGTCAAATTGTTCTCAAAAACTTTAAGAAAAAAGTCTTGAATTAGATGTTCTTGGCAGGAAAATAATTCTTACCCCAGATTTTTTTTTGCTTAAAACAAGAACATTTGCCTAATTTTTAAGAATATTTTCCTTGTGTTTGGTCCGGCACGTTTTGCAGTGTGCAAACAATGCATATCACTCTACCTTGAGCGAAGCTTTTTTATTTTTCCATTGGACCAATATCTCTCACAAGTGCTTCAATTTGTATGTCTTCCTTCCGCCCTTTCACCCACAACAGAATTCTATCAAGTTATTCCAAACACAATGACAGCCAATTAGTGTCCAGGTTGTAATTGCCCTTTGTTTTCCAACCCCCAACGACTCGAGCACAAGAAGCCCGATGTATAAAAATGGATCTAATTGGCACACAGAAAGCATTAGAAATTAAAAAAATGTATATTTGTGTATATATACATATCTACACCAGCTACAGTAGATGCCAGTGGTAAGGAGCACAAATTCAAAATTATTTGCTGCAGCACATCTTGCATATGTTGACATTAACAGCCAACAAATAGACAACAGAATGTAGCTGAATTAAAATACGGATGAGTTTCAAGAAAATAATTCATAAATGTCCCAATGTGTATATTAACTATGCATTTACTGGAATGATTTTGTCTTAACAGACTGCCTGTGATTTTCAGTTACAGTGATGAGCAAATGGTCAGCATTTCTATGATTGTGGATACACATGCAACATCTCTTCCTCATCATGTGAGACGAAACCAAGAGTTTATTCACCTTGCACTCCTTACCCACGTTGTTGTTTCAGTTCTTATTTAGAAAGTACTTTTCAATAAATTACATATGTTGTAAATATGTATACATCATTAGATACAACTGAGTTTCTGCTGTTTAGTCATACCGTACAATATACGCTACCCTATTAAAATAAGGTCCTCCGTTTACGACTAAGTACTATGTGTGTGTGTGTGTGTGTGTGTGTGTGTGTGTGTGTGTGTGTGTGTGTGTGTGTACGTACTATATATTACAAAAAAATGTAAACAAAGCCGTAAACCGAGGACCCCAGTCACGCTCGTTACTTTTGTTTTGAAAGGAGCTAACGGAAGTACTGCGTCATTGAGCGAGTACTTCCCGTTATGGACGTTCACGACTACGTTAAGAGTGTAAAGATGGGACCACTTGAAGAGCTTAAATCCTTTATCGCCGAACGACTTCAGTCTGTTGTTTCTGAAATATTGGGCGCCGTCGAAAAAACGGTTACTACATACGAGGAACAAGCATGCCGCTTGAAGGAAGAAAACCGTCGCCATTGTTCGATTCCCCACGTAAACATCAGAGATGATAACTTCCCACCGGAACAAGGTTGGTTCAACTTTGCACGTGGACCGTGTGAAGTGCATTTGCGCCAACGTAAACTCACACAAGCTCAACATCTTGAAAGATTGCCGTTTGCATTACCCCGAATTTTTTAGCCTTACCGTAGCGAATAAGTACTGGTAGTATGGATTCACGTTCCTTTCGACACCATTTGAAGTACAGTACACAGGACGTTTTTTTATAGGTACAAAGTTTATATTTGACTTGATTTTCACCGCATTTGACGTAGTCAAGATAGCCTTCAACACACCACGCGCCATAGCGATGGTTGATGTAGTACTAAGACTAACCTCTAAGCGGCAGCATGGTCCCATTTGGCATCCTGAGTGCTAATTCAAAGTACAGTAAAAGAAATCGAGACCGGTAACAACGCTGAGACTGTAAAGCATCCTAAATTTCTGTAGTCATTTTCAGCCGGTAAAAAATGAATGTTTTGAATCTTAGAAATAAATATAAGTTGCTTTTTGTGTACAATTGAAACAAACTCATGTACAATTACAAAATATTCAACCACTTGCTGTTCCATTAAAGGGACACTGTGTAAGATTTAAACAGTTTTTAATAATAAAAAAAGAATAAATTAAATGATTGTAACATCCAAAAACTTGCAAATGACTGTGTTCTTAATGACCAACACTATGTTTTAAATATAACCATTGGTCTAGTTATCATTAAATTATATTGCATGGGGTGGCACTTCTCCAGAGGCGGCACATGTTTGTTATGGCCACAGACAATGGTAAAGGCAGCACCTGCAGTACTTCCTGCCATCCGTAATGAAAAACGATCCAAACCTTACACATTATCCCTTTAAGAGCTGTCCCATTTTGTGGCAGCAGCATGCTTGTGGCAGTTTCCACACTTTGTTACCATAGTTTGGAAGGTTTTGAATTGACTAACAAAGAAATGCTGAATAAGCTACCAATAATTGAACAAAGACCTGTAAAGTACATTTTTAAGGGATTATTCAGTAAAAGTCTGCTTTTTTAAATGAAACTAATTGTTCATGGCCAAAATACACCCAGTACATATTTACGTACCTGTAAAGGGAGTATGTCAAATTTTTTGCATGGCCCGTGGGAGCTTTGCAGCAATACATACTCCTCCTCCGACTGTCTGTAGGTATAACTGACATGGCGACTTCCGGAGGAGTGCCACCCCCCATGTAATGTAATTTAATGATAACTAGACCTATGATTATATTTAAAACATACTGTTGGTCATTAAGAACACATTTATTTGTAAGTTTTGGGAATGTATAATTGTATTTATTTATTCTTAATCAAAAACGGTCTAAATCTTACATAGTCACTTTAAACGGTGTACACAGGAGTACAAACTATTACCGATAGATATTTTAAAAAGTGCAGAAAATTTCCTAGTCTAAGGATGATTTAGATTCTTCAGTCATTTTGATTCTTCAATGACCCTAATACTTTTTTTGTTTTAGTGTGGCCAACAGTGGAAGTACTTCCAGAAAACCTACAAACTTTGCCACTCTACAAGGTGTCTGTACAGACTCCGCTCACGGATGCAGGAGCCCAGATGCAAACCATCAATCCTCAGAGCCAAAGTGAAGATGCGCTGACCTCTGTGCAATGTATTGAATAACTCTTTGCAACAGTAGTATTTCTGGTGTATAGGCCTTGAAATCATTCTTATTTCTTCCTTTCTTCTCTCCGGCAGGCCCTGGTTCTGACCCAAGTGTACCAGGCGATTCACGTATGTGCTCAACACTTCTAGTTATTGTTGAGAGATTGCGATTTCTCATTCCCAATAATGTGTACATTAACTCGAATCTGTATTTACTTACAGATGTGGAGGGTGCCTTCACCTCCTACACAGACTTTCTAAACGCTGCAGTAGGTGACCAATGCTCCTTCTGCGTGAAGCCCATTCTGGCCCATAGTTTGCATTTGCAAAGAAAGCATTATTCTAATGCTGTTCATTTCATCGAAAATGCAATAAGTAGGCATCAAAACAGAAATGTCTGTACATAAAGGTGCCAATGTTAATATGTAAATGATGTCCAATGTTTTTTTTTTTTTTTTAGACAAGTTCGTCATAGCATGTTCATGCAAAGATCTTATCCAGGGTAGAAGTCATTGGCATTGTCCTTACTGCAAGAGGATTATAACTCGGCGAATAAACTTTATGAAACACATTTCGAAGACGCACGGTACGTAAGGGGTGTAACAAAAGCAATTTCAATCTGAAAGTCAGTTTTGATTCCAAAGATGCATGCGAGTGAGTTGAACTGTAAAATATAAAAACAAAGAGTCTTCGCAGTGTGCTCACTTAGAATCACTGTTTATTTTTATTATTTCAATGAAGGTTTTGCCTTTTGTGTGTTAAACGTACTTTAAAAAAACTAAAACAAAACTTGCCATCATTTGTGTCCTGGTGAAAACTGGGAGATGTTTTTTTCTTAGGTTAACTCACTGGCCTACGCCTTTAATAATACGAAAGCAACACTTGCTCATTTAATTGACTTGTAACGTACATTTTTATTTTACAGGTTTTCCATTAAAACGTACAACCCAAGAGTCAGGTACGTCTACATCCATGTTTGGCAAGGTGCACGTAATAGCACCAAACAAAAATGTAGCAAGATGTATCTACAAAAAAAGGAAATACTGTTTATTATGTACCTTATCCTCTGACATTGTGAGTGTAAAGATGTGCTCAAAACTTTTTTTTTTTTTTTTGAGTAGGTGCTGTGGGGTTTCATCTTTTGTATTGTGTTCATTTGTGTTAGATTTTCTTTCCACATTTTATCATGTGTTTTTCTTTGATCGCAATTACCTTTTTTTTTCGTCATTTGTATTTGATTTGCATTTCAAGGTAATCGTACATGATTAAATAATTATTGAAAAACTTGATACTGTGAACTTTGATACCGTGCATAATGATGAAAGCCATTCCTCTGCTTCCTTCTTTAGAAAAAACGACAGCAATCAGCACGATTTCCAAGGTGGATGTCGCAGCAATTTCTGATACCTGGGGCCAGCAGATTTTCGTCTTAGAGGATCAAAAGCACGTACTTCCAGTCGAAGAGGTCGTGCATAGTGGACCACAAGGTTTAGAGGCATGTATGGGCCCCGACTCTGATATGAAGTTTGTCTACGTAGACACTACTGCTCATCAGTTCGGTGAAGTAGTAGTCCCTTCTGTAAGTTTGCAACCGCTCATATCAAGGAAAAGGAAGAAGAAGCCTGGCAATAAGCCTTTAACATTAAATGGAAAACTGAAACCTGCCATTCAGAATGACTTGGGAGCGTACGCCTGTCATGTGTGCGGAAAGGTGTTCCATTACCTCTACACTCTGAAATCGCACGCCTGGACTCACTTGAGAAACAAGTCCATTTGTGGCATTTGCGGGAGACGAATGAAGGACGCGCAGAGTTTTGTGCGACATTTGGAGAGTCACACACTGAGGAAGAAATGCGGATTGTGCGGCAAGGTGTTTTCCAGTGTCACCCGGTTGAAAAATCATTGGCGGTTTCACAGAAGACACACTATGAATATCACATCATTTAACCTAGACCAAAATCCCGCATGACATAACCTTACAGACCTGTATGCAAATAGACAATTTAGTGTTGCCAGCTAACCAATTATCTTTTGGGAATTTGAGATTCAATTGTAAATAATCCATATTTTTGAAATAGGAAGTGATGATACATATGCTTTTCACTTACTGTGTTTGTGTACTCAAATTTTGGGGGGGTAAAGACTTGTAATGGCTTTGGTTTGAAATGGAACAGTGAAGAACGATTTCTTACTATTTACTTTATCATGCATCATAAACCTTCTGGCTTATAAATAAAGAATAAACCTTTTTAAAAACCTTTTCTCCCGTGATTAAATTTTACCAGGGATTGGGAAATAGTTTATTGTGTCTGTAAGTAGTCTTTATGAATAAAATGGTCAGAATTGTGATTATGACTTAAGAACAATTGGAAAATGTAAATCCGTCTATCCAGTTTCTAGAGCTGCTTATCCTCACAAGGGTCGCAGGCTTGCTGGCGCCTATCCCAGCTGGTTTCAGGCAGTAGTCGGGGATGGTTGCCAGCCAACCGCAGGGCACATAGAGAAGAACAACCAATCACGCACACAATCACACCTAGGGACAAAATTTACCAATTCACCTGCCATGCATGTTTTTGTAGTGTGGGAGGAAGTCGGAGCGCCCGGAGAGAACATGCAAATTCCACACAGGAAGACCAGCGCCAGGTGTATTTGAATCGGGACCTTTGAACTGTGAGGTGGATGTGCTATTCACTGTGCTGCCGAAAATGTACTCCTAATTCTAAAGAAATACAATTTAATCAATAGCATTTGCAAGTGTGCAGGGTGCCCTGCAACAAGCATCCAAGCATTTGCAATTTTGTGGGTCTTAGGCATGCCTTCATCTTGTCTGATCTTGTATACAGCTGGTTTTACATTTTGAACAAACAACATCTAATAGTCGAGTTGTAATTATTTTAAAATATTCCCAATGAAACGTGCAACAATACTGGAAGCTGACCATATATATATATATATATATATATATATATATATATATATATATATATATATATATATATATATATATATATATATATATATATATATATATATATATATATATATATATATAGTATTAGAATATTAGAATTTGTTGTGTAAATGTAGCTCAGCGTTTCACATAGTAAGTCTCCTGATTTATATCATAAACGTACGACTGGTCCGCTTTATAGTTTTGAGATACTTTTAACAAAAAGAAAAAATCATTTACAAATTTAGAAAGGCTACTTAAGTTTTTTGTCTCGTGCCATGGAGTTCTGGTCAGTCCGTGGCAGGAAGGAAGTTGGGGGGGCGTGTGTGTGGAGGGGCGCTTGGGTTCATTCAGATTTTCCCCGGGTTAGTCTTGAGCAATTACCCGGCAGATTTACAAGATCCCTTCCCTCTAACAGTGGGATTATGGCTGTGATGAAGATCCAAGACCAGGTACTGTCACGTTATTGCTATTTTGAAATGAACGACACGCCTAGTTGTACTTTTAGAAGTTCAGACCTCCTAGCTTGGGTTTTTGGAAGTGAACGCCTTCTCACAGACTGGCTTCTGCGGTCAATAATATAATTATCGAACGTGAATCAGCTCGCAACGCGAATGTGGGCAGTGCTTTAAAAAAGAAGACATAAAACATAAAACAGATGTTCCATCAGTGGGAGTAGACGACAGCTAGCATGAAAAGCTAGCGGCTAACGGTAAACAAATCAGTGAACGGATACAAACAAAAGGGAATTTACGCTAGGATGCCTGTTGCATTGTGGCACTTCAAACTCATTGAATTTTTTATTTTTTTTTCACTTTATCAACTTATTTAAAACACTACAGTCATTTCGAATGCTGCGGGGGTTTATGTTTCGATGGTTCTTTTGTCAATGAAAACCGCTGGAATAGCACCCGGCTAACTTCTTAACGCTAGTTGTTTAGCAAACATTTCAATAGTTTTACGACCAAAGAAGGCTCAAAGAAAGATGCCGTTTATCTATTTTTGTATGTTTCTGATCTGTCCATCTACAAGGGTTTTACTTTGTTAGCTGTCTTATCTTTGTGGCAGCTGGGGGTGGGGGTCGATCACGTTAACAATGGCTTGAAGTAACGGATTGCAAATACAGTACTGTACTTGGTTCATGGACATCATCAATTAACCATCAATGCAATATTTTACTCTTCTGCTTGTCATTGATAGACTTACACAGATGCAAATAATTGCTTCTTAATCATGGTTATATTTTGCAGATATATCCATAGAAATAGTCATGCGGTCACCGTCCTTTTAGGTATCTTCACAGACTTATTTTTCTTGACTTCTTACATGAGCTCCCTACCTTAAAAAAATGATATCTATCATATATGACGTGTTTCCTAATTTGTCAAAATGGTCTTGCTCTTTTTTAACCTTAGGACTGTTTGGGGCGAAAACACAAAAAGAAATAGGGTCAAAATGGGTTGACAACTTTATCGCGAAAGTTCTTGGGGTCTTATAAGGTGAAAAAACAGGGCCAACAGTGACAACAGGAACTATGTAGGCCAGGGGTCACCAACCTTTTTGAAATTGAGAGCTACTTCTTTGGTACTGAGTAATGTGAAGACACCGATCATGTTAATGATTTCTCACAATAATTAGGGAACAGCTGTCGCAAAGTTATAAATCAAGTGTAATATAAATGTAATTTTTGTATAATTGTGTGATAGGCTAGCAACCAGTTCAGGGTGTCCCGAAACCAGTTGAGATAGGCGCCAGCGAGCCTGCGATCCTTGTGAGGCTAAGCAGCTATAGAAAATGGATGGATGGATGTTTGTAAAATTCCTAGAAATTCACAACGTTCTATCACTTGTAAGCTATTGCAGAACAGGCTTGCGAGATGCTCATGTGATCCTTGGGGGCTACCTGGTGCCCACGGGCACCACTGACCCCTGAACATGCAGTAGCTGTAAAAGACTCAGAGGTCAAAGATATTTCCCGTCATGAGCTAATTTAAGAGAATTATTTCATGTTGTCAGTTACAAAAAGGATGGATGGATGGATGGATAAATAGATTTATTTTTCATTTAGCATTTTTCTTCCAAGTACAAGAATACTTTACACTGTAAAACATTGGGAAACTGTGAAAACCATCTCATATGCAGAAAAGTCACCCTATGTATTTAATAGGCGATTAAAATGTTTTATTTTGTACATTTCAGTTATCAGTTAAGGAAAAATACAGAGCCTTGTATAAAAAACAACAAAAAAAGACAGTTAAAAGTGAACAGAAATTCAGACTGAGGATTTATGCCATCACTGTGATACAATGAGAAATGATCTCTAGCTTAGCCCGGGCATTAGACACTACTTACAGCAGCTGTTGTCAACAGATCAGAGAAACAACTGTCACACAAGTGTTATATTGTTAATCCCCTTGAAGTTCAAGCCAGTGTGTTTATTAATTATTAGCTAATCAGCCATGTTGTGTCCGGCTTTGTAGTTTTAAATGACAAACACTTCATGGCCTAAATACTATAAAATAACTTGCAAGTTGTTTTGTGTATACTGTATAATCTTTTTGAGATTGTTATTAAAAGTTAGTGACAGCTTGTAGTGGTCGGAGAAAATTTGATTTTGTTTTGACTACTATCGTAGATCAGATTGAAAAACGTGTGTGACGCTTCATCCAAACAGCTGCTATTTACTCCAGAGACGGAAGAGTGCGTGACTAACATCCCTATCTTCATTCTGTATTGTTCTCTGTGGCGTTTACTGACAGAAAACGGGACAAAGAGCTGGAAATAGACGTTGAAAGGACAGGAACTGACTCAGGGGTAAATGCCACTGTCACAATGTGTTTATGTTTGTCCTCTAGAGGGCAACATATAAGTTTGTCCCCTTGAGGTTGGAGCCTCAAGTTGGATGGAGAGCTTCTCTGATGCAGTCAGTTACATGCCGCACATCAGGTTTGTGTTGACAATGGCGAGTAGCCAAACAGCCTCCTAGCGCAGTGTCAAATCTTGTTTATGTTAGTACTAAACTGTATTTACTCGCAGCCTTATTTATTCTTTGTTGGAAATCTGTGGGCTTTTGAACAATTGGAGCCATAAGAACCCTCTATTGTTCTTTGAGCAATTTCACTGGTTGAATATTGCAATTTTTTTTTTTTAAATCTAATGTTGTGGTTACTGTGTTTTCTATACTATAAGGTGCACCTAAAAGCCTTCAATTTTCTCAAAAGCTGACAGTGCGCCTTATAATACAGTGCGCCTTATACAGTGTATAAATGGCAAGATTTACATGGGGGGGGGGGGGGTGCAAAAAAATAAAATAACTTAATCGCCTTGTAAATTCTTAAATTTTAAGTTACTTTTTGCCTTTTTTTGTTTGCAACTTTTATATGCTATACATGCACCAAGTTTTGAAGCAATTTATATAAGGACAAAGCATAAAAAAACATTGAATTTTTGTAAAAGAAGAAAGAAAGTTGATGAGATTCAGCACTTAAAATGAGGTGACAGATTACAAGCAATATTTTTAATTAAATATTAATTAAATGAGTGCCCTAATAATTATCGTTATTGAGTGATATAAAAAAAAAAAAAATCAAACATTCTATATCACATTTTTTGTTCCTGAATCCCGGCCTAGATCACCTGTTATTGAGGATCTGCCTATATCAAGTCCCGATTTGATACTTCGGCAATATATTAGGACAGAAAAAAAGTAACGGTTTTTCCAAATTGTCTTGTTTTTTTTAATTATCGTTACTCAATTTTAGATTATTTTTTTATATGTTAAAAAATAAATACACATAATAAGTTATTTATGTCTGGTGTGAAAAATACCCCCCCAAAAATTCCAAGAAAAATAGTAGAAATAAACCTGCAACAGATATGTTGCAAAAAAAAAAAAAACATTTATTCTACTCGTTTGACTCAAAAGGAAGAAAAAGAGCGATGTAAACCCATACAAAAAGAACGTATGGTCATGAAAGAAAATCCGCAATAGAGAGAAGCTGCAATAACATGATGACAAAAATGATATGACCGATATATATATTTCCGATTACGTGATCAGGGTCTGAACATCTCTAGTAAACAGTCCTTATAGAAATCAATTTAATACACATTTCAAAAATAATTAAAAGTTAACCGATTCCCATTTACATATACCAAAAATTAATCTAAAGTTGATTCGCTTTTAATTTCCATCATGGACAATGATTAAGGATTTAAATTATTTAATATTTACGGCTACAAATATTATAACGCGGATGCGGACAGCTGTAATTCTAGTTTGCAATGTGCGTGTACGTCTTCAACATTGCGCAACATGGCAGCCTTTTAGCTGGGATCGCATTACAGCGCATGTTGGCACAGGGTCAGCATGGAGGTCATTTCATCCCAAAAAGTTGTACCAATGTATACATTTCCCCTCTCCGCATGTTTATTAGTGCCAGAGGGCGAGTCCATTCCACTCATAATTTGGTACTACTCTGTTTGTCTCATCCGCGCCCCCTCTGAGTTAATGGGCTCGTGCGGCTTGGCAGGTTTGTTCCTTTCAGGATGTGTGTCGAATATGAGGCGGAGTGACGCACGCAGACAACAACACGCACAGACTGGTCTTGTTAGCTGCCCTCGCAGTCTCGCACAGAGCCCGTTTGTTCCGCTTTCATAATGAGGAGACTTTTGAAGCAATGCCACTGATAATACGACCCAAAGGGGATACCAGGACACACAGGCAGCGTTGATCTGGGATTCGTTAGCGCTGACGATTTATGCTATTTAGCAGGAGTCGAGTACGGTACTTGAATAGGATTTGGGATTTGAATAGGTCCTTTTTTTTTTTTTCTTAACACCCATGCCAATTTTTGCGAGAAGAAAATACAGATTAATCGCCACGTCGGCCTATTCCCTACATATTGCAGGGCTTAACAGTAAAAAAATGGTTTACCATATATTTGTGAACCAAAAAGAAAAGTTGAAAAAAAAACAACTTTCCTTTTTTGGTCCATGAAATGCATTGTGTGGGTAATTAATTCAAGTATTAATCACTAATGAATTAATAAAGTTATAATAGCATTAATTATTGTCATATGTTGTTTTTGAGTAGGTGTCATATTTATTACATTGAGGCATAACTTACAGTATGTTGCACTGTGTATTTTATGATTTTTTTTTTTTTTTTAACCAAAACGGACCTTAGGTTGTGTGTAAAGTTTTGGTCTGGATACCAAATCGTTGCACAACTTACTTGCATTGCTCACCTAATCATTGCTTGTAAAAAATTGAGTTAAATTAGCTTCTTTTTTTTTTAAATGACAGGTCATCTTATAAAATTTCATTTTTTTTTTGAAGGATACAAGGTTATGCTATGGGTTAATGTGTAGTAAATAATGACACCAGTGTTATTTATATACAATTGCTGCAAGCGGTAAGAAGACATAAAAATACTGTAACAGGTTAAAATCATTGGCAAATGTTGGCTATTTGGACGATTATTTTTAGTTGATATTTGAAGGACCATAATCATCCGTTTTAATCAGCCCGTGGACCCTAAGGTTTTGCGAAAGAGAAATTTCACAAATATGAATAAGTTGCTTCATGTCTCAAATAATATTGTGTGAATTTGAAAATGAAAATATATCTTTCCTGTCACAGCATTGAAAGCATAAAATTAGATTTGCTCATACCTGTGGAAATCCTGTTAATTGTACCCTCAGGGATACTCCCACTCCTATTTGAGAACTGACAGTGTATAAAATCGGTCACACTTTAGATTTTTATCAGTGTTATTATATACAATTTGTTTAATGAATCAACTGGGTTCCTTTCAACTGGCCTCCTCCCCCATTTTTCCGTTCATATTTTGGATACACAGTGATTGTAGGGCTCTAGGTCAGTGGCTCTCTACCTTTTTCAATTATGTGTTGCTATGGTTTGTTTTAGCAATAAGTTACTTCATGTTCCAATTAATTTGCTATCAATTTGAAAAGGACACTATTGGGCATTCCAAAAGTATTGAATTAGACTTACTGATACCTACAGAATTGCTTTCAAATTTCCCACACCCCCAGGCATACCCATTTAAGAACCGGTAACAAGACCACAATTACCCCCCACCCCTCCTCCCAACTTTCCCTCGCAGTGCCTCTCTCTCCCCCTTGGTCTCGTCTCCGGAAAGAGCTGGCTTCAGCAGTCTGTCCGAAAGGCGCATTGCATCCCATATTCCCCACACATGCACCGGCGCTCTTTTGTGAGCGAGGACCCACACCTTTTTGCCGGCCGCTAGGCAGCGCCGTCATTCTGCCGCATGCTGCCCGCCGACACCATTACGCAGAGGAATTCCCTGCTGTCTCCGCTGCTTCTGTTTACAGCGACAGAGAGCGAGGAAGAGAGGAGGCGTGCTGCAGAGCTCCAGGAGTGCTTGAATTTCATGTCAAGATGTGCGCGGGTGCTTTCCAAGGAAGTGGCGATGTCTGTGGGAATTTTTTGTGACCCCTCTGCTCCCCATCTGGCACATATGTAA
Source organism: Hippichthys cyanospilos (assembly GCF_059441005.1). Lineage (NCBI taxonomy): Eukaryota > Metazoa > Chordata > Actinopteri > Syngnathiformes > Syngnathidae > Hippichthys > Hippichthys cyanospilos. The sequence goes on along the minus strand of NC_142389.1, from coordinate 7,925,073 downwards.
AAGAGAACAGTGTGTTTTTTTGTGTGTGAGAGAGGGAGTGCTTTTTGCGTTGGCTGCTTCCTGATGCGGTCGGAGCGGGCTAGTCGTGTTTGTATCGTGGTGCTGGAGGAGGTGGAGGAGGATGAGCCCTCCTTTTCACCCCCACCTCCTCAGCCCAAATCGACCCTAGACCGCAGATCTCATCATGCCCCAAGAAGGGCTGCTGCCCTGGAGGACAAGGTGAGGTGGCCTGGTCTTTTTTTTTTTTTCCATATCTGTGATTAGATATCTATATGTGATTGGAATATTAATTGAGATGTCACATCTACTTGCGTGTCACACCTGAGTTAAAACGTTACATAAGTAGTCCCGCTGTGTGACTCCATTGTATAAAAAGATAGTGAGTGCACTTCCGCTCATGCTAATTTTAGCAACAGTTTAATGAATGCTGGTTTGTAGAGATTATCACTAAAGCCAAAGCCATTGTGGCCCCTAAGCCCAGCTTTGAAAAATTGCAATGCATCTAGGATACACTGTGCTTTTAATAAGTGAAAGGATGCACAGGATGTATGTATCATCACACCAGCTTTGTTCCACTTGTCATCTGTGGAACTAGCGTGCGACAGTCATCAAAATACCTTACTTATTTTTAGTCGGGACGGGGTGCGATTTGAATTGGGAGAAAAGTTCATTTAAGAGCTCAGGATTCCCCAGTGGCAGAGCAAGTGTGTCAATGTGCTGTGAGCTCACGACTAGAATGACGAGTACGGAAAAGGAGAGGAACCGCTCAGGATCCAAAACATACCCCCTCATCAGTGAAGCGTGGTGTTGGTGGTGTCATTGTGTTGGCATGCTGATGGAACTGCTTCCCTTGTATTTATTTATGATGAGACTGCTGTCATGAGCCACAGGACAAATGAGCATTTTTTGGGGGCAATACCTACAGATATTCAGACAAATCTTTCAGAACTGTTTGGATGCATTTCACAAAGCAGGTGGACAACAACCTGAAGCTAAGCGTTAAGAGGTTTTGAAGCAAAGAATTTCGTGCTTTGAGCTAGAATTTCATTTGCAGCACTGAAGGGAAAATGCCCCTAGAGCAAGCAGGTGCAGTTGAAGCCTGGCAGAGCATCACTAGGGATAAAACTAGTTTCTTAGTAAAATTCATTTAAAATTTTGTTTTTGCATAGTTCAGTAAGTTGAGGTAATGTCAATACAGTCGTGAGAATAAGCAGTATAGAAAACTGATGGGTACTTTTATATTTATAAAATATGCAGAGCTGCTATGATTAGTTGACTATGTAACTATGTAATCATTTATCAAATTGGTCCACTTACCATTTTTGATAATCGATTAATTTCTGATTATGCACATCCTTGGAACTGTAATTTTCACCAATAAATATTCTCCTGTTTCTGTACTCTACGACTCCATGGAAGCGGGTTTATTATCTTTGTGTGGAATCAAAACATTTGCTTTTGTCTTTAAGAAAGAAAAATTGCCAAATTTTTGAATATTTTATGGACCAAAACTAGTAACTGAACCTAGTTGCACTGTCAAGTTGTAATAATGTCCTGTTTCTGACTAAAAGAAATGCAAATAGAAACTTTAATCTGATTAATAAACAAAATATTTAACAATAAAATTGTTAGTTGCTGCTCAAGCTGTCAAATCAATCGACAAGTAATTGATTACCAAATCAAAAGACAACTATTTTAATAACAGTAATCGTTAAAATCTATTGTTTAACTTATAATTGTCCAAATGATCTGACTTCAGCCTCTCAGCAGTAATTATCTGAATTCTCTAGTCTTTCTTGAAAACAAAATGATTGTCCTTTGTGTAAATTCAAAATAAGTCATTTGTAAACATATGCTTTTATTTTGATAATTGATGACCAAATGAGTAACTGAATTGTTTAAAAAATGGTTTACTGAATATGATCCCTCTTGTGTGACATTGCTTGATTCTTGTTTAGTTACTGTTCACAACAAATTAATAAGTAATTAGTTAATGGTCAATAAACATAAATTGGGCAAAAATAAGATTTTGCTCTGCACGTTAATGCAAAATGAAATTGTATCTGATTATTCAATTAACCAATGAAATAATCCTTTATGAAAATTTCAAAAGTGAAAGCCTTCGTACAGCCCGAATAATTTTTCGATGAATAATTTGTTTCGGGTCACGGTATTAATTTATCATGAAATGCTTACCTCCATAAAGCAACCGCGGTGCATCTTCTCTTGGCTTTTCCACATTTTTCCGTTTGGGGAAGATTACATCACATGTACCATAAATCGATTCATAAATAGAGGCGATGGACTTTATTGTGAAGTCACGTTGACCTCGCCCCTCGCGGCGGCGGAGCGCAGCTTCAACCTACGTGAGAAGCTTTGTTTACTACACTGAGCTGCAGCTGCTTCTTTGCCATAAACAAATCTGGCATGCGCAACAATGTGTGACCTACCACATGGAATTTTCTTGTGGTACTTGCACATAGATGCCTTATGTAACGCTCACAGAAAACAGTAATGCCGACAATAACAGGAAATAATGATGTCCTTCTTGTTGTAGCCATCCTTGCTCAGAGCCATCTTCAATGTGGATCCAGATGAAGTTCGCGCACTTATATTCAAAAAAGAGGATGTCAATATTCAGGTATTTCAAGTATACTTTCTCTATTTGACTCTTTTGCACTTCCATTTTTGATGATGTAACACTTTTGGGTTTGCAAGCAAAATCGCAGAACCACCATGGAAATCCAAGGAGAATAAATTTGATTGGCTGAGAGCCAAAAGCACCACATTCTCAAGTTTAACCTTGACATTATCTCAGGACATATTATCCACCTAATTCTGCTTTAGTTGTGTCTGTGATGGTCAGTATTGCTGGGGTCATCACGCCGGCTCTTCCTGGAGTCAGCAGCACTGGCCCCCACCTATTGCCGTCACATGACACTTGTTTATAGCCCCACTCTGATGATTGCCCACTGCTGCACTGAAATACAGAAGCGGGGAGGTGCTGCGGCAGGGTGCGCTGATGGAGGGGAGCATCGACTAAGTGAATTGAAAATGTGTACAATGCCAGAGTTCATTTTCAACACTAGCTTAGGAACACTGGGTCTACCTTCAGAGTATAATAAGATCCAACAAAGGAGCCGCCGATGAACTGCGCCGCATCATATTGTGTTTTTAATATTTTCGCTTCCTTCCTGAACAAAAAAAATCTGGCTGTGGCTTGTGTAACAGGATAGTGAAAAGCGGACACCATTACATGCTGCAGCCTACCTGGGTGACACTGAGATCATTGAATTGCTCATCCTCTCAGGTAACTACTGTAAATTCCCCATTGAAAGTATTTCCAAGTGTGCTTTTCAGTTTCGACCTGTCAAAATGGCCGATTGACAACTAACCAATTTGAATAATCAAGTGATTGTTTAGGGCCCTTGGTTTCTTTCTGTGTCAGCCATTTTCTGGCCCTGCTTTAACCTACCATGTGAATTTATATATGTATATATTTATCTTTGTGTGTGTGTGTGTTTGCATTTATGAATAAAATATATCCCTGGCATTGAACCTATAAATGTTCAAAGCCTGCCAATTGCAGCTTCTCAACAGTATTTATTTGGATTTCTATCATCCTTTAAAAACAGCTGACTATATTTTGTGTTTAATCAAAATAAAACATTTGCTTTAATCAAAATAAAACAAGATTTACTTTGGCAATAAGATAACCAATCTGTTTAAAACTAATTGGAAAAAATGTTTTTTGTCATATGGCGGCTCGGTAGAGCAGTGTTTAGCACGTCTCCCTCACAGTTCAGGGACCCAAATTCAAATCGACCTCCCTCTGGCTTTCATGTGTTAAGTTTTCATGTTTTCCCCTAGCCTGTGTGATAATGGATGTTTGGGTTTTGTAACACACTTCAAATGAAATTAAATTGTATCTGACTATATGGTGCAATAATCAATAGAAGTATCTATTCTAGAAGTTTAATACTACTATCAAAAGTAGCAACTATCAATATTAAGATTTGCCAGTTGGCCTTGAGAGCTTCAGCTGCAACATGAAGATGATCCATGAAATGGGATTAAACCACTTAATTTAACAACTCTCTTCTGAGGAATGTCCTGTTTTTCATCATTTACAATCACATGCTTCATCGCCGTCTACTCATGGCCTTGTGACATATCACAGTGTCCAATAGCAACCGGTGACGTTGCTCGTGCTTGCAAAATCATCCGAGAGGATCCTTCTTGGTTTTCTGTATGTCAGCTGCAACACTTGAGCAGGATGTGTGCATGTGAGCGCACGTGCCTACATGTGTGCTGTCCTGTTCCTCAGTATTAAGAAGAGCAAGTAACAGGTGCAGTTTCAGGGCTATTTTAACCTCCAGTACCATGTCAACGAGGATCAAGGGAGTTTTAAATCCTCCAGGCACCATGGGCTCATTGAACCTCTCCTTTGACTTATCATTAAATCAAATTAGCTTTTGAGAGCTTTTATCATTCAGATAATTTACAGTTTACTCACTCAATACCATTGATAACTACAGATGTGTATTTTAATTTGGCAAGCGCTAAGTGAGTGTTAATGAAGGTGGTTTATTTGTCTTGATTGGTTCTAATCTTGCCATATCTTTTTTTTTTTTTTCAAGGAGCCAGAGTTAATGCCAAAGATAACAAGTGGTTGACCCCTCTTCACCGTGCCGTGGCTTCATGCAGTGAGGTAACCATTTACTAAACATTCAGTTGAAAGTCACAAGAAGGAGATTCGGATTGTCTTTCAAAAACTGGGATTAAGCTATTAGCTATCTTCAGTATCCTACATTAAATTTCAATGAATGCAGTATGTCAATATCAATGTATTGTTTTTTCTTAGCACCCTGATTTGACGATTGACGTGATTTCTGAACAATGCAGTGTTCTTCATATTGGCAGTCGGGAGCAACTTCAAAATTAAAGCGTACTAATGCATTCATGTCCATATGCTGCGCTTGGCTTGACAGTAATACAATAATAAGCAGGTCAAGAATAAAATGCCTCACTTTTGGGGGGGGGGGATTCCTGGAGGGCTCGTTTCATCCTTACTCTCAACTTTCCAGGATGCAGTGGCCGTGCTGCTGAAGCACAGCGCCGATGTCAACGCCAGGGACAAGAACTGGCAGACGCCGCTTCACGTAGCGGCGAGCAACAAGGCCGTTCGTTGCGCCGAGGCGTTAGTCCCGCTGCTTAGCAATGTCAACGTGTCTGACCGAGCAGGACGCACTGCTCTGCACCACGCTGCCTTCAGTGGACATCTCGAGGTTGGTTTCTCATACTTCCATACGTGTACAAAAGTCGACGTTTGTTTACTTTCGGGTTGTAGATGGTGAAGCTGCTGCTGTCCAGAGGAGCTAACATCAATGCGTTTGACAAGAAAGATAGGAGGGCTATCCACTGGGCTGCCTACATGGGTAAGATTACAACAGCGTCACTTGCCAATAACATTTTATATCTTGTTTTGGTTCTGGGTTTATTTCCATTCCTACAGTAAATATGGAACACAATTTTACCATTATGTGCCAATTGGAACACATATTGTTTATCCATGCTACACTGTAAATTCAAAGTCAAACATTAGAGGTACTATTTTTCACTGCCAATGAAGGCAAAGGACATCAAAGATCCATTTTTACTGAGAGTGAATTATTCATCGTGTCACTTTATACTCCATATGTCACTGGTATATATTAAAAAAAAATCATTGCTTGCAGTAAATAAATTACTTCCTTTGCCATTTCGCATAAGAATATGTACTCATTCACTGCTAATGATGATTATTGATGTCAAAGATTCATTTTTATTGGGCTATTATAATATTTAATATTAATATTTACCATATTAAGCACAGTATAGGCAAAGTATTAACTTATTTTAACTTATTAACTTATTCTGCTGAAAAATGGCTAAAGATTCATTTGAAATATAAAAAAATCTAATGAACAAAACGAAACAAAATCCTTACCTTTACTCATAAGCAAGTTCTGTAATAATTGTTCCATGAATCCTTTTTTCACTAAAATTAGCTAAATCAAATATTTCTTCTTCATTCCTCTCAATAAATACTTGGTTTATATATCATGAACAAGAATACCCTTGAAGACAGCTGGGATAGGCACCAGCAAGCCAGTGAGGAGAAACCTCTCCAGTTTATGGTGGATGTTTTAAATGAACTCTTTTTTTTCTGTCAGTTTTAAAAAATCAAATTTGATCCTTAAGCTCAAAGCTTCTTTTTATACACATTGTGAATGGAAAAAAAAAACCAACCTAGATTTTGTCCACTAATTATGTGTTGCAGGTCACCTGGAGGTGGTTAAGTTACTGGTAAGCAGTGGAGCCGAGGTGGACTGTAAGGACAAGAAGGCCTACACGCCACTGCACGCAGCTGCTTCCAGCGGCATGAGTAGCACGGTCCACTACCTCCTGGGTCTGGGGGTCCAGGTCAGCACTTGCAGCGGTTCCCACCTAGAAAATGTATTCAAATGTGTTTCTCATAGGTGAACGTGGTAAATGCCTACGGCAACACTCCACTCCATTTGGCGTGTTATAACGGGCAGGATGTCGTGGTCGGTGAGCTCATCAAGGCGGGGGCTAGTGTCAACCAGGTTGGTGCATGTGGGTGTCTGTGTCCAAAATGTAACCTGCTAAATGTGGCTTTTGAATTGTTCCTTGCTTAGGTGAATGAGAGGGGGTTTTCTGCCCTCCATTTTGCCTCCTCCTCACGCCAAGGGGCACTTTGCCAAGAACTACTCTTGGCCCATGGAGCGCACATCAACATGCGGGTAGGTTTCAAAATCCAACACATAAAGGCTTGAAATACGTAGTTTTGCATCGCTGTGTAACATTTGGACTTTGCTCCGCTAGTAAACACGTGGTCTAGCTAAATTGAGAATCAAGCTCCCGCCGACGGTCCCAAAGGGTTTTGAAACGACAGCTCGTTTGTGTTCAAGAGTGCCAGGTTTCTTTAGACTTAATCGGTGATCCATACGGAAGAATCAGAAAGGTTCAGGCCGCTGTCTGAGGACGAGGTGGAATAATCATTTCAAGCACCCCCACAAATTAAGGCAGTCCTCAAATAGTGGAACGGGGGGGAGGGGATTCTGGCAATGACAGGAGGGGGTGCGGATGACCCCAGGGAAAAGGATTGGTTTTGTCATTTGACGTGTGATTATGAGAAAATAAAGATCGGCATCTTTTTTTTTTTTTTTTTTTTTTGCAGGCACTTTTGATGCACTTGTTTTTTTCTTCTTAGACAAACCTTTAACCTATATAAATGTTGTAAAAAATAGTTGAGAGTTATTGAAAGTTGTTTTATATATCGGTTTTGTCAATGTTAAAAAGGATAGAGTTTTAGGTATCCTTATACACTTTTTATCGATAATTTTTTTTATGGTTGGCCTAGCAAGTGTGGGGCCAAGCAATGAGTTATAATCACATCCCACTAATGTGCAGTATTGGCCAACTTCAAAATAAAAACCCTGCAAAATGCATAGATGTCAATGCAACAGCTTTATCAGGCTTTTGTTTTGAAGTTTTTCCTCAGTGCACTGGTTGCGTTCTGATTAGTTGACACATCCAAGTCTCAGATAGCTGGATGAGACGTGTGGCGCATTCAAATGCAGTCAGACATTTCAAACTCATACAGAATAAAAGGCCCTCTATGCATTAAACAAGAATAACCATAATAATACTTAGAATAACTGTCATTATATAATAAAAATAAATAAATTAATGCTGATTCGAGTCCCTGGAATAAACTTGCAAAAGAAATATTCACCAATGGCTAATTTTTACAACCCATTACAGCAGAAAATCTTAAGCCATTTGCTCTGCACCTCTACATGTACTGCAGCACCGATGCTGTGCTCAGCTTTCAAATTTGTATCAATTTGTACAGAGTAAGGATGGAAAGACTCCCCTCCATATGGCAGCTACCCATGGCAGGTTCTCCTGCTCTCAGGCCCTCATTCAAAACGGTAAAGATGGACTCCAAATGATTGTTTGTGTGTTGTAATGAGAGCAAACGCATCTCATATTTATGCGTTTGCAGGAGCCGAGATTGATTGCGTAGACAGGGACAGAAACACTGCCCTTCACATCGCCGCTCGCTATGGCCATGAGCTCATCATCACGGCGCTTGTCAAACACAGGGCCTGCCTTGTCAAGTCAGTAATAGAAAAGTCAAGTAGTTTCTTGATAAATTGCATGTTTAAAAATCTGTTTTGACTGCCATCTCTGTGTTCAAAAGTATGTTTTTTTTTTTCTCAGATGGACTGCAGACAATGCAATTACGTAATTTTTTTATGACTGTTACTGGCATAAGCCATAAACTCAAAAAACTGACAGAGATGTTGACAGTTTTCCAAAATAAAAGCAGATGTTTGTAAACGTTTTGTTTTGATTCAATGCAATGATAATCACTCTGTTTCATGAAAGGTCTTAGAGCAAGTCCACTTATTTAGACATTTTCTGTAGGAACAAATTAATATTTTCTACAGTGATTAAATAACACAATACATTTTATTTGCAAATAATAACAATAATAATATGGACAAAATATTAACTTTTTATTACTGAAAGTAGCAAAATAAGCAGACTATCTTTTTAAGAAATATTGAGGATGTGCAAAATTTAAGTTTCTTATTGATCATCATCGTTTATCAAATAATTTGATTCTCGATTAGTTGTCTATTAATCTATTAAGTGTTACACCTCTAAACTGGAGTTACAGAGCAGAGAGAAAATTCAGTTTTTATCATTTGCATCAGTCTTATTAGTGTTACCTAAACAGAAAATAGGAATATGCCATTGCACCTGGTGTCCTTGTCTTTCTAGCGTTCATACCTTGTGACAAATTGCCTTGTCTACCTTTTCTATCTTCAGGAGGGGTATTCACGGGATGTTCCCGCTGCACCTGGCAGCTCTCACCGGCTTCCCCGATTGCTGCAGGAAGCTCCTGTCCTCAGGTACTTTTAACATTGACGTCTCTCTCAGGCGCCCTAATCACCTGGTTGACAGCACATTGATAGCGTATTTGTCTCAGGATTTGACATCGACACTCCCGATGATTACGGAAGGACCTGTCTACATGCTGCTGCGGCTGGAGGGTGAGTCCATATTTGTTTCACCATTTTATTTGCAGCAAGTATAAGAGTTAATTTAATGGAATGTGTTCTTTTTTTTAACTGTTCAGGAACCTGGAGTGCCTCAATCTGCTGCTAAACATAGGAGCAGACTTTAACAGAAAAGACAACTATGGAAGGTTAGCTAACAGCTAAAATTGTGTGGACATGATTGCAATAAAAGCTGGATGAAGCAATGCCTGGAGAAGTTGCGTGTGAATGCTGAAAGCTGAATGAAAAGTTGGAATGCGTTGAAAAGATAATATCTTGCACAATGTTGGTTCCCACTATGAATATTTGAAATTTAATCACATGATTGAGTGACTTGAGCTAAAAATTTCGAATTTTAAATGGAAACTAATTTTTGAATTTCCCTTTTGGGAATGAATGGGGATTTTGGGGATGAAAAATGATGAACTATTGGCGCGCTATGAAAGTTATAATGAGAAAAATTACAGTAGCCTTCATTTTCAGAGCAAGAAGTTAGAATGGTGTGAATGATCAAAAAATTGTCAAAGAAATTCAATGACAAAATATGGCATAATGAAAAGATTTAATAGTAATAAAAAAAAATAGGTAGAACAACCCGCATTCGCACAAACAAAAAATCTAAATAAATGCATGGCGCAAGGAAGACGTGTGAACTCTCTCAGAATATAAATGATGTCATCCTTCTGACCACCATAGGACTCCGCTTCATTATGCATCAGCCAACTGTAATTACCACTGTGTGTTTGCCCTGGTGGGTTCCGGGGCAAGCGTCAATGAGCTGGACCAGAGAGGCTGCGGCCCCCTGCACTACGCTGCTGCGGCCGACACCGATGGAAAGTACGCTATCCGACTAAAACCTCGCCCGCCTTCAGTGCCGGATTCCTCAGTAAACATCCTTGTGTTTCTGATTGTCGTAGATGCGTGGAGTACCTTTTGAGGAACAATGCTGAGCCGGGAGTGAGGGACCAACAGGGGTACAGTGCAGTCCACTATGCCTCAGCCTATGGCCGCACGCTTTCTCTGGAGCTGGTGTGTAAAATCATCAAAACTGCAAATTGTTCAAAAGTCTTGAGTCCAAAATTAATGAATGCGCTTTGTTTTTGTTTACTTTTAGATGGCAAGCCAAACGCCTCTTGATGCGGTGAGATGATTCACTTAAGTAATGTAAAAAATAGCACCCTCTGTTGGACAGATTTGGCATTGCGAATCGATCTTGAACAAAATCTAATCAAGACAAATCTATTTGGTTGTGGTTTTCAATTACTGTGAATGTAAATGAAATAAAGCTCAATGTTGCGGCTTAGCAGTGGAATGCAATCCTGGATCTGATTTGTGTTATACGTATTTCATTATTGCATCTGTCTTTTGCAGCTAATGGAGTCATCCGGAACAGACTTCCCGAGTGATTCTGAGTCCCACGGGCAAGTCAGTCCACTACACCTAGCGGTGAGTTTGAGGAGTTTTGATGTTTATGGTCCTCACTTGGGCTTGACCGATCAACCGGCGAGCTCGATTAGCTTTTAGAACTGGCAAAAAAATACAAATCTGACTATTCTTGCAAATTTCCTTTTTCTTTTCATCAACATCATAGAGGCTAGGAAAAATATAATGACACCCACTCCTTCAAAAAAAAAAGCTGAATTTTTGCCAGTTATTTGAATTTTCTTCTTTTAATAAATTAAAAACATAAAAATAGATAATAAATACAATTTTGATAACAATGATAGTCATCCGGATTCAAAATTAAATAACTAAATAAATATACATGGTAAAATAAATTTATAATAGAAAAACTAATTACAAATATACAGTAAATAAAAATATGGTTGGGAAAAATAATAAATACTAAAATAATCAATTAAACATTTTAAATGAAAGTATAATTCATAACTAGACTATTACAAAATAAACTAAAGCAGTTTACTAAACTTTACTGTGAAATGCTGCCCATCATTTTGTAACTTTGTTAACACAATGTCCACACACATACTTAGTTGCTCTTCTATAATATGCACTTTATCATTTTATTATTCATCTTTAGCAGCATGTAAATCATCTGGAGCAGTTCTGAATCAGTAGCCAATGACGAGTCAAATATTAAAATCCTTAGTGATCCTAATGCAGGTCATCATAATCCGTGCATGAAATGGTTACTCCGCCAGATATCTAAATCTAAGAATCTAAGAATACCGCATACGTGTACTAAATATTGCAGAAAAATCACAGGTGTGGGGGTGGCCCAAATTGGCAAGGGGTGACCACGCCCTTTTTTTTGATCCAGGCTTATCACGGACACTGCGGCGCCTTGGAAGTCCTCTTGTCCTCCATGCCGGACGTGGACGTCCGGAACCCCCAAGGCCGCACCCCACTCAGCCTGGCCTGCTCCAGAGGCCACCAGGAATGCGTCTCCCTGCTGTTACATCGCGGCGCCTCACCCATGGCCTGCGATTACTCTCACAAATTGACGGCTCTCCATGCTGCAGGTAAGAAGTAAATAGTCTGCTTTTGAATGCCTCCGTATCAGGATTTTCAAAATAGCTCCAGAGGACTGACATGCCATTTAAGATTAAGAACGAAATTTTAATCTAATCTTGCATATTTGGGAATAGCAATTTAATATGTGGGTGGACTATTACTTTATTTGCAAAAGGATGAATAGCATTCTAATGCAATTAGAGGATAAATTATTAAATAGCTTTAGTGTGCGTTGTAAACGTTTAGTTGCTAATTAAAATAAAATTTACTGAAATTAATTATCCTTATGAATATTTTTTGTTTTACTTTTTTATGGATTGATTTTTTTATTGTATTGCATATTAACTTTATTATTGTATTTTTTTATTTAAGTAAATTATCCATTTTCTTCTCTGCTTATTCGATTTAGTTTATTACACAGCTAATCTTACAATTTTACACATATTTATTAAATAGCTAAACTTACATAATTCTTAGAAAATATTTAAAATAGTTTAAATTCTCATATACTTACCATTTATTAGATTATTTTTCATTATCATTTCTTTTGATTCAGTTGTTTTCATTTTTATTACGTATATACAGTATTTTACCTTATTTTTTTTTAAATTAATTCATCCATTTTTATTTAATTCATTTTATTAAATAGCTTGTCTTACATATGGACTGTTTGCAGAAATATTTTTACTTAGTTTTTAACACTCATTTATTTTGATGATTTGTGTGTGGGTGTGTCCCAGTGAAAAATGGCCACTCAGGGTGCCTGCGTCTCCTCATGAGCAACAATGACCAGCACATCAATTTGGATGCACTTGATGTCAACAAGCAGTGAGTTAAGGAAGACCGATTTCTTCAAACCGGCCTTCTTTTGTAGAAGATTTACGCCAAAACCTTGACCAGAGTCCTAATTAATCGGCATGGTATCATTTTGCGTGTGTGAACGAAGGACCCCGTTGATGTTGGCTGTGCTGAATGGACACGCCGAGTGTGTGTATTCACTGCTCAGTCAAGGAGCCAGTGTGCAGCTTCAAGACTGCTGGGGCAGGACGGCCCTTCACCGAGGGGTGAGATGAATCATGTTAGTGGCTGCGGAATCATTAAAACATAACGCGCTGCCGCTTTTATATGAAGACGTATCACCGAGGTGCCGCTTCATCATTTGAACTCTGTGGACGCAGGCGGTGACGGGCCAGGAGGACTGCGTGGAGGCTCTCCTTCAGCGAGGGGCCAGCGCAGGTGTGAAGGACATCCGCGGTCTCTCCCCTCTGCATCTGGCGTCCGCCTGCGGTCGCGTGGGCGTCCTCGGCGCTATGTTGCAAGCGCCCGGCACCGCAAATGCTCTCTCGCAGCTCACTGACAACAAAGGCTACACGCCGCTTCACTGGGCCTGCTATAGCGGTACTCAAGCTCAACTTGATGCTGAAAGTTGCAGAGTTCACATTTGACTTAGTTTTACTTTGATTGCTTTTGTCTTTCAGGGTGTGATGCTTGTGTGGAGTTGTTGTTAGAGCAGGAAGTCTTCAGGAAGATGAAAGGCAACACATTCAGCCCATTGCACTGTGCAGTGTAAGCAAATCTTTGGGTTTGTGTGCATGAAGGTCCGATGCGTGAGTGACGGTGACTGTTGCGTGTTTCAGTATGAATGAGAACGACGGAGTGGCCGAAATGTTAATCGATTCCCTCGGCGCAAGCATCATCGACTCCACCGATTCCAAGGGCAGGTGAGAAAACTTTGGAAAAAAAAAAAAAAACTACCTGGAATTGAATATCAGGACACATTAAAAAAAAAAAAAAAACGTAAAAATATGTCTTGGGCACTCTCCTTCGGTATTCCCCAAGGTTCAATTTTAGGGCCTTTTCTTTTTGCAACCAAATCCTTTGGTTGCGATATTTATAACTAAAGACAAAAGAAACTAGTACTGCATTGTCACCAAATTATGGACTACATTTCCTTCTGAGCCTTTTTTTTTTATTTTTTTTTTATTTTTTTTTTATGAAATGCCCGAAAGGAGTTTTCATAATATTATTACCTCTGTTTAAAACATTCTCAAGGCTATTGTGCTTGTCCTGGATACCAGGTTATTAGTGTACACGTCAGAAAACTCAGTCAGCAAATTTGTCTCATACACCAAAATTTCATGGGGAGAGATTTATAGAAGATCTTACGTTTCTAGAGGAGAAAGGTGTTAGTCTGCTAATCAGTTTAAATTTAACTAAATCATGATCAGCAAAAATCTATAAAACATAACATTAGAACACTAAGTAAGTAAAAGCATTAATTCGATGCAAATTAGTTCTTATCAATGCAAAACGTTTGCATATGCTAGCATATACCAAAGGAAAATAGTGGGCACAAACGAAAATGCTAACGAGCTAGAGGCATATGAGGCTGCTCAATATAACATGCTGAAGATGAGAAGTAACATAAGCTAGCATGTCATCCACAGTCACAAATTGTCGGATCAACAAACAAACTAATTTTGGGCATATTATCATAAATAACGACATTCTTACAAAGAAAGTACAACTACACACACTGCTCTCAATTGAAGCCACACCGTCCTTCCTCACTACAAAGTGTAATATCAACAGCGACCAGAGGCGGCGCCAAAACAAAGATCAAGCCTGACAAAGCACAAATGAACGAACTGTCAAAGGATAAACTAAATCAGTTCCAAAACATCATTATTTCCGATGCGACCCGATTCCAGTAGCGGACCACTGTTCTAATGGATGCGGATGTTTGCAAATGATGCAGGTCCCCGCTTCACGCGGCCGCTTTCGCGGACTGCGTGGAATGCATTTCCCTGCTGCTTAGTCACGGAGCCCAGGCCAACACTGCGGACACGCACACACGTCGGACGCCGCTGATGATGGCAGCTGTCAACGGGCAAACCAACGCCGTGGGTCAGTCCAGGCACGATCTTCAGCGTTTTGACTTTGCGCACTGCATTATGTAACTCTGCGTCGATTTGTTGCAGAGGTGTTGGTGAGCAGCAGCAAAGCAGACTTCACTCTGCAGGATGCTGATAGGAACACGGCTTTACACTTAGCTTGTAGCAAGGTAACATTTTTTTTTTTTAACTGCTTGGGATTCAGAAATTTTTTGGGTCATATTTAGCAATGGTGGGGAACTCCATCAGCTTTGAAAAACTGCTCAATAGAAAATTCGTTTTATGAACTCATGTTCGTTTTCTTGAACTATTTGCATATTTTAATCGGAAGTAAAAAAAAAAAAAAAAAAAAACATTTTTGCATGGATACTACTTAGTACATTTTTTTAAAATGTGCCCCCTGGAGTTACATTATTTCCCCATTTCAGAACCATTAGTCTAAAAAATGAACGTATAAATGAAATAATGTCATTTATGCATGATGTGGCTCCCCTGTGCGTTTGTCAAATTCAAATGTGGCTTCCCGATTCCGTCAGCAACATTTCATGCGCTCATTGGACACCGTTTTGCGTCATCAGGGTCACGAGACGTGCGCCTTGTTGATCCTGGAGAAGATCCGAGATAAAAATCTCATCAACTGCACCAACGCCTCTCTGCGCACGTACGTCGGCGCGGTAACTCCCGCCGGGAGATTCTCCGCTCATCAAGTCCTCCTCCCATATTTTCCCCTCAGGCCGCTCCATGTTGCAGCCAAAAACGGGTTGACGGTGGTAGTCCAGGAACTTCTGGCAAAAGGAGCCAGTGTGCAAGCCGTGGATGAGAACGGTGAGCGTTGGCATTTAAGAGAAAAAGGCTCTCCCGGGCACTCACCCCCTCCCCCGTTTTTTTAGGCTACACGCCCGCTCTGGCCTGCGCCCCCACCCGCGACGTGGCTGACTGCCTGGCGCTCATCCTAAACTCCATGATGCCCGCCTCGCCCATGGTCACCATAGCGACCCCGCCCGCCTTTTCTCTGCCTCACACCGTCATCAACCATCACCCCGCGTCCAACCACGTCGCCAAGGGCGCGGCTTTTGAAAGCCTTCCCTCTCTGAGGCCCGACCGCGCGTCGTACTGCAGACCCGAGCGCCCGCTGTCCTGCGCCACCACCGACGAAGAACTCAACGACTCGGATTCGGAAACCTACTGAGATGCTGCTATCGCTCGTCCGGACCGCTGAAGGCCAGTGCGTCACTCAGGAGCCTTAACTAATCACTGACGCTTAGTCAACACAAAATAGGGGGGATAGAAAACTCAAGTCTGTATCTTTTCATAATCCTTTAAATAATAAATAACGCAAGGCTTACTTGATTCCCCCCATGAATAACGACATCATATTTTCATGAGATATCCTCCATCCTAAACAGTGGCAAGCGATTGGTACCGAGTCCCACTATTACAACTCCAGCCTAGAAAACTTCAATAAGTTTTAATGAAGGGGAACAAATGAGGAACAAAAACTTGTGTGTATGTGTGTGTGTGTGTGTGTATGTATATTAGTATTTAATGGGACCAGGTAGACGACAAGCTTTTCTTCACGCCAGGTTATATTCCATTGATCTCTGTGAACCACTAAACTTCCTCTTGAAGCTGTTTGATTTTAAATGGTTAGGGGCCAGAACGTTTGTGAAATGCAAATGTGTTTTTATGAAGGATTGTTGTGGAATCAGCAGCCCTACTACATGTTTGAGTGCGTAAGTGCATGAGTGTCTAGTCAGTGATTATGGACTTTTCAGGAATAAGCACCTTTCCTGCAGGGGAGGAAATGTATCTGGTGCAATGTTTGTAAAGATGAAGAAAAAAATAAAGATATTTGTTTTTATTCACTGTTTTCATGATTTGTAAGACTTTTTTGAGGCGATTCCAGGGTGACAGCTTTTAGGGGTGCTGATTTCCCAGTACGCTAGATGAATGTAGCCATTTTGTACATTTTAATATAATTCTTATTTTCCCATTCATGAAAAAGAGGATTACACTTCTTGGTCATGGGTATTGAAATCAGCTTGACTAATATTGATCATAAGTAGCAGTAAGATATCAAATAGTGGCAGGTCAGAAATTTCCCTCATAAAGCAGGTTTGCTTACTACGTTTGCTACAGTTTTGTTTGCTGCATAAGGGTTAAATTGATTTATTTTCTTTTGTTAATGTTAAAAAAAAAAAAACTTGAGGTGTACATTTTTATTTATACATAATCCCATGTACTGTATAATCATTGCGGTGAGTTTGGGGGGGGTGATACTAATATTTTCTTTCCTAAGGGAAGGCTTTGCAAAAGCAAATTGCGCAACAGAAAGATGAAAATTAGTCAGGCTGGAAACGAACCATTTTTGAGGTAGGTTTTATGATGAAAATGTGACACTTCTTAACAAAGGATTTTTTTTTTGGGTGGGGGGCAGCAGGTCATTGGTTATCCAGGTGATAGACACGTCCGTACAAGCACGCCGTGACCAGCCCGCCCTCCGTGTTGGAATGTTTCACGGTCACTCTTCCGTCTGTGCTTTTCTCCACACGTCGTGGCTGCTCCAAGACGTAACGGCTCACCAGCACCGACGGGTACACGTAATCGCTTCCAAACTCTCCCTCCAGAACAAAGTCGAATTTAGTCTCCGCCTCTTCCACTTCCTGTCCGCAGGAGCTGGCCTCGGAACCGGCGCAACGGACCACCGCGCATACCTGACGGCAAAGTTTGGTGGGTCACAACCACGTATGGGACAATGAACTACAAAGATGAAATGTCAAGGGCGAAATCTTAGATGGTATTAAGAGGTTTTTTTTTTTTTTTTTTTTTTTTACCAGACAGGCATCAATGACAGTGACAGTGTCACAAGATGTACTAGTTTGAAGACTTTTTTTTCTCAAACATATGGGCTTGTTTTTTTTGTTTTTTTTTTAAATTAGTAATTACTTTTGAGTTGTTCTTTTTTTTTAAGATTTATACTGTCACATGATAGGGACAAGGTACCGTATGAAGCTTCTCAACTCACTCTTGACAGTGCATATATATATATATATATATATATATATATATATATATATATATATATATATATATATATATATATATATATATGCGAAAAACTTTCACATTTGAATGCACTCAACAGATCAAGACGTCCATAAATTCTAGCAAATAATTTGAAAATGCACAATTGTGAACTGAGGTCATTTCAGGTTGTAAAAAAAAAAAAACAAATTATAAAGGCGACCAGAAAAAACACTAATGTAAACAAGCTCTTGTACGAGCAAAATGTGTCCACTTTGAAGAATCTGAATTACAGCTAACTTATCTTTGTTTATTTTTTGTTTTTTTGCATTTTTTTAAACCAAATAATTCCATCAATATTTTTTTTCATTGTCATTGTAATTCTACAATCCAAGAAATGATCATAAAACTGAAAAAAAAATATTAGAGGGTGAATCCTGACTTTTGACTGGTACTGTAGTAGAGTGCAGTATAGTTTGTGAAATGTTTTAAGAGGATCAATGCAATGTTTACTTGTTTTTTAAGTCAATATAAACTTTTTTTTTTAATTTACTTGAATCCATATTTTTCTCATTTCTTTTTTTTTTTCAACATACCTGCACAGCATAGCGCCCGTTGACAGTGTGAGTTCCAGCAAAAGCTCCCAGCGCGTAGAGCTCCTCACCGTTACTCTGCGGGGGGCGCTGGAACTGAAGGCGGCAACAGAGAGCGCCGTGGCACACCTTCAAGTTACCTCGTGAGCCGTTGAGGAGGGCAAATTCAAAAGGATCGTGCATCATGCTGGAGGTGAAGGTGGGAGAGGAAGGACAGTCGTCTTGGTGACTGTATCCTAATTTGGCGCCCTTGATTTGGTGGCCGTATCCCAATACGGGGATCCGGGCCACCACCAAGCGGCCCTCCTCGGGGTCTTCGCTCCGCGCGTGGTGGTAAGTGGCCGCAAAAGGAGTGTATATGCCACTTCCTGTCATGATGAGTTGGTCGCTGCGAATGTTGGCGGCCAGCAGCGTGACGTGGGCGCCCAGGCTGAAGGCCCGCTGGAACTGGATGGTGTCCAGGAGGGGCAGCTGGTTCATCCAGGCCGTGGGGAAGATCAGCTGACGCACACCCTGAAAGGTGAAATTCAGCGACTACTTGGGGCCAACGGGTTCAAATAACGTCAAATATGAATATATATTTACTTTAAACCCCTCGAAATCTTCAGTGGCATTCGCCTTATCCAGGCATGTATACATTTTTTTTGGGGGGGGCTATGCCCCCTTTTTGTATAAAAGTTGCAAAAATGCGATAATAGCAGAAGTATCTACATTGTATGTTTATATTTTTATCAAATTTAAATAGGAAGACTGTATTTATTAAGTCATTATAAGAGTATTATACTTTTGAAGACTTTTGCATTATGGGAGTCCAGGCTAAGCCACTCAACAAAGTCATTGAAAGGTTTGCAAATGTCATAAGTTGACCACTAGCGCTACTCAGTGGTTTTGGGGTGTAAACACAAAAATTTAGATTGTGCGAGTTGCTGTTGAAAGGATGAATCCAAAGGTCGGGGGAAATGCATGATAAAAAAAATTGTGTTTTCAATATGTCCAAAATTTAAATTTGTTTCCAATTTTGAATGGCAGTAAATGAGCCTGACATGGGCTAAATTTGACAACTATACGGTGTGCCTCTTGACCTCCCGTTGGCAAACATTTATAAGGGATGACGTATGGTCATGTTTTGACAATATGTTTTTTATGCTTTTTCTTTGATATCACATGTCAAAAACATCAAAAAGCCCGAGTTGGGTCCAAATTTTTCCCAGGGGTTAACAAAGCTACCTGCAGAGATCCCAATTAAGTGTGATTTTCTCACCCTCTCCAGCAGAGTAACTTTGGGCTCATAGAAGAGGATGTCAAAGCAGGTGATGAGACCAAACGTCCCAGCAAAGGGCGTGTCGAAACTGATGATCTCAGCCTGTGGCGGCGTGTCAAAAGCATTTTCAAAATAAAGATTCTGCTTATGGTAGCGTGCCACCAACAGTCCGTCAGACCTGCATGAGAACATTTTGGAGCCTCTCAACCAAGTGCAGTTCAGAGAGAAATGTAGATGAGTCGTACCTGAAAACCACATTGGTGTTGAACTGCCAGTGTCCATCTGTGGGACACGAAGACGTAGGGTCTGTCTTAAGTGGGCACGGCTGCATGTCAGCCATGTTGGCCACCACGTAAAGGTTGTGGCGGCGTGCCATGCAGCTCAACTGCTGCTGAACCTAGTAAGTGAAAAGAACATGCTGAGGAGATATTTTCAGATTTTCTTTTGAAAAAAAAAAACTCTTGTGCACCTCCGTATTATTAAATTTTCCCGGTTCCGTGCACGGGTTCCACGTCTCCTCTTGGGGGTCAGGAATAGTCTCCAGGTAACCGGAAATGGATGAACGAGTAAAATTGAAACCCTGAAGACCATCTTCTGGAAATACGATGATCTGGGCGCCCTGATGCAAAAAGCGCTTGCTTATTATACTGCACTTATTATTATGCACCAGTTTATTATATTTTACACTGCAGGAGGGTATAAAGTATTTCTGCAAGGTAAAATAAAGTGAACATAAGTGCACATTTTTGTTAAAGTTGAACTTTTAACTATCAGCAGACAAAGTGATCGTCAGAAAACTAACATTGGGATGCACTTTTTAAAAAATATACATAAGAGTTCATCTGCCCTTTGTGGACGTATATGAGAATAAAATTATGATTTTTCATACAAAACCCGATACCTGTCGGGCAGCCGAGGCGGCTTGTTCCTCGTAAACGGCCAGGTTCTGACGCATGTGTTGGAGGGCATCTCGTCGAGAAAGGTGCACACGGGGGTTCGGGTTGAGGATCACGCGGTGTTCGTAGACCGCAGCGACGTAAGTGGAGTCCGAAGTCATGTCGGTTTGACCCGACATTGAAACCAAAGCGAAAAAGAGGGCGACATCCAGCAACATGTTAACAATTGTCTCATTTCACGCTCACTAACGCTGTGTGAAGCAAGCCTATAGGTCAAAAGTCCTCTCGGAAATTCAAGGTTAATGTTTGAAATTGTGCGTGAGACTATGTGGTGCTATTTCACTTCTTAGTGTAAACACATGCTTTAATTTTGGAAAGGTCTGATAGGAAACGCTTCGACTTTAAACCGGAAGTAAACGACTTGCCAATGAAATGTGTAGTAGATGTATGTATATTAAAGCTCTTCCATACAGTTACTAGTGTAACTACTAAACCGTAAAATGGCCACCTATGGCTACAGTTCTAGCAGCGGCAGGAACGCTTTTTGGAATTTGGCCTCAATCATGTTATTCTACTATTATGCCGTAATATTTTATATTAAAGCATTAAAAAGGTTAATGACTTCCGCCGTGACGTCACTCAAATGAGCGAATCACGCCTCGATATGAGCTTCAAAAATACTTCCGGGTTACTCAACACCGGCTATGAGTTAACATTGTGAAGAACGTCCATTCGAGTTTATTTTTAAAACAGGTGTGAACTATCAATTTTAAATATAAATAAATGCAATGCGTGTTCTACGTTTCGCGCACACTTTACAAAGAACTGTCGTCTGCATTAGCCGTACTCAGGCGCCTTAGCTGTCAGCTTTAGCACACGCATACCGCAGCAAGATGGCGACACCCGAGGCGCCGCAGGGAGGAGAAAAAGTGGCAATGTCGAAGTCTATGCAAACTTTTAAAAGCTGCTGGAGCTGTCGACTCATCTGCGGCAGTGGCCTGATCCTGTCCGGAGCATACGTATTCAATGCCGCCCGCAAGGTGATGCGTCTCGGCGGGCCCACCTCAATGGGGACTGTCGCTCAGATAACCTTCGCTGCAAGTGAGTTGGACGCAACGTCAACGAAATGAAAACATGCGCTTAAAATTGATTTATTTTTTATTTATTTCTAACGATCAGGTTTGGCCGCGTGGGGAATGGTTGTCATCGTTGACCCTGTCGGGAAAGCGCAAAGGAAGACGCAAGTGGGGATCTTGGACGGCAGTACCAAAGATTGATGTTGGGACAATGAAAGACACACTTTGAAACTGTATTGTTATATGTTACAAGTGCTCGTTTGTTATTTCCCGAGATGAACGCAATTAAATGAAAACCACCAGGGGATATCTGTCCAATCAACATATGGAGAAAGAGCAGGCTCTTTTTGTGGCAGCGGCATGCAGTGTGGCGACTGTGTGGCAGCTGCCACCGAGAGCCACGGGTAGCCACACTTGATGCCACCAGTAGCCACTCTTTCCGAGGCATTTCCATGTTCGTCTGTGGCTGCTGCCACCGGTAGCCACACTTGATGCCACCAGTAGCCACTCTTTCCGAGGCATTTCCATGTTCGTCTGTGGCTGCTGCCACCGGTAGCCACACTTGATGCCACCAGTAGCCACTCTTTCCGAGGCATTTCCATGTTCGTCTGTGGCTGCTGCAACCGGTAGCCACACTTGTTGCCACTCTTTCTGAGGCATTTCCTTGTTCCCTCTGTGGCTTGGCTTCACCTCCATGTTATTCTTTTTCGTGTTAGACTTGCAATGTATTGTTGTTGGTTTGTATAGTTGCTTTTATTTCACCCATTATTGTGTGAATTCCTCTTTCGTCGTTGCTGCCATTGCATTTTCCTCGGTCTTTTTTTTTTTTATAAATATGTTTCTCTTATTTTCATTTCATGTATGTTTTTTAGATGTACTGGTATTGTATCTTATTTAGTGTGGACTGTGTTTTCATTTATTCACATTTGTATTATGTTCTATCACGCAATGACCGGAAGAGGCGTCTCCAGAGTTACTACGAGCGATGCAAACGAGTAGTCACGGTCGATGCAAATGAGTAGTCACGGTCGATGCAAATGAGTAGTCACGGTCGATGCAAATGAGTAGTCACGATCGATGCAAATGAGAAGCCACGAGCTATCCAATGAGCTGCAAGCAATGGCCGACATTTCACCGGCTATCCAATGCGCGGCAGGTAATGGCTGACTGGGCGTCGCTATATTGTAATACGGGGACTCCCCGTCGCCCAGCTGTCCAGTGAGCTGCAAGCAATGGCGGACGGGGCGTCTCCCGACGTGTCTTGAACATGCAAATGAGTAGGCTGTTACCAGTATGTTGCTCAGTTTTAAGGTTTTTGGTTGTGTCCCCCTAGCGTTGTTGTTTTTTTTGTTAATTTTTGCATTGTATTGCATTCTTTTATATTAATAATAATAATAAAAAAGAGTCGCGATGGATGCAAACGAGTAGTCACGATCCATGCAAATGAGTAGTCACGGTCGATGCAAATGAGTAGTCACGATCGATGCAAATGAGACGCCACGAGCTATCCAATGAGCTGCAAGCAATGGCCGACATAGCAAAATGTCATATTAATTGAAACTAAGACGTTTAGCAACACGCATTCACAATTAATTATTATTATTAATATAAAAGAACGCAATACAATGCAAAAATTAACAAAAACAACAACAACGCCAGGGGGAAACAAACCAAAAACTTACAAACTGAGCAACATACTGGTAACAGCCTACTCATTTGCATGCTCAAGACACGTCGGGAGACGCCCCGTCCGCCATTGCTTGCAGCTCACTGGACAGCTGGGCGACGGGGAGTCCCCGTATTACAATATAGCGACGCCCAGTCAGCCATTACCTGCCGCGCATTGGATAGCCGGTGAAATGTCGGCCATTGCTTGCAGCTCATTGGATAGCTCGTGGCTTCTCATTTGCATCGATCGTGACTACTCATTTGCATCGACCGTGACTACTCATTTGCATCGACCGTGACTACTCGTTTGCATCGCTCGTAGTAACTCTGGAGACGCCTCTTCCGGTCATTGCGTGATAGAACATAATACAAATGTGAATAAATGAAAACACAGTCCACACTAAATAAGATACAATACCAGTACATCTAAAAAACAAACATGAAATGAAAATAAGAGAAACATTTATAAAAAAAAAAAAAGACCGAGGAAAATGCAATGGCAGCAACGACGAAAGAGGAATCCACACAATAATGGGTGAAATAAAAGCAACTATACAAACCAACAACAATACATTGCAAGTCTAACACGAAAAAGAATAACGTGGAGGTGAAGCCAAGCCACAGAGGGAACAAGGAAATGCCTCAGAAAGAGTGGCAACAAGTGTGGCTACCGGTTGCAGCAGCCACAGACGAACATGGAAATGCCTCGGAAAGAGTGGCTACTGGTGGCATCAAGTGTGGCTACCGGTTGCAGCAGCCACAGACGAACATGGAAATGCCTCGGAAAGAGTGGCTACTGGTGGCATCAAGTGTGGCTACCGGTGGCAGCAGCCACAGACGAACATGGAAATGCCTCGGAAAGAGTGGCTACTAGTGGCATCAAGTGTGGCTACCCGTGGCTCTCGGTGGCAGCTGCCACACAGTCGCCACACTGCATGCCGCTGCCACAAAAAGAGCCTGCTCTTACTGAACATATGAGACAGTATGCTTGTTTGACCTTTCTGCCAAAAGGGTTAGGGTCATGTCCCACAATTCCACGCGGTCGTGAACTTCGCCTTTTGCATTACGAACACTCATATTTGTTAATGTTTAGTGTATATTAGTTGAACTGACTCGACATTTTTCGTGGACTTCGACAATCTATAGCAATGAAAGAATACAGCATATGGAGACTTTATTCTGGCAAGCAATGGCGTGGAAAAATGTGTTTCGAGTGTGGAATTGACCACAAAACAAGACTGGATTTCTAACCCAAAAGTACTGCCCGGCTTGTCAATTACAATGCTGTGACATATGAAGCAAAAATTAATGCTCACATTCCCTATACAATTAATATGCCAAACCTCCACATACAACTGAAAGACCAAACTTTCATATGTAAAGGTGTTTATATGTCTCTCCAAGCTGTTGTTTCATGCAAAGCTGACATCTCAAATTGACGTCTGTGACATTAAAGACTCTATTTAGTAAGGAGTTGTTTTCTTATGATTTTTAATAGTGTTTAGTATGGCATTGTTACCCCTCAAAACTTTTAAACAACAATGTTTATTAAGGCATTTTTCACTAGAGGGCGACATTTGATTTTTTTTTTTTAACGGTCCATTATTCGTCAGGTGCTGGTCTACTATCTGAACTCATACTAATGATTTTTTCAGTTTTAGTACTTACACTTAAAGTTAACACCATGTCTGTGGTTCTACAGTTACAATGCAATTGTAACAACACAGGAGCATAACTTTAATGTAAAAAAAAAAAAAAAGTCAGCTAAGGGGTTTAACTCTCGGTTATAATATACCGTCAAGTTTAATACGGGAAGAGAGTGCAATTAGTAATCATGTCCACCGGATAGCATTATTATGCTTTGCGTGACGCTCAAATGGTGGATGTAGGTTCTCATAACTGCCTGCCCTACAACTATAGAAGACAGTTTCATTAACATTTGTCTAAAGGTTTACATTTTATGTCACTTATACTACAAGTGAAACAAAGTATTGCTGAGGTTGACTTTAATGAAAAAGGTCTTTAATTAGGAAATTTTAAAAAACTTGCTTTTCCTGGCCAAGATCCAATCAGAGAAAGGATGCAAATCTTGTCCGCATTCATTGGTTACTTGAAATACATCCCAGAATGCTCTTATCAGCAAGAAACCTGAAAGCAGGACTAAGAAAGGGAGCAACTGCAAATAAATTTGTGGTCAAATCAGCTGTGTTATATCTATGAATGATAAGTAGGGAATTGAACCAACCCAGTTTATTCACTCAATTGCTCCACTGCTTGGTGGTACTGTAAAGTGAATATTGTCACTGACTGCAGGCTGATTACAGTTAAAAATGCAACAATATAGCAGATAAACAAGTCAGATCAATTATATTTCAGTGAGCAAAAAGGGGCGTGGCAGGCTGACGGAACCTTGATGGACATTTGACATAGTGTCCGTCCCGACGACGACATTACATGATTACATTTTTTAGCATTCCCATCACTGGCAAAGTGACAGCATGTAAAACTTAATTAGTGAACTAATTAATGTCTGTTCGTTTCGTGGTGTTTATCTTGACCACTAGGGGCAGTATAATACAATTTTGAGTCATAAGTTTCACTTCTCCATTGGAGTGAGTGAACTGCATTAATATTAGTCATTTTTGCAGAAGATGCATTGAGTAAACGTGATGTTTATAGACCTTCTCCATGCCAACACGCCTGTCCAATAAAAACTATGAAAAACACCAAAGTATCCCATGTGTTTGCATCCTGTAGGAACAAGAAAGAATTCTTTTCTCCCTCCCCAGGGTCAGATATTCAGCTGCCTGTCCGGGTGGGTGTCTCGGTGGAGATCCACATTCCTGCCAGGATTCAAAGATATCGGCCGTGTTTGTGTCCCACATCTGTCTTCCAAGGGGACTATTGTTTCCCCCCTCCTCTCGGAGCTCCTCTTCCTCCACGTTCCCGCCTCGGGAACAAATCCGAGTCTCTGTTACAGGCACGAGGACACGAGCGGTAATGTGGTCAACCCACTCTGGGCATTCCTGTGTCCTGCCTCTGTCAGGCCAGTGGGACAGACACAAGGAGGATTGTATACTGTGTGACATGAGTGAACAAACATGGCTAACCCCATTTTCACTGTTTGGACAGGAAACTATTGGAGGTGAAGCTTCGCGGAGGGGTTGCGTCTGTATTTGCTTCTTAAAAAAATGTTTCCCCTCAATATTGTGATTTAACATGTGATCAATTTTCAAAGATCCTCTCGCCGTGTTTATTGTAATAGACATAAGCAAAGAAACAACTTATTTAGATGATCTAAAAACATCGATAAAATATACAGATATCTGAAATAAAAAATAATGGCAAAACAAGTGTAATATTCATCAATAATGAATCCTAATTGAGATATGTTATCCAATTTAGCAAAAGGAGGCCTCATCAAAAACAAAAGAGTCATCTGTTCCAAAATATTAATATTCTGATGTTGCTTGGGTGGAACCCCGGGTTGAATGACCCCCCCGCAACAGAACCGGCTTTGTCTGGCGGTTGCTGGAGCATGCACGCTTGCAAACCAACAGCATCATAATAAACTGCTTCAAATGTAGAAAAACAAATATGGGGAATACTTGCAAGTTTGTCGTCAATATCATACATACATCATTATTATACAGCTATCAGATTTAATTAAAAAAATCAATTTTAACTAAAATTATATATATATATATATATATATATATATATATATATATATATATATATATATATATATATATATATATATATATATATATATATATATATATATATATATATATATATATATATATATACATACATATATATAGGGGTAAGTAAACGTATTTTTATAGCTAAGTACTCCCTGAACACAATGCTGTGGCATTTTAGAACATTTGTCATGATATCTCTAAACATATTGTATTAAGCAACTCCAATTGATAGTGTAACATTATAAACTTATTTTTATAGCTAAGTACTAAAACTTACTGTCTAAAACTTAGCAAAATAAAGTTCAAAGTCACTATGATACACTTTAGCAATAAGATGCTTTATGTTCCAATTCATTTGCTCTTAATCTAAAAGTACTGCTACTGTCATGGTGTTAACGCTTATGCAGTATTTTGATTATTTTTCCAAAATATTGGCCAAGGGATGGCACCCTCCTGGTACTTTGACATTCTGTCACCATCTGGGTGAAATTTCAGCTCTAGGGCGTCTTCTTTCAATACTTTCCCTTTGATGTGAAATGCCTTTGACGAAAAGCTCGACAAATTGGACCAAATACCGCACAAGGAAAGCTTTCTATTCGAATCACGGTCCAAATTTTGAAGTATGTACCACGTGTCTCAATCATATCAACCGGGATAGGCGCCATCTCACCACTGATCCTAACCCAATTCAGCTCACTGATAAGACAACTGAGGTCAACCCCATGCGCCCTGTTGACCCCAAGGACGAGCAGGCAGATGGGAGAGGAACAATGGCCCGACCCATACGGAGGGCGGCGGCGACTGACACAGCCACTGTTGCTCCAAAGAATGCTTGGAACCGTGCCAGCGATGGACCTCACCCAATGTCCCATAGTGCAACTGGACTGATTGGGCGACACCTTCAAGAACCTCGGAAGAGCGGCAAACAAACAAGCAGTGCGCCACAGTCTTTGGGCCTGAGCGGGCTGCCGACAGTTTGGAAGAGGAAGAACCCCAGCAGGGCTCGGCGCAACTTGCATGGCTACCGCAAGCACCTCGGGGACTGGCAGGAAGAAGAACAACCCGGGACTCATGGATTCTTTTAGCAAGATTTTTGGAGGGGACAAAAAGAAAAGGAGCAAGGTGCGATAAATCAACAAATGAATACTGTATATAGTTTTTAAAATGCTATTTCTGATACAGCTCTTATGGCAAATATATATATATATATATATATATATATATATATATATATATATATATATATATATATATATATATATATATATATATATATATATATATATATATATATATATATATATATATATATATATATATATATATATATATATATATATATATATATATATATATATATATACACACACTCTACTCTGTATAATAATGGCCAATTTGATTGATTTAAACCAATCAAATTTTCCTTTTTATAGAGCATATTTGAAAACAACAGGATGATCAAACATCTGAACAAGTGACTCATTAAACAGCAAAAACAGTCAATCCCAAGTACTTATTTACAGTATTTTTTTTCATGAGTATAAGGGTATAGGAGTGTCTGAAAATAACTGGCACATTCAATCCCAAAGACGTAATTACACGTCTTTACAGTATAGACAGTTGATCTCATGTACTTATTTATAGTATTTTGTATTTCAATCGAGGTAAAGGTGAATCTGAAACTAGCAAAACTAAAACTTAAAATTTCTAAGATGTATAACTAAAATTACTGAAGATAAAAAAAATAAAAAAATTGAATATCATAAGTGTAAAACAATGCAAAATACAAAATATTACACTTTTAGTGTGAAATAATGACTTTCTTATAATCTCATTATTTAGTATTAATATTATCATTATTTCTTATAAGAGGCACTTTATTATTGTTGATGATTGCATTTGTCCTTGCCTCATACTGGAAGTAGTTTCAAATATGTTGCTCTCTGTAGCTTTAAATAGACACGATGCAGTAGTTTTACAGATCAATAAAAACCTAAACAGGACATATTTTATTAAAGGTCTTACAGCACATGAGATTTTAATAAATAAAGCAAGAAATATGCCTTTTATTGTAGAGTCAAATGTAGTTTTCACTCCTATCGTCGTGATATTTTTCAAATGCAGTCTCATTTGTTGAAAGATTCCTGCTTTTAATGACACCTAACAATTGTCGTCCCTCAGGGGTCATTCCGGGGTCACCTGGCCGCATCACCCCAGCAGTCCTCTGCCCGTCGCAGGACCAATGAAAATGCCGTGGTTCAGTTCTTCCGCAGCATTGTATGTTTATTTCTCCATTAAGAGCTAAAATGAGCATGAGGCATATCTTTTTAAAGACATTACTTTATGATCATATTTAAGACACAATATAAATGTAGTGGGCAAACAAGGCCTCCCTGGGGAACGGCATGTATTTAAGATGCAATAACCATGCCATTTGAAATATGTATATATATTTCAGTAAACGTGGTTGCTGTATTATATTAATAGAAAATGATTGTTTTATTGTTAAAATGGTCATTAAGTTATGTTGTCGTTTCCGGTCACTTCTCAGGTTTCCTCACCTCGTCCTAAATCAAAAGTAAGTGAATTATTTATTGTGTTTTATTAATAATCTCAGATTTCCAGTATTTCATTAGTTTTACTTTTTCAGGGCAGCAAAAAAGGGAAACATGCTGTAAAAGGAAATGACTCATGTCACGTCCCGAAACTAATCCCAGTGATTGGAATTGTGATTTACTGTTATCCGAGGGAGAATTGTCTCAAAATTGCCAACTCATATTACTGCTCTCTTTTTGCAGTGGAGGGAAATCTTTCGCTTGGTATGTCAACATAAAGTCGTTTTCTTAAAATTAACTTTTTCTTGCGTGTGCGTGATTTACTGCGATGTTTATGTTGTCCAAATGCATGCTTTGTTTGCAGAGTGTTGCTAACATCCAATCTCTTTTGGCCACTTTACTTTCCTCCCTACAACATGTATTTTCTTGTATCTATAAGAAAGCAGAAGAAAATTACACAATGAAGTTGTATTTTATGAAAACATAGGGCAATGAAATATAAATATAAAGTTTTGTCAGTTTGTGCTTGGAGTCAATGGACATGGCCACTAGAGGGCAGTATAGTACAGACAAACAGCCACGCACTGATTCAAGTTAACGAAAACCTAACAAAATAACTAAAACTTAAAATAGAAAAAAAGTTTGGAAATGACATATAAAATAAGATCAAAGGTTATTGAAAACGATAAACTACAATTTAGATGTTAAAACTGACAAAAAATGTAATTTTGTCTTTATTATTGACGTATTTATTTTATTACAGAATACTCATTACACGAAAACTCACACAAGCAAATTGTGTAGAAGTAATTTCCAGCATATTTCATCGACTCACCAATAATGCCAGTAGCTTCGTCTTTTTTGTGGATGTGCTCCAATTGCAATTTTAATTTGCCCTTGTTTGCTCCCAACCCAGAGTGACAATCTGCTTCTGGGTGACTTTGAAACCGCTCAACTCTTTATGAACCACAACCGGTAAACATTTTCTCTCAGGGTCGGCTGGCCTACAGTACATCTTGTCATTTTTCTCTTCTATAATTTCACACTTCTCTCTCACTTCAGAGGACTCATCCATCCATCTGCATGTTCTTTGTATCTTCTCACGTCAGATGTCGCCTTGTACTTGTGATGTGACACTGACTGACTTCCTTCCATTCGTTTTCTTTCTCCTTGTAGGTTGCTGTTGTCTCACTGTGAGCCCATATTAGTGTTTATTGGGAGTAAATTATGGACTTATTTATTATCATGAAATTATGATACATCAGTATTGTTTGGTTTCATCATACATTTTCCTACTATCACTCTATTATTGTTCCTTTTCCTCACAGTGAGTCATTTAGGGCCATCTGAGTTGTCATTTGGTATTTTTCACATCATCTTACATCAGAAATTCATGAAGACAGTTTCAGCACACTGCTGCTGATAATTCTCCTGTTTTCACGTGTGGATGTACACAATGGTCTCTTCACCTTTTGGCTACAGTATCAATATAATTGTGTTCAAATATTACATTTATAATAAGTGGAAAAAGTAAGTGAATATCGCTCCCTAAAAGTTTTCTTCTAAATAATTGCTTATTATTGCCATCTGACGAAAGAAAACCATTTTTGACAAAATGAAACTCCTCGATGCATGTCAACATAGTACCGCGACAAAATAGCAGGAAAGCACTATATTTATCTAAATGAAGCTCTTCAATTCACCACGATTTTGTTCCTCTGCTTCGTAATATCATAAGATGACAAAGCCCCTCAACAACAAAAATAAATATGTAAATAGGTAAATGTTGAACCACAAATATAAGAAAACGATCTCACATCGGTTCTCCATGGATCAAATTCAAACTGAAAGATGGATCTTACGCGCCATTTTTTTCTAGGCTTCATCACCGCGTGCAGAAAGCACAAAGTCACCAGTCAGACGACGCAGGGAGCAAAGCACGCTGTCCAGACTCTTCAGCCTGGTGAGAACTTCCTGACAGTTCCATTTTTACCCCCCATCTGCATTCCAAATCGATATTTTCAAAAGCGAAGCTCATGAAAGCTTTCCAATCTGTTTGTACCAGTGACGCTCTCATCCCAAATCTGTGAGTAACATAATGGCTAAATATGATCCCTCATTTTGGCTGCCGAGTCACAGTATCATGCCATTATACTTTTTTTTTTTTTTTTGCACATTTACCAATCTAATGTGTAACATCATCATGTCATTTGTTCCATTTAGATGAATCCCACTAAATGTGAACAATTTTGACAATCACATCTAAATTTCATGGCTTTCAGCATTGTGTTTGACAGTAAATTTTAATGTGCCTGTAAAGTGAAAATCAGAGTTTTCTTAACTTGACAACCTTGAGAAGTTTAAACAATCCTGTTATATAAGAATGCTTAAAATGTAGCGCTACTTTGTCCCACATTTTCATTGTTATCATCTTCATTATGCATACACATCCTTACACATTTAAACAGTGAAAATCTATCCACTTAAAGGGACAGTGTGTAAGAATTAGACCGTTTTTCATTCAAAAGGAATAAATTAAATGATTGTAAATTTCAAAAACATGCAAATGAATGTCTTCCTAATGACCAACGGTATGTTTTAAATAAAATTGTGGGTCTAGTTATCATTAAATGACATTACATGGGGGGGTGGCACTTCTCCGGAGGCGGCCATGTTTGTTATAAGTACAGACAATGGTACAGTAAATGCAGCACCTCCTGCTGTCTGTAATGAAAAACAGTCTTGATTTTGTGCCTCGTTTCCGAAGTCCCAATAGATTTTGCCCACCCCATTATTTTGCAGCAATTTTACGTAGGTCGCATTCCGACATCTTGTTTATTTTTTTTAGTCCAGCAAGCCAATTGTTATGGTCATGATAATGTCAATCAAACAGATGTCATAGCAATTTATACTATGAACCAATATAATAGAATTGAATGTTTACTTTCTTGTAACATCATACCGAAACGAGAACTACTTTTCCGGCTTCTGCGTTGATGAATCATGGGAAATGAAGTCTGATAATAGAGTCGAGCTTTCTGACCATGCGAGTCCAAAGTGGTACAGCAAGATATGTGCGCCACTTGATAAAAAAAAAAATAAAATAAAAAATAACAAGCTAGCTACGTTGGAGCAGCAAAAGACAGCTAGTACAATGATACCTCTCCTTACTCGTTACAAAAAATTCAGCTCACGAAACGCCTCAGCAGAAAAATATTTTCTTCAGTAACGAAAAAAAATTCAAGATACGAAAGGCGACATTGTTGGAATATGAGAAACGAGACACCAGCGACAACATAACTGTAATGTAATACGTTATCACAACCCGGGATGTCTACCGGATTTTTTAGTTTGTGATGCATGTTTATGATTCATTAATATACTGGCTTGCCCACATACAAAACAATAGTTTTTTGTGGTCTTTCACTTGTTATCTTTACTCATTTTATCCATACTTCCTCCCCAACAATTTACACTAACAAACATAAAATTGATATTAGCTACGGCTAACATTGTACATATTCACATAAAAGCACATATGTAACAAACCACTTTGGGCTGTCATGTCTGACGTTAGCATTGTTAGCATGTCATTAACATTTTAGCAATGTCATCAAACAGGAAGCACGTCGCATGAACCCAAACTATCTCACCGACACACCAGCACCATCTCAAGGCCAACATATGAACTGCATTCATATTGTCAACTGCTAAAATGTATATGATTAATTTAAAGGGATTTTTTTTAAATATTCTTTACCATATATGTTTTATTATTCACTAATGTAATTCTAACACGTACTATTTTTATGATTTCACATTACAAGTCCTTTAAATCACCGCCAGTGGTCTCAGGTGATAGAAACTCAGTTTTACGCATTCTTGTCCCCTAGGGAGAAACCAAGTCCCGTCCACCCCCCAAACGCTGGAGCACCATCTTCTGAGCTCTCCTCTGAGGCCCACAAAATGGAATCAAAGCAGATGGGTCAGCATGACGGGGGAGCAACACACGGGGACGCGGCAGACTCACAACCAAACGACCATTGCGTGTTAACATACTAACACTCGGACGTGTGTATCCACGGATGGAGACGATCTCGTCCAAGTCCTTCATAGCTGTTCAGGTCGTTAAAAAAAAAAGCTTTGAGTATATCTTCCACTGTAAAAATCCTGATTTGATTATCATAGTCTGATGGTGCTAAATTAATGTTTGTAAATGTTTTCTATATTGTATCCGTCTTGTGTTGTCGGGCTTTGTATGAGTGGTCTTGTGTGCATCGCGACTTTCGATAAAAACACTCAAAAGGTGTGCTTAAAATATTGTTAAAACGTAGGCAGAATTGTAATTGTTTCACTTCAATGATTAATCATGTACAGCCAAGTCAAAAGTGAATAGATGTCGTGAACACGCCCTTTTTAATTGCACTGTAAGTGATATGCTTATTGTTAGTTTATCGGGTTTGGAAATGTTAACTTTTTGTGTGGTTTGCGGAAAAAAGAAAAAGTTTGTTGACCCGATGGTCTGTTTGCAAGTGCTTCAAAGAAGGATTTAGGTGGAAGAAAACATGTTTAATGACTAGGAAGGACACGTAATTTGATGTTTTTCTTTGTTGTGAATATTATAATTTCAATGCGCTTAATGTGTCAGTTGAAGAGAAGGGCATGTGCTGATGTTACATTGCTAAAAATTGACTTTTTTGTCCAAATATTTATAAAAGGTTGAATGTGCGGCCTAACTGAAATATAACCACCACTTTACCATTCTCTGTTGATAATTAATGAAACTGAAGATAATATTAAATGTTCTTAAGTATTACAAGTGTTTTTACATTAATACTTTCATTTTAGAGTATTGTATTACCGCAATATATAAATCTGACATTAGTGCTGTATGGTGGGACGAAGTCTACAATGAAACTTTGCCTTAAAGTTAGCTCAATGCTAACACACAATGGGAAACTCCATAGGCGGGATAACGAACAGCATAGGTGCCCTAACTCTTTAAACAATATACATTTGAATGGATAATATTACTGAAAATAATTAAGTAGTTTATATTCTACAGTATATTTACATATCTGTATGTATTTACTGCTTGTAGAAGGACACACACCAAAAGCAACTTAATATCCAGTGAACTGAAGCAAAAAGTGTAGCAAAATGTTCAATTCTTTTCCTAGCAATAATACCATTTTGTTGTTAGAAGAATATCATTTTTTTTTTAAAACACATGACATATTTGTGATTTTTTTGTCTTGTTTGCCCAGTCATTTCATTTAGTAACATTTTTAAAATCTCAACACAAACATTCACTCATTCGTTACCAAACCGCCGACACAATATACAAAAAAAAAAAATCAAATAAAAATGTACTTTCATTCAATGTCATGTTTCTGGCGTTCACTATAATCTGGCAGATTGAGTTTGGAATCAAAACAAGATGAAATGTGTGTCGTTTGATGAAATGCTAAAAATACACAATGCATAATCATTTTACACTGTAAATTTTAATGCAAAGGCACAGTAAAGGATAATTACACAATGAATAGAGAATGAAGTAAAGATGAATGAGCATTTTTTAACACACTCAATGGCTACATTAGGCACAATATAATGGGAGCCCATTTCAAAACATAAACTTGAAAATGGTTTTAATTAAACAGAGCCTTTACTCAGGGTACAATTTGATTGCCTTACTTAGCAACACAAGAACAGCCAAATGCACAAAAAGTCTTTTCTAAAATCTTTTCTGGTAGTATGCGGTATTTGATACCACTTTTGTATTGGCTCTATACCATGAAGGTGTCCCTAATGAAGTGTCCACTGAGTTGACATTTTATGTCACTGTAAATGTTTTTTTTTAATACATATA
Organism: Hippichthys cyanospilos; assembly: GCF_059441005.1. NCBI lineage: Eukaryota > Metazoa > Chordata > Actinopteri > Syngnathiformes > Syngnathidae > Hippichthys > Hippichthys cyanospilos. The sequence continues at coordinate 7,889,912 of NC_142389.1, read as the reverse complement.
CACAGATATTTTTGACTTTACAAAGTGCAAAATAGCATTGAACAGAAAAACAATGTTGCATTTGTTTAGATTTTATGTTCCACAGCAAGCGGAAGGCAAATAATGTGTGCAAAATGTCGGTTTAAAAGATTGAAGAATCGTTAAGAACAACAGTGCTTTTTAGAAATGTACTTAAGTGCCTTAAAATTCTTAACAATCCAAAGTATTTTTCCCAAAATGTAAGACGTTAAAATACCCATAAGCCACTCCAAAACGTCTTCTCGTAAGTTGTGCTCGAGGGTCAGCATGTCAAATCAACCAAGAATACTTTCAAGTTTGTTTTCTTTTTATTTCGAGGTGGAATTGCAAACACAGTTTTGGCACACCATGCGTTGTCTGTCAAAACGTGTTTCTGCACAATTTGTGTTGAAATATTAAACATGAATGCTAGTCTCATTAGGACATTTTGCATCAGATGTCATATGTTACATGGTTTGTTGAAATAAAGATTAACAACGCATTTTGTTTGATCTTTTAACTTGAGATTGATAATAAAAACATTGAAGGAAGCACTTGGCCTCATTTGTGTTTTTTCTGTTGCCTCTTAATAGTCAGAATCAAATTTCTGATTGCAAGGCAAGACAAAAATAATATCAGCACAATGGCGCAGAGGTGTGATCTTTCGTTTGTTGAGGTTCAATTGTTGTTTCAAAGATATAAGTGGTCCTTTCACTTTCAACTACAAAAAACAGTTTAAGGAAATATTCTTGATTGATTTTACATAGAGGCCTATTTATATACACTGTTACAAAATACATAAAGGAACCCTAAAGTAAAACGACACAAAACTGAATGAATAAGATATTCTTGTTTAATTCTGGAAACCCAATTTAACCAAAAGAGGTCTACATTTGGAGCCACGGTCGAAAGTGGGAAAAACTCACTGTATTGGCTGATCCAACTTTGATGTCATGTCCTTAAAACAAGTCAAAATGGGGGTCAGTACTGCGGATGGCCTCCATGAGCCTGTATGACCTCCCTACAATGTTGGCATGCTCCTGATGAAGGATCTCCTCCCAGGACGCAAACCCCCTGAAGACTGTGTCCTCGATTGGATTTAGGTCTGGGGAATGGGCTGTCCAGTCCACAGCTCCGCTTTGCCCACAGGGGCCAAATGCACCAGCGTATGGTCTCAGTAGGGCTCTGAGACTATCATTTTGGTACCAAAGCTAAGAAGCGTTGTTTCAGTGCTCCCTTATTTATGTTTGCAGTGTAATGTAATACTACTTAGCTTCACTGAAGCTTTCTCCCGCCTCTTCTTTGTAAACGTGACCGCCAATGTCCAAATGTTGAGTTCTTAGTTCATCCACGATCCCAGACACACTTCCTAGGAGGCCACCCATCCCATCCTCCATTTCCCCATCAAAATCGACTTCCTCCACTTTCACTTGTCCTCCCATTGACAGGAAGGCGTCCCCGCCGTCGAAGGCGTAAGCGTAGCCGTCGTCCATGTCGGGCCGAGCCGAGCCGGCGCCGCTGTCGGAGGAAGCCATCCTCTCGCATCTGGCTTGGTGCCTCAAGAAGCTGTCTCTCCAGATGACCTTCTTCCCGCACACGCCGCACTCATAAGGCCGCAGCCCTCCGTGCGTCTTCAGGTGCTTGGTGAGGTGATGTTTCATCTTGAAGGACTTGTTGCAGACGGGGCAGCCGAACGGCCGCAGGTTGAGGTGCTGCATCTTCACGTGGCGATCGCGCATGCTTTTCAGCGTGAAGGCTTTGCCGCAGTGGCAGAAGTGGACTTTGCCCGAGTAGGGGGCGCTGGCCATGGTCACAGAGGATGACGACGACGGTGTTGGCGGGGAAGGGGGCGGCGGCAAATTGGCCGAGGGGGGCGGCAGATGGCGAGCGGGGGGGACGCTCAACGAGGAGCCGCCCTGCACCATGCCGGCGGAGGGCCAGCCGGCCTCCGAGGCGGCCATGGTGAAATCGGGCGACGCGGGCACCAAAGGCCTCTGCGAAACCTGGCCCGTCCCGTCTTCGATCTCGTCGTACGTCTCCGAGTTGAATTTACCCTCTGCGAGGCACTGAAAGCTCTCATCTTTGCCGAGCGCCTCTCCCTCCTGAGGTCTGGACTCCTGTTGAGACCAGGGACCTGCTTGCCACTGCACTCGGGCTAAAACGGCGCAGGGTTCTCCCAAAGGGCTTTCGGCTTTATGGCAAGGCGGGACACTGGACAGCAGCTGCGCTTTATCTCGCGCGTCCACCAAACTCACCTTGGCCCGTCTTGACTCTTCGTTATCGACTAGCATGGGTTGCGAGTCACCTGGACAAAGGAAGAATTCAAATGAGAAAATATTGAAGTGACAATGCAATGAATCGAGAAACAAATTGCATTTTTTTACACTAATGGATTTTCATCTAAGTTGCATAATTTTACGCTGTGAGGAAACCAGAGTATGCAGTAATATTGGGAAAACTCCACAGAGACGTTTCAACAGACACAGGAAGCAAAGGCGCCAACCACTATTACAACCTGCAGCCAATTTAAAAATAAACAAATAAACATATTGAAGAACAAGACCAAAAAATGTTGTGCAAAAATATTGAAGATTTTCCTGAATTGCTTAAAAATTTCTTGCTATAAATTCCCATAACAATCACGTCAACAATTGCTTTTGTATACAGTAATCATATGTACAAAAACATTTTTTTTATTTTTTCCCTTGCATAGTTAAATAAGACAAGACAAAGTAAAAAGAAAATCAAGTTATTGTTTTTTTTTCAACTTAATGGAAAATAAGAGCAAAGCTTGAAAAAGCATGCGTTTAATCTTACCACAATGACCCGTTTGTACAAATCCTTCCTTCTTCTCCGCTGCTTCTTCTCCGACTCCTTCGTCCGCCTCCAGCTCTCGCTTCTCATTCTTCTTCCTCTGTGGTGTTTCACCGCCCTCGGCGCCAGTGTTCTTTTCGTTCTGTCTGTCAACAACCTGCAGAGCTCCCCGAAGCTGACATCTGGGTTTCTGCTTCAATAACTCCGAACCGGGACCATTGTGGGCAAAATGGTCACTTTTGCAAGTCTCTTCTGAGCAGGCGTAATTGCTCTCTGCGTATGGGAGGGCATCCAGCTGGGAGTCGGCCAAGTGCTGCGCCGAGGAGGTCCGGGAGCCCCCCCACCTTGAAAACTGCTGCGGGCGCCTCCAAGTAGCTAACGGAGGCAAGGCGTCAGGTTTAGCCTCTTTCCGTCGCCCCTCTCTCTCGAGATACAGACAGTCGGTGCTGCTCGGTGACTGCTGTCTGGATGCGCTGCCGGCGTGAAGCGCCGAGGCATCCGGAGGGGTAATTTCCGCAGAGGGCCGGGGTCTTTTTAAAATCTCCGTGCATTTATCCACGATGTGCCACATCTGGAGGAAACTAGCCACGGTGACGTAGTTGACGATGTCGTGGTGAACGATGCTCAGTTGGCCCGTGTACGCGGAACTGAGCACGCTTTCAAACGCCACCGGGTCCATGACTGACGGGAGGGAAACGCTTGTCACATTCTTCAATAATACCTAAAGAGCAAACAAAACAGGTTAGGGTTCTCTTTCTTTCTTTTGGGGACAACCAAACATACCACAATAACAGCTCTCTATAATAGGAAAGTAGTATAATAGTGACATTGGCTTGTGTGATTATGACTGCTGATAAAAGCATCACATTTAATTCTGAAGTATTTTTAGCAAATTATCTTCTCATAATCAACCAATGCTTCAGAACACTTTAGACAGTGCTTCACAGTGCAGATAGACAGTGACCCAAAGAATAGCATGAAAGCAAATTTGTCTCATTAGTTTTAATCCCTTAAAAACTGGGCGACATGCAATAAACAATCTTTTGTAATCGTGTACTGTTTACATGATTTTGGTCAGGCTTACCTGGTCATGAAAGTAAGGTGATGATGCAGCGAGGACACATCGGTGGGCTTTGAACACTTTGCCTTGCACATGGATAGAGAGGTCACACAGCCGGCCCTCTTCTCGCTGATGATTCAGGTTGTCCAGAACAGCAGCACGCACAGATGGGAAACACACCTGTACAGTCAACGCTGCTGGAACAGTTGAAGCGCTGGGGCTTGGCTCCATTCTTACACGATACTATTCACAGAGGCATAATGTGAGATATATCTTATTCGAAATACTCAGTAATGACCAAAACCTCTAATTATGTCACATTTGCATTTATTTTTGAGTTCATAAATGAAACACACTGCCTTATTATCTCTCTGTCACGCAACAAATATTCTTACGTGACTCTGCAGAATAGTAACCTCCAAACTATCGTATGTTTACTACCGATACACTCACCACTCTGTCATGGGTAGAGAACACGTATTGCAAAACACGCCTGTTTTTAAACAGCATGTTATTTTGATTACCAAGTGTAAATACGCATAGTAGGCTAGAAAACATAATTCTATGAGCAAAAAGCCGTTTTGGAATCTAATATAAGCCGTGGCCTGTTGCTTTGGCGTATCTATTTTATTTTATTATTATTTTTCATTATCATCAACGCTAGCTAGCTGCTTAGGTATTTTCACTTACCTGTGCAAAATCTTTAAGATGCACTTTATTTGGAATACGTCGCGTCTTTTGGCATACCGGTATGTCGTGTACTTTTTTTTGTCGTTGTTATTTAAAAATACAGAAATGAAGCAAGCAATTAACGGTATCTTATTTGTGACGATGGTGCACTGATGCTAACTGGCTAGCTAAAGAGCACCACATTCAACGTCCTTAGGTTTCAATTTAGGAAAAAAAATCTTCACGAGAATCAATTTAAAAGGTGTGCAAGATTATCCGCCTTGGATTATTTTTTATTGTTGTGGTGAAAAACAAACGTAAGACCGACAAAACACACTCAAGACCGACAAGATGTAGCCAATAGCCATTGGGCCACTTCTTCTTTTTTATTTCGGCAGACTGGACTTGCCAAGTGTGTTACTGCCTCCCACTGGTCAGATGACGTGATGCACATCAACCCAAAGTTGACTTTGCGCAAAAATGCTTATCTCTCAATTAAGGCATTCGAATATGCAAAGAAAAAGTTGTGGCGCGTGTTTTGAATGCGTCCTCCCTCCTCAATTTTGTAAGGAAAGAGTAGCAGTTTAATATTGCTTTTCTATATCTGTGTTTTTTTTTTTAATTTTCCTGCCTTGAAATTAATTAATCAGAAAAATAACAACAGGGTTCTAAATTCGCTTTTTGAGTTATTTTCATTTTTGTGTGAAAGTAAGGTCGATTTGAAATTAGATTTGAGTGCTAGATTTGTGTAAATGTGTATAGCGTGGATTAGATTAGTCACAGACAATTCTCTTGCTACTGAACGAAACCATTACATTATGATACAGTAAAGATCGTATTTTTTAATTAATCGGGGGGTTGTTTTAAATCGTTTGGGGATAACAGAAAATAAGGTCGACATTATGACATTCGGGAATGACAAGGGATGGAGCTACTGGGTCAGCGAGTCCAGTCAGAAGATTCTTAAAGGGCCAGTGCGCCTAAATATCGCAATACTGTTTTACAACTATCATATTTTTTCTTGTAATATTGAAATAATGCATAAATGAGATACTTTGTAGTTTAAATTAGGCGACGAAAAGGAAAATGATGAGCAGTGGAAATTTGAGGACAAGAAACTGCTGTCGTTGACGTGCATCGGTCATTTTTACCGCAGTACATCTGCAGCATCAACTGAGGCAGAAGTGCTGCTGTGGCGCAGCATAAGGCACTGTGATTGTACCAAGGACGCATCTTTTGTGGCTTTTTTGTCTTCTCTGGTGGATGATGGATTTGGGTGCGCGCCTGCAGTTTGATCTGCAAAACCAGCGCGACCGGGAATTATTTCTTAGACGCAAGGACTCATCAGATCGCTGAAATTTCACGTTTTCCATCGTGGGAGACGACGTCACGTTTTCCTGCGGAGGAGACTTTTAAAGACGTTAGTAAGCGAATAGATTTAGATGAATATCTTCAGCATCATTTCATTTTCGTAGATTAGTGTGGCAGTACGTAATGCATAGTCCGTTTTTGGCAGCGGTTTCTCATACTAATAACTCGTAATATCTTAACGTCTGTAATTTGACAGCATTAGAGCTAAATTAATCTATTTCCAGGCTGGTGTAAATGATGTCAAATCTCATTTTAACAACCTCAGGGCAAAGGTAAAAGAATCTCAAGGTGAAATACCGGACGACACTGTGAGTGCATGGATTGGAATGTTACACGTGCTACTTAGTGTAAATAAAAGCAAACGTGTAAACTTCAGCACATTGATCGCAATAAATAATATAGATAGCAGGAAACTAGTTGAATTGAGCCAAAGAAGTACAACCGATTATATATAAATAAAGGCCTATTGATAGATATATTTTGCACATTACAATGCATGAGTAGCTGTTCGGATGCACTTTATTGACGTACCTTTATATTATCTGCAGTATTATTGAAAGAAAAAAATAAAAAAAAATTAAAAAAAAAACATATAACGAAATAGATTAGGCGTGTAAAAGAACCTTTTGAGACCCCTCGCTACAATCTCAAGCTACAGTCTGTGACATGACTCCTGTTCATGTACTTCTTTTCCTCTCCTGCACAATCCTTGGTAAGATTCTCCCTGGTTTCTTGTTTTGGCATTAATATTTCTTAAACAACCGCAATGTGGATACAATCAGAGTCCATTGTTGTAACATGCAAACAGTGCAACAGTGCGATGGGGCGTGTGCAGAACCGGAATCAGACACAGAAGCAGTGGTGGGCCAAGGCTTCAAACTGGGCTGCCTCTCCTGCAAGAGGAGGAGTGAGGTCAAAGCCAGCGCCACTGTGGAGTGGTACTTCAAGCCCAAAGGAGAGGTCGACTTTGTGCAGGTGAGGGAAAGCTTCATTGTTGGGGCGTATTTATTTTAAAGAGGCCTGTTTGTGTTTGCGCATGGATGCAATAAGCCCGGATATATGATAGTTCTCAGATATCAATATCTTTGACACACAGGAAGTGTTGACCTTGTGTGCTGTCCTCTGTTTGCTGTTTGATAACATGCCGGGAAAATAATGGACAATCGCAGGGCAGTGTAAAGCATGACTGTAGGTAAATGATTAGACCTTGATGAAACGTGATTTCAAAAGTAATGTCTATATTTGAGATTTACATATTAGTGCCCTGTTGGGATTTTAAAACCATCTGCGTTTCCATGATGTTTTTTTTTTCAAGAAATAGATATTTCATTATTAAAAAAAAAAAAAAAATAAATCATTGTTTAATTTTGCACTTAATGACGGAACACTAACATTGTGTGTAAATGTCCCTTTGAATGTTTTTGGAGAATGTGATGACAAAAATAACATGTTCAAGATATTCTTTACTTATCTAGCCATTTTCAGCAGTATTTTTTTGTCTATACTTAATTTGATGACTACATTATTTTCCATGTACAATTAATACCTTCAAAAAGACAGTTTGCAGCTAGCGGTCCGCTGAAAATGACATCACACTTACTCAAGGCTGAGGTAATGACGAATCGTGGCTCGGTTTGCAAAAGTCACGTGAACAAACCCAGAAAACAGGTGTTCCGTGATTGGTCGTTACTTGAGCCTTAAGAATTTGTGATGTCATTTTCAGTCGACAGCGAGTGTAAAAACATGTTTTTTAGAGGAATTAATTGAAAACTAATATCATTTTCAAACTAATTATCAACAAAAGATTAGTGTTTTACTGCTGAAAATGAAGAAATAAATTTAGCAACTCTTTAATGCAGAGGTGTCCAAACCTGGTCCTGGAGGGCCGCTATCCTTCATATTTTTGACTTTGTATTACATATTATGTAATACATATATATGTATATATATATATATCATATTATATAATATAATATATATATATACATATATATGTATTACATAATATGTTTCTATTTAAATGTTCTTGGAGAAGGCAATATCTAACCAGAGTAATTGTTAATGCTAAATAAAACACTAATTGTTAACTAAATCTTTATGATTGATGGCATTAGACGTCAAAAATCTACGCTTACTGAACTGGCAGTGAATAAGTGGGGCGGCCCACACTGGAAGGACGCAAGGTGATGCCAGGAGCGTTGTGGATAACTCCCGGAAAAAAAATTAGGATTAGCATCTTTTTTTCAGGCAGTTTGATGCATTTTTTTTCTTAGACAAAACTTTAACCTATATAAATGCTGTAAAAAAAAAGAAGTAGTAAACGGTTGTTAAGTTTTTTTTATATTGTTTTTTTCCTTTTGTCAATGTTAAAAAGGATCGTTTTTTTAGTTATACTTATACAATTTTTATAGCTAATAATCTTATTTATGGTTGGCGTAAGAAAGCCTGATAAAATTATAAGACATGTTGTCTAGACAAATGGCTGCATTTAAGTCATATTTATGGATTTGTTTTAGTGAAAGTAATTCAAATGTAAAGCATACTGAGCCTATGTGTGATTCCAAAAATTTCTGCGCCGTTAGATCTACAGCTACAGTGAGATGGGCCCCACTATCGAAAACGAGCACTTCTTGGACCGTCTGGATTGGAACGGGAGCAAAAGGAGCAACGACATTCAAGATGCGTCCATATATATTCTCAACGTCACTTTCAACGACTCAGGCACATATCGTTGCTTCTTCAACCGCATCCTCAGCTATGAAAACTACGAGTACACTACTGTCGTCAGCAAAGTGGTCTACCTCACCGTGGTGGAAAAAGGTACGCCACCCAGCGCTGCAATTGGAGTCTAAGCATCGACGGAAAGTCAGGAATAGTGGAGTTTGGTTGTCTTTTTGGAATTTTTGTGATGTGTCACCTGTCTTGCATCCCTACACGCAGCCACCAGAGGTACAGCCTCCATTGTGTCTGAAGTCATGATGTATGTGTCCATCATCGGCCTGCAAGTGTGGCTCCTTATTGAGATGATCTACTGCTACAGGAAAATAGCAGCAGCCGGGGAGGAAGCTTTAAGAGAAGCTGCGTATGTATATATTGTATTCATTAGAAGATATTTCAAAAAAATCACAAACTTAATTCGAGTATTGTTTTTCTTTTTCCCCCGTTCCTTCCAGGAATGCTGAATATTTAGCAATAGCCTCAGAAAGTAAAGACAACTGTGCAGGAGCACAGGTCGGAGAATAACCAAGGTATGTTCAATACAATCACAATTTACAACAGAATTTTTTTTTCACAAAAACTTTGGGACTACAGGAGGCTTCTTTGTTGACCAATGGATGCATACTTATTGACATAAAGTTTCAGACCATGATGCTTTGTTTAAATTTCAAATTGCAGTTTTTTTTCTTGTTACCTGTATTGAATGTGCAGTTTGTTTTTAATAAAAACTATTAAATGTGATTAAAATGATTAAAAAGTTGAATATTTTCAACATTTATTTTAAAACTTGATTGTCAGAAACTCACACCTATTAAAATAAGTGTCAGTCACATATCATAAAGTCAGATGAGCCAAATTAAATGAGTTTTTAAAGTATCATATTAGTGCACTGTATTGAATTAGCTAAATTCAAATATTTTAGCAACAAGATTTGATAAAAAAATAACTGACCCTCCTCTGCCAGCAAAGAGATTCATTCAATCCCAAAGACGTATTATTACGTATCTTTTAAGAGTCGTACTTAGCTACTTACTTACTTTCTAACCTATTTACTTACTTTCTAACTTTCTTACTTTGCATACTGACTCATTTATTTTTCTAGTGTTATGTAAAGCAGGGTTGGAAATTGGCAGTGAATGAGTTCATTTTAAAACCTTGATTGAAACACCCGTCCATTGTTTTGGGAAATTCTGTTATTGTATCTAAAGTTGTGTTTTCATTTTCAGGCTTCCAATCTGGACTCCAAAGCTCCCTCCTTCACCTTATTAAGTGCATGAAAAACAACTTACGGCTTCATCTCAAGTCTTCTGTTTGATCTTTCCCTTTCCTTGATAAAGACCTCAAATATGAAGCACAGGGAGACAGCATGGTACCAACACTGTAAAAAATGCTTGCAACGCACATGAGCAAAGCTGCACCTGTATGAGAAATCCATTATGCATTAATGAGCCATTGTTTCAAGTCATCAAAAAGTAGTACATAGACATACTGTATATTTATATAAGCTACTCCTCAATACTGCATTGGCCAGTAGGACTTTGGGGTTGTAAAAAATTATCTTGACTTGAAAAGATAAAGCTGTGATAAACCTCAGGCATGGCCTCAAGAAAGGGGGTCTCCATTCTCTGGCACTGGATGTTCACGCCCTAAACAAAAAATGGAGGGCTTATAACTCTTGAGAGAAAGCCAAGAAGTCATGAGGGAAGCATCTTGGAGTTGTAAAAAAAAAAAAGTCTCCCCCTCTAGAAAGAAATCGAGCACAGGACACTTAACAGTTTAAGATGTCTGCTTGGATGTCAGGCCCTTGCCATCATTGTCACCCGGTCAGCGTATCACCAGCACTGTGGGTTTGGGCTTCACCAAGCAACTCAGTGGACACGCCTTCATCTGAGAAAAAAAAAACAAAAACACACACACACACAGGACTACTACATTCATCCTTTTCTCATTATGGTTGGAATGACAAGGATACTGTGGTTCAACCTACCTGTACCCCCTCAATACTCTATGACAAGTCAGCAAAATATATTTAATCATAAACTGGAGCAAGTTACTTTAAGCGCTCTCTGTGAAACATACCAAAAGTATTTTCATATTTTGTGAATCTCTTTGTCGAGTAAAATTCTGATTTTTTTTTTTTTTAAAGAAACTCATTGCAAAATGATCATAAAACAAGTCAGTTTTAGATGACATAGATATTATTAGGAGGGTGTGCACTTTCTGTCAACCGCTTACAGCATGAGTCAAACCTTCAATAACTGGAGACTAATAAAGATTAGTGAAACTCACTAAAAGTGAGCAGACGTTTCCGTTTTCCAAATAGAATAGAAAAAGGTTATTATGAGTGCACAATTACAAAGAAAAGTTGAAAATGTGGGATTTTTGTTTTTGTAAAGGCTATGGAGAAAAAAAACCACGAGTTCACAATGAATACATTGCGAATGCAAAAGAAACTCTTCATGATATTGAACAAAAAAATAGTCCTGTTTATTTATTCACAACGAATGCAGACAATTGAAACGGCAGCAGTTTGAAAGGTGAATTTTGCCATGAACACATTATAATAGTGGCATTTGTTACTGCTTTGGGTTCATCTAAAGAAAATTGAAAGCTATCATTTTTATAGCTCCTTTTCAACAGATTTGTAAAACAAATGAAAAGGAAGGCCAAATCTGGCTCGGATTCTTTAAGTTTAATAATGATAAGTCCTAGTTGCTCATGAATGATTTATTTCCTGTTTTGAAAATCCTGTTACTAATACCTTGTTAGTGCAAATGTGTACTGGCTGACTATAAAACGTTACCTTAATGACAGAAAATGAAATTCACTTTCTTTTTCCTTTTCAAACGAATCAACTCATGTTAATAATTTTATTTTTATTATATTTATATTTTTGGGTGGGAACAAATTGATCGAAACGGAGCCAACCAACCCCGCCCAAATGGAAATTTCTTAAAGAGACAGTACACCGCACGCTCACAGCATTGCTTTTTCTGTAAATTGGAACGCTATCTTTAACATTGAATGAACTATACGCAAAAGAAACAAACAATAACACGTTTTTGATACGTCCAGACAAAACAGGTAAAGACGTGGTGGAATACAACAGTGCAAGTGCATTGACCGTTTACCGCACTGCATCAGTGGCATCCTGTGTGCCGAGAAGCAGGCGTGCTTCTGTGGCGCAGCAAAAACGGTCCACGGAGCACAGGACGCATCCCTTATTATTTCTCCGGAATTGTTTGCGCTTTCGGAGATTAATCTGCTATGCGAGCGCGAACAAATACGTTCTATTGACACCCAAGGAGTCCTTAAATGAATGCAATTCCACCTTTGACATCGTGGAGGAGAGGAGCAAATTTTCATCCCAAGGAGGCCTCAAAATTGACGACAGTAGGAGAAAAAATATTACATATTTTCAGCTATTTTAGAGCTGTTTACTTTTCGTCTTGTGCTTGATTATTAGTTATGTTGTCCATTACCATCATACGTGGTTATGTGCGTTTAAGGTAGATTTATTGTTACGCGGGTTATAAAAACCGATTCATGTATTGTGTATTATTCGATTCCATTAGAGATAAGTGCATGTATTCCCAGGCAGGTGGAACAATGTATCTGTGCGTTTCATCTTAAATACCTCAGGGAGAATCTAATAGAATTTGAAGGGGAACACTGTGAGTCCTCACACGGATAGTTTCTTTTTCATTATATTTTCAAAATAAGAACAGAAGGAGCCCAATTGAATTTGAACAATTTAGCGCGTTTAAATGTGTCTGCTAGCAGCAATAACTACTGGTGATGAATGCTACAATCAATTAGACGGTTGAATTGAGCCGAAGAAGTAAAACAGTTGGGATATTACAAGCACATTAGGGTCTCACATTGGCCTGTTTTTTACATTATAATACATGCGTAGCTGTTATGATTTATTTATGATGCTAGATTGTGCTTTGTTGGCCTGCAACTTTTAAAATCTGCAGCATTATTAATGTTGATCGATAACTGTCGAATGATAAAGTAAAAGAAAAGAAAAGATTAAGCGTGTAAAAGTAATTTTCTAACTTTTTGAGGCCCCTCACTCCAATAAAAAGCTCCAGTCTGTGACATGACTGCAATTCACATTCTGCTCCTTTTCCTCTCCTGCACATTGTTTGGTAAGTTTCTGTTTTATCTTTACTTTGGCTTTAAATAACCTCAATGTAAGGAGTAATGGATGTGTATTGTTGTGCTGCAAACAGTGCGCCAGTGTGATGGGGCGTGTGCTGAGGTAGACTCAGACACAGAGGCGGTGGCGGGCCAAGGCTTCAAACTGGGCTGCATCTCCTGCAAGATGAGGAGTGAAGTGAAAGCTAGTGCCACTATTGAATGGTACTTTAAGGCCAGAGGAGAAGTCGACTTTGTGCAGGTGATGAACTCTTATTAGAAATCCGGTGAGTGTACTGTAGTCGATTGGTGGGAGTTATGAACCGCCTGAATGTCACTTTGTCATCAGATCTTTACCTACAACGAAATGGGCCCGATTATTGAAAATGAAATTTTCATGGACCGTCTGGATTGGAACGGAAGCAAGAGGAGCACCGACATCCAAGATGCTTCCATTTATATTCTCAACGTCACCTTCAATGACTCGGGAACATACCGTTGCTTCTTCAACCGCATCCTCACCTATGAAAACTACGAGAATACCACAGTTATCAGCAAAGTGGTTCACCTTAACGTGGTGGCGAAAGGTACGACAATCTGCTGTGTCCTCAAAACAACAAAGTAAACAATTAACGATTATTGTCGTAATCGACGGATCGATGGATATGATGTTTAAATGTTTCTCCGATATACAGCACATAAACTGAACTAATATAGATGTATTTTTTTCTATGATTTGGTTCGAAACATGGCAGAATATAGACAGTCAAGTTGATCATAGTTTTCTCAAAATTAAAGCTGATAATTGTGAATGTTTCATTTCAATTCGTGGTAATCAGTCTGTGAACTGTTAATAGGATGAAATTCAGATTATTTGGGGAGTATCAGATCTCTCGATGATTCATTGATGATCAAAAATAATGATCAATTCATTTGATTGTCGATTAGCTGGCCATTAATTATTGCACCGATATAATTAACTCTATGTGAATGAAAAACAGGGTTCAATTGCATATATTGTGGAATACGCTTAACCCACACTATAAGACCATTTTGATGTTGCTTTTTGTAATGCAGATGAATTTACTGCTTGTGTTTGTTAAAGAGGAAGTCAAGCCCCAAATTGTTTAAGCAATTATTTATTCTATGTAGCACGACTTGTAGAAACACTGTTTTTGTCCACCTCAGGGTCAGGTCATTGAGCCACTTGCTGTCGACTGAAAATGACACAGAGCTGCACGATTATGGCCAAAATAATAATCACGATTATTTTGGTCAACATTGAAATCACAATTATTAATCACGATTATTCATCATGTCTTGTCAAACATGTCTACTTATTGCCCCCCCTTTTTTTTTTTAAACAAGCAGTATATAAACAAGGCTTCAAGGCTTGGTAATTACAAAGAATAATAATAAACTAAAACAAATCAATCAATCAGCTTAATTAATTGTGGTAGCTAATATCGTGATCGCGATTAAAGTTCGATTAATTGTGCAGCCCTACATCATAGTTGCTCATGGTTCAGGTACCGATCTATTAAGTATCACCTGTTTTCTAAGCATGGTCATGTGACATGCACAGGCTGAACTGTGATGGACTTTTATCTGAGCAAAAAGCACTTATTGTTTTTCAATGCGTAGTTAATTTTGACTGAAAATAACATCAAAAACTGCTCAACTATTGACATAACTCAGAAAAACAGGTGAGCAGTCATCGATCGTACCTGAACCCTAAGCAACTATGATGTCATTTTCAAGTGGCAAAATGTCCGCTCCCTGAAAGAAATAAAAACAGGTTAATTTTGCTGCTTAATTCATAATCCACGAACACGTTATCAAAATCAAACTGCTGTGTTTCGACTATTGGGGGCTCACAGAAAATGAGCGTAAAAGAAAATCTTGGGGTTGACTTTCCCTTTAAAAAAATATGTATAGGAAGAGAAGTTGGAAAATGTTTCACAACATTGAGAGAGGGAAAATAAATCACTAATTGTAATATTTTTCCCGAATCTTTCAACCCTAATATGATTGATCTCATGTGTATACATTCCGTAATGCATAAAAGGGTGTGTAGTCAGCATCGCTGCAGGATTGCTGACAGTGTCCTAGTATGCACTTCAGTGCAAAGTTCTGGAAGAAATTGCTTGCAGATAAACGTTAGCATGAAATGCTGAACTATTACGACCTGGCATTAAGAGCTGAAATGCACATTTCTGCATTCAGTCGCACTTTCATTCATATACTGTACTGTACGGATTTACAGTCATCAAAGGTACTTTATTTTGCATTTGAACTCATCTTCTGCAAAACTTGTTCCTGGTTATAAGAGTCATTCGGAGCCAAGTGTGGAATTTGTGTCGTGCTACCTTTCTCGTATCCCTGCGCGCAGCCACCAGAGGTACAGCCTCCATCGTGTCGGAAGTCATGATGTACGTGTCCATCATCGGCCTGCAGGTGTGGCTCCTCATCGAGATGATATATTGCTACAGGAAAATAGCAGCGGCCGGGGAGGAAGCGTTAAGAGAAGCCGCGTATGTATATGTCACAATATACTCAAACTATATAAATATACTCAAAAGCAATACTATACTTTAGATGTTTTAGCTATAATTACAAAAGTAAATGTTCTATTAATGTACAATTAATCTCTTTAAAACACCTTTTTGCCACTTGCTGTCAACTAAAAATGACATCATGTGTTCAAGGTTCAGGTAACAACCAATTACAGTTCATCTTGTGAATGTCACATGACCAAAAAAAGGCTACATATGTTTAGTATCTTTTTTAAATGGTTAACATTGTGATAACTAAATTACTACATACTTTGTTATTTCCTTACAGGAATGCTGAGTATTTAGCAATCGCCTCGGAAAGTAAAGATAACTGTGCAGATGTGCAAGTTGGAGAATAGCAAAGGCCGGTTCAAAGGTAATCTGATTACAATGTGTCCCGCCACAAACGTTGCCTTTATTTGAAAGAAAATCTGCAAACTGAGAATTCATGCAACCATCAACCAGTATTTAAATGCAAACTAATATGGCACAATTGTAATTGTAATGCAATTTTTACCCCCAGGCTTCTCTTCTGGACCAAACTCATCTCTTTTGCGCACCCCGCTAATTGCATGAAACCAACTTGGGGAGTGGAACAGACTGCATCCTCATCTCAAGTCCATTATGCATTAATTAGCCATCATAGACTGTAACTCACATTTAAGTATTATGTTGATATTCTGTATCTTTATATGACATGCGCAACACTGCCTGTAAGACTGTTGAAATTATGTGAGAAAGCTTTTTACTAACTCACGGTGTCAGATACAAAAAAAAAAAATCCCAACATGTATGTTGTTATTTATAAAACAGAATGTGGATCGATTGTCTTTTCAATTGACTTGCTGGTACATTCAGTGACACTTTCAATGTACTAATAAAAAAGGAGAAAATTCACGAGTCAGCGGTAATGTGTGGGTGTTAAAGCGTGTTAAGATCACGTGAACAACTTCAGGGTTGATGAGTCAGAAAAAAACAAAAACAATCTAAAAATGACTAGCAATTGGGAAAAATTCAATCTTTTAATTTTAGCACACAGTCAGTGTCGGGGTAGCGAGGCAGATTAAGTTGGTACTTCCTCTCCAGGGCCGGGGGCACGAAGCGGCCTCCCAGGAAATGATGGCGCCCCTTAAAAAGAGTAGCAGAGTTTTTGGGAGCGGTCAGAGAGATGAGCGTGTCGGGCTGCAATCCGTCCACGCTCCCCTGCTCCACATCCCAACCTTAAAAGAAACCAAAGGGCAAACTTGTCAATATTGACAATGATGTTAGTTTATATCAGAAAATATTAGTGATTATGAACTGACATGGCAACACAGTGGTTGAAATCTCATTGGACAACAAATTTGGAACACTGGAAGCGGTGCATGCTTTTTTTTTTTTCTTTTTTTTTTAATCGCAACTGCACATTTAAGATTAAAGGTAAAACAATTACCCAACACTAAATATAACCGATAATTATTATGATCCACATTCATGCCAGTTTTTTGGAATTCTGACCCAAACCACCACTCAAAAAATACAAAAAAAAAAATTGTTTTTGTTTTCTGCCATGTCTTAGAGAAAAGTATTATATGAGGAAATGTCGTTTTTAAATACAGGGGTGGAAATTAAACATTTTTTATTCGATAAAATACTCAACAAAATAATTGATTATAAACATAATACTTAACTCTTTCAGTCCAAATCGTTATTGGAAAAGGCAACCTCTAGAGTGCCAGCCGATTTTTAGCATTTTCACTCATCTTTCAAGGTCGACAGAATATTTGATATGTCTATGTAAATAAAGGTGGTATCATATGAAAGATTAATATCCATTCCTTAATTAGAATTACAAGTATGTAATGTGCTGTAGGTAATGTATGGCTCTATTCTCCACCGTGAGCAACACTGCCATCCATTGGTCACAGTTCATCACTACAGCGCTCAATTGGCTTAATATTAAAATAAGCACGAGTCAAGGGTGTCAGCTAACCCCTTTTGCTTTAATAATTAGTTAACCCTTCTACAATAAAGTACACACTATGGCTTTATTCTGTGTGTTTTTTCCCCAAAACATTTCATATTAATCATTGGAAGTTAAGGTACGTGTTTTGTGTACATTGTAATTGTCTACGTTTATCTCATGGGAAATGGAAGCTAAAACAAAAGTGTTGCATTTTATTTCTGCTCAGTGTAGATGAATATAATATTCCAGAGGAAAAGAATAAGGACAGACCTGAAGGGATGTCGATGCTAGCAATAGGGACTGTGGTCTTCTTCAGGACATCAATGATAGAACCGAAAGGCTCTCGCACCGCCCCCTTAAAGCTGAAGCCGAAGATGGCGTCGATGACCACATTGAAGGCCTCGTCAACCACGGTGGACTTACAAAACAAATTAAGATGTCAGATTTTAGCATGGTAACCTTTGACTGAAGTACAGACAAACCTCAGGCATCTCTGTAAGAAATGGGATCTCCATTTTCTGGCACTGGGTGATCAGACCCTGGAACAGTGGTTTGTTGGGCCTCTTTGGGTACAGGATGGAAGGCTCGTAACCCTGAAATAAAGATGTCATGAGAAGTCTAAAAATGTCTCCCTCAAAAACAAACAAAGGAGACTTACAAATAGTTTAAGATGTCTGGCACAGACCAGGCCGTCTCCTCCATTGTTACCCGGTCCACATATCACCAGCACTGTTGGTTTAGGCTTCACCAAACAACTTAGTGGATATGCCTTCATTTGAAAACCAAACGGACCTTTTAAAATCATACGACTAACCTGGAATGAAAAAGACATTGTGGTTTACCCTTGTAATGGCTGTAGCACAACTGAGGCCTGCGAGTTCCATCAGCTGATCCACACTGAAACCGTACTCACTGAAGAGCTCCTCATCAATGCGCTGGGCTTCCTCTTGCCTACAGAACAACTAAATTAAGTTTAAAAAAAACAAACTAAAAAACATTGCATTAAATTTTCTCTCTCAAACACACCCAAGGTATTTGATGCTGTGGTCCATGACGGAAGCCTGTCTGCTAATGTAACAGTCCTTGTGATGAATGCTAGCCGAAGGTGACAGCGGGCATTTCCCTGTTTGTGCAAAGACTGCTGCGGCCCGTGAGGTCACCAGGAAGCCGATGCCAAAAAGAGCCCGCACACTCAGCATTCAGATGGTCCTGCAATTATACACATCAAATGTGATTCAGCCACTATGCAGTCACGGACTACTAACATCGCAGATCACACCAATCAGCATTAAACTTCATTTTAGAGACAGAAAATGCAAATATCCTTCAATGTGTTACAGCTTAGTTCCAAAGTGGAAAGTAATGACGCATAAATACTTAAATCAAGCATATCTTGCTTGAGTCAACACGAGCCATTCGCAGTGTGTTTAATTTTCATTTCTGTAAATATTTTTTGTTTTTACTTTCAAATAAGTCCAACAATTGACACATCATTGTATGTGTACACTAGTACTTTTACTTCTACAGAAGTAATGTGCCACATCTGGAAAATATTGTTTGAATGTCAATACGAAATTTAAATAATCAAGGCAGTTGCTGGAAACAGCTAAAACACTTCGCAACATAATGTTGCAACCTCTAATGACAACTGGAAATTAATCAAGATTAGTAACTCACCAATCGCACGTCAAATTTTCGTTTAACATGCAAGACTTTTACAGAAGGCCAGGCATTAATTCAACTTACAAAAGAGACAACACACAGGGCGATGTTGTCAGTCTTTCGCCCGTGGAAATTAGTTACTTCCGGGTCAGGAAAGGAAGAGGGGGGGCGGTGTGTACATTTCAAAATAAAAGCTTTGAAGTCGTTTGAATTCAAGTCAAGTACAGATAGTGCCTGTGAGAAATCGTCATTATTTAGGATAATGCAGTGGTACATGAGAATTTCCTGGGGGAAATATTTTTAGAGTGTGTGTGTATAGAACACATTTATCAAAGAATAAACAAATTGGGAGTTTCATTTTATCTTAATAAAATACATAGTTTAGCGGTTCGTCTGTCTTCCTTTCAGGCTAGAACAAGAAAATTAATATTACAAATAGAACGAAGCTCCCAAATTTGAGTATAAAATTCTAAGGTTCTGGGTTCAAAATTTTGCTCTGTCCTTCCTGTGCAGAATTTGTATGCTCTCCTTGTGCCTGCCAGTTTTTCTGGTTATTTTTCTCCAGCATTCCAAAAAGATGCGTGCTGGGTAAGTGATGACACTACATTGTTCATAGGTGTGAATGATTGTCTATGCCCTGAAAACGGCTGGTCAGGTTACCTATGACCCCCAGTAGTTTTACAAGCACAATAAGAAGTGAATAAAGAGAAAAAATGACAAATGCAATTCATTTCTAAGAAGAATAACTTTATTTTTTTTTATCAAAGAACATTTCACAAATGGAGGGAACAGATTTGAATCAAAATAGCTGTGAAAAAAGTAATATACTTATAAACTGCCTGATAATAAAAGTACTAAAACAGTAATAAAAAAAAGTACATTTTAAATTTTAAAGGGAAAAATGTCTTAACAGGGATGTTAATCTGTCCTAGTTCTAAATGAACCTATAGTTCATATTTGTTTGCCTGATGGCTCACCAATTTGCATAAGCATGCCTATGTACATAAGCATAAACAATTTGCATATGTAGAAAATTGTATAAACGTAACCTAAAAATATATAAATGAATTGGTATGAAGTTCAGATCAAATATCCAGGGCCTCACATTATTGGACAGCTTTCAACTCGGGTTCCACTCTGGAAAAAAAAACAAAACCTCAATTAGTATAACAGCAGTAGTTCTGCTTCCTCATTTTTTTTCCTTGTTTTTGTATTTAGCAGTTTTGCTTTATTGGCCCAACCTTGCGAGGTGTGCTGCTACTGAACACGTAGGAATGTGGCAACAACCCCTCCGAGATGCCACCTGTGCGGAACGAGCGGGACACCGAAGACACGGCGCTGCAGCTGTTGGGTTTGTCTGAGGGAAATCCGCAGGTGCCGCACATAACTGTACGACTACGCAGATTGTACTCGCTGTCCCCACAGGTGCTGTGAGCCACCTGCTGCGGAAACAACAGACTCTGACTCGATTCAAACTATTGACCAATATAAATGACTCAACAAGCGTATCGTTTTTTAGCTTCTTGAAAATGGACCAAATACCAGTGATAAGGTTTTTTATTAATTGTTACTTTATTGAAAATTAAAAGTGAACATTTTTTAACACATAATGCAGCTTTGGTCACTGACATTTTAATTTTATTGTCATACAGTATTTTTATAACGTTACCATGTCATCATCATCATCTTCCAAATGCGTGCGAGTGACTTTCCTCATCGCCATTTCCTGTAAAATAAGGTTAAAAGATAAATATGGATGTTTTTAGAAGTTTTGATGCATTAAATATTCATTACCTCTCCATTAGCGCTAATCAAGGTGGTCTGGAACTGGTCTCCGGTGCCCCAGTTGGGCTGGGCTTTCCAGACCAGGTCAGAGGGAGGATTGTGGTTTCCTCCAGCACCGGCCGCCCAGATCTGGTCCAAACGTAAAGGTCACAGCAGTTTTAGGCACCTTGTGTCATGTCAATGCGCTGATTTGAGATCTGTTGTTAAAAGAGGTTGCCAAATACCGTGACTCTCTGGCCTGCTTTCAAGACAAACTTTGCGGGAAACTTGAATGCAATCGGTGCAGAAGAGCCAACCTGGCGCTTCACCTGCCAATTCCCCAAATTCTGATCCTAAAACAGGAATGGGAAAACATAAGTGGAGTGTGCAGTTCAAAAATCGGACACAAAATAAGGATGAAACAGTGTGAATTTGGGAAAGTAATCAGACAAGGATTATTATATTTTCAAATTAAGAGCAAATTATTTGGAACATGAAACCGCGGTTAAACACCGGTAAGTCGGTATGTCATTTGTTAGATTTCATTTTCAGTTTGTATCGAAAGTGGGGAGCAAAAGTTGTAGTCGAAAGACTAGTCAAGTTGATGCAACTTCAAATTAAAAGCATGCATTCATGTCCACAAATTTATTTTGAAGTTGGCCTTCTCATTGTGTTTCTTGCACATTTGACTCAACATCATTCATCATTTTAATCAACTTTTCACAGAGGTAACATTGAAAAAAGGTTCGAACCACCGCACTAGTTAAACACATAACCTGACCTCATCTGCTTTGTTGCTGAGTCGGACATATTTGCCATCCTGGTCCACCTCGTCCACAGTGACACGCCCGCTGGCGGAGGCCTGCTGAGTGACGCGGGTCCGAGCCAAAGCGCCTCCAGCGAAGCTTGAGGCCTCGCTGTCCGTATCGTTGGGACGCCTCCTCTTGGCGGAGGAATTCTGAGCGCCGCAATTGAAGGATCGGGAATGAGTCGATGTAGTGGAGGAACGACTTCCCGCCATCCTCGTCGGTGGCGGACTTGGAGAGAGGCGCAGCCTGCAGACAAAGTTGAAGACATCAATGGCTATTCCAATTCAGAGTTGCAGTACGTCTACCGTCTGCTGACCTCTCCTCCTCGCCCTCAAGCAGCTTCCTGTAGGCGCCTATCTCCATATCGAGAGCCAGCTTGACATCCATTAATTCCTGATATTCATCCAGCTGCTGCTGCATTCGCTGCCTGATCTCGGCCATTTCTCGGTCTTTCTCTCCAAGGAGGCGACGCATGGTGTCTCGTTCTCTGGACAGAGCCTCCTCCAGGTCCTTCACCTTTGCATCACGGGCTGCCAGCTAGATGAACAATAACAGCTAAGTTGATGTGTGTCATTTGTTTTGAAGGTTACTGAATACATAACAGCAACAAGATCCAAACACTCACTTAATGACATGTGTTACATGCCACACAACATTTGTTCTTTCCTGTCAATATGACACAAAGAAATAGAAAATGATTGGAGTCGGATAATCAGTGCTAAAATGATCATCAGTCAATCCTTTGCAAAAATAAGCAATAAAATGAGGAAAAAGTCGCATTTGGCAATGAATGAGTTGAAGTCAAGTCAGAAAATTTCCTCACATAACATGTACTATATGCCCCAATTATAGTCTAAAAACGGTTTTCTGATATTGTGTTGATGGTATATGACTTTTTGTCCATTTTGTCAGTGATTATCAACTGAAAATGATATCACAGTTGCTAAGTGCTGAGTTTGGTCATGTGACATTCACAAATTGAGCCATGATTGAGCATTGAGCACTGAGCAACTGTGATGTCATTATTTTCAACTGAAAACAAGTTACAAAATAGCCCCCCTCTGAGATGGAAAAAAAAAATAGTGGATTTTGTGGCTGAATTTATATTTCACTGTCGTAATATTAATGAATGTTTAACCTATTGGCACCATAAAACATATTATTGTAAAAATGATTTCCTGGTTGCTTTTACATTCAATTAAACTTTAAATTACTATTTCACACTGTCAATTCTGATTGGCC
Source organism: Hippichthys cyanospilos (assembly GCF_059441005.1). Lineage (NCBI taxonomy): Eukaryota > Metazoa > Chordata > Actinopteri > Syngnathiformes > Syngnathidae > Hippichthys > Hippichthys cyanospilos. The sequence continues at coordinate 7,867,163 of NC_142389.1, read as the reverse complement.
AAATATATATATATGTATATATATATATAAAATTCATATTATTTCATGTAACTAGTATTATGAGTTCACCTGTTTCTGCAACTGGCTTAACTGAGACGACATGGACTCCAGGCGGACCCGTGTCTGCTGGAGCTCCTCGTGCGCTGCGCCCACAAGATGGCTGCTTCGGTCAGCTGACTGGCGTGCGCCTTCCAGCTGAACACAAAAAGGTAATAGAAGGTACGTAATTACAATTTTGCAAGCGTTTCCCGCTTGCACAAAGTTTACCTTGGAGTTGTAGGCCTTCTCCAGTTCCTCCTTGTAGAGCTTAACTTGAAGCTCATGCTGGCTTCGCATTTCCATCAAGGCATCAGCCAGTTTGCTTTCAAAGTCTTGCTGGTGGCCGTTGTCCAACTCGACCATGCGAGACTCATGGCGTCGCTTTATCTCACGCAGCTCCTGCGTGGGAAGTGTTACATGAGATTCACTCTGTTTCTGGCACAGCTTTATTTTCATTAAACAAGTGATAGAGATGATAACGAGGTCTGACCTCAGAGGCCAGGTTCTTCTGGAATTCAAGCTCTTCTTTGAGGGTCTGAATGCGATTCTCTCCATCCACCCTCCTCAGCATCTCATCCTGCAGTTGTTTTCTGGCATCGCCCAGGCTGGTGTCCAGCTACATGACAGTATAACCGTAAATTTGGTCTAATTTATGTCATATGAGGTTGAAGGGTAAAAAAGAAAAAGTTCCCAGATGTATTTCCACTGACTTTTTAAAAATTGAGCGTGGTGTAAATTTACCTTGGCAACCTGCGTCTTCAGGTCTCTGTTTTCAGTCTCAAGGCTGCGCTTTTCTCCTAATGCGGTAGTCAAAGACGCATCTTTGGAGTTCAGCAAGGCCTCCAAGTCTTTAAGCCTCTGCAGCGCTCCTGCCAAATCCGATTCTTTTTTTGTGTTCCTGAAATGACAATTCGACGTGAATTTTCTCAGCGATATCAAAAGATGGAAACAGGAAAGGGTTGCGAATGAGCAGAATGACTGCGAATGACTCATTTTCAGACCTGAAAATTCAGGGATGAACAATTTTACTTTTATTATTGTATCAGTCTAAAATGGGACTACCATTTCCGATTTTCAAATTGAATTGAATAAAAACAATGTAATTCACAAATGAGATTATGATCAGGTCAAGTACTAGTAAATAAATAGTCAATAAAAAGAGCAATTTCCAGTGTGTCTATCTAGTTATTTTGATAATTGTGGGTTCATTTTTTTCATATCATTCTCACAGTATTTTATTTTATAATTTTTTGCCAAGAGAGGGCACACTTCTGGTAGTGTGATAACAAAGTGGTCGTGCCATGTTGAACTTTGATCTGTTGTCACCATCTGGGTGAAATTTCAGCTCCCTGGTGTCTTGTTTCAATGCTTTCCCTTTAATGTGAAATGCCTAAGGGTTAATATTGTGACGGGCATTAGGACCATATTTCTCGCACCCAGCAGGCAATTTGCTTGAGTTTGAATGAACCTTTGTGACACTTTGACTTTGATGCAATGACTTGGACTTACATGACTTTAACAATGTTTGTTCGTTGTTGGCAAGCAAAGAATAAAGACATGCACTTGAAAAACATCATGTGTTTCATCTTGCCATAATATTCCATCTGAAAAGCTGATTTTTCCCTAATAAACGTTTTAAGTGTTTCAGTTGGTTTAACCCACTGCTTCACTAATCATAGGGAAGGTCTCGTGTTGTGATATTGAAAGGAGCCAGATGAGGTGGTTGGGGCATCTGGTTAGGGCATGTCCCACAGAAAGGAGGCCCCGGGGACAACCCAGGACACGCTGGAGGGACCATGTCTCTCGGCTAGCCTGTGAACAACTTGGAATCCTCCCGGAGTAGCTGGACGAAGACCGGAATGGTCTGAATACTCCCAATAGGCCTACAGGACTGTGCCCTGTAATTATCTGGAGATCAAGTAACTGTATAGTCCACCTTTAAAAGTCAGTAGGTATCTACTAACCTTAGCTCTACACGAGCATGCAGAGGTACTCCAGTATGGAAAATGGATGAAAAAAATAAAAAAGGCTGTACATCACGGAAACTTTAGAAAGAACTGGGAGTTGCATAAAAATTTCCTCTACGCAGTCAAATGTGCTATTTTGAGTAAGTATTTTCTATGAGAGGGGAAAAAAATGGGGATATACTTTTGTGTTTCCACTCTTGCACATGACTTGCGAGCTACAATGTTTCCAGTCTTCTCCATCTAACCACAAACCACGGCTTTTGGTGTTTGGTTGCCATGCTGTCATGGCAACAGCCTGTCTCTGCCAAACACACTGAAGCCATCAAGCCAATATTTATGGAAGAGTAAAAGAAGCGGGGCCCTCCAACCGCTGCCACGTATCGTGAGTGTGTCATTACTTTGGAGGATGAGGAGGAGGAGGAGGGACGAGGGAAGAACTTAGTCATCAGGCCATTGATGTGTGACTACGGGATGTCTGAATGGAAGAGCTGCAATTAGTCATGAGGAGACTTTTGCTTGGGGTGTGGCCCTATCAGGAAAGCTATTTGCAGCAAAATGCACATGAGCATCACTTATGAACTAATTCATGTCCAAGGCCGTAAATGGGTAATAGATGTGAGCATTGAGCATTTACGCATTAACAGGAATGAATGTGAGGGTGCTTGATATAATGGTGGACCCTACCTTGCTTTCAGCTCCTTGAATTCCTCTCTCAGCTTGCCCACCTCCAACTGGAGACGTGCACGCTCCTTGGCCACCGAGTCAAGAGTCTTACGGGCATCCGCCAGCTCTGTCTCGTAGGCGGCCTTCAGGCCCGTCAGCTCCCGCGATACCTCCGTCTCCGACTCTGTGATGCGCAGACGCAGCCCGGCGTTCTCGACTTCCAGGGATCGGACCTTGTCGATGTAAACGGCCAGACGGTCGTTGAGGTTGCTGAGATCTTCCTTCTCCTGGAGACGCGTGATGCGGTTGGGGGACAGGGGTGTGCTTGCGCCTCGGGGAGTGTTTTTTGGTGTTGCCATCTTTCAAGCTTGCTCCTGCTGACTGACCAAAGACCAAGTGAATGCATGCAGGTTTGGAAAGTATAAAAAAAAAAGAGCCAAATGCAAGATCTATGTAGGATCAAAGTCAAAGATGCTCTTTGAAGATGCAAACAACTTACCCCTTTGAAGTCTCTCAAAGAAAAGAAAACTTTGAATATTTGCAAGTGAGAGATCCCAGGGTCCTTTGTGGTCACCAGCACCGTTCAGCCAGTTGCTATGCGTATACTGTACGAATATATCTGAGTGCCCATAGGAAAGAATGAAATGGGAGGGGTGAAGAAGAGAGAGGTTGGCCTCAAAAGTTTGGCAGTCACTCGAGGTGGTTGTTCCTCTCCATCTCTTTTTTTTGCTCTGCGGTCTGAACAAATGAGTCACCCACTACAGCTATTTCTTGTGATTGGAGTTCCTTTATTTGTATTGTTTTTTTAATGTCTTAACATCTTCTGGGGATTATTGCATCTAAAGAACAATGCTGTTAATTTTGAGTATCTGTCACCAGATGGCTGAGCCTGTTGGGGAGCAAATCAATACCGGTTCAGTTCAGTTTTCAAACATTCAATTACATCAATTACATGTTTTCTTCATTCACATCCAACCAAACTTCCAAAAACACATTCTTGCTGTCACTGAGTGGGAAACTAAACCCCGAGCTGCCTCCACAGAATTCAGCTGAATTAACCGATACGTTTTCAGTGTTTCTATTCATGTCATTCCCAATTCAATAGTTGGTCTTTATTTTATATGAGTGGATTGATTTTAACAAATTTTGAATAATAGTGACTGTAAAATGGCTGGTTTGACTTCAGTCAAACATGCATGTGACATTGAATTCATGCCATTTACACACATGCATAAATTGCCCCCCCCACAAAAAAAAATCACTTTAGAAAATATCAATAATAAAGAGGAGGAAAACTAAAAGGAATAATAAATGAAAAACAGTCAGTGCTTGACTTGTGGTTAGAATTATTTTTTAAAAGAAAGACAATAAACAGGCCACAACATAAAATGATGGTACTTCAACTTGATATTTTGATACACAATTTTTGACACAATCACTGCAATCAAATGGCTTTTTTTTTTTTTTTTTACTGTTTCAGGTCTTAGCAGCTATAAAGACTCCAGTTGTTGCAAGATTGAAACAACTTTTTTGTTTGTTTTCAACAACTAAAACTGTAACAATTACAATAATACAAAATATAACAACTAAAACTTCCAGTAATAAAATAACAATACAGTACATTACATTTTTGAATTAAAAGAAAAAAAACATTTGAAAATTGAAGTAAATTTACACAAACATATTGGACTCAACACAAGCACAAATTATTCCAATTGTATTTTGATTTAAAAAAAAATGCTTCTTTGAGAGATTAGTGTCTAAATTTGTTTCTGAAAAAAAAACGTAGTGTCCTACCAATCATATTATCTTTGTTTATGTGTATGCAATGTTGCCATTATTATCCGTAAATTTGTCAAATACACTTTTTTTTCCTGTAACACAAAGAGCATTAAAGGGTGCTTTTCTTTCTTTTAAGTTGACACATTTTCTCTTTACAATTCTTTAACGATTCCTTGGTCAATATAACAGTGAACAACAAAAAAACATATGTAAACAATCAAACATTCCAGATCGTATGACATTGCCACCATATAAAAATAACATGTAACATTTAAATAAATGTAATTTAGTAACAGACCAAAGCAAATTAGAATCAATGTTATGAATCTGTTTACCTTTTTGTTGTTTGAAATCTAAGAGACTCAATATCATAACCAGAATCAATCAGAAATATCTTTAAACACTGAGTAAAACTAAATAATTTGGCTTTGTGAGAATTAAATTTTCCTAACAAAAAAAAATAAAAGTACAGGACTCTTTTACTGGACTGGGAAACCTCAAACGGTGACGTCATCGAATTGCTTCAGTTGTTGTGGTCTGAGAGAAAACCTGTATTGGATCACAATGATCACATGGGCAAATCCTTCTTAAATATTGTACCGTACAAGTGCCCTGCTGTATACAGCAATGAGCTCCAAATTGTTGTAGTTTAAATACAGTACTGTAGTTGAAGTAAACGTTGATTGGACGCGCCAGGCATTATTTAACACAGCTATCCATGAGCGTGAAGACGTAAAATCGACATGCGTTAATTAGACAAACTAAAATATGAAACTTTAACTTTAGGATTTTAAACTTGAATAACAACGTGATGATATTCGCTCATTCATTTGGTTTTGAGCTAAAAAATTACAGAAGTCCACTCCTTGTTTTACCGTATACAGGGGGAAACGTTGCATATACAGTCAGCGGCTCAGTTTAGCCAGAAAAAAAAAGAAAATCGTATACAAAAAAATGCACAATATATTTGGAAAAAAAGACCTAATAGCGGCAGTAAAGTATCTTTAAGTTCCCGACTAATATCACCCCGCTGCGGTGAACGGCTCCCGGTCGATCCGTTAGCAATCGCCCCATTCGGAGGTTTTGGCGCAACACACACACACACACCAGCAGAAGCAGGGACGAAGCGGAAGCCTCCATTTTAGCTCCCGTGGCCGCTCTGCGCCTCACGTGTCCTGGCCTGTCTGCCTCACATGACCCGTGTGTTTGTCCCCGTGATCACAGCCTCCATCTCGGCGGATTCGCGTTGTTGCCTTCGCTCGTGCCCACGCCGACCGAGCCTTCATGGATATGCTGGAGCAGAGTGTAGACAGCTCGGCGAGGTGAGGCTCGATCGGCCGTTTCTCTCCACCGGCCCGCCCGCGAGCAAGGCCGCCATAGTTTAGACTTTGCAAAAGGCTCTTCTTTATAGCTTTAAGCTGTTTGACAAGCTTACTTTTACCCGCTTTGTGTCGGGAGTTTTTGGACGTCTATTTAGTTCTCCGTATCGCTTATAACGTTGCAGTTTTATATTCGAGTAAGCATTTGATTTTATTATTTTGTTCGTTTGTTGTTTTTAGTGTTTAGCGAATGTCCAACGTTACGGCTACCGCGAGACCGAATTCAAAAGCAAGGCAACAACTTATGCATGTTGGGGTTTGTTGTTGTTGTTGTTTTTGGGAGGGGGGGGGGGGCAACCTGTGTTATTTTTTTTACCGGGTGGACGTTTTAGGGGATTGTAAAGACTTTGTTTGGAGAGAGAAATAGCGTAGTTGTTGAGGAATTAAGGTCATTTCAAGAAGACGTTCCAGCTCTAATTACAATCATTGTCCCCAACGTGTGAGTTTGGGTAGCCGATAACAGTTTATTATTTCCACATTTTAAGTCACATCTGTTTTACGTAATTTTATACAATAACACAGTACGATAATGTACTTTATTTTTGTGGTGTAGTTTTCTCATGCAACCACCGGGTGGCGTTACTCATCTGCAACAAGCTTTGATCAACACTTTTTGTAGCTTGTGATGCTAGTTTCGAATTTCATCTTATTTACAGACAATTATGTTATTATTTATATTGATCTTTTCTTTTTACAGTCACGACAAACAGGAATCCGACGACATTGAGCAGTTGCAAGAAGGTAGGAAGTTTGCTTCCAGTTTCCAATCAAGAGTATTGTTTTCCAAATGCAGTAACTATGACTTTTATTCTAGCTAAAGGACATAAAAAGCTAAAGCACTGAATGCACATAATTGAATACATGTAATGAGCTCATTTACTTAACTGACTCACATGTTTCCAATTTCTTACGTTTTGCAGAAGTAGAGGAGCAATCAACTGGGACTATTTCTGCTGTTCCACAGGCTGGGTTCTCTGACCACAATGTCCAATACCAGTTCCGCACAGAGAACAGTGGTGGGCAGGTAAGGACAGTAACAGTAGTGAGCTCAGTTTGTTGTTTTGTTTCTGTTTTGGTTTTCAAATGGCCTATGTGTTCCTACTCTCTCTCTCTAGGTGACCTATCGAGTAGTTCAGGTGACAGACGACATCATTGACACATCCTCTGACGCCACCGGGGCCGTTAGCGTCGTCTCTACTGCAGCATTTGCAGGAGCGCCTCAGGTGTGTGTGCTGAAAACAAATATTACTGTGAATTTATTGAAAGTTTGTTTTTTCTATAAAGTCATGAACTCGAGTAATCAAACACATACAAAAATTAAAAACTGAAAATTACTCATGAATATGGCTTATAATTTGGTTCCCTTTAATTCTTTATCGTGCAGGCTGTTATTCAGAATCCCTTCAGTAACGGGGGAAGTCCTGCCGGAGAGTCGGTGGGGGGAGAGACGCGTTTTGCCTACTTTCCCACTGCTGCTGCTAGTGACGGGACAGCCACAGCCGTGTCGGTGCAAAACACCTCTGAACCGACAATCACACAGGGTGCAGGTAGTTTTGTTTAGAAGTTGTCTTTGTTGACAATTTAAAGAGATCCATTTTGTGTGTTTGACATCAATTTCTATGCTGGGTAGTAACAAACTGATATTTCTTAAAGCAACACAAATGAACTTTTTAATTGTTTGTATCCAGGTCAGTTTTATGTAATGATGACTTCCCCTGATGTCCTCCAGTCAGCAACTCAACGGACCATCGCACCCCGCACACACACTTACCAAGCGTGAGTACATACAGCCTCTTTGCACTTTTTTTAATCACCCATCTCCCTCACTTACACACAAACACTCTTGAGTCCTACATTTTCGAATTATTTCCATCAAACTCCCCAGGAGGTATTATTTTTGTTCCTTTTCTGGCAAAAATCCAAACATGGTTTGTAAAAATCAAGATAAAACGACAACAGCACAATATCCATCCTACAAAATGATCAAACATCTGAAAACCACACTGTCCTACTTACCTGCCATCCCCAGAGACCTTGGTGAAAGCGAGATGTTGCAGCATGGCAGCACAAACTGGTGAGGAGAACTTTCACATTCCAACCAATGCTGCAACCCCCCCTTTGCCCCCCACTGTCACTGCCTTCATTTACAAATATACACAATACTGTATTCGTGCTGTGAGGTGTGATGTGTTTCTTTGTCCCTGAAGTGCATAAACTTCATTTTCGGTTACCCCCTGCAGTGGTATTTAAAATCCTACTTTTGTCATTTGTCCTCTTTAAATGGGTCTTTTTTTTTTCTTGGAGTGAATGTAAGATAGTGTATTTAATTAGAAAAAAAAGGTCTGATCTTTTAAAAATCCCCTAAAGCATAGGTGTCAAACTCCAGTCCTCGAGGGCCGGTATACTGCATGTTTTGCGGTTTTCTCTCCCCAGCTCACCTGATTCAATTGAGTATTTTATTAGCAAGCTCTACGGGAGCTTGGAAATGATCCTAATAATTTAAATCAAGTGTATTTGAGAGATAAGGTTTGAAAACATGCAGGATACTGGCCCTCAAGGACTGGTTTGACGCCTATTTTAAAGGCTAACAAAATGCAATCATCTTGCCTGTCTTATGGAAGAAACATACTTTTTCAACTAAATCATCATTGATCATAGAAAAAGTATTTTACAAAGTTTACTTAAGTACAAGTTACTCCTATAGTTACTAGTAGTTAATTTTCCGGGATTCAATTGGAGCCACAACAAAAATATGTGTCATTACAGGAAGGTGGATGGTCCACGAGCGCCGAGGGATGAAAGAAGAAGAGCACAACACAATGAGGGTATAAAGAGAAGTTACTGAAATGTTGTCTTAACTTATTCAATCACAGGACTCCTGTAACCATAAATTACATTATAATTAAGCTTAGTTATTTTTAGCAAATATAATTTAGCAATTTTCAAAGCTTATAAAAGTGTATAAACATATTTTTTTGTTTTGTTTTGTTTGTTTTTTTCCAGTGGAGAGAAGAAGAAGAGACAAGATTAACAACTGGATTGTCACACTTTCAAAAATCATCCCTGACTGCAACATAGACAACAGAACTGGTGCTGTAAGTCTTGGCAAAAAACTTAAGACTATAAAAACTGAAATGCAACATCGATAGAACACAGATTTTGATTCAGTTTCTTGTCGATTTGAATAAAAATCACGCCACAGAGTAAAGGAGGAATCCTGTCCAAAGCCTGTGACTACATCCGAGAGCTTCGTCAGAATAACCAGCGATTGCAGGAGAGCTACAAAGAAGTGGAGCGGGTCGAGCTGGATAATGAACTTCTTAGACAACAGGTAGACTATAATCATATCAGTTTAGAAATGGTGCTTTTCAACATTTTAAAACTAGTCTGAGTTTATTTAGTTAATTCACATCATATGTATGTTTTTCTTCATTACTTTAGTCAGATTCGGGTTATTGTTAATGATCACAATGGGTTTTTCTTTCTTTTAAAGAGGGACGACCAAAAATGTTGTCCATTTTTGATTGAAGTAAAAATTTATGCTATTCAGAATTGTCTTCATTTCCTCATCTCTCTCTTATGTTTTCAGCTCGAGGAACTAAAGAGTGACAACGCGCTGCTTCGAGCACAGCTACAACAGCACGGCGTGGAACTCAATGGAGACTCAACACCCCAGTGATCAGCGTACTGGACATATGTAGTTTTGCAAACATGCAGATTCCCGCTCACCTGAACAATACCAGGAAAGGAATAACCGCGGGTGACTACTTCCATCTGGATCCCATTGAACATAATGTGGGCCAGTGGCCTACTGAAGGACCACTGAGTGACAGTTTCTTCCTCCATATGCTGCTGGTCAATGGCTGATATTTACTGAGTAGCCCAATGAACCCCCCCTCACCTCTGCTTCAAGGAGCATGACCTCGGCGCACCACCACACTTGCACAAAGCTTTATTTGACTGTCATTTCAAATCCTGCCACTCCTCCCCATTTCTCAGCTTTGTTGGTGTATTTTTTGTTTGTTTTTTAAGCTACCAAATGTAATAGGAAGTACCACTCACTCTTTTGTCCTTTTAATTTATAAACCTTGTCAAAAGTCAACACATTTAATTATTCTTTTCTGGCAGTTAATCAGTTGAACAGTTTTGACGGTGTTGATATTATTTTAGCGCAAGACCTAAATAAGGTGTAAACCTAGCTCAGGTAATTGGGGTAGTGCACTGGCATCTGGTTCCCAGATTATTACATGTAGATTTTATTTTATTTTTGTCTCGGGATGCAATGGACAGATAGTTGAGAAATGTGCATCATTTGGATCAGTTTTATTGGGCATCACAAGTAGTAGTAGGTTAGTATACAGTAGTTTTCTTTTGTTGTCACTGAGGTTAATGAATGTGAGGGCTCATTTGGAGACCCGCCTACGTTTGGCCTCATGGGCATTTTTTTTAATTGTGTTCCTCTTTCACTAAACACGCAGCAATGTTTGGGACCTTTGTGGCTAAGACGAGGCAATAAACTATGGGCATGAATGAACTGATATTTGTGGTATGAGTGATCAAGGCCATTTTGTCTGAACGGCATGGAATGATGACTACAAACAGAGCAAATTGTGATGCGTCAATAAAAGAACAGCTGCTTTTAACATTGTTGTGTATTACAAACCAAACCGAATAAGAGTTTTAATACAATTAATGTTTGGTCTTTTAGATTTACGTTTGACAACACGTTATAATAAATGCCCCAGGTCAAGATCCGTTACGTGCTATTTGCGGAAAGTACGTGTGTCGTGTTTTCAGTCCGGAGTTGTCGCCTTGTTGCGTAGAGACGAACTTAGTCGTTGCTATGGAAACCGCGCAGCAACAACCAGCACCAGCCAACGAGCTGATCAATATGGAACGAAGGTGAGTCCAATTCTATGAAAATAAATAAATAAAGCACTTTGAATAGCAAAGTAATTAAAGGAAAATGTGAATTAAATGCACAAATTTGATTGCGTGCAAAGTTTTCGTGGTTCCATTTCAACCACCGCATGTCACGACTTCGAACATCGAATTTCTGATTAAAAGAAAGATTTCTACTTTTAATCACAATTAAAACACTTAAAGCGAACTGGGTTTCATTGTGTACTTAAAGAAATGCATCAAAATTAGGTTGAAAACCTGGTTATAAGTTGGTTACCAAACTGACTAATGTATCAGCGATGCCAGTTTGCAAACAGGATGCGCAGATTCGTCATACGCTACAAATAGTGAAAATTTACACCCCCAACTTCAAGACTCCGGTGTGGAGTAAATGATTTAAGATTCAATTGATGCATAAATGGACTGCCCATAGGAAAATCTGATGCCTGTATCACGCTGGGAAAATCACGTTATCGTTTTCGCACACGATGACTTTGGATGAGGACACCTTGTGGAAAATTGTTTTTAGAAAGCGCACGTTAGAAAGCGCAGTCCATGCATTTTTTCCCCCAAGTCGTAAACCTAATATAAAGTCTTTCAAGTTTCTTATTAGTTGCGAGATTACAATTTCCATTTCATATGAAAATATTTTATGAAATTACAATTTCCATTTCATATGAAAATATTTTATGAAAATATTTTATTTAAAAAAAAAATTGAACACTGTAAAATGACAAAACTATATACTAAAATAACCATCATAACCAACCAGGGTAAAAATGGCACGTGTATATAGCTGTAAACTACAATAAAGATGAAAAATAATGATTTCACTTAAACGCATTGAAGCATTGAGACTAAAAAACACAAAGCCCACATATCTGACAGGCAGAGGCAAAACTAGTGCTTGAATTCAATTAAATAATTAATCATCATTAATTATTGAATATCAGCCCCTTCATTCATGGTATATGAAGTCCTGTATCATATTACCCAAGCATTTAAGTGTTGGATGTAAAGACGTATCCATATTTCCCTGCTAACTGTAAGATTTTTAACACATATTTAAAACATCTTTTTTCCACCCCAGATGACTAAATCTTTACATATCATTTATTAACTCAGGATAATGACCAAACATCCGGAGAAGCCCCTTGTGCACTACGGTGTGCCAGAGTGGTGCAACAACAACGAGCAGCTGTCTGCCACTGCGGTTCACGAGCGATACGTTTCCAATGTAATCCGTCAAGAGAGCAGGTCACTTCGCAATGAAACCAACTGTAAGGTGGGAGCTTGATGACGTCACAATTGCCTTTAAATGCACTTTTCAGAAATTGGGTTGGTGTTTTCAGTTGTTATTATGTACTATTTCCCCACAGACAGAATGGGATGAAAGCGATACCTCGCGCATGCTGAGGGATCGGGTCTGGGAGGTTTCAAGATGTAAGGATCTACTCGTAAGCTGTGCGAAGAAAGTAGATGATGAGATTGAAGCTCTGACACTGGTAATCTCCGCTAGAAATAGTAAACATCTACTGCTTTATAGACCCCCAATTAGGATTGAAATCACAACCCCTGGTTTACAAGACCATGTGCTCTAACCACTGAGTAATAGAGCCCAGTCCAAGAAATGAGTTCAAAACCAGATAACCAATTTTTGATTTTTATGTTACGAATGGGCAGGTACTCATCAGACCCATTACCATGTTTATTCAATCAATTCAAAAGTCAATTTTCCATATGTCCCTCTGCTATGTAACCCTAACTTGACTGTGTGGTGTGGAAGTCAAAAACCCGAACGGAAGAGACCTTGGCTGCCACAGCTGTTCCCCACGAGGTCAGCGTAGAAAGCCTGACCCTGAGGGAGGGGCGACAAGGATATGAACTGGTCCACGACCCGGTGGAAAAGGAGTTAAAGAAAGAAGTGCATGTAATTGAAAATGTGCAAAAAACCCTGCAGCACCTCATAGACCAGGCGTTTGAACAAATCTGGTAAGAACATAAGAACGCAGACTTGGAACTCCAGTCATTATATTTCACATTTTACCTTTTGTTTGTAGTATTTTGCAAAAAATCCGACAGCAGCTGACTGCTGACCTCCAGAACAAGGTGGAAACTCTGGATATCGACAATACCTGTCTTGAACTGACAATAACATCATCTCAGATCTCTCTGAAGCCAGACCCAAAAAGAATACCTGCGGGGTAAACTGCTTGTCTATTTGTCTGTCTGTCGCTAGCTAGCTAGCAGCTAGGGCAGCACTCAGGCCTTGGCTACACACAACCAGGGCTACTTAAACCCAGTTAATTTCCCCCCTCTTGGTGTGTAAAAAAATTCCGTCTATTTAGCTTTACTTATTTCAAAAAATGCTGCTATACAAATCCACGTAATGCAGTTTTATTCATTTACAAACATGCCAAGCTGCTAGGTGGCACTAGTTTTTCCAGCAAACCAGACATTTACCACTCATTTGCAAGAACCCCGGTTACGTGTAGACTATGCCTCAAACTACTTAGCTAGCTCTCCATGCATCGATTCATATACTAGTACAAAAATAATCCTCATCATTTAACTTCCACTTCTAAGTTCATGCACGCCACACGATTGGATTCAGTTCACCAAGCTGAATTTGGCTCGTGCCCGTGAAGCAATGGAGATGTCCGAGCAGTTGAGGGAGGACATGAGTCTCACTAGAGTCAGTGTAAGTGTGATCAAACTTGGAAGCAATGCTATATGTATGCAACATGCATGCAACATTTATGCACGTTTTCTTAACCTCTAGCTGCAAAATGAATTGAAGACCCAGCAGAGAGCCACAGAATTTGCACTGCGGAAGCGCAATCACGAAGAGCAACAGGCTTGTCGTGAGCTTGAGTGGCAACTGAAAACTGTACGATTGCAGTATACACATGCAGTCATGAGAAATTTTGGGCGGGGTAAAAAAAAAAAAATGCATGTCCTCTCTTTTTGTAGACTGAAGACGAAATAGCGCACATGGAGAATGATATATTCAAGTTAGATGCGGATCTAAAGGCAAAATGGGCCCCGCTGAAGCTGGCTCACACCAGACTGGAGAACAGAACCTGTCGGCCCGGCATGGACCTCTGCAGAGATGAGGTGGACATAAAGGACATCTCAATAAACAAAAATAGTTTTTCCAACTGTCTTTCTGTCCTGTTTCCAGGCGCAACGTTGCCTTGTTGATGAAGTCAATCAGCTGGAGGCTACAATTGCCATTCTGAAGGAAAAGCTAGCTGAAGCTCAGTGAGTTCTAATATGGAGCTCACCCTGGATCCTAGCTTTTAGTTTTCAACTGTTCATGATTGTGATATGGCATCACATAAAGCCTGCAGTCTGATTGGAACCCCCCCAAAAAATTAAAAAATCTAATGTACTGGAGCTGTCCAGCCAGAAGAACTGAAGCGACTTGACGAAATTAAGACAGTGGTGTCCATTATGGCCCGAGGGCCGTTTTTAAAAATGACCGAATGTGTGAAATGGCAACAAGTGAAAAAAAAATGGGAGGGTGTGAAAAGGGTGCTGCTACTGCTAAAAATGTAGTTTATACTTTATATATTGGAGAGCTTTTCTAAATATGCAAAAACAATGGAAAAATATTCACAACAATTTCTATTCTAAACTGTTGTGAATGAAGATAATTCAGTTTTAGATGCAAACCACAGATCTCACATTAATGATCCTCAAGTAACTGCTTTAAAAATGGTCAGATGATTACAATTTGCTGCTTGTCTGAATGTGGAGATGGGATTTGGCTGCTTTTCAGTGCAGGGCTGGATTTAGGTCTAGTGGAGTAGCTCCTGCATCTTTCCATTTTTCTGTTTGTGGCCACCAATAAGGATTATAATTTGTTTATTTACATATTTGTTTCCGACAGTATTTAGTCCAAACTCGTAATTTTCTTCCTTCAGGCACTCCTTACAGAGACTTAAGTTTCATCACAACCAGATGATGCAGGATCACGCCAGAAAACGAGACGCTTTGGCCCTGGAGCAACGATGCATCAACATCCGCAACCGCCTCATCCCCATATTATACGGAGACGACACCCAGGTACCACTTCTCCTACTCACAAGCTCGAGCGGGAGGAGCACTACGCATCTTGACGCCTGAAAAGATTGTATTCATTTTTACCTAAATTCCGCTAAATACATCAAATATTTCATTTTCTACAAGTATTAAGGAACTGACACTAAACATGAAGTATAACTTGAAAATACATCAATTCTGTAGAGTTGTTGATATCTTACACTTTGTTCAATATACTTGAAATACATGAAGTGATCAAATGTTTATGGAAATTGTTTTTAAACCCGGACTTGTTTCTCGCCCTGTTTGCGATATTTTTTCCCAACGTCCCGAGTGTGTGCTTACAAGGCTCACGTTTGTTTGAAGGCCATTACGATTACTGTTATCTTTGATGGCTTTGTTTGACTTCGTCATTATGTTTGACCATCTGACGCTTGTTTACACCCTGAAGAGAATAATGTGAATCCCCACTCCCACGTTTATACTATACGTAACAATTATATGCAGATATGTACAGTAAGTATATGATATAAAAAGAAAAAAGTAAAACAGGCTCGGCATCAAGAGTTGCTGATGTAACCAACCTTGAGCATAATTTAACAAAGTTATAAATGACTGTGAAGACGGTTTATTAAAAAAATGTGAAAGAATTGATACTGTAGACTTTATTTTATGTGATTCTGTGTAAACTGTGATTTCATTTGAATTTTCTGTTACCTTATAAATGTGCCCCAACACCGTTAAAGGGAAAATCTGACACATTAAATTTGTAAATTGGAAATTTTGGGTCACCGGACTAGCAACTACCAGCGTTGTTTTTAAACACACAATGGGATTTTCTTGGAAAAAAAATTCTTATCTGCCATTGTGCGTCAATAAAAATCCTCCACAACAAATCAGCATATTTTCTGCTCCATTTATTTCAGCACAAGCTTTTTACTTGACACACCCACGCCTCGGTCACACTCGTTTCCACAAACACCCATTTACGCTTGACCATAAAACCATGAGATGCTCCTCGTGTTACAAACAACTTAAGTCATTCTCTATCTTAAAGCCTGGCCTAGTTTCCTCCTCCTTTGCATTTACTTACCTGTCAGAGGTGGCAAGTTGAGACTGTTTAAAGTATGAATGGAAAATATTTTGTAAATTTGACATCAGCGTTAACATCTTTACCAAATCTGAAAGAGAAAAAAAAGTACATGTAATAAGGCTTCAAAAGCTTAAACAAGTAACATGGGGCTTTTTATTCAACAGCACAACATGCTGGCCACAAGCTAGTTTGCAACCAAACAAGCCGGTCCAAGTAATAATAACTTAACTTTGATGGGCTGGCAGATCTGAAATATCAGGGAGGCCTGCGCCGCTATGGGGGTGATCACAGCCACATTTGGCAGACAAGGGGAATAATAGTAATAATCATGTATTCAGGTGTGGCTATGCAAAATGATTGAGAGGGTTTGATGCGTGTTCACACTTTTCACACATGTGTGTGCACACGTTTCACACGTGTGTTAACACGTTTCACACATTTATGAATGAAATAAAGTATCGGTCAAATTTTTCAAATGGAATTGGAATGTCACAAAATCTATTCACAATTGAAAATGAAAGTCATTCCAAGTCTTAAAGCATCACCCATATCATGAAAATACCAAGATGTGCAAAGCTGGAATCTGGGCAAAACATTTTAAGAATTGATGATCGTCATTTGAATAGTATTTTGAAATGCCTGGCTTAGTGGGGATTCTTCAACCAAACGAGCAAACAAGCACAGCAAATCACGTGTTGCCACAACAGTCAGGATCCCCTGATATTTTTGCCATATGTGAAATGTACTTGTTATTAAAATCTAATCCTATGTCTCAACAAATCAGAGCTTCAATGTTCCTATTCTTTCTACGTTTTAAGCAAATGCCTTCAAATACTGAATTAAGAAGAGTGTTGTCCAATGTCCGACCCGTGGGTCAAATCCGGTCCGCAAGGAGGTTCAATCCAACCCGCAATATGATTTTGGAAAGCACAAAAAAAATGTAAAGGAGCAGCTATTAGTATAATAAAGACCTATTAGTCTGCGGTCCATAATCAATGGACAAAAATTCTTACTTTTACAAGCAATGCCAAGGTGAGTACTGCAACTTACAAGAGGAACTGATCACCTGCCACGCCGTGTGACACAGGTTGCTGATTGGTTCAGTGACAAAGTGGAAAAGTACACTAGCATTAGCACCTAGCTTCGTTATGCTATGGCTCAGTTGCCACATTTGCATGAAATAGCTTGCTGTTTGCTTCAGCGACAGACAGTATAACACTATACTAGCGTTAGTATTAGCATCTAGTATTAGCATCTATCTTTGTCATGCTACGGATCATCGCCCCGAGAAGAATCACAATGAGACGGGGGTCATCATCTGGGCCTTACCCAGACATTCGGCTTTGGTCTGAGTTGTATTATAAACAATCAGTCTTTTTTTTTTTTTTAATTACAGTATCTAATTTATAGCACAGCGGTTAGCGCACAGCGCTTTTTTTTCTGAAGACTTCTTTGTCATGTATGTCAATTACGTGGGTGCCATCCAGTGTCCAAAATGGGACACTACAGCACCATTTCATTCTTTAATTTTCTTTTCTTTATTCACGGGCTGTCCCCTGCCTATTGCCCATAGATTTTCCTGCATGTAGCCCTAAACTAAAATGAAATTGAAAGCCCTAGTGTAGAATGGATTTAGAAAAAGAAAAAAAATCTGAATTCACTTCTGAGGGTCTTTGTGCCTTTCGTTAAGTATTTGTACTTAAGTATTTCGCCCCACCGCGGCCCTCATGACTACCGCATGGCCCTACAGATCATTTCAACCACCTCAGCCTTACAGAGATGACCGTACGCAACCCTCAATTATTCTGAATCATTTCACCTAAAGGTCCAGATGCTTTTCCCTGCACTGAGAGGGCAATTATGACAGCCTGGTGCCTGCTAAATGCCGTATACTTCTGCATGAGTGCATGCATCTTCTGATCAGTATCTCACGCCCATGTGGCATATGACAATATGCCACACCGCCTTAGTCGCCAGTACCTCAGTCAGTACAGTCGCAAAATGGGGACTCGATTTTTGAGACGAAGACGGCGATAGAGCTAACAGATGGCACATTTTGGCAGGAATTCCAGTCGGTCTCACTGGTGCCGTCCAAAGTATCTCCACGATGCGCATGGCGGTCAAGGACTGCGTTGCTCTTTTCGTCTACTCTTTCACTTTCCTTCTTGGCCTTCCCGCCAATTTGCTGGTTCTGTCCGTGTACGTCCGCAAAGCCCGCAAGCACGGCGCCACGCCCAACGTGGTCTATGCCCTCAATCTCTGCCTGGCCAACCTGGTTCTGGTGGCCTGGTTGCCCATCAAGGCTTTGGAGACCTTACTTCAAGATTGGTGGCTACCGGCTCCTGTGTGCATCGTTTATAGTTTCTTCCTCTTCTCGTCGCTCTATGGAAGCTGCTTGTTCATCACCGCCGTTACGATGGGACGCTACCTCAGCATCGCCTTCCCACTTGTCTACAAGCGGTACCGCCGGGCTCGGATCTCGTGCTTTATCAGCGCAGCACTGTGGGCCTTCGTGCTGCTTCACCTCGGCGTTGGGCTCGTGGCAGAAGGCGGCGCCAACTTCGTCTCGGTCAAGGACGACGCTTTGGCGTGCTACGACCATTTCAACGCCTCCCAACTGGCTGTGTTGCTGCCCCTCCGTTTGGAGATGGCCGTGGTCCTCTTCCTGCTGCCTCTGGCGGTGTCGTCCTTCTGCACGCTACGCTGCGTCACCCTGGTGTGGCACTCCAATTTACGGCCGGCGGGGAAAAGGCGAGTCCTTGCCGTGGCGCTGTCCACGCTTGCTGTGTTTGTGGTATGCTACGCGCCCTACAACGCCTCGCACGTGGTGGGGTTCGTGTTGGGGGAAAACGTCGAATGGAGAATGTACGCCATGCTGACCAGCTCCTGTAATGTTTTCCTGGAGCCCGTCGTCATGTTGATGTTGTCGCCGGCCGCATCCAGGGGGATAGTTGGGAGAATTTGTAGCGGCCAAAGCAGATTCAGTCGGACTGGAGGGTTTCGCCATCATGGCGCCGCTCCAAATACTGCGGCTAATGTCAGGTCGCCCGCTACCCTGACCGAGGGGAGCCAAGCCGGGGCGGACGTACCTAAACTGAGTCAGGCATCAAGTGACCCTGGAGGAAAATTGTCTTTTATCAGAAGACAAACAGGCCCGCTCAGTTGACACTTGACATACAAGTGATGCAACTTAGGAGATTTTCAGGATGCAAGCCATTATTTGGCTTCTGAATTTTTTTTCTTTGACTTGCACTGTACGATGACATTGAACTCAACTCACTTTTATTTGCCACGCAACCAGTAGAATTAGATATTGTGTCTTCAAAACAAGCACATACATTGGATTAAAGTTTGCTAGCCAAATATTAAAACAACAACAAATTCGTAGCAACAGATATGTAGGCAAAGAAATGATCAATACCCACAGGCAAGATTTCTCATGTATACATTCATTACTAAAGGTTGTTAAGTCATTTACGGTTCTAAAATTGCACTGACTGTATTTTACTCTTTCCTGGTAGCCAGGCCACGCACACCTGAACATTCTTGCCATTGTTTTTACAAAGTTAAAGAGTGCTATTTTAATTATTAAAAAGAAACATTAAAAAAAAAACGTGTGTGTTTTTTGTTGGTGGAGTGGAGCAGTGGAGCATTTATATTTATTTCAAGGAAGAAAGTTGATGTGTGGTTAAGGTGTTTTCAACAACAATGAAAAATGACAAAAATGAATTTTCAACAAGCACAATAGTATTTTTTAAATTGATTTAGCAAATCTATGTTAACTGAACTGGGGAATTATGCTTTGATTATGCTAATACAGTGGTGGTGTTGGGGGGGGATCTATTTATCAGATACGAGTGACGCATCAGCCTTTCTCCACTTTCTTTGCTGAGACCTTTGACACTTTGAGTAATTACAACAAATTTCCGTGTAACAATGTGAGCTGACAATCGGATGCGAGGTGATGATGTTTGGAGAGCGCGAGCAATAAATACGGTGTCCAAAAGCTTATTAAATTTCCGCCAGCAGAGGTGAGATAGGAGATATCGAGCTTGATATGTTTCTTATGATGTTGGACGGAGATATAGCCTGTTGACAGGATTTCGGAACACAGCGATGGAGACACTCAAGCGTCATGTTTGACAGTAGTCAGGTAGGCATAATTTTATGTAAAGCATTGGATTTTTTTAATTAACATCATCATTATTATAATTAAAATTATCACCAAAGAGAATGTTGTAGAATTTCCCATACAAGAGCTGCATGAAAGTCTATTCTCAATTCAGATCATCATTTTAATATAATATTTGTATTGCGATAAAACTAGAATTCATTTGATTCCAATAGTTAAAGCGCATGAATAACTCCACCTCTCCCAAAAATGTTTTTTTTTTGCGTTTGAAAAGCGTTTTTGGGAAGAAGCTCTTCATATAATTTAGTATAAACCTCTTTTATATCATAACATTACTTTAGATTACATTGCAGTATTTGCTTTGAGATATGAGTGCTGTAAGTTTTCAAAATATGAGCAATCACTTGGCCGATTTATTTTGCTTAGACTTGAGGAATAAAAACGTAAAAGAACGAGCGTTGTGTCGTGGCAAAGAATGAAACTTCAAAACAGGTAATAGGCAAATAGGTCATGCTTTTGAAAATGAACCCTCAAGTTTTTCATTGCAAGTCCAAGTTAAGTCAATCTTAACAGCCACTAGGTTAGCCTTTCACTTCGCGAGCTCAATGCAAAATAGCATTTATATTGTAGTCCGGCTACCTTTTGACAACTTATTGCACAACATATGCCGGAAGACAATATTAAAGGATTCGCAGTTATATATATTTTTATCCTCTGCAAAGAATTAATATTAGTGCTGTACTGATGAAATGAGAGGAGCTGAGGTTTGACTCTTTTCATCTGCATTTTTTTTTATTTATTTGCAATTGTGCCACTATTGTTTGTTTTTATGGCATATAATATTAATGCAATTTATGATTATGTGGAGTGTACCTAAATGTGGCTGTATTTGTATCAAAAATGACCACGTTGTTGTGCTCAACAGTGTGTGTCAGAGAGGGGCATGCTTCACCTTCTGCTATCTGTCTACATCTTCACCTTCTTGATGGGGGTCCCTGCCAACATCCTGGCATTCTGCACCTTCTACCACAAGGTGCGCACCCGTGCCGCCCCCATCGACGTCCTCCTCCTCAACCTCACCATCTCCGACCTCATATTCTTGGCGTTCCTGCCCTTCAAAATGAAGGAGGCCTCGGACAACATGGACTGGTTACTGCCCTTCCCGCTTTGTCCTTTCACCGGCTTCGTCTTCTACGTCACCATCTACAACAGCACCCTGCTGCTCACCGCCGTGGGTGTGGAGCGCTACTTGGGCGTGGCCTACCCACTCCGCTACGCCCTGTGCCGCAGGCCTCGCTACGCCGTGGCGGCCTGCGTGCTCTTCTGGGTGGTGACCTCCTTGAACCTCAGCATTGTCTACATCATGCCATACGCCCAGTGGCAAAACGAGGCGGCCAAGCCTCCATCGACCTGCTACTTGAAATTCACCGAAGCGGAGCTCAAAATTGTGCTGCCGGTCCGCCTGGAGCTCTTCTTTGTCCTCTTCTGCATCCCCTTTGTCATCTGCTGCTTCTGCTACGTGAACTTCATCCTTATCCTGTCACGTCTCCCCAACATCAGCAGGCGGCGGAGGCTGCGGGCGATCGGACTGGCCCTCGGCACCCTGGTGGTGTTCGCCGTCTGCTTCGGGCCTTACAACGCCTCCCACGTGGTGGGCTTCGCGCGTCAGGAGAGCGAGGACTGGAGGAACGTGGCCTTGCTTTCCAGCACACTTAACGCCTGCCTGGATCCGTTCATCTTTTACTTCTCGTCGGCCGCCGTTAGGAGCATGCTAAAACACTGCTTTAAGAATGTCGCGGCAAAGCTGCACATGCTGAGGTGCCGCTGAACTGCGCTTGCAACGCCGAGGACAATAGCATCAGCCGAGGAAGGTCTTAAAATATCTTGTGTTACGTACATTATATTTAATGAAAACTCAGGAAATAACTAAAACAAAAATGGAAAAAAATGTTTATAGAATGACAATGAAAAACATAAAGGTTACATAGAGGTTTTCTTAACTTCATCGACCAGCTTCAAGCTCACATCACTCCATAATGGTGACCCCAATGAAGACACAGACCGCGAATGGTAAAATACAATTGACAAAATTATAAACATAATTTCATTTTTATCGTTATATTAATTTAATTTTTTGCAATAACTCAAAATAACATATAATGCAATGCTATCATCCTGCATTTAGATACTTCTGTCAAACACAAAATGCTTTAAAGTTGAGATTTTTTTTTTTATTCATATGTAAAAGGGAATTATTTGTATACTACTTTTGCCTTGAAGGCTTTGAGGTCAGAACGGGAAAAATTAGAGTGGTGAACACTACACATTAAACGGCAATGCCACTAACCTATCATGGAGGGACACTAGAATAGAACCAAAAAAAAACCCTCTTCAAACATCAGCACCTTCATCAGGTCATAAATTCAAACAATAATGTGCTGATTATTAGAATCAGTGGTGGAGAATGAAATATTGAAAAGTACCGAAGTATGACATGCACAACAATCTTTCAACAATACTGAAACATCTGGACACTTGCATCATAACATGTAGCAAATGGCAAAAGTTAACTTTTTGAAGGTCATGGTTCAATTTAGGTTCAACCTAAAAAAAAACTACACACGAGACTGGGTGTCAGCAACAATTATTCACATTCACACCTGTGGAATATGATGCAAGTACGGGGACGACATGTCATATACGTAAGCATCCTGATGCGTTGTTAAAAAATCCCCTCGATCCTGCTGCTGTCGTCTTGAGAGTTAGTTTTGTAAGGGACAAAGCAATTGAAAAACGGGGGCTGTTTGAGACAGGAAGCAGATACTGCAATGTTTACAAATGCTAATCTAATAAATTCAATTCATAAGCAAAGCCCGCATGTAGTGTGTACATACAGACATTACTCATCAGCCTCATGAAGTATGAAGTGATTTGAAAGAACACACAATATTTATACGAGCCATTTCTTGGCTTTAATTAGAAAATGCAACCTTCCATTGTGCCAGTGTAAACAGATAAAAGTATGTACTTTACTGCATGCAGTACAGTACACTCAGTACTGACACAGTTTGTGACTTTAAAATGTATATTTGGGTTTTATTGAAATGTGAATAATAGTTCATTACATAATAATCTATTTGTTGACTTGAAAAATAGAATGAATATATAATTAGTTCATATGATGTTTGTAAACACTGCTGTTTTGATTTAATCAATATTATTTTACCTCATATGATATGATCAGTGCAATTTTTTTGTCAAGAGACTACCTGGTTCATAAACACATTATTGTACAGCACAATCACTTGTAGATCAAATGTAAAAAACACTATTTATAAGAAATTGACCTATACTGTTTGATGAGGTATGTGGGATTTTGTTCTTTACTCCAATAAGAGACTCACTCTTTGTGTGGGTGTGGGTATGTGTGTGGCAAATAAAAATTACGATTACATTTAATTTTTGTTTCTCTGGTTTTATAGCTGCTTGTGATATGCGCTCGGTCGGCGAATGACGTCAGGGCTCACCTGTTAACTGGTTTGTTCATTTGATGCTCGCAAGCTCTGTTCCTGTCATTGTAAATCGCTAACGTGTGTCGGTAGAAGGCAAACTGGCCGTCCCCTCACCTGGAATAAAACAAGCTTTTTTTTTACCCCTCATTTAATTCACGAGCCACGAATGCAATATTAATGAAATACACACTCATCTACACAAACATATACACGAGTTGTACTCACTAAGCTGAATTTGTTCTCATCTTTTGGCATTGACCCCAGGGATGGAGCTAGCCGGTGGGATGCTAGCTTTAGCTTGACATTTGTTGGAAAGAATAAAATAAAATCCTCAACTCATCTGGGTTCTTTTGGACTTTCCTTTTTTTAAAGTTTACTAATATGTTTTAAACTTATGTCCACGTCTTTTTTTTAATTAAAAAGAAACTCACGTTATATCTACCAGACTCATGATTGAGGGGCAGATAAGTCAAAAATTGACATCCCTAAAAATCGTTAATAAATCTTATTCCAGTGTTTATTTGGCAGTGTACACAGGTGCATTACCGCCACCTATGGGAAAGGAGTGTGGAACGTTAGAAAGGCAAAATTACAAATATAAACTCTGATTAAATAAAGTAACTAATACAAATAAACCCCATAACTGATCCATTCAAAGTAAATCTATTTCCTTTCCACCGTGATGTTTGTAGCCAAAAAGATTGGCATTGTGTCCATGTCCCAATATTTATGGACCTGTTTTCAGATAAGCGTCTCATAATGTGAGTACATTTGTTCACCAGATGTAGTTTACTTATGTAACATTCAATTACAGTAATAAATGAATAGTACGTATAATCTGACACCCTTTAATACAATCAAATATGCCATCAAGTCATATATCAAACTTTATGAGCATTACACCAGCAGACGTGAAAGCAATCGACATTAGTTATTTTATTTATAGCATGCATGTGCATTGCAAATGACTTATCACCAGGTTTGAAGAAAAAAATAAATAAATGAGGCAATGGCCATTCATAAGAGCACATTTTAATTGCATTTAGCAAGTTATCACCACCAAAACAATACACTTTTTGTTTAGAACAAAGAATTTAATACAAAAATTAAATATGAAAACTAAATAAAAAGCTTAAATTAGGACCAGGCAAGTGTTAAGACAAAACAGTCTTGACTAGCGTAAAGATGAGCAAAACGGGAACATTGTCAAACGTTTGATGTGCAGCCAACAACAGGTATCATATTCATTTTTGCTGTGAGACAAACTTTTGACTGTAAACGTCTCAAAATCACATATGAAAAGAATCAAAGTGTATTCACAGACACATGATGGCTGCTTTATTATTGCTGTCCAAACAATGTGCACATCAATCAGGCAGTAACTGATGAGGGGATACAGTATCATGTCTACACACGGCATGAGGTTTGTGTTGACCTACTACATTTATCACAAGGGCCGCAGCTATGTATGTGGGTTGTGATTGACATTGTCCATCCAACTGAACACTTCCGTCATATCATTTGGTCCTGTCAGCTCCAAAACAGATCAATTCTGCATAATTTGTTTGTTCTTGGCATATGACAGAGGCACACAGTCACAAAGTACAAAAACATCTTACAGTATTGTTGTGATTAAATGGAGAGGATATTTATGTGATTTTCTGCTTTTCTTTTCTTTTTTAATCTTCAGCACCATCACAAAAAGGCACAGAGGACGAACCTTCGACCAGAGTATGGAGATTTTTTACTACAGATCACACTTTGTGCTTTGTGTAGACTGATTACACTTTTTAAAATAATACCCCCCCTCCAAAAAAAAAAAAAAAAAAAAAAAATCTCTGACACGAATACCTTAAAATATAAATATGCTTCAATCTTTGGACTTGTGTGATGAAAAACGCAGATGTCCACTTAAGAAGAAGATGATTAAAAGGCTTTTTTTTTTGACTGTTCAAGTAAACTCAACGAGTGGTCACGTCTCATCAGGGGACTCCAATCATGTGAAACTGGGAACTATTTACATGACTAAAGATGCTTTAAATGCAGGCAAATGACCCATAAGTGCAGTGAATATAATAAGTTTCAAGTCCCTCTGTATCGATAGAGTCTATAATATGCATTTTCAAGAAAAATACCAAATCATTCTTAAACTAGCAGCAGCTAAAGTTGTGTTCCGGTCATTCCGGCGACTATGGTGGTTCTGCTGTGGGGCTTAGAGAACGTTTCAAACCGACATGCTTATCACAAACCTTATTTGCACACAAACATTGCACTCTCATCCGATCAGGCACTTCAGTAGCATCCCTTCACACACCATATACTTTGCATCCCCCCACTACACGATCCCAAACAGACAAAAAGCAAAACTACATCGCTCATCACAGAACCTTATTGCACTGAAGGACACCCTGAGGTAAGCCCGACAGACATATTTGCCAGAATTCTGCTGATCAACGGATAATATTCGTTTAAAAGGATGGTTGGAAAAGCACACACTGCTCACAAAAAGTTAGGGAGATTCCACTTTGGGGTAATGTCGAACCAAAACTGTATGAATACTTTTAGCAAGTACTCTACATCACACACTAGAGGACCAACAAGATAAATAACAGTCTATGTTTATGCACTTCACAGTAAGGCATCACGGGATGGCTATAAGTCAACTTTCAAGAACTGTCATCCAACTGACTGGCTGACTCTCGTCCACATTAAGGCAGCTTGCCATTAAAGACATGTAAAACCATTAACATGATAAAACAGGATTTAGTATTCCTAAATGAACATAATCAGGCGCTTTGGGTTTCCCTATTGTTTTCGACGTACATGCCGAGCTACTGTGAAATCTGAGCAACGGCCCTAAACGAGCTTTGAAAAAATTAAAATCATCCAACCCTGAAACACAACGGAGGAGAGATGCCTGGCTGGCTTCCACTTGCATACAGGCGGCTTCAGGCGAAGTACATGGTCCTCAAAGTGTCGTGGTGGATTTGAACGGCCTTGGCCAGCGCCAGAGGATCCCTGCCGTTACTCTGCCCTGAAATGTGGCTGCCCTCCGCACTTCCAAAAAAAAAAAAAAGAAATTGTAAGAAGGCATGTTGGTTAGTAGATGATGCTAGGTGTTGTACAGACCAAAAATATGTCTAAAGTTTGGTTAATAAAATTTGAATGGCCATATTTCACATTTTTAGTTGATTTTTACGCAAAGTGCCAGTTATCAGAAATATGATCGGACCTAACCTTGAATTAAATGTATGATCCAATCACATTAAATCATTTCCCTAGTATTTGGTTCCTATCACTTTCAGTCCGTCAAGAAAAACAACTTTAGGATATGTTCCAAAAAGAAAACATTCATATTTTTTTCTTGTCGGTCTGGATAATTATGATTTGATTCAAAATAATGAATACATCAAAGATTTATCTAAAGGTGTGATTCTTTGTCAAATCACTGATTTTTAAAGACGAAATAATCGAATTTGATTTATTGCTGAGCCCTACTTTGAACGCATTCAATATAAATAAATAATTTGTATAGATTTTCATTAGGGAATCAGTTACAATAAATTTAAAGGAGACTAGAAAGTGCTTAGCAAAAACATATTAAGGTTTATTCATTTAAAGCTTTACTATGATCACTTATAATTACTTACATGAGAATACTACTGAAAACATACAGTACAGAACTACTGTTTTGAATAGCAGTATAGAACCTTTACCTGTCGTGTTCTTTGTCCACCAGGTGGTAGCGTGCGCGGAAGGCCACCAGGTGGGCGTAGTAGGCGGGTGCGGGGATGGAGACGGAGCGTGTGCAGCGGACGTATGTGTGGCACAGCTGGTAGGTGAGGAGCTGGAACTCGTCGGCAGTGAAGCAGTTGTCATCCCACAGCACATGGTAGTGGGACGGCCTGCTGGTGCCCTGGGTGTGATGTGAGAGACTCGAGTTAATAGCAAACGGGAACCGTTCTTAATTTTGGCACCGCCTATGGTGACATTCACACTGAAGTGATTCAATTCTGAGAGAACAAATTTGTGAAGAAATCAAAACTAAAATGAAAAAGACCGAAGAAAAAACACCAATGTGTTATATTATTATTTTAATATTTATATTATATTTAATATTATAATATTATTTTAAATGTAATATTTTTTACCTTTGACTTAAGTGATTCTGTTACATAGCAAATGATGCGTTAAGACATTTTGCCAGTTAAAAGTGTTTTTTTTTTCCATGTTGATGGCAATATTTTTCTTTTTTCTGAAAATTAATACAATTTTCACAATTTTACCTGAATTCCAGCGTGACTGCAGAGGTAAAAGTCAAACTCGTGAGGATGGGTAATGTCAGTGTCCACGGTTGTGCCTGCGGGAATGTTTCCGCTTCTTCCGACCTGTCAAGAAATTACAAATCAAACTCATCCTTTTCTATGTTTTGACCCTGTGTTTGTGATTTTACAAGATACTCACCCGCTCATTGCGATCTGCACAGAAGAGGCGTGTGTGATGTCGTTTTTGTACAACAATGTAGGTAATTCCTGGCTGGTATTCCTTCTCCAGACTGATGCATGCCTCTCTGATAGCTAGTAGCTCATAATATAGCACCTACATAGAAAACGTTTAATCATTCAAATATCTAAACTACAGTTATTTATTACAGATTCACAATTTTGTTTACCTGTCTGAACTGGCCCTCAGATACCCCATCCCTGTAAAAAATGATTCTTGTTGGCTTGTAGCGGGTCGATTTGTAGAACTGGATCAAGAGCTCTCGCACCATGGAGGCCAAGTCTTGAATGACCTCCTGCCTGGGCCTCTGGACTCGGACAGTAGCGCAGTACCTGCTGGGGTGAGCGTCCATGCTGCCGACAACCTGCGGAAGAAATTTATTACAAAACGTGCGTCATTTTAATCTCCACAAAGAGTAGTGTGCGAAGAAATGTGGATTGCGTTGAAATTATTTTCCACACCGCTGCGATTGATGGCTTCTTCCCATCTCCTGCTGGAGGATGAGTGACATCAGCTCCGAGGAATATGATTGGCTGCTGGAAGACAGAGGGTCTGCGTGGATGAGAAGACACATTATTATTTTCGTATAACAAATTGGTCTGTTACACAATAAGACCATTTAAATTCATACACATATATTTATTCTTTGAATGCTTGTATAAAATGACACGAATTGCTACACTGCAGATTTATACTTTACCGCTGGTGAGGAACAAGAATGTTGTTAATGCCCCCAAGTTTGACGTTGATCTTGAGGCAGAGGTTGGACAATGTCTGAGGTGAGGTCTTGACAACGTTCTTCACCTGGACACACTGAGTGGCCATGCCAAGGAGGGTGTCTCCAACTCGCTTCACCTCAGCTGTGGATGACAAATAGAATGTTGACGTTAGGTCAAAACCACACTCTTGCTATTATTGTGCAAGATTTATCATTTGTCGTTACAACCTATACGAGAGTTCTATTATTTAAGCTATTACACAGCAAGTGTAGAAATGGTCATCTTTGTACCGTAGACAGGTGTTTTTCCAGGGAGGATTACGATGATTAGCTGCAACCCCAGATAGGTATTCTTCAGGTGTCTGAACATGGGCTCCACACTGTCAGCCCCTTGGGCGTATTTACAGAAACAGGGCTGACCCTGAATTGGCATTCCAGCATCTTTTGAGATTTTCCGCAACTGATCAGTAAAGCTCCTAGAGTCAAAAACAAACCAAATATTTCACTCCACACACAATTATTGAGATAATCAACAGGTGCCAAAAAGCTCACTTTAGATTTTCCTCACGACACTGCCTCTGGGTGGCAAAACAGGCAATGGCCCATATCTTGATCTCCACTCCGGTGTGGAATTGCTTGCCTCTCATATCCCACACCCCGTGACTGGGTGTGGCCACGGTGCGGTTCTGCAATGACAGCGCAGGGTTGATCTGCTGGGGCGAGCAAGCACACAAATGCATAGAGTACGGCAAGAAGTATAATGACATTGAAGCATGTGAAAAGGTAAAATATGGAAATGTAGCTCAACATAAAGGTAAAGAGCTCGTTCAAAATAGCGCACATGCTTAAAAGAACTCAAGTATTGGGTAATCCAGATTGTTAGTCTAAAATGTGCACTGAAGGGAAAACACATGCAAATGATGTGTAGTAAGTACCATATAGGGTTCGGAGCTCACCCTGCCGCCATACTGCAGCATGGGGGCCGGCAGGACACGGCCGGTCACCTGAGCCATCTCATCACGTATGTGGAACTGGAACTCTTGGACAAATGGGTCGGCATCGTAATTAGCACTCCGCACCTAAGAAGAAAGGGAATTTGCCAAGTCAACAAAAATCACAAAAGGGTTTAGCGGTCCATCTGTGGGGGATATTTACCAGCCGGCTGATCTCCTCCTGCCTGTCTGGGGCTGAGCGAGCTGTTGCCTTTATCATGGTGGATGTTTGGTTATCTGTCAGCTTTTTAATGCAGCGCTGACCAGCAACAACGTTGCATACCTGGAAAGAAAATAAATAAATAGGAATGAAAATAGATCATGCATAAGATTTTTTATCATTTTTAGATCATTGGAGTATGCGTTTGAAATTTAATCAGTAATTTATTGAAAACCCATCTGAATACATTATTTTTGATTAGCATTATCATTCAGGGAACAAATTGTTGAAACCCTCAGAATTTCAGCCTCTCAACAGTAAATAATCTTAAATTTCTTTAGTTCTTTATGCCAGATTATCATTAGCTGAATCAAAATAAGACATTTAAAACAGTCTTCTTTTACTTTGGAAAGCAGTGCAAGCAATTTTATGACATCTTACCAACTATCTCTGTATTTGAGGTGTAAAAACTTTTTAACCACATTTTATGCAGTCAAGTTGAAAAAAGAAGTCTATTTTTTTTAATGAAAGGGTGTTTTTTTAATCCATTTCATTATTCATAAAATAATTAGCAAATCAATCAATTATTAAAATAATTGTTGGTTTCAGCCCCAATCAAAAAGGTATTATTTGCAAATCATGCCAACACTAAAACCACTTGTATTTCAATTCTATATCTTAAAGTGCTCTTCCAGAACACTTTAAAATAAGACTAAACCTATTTAGAGGTTTTCAGCAAAAAAAAAAAACCTTTTCTTTAATTAATATGATATCTAAAATATCTTTCATGTAAATTACATTTAAAAACACATTCTTCTGCTTGCTGTCGACTGAAAATAACATTACATGTGCTCAAGGCTTGGTTAACAACCAATCCTGCCTCACTTGTTTTTTTTGGGGGTTTTGATCATGGGATGTTTGTAAGTTAAACTGTGACTGGTGGTAACCCAAGTCCTGGGTACATGTGATGTTATTCTCAGTTTACAGCAAGTGGCAAAATGTTTTTTAAAGTATTTCAAATCATTTCGCTATCAAATTAAGTACAGACAAAATATTCTCTTATTAGTGCTCAAAATAGCAAACTAAATTTAGTATTTTTTAAGAAAACTGATGATGGAGGGGACAACAGCAAATACAATTACCGTAAATCTCGTTTGTCCACTGTAACATGAGAAATCCGTGCAAATTTTTACTACCTGTCCATAACCCACCCAAAATGGCTCTGTGACCTACTTTAGGGTCCCAACCCACACTGCCCTATTTTACAGAGGGGGTGCGTGATGGTTCATTACCTCGAGGGGCAGGTAGGTGTGTTTCTGTTCTTGGCCCACCTGCAAACAAGGCAGGTGGGAATATTTGAGATGCAGGTTGTATTTCTCTCTGAAGTACTGCGCCACTGTGCGTTCGACTGTCTGGCCGTTTTCCAGTTGCAAAGGAAAACTGAGAATTTCAAGGTTACAATGACTTGTTAGGTTTGGTCATCCAATAATTTGGAGTACGTTTCCAAATTCAAATCATACGTTTGGAGGCTTGCAGGCCGCCGTGTTACATTGCAAACTCGGTACTTCCTACGCATGGTCCCGCAGTGTGTCACTTCTACCTTCAAACCTGGAAATACAATGAAAAACATTGTGTTTAAAAAAGAAGCGGATGGCATAACTGGAAAAGTTCAGCACCTTTGATTTCTTTGGTAAATTTGACCCTGTGGGAATCGGTGAGTGGGCGAGGCTGCTCATCAATGTTGTGAATGTCCAGGACCTCACACATGAACTGGATGACCGGCTGGGCTTTATAAAAAGCTGTGGCTGACACTGAAATAAAGGACAAGGACACAATTAGTTTTACTGTGTTGTGAGCACAGATAGGAGTGTTTATTTAAAGAAATGTTGCACTGATGCTCTCCTAAAGCGGGATAAACTTTTAAGGCCAACTCACGAACAGTCAAAATTTGCAGATCATTTTGTGAACACTGGAAACTGGATTTGCGTGCCACAGTAATTTAAAAATTAGTGGACTTGAAATTTAAAGACCATCTCTACAATCAAAATTCTAATAGTTGTTTCCATGAAATTGCAATAATTTACTCTATTTAATAAATAGAATTTTTTTTTTGGTCCAATCACATTTCAACCTTGAGCGCTGGTCCTTAAAGACATTAGCATTTATGATACTCTTAAGTAGAGTTGGGCAATTCTTCATTAATTCTTCATTTTAAAAATCGTCAATTTGAAAATGAGTTAAATTGTGAAATTGAGGTTTTACGGAAGGAGCAGTGTTCTAGTTTACGAGGTGTGTTTACCAAAGTTACTAAATTGTGGGTATTAAGCAAGTTATGCACAAGCTATGAATGTTAAGTTTATGTTAAAATTTATAATTATTATTATTACTATAAAATAGATTCAAAACAAGACAATGAACCAAACCTTTAAATAATGGTTGGGTTTATTACTTCAATTAAAATAGCCTAAAATTACAATCATACAGGATGACTGCCAAAAAAAAAAAAGATGTTATATTTGGGCTATATTGCCCAGTATGTTTTTTTTTTTAATTAAATGTTATGGTTTTATCATGTTATTCGACATATATTGATTTTGTGCATTTGTAATGTAGCCTTGAAGGTTTAT
This sequence comes from Hippichthys cyanospilos, assembly GCF_059441005.1. Taxonomy (NCBI): domain Eukaryota; kingdom Metazoa; phylum Chordata; class Actinopteri; order Syngnathiformes; family Syngnathidae; genus Hippichthys; species Hippichthys cyanospilos. The sequence continues at coordinate 7,834,647 of NC_142389.1, read as the reverse complement.
ATAATTGCATCGTGATAGTAGCGCTATTCTGAGGTGGCTAAAGCTTTGTAAAGCTAACTGAAGATCCAGGTGTCAAATGCATGAGAGATTGTGGGACTTAAATGCACTGAATTTAATACACATATCCCCCCCACCCTTTTTTCCACACTGACCAGACAGTCTAAATGTCAATAGAATGATTGAATATAATTCTATTTTGTCTTGAGACCAACTCATGTCTACAAAGTCACATGATAACTATGTATTTTAATTAGAAAACAGATTTGCAAAAAAGAAACGTTTGTGGAAAAAAACAAAACTAAACAGAGTCTAAGAAAACTCGAAACGATCAGCAAATGAAGCCTTTAGACTACACCAGGACATTCTAACCATGCTACGGCGTGTTCAAAAAGGCAGCACTTGATTTCATTATCACCTTCACAGTCACAATTTATCTAAAAAAAGTAAAGTTCTCTAAAGGTTAAAACAATGAGAAAAAAAAAGCTTTGTGCTTCTTCACCATCAATATTGAGCATCATCTTCCACATCGCTGGCCGTACGGACTGATGAAAGCCAAACCAAACCTCTCTTCCTCCACCAAGCGGGTGGTCGTAACCCTCAGGGGAGGAGAAGAAGGATCGTCCAACAGGGGTGTATCTGATCGATTAAAAAAAGAAAAACAAAAACAAAAAATTCAGCGTTGGCATGTGTCAACTGAAACCTATTTCGGGGAGCAATATAGACACTTAAGAATTATAAAAGCATCGTGTTTATGTTTTAATAAATAATAATTGTCTTTTGGTGACGTGGTGTTGGAAAATGTTCACGAAAAATGTTGACACCTCAAAGGCTTGACAAAAATCATCGAAATGTGACTCAAATCACCCAAAAAATCCCCCACATAATTATGAATTTCCACATCATTCAAATATTTTCGCAGCATAAAAGCATACCCTATTTACAAAAATTTCCAGTTATGAGATCTTACTTCATGGAGGGCAGATGACGAAGAACAACATCAACAGCATGAACCGGGTTGGTGCTGACGGGTTTCTCAAGGTCCAATGGTTCGGTTATGGCACGTCCCATTAGAACCTCATGCAGCAGATGCCAGCTGACCAATGATACGAACCTCACTGTGACCTTAAATGGGCGGTCCTTGCCACCTTCACCTGGGAGGGTGACGTCCAAATCAACCTGAGAAAGAGGAGTTGTTATAGCTTATTTTTCCAAATATAAAACTATTGTGTAATTCTGGCAAGCAGACAATGCATTTTTTTAGATCTTATTGGATCTTATTGGAAATTTGTGGCTGACTTCTCTTACCCCACCAGTGGCAACAGGAAGTGGGTTAGCTGTGTAGAGGCTTCTCTTCCCATCATAAACTGGAAGATGGTCACCAAAGATGGTCACCTTGAAATGCTTAACCATGGAGTCCACCACCTCTCTGTGTAGACCAAAAATTTTTTCGGATTGATTCATGTTTTATGACAAAAAGGTACAGTTATTTATTCGGATAACAGCTTTGCTGTTACCTGTTGACCCGGCGAGGACATTTGTCAGGTTTGATGTCGACTTCATAGAGGTAGACATCGATCTTGGGGATATCAACTTGGAAACAGTTTGCAAGAAGCTTGATGGGCTTTCCAACAGTGCCATAGCCGGGTCGTTGTGGCAGTGAAAAAAGGGCTTGGGCACTAGCGGCTCCTGCAACGTAAGACACATGGAGAGCTATTAAAAAAAAATGTTGATGCCATCCACGAGGCTATGTTTCAATCAATACAAGACTGAAAAAAAAAAATCTGGTCAGTCATTTTATAATTCGCAAAAGGTTTCCTTGACCCCTGTCCAAAATAAAGCCAATAAAGGTCAATATCAGCCCGGAACTGTTGTAAAGAACACCAATAACTGAAAAATTGTGCCACTTTGGTAACAAAGGAAATTGACTGATGACCTGACATGCTCAGTTGGTGTGTAATTAATGCAGGAAGCGGCTAACTGACCATTATTCAATACGTTTGGGTTGCTATGGCAGTTGCTGAAAAGAAACACGCACACACAGCTGTCAAAGTGAGTCAAGCTCTCAGGCCCACCTGACGGGTTCACAGCACCTGCCTTAGACAAACGACGCAGAAAAACTGGTTTCGGCTCACTGTTTCACTTACTCATTGACTCACTCACTCACAAAGATGAAATAAATGCTTGTCGGCTACTGTTGTGTGAATGCTTCGTCAAGCATTGGCAAGGCTTAGAAGTAATAATTCACATATCTTACCCCTGCTTGCTTAAAGTAACCCAAACCCCGAGAATTAAATGAGCAGCTTACACAAAATAGTGGACTACTGAATTCTGCAAAATGAAAGATGAGCTCATTGATGCACAAGCAAAGATGTCATGAAAGGAACATAACAGCACCAGTCAGAGGCTTGATTAAAATTGTATTTATCCCTAGAGGGGATGTAATAAATTGCACACTATGCAAGGACTTCAATAATGTTTTGATGAAGTAATCATAAGAGCACTTGTCTGCAACGCCAAGAATTTGTCACTATGATGCACACTGTCATTATGATTTAGAAAAATCATCTAACTCTGATTTTTATTTCCCTCAAACACTTCAATTGTGATTTAATATGCCATTATTTTTTAAGCGCCTCTTCAGATGTATTTTTAAACAGACATAAGCAATACATTAATCTGTTTTACTATTAACAATCAACAATGTCAGATGTATCATACAAAAATGGAAGTGCTGAGCAATAAATAAAATTCTTCAGATATATTTTTTAACAAACATGAGATTTGAAAATTTGCTAAATTGTGAAATTGATGTTTCGTAAAAGTGGTGGGCTGCAGGGTGGTTCACAAAAGTTACAAATTCAATACTAATTGTGACATTTATTCTAGTTATGCGCTAGCTATGAACAACTATTTTTTTCTGCACAAGGTATGAATAAGGTTTACATTAAAACGGATTTAAAATCAATGCACATTATTGTCTGAATAGTTTCCCCCCCATTTTTTTTTTTTAATAAATCAAACTCAAGCATTATTTGTGATCATCCAGAATGACTGAAGAAAATTAAGATTTTATTTTTTGGGCATATTGCCCAGCCCTGTATAACTGTCATATAGGTTAGCCAAGAAGTAGGCAACTCCGGTTCCAGAGAACTGCAAACCTGCATGTATTCAAATTTTCCCTGCATATGATCATTATCAGGTTTCTGCAGAGTTTGCTGGTAAAATGATTATATGAATCAGGTGTGATGTAAGAGCGAGACATAAAAAACATGGAAGTACGCGGCTCTCCAGGAATGGGGTTACCTACCCCCGAGTTAGCCCTACTCGTGGAAATCCATCAAATGTGCAGTACAAGTCAGTAAACCATAGATTAGATTGCATCATATGTTCATGAATCAATAATTTGTAAACGTGTGGACAAGGGCTGTCACTATCAAATATTTTTGTAATTGAATACAAATAATTGAATACAATTTTATTTTGCACTAAACTGTATGACAACAGCATTTTTCTCAGATTATTTACCAATAACTGTTCATTATTTATTAAAAACAGCAATTAAACAATACTATAACAATACACAAGAAAATGTTGAACTCAACGTTTTTTTTTAACTTGATTCAATCACTGAAATGTTCAGTGGCAAAATCTGTGGATTTTGAACATTTTTGACTGATAACTTTATCAAATTAATTTGCTAACCGATTAGTTGTCCATTTTTTTCATTTTGACAGCTCTACTATGGACTGTCTTTACATATTTATGTGCACATATTTACATATACATTAAAAAATGAAACCCGATGACCAACCAAAATAAAACTTTTTTTTGAATTGCAGATTTTTCAATTGAAAATTTGCCTTCTACATTGCAATGTCAATTTCAATTTGATTAAATATTCAGCCTTGCCCTGGAGTATTTACCTGTATTTTGTGAGGCTTTTAAGTTTTAATTTTCCTGACACACTCCTTGCCACCTCACCTTGAAAAGCAAATGCTTTTTGACAAGACATTTCTGAAAACAAGTTGTGATGCTAGGTTTTTTTTTTGTGCGTGTGTGAAGTCAGAGGTGCATTATTATATTTACCACAATGAGAGAATAAAATCCATCTAATGTTTTTGGAGCGACATCCAATTCTTTTCTAAAGTACTACTGGTGCATTTGCAAATTCTTTTCTTTTTTTATATTTTAAGAAGTGCAACACTGATTAGATATGAATAATTTTCATGTCAGTGGTTTTAGACCTGGAAGCGAAACATTTTAAATGCATTTTTAACTATGATTATTATTATTTTTAACTATGATTATTATTTAATATAACAATTTCTAAATATGCTTGTCAGATTTAACCAGAGCAACCCACCTGTTGTTCCGCTTTCCATTCATGAGTTCTCTCCCCGGATGACCCGGCACCCAGAGACCAACTCTCACTGCTCAAAGATCGTCTTCCACGGAAGCTCCAAGCGCTGCCACCCGGTTTGCCCCAGCTGATGCGGAACCGGGCCGCTGGGAAAGTGGGTTTACTTGGGTCTGTCGTTCTCTTGGCTGCCTTTCCCAAAGTAAGCCAAGAGTCGTGCAAATCTCTCGGCTTACCTCTTTAGATTTTCTTCCGGGTCAAACTGACAGGGGAGAATGACAATATTCTCAAATTGGCGTCGTTGACAAGTGGCGTTCGCTCGATATGGCTGGCTGAGTGTTAGCTGCTAACACTCAACAAATTCGGGTAACATTAGTTAGCTTTAGCCATCGTCATTAACGACGAAATGACAACGCGACAGCGCACACACATAGCAATACTTACTCAATAATGTAATACGTCCTTCTGTTAAGTTGCGTGAAATCCGTTTTAAAATGTTAGACTATACCAAGGTTTCCCTATCCCGAATTACACCTCGACAGCAGCGACAGTCAGTCCAGTGTGAAATGGATATGCGGCGCCCTCGTCTACCCATGCTGCCAAGTTAGCATAGAGCGTCAAATGTACTTCCGAAAAAACCCTTCAAACTTATATACTACTGTCATACTCTGAACGTTTTATCTTGTTACGGAGTAGCACACAATGATTTGACAACAACATAGTTTTTTAATAACATTTTTACCCAACATTAATATTTCAGTTAAAAACAATTAAGAGGTTAGTTTGCGTCAAGTACAAAAATAAGAGACTGCTGTTTCCGTTTTCTCTATATCATTTAGACACCTAACTTGACACAAGTTCAGGCTCCCGCTGCCACTTAGGGAACCCCGTCAGGAAAATCCAACCTGAGGGGAAAAACGTCACTTCCTCTCAATTTTTTCAGTTTCGAAATTAGAGTTATGTGGCCTTTAATTTCATACCTCCCCCTTCACAACTTCGATTCGCATTAATCCATGTAGTATTATCTTTTTCCTGACTTGAGAACTCCAAGTCTATTCTACATTGGCATTCTTACTCCACACCACAGATGTCTCTACTTGTCAATACATCAACCGAAAACACGAGCGTAGAAGAAAAAAAACCCGGCTCTAAAGTGCAATTTTCAAGCGTCTACTTTTGTTTTGTTTGTGCTGTAGAGTCAGCCGTTTTCCTGCATGCTAAGCCAACACAGGCACAAATCACTTGTGAGTCTTAATCCTTTTAAGAGCCAAAATGGAAAAGTTAATCAATTGTTTCAAAAAAAGGCCAGATGCTGTTGCCAGGTTGATCTGCTTCCCTTGGGCGGGTGGAGGCTCCATACATTATGCTCGCTGGGGGTGCGTCCTTAACAGCTCCATAGAAGGTAACCACAGCAATTATTGTCAGTGTCCTTTGATACCAAATACGCAAGTGTTAAGGCCAAGCTCCCCGATTCGGTCACAGCGTTCAAAGTCATTCTATCGGAAACATACAGTGTGAGAATCAGTTACGGTATATTGTTTTATAATAGTTATTTATACGGTATTTAAAAAAAAAAACAGCATGGTGATTGATCGACCTCTGAACTGTGCAGCAACAGAATCGTGTAGTTAGATGTAAAACAAAGCAAAGGAACGAAATTATTTTTCTTTATTCGTGCATGCATTGTGACAGTTTATTCCTACAGTATTTTTTAATAATGTGTAATTGGTGGGGGTAAAAAAATAATTCATGAGAACACATTTCTTTGTTCTGCTTTGCCAACATCTGAAAAAGTAAGGATAATCTCGTTAATATTGATACTGTGCAGTAGTGTGTGTGCCTCAGGCCTCTAAAAATATGGGTGTTGGCAGCAAATTGCCTTGGGCTGTAGTTTTTATACCTCTACCGAAATTATCTTTTGTTTTCAGTGTTTGCTGTCAAACTTCCTGGACGAGAAAGTCGGGCAAAAGAACCTTTCTTTGAGAACATGCAGCAGATTGTAGATGAGGTTCTTCATTTGCTCTTGCCAGTACTCAAAGAGAAGCCATTTGCTCTCTTTGGCCACAGGTAAGAAAATTAAACAATTTGCATTTTTATATTTAGTCTTTTCCTAAATTCACTGTATATACTCATACTACCTTGTTTATCCTTCTGATTTACCTTAGTTTTGGTGCTTATACAAGCTATGCTGTTGCTGATGCTCTGAAGAAACTCCACAACATTGAGCCAGTTCACATTTTCCTGTCTGGTGCATCTGCACCTTATGTAAGTGAAAATTAGATGAAATTATGCTTGGCACTACAGTATATTTTTATTTTCCTGAATTACATATGCAAATTGATCACACTTTTAAAAATCATAGAAAAAAAAAGTTGACTTTCCCCTGGTGGGATTAAAACAAAACATTTAATATCGATTGAATTTAATTCGCAAGGAATGCTGCCGTCATTTTGTTGGATTATTCTTGTCAAATATTTATAGCTATTTGTCAGATTTAGTCTTGTCATTGTGTCTTTATAGTCCGAGACTCGCATCCAAGCCCCAAAGAGAAGTGACTTAACAGATGATGACTTTCTCAAGTGGCTGATTTCCATCGGAGGGACCCCACCTGAGATCCTGGCCAACCCAGAAGTTCTCAAACACTTTCTTCCTGCGCTTAAAGCTGACCTCCATGTTGTTGAGAACTACAAGTGGGCTCACAAATGTTACTGACAAAAAAAAATCTCAAAAGTTAATATACCAGTGCTGTACTTTCCTATAACAACTGTTTTGTTTTATTTTTTGTTTTGTTTTATCTGCAGGTGTAACAAGCCATCAAGCCCATTACTCTCCTGCCCAGTCTCATGCTTTGACGGGAAGGATGATATTCCTCATGATTTACAAGGTCAGTACTCTGATGATTATTATAGCAAAAACTACAGCAGTGATTATGTCTTTCATGGGTGATGAGAATCCATTGTATTTTTCCATACACCCAAGTGTTGAAAAGCTAATATTACCTCTACTCAAAGTGCTTATGTAGTCAGAAATTTTAAGTCTTAGTTTACCAATAAATCTAGTCAATTGAAACAAAGCTATGCAATCATGGGATGCAAGCTTTCTGTATTTGCATCTATTTGCATCATTTGTCAACAGCGTGGAAAGACATCACAACTGGAGATTTCATCATCAGGATGCTTGATGGATCTCATTTTTACCTCAAGGATCCTGGAAATGAAAGAATTATATTGGACTACATTACAAAGCACCTAGAAATGTCAGGAATGGACTACTTATGAAGAAATGTGTTTATAGATAATATATGCACACCATGGTTCTCCTCTGTTAATGAAAGCCAATAATGATCAGTGAAATAACATAAAACTGACAAAATAATTTTTGGGGTGTAAAATTTAAGGCAATTTTATCTGCAAATTAGGCACTTTAAAGAATAAGCTTAAAGAATAGCTTTGGTGAACGTAATCATAATGTTTGTAAGTAATGTTTTATTGCAGAAGCATTTTAGGGAATCACTGCAATCGGAAAATTCCTACATTTTTTAATGTGGTTGTTTTTCAATTGTATGACAGGCACAATTGTTAAAGAAAAAACAGCAATCATCATTTTGGTGGTTTTTTTTTTTTTCTTTCTTAGGCCCAAGTAATTTATTTTTACGGAAATATGGTACGTTTTCTCATTTGAGTTGCTTCAACGATTATGAATTTTGTATACAAAATTGCGCAATGGAACAAAAAATGAGTATTTCAAACAAATTTGAAGGTAAAAGGCGCACTGTGGTTATCAATCAACCATAAGTTGTAACAAACGTGTGCATGGAAACGTTTTATTATGATTATTCATGGTCTGTTGGATGTATAAATGTTTTTAGCATACCGTTTTAATAAATCTGCTTTGTGAAGTTTACTTTATTTATAAATGTTTGACTGCACTTGCCTGTTGGTACTGACACCCAACTGCATCAACATACATAGAGTGATATTATACTAATGAAGAGAAAAAACTCATTTGTCGGATTGCATTTATTGTGATCTCCTCTTAAGCCTCATTTGCTGTGAGGTAGAAGAATAACACCATTGTATGTAGTTTGCTTGAGCGTTGTGTTTTACCAAATGTGGAAGTTGGCTGCCCATAACCACAGAATTGAGACGATTGAAAATGCTAAGTGGCAAATAAGTCTTGGAAACCACAAGCCAGATGGCCAATGAGTTAAAAAAGTCAACAAGCCACGCTAACCACTATCACTCAGAAGGTGGTGGTGATGTCGGCGGCGGTGGCGGTGGTGTTCCTGGTGGCGAACCCTCTCCTTCCTCGCTACTGTCTTCCATAATTGGTTGATCAGCCTGCATGTTGGAGTCTGTGTCAGGTGAACGGCGCATGCTGCTGGGTGTACGCGGTAATCTTTCCCGAGCCCTCTCTGAGGGCGCTGCCGTGTTGCCGTCAGCGTCTGTCCCTGACAACCACGGTGGGGTCAGTGTTGATTCTGCAGCCTCCATTTCCAAAGTGTAAATTGGCTTCTCATTTTCAGCTAAATGGAAAAAATGCTGTTAGAGGTAGCAAAAGTTGCTGTCATTTTGTTACATTTTGAGTTTCACAAGTACTGTATGTTACACTTGTCAATTTTTTGGGACTTTTACTATCCAACAAAAGGATCCAACTAAACGTTTGTTTAGTTGTTTGAGGATCCCCATTGCAGAGACTATTTCTTCCTCCAGAGGTCCACAACCCCTGTATAGACACAACTGTATGGATAATAAAAATATCCATCCATTTTCTAGAGCCGCTTATCTTCACAAGGGTCACAAAAGTGCTGGTGCCTATCCCAGCTGGCTTCGGACAGTAGACAGGGGACACCCTGAACTGGTTGCCAGCCAATCACAACAGAGATGAACAACCATTCACACAAGGACAGTTTAGTATGTCCGATACACCTGCTATGCATGTTTTTGGAGTGTGGGAGGAAGCCAAAGTGCCCGGAGAGAAGCTACGTGGGTTTGGGGAGAACGTGCAAACTTCACACAGGAAGGCCGGAGCCACCTGAAATAAGGGTACTGGGATATAACTGAGCGGTGCTTGAGTACTGCCAAATATGGCCAAGAAACAACCATGCGTGAAGACTGTGCTTTTCATGTCCAGGATAATATGGCTTTCTCAAACATTCCATATGAATGAGTGTTTGGGTACTTCTGGGATGACCTGACGGTGTGATTTTACCCTCTGCTTGACGGAGGACCTTCATGGTCAGTGAATCTTCTGATGCCTCATAGCTGGAAGTACTGTCGTCCTCAGCTATATCAGGGTCTGGAAAAGAAATATGAATGTCATACTGAAGTGTATACATCAAATTAGTTACATACCTTCTTACCTTCGTTAGCATAACGGTAAAGTTTGCCACTTGACATCTGCAAGAGGAAGCTAACGATTACATTCAAGCCCATATTTTATGATGACAATGTCCCAATTCATTGACTTTAACTTGCTCTATTCTATTGGTATTAAAAATCCTAACATTTCATTGCGAAAGTCATGTAGTGACACCCCCTTCCAAAAAAGATTTACCTTAGGATCTTGGAATTTTTTGGAGTGCTTTGCATTTGCCTTAGGAGCAGCACCCATCTTTGCAGACTTAAAAGATTCCAAACGATTTCTCATTGTCCTCTGAAAGATCTCCTGTGCCTCTTTTTTGTCTTTGTTGACCTCAATATAGCTTCTGCTATATCTATGCCGGTGCTGGGACACAGAAAATGCATTATCATCAAATCAATTATCATTCTGCATTTTTGTATGGTTTCTAATTAGCATATAACAAACTATGCTACCTGTTTCCTGCCTTTATACAAATGTTGTTGCAGCAGGTGGTGACTGATGTCTTCTGTTTGCTTCGCACCCTCATGCATTTCCAAGCTCACTGAAGGCCAAGGTTCTCTTCTACTTAGGTAAAGTGGAGAATTTAAGCTAAGTATGCTAAAATGCAATTAACTGGAAATTACCCTGACGTTAATAGTGTAGAATTAGTCATTATCAGGGTCAATCACAATAGCATTATTTTTGGGAAGATAGCTTTTCTTTTTTGACTCAGTTGGTATTTTGTGTTCAAGTTTTGACTCACCCTAGAGTGGACACTGCACCTCCATCTTCTCCTATGTTGGCCATGATGTCGGCCATCACTTTAGACGACTTCTGTGCAAATCTTTTCTCCAGTTCAATAACTCCGGATTGATTCCGGATCAGTCCCAAAGAGCCGCTGCGTTCACCCTGCAGACAAATTCAGTTATCACTTAAAGCATCATGAAGGATTTTTTTTTTACTTTGCTTTTTATCTTAATGTCTATTATGTTGTTATGCTATGACTGCATTCCAAACTATTGAAAATACAGACTGTATTTTGCCATGAAAAAAAAATCACGAATAGGCTTTAGGCAAAAAATGCAATATGAGCTACCACTACACATGTAGTTCCAAAGAATAACAAATCAGGCACAGATGAGAGAGACATTTTTCAGTTTTGTTTTTTGCTTTTCTTTCAAAATCGCATTGCACTAGGCAGGGATGCATTGGTATAAAAATATATTTCACATTAGGTGCATCACCGCCAAAATTATGAGAAAACACTAGCGAGCAGCACCAACCTCAGCCACGTAGCTCATTGCATCCTTGAGGTTGAGCCGATGAAAAACTTTAAAGACATAGTCCTGATTTTTCCTTGCCGATGGCTTCATCAAAATTGGTGCCACCCACTTCTCTTCAAAATGATTCCACCTGCACACCAAGTAATGCTTACAGTTCCATTAAAACCATGCAGTTTCAATTTTGAAAAAATGATTTCACATACTTGTCCATCATGTAGTTAGCACCATATTGTCCAGCTATATCTTCAATTGCAACAAGCATGTGCTCGAAGACCTAATTGAATCAGACAAGGACGGTGCAGATAATCTGTTGTTATAGAGACGTATACATGCGAAGCATTTTTTTTTAAACATCACCTTGTTCTGCACTGTTTCTATGAGCGTGTGCTCACAATCTGTAGCCCTTTTTACTTTCAGGCAAGTGATAAGCGGTTTCAGTGTCAGTCCCTGCAAACAGTATATGTAAATACTGAGCCACATCAAATAAGATTCTCTCAACAAATAATAATGTACCTGAATGATGACAGTAAAATAAACTACAATCAGTGTTGTGGAGATCATTAATTTCCTCTCCTTAATCTTGTTCTCATCCAGCATCATCGCCAGGCCGTAGGCTACTGCCCCCCGCAGGCCTCCGTAGCTCATAATAATCTGGTCGATGACTTCCAGGTGAATCAGCCGGAATCTGTTCATGATCCAAGTTAGGAAAAAGACCCCTGTTGTACACAGCAAACACAAATCTGCTACGTCTAGTAAAAAAAAAAATGTCATCACATTGTATTAATTTCCCCTAAAACCTGATCAAATCTCACCAATGAAGCGATAAATAATGATGAAGATGAGCGTGAAAAGGACAAATCCTGTGTTCCAAGCCCATAACGTCTTATCGACGGCCGAGATGCCGAGGAAAACAAATATGATGGTTTCCGAACCATTGGCGAGCACCTTCATTGCATATCTGACAGTGGTGACGGATCTTTCATCCATGTTTGCATTGATGTACTTTTTGCAAGACACGCCACAACACACTGCCCTACAGTGGAAAAACAAAACAAGAAAAAGGGGAATGTGTACTTCATTTAAACATAATACAAATTGAACTAACTAATAGAACAGACTAAATACATGCTCACATTCGCCTAGCAGTCAGCAGAGCACTTGGAGATCTATAAAAGGGCGCCAGCAGCCACTAGGTGAGAGGTATTGGTTTTTTACTCGTAAGGAAACTATACTGTATATGCTTCATCAGGAAAAATGCTATGCAATTGTATTTTGGTTGCACTGGTTTATTAGCGCAAGTTTATAAGATGTAATGGAAACTTTCTGTCGGAGAAACCATGCCAGCAGTCATTTTTGCCTTCTTGGCTTTTGGAGGCGGAACAATGATCGTCTTTATTGGGCAAATCTGGTTTGCTACTTGCTGTCGCAAGCAGCACCAGTTCACACAAGATTCTAGTTTATGAAAATGTAAAACGCCTTTATAACATACGTGATATATATTAATCGATATACTGATAGTTAACTGTAGAAAACAGCACAATCCAGGCCCTTTAAGATATCCACAATTATACACAAGAATAAAGGGGCATGGAGCAAAGATTTCATACAATCTGTTAAAATGCCAATTTTCATTGACGAGCAATGCTGAGGGATTTTGACGCTCTGGAGCTAACAGAAGCCACATTTCACCAACAGGGAGTGCTAATGCACTCTGAAGCAGCCGTGAAATCCCTATTCACATGGCGTGTGATTCAAACTGCACAGTCAGAATTGTATTAACTGCTGTGCGTCCAGTATATAATCACTTTGTAATGACCCTACTACTTTGTAAAGGAGTTCTAGTGCTCTCAAGAAAAACTTCGCAATCTTCACTCATTGTCCTTTAAAGGGACACTAAGTTTTAGACCATTTTTTATTCAAAAGTAATAAATGAAATGATTATAAATTTCAAAAACTTGCAAATCAATGTTTTCTTAACAACCGACAGTATGTTTTAAATATAATCGTAGGCCTAGTAACCATTAAATTATATTACTTGGGGGTGGCACTTCTCCGGAGGCTGCCATGTTTGTTATAGGTACGGGCAAAGGTAAATGCAGCACCTCCTGCTGTGCGTAATGAAAACGGTCTAAATCTTACACGTTGTCCCTTTAAAGAAGTAGTCAAGTTGAGCACACCCTCCAAGAAATCCAAAAAGAGTAGATGCTCTGACGCATAGGCACACACAACAGTCATTGCTCTGCACCTCTGTAAAACACTGCAAAGAATTTTTTTGGCGTTGCCTTCCCAAATAATGGGGTCTTTTAGGAAACTATAACAATAAAATAGATGACTTTCAGTTAGATATGTAATAAATAAAACAGGCTTAAGGACTCACGAAAGAATGGCAGAAAGGGACAACATATCAGCAGTGAGGTAGGAGAGGTACCCCACCACAAATATGAAGCCTGGCTCAATGATCTGAATGCTTCTTGTGTATCTGGTCAGAAGAGAAAGGATCAAACCAAACACGACACCGAGGAGCGAGCCACCAACTGCCACCACTATAAAGGAGGCTGGACACAAGAAAAAAAGTCTAACATTGTTTCATGCAGAGTTATGTTTTGCTGTTTCAGACAATGATTTTCACTCCTTACCTATTCCACGTAATATATCAGTAATATCAATGTAGCCTTTTTCATTAGGGATAAATGACTCAATAACATTGAAAAGCATCTGCAATAAACAACACAAGCGGAACATGTCATTATATGGTAAATCTAATATGGTACACACCTTTTTTTTTTTTTTTGGTCATTTGTGTAAAATTGGTGCTAGCACTAATACAGTACGACCATATGTGATAATACACAACACATCAAACCCAGTCATACAAATTACTGTCATTCATCAACATATGTCGATGTTTTTTTTTTTCAAATTTGAAAAGAAGGACAACATATTAACAACTGAAGCATGACAAATATCTGAAGTAACCTCACAAAGTACAGTATGTATACGAACCACTGTCACACCATCGTTGAGGAGGGATTCTCCAAACACCAGAATAAAAAGGACCTCATTGACGTGGATTTCTTCAAATACCGAAAAAACAGCCACTGGGTCCACAGCAGCAATCACACAGCTGAACAACAAGTAATTCAGCAAATCCATCTTCAAATCACCTGCAGAAAAAAAGACAGGAGAGACATATTTTGGTTTGAAATTCAATTTTGTCTAAGTTACTGAGGTGGACAACACTGTGAACTGAAAACTTAAAAACTTTTATGACAAGTTTTTGTCACGGATATAATTCGGGTCACTGCAGCGCTACTTAATTGGCATCTTCCTTCATTTTACTGAACCAATTCTACGGTGGCCCTGAGTGCAAAACACAAAAACAAAGAAACTAAACAAAAAATGTGTAAACAAAAAGGCAAAAACACAATACAAGATAAAACAACAAATCAAAAATCACCCCAAAACAAAACAAAATAGACAAAAACAAAACATTACGAAAAATAACATCAACAAACTAAAAATCTGAAAAAAAAATATATCACCAACAAAAAAAGATTACATAGGACAAAACAAAATCATACGCAAAATTAAGCCAACAAAATGGAGTTAATCATACAAACACATGACAAAAGATGAAACACATTAAACTAAAAAAAATCACCAAAAAAAGTGGGAATAAATCACCCAAAAAATTGAAAAATGAATGTTTTTTTAACTTGTGTTTTTTCTTTTGCCTCGTCAGTTTGCTTTTTTGTTTTCCCTTTTTGTGTATCTATTTGTTGTGCGCTTCAAGGCCATGTACGGTCCAGCCTTGCCCGTAAACCTACTAACATGCCACTCTTACCCATGGCTCCTCCCGTCTGACAGCCCCACAGGGTTAACCCCAAACTGACAGTATTCCACAAGGTCCCGATGACTGCATAGACCAGAATGGTTCCGATGTTTCTGAAGAACAGCTTGTTTGGCATAAAGTAGCCTGCATCCAGGATGATTTGAGGAAGCAAGTATAAGAAGAATATGGTCGGGGTCAGGCTGAAGAGGTGCACTTTGTTTGCGCCCCATATTATGAAACCCAGTACTAAGCCGAAGCAAATGAGAAGGGCGCTCTCTGGGACGATGTAGGTCACATGATGGTTAGCCTCGATCACTGTGGAGAAACAGATTTTGATTGTAAAGCTTAAAAAATACCTGGCAGAAATGAAAATCCAAACGAGCTAAACGCATAGAGGGCAGCACTATATAACATGATGGAGATAAGAACTATTATTAGCTAACATTTTATCCAGTCACAAGTTGTTGGTTCACCAAAGAAAACACATTTTGGACATATTAATCATACATCAACATTTTTACAAAGAAATTACAACTTACAGTTGTGGGACAGAGACAAAACAACGTGTGGGTCACCAACTGACTCCTCTCAAAACCACACCATCCTTCTCAATACAAAATGTAATATCAACAGTGGCCAGAGGTGGCGCCAAAAAACAAAGAATCCAAACAGAGCACAAATGAACCAGAAGTGTCGAACTCCAGTCCTTAAGGGCCGATGTCCTGCATGTTTTTTAACCTTCTATTTTAAACACACTTGATTCAAATGATTAGGATCATTTTCAAGCTCATACAGAGCTTTTTGATTAGCTAATCATTTTAATCAGGTGTATTGGGCAGAAAAAAACTGAAAACATTCAGGATACCTGCCCTCGAGGACTGGAGTCCGACACCTATGACTGTTAAACTAAATTAGTTCCAAAACATTATTTCAGGTGCGGCCCATGCGGCCCGGTACCAGTTGATCCACAGACCAGTGCCGTTGTTTCTGCCCAGGGTTGTCAAACTCTTTTTTTTTTTGTAGTTATTGTAGTTCTTGTAGTTATAGTTAATTTCAGAGGGCTGTTGTGACTGAAGTCAAATAAATTTGAAGTATGATCGTCACGCATTTACACATTTTGAAACAAGAGGCCTCTAAAAACTGTTTAACTGTGTAAAAGCTGAAAAATAACGCACGAATTTGGTATTTTTGTCAGGATAAAAGTGTCATTTATCATTGTATACCATTGATTGAGCTGTGTGTTGGTGGGGGAATTATGTAAAATAAATGTAAATTTACAGTAAGGGAGTCTTCATTTGCATTACTTTCACAGTACACATCGTAAAACCACAGTAAGGTACTGTAAACACAATGTAAAAGTGATGCGAAAAGTTGTAAATATCCTTTACAGTACTAAAATAACAATATTTTCCTGTGAAGTCACAGCATAGTTGTGCTTTTACAACAACAAATTGTAATCTTGCCACTGGGATATTGCAGTAGATTGTAAATGCCTTCCCAGTATATTTCTGTAATCATTACTGTGAAAGAAATGCTAAACCTATCCAATAATTTTATGTGAAATCACAGTAAAATTTTTACAGTGTAATTAGTATTTTGCGGGCCACAAAAAATATTCGGCGGGCCAAATCTGACCTCTGGGCCTTGAGTTTGACATGTGTTCTAGCCAGTATCATTAGCTTACCAAGTCATTTAAAGTAGGTGAGAAACTTCTTTGTTTATGTTTACATGACTGTTACACCACTTGGGAGGTGGCCAAACACACCAGAAAGAGCAATTAATCAAACAATAAACAAGTAATTACATTATTGTGCACAAACTATTCCATTTTTTTTTCATTCCAATTAATGCTGCTTTTTTTCCTTTTTTTTTTTTGCATGGTGATATATTTTTGAGACGTCAACAAATTTTGTTTTGGACCTTTTAAGGAAGATGTGACAGATTAATCAAGGCAATATTGATCAAAACTCTGTCTATACAGAAAGGTTTTGCCATTGTTTCCGTAAGGGTTAAGCAAGAGAAGTATCACAGATCATAAAAGAAATGTCAATAAATGTATTACAGAATTTTTACTTACACAATTTGGACAAGAATGCCACGAGTACCCCAAGTGCGACCAGATAAGGTCCCTCCACATGTTTCCACCGAACGTTCACAATGACCACCTTGCTGCCATTCCCACTTGCTTGGCCTTTAGAATTTTGATTCATTGCGGTTTCATCCTCACTCGCGCCCGCGGGTCCAAGAACCCAAAAAATCAGCAACATCGAGCAGAGGAGCCAAATAAATGCAAATCCACATGGTTGCATTTCATCAGTCCAATACAGGGACGCAAAAACGCACAACAGCAATAAAACATAAAGAAACAGACTTCGGTGTCTTTGAACCACAAATCTACGGAATCAGTTAATAAATTAAAACGTTATCCGGCTTCTTCCACGTTCTTCCTTTTTACTTTTATTTGCACCCCTTCTTGTTTTCATCTTTATTCCGCCATCTGTGAACTTGTATCCGTTGTAGTAAGAAAATGTAATAAATGTCTGAGAGTATAATCACGTATTCCTTTTGCACAGAAAGATGCTTTAATGTTCGTGTGGTGACGTAATTGTGTTACCACCGCGTACTGATTCAAGAACGCGGTGTAGCGAACGAACGGGTTATTTTTAAATTTGTTCATTTCACGGAAAAATGTATTTTTAGGCTCCTCTGTAATCACGGGAATTAGTAATTTTACATAAGTAAAAGTGATTGTTTTTCATACGACAGCAGTCGTCTTCTGGTAATTAGAATCCTCTGATGCCTCCTAGTGGTGATTTATTTGTTTTTTGACACGTTGACAATTGTGTTTACGTATCGTGTAACAAAATTTGCATATCATGGTTTTTTTTTTGCGTGTTCATTCCTAAGTCTAAAATAGTTTTTATTTATTGTTTCAAAACAGTCAAAGCTGACCCGATTGTACTTTTTGGGACGTAATCACTTCCCAGAGGCTACCCTCAAAATATCGCACTAACAACTTTCAAATTGATTCCCTTGGACAATAGGTGGCCCATAAATAAATAAATAAACCGTTCTAAATTGTACTCTTAGCGTTACATGGAGATGTTAGTCTCAAGAATGCAGCTTTCCCCCTTCCCTTCGGTTTTCTGTTTGTCAACAATTAAGCACTCTTGTTTCATTATTATGTAAACTACAAAGTAGTATTGAGCAGTGGTTCTGAAAGTGGGGTCCGTGCCTGACTGCAGAGGGTCCATTTCATCATTTGAGTTATTAATTATAAAAAAACCCATATAATTTTGTGTTAATTTCATTTGATTTTATATTTACTTGGGAAAGTATTCATGACCATCAATAGAGCAATCAATTTAACCAGTTCAATATATTTTTTAAAAATGTAATTATTTTTTATTTGTCATACAACCCGATAATCCATGTCTTCGTCAAAGAGCTTGGTCATTAAATATTTGGCAGCAATCTGCGAGGAGGAAATTGACTCAGTTTGTTATGCGGAGGCATGCAGTTTTTTAGTTTGTTAATTTCAGTATGGCTGAAAAGTAACACATATTTGTTGAGATTGGCCCAGTTTATTACGAGAAGGTGTGCAATTTGTAATTTTTATTTAGTAAACTTCAGTATGGTTGTTGTCAAATTGAAGATGTTGGTGAACAAAAAGGGCACTTATGTTTCCTTCAAATTATTATCTGTGTGTGTGTGTGTGTGTGTGTGTGTGTGTGTGTGTATGGTGGGCCGTGAGGGACAGAAAAGCCTTCTCTGCTGGACTAACATTACCTGACATCAATAATCATATATATATATATATATATATATATATATATATATATATATATATATATATATATATATATATATATATATATATATATATATATATATATATATATATATATATATATATATATTTTGTTTTGTTTCTGCAATCATTTTTAATTGGGGTCCTTGGAAAACTTGATTTCCAAAAAGGGGTCCTTGATTTCAAAAAGTTAGTGCGAGTGTAGACAAATGGATATGTGAGAAAACAAAAAAAAAACATCCACTTTTTTTTCTCTTTTTAATTTCAAAACTCTACATCCATCTCAAAACAGTCCATTTGAACTGGTCAAAGTACTAATAATAGCAAGTAAATAACACCTGCTGCAAATTCAAATATTTGGGATTATTGTTCCCAATGAACGAAAACACAAACAACTTTTATTTATTTGTAAATAAATACATTACTTAATCATTAAGGCAGCTAGTTGTTTAGCTATGCATGTTTTCTCTCAAGGGCTAGTGTGTGGAAAGACAATTAAGATAAAAAAAAATGCTACACTGCATCCTTCACATCACTTATTGAATGGATTATCTTTATAAATAAAAAGCTGTACATATTTCCTACCTTGGAAAATGGCCTTGGTGCCTTGTGTGCATTTTGTACCTGATACTATAAACTGTATACTATAATGTTCAACATGTTAGGAAAATAGCATACATCGCTTCTGTTTGTTTATACAATGGTGAAGATGGAGCTATGGGTCCCAGTATTATGAGTAGAAATGTTATTAAGTGGTTGGATTTAACTAATCTCACAAAAAACAAAACAAAAACAAACAAAAAAAACACACACACATTCCCATGACAATATTTCCAGAGGAGACAGTGCAAAGTCTGAGGTAATGTTCTGTGTCTTTGGCAGCCAAGTTAAAGGAGTTGAAGAGATTACATGTGACGCCTGTTTCTGTCAGACGGCGGCGGTGGCGGCGGCGGTGGTGGCGGAGGCGGCGTTAATGGTATTGGAAAATCATCTTCGTCTCCCTCTCGTGTTGCAGGTGCGTCCGCTTGCATGAAGGAGTCGGTGGAACGAGTACTGATGCGTAGCGGGGCAAGGCGCCGCAAGTTACTGGGTGTCCACGGCAGCCTCACTTGGGCCCTCTGCGAGGGGGCCACCATGTTGTTTTCGAGCCCGGCTTCCGCTAACCACGGTGGGATCTGCAACGGAGCCGTAGAGTCCAGCTCTGGCATGAAGGCTGGATTTTCAATTCCGGCTGTAAATGGAAAAAAAAAATTACAAATCTGCAAATGAGCAAACAAAAAATAGCTGATGGTTTTAATTTTACCTCCCACTCTATAGGTGACTCTCATGGTGAGTGAGTCTCCTGATGCTTCATAGCCAGACGCGCTATCTCCCTCTGAGAACTCAAAATCTAGAACAAATGATGTCACAAATACAGAATCATGAGGATATACGTACAAATCATGTTGCATAGGGTTTTTTATGTTGAGTGATAGTGATACGAACCTTCATCACCAGAATGGTAGCTTTTACTTTTATCTATTGATTTTCTGGTTGACATCTGCAATATAGAAAAAAGAGGTATTTACATGCAAATAGTGATGAGACAGTTTAAGTAGTCTCAGTTTGTTTGCAGTTTGTTTATTTGTTGCAGAGCAATTTTGTAAATCATTGACTTAATTTCAGGAGCAATTTTCAAATTTTGTGGCTCTCATTATTTGTTTTGGGTTAATCCATGGGACCTGAAGCAAGGTTTTAATGAAATAATGATAGTGTGTATAATTTTACGCAAATGTATGTACCTAACATTATTAGGAAGACGGTTATTAATGTTTAAGCATTGATTGCCTATTGCTCTGTCTGATTTTGAAAGGTCAGATTGCATTTGAATGCACCATGCATGTGTTCTCAAATTGGCAGCTATTGGAGACTCGTTTTGTGTCGTGCAGTGACAGTATAACTGAGAAGCAATTTCTTTGCATCTTTAATCAGCAATAGAATTTAATTCTTTGATGGCAATGTTTAGCAAATAGTAAAAACAAGCTTAGAACTGAATGACACAATCCTATCTGACCTTTTGCTGCTGGTCTTTCTTTTGATGCTTGGTTATGGTCTTTGGCGGAGCCACCCCCATCTTCGCTGACTTGAAGGACTCCAAACGATTTCTCATGGTTCGCTGGAAGATCTCCTGCACCTCGTTCTCATCTTTATTGACCTCAAAATGACTACGGCTGTACCTGTGCCGATGCTAGGAGTTTGAAAATGGATGTTAGTAACTCTTTCCAAGCATCCTTCTCCAAATGACTGGCATTGAGTTGAAGCCTCATACTGTAAGTTACATTTAGATTTCTTAATTTCTTTCTTCTTTTTTACTCAAAAACGTTATTATTGCTCACTTCACACATGTGGGTGTTATTTTATTTTATTTGACAAATTATTGACTTATCTAATGGCATTGAAAATTGCTAACAATAACAAGTTATCTATTCTTGGGGTCTCCTGAAAAAAATGATATGAGATATGAGGATTTCAACCAATGCCAGCAACAGGAAAGCTTGATTTGTGCTGTTTTGAGTATAAAACAGAACTTACCTGTTTCCTGCCTTTGTACAGATGTTGCTGCAGGAGATGGTGGCTGTTGATGTCCTCTGCTGCCCTCGCTCCTTGTATGGTCTGTTCATGCATTTCCAAGCTCACTGACGGCACAGGGTCTCGTCTATTGAGGTACAACCGTAACAGTTAGGTCTTTTTACGTTCAAGAGTATTGATGTTTCTTTATTTGGAGACCTGGATATGGTCCTGCTCACCTCATGGCGGACATTGAACCATGGTCATCGGCCATGTCAGCCATGATGTCTGGCATCGCCTCAGAGAATTTTTCACCATACTTTTTCTTGAAGTCCACAAATGCCGATTCGTTGCGGATGAACTCAAGTGACCCCCTGCGTTCACCCTGCGTAAACAGCATAAGCATTCTTTTTAATGTTACTCATCACTTATGTTGCCTTGAAAAAGTAACTGTTACTTTACGGATTACTTCCTTACAAGGTCGATTACAAGTGATTCCTGCTTAACTTGAAAATGACATGAGGTTTGCCACTTAATTGGACTTAATTAATGAACATAGTTTGTTTCCAAGAGAACAGTTAAGACAGCTTCCTTTTCCAGGATTTTACTTTACTTTTACTTAACAATTTTCTACTTGTTTTTAGGTTTTTCTAAACTTAAAAAAATATATCTTCAACCATTTAAAAAATAAAGGCAGCAAAAACACGTGATAAAAAACGACACGAGCAAATAAAAAATACGCAAAAGCAAATAAATGAAGTGAATTGCAAATAAAAACAAGCCCACATTACAAAAAATGATTGAAAATGATTGAACAACAGCGAATCAAAATTAAAAAAAGCAAACAAAAGAAAATGAATCACAAACAAAAACGCATTACGTAAGATGAAACACAATTTTATTTTGTTTGTTTTTTTGTTATTCTTAAATTTGCTGATGTGTTTTATTTTTTGTAATGTGTTTTTGGTTTTTGTTTGTGATTATTTTTGTTTGTTTTTTGTTCATGTCTTGCAGGATATTTTTGCTTTTTTTTCATTACAGTTTTGTGTTTGTTTGGTTATTTGTTTTTATGATTTGCACTTCTGGGCCACTGTACTTACTTGAGATATTTAACCTCTAATGTTGTGATGGAAAAACGCAATATTTATAAATCTAATTGTATTTATAATATGCAACAACAAGGAATGGATGATGTCGAGGTCACCCACCTCAGCCACATAGCTCATAGCATCCTTAAGGTTCAGCTGATGGAAAACTTTGAAGACATAGTCACGATTCTTCCTTGCGGACGGCTTCATAAAAATTCTGGACATCCATTTCTCCTCAAAGTGACACCACCTTCACAGAAAGCAACAACATTGTAACCACATTCAAACAGGTCAAATGTCAAATCCTAAAAGCGTTGCCATACTTGTCTCTCATGTAGTTGTGTCCAATTTGCCCGGATATATCTTCGATGGCGACGAGCATATGATCAAAGACCTGGAAACAGAATTCTGTAAGTCTCGAAGGATCATTTCAACAAAGGCTTCAAAAGTTGATGAATTCTCAAAATCACCTTGTTCTGGACTTTTTCGATAAGTGTGATATCACACACTGCAGCTCTCTTTACTTTGAGCCAAGTGACTAGAGGTTTCATAGTTACCCCCTGCAAACCGAAAATAGAACAATAGCGTTGTCAAGTGCAAAAAAAAAAAAAAAGAAATAATAAGTCTGGCAAAATTCTTTTTGTGGATGTAAAAACAATTACCTGAAGGATGACAGTGAAATAAACTACAATCAGAGTTGTGGAGACCATTAGATTCTTTTCCTCAATCTTGCTCCCATCCAGCATCACCGCCAGGCCATAGGCTACCGCCCCTCGCAGGCCACCGTAGCTCATGATAATCTGATCAATGACCTCCAAGGGCACCAGCCGGAATTTGTTCATAATCCATGTTAGTAAGAAAACACCTGTTGCATATAGCATAGGAAGTCTTGAGCTATCGCCTTCACGTTTAGCAGTTTCTTTTAAAAAAAACACCAAAATCTCACCGATGAAGCGATACACAAAGATGAAGAGAAGCGTAAGGAGAACAAAGCCCGTGTTCCACACCCATAACGTCTTATCGACGGCAGAGATTCCGAGGAAAACGAAAATGATGGTTTCTGAGCCATTGGCGAGCACTTTCATGGCATATTTGACTGTGGTGACGGATCTTTCATCCATGTTTGCATTGATGTACTTTTGGCAGCTGACGCCACAGAAGACAATCCTACAATGAAAAAAGACATTAGAAATTCAAAACATTATTTAGGGACCTTTAAAAAAGTGCGAATGTTCTTCCAAGAACACTTACGCAAGAATGGCAGAAAGGGAGAGCATCTCAGCAGTGAGGTAGGAGAGGTACCCCAAAACGAAGATGAAGCCTGCCTCTATGATCTGAACGTTTTTAGTGCATCTGGTCAGAAGAGACAGTAGCAAACCAAACACCATGCCGAGTAGGGAGCCGCCGAATGCTACCACAAAGAAGGAAACTGGAAAAAAAGAGTGAACATTTTTCAATTACTGTTTTTCATGTTATTCTCACATACTATTTTATAAAGACTCCTTACTTATTCCTTTGATTATCTCCACAGCATCAATTTGGGATCCGCCCAAGGAGACAAATGAATCGAATACATTGAAAAGCACCTAAAGTAAAGAGAGAGTCATTCTTTTTTGGTTGTTGAGGAAATCATGTGGTTTCCTAGAGCCAAATAAAGCTACAGAGCAAATTTTTTGGCCAAGCAAGAACAAGGTCAAAAGCATAGAGCCCTGTGGCACACCACATTTTTTAGAATTAAAGTCATTGAAGGTTATAAACTCATCTGCCCAAAAACAGCACAATGTGCCAAACGATTAACGGCTGAGAGTTAAGAGCAGAGATGCTGACTGAGTTCCTTTATGATTTTATTGAGGGCAATTTCTACTGTTGTAGGTTCATAAGCCATATTGGAATGGTTCATTGAGTTCATGATAATATTTGTGCTGGCAGACCAAAAAATTTGTTACTTTTTCACGCAGCAATTCACGCAGCATATAAATACAAGTGGACAAAATTGTGTTTTTCTGTTGTTGTTCCAAAACAACAGTCACGCTAGAAAGGAGTATACTAACCACTGTCACGCCATCGTTGAGGAGTGATTCTCCAAACACCAAGATGAAGAGGACTTCATTGACATGGACCTGTTCAAACACCGCAAGGACAGCTACCGGGTCCACTGCTGCGATCAGACTTCCGAACAGAAGGTACTGCAAGAGGCCGATGTTCAGGTCACCTGCAAAGGTTAAAATACAGATTGTAACTGCCGTTACAAAACGATGTTTTTAATTTCAGTTGGACTTTAGGCAGTGCTTGCTCTCAATTATGAGTTATTCATTAGACTAAAGTTAGAACTTTGATCTGAATATATATGTACAGTGGGTTTGTATATATAATATGTATTTTAAATATGGTTGCGCCAATAGATTGGTCAATTTCATGAAGAATGCGTCTTTGGCCATTTATTCTTAATCATTACGTATTAAACAATTAAATATGTTATTTATGTTCTAAATCAATAGCACTAGTTTTAGCATTGACAAAACAAGTAAAACTCATGAAAATTTTTGAGCAGAGAACAAGTTAGGGCTTATTTAAAATTCGCATACGCTAGCTTGCAGATAGCATTAGGATCTCGCTTCATTGCACCCAGCAGTTGGAAACATTCGATCGCGACAAAGGGTTTCTCAAATTGTCTAGTTTGACTAGTTTGACTCCACTAGTTTGGTCATTGTCTTGTTCTAAATAATTAGTCTTGTGTTTATTTTCTCACGGATTTACAGCTAGTTTGGTCATTGTCTTGTTCTAAATAATTAGTCTTGTGTTTATTTTCTCACGGATTTACAGCGTAGCAGATCCCTAAGAGATCACATCAGTACAGATTTTTTTTTATCTTTTTGACAACTAATTCTATACATCTCTACGTGGGTGCCACCTAATGTTCGACAAGAGAAATTACAGTTGAAAATGTTTAAACAAAAAACCAAAACGAACCGGTCTTCGTTTTGTGATATCACGTTTCACCATACTTATCATGCCCAATGAAATACATAATTTTATTTTAAAGACTTAACCAACTCACATTTTGCAGATTTTTCATGTTTTTTTTAAATTTTGTTTGTTTTTTATTTTTTTAATTCAATGAAATTTGTTAATAAGGTCATTCTATCGACCTTTTCTTCTTCTTCTTCTTTTTTTTTTGCAATCAATGCTTAGACACGCAATATCTTAATAACTCTTTGCAGTTACAGTATGTGTTTATATCCCAGATTTCATTATAGTATACAAGGTTAACAGTCCTTGTGTGCTTTTAACATACATATTAAATAAATATGATAGTGATTCCCTTCTTACCCATGGCACCTCCTTGGTGACATCCCCACAAGGAGAGCCCCACAGTAGCAGCGTTCCAGCAGGTCCCAATAATAGCATAGACCAGGATGGTCCCCATGTTGCTGAAGAACAACTTGTTTGGCATGAAGTAGCCCGCATCCAGAATGATTTGAGGTAGCAGGTAGAAGAAGAAAACGGTTGGGGTCAACTTGAAGGTTTGCACCTTATCCGCACCCCAAATTATGCCTCCGAGGATGAAGCCAAAGCAAATGAGCAGGGCGCTCTCTGGGATTATGTTAGTCACATGATGATTGGCCTCAATTACTGTTGGAACAAAGACATGTGAGAGCGGAATTATTTAAAATCTTAATTCAAATCAACGTTTGGATTTTAAAGCATAGTCTTGGACCAGGCTTTTTAACCGATTTATTTGATTTGATTTATTGAACATGTAAACACAATACAAATTAAAAAAAAATTAGAGGTTGAAAAAAAGTAAACAATAGATATACTGTAACAGTTTAGTAGTTTACATGTTCAAAAGGAGTAGGATGAAGTTCAAGAACTTGTCAGGTCCTACCCCTTGTTTTCACTAAGTTACATAATACATATACTGTATATACATATATATCTATTTACCTATATATATATATATATATATATATATATATATATATATATATATATATATATATATATATATATATATATATATATATATATATATATATATATATATATATATATATATATATATATATATATATATATATATATATATATATATATATACACACACACACAGTAAAGTAATGCAATCTGCCATAAATAAAACAAAACAGTATTTGATTCACATTTTTTTCAGATCCAGTGAACCCAGCATAATAGCTAAGTTATAAAACTAAACCTCAAATGTAGTTGCAAAATTTGCAAATGATCAACCGTTGAATATTTTTTTCCTTGGCATATAATTAACCATTGTGGGTATGTGTTGATGAATGCCCAGAAATCTTTGCATAACTAAACAGGCGTCTTGTTAAGGTCACTTGACTTTACAGCTTAATAATCAAGCCCAGTGAACCAGTGAAAAAGCCACTTTCATAAAGTTGATTTATGTCAGTGGGGATGATTTGTAGGGTTGCATTTGCATTCATCTTTATGGATTTCTTTTCTTTTTTTTTTTTTATCTCATAGCTACCAGTAGAAACAAAATGACATAATACCTGTTTAATCATATAGTTGCATGATGTAACTGCACTAAAAAAACGGAATTTCAATCGGAGTTTATGCCTCTTCCAAACCTTCAGAGTTGTTTAAAGGGTGCTATTGTTCACGAATCAGAATTTACACTTTGAGTAAAATAAACTAGCTTCTTGTCTTAAGTGTGTGTGAGGGTTGTATGTCAAAAACAGGAGAGACAACAATGTAACTCTGAGTTTAAAATCTTGCATCATCTTGAGCAGCAGTTCTCAAATGGGGTTACAAATAATATTGGGGGTACGTGAAGATACGTCCGGGAGTATGTGAAATTTCAACAGCGCAGACGTCAGCAAATGAAATTTAATGCTGTGACATGACACATTCCTTTTTTTTTCTTTTCCAACTAAGAGCAAATTAATTGTAACATCAAACAACTTGTGGCTGAAATGCATTACTGTATTGTGACTCATATGCAAAACTTTGTATGCATTTAAAAAAAAAAATCCAATTTCACTAATGATGCAACTTTACTTGGGTACGCCAAGGCACTTAATGGGGTATGTGAGATTTAAATAGGGTTTGAGCAAATCTAAAGTAATGGTTTTTAATACCATAATTTGAACAGTATAATTTTCTTTTCAAATTAAGAGCAAATTAACTGGACCATGAAGCAACTTATTGCATGTTTTGCGACTCAGTTGCGAAAAATTGTATGCCTTTATGTTGTTAGGTTTCATACAGATGTGCATTGTTATTAGTGGCAGATGAGCCAAAAAGATAAAGCAGATGATATTACACTTCCTGTGAAATTCCTGAATTAAATCCACTTAGAGATACCACTATACCACTATTTTTGTTTCGTTTTGTTTAACCCCAAAATATTTTGGTTAGGGGCTACAAGGCAGAAAAAAAAATCATAGGGGTGTCATCATTGAGAAAAGGTCCTGAATCACTGATCCATATTAGAATAACAAAAATGAATTTGTGTGTCTTCCCTTGAGTTTTTCCTCATTGGATTAAACAAGTAGGTATGATCTACCAGTCTGGATTTGACATCAATGTAACAAATGTTTTTTACATACCCATTTTTGACAAAAAAGCCACCAAGACCCATAACGCAATCAGATAGGGAGCCTCTACGTGATGCCACTTAAAAGTCACGATGGGTATCCCGGTGATGCTTGAAGCATGGCCGTGATCATTCACGTCAGGTCTGGAATTTTGATGGTCCCCATTCTCCACTGCCACCCCGGGGATGAAACAAATCAACAGTATTGCCCCTAGAAGCCAAATGTGCACGTATCCACGTTGTTCCATCGGAGAGGAAAAAAAATCACAAATGATCGGTCTCAAACGAAAATAAAGTCCAGTGATGTGAAGAAGGTAAACGAGAAGTGGAGTCAGTCCGTCACATTTGTTTTTCCTGGTTACTTGATGAGATAAAGTTCTTCCTTCTTACTCACTCTTGTTTACTTTGTCTTTACACTGGCTCCTATTGACTTTGCATTGGTATTTTTCTGGAAATGTGTCTTGGGACCAACACTTTGTGTGGTCAAGCAATGAAGTGAGCAGAACACCAGACTCGGCCTTTTTATATGTACAGTATCTCCTCTGAGACCAAGGTTGAATTAAATGGAGCGTCACGGATGTCCAGAAAAGATGCCCGGTTATTCAGTCACATTTCAAACACCCACAATTCATTTCTCTTATGTCACATGTACACATGACACTCACAGAGTGGAAGATTAAGTAATAAGTAAGATGTTACCAGCAATTTGATGGATGTTCAATGAATAGCTCTGGAGGTGTTTGGCTTCATTTTTACTGCTTCATCTTGCAGCTTTGGGTTAAGTAATGATTGACACCGCTGTTGCATAATCTTGAGTTACAGCTTTCTTCATTTATTTTTCCAAACAATGGGAAAAATAAATGCTATTTGGAAGACCGGCTTGCATGAGCTGTTCAGTACTTGAGGATTTGGTATCGAGTGATACTGAGTAAATATCGGTGTTGGTATTGTCTATAATACCAATACCAAGTACTTTAAAATTCCTAAAATATTATAGTCTTTGGTCTTTTTAATAACATGACTTTTTTTTTTCAAATTAAACTTTTTTAATTTGTGTTCTTAATCATGTCATGATATTATTAAATTCCTATAATTAGCATGAATAAAAAATAAAAAATAAAAAGCATATAGAAAGACAGACATGGAGATCAGAATTAAAACAAGACTACACTCAGGTAAACCTGAAACTGGAATTAAAAATGTTTAAAAATCGATATACTGTGTTCCAAAATAGTATTAAACTTAAAAGAAATACTAATGATTTGTCGCTATAGCATGGTGTGTAGGGACTGTTGGACCCATGAGAATCTAAGATGAATCTATAAAAACGATTTTAAACATTTAATGCTAAAAAGGTAACGCAACAAGACAATTTGGAGGAGTTTCCCCCTAATGAAATATGTCAAACAAGATATTGTGTCGAACAAGATATTTTCCAATGTTTCTAAACTTTTGCACCACCTTAGGGTTGCATCATTAAGCCAACTTTTTTTCCTAAAATATTTATCAAAAGTCATATGTTTCGAGGCCACAAATAAAATACCGTTCCCAGGATCAGCTCTTCTGACACATTTAATTCTATTTCAAGATTTAAATGTCGGATTTAATTGAGTCATTATTTTTCATAGCACCAAAAAAAGCTTGCATACCACAATTAGTTTTTGTGAGACACACTGGTTTATGATACTACATGGTACGCACTTGCCGGTATGTACAGTAAAGTAAGTATGCATAATCTGAACATGATCCATATGAAACTGTGACCTCTGTTCTTTGTTAAAAAAAAAAAAAAAAAAAGAACACTAACTGACTACATAGGTTTATGGACAGAAAGCAGAACATGCTTTGTTCTAGATTAGCCAACGCTAATCTAGAGCATATAACCTGCTCATTGCATTTTTCTTTACATCCTGTACGAGCTCCTAGTCTATTAATTCACAAAGTGCTGATTCTTTCAAGTCGCGACTGAATGACTGGAGTTTTTATTTGACTAACTGTTCCATCCTGTTTGAGCCGAACAAGGCACAAAAGCCTTGTTAGTAAGCTCTGCTAGTTTGACATGTGAGCTCTCCCACAGGTGTGCAACTAAAGTTAAGACTCGTAGTATTACATATAAATAAATTAAAAAAAAAAAAAAAAAAAAAAAAAAAATATATATATATATATATATATATATATATATATATATATATATATATATATATATATATATATATATATATATATATATATATTAGGTTATACATTTATGCAAAGCAAGAGAGGTATACAGTAATACTGTTAACTACTATGGTTCTGACTGGAATGTCAGCATTATATAAAGAAGTGTTTAAATTGCACCCTTGGTGACCTTTGACTCATTAATTGTAGTGTGTATGTTGTTTTCTAATGGCTGCACACTCAAACATCAACCTCATCAATATATCTATGTCATATCAATCATTTTAAAACGACTAGACATAAACGGGGCTGGGGTGTACATTTTAGATAAAGGTTATTTGGCCGCATAAGAGGCCAGGGCAATAAATAGACAAAATCCGGTTTATGAGTAATTTTAAATAGTTGGAAGAGTGAAGCTAATGAGATTTTGCAAAAGTGGCAAAATGCCAGATGGGTGGTTTACAAAATATGTTTATAATAGATACTAACAACTTAATTGTGGTATTTGATGGGATTGCCTGATTTATTAGCCATTTTTAGCAATGGAAAGTTAATAATTTGTCTATAAATAACTCTTAAAGTACCAGCCATGTTGAGACCCTCCTTTAGAAACCAATCAAAATCATAATTGTACAGAATGATTGGAGAAAATTGAGATTTTTAGATTTCAGTCCGTGTTGCCCAGGCCTACTGTGTAACAATTGCTCGCATTGAAGTTTAAGTGCAGCCTGCTGGGAACTGTCGTTTAAGTCATTTAAATGTGGATGCTTTACTCTCTGTGAAATATTTGAGCCAATTATCCCATCACCGGCACAAACTATTTTGGGATGAAAAAAAAAACTTGACAGATTGCTTTATGTTCCAATTAATTTGCTCTGAATTCAAAAAGAAAAATGTACTGTTCTTGTCATGACAAACCCTTTAAAAATCTCATGTAGGTCATGTAGGTGCCTTCACGAACCCTCACACAGAACTGCTGATGTAGAAAACATCTTTAAATGTTGGAAACACAAATAGGCAAAACAAAATAGGCACTTGGTTGCTACAGAAAGCCGAAAGACTCATTTGGCATTTTGGCAGTTGCACTCCAAGAGAGACAATGGGTTAGTGGGTGAGTAGAACATAGTTCAGGAGGCTTTCAGAAACAAACGTGACACATTTCTTTATTACATACAGTACTAATCAGATAAAAGCATCACAGATTTTTTTTTTCATATTAATGACTTTAAATGCTCTCGTTTAACGGTAAGGAAGTAATTATCTATATAATAAACCAATCTAAAAAATAACTTCCTGACACATAACCTAACGTGACTTGACTGCAATGTGAAGATCCAAAGAAAGCAAACATTGTTAAAATCTCTGAGCAGGAAATGAACTTGGGAAAATTGATGTCAATATGTGGGTTTCAGCCCATGAGGAAGAGTATCTTAAAGTCAGCAGTGTGGGTGTGCTCATTTGGTTGTTGTTTGCCTTTATGATACTTAATCATATACAGTAGTTTCTTGTCTTGGAAGATAAGGTGTTTAAATGCGGATTCGCTTCATTAAACTGTAATAAAACGTGCAGTCTCACCTGCACATGGAGACAAGAAAAAAAAAACATTCTCACACCCAATCAATCACACCTAAGGACAATTTAGTGTGTCCAAAACACCTGCCATCTATGTATTTGGCATGTGGGAAAAAGCCAGGGTGCCTGGAGAGAACCTGCGTGGGCTCGGGGAGAACATGCAAACTCCACACAGGAAGGCCGAAGCCAGCTGGAACTATGAGGCAGACGTGCAAACCACTCATCCACTGAGCCGATCCGCCACACACACATATATATGTATATATAGTTTGAAAGGTGGAAATAATGACTCACTTCGCTCTAAATCTAAAAATATCATAACAGTGTATGTTGCAACTTGTGACAATTCCATGCTGGATCATCTTACTGTATCTTTTTCCATACACAGAATAACATTGCCATAATTAACTTGTACAAAGACTTCATTAAAGAAGACCGCATTCCCTTATTTATGTATCAGGAAGCGAGTCATGAAGTGTGTCATGAACACAAACATGGACACACACGCAAGTCATTTATAGTGTCCACAGTGCTTTCTGTGTTGGTGTGTGTATACAAAAATAATGACTGATCACAAGGGTGCAAATAGTCTTTGACAAGGTCTGAAATTTCAGGTCGTCTTAATTTTCCAAATGTCCCTTATCCAAGACGCCCAAAATCCTTATTTTGGGCCAAGATAACCATCAAATTTGATCTCTTAAATCACAGTTCTTTAATATTGTTACTAGCACAACTACTTAAACTAAACAATTGTGTCGTCTAACCCTTTCTTTGATGTTGATTGCATTTCCTTTCAGCGTTTTTACCTTGGCTCCAGACGAAATGGTATCATTCGACTCGATCAATGCGATATATGTGCTGTCACTGCACCAAAGAAACACTTAAACCGGTGCTTCTCAATTCTTTTGAGTTAGTCCCCCCCATCCTTGATTTTGGAGAAAAAAAATACAGTAAAAACATATAAATATTTCTTTGGAATTTAATGAGTTAATGTTAAATAGAACAAAATGGGGAAAAACAAATATGGATCAACTTTCATCAAACCTACACCTACGCACTCTGACGATAAGAGTGCTACTGCCATCTACTGTAATGTATGTGTAAATACACTTAATTGTAGTATTGAACAAAAAAATGGTAGTATATGCATCTCCTACTGATACTGTCAGACAATTATTCGATTTCGTAAAATTAAGAGTCAAAGTGGCAACAACAACCCTGAAAACAAAGCTATAGTCCAATCAATATGCTTTTTTTTCTGTATGTAATGGCTGATGTAGAAAAAATTCTCACACACTGTACAGTCATTCAGTGCCATTGCCGACTATTGACGTCAAAGATCAATTTTTACTAGGCTCTCCTAACTGCTATAGAAGTAATATATTATTTTAACTAAGCAAGCATTGAATTAGTTATGTAGCAATAAAGGTACTGAACTACAGTAAAGTACAGTAAAGTACAGTAAAGTACAGTGCGTAATAAAAGTGATGTGTATGTACAGTATATCCATCTCGATAACTTTGCATGCAAAAAAATCAACTTTGTTTTTTTAATCCAAGGTAGCTACTAATTTATTTTATGTTATCAAAACATTTAAAATTTGATCACAAGTATTTATTTTGTACTGTCAAACGGTTTTAATTTATGAACCTCAAAACTTTCCATTTTTAATCGCCATGAAACACATTTTACAACAACTGCAATATTTTCCACAAAGTATTGACACATCTGTTTATTCAACGATTTAGGGCCAAATAAAGTTTTAATTTTCTTTCTTTTGTTAAAACAACATGGTTTCAAATTGACAGTGCAGAAAATGTGCAAAAATAAAGATATTATGATTCAATTATCCATTTGTTCCAGGTCGTGTCAGAAAACAGCAAAAATGCTTATCGATGTTTTATTTTGTATTTTTTTATGTTTTTTATTGTTTTTTACCACAAACATGAATCAGTCACATCGATGAAGGGCCACAAAAATCTGTGTTACCTTCTACATCACACAATCAAAATGTAAAGTGACTCACTGAGTTTACAGATCCAGGAGACCAGAATCCACAGAGCCACCAAGTATGGTACAGAGACATGGCTCCACTTCCAGGACACGATGGGGAGTGTCGTGATAGGCTCACCTCCATGACCACCCTCCCCATGAGTGTCCCCCGTCACATCATGACCAGACTCCGTCACACTGTCGGTCTCCGTGTGAGGATCGGAGGCGGTCGTCCCATGATCACTGCTTGTCTCAGTCTCACGTCCATCATTTTCAGAACGGGCCACTCTTAGCAGGCTCCGTCCTTGGGAAACCATCAGTAACATGCAAAGTAAAAGTGTTATCCGCCGGACAGTTGCCATTCTGTTTTTATTGTTTGGCGAATGGAGCAGTTTCTCTCTATTCTTCTCTCCTGTCTGAAGTTCAGCTGTCTTTCGCTTTGCTCAAGCCTATGTCCACATCTCTATCTGACAGGAGCACGGTGGCCGTCTCCTGTGGCTCAGCAGTCAGTTAAAGATACAACTTTTTTTTTTTTTTTTACAACAGGTGAGGCTCAGCCCATCTTGATGCTTGTCTGTCTCCTCCTACTTTCTTCCTGGCTCAGCTAGTTCGTCCACTTTATTCAATGGATTCGGCACCCTCATCACTCCTTTATTGCCATACATGCTTTATCTGCCTCTTTTACTTTGTTATAGTTGTTACTATATAACTTCAATTGGTATTTTAAATGGGACTTTGAAGTTGCCTACACATCTGAATTCTCTTTGTTTCTAATGGTAGTGGTGGATTTGATGCATGTCTATTTTTGTAACATACTTGTAGTTTAGTTTGTAAAAATGAAAGGTTGTAGCCACTACAATCCAGTTTCTTAAAGAAATCTCAACATTCAATGCCATGTCACGTTTTATAATATATAAAACTTGTGTGTCACTTGCCTCCCTATTTTATATGCGAATATGTTTTGATTTCATCTCAAATTAGAGCTATTTAAAAGCTTCCTGGCTGAATAATAATAATAAAAAAAAATACACATGGACATCTGAATAAAACATTTGTTAATTGATGAATTACATAAAATAATATTTTTAGGTTTTAACTCTTTTAAGGAGAGATATTTTTTTTTAAAAGTGAACCAATTTTGAACATTCAGACTAACCATGATCTTTATGGTTTAATTAATCTCATCTTAATGATCATTTAGCGCTACCCAAACCTTTTCTCTGGCCATTCATGTTATAAAGAACATTAGTATCCCCGATGACATCTTTTTATGATGTCCTCTCATGTCAACCACACACAAAGTGATCTTTTCCACTCCTTAGTTAAAAAAGAGGACATTCTGTAAATTAACATAGCAGAAAATTTTAATTTATTTTCGTTCAGTTACTAATTTCGTTCATCGAAAAATAGGCAAAAATGAGAGAAACAAAGAGAAACAGCAGAAATTTTAGAATGTTTTTTGAGTAAAATCTGACAAGTATGCGATTTTTTTTTAGTAAATGGAGCATTTGATCTAAACGATTAAGCAATTATCAAAAATAACTATGGAGGAATTTATTAATCAATTAGTTGTCCATTAATAGATTGGACTACCAGTCCCTTCACTCCTATGGGAAAATAGTTTTGGCTATGAACCTTACATGCACTTTTTCCTTGCGATTTCTCATCCATACAGTACTACTGTACGTTTCAAAGTGGAACCATACAATTCATTTCTCACAACTTGAAAATCAAAATCAATTTTGTGGTTGGGTTGATACAGTTCAGGAAAAATCCAGAACTTTCCAGAAATCCAATATTGCACTGCAAAGTTCCAAAAGACAAACACACTACCCCCCACCCCCCACCCCCCACCCCTCCCCAGTCATTATTTGAATATTTGTTTCCTGGTGAAATGCATGTGCATTGATCTGGTCAGAGATAAGTACAAATGGTGAAATACTGTCATATAAATTTTATTACAATATTTACATAGCACCTTTTCCTGCTCGGGCATTTAGTTCATTCATGATTTCCAAGAAGGCAGAACAGATAGATAAACACATTGAATGACACAGAAGAATTACCTGAAGGAGGATGTTATTGTTTTTTATTTTTTATTATGATTATTTTGATTGTATATTATATGTTATAATTTTTTCTTATTATTCTATTGTATTTATTTATCTATTTTTATCAAAAAATAGGTTTTTCTGAGAAAAAAAATCATACCTTTGTCGATAACCCGAAACCAATATCCCTGATATACACCTGATAGATAGATAGATAGATAGATAGATAGATAGATAGATAGATAGATAGATAGATAGATAGATAGACAGACAGACAGACAGACAGACAGAGAGACAGACAGACAGATAGATAGATAGATAGATAGATAGATAGATAGATAGATAGATAGATAGATAGATAGATAGATAGATAGATAGATAGATAGATAGATAGATAGATAGATAGATAGATAGATAGATAGATAGATAGATGACCCTGATATTTCCATTGAGACAGTGAGCCCTACATTGAACAAAAGTTAAAAAAAAAAAATTAAAAAATCCCGCCATGCAGAGAGAGCAGCACAATTCCATGCTGGTGTTCTCTTTCATCATACTGGTTGGCAAAGACTTCAAGGGAAACTATTCGCACGGCACCTCTGTTGATAGTTTATGAGTAAACTCGTTGTTAACCTGTCCTAAGACGAGCAGAGAAAAATGTGCGTCTGGGGTCAGAGGTAATCAGGCGTTTGTTTGAACCTTTGAGGTTATGCCTCAACCAGTAACCTGATCTGTTGTGTTTTGACACTAGGCTAAGTTTTGAGATGAACAAAATAGGAACTTATGCAGAAATCTGGCTTGTTTTGTGCAATGTTGCCACTCATTGATTTGAATGAGAAATCAATTATGCATAAACAAAAGCTAAAAAAAGGCTGGAAAAGGTTGATGCTGACCTTCATCAAAATGCAGAATATGATGTGGATAATCAGTTTTACTCCAGTAAGAATTCCTTTCTTAAGATTGCAGTAATTTGACTCAAGTAAAATAAAAATGTGAGTAACACATGGTCTTAAAAATAGATACAAAATAAGAATAGACACATTAAAAAGCTATCCAACAATATCACTTTGGAATTTGCATTTAGAATCTGAATTATCTTCACTGTCCAAAAATGAATTTGTTTTTGGTAGTTAGAGCAACTCTCTGAGACATTAGGCAATGTAAATTGACCACAAATATGCAAATGAAGTAGAATAGCCAAGCAATTAAAACTTAGATCGATTGGTGGAATGGATTCCTGTGACACAACTCTCACTGACAAACCAAAAACGTATCATGCAAGACAGCAAGTCACAGGAAAGGCTTTTTGTTAAAAATACAAGTGAAGCGTACACAAAAATAACGTCACTCAAGTAAATGTAACCAAGTCAATGTAACTCAGGGAAAAAACTTCAACTATTCTGTGTTGAATATCAATAAACGTGAGTCAAAATCTACAGGGAA
Organism: Hippichthys cyanospilos; assembly: GCF_059441005.1. Taxonomy (NCBI): domain Eukaryota; kingdom Metazoa; phylum Chordata; class Actinopteri; order Syngnathiformes; family Syngnathidae; genus Hippichthys; species Hippichthys cyanospilos. The sequence continues at coordinate 7,797,590 of NC_142389.1, read as the reverse complement.
TAAGCTGAGTCATAGTGATGACAAAACAGTAGCCACTATCAGATATACCTTTCTTGAATTCAAAGGAATATAGCAGGAATTTCCCAGCTTCCTGAAGGACTTCCTTTATCTGCAATTGATTTACTGCCTATCCAAGACAGTAGCATTACTTCTATTACGTTGATATTAAAACAATGCGCAATACCATTTGACCTTCTGGCCTAATTGTTTTTCATTTTTAAACATGATTAGGTCAAGGATAGCGTTTGAGCGGAACTTGGTAGAAGAAATGATAAGGAATTTTCAGCATCCCCTTCGCGTATCAGACAAGGAAAGGTCTCCCTTATTTTGTTGACAAAGTCAAATTCCAGAGTAGCTTTTGTTGGCCGGGCTGCCACCTGCATGCAGGCCAGTGGAAATGGAGGCCTTTGTTTACAAGTTGACAGTTTCAGTAATTGTCATGTTGAAACAACATAAGCTCACTAAGGTGACCTTTGAAATACACACCATTAAATATAATCTTCAAACTTAGTCCTTTTATTCAAACTTTTGTCATATAGGTTACTGACATCTGACCTGAGTAGAAGTTCAGAAATGTCATTTGAATGCCTCTGATGCTTGTAGGCTTTAATAATGATGTCTTTATTATTATCATGAATGTTTTCTATTCTTATTCTATATCAATATAGTTGTCTTATGATGATGAGTATTATTATTAGAGATGGGCGAATGTATTCAATGTATTGGTATTCGCGATGACAGACAGTCCTAGTACGTGGCTCTTGCTGAGCAGTTTTACATTCATTAAATAGGAATTACAAATAAGAAGAAAACAAAATTGCCATTTTTGGAAATTTTAAGAAAATGCTATATTTTTTTAATTGTTTTTTCTCATTAAAATGCTAAATATTGTACAGCAGAAGTATTAATGGCATTGGTGCTTAGTACAATTGTGTCAATGACTACTCAACAGGTGAGTACTGGTATCGGTCTGAAAAAAGTGGTATTGAACATCCCTAAATATTATTATGATTGTTATTATATTTTTAATTATTTTTTTTATTACCGTTATTAGACTTTATAACGATCTGATCGGCTTGATCATGATCAGGCGATATTTGGCACGATGTATAAGCTTGGTGATTGGCTGTAACACAGTCAATGACATTGATTGGTTCAATTATGTAATATAAATGTTTTGAGGGGAAACATTTCACCTTGCAATACATACATTACAATAGTGACTGTTCAATGTCAATCAATGACAATAAGGCTTTATTTAAAATATGTTGTTGAAACTCCATAAACAGTATAAGTACAATTATATGCAGTAAATAAAGAATTGATTAAAATAGATAATGCAACATCTTGTGATTGTATTGGTTTTTGGTTATTTTTAAATTTGCTGACTGTTGTTTCTGATCTGCTCCCAAAATCTTGTTGGTGTAAAAAGTCTACTGTTTATTATTATTATTATTATTATTATTATTATTATTATTATTATTATTATTATTATTATTCACGAATCGAACATTTCACAGTTGCAAGTCAATTTACATGGTGTGCACCTAAATCTTCTCGTTGTGCCACTAAAATTTACAATATGTATATTGCATAATGAATATTACTCTTACACTTTGTGTACGCTTGCCATTTTCTTATTATGTGAGAAATTTATTATCATTTTTATTATTAGTTGCTGTAGTTGTTAAAGTAGTAGTAATAGTAGTTGTAGTATTAGTACTATTATCATTACACAATAGAATCAATATTTTACTTACATACACTACACAGTATAATAGCTATATTATAAATGTATAAATATATATTATGTAATAATGGTAATAATAAATACCATTTTTATTCTTTTTATACACTTACCAGCTCTACTACTGTTAGTCCGATTACTTATTCTATTACTACTACTACTACTAGTAGTAGTAGTAGTAATAATAATAATAATAATAATAATAATAATAATAATAATAATAATAATAATAATAATAATAATACAAGGTTAGAGCATAACAACTACAGTATAATTGATATCAAACATTATACCATTCGTATGTATATAATAAAAATTATTAATCGCATAGTATTAGTATTTCGAAATAAATATATAATAATAAAGCATGAATTTCTGTCTCATGATTATCATTATTTGATACAAAAATTTGCAGTAGCAGTAGTACAGTAGTTCTTAGCGACCGTTGTGTTTGCGGTTTGTTATGCTAGCTGGGAGCCAGCTCACATGACGTTACCCAGCATTCCCTGGGCGTAATGTCGCTCGACGAGGAGGAAGCGGGGATGCCTGTCCCTGTCGGTAAGTCCAAGCAAACATCAGCTCATTTCTAGTTTTCTGTCCCAATAGCTCTCCTGAAAATTGAACTTCTTGACACAGGGGCGATGTTGCGCTTTCTTGCGCTGTTTTACATGCTTTCGATATGAAGCAACTTGTTGATCGGGCCGGCCGGCAAAGTTTTGCTTTCAAGCAACATGGTTGCTCATCAGGTGGTGAAAACTGTCAACACAGTCGATGGATTCTGAGTGCGTTTTCGTGACAGAATAATCGACGACAAGGTTACCTGAAACATTTTATTTTCGTGGGGTTGACACGTTAACGCGTGAAATATCAGACTGTGACAAGGACAGACAGCGGCTGTCTGAGGTCAAAGGGCGTTTTGTTGGAAAGCTCTAACAAGTACAGCAAGAATTAGACAAGCAAAATTCAAATTGAGTTCTATATTTAACCAGAGTTTATTTCCAATTTGGTTCTTTTTGACAGAATCAATTGGTTACATTCGGTGATAGTACCTTCAAATGTTCACAGGAAACTTCTTATCCTCATCTTTTGTTTGTTTCTCCTTTCATTGTATGCACAATCAATAAATTGATTTACTCTAGAAAATTAACAATGAACCCATCAACCCAGTCCCAGATATTTAAAGTTTTGTCCTGTTTCATAAATCTTGTACTGTACTACCAAAATGTTCATATTTTTTAATCTGATCCATTACAGTTTACAATAAATGTATTCTTTTTATATTACATACTTAAATTAACTTGAACATAATTGCATTGTGGTACCACAGTAATGCCACATGCCAATTTATTCATGTTATTTTTTTAAAGCCTGACATCAGTCACTATTGAGCAAGGCAATGAAATGGTCTAATAAAATTGCACTTAATTCATGCTGTGTTATACATCTGTAATTACAGCATTGTTTTTTTAATGCTTTGCCTGCAATTCTAGGTTCACGTTATTTTTCTAAGCAATCCTCAAAAATCCACAAACTATAAAGACTTTTTATATTAGCATTTCGCAGACATGGATTTATTACAAAAACAAAAGTGGGATTCTACTGTACTATAGTCCCTCTTTGGTCAGCACATAATGGCCTCGTTCCAAAGTGCTATTCGCCGCAAGATAACAAGTCTGTATTCAAAAGCAAGAAAGGACTTTTGTTGCAGTCAAAAAGATCATTAAAGTCTTGTGTTTTTACCCAAAGGTTAACGGTCCTTCTTTTTCGAGATACACACAATGATCACATGACGTAACTTCAAGTTAGAAAGACGCATAAAAACGAGGTTAAAGTTTTACGAGCGTCTTCTGTCTCTCTTTGATCCCCAGCCTCTGACATGGATTTCAAGGTTATGTTTTCAGCCTTGGAGGAAGCTTGTGAAGAAAATATTGCTGCTTTTTCTGACCCTTCTGCTGATCTTGCTTATGGCCCTGTGACCCAGCGCTTGGTGTTGTGCATGAAAAAGATTCGGGAACATGCTAAAGCTATTGAGCCATTGATCGCCAGCTTCATTTCCGTCTACCACCATTATGACTTTGACGCGCAAACACCTGGAAATGGGTATCGCACCTTGATAAAGGTATGGAAAAATGCGCCATTTCCTTCATTGCACTGTCATTGTAAGGCAAATGTGGCATTAACACATTATAAGAAAACCTTGAGTGTACATTTTTGTTAATCCTTAAGGAAAAGAAAAAACTCAGTTATCACTGAAATATATTTTGACTGACAAGCTATAAATAAGTTTTTTTCCACCTAGTTTAAGATTAGAGTAAATTAGCAAGTGCAATCATTTTAGTTGATTAAGCATTTTCAGCTATAGAAAGTTAATATTTGATCTATAATTGATAACAATCATTTTTATGTACAATTAATATCTATAAAAACACATTTTCGCACCAGACGTTAACGGAAAATGACATCACATATTCGCAAGGCTCAGGTAACATCCATTCATGACTCAGCTTGCTCACATGACCAAACACAGACAGTAGATCTTATTATTTACAGGAAAAATATTAATTTTTACTGCTGAAAATGAATGAACGAGTAAAGGGAAATTCAAGTAAAAAACATATTTACAATATGTTCTATGTCTCCCCAAATACAGCATTCTGTTTCATATTTGGGTGGTCATTTTCCCACTTGCTGTCGACTGAAAATGGCTTCACGGTTGCTTAGGTAATGACCAATCATGGCTCACCTGTTTTGGTCATGTGACATTTGCAAGCTGAGTCGTGATTACCTGAGCCCTGAACTACTGCCGCACAGATTAGCTCATGCTAATGCGAATAGTTCAAGCATTTTAACAAAATATAACAACATTAATAAGTCTCAGTTTATGATGCTTTTCACTCACCAAAACCGCATCGCTTCTAATCGGATGCCTCTTATCTAAATGTGGCTTTTCAGGTGTTACATGCGTGCCTTTTGCACATCCTTCACAAGGCCCGTTACATTGCCTCAAATCACAAGAGCACCTTTTTCCGAGCTGACCACAACGCCTCAGAGATGGAAGCCTACTGCAACGCCCTCTGCCAGCTACGTGCGCTGCTTTACCTGGCCAAGCGGCTGATCAACGACAACGATTTTGGCCAGTTGTACTCCCTGCAGGACCTCGACCTAAGCCACAGATACGTGCAGGAGTACAGCTCCATGCACAAAGCCTGTTTCTATGGACGCTGTCTGGGCTTTCAGGTCTGCCGGTGACATCTGATCTGATTCTGTGTTGTTACAAATACTGAGACTTACAGAATGTATGCATTATTTTCTTGGACAGTTCTCACCAAGTCTTCGTCCGTTCCTTCAGACTATTGTCATAAGCATGATCTCATATGGTGAGAGTTACGGTAAACAGCAATCTGGGCTGGGTGAGTCTTTGCTTGTCCGGTGATGCATTTATGTGTGATGGTCCATTTTAGATGTGTTCATTTGATTATTGTGCTACTTTGTCTTAATTTGCCAGGTTTAGCAGCCCTGTCCCTCCTCACATCTGGAAAGTACGTGATAGATCCAGAGTTGCGCGGTGCAGAATTTGAACGCATCACTCAAAATCTGGACATGCAGTTTTGGAAGTCCTTTTGGAACATCACAGAGTCGGGGCTTTTAACAGTAGGCAGGGTCAAATATTAATCCCTATTGTTCCTAATATTATTTTTGTTTTTTTTCTCTTTTTTTAACCAGAAGTCCAAATTTTGGGTTAAATGATTTCATTGTTTTTATTTTGTCGTATCTTCAGGGCTTCAGCAGAATAGCCTCCTACCCTGTCCAATTGAACCTCACTCTAACGATACCCCCTGTTCCCTTACGCCTCCCCCTGTCATCGGACCCAAATCTGTCCGCTAACGTGTCTCCTCCGCTGGCCCACTGGGGACCTGGGCCGGTCCATATGCGTCTGATCTCCTACGAGATTCGACAAGGACAGGTGAAAAATGACATGAATACGAAAATTTGAATTATATTTTATGTTGTTTAAATTGAATTAAAATGTGAATGCCAACTTTAAACAGCTCAAGCTTTTAAACCTATTATTAATCTTTTATTTTGAAACGTTCCTATCCGTCATAGGAATATCTTGAAAGTAAATAGAGATAATGCTTGTATTATTTCGCAGGACAGTGAGGAGCTCTTGTCTTTTTCTCGTGGAGATCCGCCCTCTATCTCTGCTTCTAATCTCCCGTGGGTGCAAAAGCAACCGCTTTCTCCGTGGTTGCTCATTCACTTCCATGGAGGAGGCTTTGTGGCCCAGACATCCAGATCACATGAGGTACAATGTGTCATTTGTTTTTATTCCCCGTTTGGTAGTGCTCCAGAGTTCTAAAATCTTTTCATGATTTCTTTTGTATCAGAATTATCTGCGAAGCTGGTCGAAAAGATTGAATGTTCCTGTTCTTTCTGTTGACTACTCTCTATCACCTGAAGCACCTTTTCCGAGAGCTCTTGAGGAATGTTTCTACGCTTACTGCTGGGCCTTAAAAAATTGCCACCTGCTTGGTTAGTATATGACAGTATAGCAAAATGTTCATTGTTCATTTTTCTATACTACTTAGCCTCTGCATATGCCTGTTCAAAAATGAGCTCATAGTTGAACAAGTCGTGTTGTAGCCACTCCTTTACAAAACAGTGTGCATCTTTATTTTAAGTTTTATACAGATATATTTTGTCATTAGTGATCATTTTCCATCAGATGACCAAGAAATAAAACAGAAATAATTACTCTGTCTCTACTACATTGTTGACAATGAATATTATGAACATGATCAGTGTCGTTACATAGATGAATAACATTAATTAACATAATGAAATATATTTGATGAATAAAATGTTGTTTATTTTACGTAAATGTATCAAATCGAGTACTCGAAATTAACCAGTATCCAGAAAGTAGCCCTCAAGTCTAAAAAAATATCCCTGAAATAATTTAGATAATAGTCTCTGTAGCACACAATTTAACACAATCAAATGCTCATTAATCATCACAAGCATGCAAATTTTCTCTGAAGCATTTGTAAAACGGATGTGATGTGAAAAAAAACATTCAAACATAAGAGTTGAAACCAGGATTTCCCTTGAGGTTTGGCAAGTAATATATTTGATTAATTTCAAATGTCTATACTTAATTTCTTATTTCGTGTTTCAGGTTCGACGGCAGAGCGTGTCTGTCTAGCAGGAGACAGCGCCGGGGGCAACCTTTGCATTACCGTGTCCATGAAGGCCATGACGTGTGGCATCCGAGTCCCCGACGGCATCATGGCAGCCTACCCCGCCACCTTACTCACCACGGACGCCTCACCATCCCGCTTGCTCACCCTCATTGACCCGCTGTTACCTTTGGGTGTTCTTGCAAAGTGCCTTAACGCCTATGCAGGTATGCCTGTGCAGCTTTCGGTGTATGTTTTTTCACACATCATTTAACCTGGGAAGACTAAATGTTGATTCCTGAAAGCAAAATACACAGCATATTTGTGTGCAAACTGGATAATGTGGATGTGAGGACAACATTAGTTATACAATTGAACACCCATTTGTCAGTGTACCATAGTATGATGTGGGTAATTATATAATGTTTTGTAAAATGTATTATTCTTTGTAAGTTGTTGCTGGATTTTTTTTTTCCACATCCTATCACTTCTTTACACCTAGGTGTGGACTCACTGACTGTGCAGCCCTCTGTTGGAAGTAACAGTCTGATGGCTCTGGGAAGAGACACTACCGCACTGCTCAGTGACCTTACTCAGGGAGCCTCCAACTGGATCCAGTCCTTTCTGCAGCCCATGTGGCCCACAAGCCGAGCGCACTCCAGAACGTCACATCAGGGAGAATCCACAAGCACTGACGGGAATTTTAGCCGTGCCTCGCCTCCACTCTCCCAATGTCATCTCGAATACCCAGAGGGCTTTGAACCGCTGCGTTCTGAATGCCTTGCGGTTGTTCAGCCCACCTCCTGCCCGATCATCAGGAACCCGTTTGTGTCGCCGCTGCTGGCCCCTGACAGCCTTCTACGAGGCCTGCCGCCTGTTCATCTAGTGGTGAGGCACACAACTTCCTCTCTCCCTGTTTGGAGAAGCAAAACTTCACAAAAAATATATAAAAGAAACTTTTCATTAATAATAGACGGTATTATCATCATAATTCTAATAATTAGGAGAATAAACAAATATAAATGTATTTAAATGGAAATAACTAAAAAAAATGTATGAAAAAGTATAAATAAAAAACAAGATGCAAAACTAAAACCAAAGTAACTGTAGAAATAAATACAAATATACATATATAAGTAAATTAAACATCCATCAATAATTAAAACACTGCTTTCACGTGTATTCTATTTCATGCTAAAGACAACGTCAACTTCGAATGTTATTAAAATGCGGATGCAGTTATGAAGTTAAACGTGTTTTTTTTTTTTTTTCCTGGGTGGTTACTTCCTTGCTGAATGGGCACTCTTATACACAAGACTCAAAATATTTCACTGTTAAATTTGTTTGCAGAGCAGTTTATTGAATTTTTGACTTAATTTGAGGAGCAATTTCTGAATTTTGTGGAGCTTGTTTTTCAGTTTAATCCCATGGACCTGAAGCAATGTTCTTTATCAAACAATAATATGCCATTATAAACAGTTATTTTTATAATGAATATTATTACAGGTAATAATGTTTAATAATCCAATGGTCTTTTTTATGCCTGAGTTTGAAATGTCTCTATACATTTATATGCACTGTACTCATGTTAGCAGCGAGCAGAAACTATGTATGTTTAGACTAGTGGGTGTGCATAGAATATTTTATTTAAGGAAAATATGACTTGACTTTATTTCATCGTCTTATTATTTTTCATGTACTTGCAATCTCCTGTTGACTGTATCGCACATACTCACACACACGCACACACACACATAGCTTCTTTGCTTAACTCAGGAAGTGGACAATTCTGCTTCCTGACCTGTCCATATTTCCTTGCAGGCCTCTGCTCTGGATGCTTTACTGGACGACTCTGTGATGTTTGCCAAGAAGCTGCGGGACATGGGCCAGCCTGTGAGCTTGACAGTGGTGGAGGACCTTCCACATGGCTTCCTTAGCCTATCGCAGCTCTCCAGGGAGACAGAGGTTGCCGCAGAAATCTGCTTGGAAAAAATAAGAGACATTTTTCAGCAAGGGAACTCAAACCAGCTCTGATGAAGCCAGAAGAGATTAATTGCACACTGATTTATCAATGGGATTGTATTCATTTGAAGGAGTATTTTCACAAGAGACAAAGGAAAAGAATCTACAGTTTTTTGGAACAGCTATACTTAAATTCTTGCCCCGACAGTCTCGAAAAATTCATTTATACTTGTTTTCCCCTCATTGGTTTTATGATGAACGGACAACACAATTTTCTGTGTTTCCCCAATGTTTGTACATGAGAGATTTGAAGATGAGGTTTGGTGTTTAGTCTTGCACAAAATTTGCAGTTCTTGGAGTTTTAGTGCCTTTTTATGCTGTGCACTTGACATATAGTACTGTAAAAGGACATTCTAGCTTTCCAAACATTCCTGGATTAATGGTTTACTTACACACAAAACAGTTTACACATTTATTATTTTGTTTAGTAATATGTGAATAATATTGTGACAATCACTATGTATTGCTGGGTAGTGAAATCACTTGATGTACCTTAAATTATTTCTTCATATTTATTACAATGTAATATTTAAAGCCTTAGTAAATTAAAAAACAAAACAAAAAAACAACAACAACGTTTGGGTTGCATATTATGGTGGCAAGGTTTTAGACCTTCTTTTTAAACAAATCTTATTCAGGCAAAACAGTGGAAATTAGATCAACTTTAATACAATGAACTCCACGTTCATTTTGTGACATTTTATTGTAGTTTTTCATTTAAAATAGCTTGAAATACCCATACGCTTTTTATTGCAGTATTCTGCTTCGACGACAGGTGTCAATAACGTCATATTGGCTCATATGATAAACAGAAGCAAGAGCAAGACGACGAGGAAGAGAAGACGAAGAAGAAGGCGACCATGTTGATTTAAAGGAAAAACAATAGACGCGATTTATTTGAAGTACATTTTTTGTGTTTAAAAGTATTGAGAAAAACATTGATTGGGAGCAACGGGAAATTTGGTGTTTTGTTTTAATATTTCGGCGAACTGAGGTGAGTGTTGTATTGTCTCCGAGTTGTTTCCATCAAAAACATCAGTTGTTGCTAGCTTGTAGCTAACTTTAGCTTTGTGTGCTAAATATGGTGATGACGAGACATTTAGTAGCGTTTTACACCGTACTTCGGAACGCATTGTCAGCCACATTACAATTTTAAATTGCAATTTGTATACACGCTTTCCATAACGTCTGCTTTCCCAAATGTGTTGGTGTAAAGTGTTTTAAACCGATATGCGCCTTGGTTAGCCTGGTAACTTAAGTCATCCAAAGAAGAATGATCACATTAAATTCAACATTGCTCAGAATGAATCGAAAAATACATAATCGACACGAAAATTAACCTAAAAGATATTTAAAGAGAATTTCTTCATCCAAGCTCAGTTGGCAACAAAATTTTACCCTTGGGCCAATTAATGTCTTTTGCTCATAACAAAACCTGTTTGCACATCTTTCAGGTGACCCATTTGAGTTGTTGGCTGTCTTTGGCCGAGAAGCCCCTTGGTCACGGTCTCAGACCCACTAGTGACACTTTGACCCCCAGACGTGTGGTGACCACGCAAAAACCAGCCGGAGCAGCAGCAAACGTGCTGTGGAATAGAAGGGGTAGAAGGCTATTTGGTTTTGGACTAGGCTCCTCGTTCAGATGAAACTTACCTAGAGGAAATATTCTTGGACTGTGTGATTTCGGGGAAACACTTAAACAGAGTTGGACAATTTTTTCCCCCAAGATAGACATTGCATCCATGCTGTGGACTGAAATAAAAAGGCAGGAATTACTGTTCAATGTAAAAACATATATTGAACAAAGATTATATTGAAAAAAAATATCCCCCAATTACAGATATTGCCTTAGTTTGTTCTATTTCAGGACTTGAGCCACATTTAATACTAGTTCACATATAATTTTCTATATTGTGAGCTGGCATATTTATGCAAATATCTCTTCATTTTGAAGAATTTATTGTGTACAATTTTTGTTTTGTATTTCTTGTTCTTCAGTCACTTGTTAAAGGAGACCAAACTGCACGTACGTGTATATATGTAAATAGCATCGGTTGATTGCTTATTAAGCTGTGGACTTAAAAGAAACTATTGTTTGTTCATGGTTTATTTTTTTTTTACATTTTGAAGATAATTTTAGTTAGAAAACCTTAAGAAGAAAAACTATAACCTTGAAGAAATATTTGAAAAACAGAAGAAAACTTGGAGGAATAAAATATGGCTACAGCAAGAACAGAAAATGTTGGCCCGCTTGCAATGGGACTGAATAAGCAAAATGGGCAACTCAGAGGACAGACCAAACCAGCTTCAGTCCAGCCAGGGTCCTCAACTCAAGCAAAAGTGTTGGGTGCCTCCCAGAAAGCCGGTGCTCCCTCCCAAGAAGGAGGGGGCATTAAGTTTGGGGACGACTGGAAAAAGAGCCTAAAGCTCCCTCCTAAAGACAACAGGGCCAAAACCTCGGTGAGTAAAAGAACTTCTATCTATATTTTAAATGTTTGTCATTGTCAGCATCCTGATTTTTCTTTCTTTTTCCCTAGGATGTGACAGCCACTAAGGGGAATGAATTTGAGGATTACTGCCTCAAACGAGAACTTTTGATGGGCATTTTTGAGATGGGCTGGGAGAAGCCATCCCCTGTGCAGGTAGGGTTAAATAAACACTTGTATGAGCCACCATGGACTCATCTTTAATTGCCTGACTTCATTAGTCAGTGTAACATTGTGACTTTGTAGTATCACTTCTTAGTGTGACTTAAAAGTTACAATTTCTTCCAGGAGGAGAGTATTCCCATTGCCTTGTCTGGAAGGGATATTTTGGCCCGAGCAAAGAATGGAACAGGAAAAAGTGGAGCCTATCTCATCCCTTTGCTGGAAAAGCTAGACCTTAAAAAGGACTACATACAAGGTGAGATTTGAGAAATATTTTACTTATTTACTTCATGTTTTGTCCACAATTATTTTTGATAAAATTACAGTTCATGGAACATTGCTACCTCACACTCAAATACAGTACATCACATATGCTCAAGGTTCTGGTAAGAACCAATCAATAGACCAATAGTTTGGTCACGTATCATTTGCAAGCTGAGCCATGATTGGTTGTTACCTGAGCTCTTGCAAAATGTATTTTTAAAAGTATTAATGGTACCTGAAAATGATTGTGCAAATTCATTACAGACAATATTTGAACGTTTCTCTGCTGAAAAAAAGTACATCTTTTTTAAAAAGATAGACAATATGTCGAAGTGTACTATTCCTTTAAACCTTTGTTTCATATTTTTTCTTTTACAAATTCTTATCCCCTAGCAATGGTCGTGGTGCCAACTCGGGAGTTGGCGCTGCAAGTGAGCCAGATCTGCATTCAGATCAGCAAGCACCTGGGAGGAGTCAAAGTCATGGCCACCACTGGGGGGACCAACCTACGCGATGACATCATGCGCCTGGATGAGACTGGTGAGCAATCATCATTTTTTTTTCCTGTTTAGCATGGCCAAATTAATTTAGTGTATTTTTAGTTTTGGCAACTGTTTTGTTGTTGTTGTGTTTTTTTTGTACTCAACCCAATGTCTTTTTCCCTATTAGTGCATGTAGTCATTGCCACGCCTGGTAGGATTCTGGATTTGATAAAGAAAGGAGTGGCGAAAGTGGATCGAGTCCAGATGATGGTGATGGATGAGGTAGACACACTGTTAAACCAAACACAAAGTCACCTCTACTTTCCTCCTTCCAATTTTCAAATTCTCCTCAAAATCTGTTTTCTTTGTTTCTCTTCCTTCAGGCTGACAAACTGCTGTCTCAGGACTTTGTGGTGCTCATCGAAGATATCATTAGCTTCCTGGCCAAGAACAGGCAGATCCTGCTCTACTCTGCAACCTTCCCCATCAGCGTGCAAAAATTCATGGTGAGTCATCCTCAGTTGCGCCGGCCCTGATGGCTAAGGGCCAGTTGGCACGAATTGTTTTGCTCTGCAAACCAAGCTGTTCATTCTCTTTGGCTAGTCCTGTTTGGTGCTGTAGTCTCAGTTATAGGCTCAACAGTATGGGCCGTTAGTCTGCTGCAATCTGCAGCAATGTGACCCCTTCCGTGTGCTTGCTCAGGCCAAGCACCTGCAGAAACCTTATGAGATCAACCTGATGGAAGAGCTGACTCTGAAAGGCATTACTCAGTATTACGCCTACGTCACAGAGAGACAGAAAGTGCACTGCCTCAACACGCTCTTCTCAAGGGTGAGTAATACACAGCTAATTGACATTTTGGTGGTTAGTGACCATAGATGCTGTGATAAAAAGGTTCAAGATTATTTGAACATTATCACATGTCTTAAACACATTATACTTGTAAATATAAGGCCGTTTTTTTAAGTAGGATTTTAAAAACTGCCTTATTTACAATTTAAGGCAGTTGTTTTTTAAAGTCAGATTCCAAAACAGTGTGGCTAGCTTGGGTTGTATTTTCTAGCTAAGGTTTCAAATCCTGGTACTAATCCAGGTTGGAGTCTTTCATACCATCCTTGTATCCTCGTTTCTTACAATCCTTGTTTCCGTTCTATTCATACTAGAGCTGAACAATTAGTCAAATTCAAATATCTCACTTACATATTCATGTATGCCTTATGTACCGCTCTTTTGGAGTAGTTTTATGATCATAATGTGAAAATTACAAATTAGTATCAAAAGCTACCATTAACTCAATTCATTTTTAAGGAAAAGTCTTATATCAAAGCGGCCAATCTTTAAAATATTGTCTTTTTGGGGAATTTTTGTGCATCAAAAATATAAATGGTATGGGTATTTGGTATCGTCTGAAAGAAAGTAGTAGCCCATCCAGTATGTTCACAAGGTCTTTGATTCCGTCCTATGCAGCTTCAGATCAACCAATCGATCATCTTCTGCAACTCCACGCAGCGGGTGGAGCTCTTGGCGAAAAAGATCACGCAACTGGGCTACTCGTGCTTCTACATCCATGCGAAGATGATGCAGGTTGGCACAATGCCATTTATTGTTGATTTTGTAATCCTGTTGACATTTGACACCCATACACATTGCACAAAAGGCTCAGATTCACAAAATAATCATTACGTTTGCAGGAATATAGAAACCGTGTGTTCCATGACTTCAGAAACGGACTTTGTAGGAACCTGGTGTGCACTGGTAAGTTTTTGAAGGTCCTCCTCAACAATTTATCAGTTATGAACATTTCAAACGAATAACCGTTACATACCTCCAATAGATCTCTTCACTCGGGGTATTGACATTCAGGCCGTCAATGTGGTCATCAACTTTGACTTTCCGAGGAATGCAGAAACGTATCTCCACCGTATCGGAAGATCAGGTATCATCATCACAACCCCCATGTAGTAGAACCCTCCTATCCTGTATCGAATGTTGTGAATCTGTTGGACCTTTGTGCCTGGCCTCTTAAGTTTGATGATAAAAATCGCGTTTTGTTCTCAGGGAGGTTCGGTCATTTCGGATTAGCCATCAACCTGATCACATCAGAAGACCGCTTCAACCTTAAGACCATCGAAGACCAACTGGTGACCGACATCAAACCCATTCCGGGCAGCATCGATAAGAGTCTCTACGTGGCTGAGTACCACTCCTCCAGCGGTGACTGCGAGGTGGAAGAAGTCCAAGAAAAATCCGAACCTCAGCAGGACAGCACCTAAAGATGGTGAGAGCATGCTCACACGCAAGCAGCTTCGTTTGAATTTAACCTTTGAAGTCTTTTAAGCATCTTCATTAATACATTTTTGTCTTCGGCACAGGACCATGCCAGGCATTTGCGCACGCGGCTTCAGACACCTCTTCAACATTTTGTTGTTGTTTCCACAAAAGGCAAAGAAAATATCTCCATTTGCATCAAACCTCATACTGATCCTTATTTGAGCTTATTATGAGATGTTTTCTCTAACCATGATTGGCGGGCATAGTCATGTAAAATACGATGTATTCTGTTTTGAACCAGTCGACAACAGCGGAAAGGACGGTCAGTCTTTTCCGCGCCAAAGCACCAGCCATCGTTGCATACACTGTTGCCACTTAAGTGCCTTACTTCCTGCCACGCATTTTCCACTATAACTCATTGACTTCAAACATCCATTATGCAAGCGAAAAGAGACAACTGTACTTTAACGCCGAGCGCGTCAAATCCTCTCAATAGCAACGTTTTTTTTTTTGTTTGTTTTATTACGTGAACGTTGCGATTAAAACGGCAGCTTGCCCCCATTTAAAATTAATAATACATTTAGAATGATCCGCGGATGTCTGCCTGTGACAGTTTCACTTTCATAGACGGCCTTATGCAAGTTTGTTCTAGTTGCGGTTGTCTGGATAATGTTACACAAAGAAATGAATAATACATTTAAAACATAACATTCAAACATTTGTATAACTAAGCGTAAGACTGGTTCAAAGCAGAATGTTTCAACTACTAAGCTCAAAACTATATACAGGATCATTCTGGTTACTGGTGCAAATCGTTACTTCAACTTTACAAAATTTGCTTTTTATTTGCATTATGGACATCGAAAATGGAATAGTTTCATTAATATTTCCACCAATCCGACAACTAAATGAAATTGGTGAATGTATATGCCAACTCTGCTGCCTAGTGGATGAATGCCAAGCACTTGGAGCATATTATGCGACACAAATTTGTGTTGCTGCTGTCGCAGTTAAAAGCTTTTTTTTTTTTTTTCCGTGTTTGTTTTTTCTTCCTTCCCTGCTTCCATCTAAACCAGCCCTGGTTTTAGTTTTCAGCAGCATTGGTGAAGTGTTTTTTTTCTTTTTCTTTTTCTTTTTTTTTTTTGGACATCCTGTTTTTTGTAAGAAGGGAGGGATTATTTTTAGTGCGGGGCAGGTGGAGCACTGGATTCAAAAGCAAAATTGTAGCATCTTAAAAGTGGCAGCTCCGACTTTTTTTCATCCTCCACTAACCAAGGTTTAGAAGATAAAAATGCAGGAGTGTAAAAATACAATTTTGTGAGTTCTACTTTCTTTATTTTTCCCCCGGTGAAAGGCGTGTGAAATAAACACTGGGTTTGGGTACATTTCCAGTTCACAAAAAAATCATATTCGTATTTTTTTTTTCCATTACCAACAAAAAGTGAATTTACTTTTGATGATTAAATGCTTAAGTTTTAAATTGTTTACAATCCCCCCACAAAATCAAAATACAGTTCTTGGGTTAGGGTTAATGGGGAATCAAGGTTTTTATTTCTTCTATTTTTTTTTAACAGACTTTCAGGATTTACACTGAAGCAAAACCAAAAGTGAGTGAGTGAGTGAGTGAGTGAGTGAGTGAGTGAGTGAGTGAGTGAGTGAGTGAGTGAGTGAGTGAGTGAGTGATCGAGTGAGTGATCCATTCATCCATCCATGGAATGGCAGCATTTGCATGCAACCTCAAGTCAGCTTGACTAAACTTGCTCGGTTGGAGAATTTGCTCTGTAAAACAAATTAGTCCTGTTGCTGGTTTGATGCTGCATGTAAATGTGCTTTGTCCCATCCCTTTTCATGTGCGGACATTTTTGTTGATACACAATGTCTTAAATTTGAACGAGTGGCGTTTACTTGTCAGTTGCGGGACCTCCAGCTCTTAACGGCGAATGTTACCTTTTCTTAACATCTATTCTCATTCCATGAGCTCCATTGTGATCCATGACATTGTCCCTAAAGGTTTTTTTTTTTTTTAATTACATAATTGAATGAGTGATACCTTAGGTGGAAAATTGTGTTTAAATGTGTTCATTTAAAAAAAAAGAAAAAAAATCCTCATTCAGTGTGACATGAATGCAGCTTGTATTGGGTCAAAAAGAATGTTAAGTTGAATGCCGTTAAGAATGTTGACTCATTTTTGCTTTTGTCATCCAATAAGTCTTTTCTTTTGTGTATGCGTGTATCCACCATGACTTCTTGGGTCAGGTGTGCTGATTTTGTTTGTCCGTTTGTGTATTGAAGAGTCATTTAAAAAAAAAAAATGGACACCAAATTGCAATTTGGGTAGATTGCGTCATGTTCAGTTATGTAATTGGTGGTAAATTTAAAAACCTAAATCATTGATTGGGGGGGAATGTACTTTCCTGACTGAAGCACTAACATAAACCCTGCAAAAGCTTCAGGCAATCTCAGCTAAATTCAGTAAAAATTTAGACAAACTACTGACATTTCGGGAACAGGACAGGTGAATATTACTACACATTATGGAAGAGTGATAACATAATTTTGAATTTCCCAGCAGACAAAATGTCAGTATTGTGTGAAGTGTTGTTCAAATCCCGTTGGTTGTCATATTGGTAAATTCAGGTTCAGGCATCCACTTTAGTTTTTTGGAATCATTGACAAATTTATTTCATTGTCTCTGTTTCGTTTTGAAAATGTGTAAGGAATGCGAGTTTAAGACTAAAATTAGAATTTGTGTTGGTTCCTCCTGTTTTCTTGTCGTAAATGTTTGAAATAGAGTTACTATTGGAATTTCTCAAAGTTCATCCAGCGTTTTAATGTTTATTCTGACCTGACATGATATGTTGAGGAACACCGGGGAATTCAGCGATTGGCGTTTCTCACTCTGTCCTCTACTGTTAGAATTTGGAACAACATGCAGGAGTTGTGAAATTCAATAAACTTTCGAAATTTACACCCCAGTTTGTGTTTTTATTGCTTCAGTGAAGGCAATGTAGTATTGTATGAATTTTATTGCAGCATATATTTTTCCATTCTAAATTTTTGATGAATCCATAATTCACAAGATTGAATGTGATTGCAATGCCAGACATAACGCTTTCATTTTCATTTTGGTGTTCGGTAATAATGCATAAGACGATTGAGGACGCTGTTACCTCCTTGAAGATCATTTGAAGACGTTTGACCTTGACGTGGTTTCAACTGAACTACAGCTCCCATTTGTTCACATATGGTGCACGTTTAATACAAAGCGCAAATAGCGTTGAAACGAAAACTTGGTGAAACCTTTTCAAGACAAGTAATTTATAAATTAAATGCGTAATATCCCGCCCCTTATCAACTCTGTTAGTTCAGCCAATGATGTTTAGAAATTGCATTGACATCACAAACATGCGACAAATGCGTGCATGTCCACCAATCACTTTGAAGAAACCTGACCCTTCGTCCAATCGAGTAAGTGTTCTGGTTCAACGCCAGGTACAACGAGTTATCTACTTCCGGTTACACCGTCCTCTGACTTTGCAACGTGAGTACCTATCGTTCATTCATTCTGTTGAATTATATGGTTATGTTTTCAGGCGATGGTTGGCCGAAAAAAATGAAATAATTTTCTTTAAACCTCTGAACTTGCGAATGACATTGCAAATAATTCAACGTTAGCGTGCTTAGTGGTTAATGTGAAAGAGCTAGCTTAGTTGTCCATTCATTTCATGTTAAGTAACTATTAGACGTGGCTAATATACGCAAAGTTACATTTACTTTATCAGACTGGCATTTTCCCCCGTTCCAGGCACATTTATACATACTGAAAACCAATTATACGCAATAAATGATTCATTCATGTCCATCTATGCCATCAGCATATAATGCTGGTAGGAAATATATCTGTAATGTTCTGCCATTAGATGCAAGTTATAATTAATCCAGCCTTACCCAAATAACAGCCAGATATGCAATATGTTAATTTTATTGATGCAAATAAAAATTAACTGACATGTTGGCACTTAACCAGTTCTTTTCTCCTGACCTTGCAGAATGGGGAGTGTATTAGCTGCCGGTTCCCCTAACCCACCGTCACCATCCTCCAATGATGTGGCTGGTCCCGGCTTGACAGTACCACCAGGATTTGGAATGCCTTCGGTGTCGCCCTCCACCGGGTTGACTTCAGTGCAGACCCAGGAAACGACTCCTCCTTTGCAGAATCCAGGTGCATTTGATGAGTGTCATCGTAAGTGCAAAGGTAAATGAGATGATCATCAAACCGTATAATGCACATTGAATACTCACGACTGTATATCCTGATCGACACCGCCTTCTCTTCAGAGGTTTTCCCGATGCAGATGGAAGGCGTCAGGCTGGTCGTCAATAAGGGCCTAAGTAACCACTTTCAGGTTGGTCGACTCGCTTTATAATTTTCGATATACTCTGCCTGATATTGGATTTGCTTATTGTAATAATGGCCAGGTGACTATGTAAGGCAACAAATTGGTGTTATGCGTTTTTGCATGGCAGTTTTCAAAATAAAGCAGGGGTGCGTGTGTGCCAGATTTTCATGAATAATTTATTAATAATAATAATTAATTAAGTCTGATTGACAAATTATTTTTGTAAAAATTCAGGTGAACCACAACGTCTTGCTGAGCACCTTGGGGGATTCCAGCTACAAATTCGGAGCCACATACGTCGGACCAAAGCAGATGGGTCCAGCAGAGGTATGACACACTGTTATTGTAAATTTTATTGTTACTTTTCTGTTATTGTTGCAAAACATCATCTTTATAGGGACACCGGTTAAAATACTGATTGATTTTGAGACTGTGTAGTTTAAAAAATAAATAAATAAATAAATTATGTTCTCAGTTTTTTCCAGTCCTTTTGGGTGACATGGACAACCATGGTAGCCTTAATGCTCAAGTCATCCACCAGATCACCAACAGCCTACGATCCAAAATGGCCTTCCAGGTATCATTTATCGTGTTATAAACTGGCTAAAAATGTAAGCTGTGATTAAAAATGTCAGTTATTTCAATATACTTCAGACACAGCAACACAAGTTTGTCAACTGGCAAGGTGATGCAGAATTCCGTGGAGAAGATTTTACTGCTACTATTACACTTGGAAACCCTGATGTGCTCATTGGCTCTGGTAGGTCACCTGCTTTTACGATTTTTATACTCGCGCGTTCAATCATATGAACGTATCGGCCCACCTTTCAGGTATCATCGTTACACACTACCTCCAGTCCCTCACGCCCGCTCTGGCTCTTGGGGGGGAGTTGGTGTATCATCGCAGGCCATCGGAGGAGGGTGCTGTCATGTCTTTGGTTGGCAGGTACACAGGTGAGGTCATGATAAATGTGCATGATGTGGCTTTTATTGTCCAGGCCACTTGTCATAGAAGGATCTAGAGAAAAAGATAGCGCAAAAGAAAAAACTTTTTAAACACCTTTGAATGCAAATTTTAATAATTGCAGGAATTTCATATATAAATAGATACTCGTTGTATTATGCATGTGTCTTTAAATAGCAAATTGGCAATTTTCCTAGAGACCAAGATCATTTGTTATTTCCAATTGAAATGTACTCCATGTGTGTGTATATGTATAAATACATATATACACAAATGTGTATATATGTGTGTATTAATATTATGTGTGTGCGTGAGAACTATAATAACCCTGCCTCATACAATACGTTGATGAACTTTTGAACTCAGGCGCCAACTACATCGCCACGCTGACACTCGGATCGGCGGGCGCTCACGCCACCTACTACCACAAAGCAAATGAGCAGGTTAGTAAGCTTATTATTAGCTTTTTTTTTTTTTTTTTAAATCTCAGGTGGTTCGTGCCTTACAGTGGACTGACTGTCAAATGTTATGTAGTTGCAGCTCGGTGTAGAGTTTGAGGCGAGTACTCGCATGCAAGATACTAGCGTGTCCTTTGGCTACCAGCTTGATGTGCCCAAAGCCAATCTACAGTTTAAAGGTACAGTACGCTTTCTTAAAACAGAGTCACACAATTAACTCATTCATTCCCAAAGATATTTGAACGTTTTTAAGAAAAGGCCCGGCATCCAATCCCTGTATATTGCTAGAGTGTCTAAAAATGTCTGTTACTACTTGAGTTTACTGATTCTCAAAGTAGTTAATTAATTACTTTAGGTAATTAAGTATGAAAGTAAATCAGTTACTTTATGCTTTGATCTATTCATAAAGTAATTCATTACTTAAGTTCATAATTACCTAGTTATTGATTACTAATGTACTTTAGTATCTAATGGAATTAATTACTTTCCTATTTACTTTCTAAAGTAATCAAATTACTTTAGTTCTAGGGTTAGTTACTGATTATTATTGATAGTATGATATTTGAACCATAGATAGTTATTGATTAATTTAGTAGTCAACTTTATTACCTAAAAGATGACTTTAATACTTAATTCATTTCTTAGTTCTTCATTCACCAAAGGGATACTGTGTAAGATTTAGACTGTTTTTCATTAAAAAGAAAAAAAGTAAAGGAAGATAAGTTTAAAAAACTTGGAAATAAATGTGTTCTTAACGACCAACAGTATATTTTAAATATACCGGTAATCGTAGGTCTAGTTATCATTAAATGATATTACATGGGGAGGTGGCACTCCTCCTGAGGTTGCCATGTTTCTGATAGCTACGGACAACGGTAAATGCAGCACCTCCTGCTGGCCGTCATGAAAACCTGTCAAATCTTAGACAGTGTCCCTTTAAGCTAACACTTGCAAAAATATTTGGGAAAAAAAGTAGTTATTATGTGGAACTATGTATGTAAGTGATAAAAACATCATACAATTTCTAATTTCTATCCTTCAGGTTCATTAGACAGTAACTGGGTGGTCGGTGCGACTCTAGAAAAGAAGTTGCTGCCCTTGCCTCTCTCCTTGGTTCTCTGCTCCTTCCTCAACCATAACAAGAACAAGTTCCAGTGCGGTTTCGGTGTTTCGATCGGTTGAAGGGACCAGCCGCAAGACCTCGAAGGATGAACTCACTCGCTTTGGACACATGAGGCAACTACAATATTTATCACTTTAATGTTGATAACTTCATGTTTTAAAAGACCTTACAACAGATTTCATGTTTATTGTGTAATATGTCAATTGTTTATATCTCTGCATTTTGTAAAAGAGGGAAGAGAAATAAAAGCATGCCTTGTTTGCTTTATTTAGTAATGAAAAGTGATTTTTGTTTTTGTTTTTGATCATTTGAACAGAAAGGAGCGGAGCTGTTATTGTGTTGATTTTATTCAAATAAGAAGTCTTTTGATATTTTGCCCCGCAACATCAAGATAACGAGTGACACATTTGGATCAAAGTCCTGCTCACGTTTCACATGACCCGCTGTGCAATGCTGCAGGTACAGAAATAGTTCACTTCCCTAAAGATGACAATGTTAAATGTACGTGGCCACCTTTATAGCACCTATTTAATTGCACCATAGATATCTTTGCGCAGCAGAAATGATGCATTCACTTGTAGCAACAATGAATTAGTAGCTGACCTGTTATCTTATCCAGTGATGTCACAACTCATCGCTGCTAACACGTGACGGAGTGACCTTTATCTTGTCAGGATGCTTTTTCCGCATTGTCACCTAACAAATCATACTAAATAAATTTAAGTCTGATTGACCCCCCCCCCCCCCCCCCCCCCAGAGAACAAAATAGATTGTTTTTAGATGATACATGCCAGAAAATGAGCATGATATTAAATTTGGCTAAAATAGAAAGCAAACCTAAAAGAAAAACATTTTTAGTACAATGTTTATATTTTACATATTTGATGAAATATGTACTATTGTAGTTTATTTTAAAAGAGATGGTAAAAAAAAAAATCAGACATGTATTTGTTGATTATTAAAATCCAAAGATAATTCAGTGTCATTTTCATGTTCAATGGTGAAAAGGGGAAAAAATTAACTTTTAAAAAATGCCTTTACTACACTATTTTTGAACTAATGAAATAAAACCCCAATTTCTAAATATCTTTGGGTACCCCCCCCCAAAAAAAAACAACCCAAAAGGATTCTTTCATTCTACAATAATATACGTGTATATATCAGTATCAACACAACAATTGATTACATTCACATTTCTTATATGCAGCAGAACTTCCATTTGAAATGCACTTTTGCAAAAACAGCACTTTTATGAATTCATTATTTTCTAAACGAGCTCAAGTCTGAAAGGGTCTTCAGATTGAGTGATTGTATCAGCGATGTGGCACAGCGCGAGTGACAACTGAGCAATCTGAGCTGGACTTTACTCTTGCTGCATCCATATAAACCGATGTGTGCAAGCTGCAGCGGGACTCGACTCGCAATAATCCACAGCTCTCTCCACTGAGCGGCTCATTCACCGAGGTAAGAAAGCCGATATGGGTTAAAAAGAATTATTCAGGTTTAAAACAAACGAAAATTCTAAAATCCATCTTGCTCATTGGCAGTGTCAATCATGAAGCTCCTCCTGCTCTTCGTTTTGGCTGTTTCTGCTGGTAAGAAGTTTGCTCAGATCAGATTTTGAAGATTCGATTTAAAAGTTGAATTACTTCTGAACTTTGCAATCCTAAACTTAAGTACTGCAGAAAATAGATGGATAGTAGATGAAGAGAACTTTTTTTCCCTCTAGGTTGCGATGCCAAAGTCATGCAGAAGAACCAGCCCAAGCCGCAGATTGACGTGGTCAAAGATGCCTTTTGGGACTATGTTGCCAAGGCAACAACGACAGCTGGGGACTCACTGGCGCTGATCAAACAGTCTGATCTCGGAAAGGAAATCAAGTATGTCTACATATAAGTGTGTGTGTTTGTGTTACACGTTGTGTGTGTCATATACATTTGGATGTATATAGTTATACATACTGTATGTGTGTTGGTATATACTATTTTATATACTGTATATATATATATATATATATATATATATATATATATATATATATATATATATATATATATATATTAGTGCCGTCAAGCAATTAAAATGTATTAATTGCCAAATTTTTCCAAATTTGAATGCGAGTGATCACATTTTTCATTAACTATTTTATACAACACAACGTAAAATTGTCAGACAAAAAATATTTTGCAAATATTTGTAATTGCTTTATTAGATTGTTTAATACAATTCTTTTCCTGGAAAAAGGAACTATTGAGCGAGGTGTTATGCAGTGAGGTGGTGGAGCAAAGATGTCTAACTCATACATTGTTTGATTACATCTTCAAAATCTGCATTTTTTTGTTTTTGTTTTAAATTAGCCCCATCATGCATATTTTTCAAATGAAAATACATGAATGCTAATTTTTATCAATCTTTTTCATCCGTTTGCTTGCAAAGTTAATAGAGTGCATCCGCCACAGCAAATAAGTTAACTGTGTATTTTTTTAACACTTTATACAATGTAAATTCATCACAGTTAAAGCTTTAACTTTGACAGTCCTAATATATATAAATATATATGAGGGTCATTCATTAAATAAGGTGAATTTTTTGGACATATAATACTTATAATACAGACAGAGCTTTGTTTGTTTAATACATACATACAGTATATATATATATAAGTGTGTATATATATATATATATATATATATATATATATATATATATATATATATATATATATATATATATATATACGTTAGAAGATAATACAGATACATGATGTTTGTTTCTGCAGCACCCTGATTTCTGGGAGCACCGCCGCCATCAACAAGTTCACAGATGCTGTTCGCGCTCACGTGACCAAGGACTTCACCTCGCGGTTCTTTGAGCAGGCTGAGCACTTGAAAGTCCGTCTGGAGAAGGATCTGACGGCCATGCGAACCCACCTTCAGCCGTACGCCGACGAGGTAGTGACGCACTTCCAGGAGCAGGTGGAGGAGCTGAAGAAAGAGGCGTCATCGTACGCCGAGACCATGGATTCGGAAGCTCTCAAAGCTGTTCTGTTAAGGAAAAGCCAGGAGCTGAAGAGCCATCTGGATAGGAATGTCGACAAGCTGCATACTCAGATGGTTCCTTACACTGAGGAACTTAGGCATAAGATGGAGGAAAGTCTGGAGGAATTCCAGAAGAACATGATGCCCCTGGTCCAGAGCTTTCATAGCCAGCTGACAGAGAAGACCCAGGAGATCCAGGAGAAGCTGGCTCCTTACGGCGATGAGCTGAAGGCAAAGTTGGATATTAACACCCAGAACCTGAAGGAGCAGCTGGCTGTTCTTTGGGAATCCTTCACCAAGCTGACACAATAAATTTTGACAAGAGCTGGACTCATAAGCAGTGCAACATTCTACCTCATTTTAATCGAATTGAAGTCTGTTTTCTGATATCCTCTGCAAAAGACAATAAAACAATTGAAATGTATTTGTTGTTGGTCTCTTTGTGTTGTGATGAAACAAAATATAAATCATACTAGTGTGATGAAATTGGTGAAAATTTCAAATCGCATTTTTATCAACATATTATTTGTTCAATAAACCCACTGTAAGTACAGAATCAACTTGAGGCCTTACAATTAATTTCATTTTTTGTTGGGCTATCTTAAATTAGTTGTCAGTTTCCATTTTACCATTGATGTGCGCTTGTGTAAAATTGTGCTTTTTTTTGCACTTCTTTTAATAGGGAAATGGTAAAAAATTAAAAATGGACATTTCTAGTAGGGCAATTCTCAAGTAGTGAAAAAATGCAATGATAAAAATAATTTTTCAACTAAAAAGTTTGTACTGGCAGAACAATATAATACAGCTTCAGAAAACTAAGTAAACAATGTTGAAAAATTGCAGTGAAATCACATTTAAAAAATCAAATTAGAGGTATGATTATTTGATTAATTGACTACAGATTTATTACATTAAACTTTATTTCTGATCATTGATTAATCATTCCAATATACAAATTTTTCCAAAACAACGTCTTAAAAGCAAATATTCTCTGATTACTTCCTTGTCTACAAAAGCAGACTGATAATTATTACATTTAATCAATATATAATCTAAAAAAAAAGTTTATTTTTGAAAACAATGATCAAACTTTTTGCTAATTTTCTGACTATACAGACCCAACCAAACAAACACGTCTTTATTTTAATTTCCTAAACTGTCAGTTTGATCCAATATCCTGTATTTTTCATACATGGAGTGAAATGAAAACATTTTTTAATGAGTCTGATTCTACTGAAACGTAATTGACGGATAATTGTTAGTTGCAACCTAAAAAAAAATCTTAAATCATACACCAAATCTTAATATGTATTTGATATAAATATTATACATCACTAACAAATAATTAAATCTACTCAAGAATAATCCAGAAATGATTAATAAATACAAATTAAGCTATTGTTATACACCAATGGAATAACTACTGATTTCATAAGAGCTATTGAGATTATATTTAAAAAAAGAAGCATAAAATACAATAATATGATCCCAAGAAAAGCTGTATCAAATATTCTGATCTTATTTTCACAATGTCCTTACTGTAAAATATTCTGATCTTATTTTCACAATGTCCTTACTGTTGTACATTGTTATCATATAAATATGTATTTTTCTATCCCAAATCCCCATATATATATATATATATATATATATATATATATATATATATATATATATATATATATATATATATATATATATATATATATATATATATATATATATATATTAGTACACCATTTCCAAAATTTGTTGTTTGTCATATGTCTAACCCTAGCACAACAAAAACTCAAGGTCTTATATTTCAGTTTTCAAATTTTGACCCTGTGACTCGACATGCACGTCAGAGTGCAACGTGGCGCCAAAACAACACGCACAGCAATAAAAGTTGACAACACGCTTCATGATGGGAACTTCGAACGCCGGGCCGCCACCTTTGTGACGTTTACCGGATCACATCACCGCCTGCTAATCTATAAATACGGAGACAGGAGCTCAGTCGGCCTGGTCGGTCACTTGCGAGTGCTTGGTAAGCTTTTCAACTGCATCATTTTTATTCATTTGCACTTTACAAATCTGGTTCCAAGATGAGAATTACAGTCATGTATCATTTCAGCTGTCTGGTCCGTTCATATCATGAGGTTCCTCGTGGTAATCGTCACCCTGGCAGTCATCTCAGGTAAGCTCCTCTGTCAAGTCATGTCAGCTCCTGTAAATTCAACATTCTGATCCAAATTCTTTCCTGTGCTTGAACCAGGCTGCCAAGGCCGAAGTTTCCTCCAGGATGACTCGGTGATGACCTGGGAGGAATACTTTCAAAACTATTTCACAACGCTGAATACAAAGGCCGATGAGATAATGAAAGACATCAGAAGCTCCCAGATCAGCAGAGAACTGGAGTGAGTTTGCTCCTAAATTAGTACCATAAAACGTGGTGTCATTATACACTGTTTAATCATTACTCTATTGCGTGATTTGCTAAACATCTCCAAATCATATGACACTTCCCACTGTCCACGTCCCACGATTGGGGGAACAAGATTTGGTTTAATTTTTTTTTCCAAAACAATCCAGAGGTATACATCACTCCAAGTGTAAATACTGTGCATAGCATGTAATGTTTTCTGATTGGTTTATTGCTCCCAGTGTACATACTGTACATAATACATAATGTCCTCTGATTGGTTTATCGTGCCGATGGTAGATGCTATATGTAATATGTAATGTTCTCTGATTGGTTTATTGCTCCCAGTGTACATACTGTACATAATATGTTATGTTCTCTGATTGGTTTATCACTCCCAGTGTACATACTGTACGTAATACTTAATTTTCTCTGGTCTATCATTGCCAGTGTACGTACTGAACATATTATCCATGCTCTCTGATTGGTTGATCACTGCTATTTGCGCCTCATAGTACGGCCAATACGGTAATTGTATTCATTTAAATCACTGCTTCACTAGCCATATAAAAGGTCTCATGCTGGGATATTTTTATTAAAAGAAAAGACAATTTGGATACCCTTTTTCCTTAACATATTGGGGAGGTATCGTTAGCTGGTGCTTTGCATTTATGTGGCAAGTTAAACTTGAGGTATTTCTGTGGTAAACAAGCTCATTCTCACTAACTTATCACGCTACCTTTACTGAGAGATTTTTTTGCATAGTTTGCTGGAAAAATACATGGACAGAGCTCCTTCAAAAAATAACCCTGTGGTGAATCGCGATTGCAATATGTAATCACTCAGTTCTATATGTGTCTCGCCCCCCTCAGAACCCTGATCCAAGACAGCATGGCCGAACTGGGCGCATACAGAGCAGACCTGGAGGACAAGCTTGCTCCTTACACTCGGGAAGCTGCTGAACGTCTGGGCAAAGACATGCAGGGGATTCTGGAACGCCTCCATGAACGTGTGAATGAAGCCAGGGAGCAGATGGAGCAGTACCGCCAGGAGCTTCGGACTGTGGTGGAACAGAACACCGACGATGTCAGACTCAGGTTCACCACTTACACCCGTAAGATGAAAAAACGCCTCAACAAGGATGCCGCGGAGATCAAAAGGTTTGTGTCAGCATATTGTTCTTCAAAAGGGTTTAAGTTCTTTACATACAGTACTATTGCTAAACTGTTTATATAATAAGTCTACACAGGTCAATTCTAATGCCTGGTATATGTGAAAAAAGGGGACCAAAATGCATCATTTCATTTTTTAAATCTTTTCAAGTCATACAAAAAAGTGAGCACACCCACTTGTGAATGTGACGTGATTGTGTTCAAAATTAACCGATTTTAAATGCCTGACATTAACCTGAATTGTGTTAATAGTCTTTTCCCAAAGTTTTTTTTCTACTTCCTAGCAGAAGCACTAATGTTTTGAGATACTGCTGACTTCTATTTCAGATTGTTTTTGTGTGCGGCATACATTTTGGAGTCACGACCAAAAATCTTGAATCTTGGTTTCAACATCTCTACAAACACATGTGGGAAATTGTCTTTTTGTCTAATCCAACAAAAGTTTAACTTTTTTGGTGACTCTTTCTGGCAAAAATAAGCATTATTACCTTTGAAATTCCACCATTTATAATTTATACATCATTGATCCTGTATTCACTGATTAAAAAGAAGAGCCATTTTTATTATTTGTACTTTTATTTCTGGCAAACAGTACTACGCTTGTGGTAAAAATTGAGAAAAAGCATCTTCTTCTCACAGGCAAGTTACTACCTATATGGAGAAACTTCAGTCCCGCACCTCAGACAACATCGAGGACTTGAGGAGGCGTTTGGATCCTTATTTTACTCAGGTGCGAGACAACACCCAGGCGAAGATCACCACCCTGAATGACATACTGAAGTCCCAGGTCGAGAACGTGAAGGGCACCATTCAGTCCACGGCAGAGGGCATCACCAAACGTTATGAACAGACCTCCCAAAACCTGTATGACAGCCTGCAGGAGAAGGTGGAGGATCTGAGCGCCTGGCTTCAGCCTTTTGTCTCCATGTTCAGTGACAGTTTGTAAACCAATCGTCTGAAATATATCTGTTTTTTACCACCCTGCAGATGGAACATGATGATGAGGTTTACTAATAAAGAAACTTACTCATACAAAAGGAATTTGCCTTTTATTTGGGAACACACTGCAATAAAGTTTACTATGAAAATAGAAACTGAAATGATAAAGGCAAACTGTTTAATAGCTTTGTTGACTCAGCTGTTGAATTATTTTTAATAAAGTTTTTGTAACTCATAAAAATCACCAGACATGGAATCCTATAAGTAATTTCATTTCAAAATGGTAATTTACCAGCCAAAAAGCAAGACATTGAAAGTATGTTTTGAATTTAATTTACCTTTTCAAAATTGGTATTTTAGAACGGTATACAATTTTCATAACTGGATGAACCTCAGTTTCCTTTGAGTAATTTACTGTTAGCCAGTAAAGACAAGAAATCGCCACAAATAATTCAAAACAAGATTATACGTTCTTGTGAGGTTTTATGAACAACAGTTGGATGTCAAAGTCGTGTTTCACAAAAATCGCAATACAGTACTGTATAATAAAAACATCTTTATTTTGAAGGAGCAGCGTCCACATGTGTTTACGGCACCGTGAAACCAAACTACCATAATGCCCCATTTCACCATCCAATGATATTGCTTGAATTCTCGCTCAGCCAATCAAAAATGTTCAATGGCTGTAGGTTGTCGTCGTTTTGTTTTGTCATTCCTTAATATGGCGCTCATGTCTGAAATGAAAACGTTTTTTATGTTAACATAATAGTTCTCCTCCGTCAGAATGAGTACCATTTGTAGAGAAGTCATCACGCTTCAGCTGGGACATTATTCCAACTTTGTGGGCACTCATTGGTGGAATTTACAGGTGAGGAACACAGTGTGGTTGGCTAACTGAGCTAGCTGTAGTGTTGACAAGACTTCCAAAATTAAGTTTGTGAAGGTAAGAATCATGAATTTATTTTATCAGACCAATGAAGCCTGGTCTCTAAAGAACAACGAAAATGTGGAGGGTGGAAATAATGTCTTTTGCAAGCTTTGGACTAGTCCGTATTTACTTGGAAGTTAATGTTTCTTCCTAGACCACATTAAATTCACCTGTTATATTTTTTGGTGATAGTTACGTAATCAACCAATCCCTTGTCCTAACCGTACCAATTTGAACAATAAGATATGTGAGCAACTAAAATCAGTCTGTGTTTTAGGATGCATCGCTATCATACGACCCAGAGATGCCACCTGGAGAGCTCCAGAGTGACGTCATGTTTCGTGCAGGCCAAACACTTGGTGGAAGCATCACCTATACTCCGCGCCTCATTGCCATGGACCTCAAAGGTTAAATGGAGTATTGGGAACCTATTCTTTGTTTGGCAGTGAATAAATGAGAAATCGTTGTTCCTTATCTTTCAATACATAATGTATTTGTCTCACAGGAAGTCTACATACTCTACGACAGGAGGGAAGTCTTTATGATAATGGAAAAGCAACATCTGCCCTTTCTTGGTAAATAAAGAGAAACCGTATGGTACTATTTGTATTTTTCATGACTTTTTCACGCACCGAGCCAGTAAATTATCATGCTAAGGATTTTCCAAATAACAGGGATGGAAGTGTGATGATACATAAAGAGAGCCCCCCTCCAAAAAATTCATTTCTTGAAGACCTGGACAAGTTGGATGTGAGTATTTGTATTGAAAAAATACAAGGTAACGTTTAGACAGACATGACAGCTTTAGGGTATGGACTAGTTCTTTTCTCAATATGCGCATCAACTTTGCAATCTGTGTCCTAAGTGTGGAGACATACTGAATGAGGCAGGTTTTTCATCCGGCTCCCAATCGAAATGTGAGCGTAAGTAAAACCTCATAAAATCTTACACATTATGCACCTCTTTCCCTGAAACATTCACCCGCCTTGCAGGTTCTCTAAATGTGGAGACTGTGAACAGCCAGCTTGCTCGAGCCCAGAAGAATTACAAGTTGGAGGGAAGCGTCAAGGTCTGGTCTGACTTCCTGCGCATCCACTTGCACCCTCGAACCATCTCCGTTGTCCACCAGTACAACCATGATGGGTGAGTTACAGAAAATAATTTTTGGTGTGTTTTTCTGGTTCTATGTGTTAATTCATTGGACCTTCCTTTATTAAACACCTTGAAAAAATATATGAATAGGCACCTACTGTTAAATGTTTGGACGTAAAAATATATCTTTGGGATTGAATTAGTTAAGACACAAACAAGTAAGTGGACTTTTGAGATCTATAAAACATAAAGTAAATGTGCATGTCTCTACATGCTTAAGGAGGCGTATTATTTGCGTTTACCCTTGCTTACAAATAAGAAAACATCTTCATCCATTTTGTAGAGCCGCTTATCCTCACAAGGGTTGCAGATAAGAACACTTTTTTTCTAAAATTTTCCTGACCAGAGAGGCTGACCGTCTGGAGGCTTTTGGCCAAGGGGAAGCGCTGCTGCAAGGGGCAGTTCTGGAGGATCTGGATGATAAACTCCATTTTTTTGTTGAGGAGTGTGACTACTTCCAGGTGACTTGCTGTTAAAACTTGATTTAAAAAAAATATATGTAGTGCCACTTGCTAAGTCCCATTCAGTTGTTGTAATTCTGTTGACCTACAAAATAAGTCCTAACTCCTATGTAACTATGTTGTTAAAAAAAATATAATTCTTTACTAGATGAGAGGTGGGACAAGCACCTGAATATTCATGTTTGCCCGAGACCCAGACATTTGTGTCCATTGTTGTGTCTGTTTTGTCTTCACCAAACAGAAAAGTTAGCTGCATTCTACCTCCGAGATATCATTGAAAAGGCCAGGATGTCCTCTCCCTAGCACACTAGGACTTAGTTGGGTGTGTCTCAAATGATAAATCCCCAAAACAAATGTCCACTACATTGGACACAAATGTACAGACTGGGTCTCTGTAGGCAGAGACATATGGACAAAATTGTTGGTACGCATCTGTGTATATGAGAAAATCCCACAGTGGCCACAGAAATAATTTTAAGCGTGCAAGAAGTAATAAATAAATCAGACATTGATTTTGAATGCTAACTTTGCTCCACACGAAATGATTGATTATAATTTGACTTTATGGACATGTTCAACCAAGATGTGCCCTCAAAGAGCATCATATACAGTGTCCCTCACATTGCCTGATTTTGAATGATAACTTTGCCCCACATGAAATGATTGATTATAATTTAACTTTATGGACATATTCAACAAAGATGTGTCCTCAAAGAGCATCGTATGTGTCCCTCACATTTTTAATGAGTAATTGGGCCCATTTAAAGGGTGACTGGTGGCATGGTGTGTACTACACCAAACATAGACCATAGAAAGCAACTGAGAGTTCTCTCAGGAGAAAGTAAATTATAGATAATTATGTTAAAAATACAATTGTATGCCTGCATCTCCACTTTAGGGTTTCCAGGTGCTGTGCGACCTGACGGATGGCTTTGCAGGTCTTGGCTCAAAGGTCACAGAAATGCTCCAGGATGCGTACGGCGGTCGAGGGATCCTAACTTATGGGACGGCCCCCATAAGTCACCCACATTCAGTGAGTCTGGCTCAGCATTCTCCATGTAAAATGTGAAGTACAGATGCTAGCGATGTGTTTGTTTCTGTTCAAGCAGACTCCAGTGAAGAACCTCTACCATCTTTTGAACTGCGCGTTAGGGATGGTTCACATGGCCAGTCACAGCTCATTTTTCTGTCCATTGACGCTGCGAGGAGGATTGGGCCTACGACCTTCATCTCCCATAAGCTTCCCTTACCTGAACTATGACGTATGTTTTTTTTTCCTTGCTATAAAAAGTAAATTACATTTGCACTCTCATTGATTATTTTTCTGTTGCAGTCGTCACTTTGGTACCACTCCAGCGCTGTCTTGTCTCTGGCTCTGGATGCGCTCACAGTACCGTACAGGCTGAGGAATAACTGCATCCCCATGTGGCAGCTGGCAGACTCGCTGTCTACATCCGGGAGAAAGGTGATTTGATTGAAAAATCAGCATTAAAACTTGGCAAAATGACCCCTAGCCATACTGGATGTTGAACATGGTCTTTAATTACAGGTGGTGGCAGCATACGGTGGCGTCCCGTTTCCAATGTTGCCCGGAAGCTCGCTCCCCGATGCCTTGGGAGGCTGTCACTCGTTACCATGGCAACCGCTGTCAACATGCTCTGAACTATCCGACGGGCGATGTTATGGGCAGTGGGTGACACTCAAAGGCGTGGAAGGCCAAAGACTCACCAGGTACAATTTGGTGCTTTTAGTTTGACGTCTATAGCAGTCAACGGCAGTGAATTGTTTGCATGTTGGTGACTTTTTCTTCCTGTTTAGTTCTGTTGCTCCAGGGACAAAACCACCATCTCCTCTTCACAACCTCCACAGCGGAGAAGACATTCTGGCATCTTATATCACATCTTTTTACCCCGCGGCTCCTTTGTAAGGTCCCAGACTTATTCCAGCAGCTACGTCAACCATATTATTAGAGGAAACCTTCTTTTCTTTCTTCCAGGGCTCTGCAGCTAGTGTCCAGTCCCAGTAAACTGACCCCACCTTTCCCGCAAATATTCAGTCGGGATCTCACCGAGCAAAGTCTACAGCAGGGTTGCCTACTTCCTTCCAGTTGTGAGTTTCCCATGATCCTTTGCTCCGAAACTCATGTGGTACTTTTATTTGATAAATGATCTGCTCTTTATAGCCCTGGCCGCCCCACCAATCACGTCTGTACCAGTCATCACGTCCCTCCAGTCAGGACCAGCACTGGACCCATGGCTCTCGGAGTTGCATCGCAGCGTCAGCGCTTTTGACATCCGCCGCGTGGCCCCCAGTTTCCTTTCCCAGGGCCTCGAAATAGCGGATTATAATGAGGCACTGGAGCAGTTACGCTTATTGGCTCGCAAGTACCGGGACGACAGTGGTGGAGTGACACGGTCGTCTTCTGAGGAAGACGATTGACTTGTGTTTAACACTGGGAAGGATGGATGGAGTGCCATGTAGCAAAGCAGTTTTGCAAGCATCATGGCTTCATTCAATAGTAAGTACTGTACTTAAGAATGTCAACTCCAAGATTAACCTGCAATTTTGGTATGACAATAATGCAGCTTTTTTAAAAAAATCAGATACTGTAACATTAAAAAAGGTTTGGTGGCCCAGTACTGTCAGGCAAATGTGTCATATTCCTCTGGGTGAAAACTTGATACGTTCAAAGACTTTAAAAAAAAAATTATTATTATATATATATATAAAAATATATAATATATATATATAAAAATATATATAATATATATATATATATATATAAATATATAATATATATATATAATATATTTTATTTTATTTTTTTTGAAGTAATTTCTGATAATTATAGCTCAAGGCACACAACCTTATGACCAGCTAAAACATTTTAAATCAGTACTCTTTTTCCGATACAAAAGTTTGCTAAAGATTTGAAGAGATGATAAACACACAAAGAGGCTTTTTGAAGTTTTTTTTTTTAATCCGAAATAAAATGTTCAAAAACTTTCACAAAAAGGTGAAACATATTCCAATCAAGCACAGGAGTAAGATCTTGCTTCAATATTTTTGGGACAAAAGGGGCAAAAATGCATACCACCAATGTAACTTAAAACTTGCGTATCACAGACTGCAATTTAAACAGAATGCCTCAATTTTGGGGGGGTTTGCGGTACAGGAGGGAAAAGAAAGTTAAATGAAATGGCGATGTCCATAAGACATCGAGCACAATCATCTGCAGGGTTTTACATTTCGAGCACAATCATCTGCAGGGTTCTACATTAGGTCATATCTGATTAGTTTCAATAATTTCACATTCGTACTGTATCATTTAAACCTTTGATTAGACCAATTTTGTTACTTTATTTTGCATTCAGTACAAAATCTTACTGAATATTTGACAGTGGTATTTATATCGTTTTGCCAAGAATGGTTTCAAGCTGATACGCAAAAAAGTGCAGTTTGTTAGAAATTGTATTGAGTTTTGGGTGGCCTAACCCCCACGTAGTGACCCGTGTCGATGTTAAATGTACAATCTTGCAGAATCTGGGCTCTCTTACTACTCATCAAAAATGGGAGTTACCCCGTGTGTGGTTGGGAAATAGTTAAGTGAAGTGAGACACACTAGGAGGTGGTGAAGAAAAAAAAAACCCACCCACCCAAAGAAAAATGAAACTATGAGCGAGAACGGGATTTGGAGCGGGATTTGGAGCGAGATTTGGAACGGGATTTAGAACGAGAGACGGAACGGGATGCGGAGCGAGAGCGCTCTTTGACAGGGCTAGGGGAGCGGGACTTTGTTTTCGACTTGGATTTCGACCTGACTCTGGATTTTGAGTCGACGGGGGAGCAGGAGCGAGAACCCCGCTCTTGCTCGCCCGCCTCGTCATCGCTCTTGGGAGGGTCGCGACCCTTTGATACGGACTTCCTGGAGACCGAACGAGAGCGAGACCTGGACCTGGACCGGGACCGGGACCTGGACTCATCTTTCTTGCTCTTGGTGTCTTTCTTGCTCTTCTTGCTTTTGGGACTGCGACTCCTGCTCAGGTCTTTGTCCTTCTGGTCTCCATTGCTGCGCTCATCTTCCTTCCTGCTCTTTCCTTTGCTCCTCTTACTGTCAGAGTGACTGCGGGAGCGGGATGCAGGCCTGCAAGGAAACGGTCACATGATTAGGTACTAAATTGAGATTATGAAATGTGATTTTAGTACTATTGCTTTAAGCAATACACAGTGATGGTAACCCTGTGTTTATTGTCAAGGGCACCCAATAACTGATGTGTACCACTCCAGGCGAGCTCCTGTTATATTTAGCAACAACAGCACTGTGAAGATAGGAAGGATGTCTCACCTGGATCGGGAGCGGCTCCGGCTGCTGCTTTCACTGCGGCTTCGGCTCTTGCGAGATCTGCGGCTCCTGGAGCGGGACCTAAATGGGCAACAGGTATTGGTGCGGACTTCTTACCTCAATGTGATTTATTTTTCCCCCCCAAAAAACATTTAACAAAATTTACATAGCTGTTTTCCCAAAGCGTACGCACGCGCACACACAAAAACCCCCTCAAAAAATATAACTTCAAGTTCGTACCTGGAACGGCTTCTGCTGCGGGAATAGGAGCGGCGGCGTTTAGCTCCGGGGCGGTCTTCGATGAGGCGAATCTTTCTGCCGTTGACCTCGGTGCCATCCAGCTTCTCCAGAGCCCGCTTCATATCAGCGTAGAGCCTGAACTCGATCACTCCCTCATTCTTTCGGCCTTTGTGCGTGTCGGCGTAAGTCACCTCCCCTGCCTGCCTCATATAATCCTTAACAAGAAACAAGTACATTTTAGATGGTGGCGACCATCTTGTGCGTAGTATTGCTTTCAATAACAAAACGTACCTTTAGGTCTTGCCAGCTGCACCGGCTGGACAGATTCTCAACAATGAGCCGATAGTCCGTCCTAATAGGTGGACCATAGCGGTCTCTGCCCCAACGGCCTCCGTAACTACCTTTCAAGGTAACAAGGATAGAGCAACAAAATGAGTTCCGCACCGCAATGGCAATGTGCTTATTTATGATACTGAACTCCACACTAGCCTAAAAATAAACAGAGCCACTTTGAAAGTAATCAAAGAGACAGTGAAATTTTAAGTTCTTATGACATATAAATGAAAATATGTATATCAATATTAACAAGTTACTTATGTGTATACTTAAACAGAAACACATCAAATGTAAGAAAGAATAAGATGTACTCTAAATGATTTAAAATTACATAGAACTAAAGAAGGAAATAGTTCCGGTGAACAAAAGATTCAAAGCTAGCCTAAAAAACAACTAAGTGTTAAGAGTAAATGTTCTTTTTTTAGGCTGAACCCACATCTGTTCCTAACCCCCATGGCATCCTCACCACCCGGCCTGGGCTGGGCCTAATGGCAAAAGCGGTCTTCATTCACAATGGCTCCCTTTTTTGGTCTGCCCAGGGGCCCAGAATGGTCAAACCACACTCTTGGAAAGGGGGGACACCATGGCCAGCAATAGGGCGGGCAGTCAGCAAAGGACTCTTTCAATTGAAACATTGAGGTTCTTTGTTAAATCTTTACCTTTAAAATCGACAATCAACTTTAATAGAATGTTCAAAATAGAATAACAGCATTCACAACAATATTCATTCACAATGATCAACATTGATTTTCTATCTACTTTTTTTCAAATTGCTACATAGCTTCATTTCACTACTCATTGGTGGCTTGGATGCACTCAAACGGAACAGAAAGGTTCACCTGCATGAGACTCGTTCGATCAAAAGAATTTTAATTACTTGCAACGCGCCAATTTGCAAGACAACAGCAAATAGGTCAACCGCTCAGAAATCTCATTTGCAAAAACTGGGACATACCCATTTGTGATAGGGCCGTCAATAACCACGAATAAAGTAGAATGTGTATTTACATTTGCAGGTATCTGCTGAAACTAAAATGTTTTACTTGCAATCCAAATGCTGCAAATCACCAGTTGCCAACACCTATGAACTCATTCAATCTCAGACATGTTTTCACATTTTTTAAGTCCAGACATTCAATCCCATTATTTTTAATCTTCTTTAAGTATATGGCTGAAAGGGGTCTAAAATGCCAGATGATTTAAAAAGAAGTAATGCATTAAGTACTAAAGTAACCCATTACTTTAGAGGTAAAATATTGTTTACTTTTAGTAGTTAAGTACTGACGTAATATTCATTTAGGCACTCAAATAGTGAAGTGCCTGGGTTATGTAATGAAGAAATTGATTACTTTATAGATTAGTACTTAATTTTCTAAAGTAATGGATCACTTTAGTACTGAAATTCATTTAGTCCCAGCTGTTTTAAGCACATTTTTAGCCAAACACTTTAAAAATGGGAAAAGATATAAATAAGTATCTGGGATTGGATGTCTGGACTTTATAAAATTTTCTTTGGGATTGAATGAGGTATGATAAAATGCAGAATTAATACGAAAATGGTCACATTACTATATTTAAATAACAGTGTCTGTTTTTAGTGTTGTTCTTGTCATCTGATGTACCCATACAAGAATACAAAACCCCTTTGTTGTCAGATTTCAAGGAACCTGATCTGAGTGGTTACAACAATTGTTATACGAAAAATAGAAGGTTAAACGAACACGTTAGTTACTGGACTGAACCAAAATAAATGTAGAAAGGGGGAGGGGGTCTTCAAAATGCAAACCTGAATACACACAAGCCACCAAGAAAACGTATTGTTTAGCAGTATAAAGTTTAGCAGTAAAATAACTTAAAAAAATATATATTACATACATCATGTGGAAAAAAAAAGGTTTTGGTGGTGAACTTACTTCTTCCTCCCCCTCCTCCACTGTAGCCTCCATCACGACGGGGCCCTTTGGTGTGCTCCACAATCACACGCTCCCCGCACAGCTCCTTCCCGTTTAGGTCGTAAACCGCATCGTCGGCGTCCCGCGGGTCATCGAATTCAACGAATCCATACCTGCGACCAAATTCACAATCAATACTTTAAAACCGCAATTTTGAATATAAACAGACTATAAAAAAGTATACAGCTCAATATTACTCCGTTATAAATGTACGTTCGCGCATACTCGCATTGTGACATTGCCACGTTTAGCGTTCGCTAGCTCCCGTAGCAAACTGATCGAGAGGAAATCTAATTGTATACAAATAAATATACGAAATAAAAAAACATTCGATAGTAAAACGTATTTTGATTTAATATCTTAAAACTAAGACAATTCGACCGTTGGGCTCTACCCGATGAGCAGGGCCACACCACGTTAGCTCAAGCTAAACCACATTAGCATTCTAGCAATATCGTCGACAAAAGGGCCGCAGCGTTACCCGTTTTTTAGATCGACTTCCAGTATTTTCCCGTAGCTCTTAAAGAACCTCTCGACGTCCTTTTCCCTCGCCCGGTAGCTCAGTCTTCCGATATACACCCTTGACATTTTCGCCGAATTCTAAAGACCAAAATTCGACAATGAAAGGGGAACGGAAGAATGCGGGAAAAGAAAAGCAGCTTTAACCGCACAATGGGCGCCGATCACAGGGGCGTGGTTTAGTTTCTTCTTCTGCGCTTTCCGGCGGTTTTGAAAAATACTTTAGGTTTTATCATCGCCACCCTCCCAAAAGGCGCGGAACGGTTTTAGAAGTGATTTTTGGATTAAATCGAGAGAGAACAAATGTTCTCATTTTTTTTATTTCCATGATGTACCACCTGTGAAAGATCTTTTTTCACCCCAGCAAAGTACTAATAAATCGTGTTCGATTCGTTGAACTTTGGAACTACAATTGTAACGTTATTTTTAGGTGTATTTTATTCAGCAACTCCAGATTCTATCAACATTGGGCCTCCTGAAAAAAAATCAACAAACTAAAGGAATACAACGTCTTGCTAATGTAGTCGTAACAGAATTTAGCAATAAGTTACTTGACGTTGGAATTATTTTTCTCTTAGTTTATTAATCTATTTTCATTAAAGCTTTCGTGTAGCCAAAAGGGTACTCGTACACCCATTTGAAAACAACACTATGTTTACAAATATTAATTTTAGAATTTACAGTGGCTTACAAAAATAATGTATTATTATTATTATTAATATGTTTGTTTTTTGAAGAACACTAAGGCCTGCTATGCGATTGTATTTTAATGTCATAATGGTGGCACTTGGAAATACGTAGCGTATAAACGTTTTAAACCAAGGTTCAAAACCAAGAGTTGTTAAACCAAAAAAGACGCCAAAATCCAAAAATGACAAAATTCTAATTCTTAAAAGTTACAAAAGCCTCCCTTTCGTTGCCGGATGTTGCAATCTTCTCATGACGCAATGGCCGCCGTGGGCGGGGCTAACATTAACACCTCGAGCTCATGGATGGAATCTGCAAATATCGTAATCTATTGGATACTTGTTTCGATTTTTTTTTTTGCGTGATCTACTTTTAAATAAAGATGTTGCGTTGGGCAAGCTGTCGAAACGATCCCATTCTAGTGTCCGCTTGTAGGAATAAACCACATGTGCTCCATGGCTTGAAAGTAAAGTGAGGACTTATTTGGAGACAAATAACGGTGCGCGTCGCCAGCCGAATGTTAGCTAACAGCGCGGCTAGCCGGCTAACTCGGGCTAAGTTGTTATGGAGCGCGGGACTTTTTCAAAATACTCGTGGATTGATTTCGTCTTCTCCGTCATCGGAGTTTGTACTTTCTTGCTGGACTGGGGCTCCGACTTGTGGGTCGCCGTCGAGTTCTACTGCCACGGTGACTTTTTGTGGTTCGGGGCACTGGTCACCCTCATGATCCTGTCGTCCTCCGTGGTCCAAATGTTCAGTTGGTTCTGGTTGAAGTACGATCGACAACTTCCCGGCTTCCGAAGTGAGATCGGAGCCGAAGCGGTGCTATTCGTGGACCGAGTCAAGCTCACCTGCTTGTTGCATGTGCTGCAGCTGGGCTTCCTGTGCAGGTAACCACGCGTGTGCAAATGTTGTTGTTGTTTAAAATATAACTTTGCTTGTTACGGTATCGTACAGCTCGAGCGGCGAAAGTACTCGCACACAGCTTAAATTTAAAGTCCGTGGTTTTTGAGACAGTCTGAGGAGTTCGACAGGTCGAGCCACACGGAGTATGTCTTTGTTTGTTTTCATAGAACTTCAACAAGGTAAAGAACCACCGATTCAGTAGAACTTTAAAAATATTTGTTAAAATATAAGAGTGGTAAAAGCAGAAGAGCTGATCTGACTTAAGGAAAAGTTCAACATTCTACAAGTACTACAATTTAAGTACTACAGTAAAAAATAACTATTTTTTTCCGTCATTTATCATTCGCCATAATTGCCCAAAACAGGTTAACAGCATGTAAAAGTACAACTAAAAGTGGTACTTGGGCTCCCTCTAGTGGTACGTGAAATATATATTTTTTAATTTAACCTTCTCACTGCAGTATAGCTTCAAGTTCAACTTTTTTTTCGGGTCCAGTATTGTATCGTTGTGGAGTACAGTTCATTTGTGTTTAACGTTTATGTGAAATACTTTTGCATTTGAATGTGCAGACATATATTATGTTTAATCTGCAAAGGTCGAATTGAGGCAACCTCACAATTATTTTAAAATAAATGTGTACTTTTATAAAGTGTGATTTCTTTGTTTTCTGAAAATCAGAGGTTTATTTAAAAACCTGGGACACAGGAAAAAAATCCTAACTGAACATTAAATACTTTCAATGTGTTATTAAATTACAAGATGTTCATTATGTGAAGAAGAAGAAAAAAGTCTGTACAAACATTAGGTTGAATTTGATTCTTTTTATGTACCAAAGCTTTGCTAAGGCTGTAAACTAAGTAAGTGCTAGCCAATGCTAACTGGAACAAAAATATTAAGACGTGTTTTAGGCACGTCATGGCAGGAAACGATTTGAATCAAGTTTTCTTTTTAAGTTTAAAAAAAAAAACGATTCAGGCAATTATGATGTTAAGTTTATGTTAATTTAGAACCTATTTAAAAATAGGGCCAAACAATATTTACTGAACTGAACTTTCCGTCTTTTATTAACTTGCAACAGTGTTCATATTGAGAAAGAGGGGAAAAACTACCCATGTTGCATGTTTTTTTTTTGTGTATGTATAGCTAACATTAGCTTGTATTTCAATCTTTTTTTTTTCCCCCGAAAATGCCATTTATTTAATGTTATTTTAGTACCCCCTTTAAAACTTGGAACAAAGGAGAAAAAAAAACTTAACATGAAATACATCCTGTCCTTTAATAACAACACTGTTTGTTTGAGCTTATCTAACATTACCTTGAATTTTATTCTTTTCTGTCGCTTTGATAATGCTGTGAACTAAGTCTATGTTTTTTGTTAATTTTTTCGCTCGCTTAAACATTGTTGAAGAGCACTGCTGTACATGTAGCGTGACATTATTATGATACCAACACACTTAGACACTCGGAAATGTTCTTTACAAGAGGACATTTTTTGTGTGCTTTCATACACGTAGACAAAAACTGTCTACAAGGACCATGACTCCAGCGAGCAAGTGTATAATTACATTTGACAAGCGCCATGGCCATAAACGTCAAGTTCAGGTGTGGCGGCGTCAAATGATACGTCGGTGCAGCTTCCTGTCACATTCCATACTTGTTCTTCTTCTCTGAGATGTTCTGCAATTCTTCTGTCCCGCATTCCCCCCACGTAGACACATCTCGGCCATCAGACAAGGCTTCCGGGTGTGGTGGCGCAAAGAGGAAGGCTCCGAGTACGCCGTCTACCTGACCCACGACCTCAGCATGCTGCGGCTCATCGAGACGTTCTGCGAGAGCGCTCCGCAGCTCACGCTCATGATCTACGTGGTGCTGCGCACCAACAAAGCCAGGACCGTCCAGTGTGAGTCTTGAGTGTTGCTACAACTCGTCATTCCGCCAAAAGCACATTTGCTCCTTGAGACGTCGGAATTGAGGTCAAAGTTCAAAAGCAAATGAGATTCTTTCCGAGATGACGGAAACTACTATTTTTGTCGGAATGGAATTTTTCGACACAGTCCAACATAGTTCCCAGGCACCACGATACTTCAGTATTGCTGCAAATTTCTACTTTTGTCTAAAAAAAGCTTTATTCACTTCAACATAGTTTACATTTACTCTGTTCCGAAGTTGTCCTTGTCTACATTGTCTCGAATTGAAAAAGTCCCCTCAAACCGTAGCCATGCTCAGAAGTTCATTGTTTCCGGCTTTATTGAAATGCTTCCGATATACATATATATTGGTATACCTGATATCGGGCCATGCTTAGTGATGGTATATCTGCGTTTGCAGTCGTCAGCATCGTGGCGTCAACCACGTCCATCGCCTGGATGGTGGTGGACTACCACCGCTGCCTGCGCTCCTTCCTGCCAGACAAGGCCAAGCAGGGCTGGGGCTCCTCCTTGGTCTACTTCCTGTGGAACCTGCTGCTCATCTCGCCACGCGTGGCCGCCCTCGCCCTCTTCGCTTCTGTCCTGCCCGCCTACATTTCCGCCCACTTCCTCATCGTCTGGTCCAGCTTCGTCATATGGGCGTGGCGACAGAGGACCGACTTTATGGACAGCGCCGGCGGAGAGTGGCTCTACCGGGCCACCGTCGGGCTCATTTGGTACTTCAGCTGGTTTAACGTCGCAGAGGGTCGGACTCGAAGCAGGAGTATCATCTACCATACCTTCATCACTACCGACGGAGGGATCCTGCTGGCCACGTGGTGGTGCTACCGAGACCCCGTGAGCTCCCAGTCGTACGCCGTGGCGCTGCTCATCTCGCTACCTCTGACCTACCTGCTGGGACTGATCTTTAAATGCATCTACTACTGTTGCTTCCACCCAAAGCTGTGGAGGCCCCCGCTCAGGGAAGCGGGACTGCCCGACGATTTGCCTGATGCAGAAGTGACTTTCAGAGAATTTCCAATCCAGGACGGTACTTTATCCTCCCAGCTGCTCAACAAAAGGATGGCACACAATGCTGCACTTTTTTACTCCAGTCGCTAGAAACGATGGAGAAAAAAAACAAAACAAATCCAGTTATAACGCTTGCTATCTTTTTAGCTTCTTACTCTTGAGTAGACAATCTCGGACCAACATTAGCTACTCCAGTACAATCCAACAATATCCTTAATTCTGTAATGTACTGCAGTCCAGCCATCTATTTTCTTAGCTGCTTATCCTCACAGGCACGCTGGAGCCAAATCCAGCCAATCGCAGGGCTCACAGAGACAAACATCCACTCACAATCTTAAACACACCTAAAAAGCATTTTTGAGTGTCCGTTGTACCTACCATGCGTGCTTTTGGGAATGCGGGATGAAAATGGAGCACTCGGAGGCATGGGGAGAACACGCAAACTCCACACAAGAACGCCAGAGTCGGAACAGAACCCACGACTTCCGCGCTGTGGGGCGGCCGTGCTAACCACTCTTCCACTATGCCGCCGCTGTAGTTCCTCATTACATTTAATGAATACCTCTCATACTGTGTCAATCATAACCGAACTTGAGGTGTACCAAATGTCCATAGAATCTTTTCTTTGTGATAATAGCCATATGAAGTTAACACAAGGGTGTAGAATTGCTGCTAATACCATGTACAGTATTTACAGAAAGTGTACTTACAAGAGTTCAGACAAT
Organism: Hippichthys cyanospilos; assembly: GCF_059441005.1. Taxonomy (NCBI): domain Eukaryota; kingdom Metazoa; phylum Chordata; class Actinopteri; order Syngnathiformes; family Syngnathidae; genus Hippichthys; species Hippichthys cyanospilos. The sequence goes on along the minus strand of NC_142389.1, from coordinate 7,753,290 downwards.
AGTGAGTTAAGGTGTGGCAAGAAATCTTTTGTATTCCACTTTCAAGTTGTTTGTTTTTGTTCCTATTTGGGAGAATTTATGTCACGAAGGTCATTTAGTTACAAGTAATTTGTTTGTTACTCTGTTTGCACAACTTAAAGGAAGTGAAGGGTGGACCCGCTTCCTTCCTGGACGTTTACTAGAAGTGCTCTCTTGTTGAGTTTATACAGAATTCAAATGGAAATATATACACAATAATATCAATACTCATTCAACAGATTAAAAATGTTAGTAATTCCCAACACTTATCCACTGCAGCCTTTTACTTTTGAAAAAAAAAAAAGCTCACACCAGATCACCGAACAAAAATGCCTCAAAAATATGAATAGCAAAATATATAATTCATTTGGAATTGGAATCAGTTCATTGGTTTGTCACCGATTTACTCGTAGGAAGCCATGACTCATTCGTTTGCACTTTATGAATGGCAAGAAAGTGGATACACTACTTTATTGCAACGTCTGCCATATTTCTTTTTTATTTTGAACACAAGCTTTGCCGGTTTATCATAATTCCAGCAAACAATGCAAAACACAATACATTTGCTAACAGTTAGCCAAACCAATAATGCTTTTCCGCTAACCAATAGCATTGATGTTGTGCTGATGCATTACCTTTTTAAGCAAAGAATATTTAAACTAATTATAGCAGAAGTGTCTAAACTACAAATCGAGGGGACATTTGCGGGCCCCCATATATTTTTCAGTGTCCCGCAACATGCTAAAAGTAAACACTATTTGCCACAGCCCACAAAGCCAGTTAAAGATATGTTGCTGTCACCTTGCTTAAAACTTCAGGTTTACAACTTTAACTCACAAAGTTGTTATAAAAAAGTCTACACACCCCCTTTATTTATTTTTTTACTTAATTGTTTAAGTAAAAAAAACACTAAACAATGATAAATAGAAATAATTGCTAAGTAAACTAATTGGGGGAAAATCGTTTTGTAAATTCACCCATTTTCTGTAGCTGCTCATCCTCAGTAGGGTCACTGGTGCCTATCCCAGTTGTCTTCAGGCAGTAGGCAGGGACGCCCTGAATTGGGTGCCAGCAAAGAGACAAACAACCATTCACGCCCACAATCACACCAAAGGGATATTTAGAGTGCTCTAGACACCAACCATGCATGTTTTTGGGGAAGCTGAAGAACCCACTTGGGCATGGGGAAAACATACAAACTCCACACAGGAAGGCTGGAGCAAGCTGAAATTGAACCTGGAACTTCTGAACCGTGAGACAGGTGAGCTACTGTGCCACCCTTTTGTAAATACACTTTAACCCTTCTGACATTATATTACAAATCATGGAAATTTCTTTGATTTTTTTTTTTATTATATCAAAATAATCGAAGGGAAAAACACTTAGGGAGCTGAAATTTTCAGCGGATGATTAAATCACGTACAATTTCAAAATGCAACGATTCTGATATTCCTACGTAATTGCAGCTGGATTTTGTGTACAAAAATAATGTCCACATTTTGGACCATATAAAACCATTATGTTTATGATTTTTGAAACGCATTTTAATAGGATTTATGACTGATTTTCTTGCGCTTTTTGCAACATTCCGTCGAGCGGCGCTCAAACTATGTCACCAAACAGAAAATTTTTTGTTTACTTGTGTTTCACCTCAAGACAGTAGGTGGTGGTAGAGACCAGTTAATGGGTTATGTCTTTAAGCATCATCATCATCACTTCACGGGCTACCATTTTTCAATTCTTTTAAATCTTACCTACATATGTATGGATAAAACATGCCGCTGAACAATTTGAGGCCCTTTAAAGAAAAACTTTGGACACCCCTTAATTATAATTTAAATTTCGGCAATGGAAGTGGCAGAATGTCAGCGGACCCATGAGCGTTTTTTTTTTCTTTTTTGACCGTATGCCTTTAAAAGTACTTCTTGAGGGCTGGGTTTTTACAAAGTAGGAGGGCCTGAATGGAAGAGGAGTTTCTGTTTCACGTCAGTGTACAGTTTGAGTGTCGCGGCAGCAACTTTCTCAACATGTCGCAGTCCAAGCGGAACAATGAGCGTGTTTAAGTTCACCAAGTTGGATCGTTTCCTCACTTATGTGGGCCTGGCATTTCTATTGTTGGACATTGTACTGGACATATGCACTGCTGTAGCTCTCTACCAAGAAGAGGAATACGTCCGCCTCGGCATCCTGATCTTCGTCCTCCTGGGCTCGTCGGTGCTCGCTCAAAGCTACAGCTGGCTGTGGTATACTTATGATGATTTTGAGCGGGTGACAAAGGTCGAGAAATGGCTCAGTCCGAGACAGCTGAAGGTTGTGCACTTTTTACAGCTGGGAGTCTACTTCAGGTTCGTAGGAAGAAATGTGGACTTGAAACACGTGTTGTATTTGGTCAGATAAACGTGTTTATCGTTTCTGTGCAGATACGCGATTTGTACTCTCCGCTTCTTTTTACAAAAAAGTACAGTTTGAGACTAATTTGTAGTCCACTCCATTACAATTTCTGAAAAGGGGGTTTCAACGTGTTGCAGTTATGTAATACACTACATTGTTTTTGGTGCCCTTGAGGTGTCTAAACTTTTTTCGTTTGAGGGCCACATACAGGAAAAAAGAACAATTTTGCAAGGAGCACTTTAAAATTATTTGACAATCTATTAAAAACACAATTATATGTAAATCTAGATATAGAAAGATATATTGTTATGTCGATCGATTGACAGAGATATATTGTTTATTTTTGGGATGTTTATTTGATAAACTGCGTCAGAATTAGCAAACAATTCTCCACATTTTTGGTTGGCCAACGACACTGTATCCCACTAGCATAGATGTCGAACTTAAGTCGTCAAGGGCCAGTATCCTGCATGTTTTATGTTTTTTTTCTTTTTTTCTCATTAGTAAGCTCTGCAGGAGCTTGGAAATGATCCTAATCATTTGAATCAGGTGTGTTTGAGAGACAAGTTTAGAAAACATGCAGGACATTGTCCCTCGAGGACTAGATTGAGTCCTAAAACAAGAAAATAGTCAGCTGACCAATTTAAAAAACGTTATTTGAGGATCATGAATGTAGTATCTTCTTAAATTAAACCTTGATATACTGCAGAAAACAGAATAAACTATTTTTCACTTCTAAAAACCAATGATCTGTATTTACCACCGTGTTCTGGATAGAAAACATTGTAAATCATTTTGCGTTATCTTTGCATGTTTAGAAAATCTCTACACTATATAAACACTATAATTACTACTAGTAGCACATAGTTATCACTTTTTACCTTTACCACAAATGCCATTTTTTATATATTCCACATGCAGCAGAAAAATTTATAGCAGGCCACAAATAGCCCTCAGGTCATAGTTTGGATATCGTTGCTCTAAATACAGTAGTTTGTAGTCTGCAGTTCAGGTTGTGAATCTCTGCTGTACCTTGTTTTAAGTTTGCATTTTTTTTTTGCGTTGGGGCTGGAACAGAATAGTAATATTTCCATTCTAATGTGGAAGACAATTTGAGACGAGTTATGAATAAAACTTGTCTCAAGGCTGTTTTAATTTTTTTAAATATTCACTGTTGATGTCACATCTTGCTCAAATATGAACTATACAAGGTACACATTTTTAAAGTCGTGTGCACAACTCCTGTAAATTAATCATTTTGGTTAACACTGAATGATGGATTTGTGCATCCACTGTTTTTTTTTTTTTTTTCCTCAGGCATGCCGCCATTGTGGAGATCACATCGTGCAGCTGTATCACAAAAACCAGAGACCTAACAGACTCTGCGGCGTACTTGACTCACGATCTCAGCATGCTGCGATTCTTTGAGGCTTTATCGGAAAGTGCGCCCCAATTGGTCCTCATGCTCACCATTATGCTGCAGCGGGGCCAGTTGGATCCTCTGACAGGTATCACATACTTAATGAATGTCAAGGAACATCCTCCTCCTACTTCAACATAGTTCCTTGATTCAAAAATACCACAGATTTTTGCAGATATTCGTACCACAGATATTTATATCCTAAATCAGTTTTTGATATTGAAATGGGTAGAACCACCATTAAATCATTCCAACTTTCTTAAAAGACTATTATAATGTGTATTTTTATGAGAAAAAAAATACTTTACCTTGTATAACATACTGTACATTGATGATGTCATTTACATATTTTGGTCACGTTTTATTGAATTATTTTAATTTGATTTATTTTCCTTCTGATGTCCCCAATTTAGCCACCTGGGGGCAGTATAAAACAAAGTCAGATATTGTTCATTTTTAATTCTGAATCCTGCTTGCGATCTAGCGGCAGAGGTAGACAACTTTGGGCCTAGACAACCATTACCTTACATGTATTGTCTGCCTACTATAACACACCTGATTAAAATGATCAGGATCGTTATCGGGCTTCCGAAGAGCTTGCTCGTGTGGCGGTAGGAGAGACACATCAAAAACCCAGTCTACCCCCAATCTAGGGGAATTCAGATTAAAGCTTCATGGAGCAAGCGCAACTCCTCTGAACTCGTCAGTACGGCACTGATAGTTTTGGTTGTTCTATGCAGGGGATGAAGAATATATGCCTGATTACTGTTTGTTTACATTTTGTGACAGTTGTTTCTACACTGTTCATATTTGACGCTTAATTTGCTGCAGAACCACAACATAGCTGCTAATTAGCATGAAACTAGTAGCGCCTTTTATTAATCGATTGCTGATTTCAAAGTGTTTGGTTTGATGGCAAATTTCAACTGTAAGTAGTGTTGTAAATTCCTCATTTCCGCTGAATTTGGTTGTGCATTCTCAGTTTATTTTTGTGTAGGGGGGGTCCTTTTTGCACGCTGGTTGTGGCAGGCATGTTGCTAGGCAGCTAAGCCGGTCCTATGAGAGGGCGTGTTTTACACCTGTTGGCAAAGTTTTGGTGGGTAATGTCGTGCATTTGAGATTTCATAGATTTCACGTTACAAAAGGAAAGTAACAGGATAAAAGCATTCAATGGATAATGTGAGTTAGCATATTTGTCAGTAGATTGTGCAAAAAGAATAAAAGTACCATTGTTAGGAACTAAACTAGAATTAAACACAATGAAGTCTCTTTTTTGGAGAGTTGTGTCCATTGAGTTGATATGATAATGAGCTGGTTTGATGATTTTTATTTGTTGAACGTCAAGGGTTTGGCGTCCTCTTGTGGCCACTCACTGAAATTGTGACTGTCGCACAAAGCAACGTATCTGTCCAATGTGATCCTCAGTGTTAAAGGCCTTGGGTTCCGCTTCAGCTATCGCCTTCAGTGTGACCACTTATCACCGCGCCCTCCGCTCCTTCCTGCCCGACAAACAAGAGCAAGGCATCATCTCGTCGCTCATCTACTTCCTCTGGAACCTTCTCCTCATTTTCTCCCGGCTGGCCGCCATCGGCCTCTTCGCTTCCGTGTTGCCCTGCCACATCTTCACTCACTTCATTTGTTCCTGGATGCTCCTCTTCTTCTGCAGCTGGCGCTCCAAACCGAAGTTCATGGACGGCTCATGCGGGCAGCGGCTGTACCAGGCCACCGTGGGCCTTATTTGGTATTTTAACTGGTTCAACGTGGTGGACGAGAAGACTCGATACAAGACGGCGGTCTATCACGGCTTCATGCTGGTTGATATTTCCCTCCTGTGTGGCTTGTGGTGCTGGAGGATGCTCACGCAACCTCTTTCTTTTAAAATCCCCCTCTCGGCTGCCTACGCTACCGCCACCGGTGTGGTTGCACTTTACGTGGTCGGATTAATACTCAAAATGATTTATTACAAGTGGTTTCATCCGAACCTCTCGAAAATGGAGCTGAAAGGAGATACCTCAGAGAAGGCGGCCATGTTCTCTGCCAACGTTGTGGCGGGAGAAGGCCAGCTTCCTCACATCCTCGACCGAAGTTACACGATAGAAGATGTAATTGATGGCCCCGTGTCACAAGCTGACGCCAGACGTTCAAATAAAAGAATGAGGAAGCTGGCGGAGAATTTCTACTCATGACACAAGCACTTGATATGCACATGGATGACCTACACACACATGTGCTGCGCGTCACAATGGAGCAGTTCTGCAATCTCAAGCAGGAATAAAACACAGGGAACCACTGGACTTAAAACGCGGTATGACCATGAATCCGAGTAAGCTAGCTAGTTTAAAACAGTTGTCGTTATTTAAGCATAGTTTATTTGTATTTATTAGTCATTCATATCACATTAATATAAAACAATTATGTGCATTCTTCGATAATCGTTATATTCTAAGTGTTATACTAGAACCATTTGTGTTGACATTCATTTAATAAGTGAGTGTTTTATATTCATTGTACAGTAAATGTTAATTTAATTTCTAGAGATGATGCACTTCTTTTGTTGTATGACTGAGCAATATTTTATGACTTGACTTGCTCGGTGTTTTGTAGCGACTTGAACTTGATTTATTTTTTCTTCTCCACGGTGATTTGGGAGTTGTTTGATTCTTTGAAGGTTGGAACTTGCACATCCACCCTAATGGATTATGGCCAGCTATGATGTTGTTTGTTCATTGGTTAGACAAGCTGTTACGTGTTCAGTGTAAATTCCCTTTCATTATCAAGTGCCATAGTCCATACTTTTATTAGGCACTGAAATGATAAAGCAAACAGTATGAAAAGTGAAACTACAGGAGTTGAATGGATGACTTAATCACACGTGCACCTCTAAAGATAATGATGATTATTATGGTCGTAGTTTGCTGTCTGAACTTTAGTTGAACCGTTTTTAATGAATGAAAGGAAGCTATAATTTTGTTTTTTACAATGCCGATCCAAACGGAGTATTATATTTCTAAAAGCAGATTGGTCCCCAACCTATTTATCACTCGACGCTTGAGATTGTATGCAAATTACATTGATTGAGTCAATTGCTATTAATTTCAATACAAAATGTTAATTAGATGCAAATGAGTTCATGTCAATGCAAACCTTTTTATATGCTAACATATCAAAAGGAAAATGGCGGACAAAAACGAAAATGCAAACCAGCTAAAACGCATACAAGGCAGCACTTGATAACATGCTGAAAATAAGAACTAACATTAGCTAGCATGTTATCCACATTCACATGTTGGATCAAAGAACAATCTAATTTTGAGCATATCATAAATGACAACATTCTTACAAAGAAAGTACGGATTACAGTCTGGGGTCTGATTTCACAGAGAAACGTGTGAGTCAAAGACTGTGATTGCTCTAAAGCACAGGTGTCGGATTCCAGTCCTAAAGGGCCGATATCCTACGTTTTCAAACCTTTTCCATCAAAAACACCTGATTCAAATGTTTGGGATCATTTTGAAGCTCCTGCAGAGCTTGCTAATCAGCTAATCATTTGAATCAGGCGTTTGGGAAAGAAAACCGGAAAACATGCTGGATGCCGGCCCTTGTGGACTGGATTTCGACACCTATGCTCTAAAGTGAAGCCACACCGTCCTTTTGCACTACAAAATGTAATATCAACAGTGGCCAGAGGCGGCGCCAAAAACATCAAACCAAACGAAGAATAAATGAATTAACTTTTCAGTTTCAAAACATCATTCTTTAGGGTGCGGCCCGATACAGGTCGATCCACGGATCGGTGGTTGGGGACCACTGCCTTACAGGACATAGCTTGCAAATTATGAGAATCGTTACAGTCACACATATCACCTTATCTATAGAATAATAAATACCAAGTGCGTGCCTAAAATGTAGTCTATTTGAATATTTAGAGTGTGTTTAATTCACTTGCGTTATGAATGCAATTAAAATGATTTTTTTGATGCAGTGAACATACATGCAAGATTGCAAGTGGGAACCTGTGTAAAAATACACAAACACACTGGTCAATGTATTTACAATGTACTGTACTTTATCAGATAACAGGACATCTTTACAGAGATGTGTTGAGGTCCTTAACTGCTACGGTGGTCACCACCATCAGTCCTGACCATGAGATGATTTTAAAAAAAAAAACAACTTTGAATGTTTTACTTTTAACATTACATCCCAATTGTTTACGTTAAAACAAACATGGCATGCAGAGATCACAAAATGGTTTCATGTATCAGAAATGGTATCGCTGTCAATTCCACATAAAGTGAACAAAAACTTTAGCGACGCTTTGTTCAACTTTCTTTTGTTGCCGCGTTGTTATTCGAGCCAGTAATACCATGTGTATTACTTCTTGATTGTCTCCGAGCCAGGATGATGTCACAGCAAATGATAATCCAAATGAATCTCTTCAGCAGTAATACAGAGCACACAAGATGATTTTTTTTTTCTTGATTACATTTCAAACAAAAAGGGCTTGCCGATGCCACATAATGTTGCCGAAATCCAAACAGAAAAAAGCAATTTGAAAATGTTTTAAATTTGAGAACCAAAACTGCACTTACAAAAAAGGGAGAAATAATACATCGGATAAAAATACGTTCCAAGACTAAACAAAAACACGTTTCCCTTTGAGATTATGCATACATGGTTAAAGGCACAATATAAATATGCAACAACAACAACAACAAAAGGCAACAATAAGAAAACACACAAATAAATGCACACAAATACACATTCTTAACGGTCCAAAAGCTGCGAGTAACCTTCAGGCTCAGAATTGTTCAGTCATCATGCCGTGCGGACACAACGTTGACCCAACCCAAACTCGAGTTCATGAGCAATGGAAAGATGTATTGCACGGTCGCCATCTCGTTTTGTACCGTTTACGTTTGCAAAAGGGTGTCAGCTTAGCATGCCGCACTTTCCTACTTTTTACCACGTCAATTCACTCACCTGTGATGTAAACACAACTCCTAGCAAGCTTTTGGCTTGCAAACTAAGCACAATTGCTCGACTTATGCATTCATTGAACTCATTCACCGGCGGCGCAGTTAACAGATTTTTGACATCGATAGCCGTCATTGGCAGTGAATGAGTTTGTGGATGCTTGAGTATATTGATTTTTGGTTAACATTTGGTCTGACTAAACACTTCTAAGGATGCGACTAGCCAGTTATTCAGGAGCTGATTTTCCAAACTGCACTAAACAATTCTGCTACATTTGGACATCAGGATAGAATGTCCTGTCATTTCTGGAAAAAAAAAAAAAAAAATCTACTCAGTGTTTGTGGTGATGGAGTCAGGCTGAGGGCTTGATAAAACAACTGCAACTTGGATAATTATTTACAAGGGTCACATTCTTAAAGTCCAACAAATCCTTGAATTTAATACCACGTTGAAAATGTGAACACACGCTTGAAGGACACTTGGGCTTGTGCTATGAAGAAGCCAAAGGGCCAACATTTGAGTCATTTGTTGACGGTTGTTTCAGCTCATCCGAAAATTCAAGAACGTCCGATTTCCACAGGGTCAGAACCTTTTTCTTAGTAAACCTACATTGAATTCTCACTTCCTATTAGAGCACACGCCGCAAAATTGTGTCAATTTAGCTGTGGTTGGGATTGAGTTGGACAACTTCCTCCATGAGAGTTCCGTTTTATAGTTCCTAATTTCATTCAAATGTTGCCGTGGCGACGCATGGAGCAAGCCAATAAGGAAACAGATGGTCAGTAACAGTAACGCCCTGCATTTTTTGCGCCTGGGCATTCCCGAACTTTGTTGAAGTCAGTTGATGGCTTCCATTTATATCACTTATGTTGTCGCCGTCGTGGCATTTGAACCTGTCAACTTCATTTTTTTTAACAGAGAATTCACTGTACTTTTATGGATGTCGTCAAAATGAGTGCAAACAGAACGAGTGCAAATGAGCCCAGAAGCAAATGTTGGAATTGGACATTTTGAATGCAAACTAATACCTTATGCGCTTAAGGCAAAAAAGGTCCTTTGGTAACTTGAAACCGGGTGGGAGATGTTTTTATTTTAACCGAAAAGAATTAAAAAGGGATCAAACAACGGCGTTGTCCCTTCTGCGTCCAATTGAGGACGAATTTTAGCAGTGGCGAGATTAGCTGCCAAACAATAGGGAGTGCTGGGCACGAGGACGTCGAAAGCGCCCGACTGGACGCTCGCTCCGTTCCTAACAAGTCGGCTCCACCTCGGTTCGTTTGCTGTCTGTAAATATGCATGTGAGCAGCGTTGGAGTCGCAGAGGATTCTTGATCAGTGTCCGTCCAGAAACAATAACTGGCTGCTCTATTTTTTCCGTTTAATGTACCGCCGCTGTCTCTTAATTTTACAAGAAGTCCAGTTCCAGCGCTTGGTGCAGGGACACCAGGTCGCCGTGAGCGGAGATCCGCCAGAAAGGCATGTTGTGCTACGTGGGGCGACAAAAGTTTTCAGTCAGACTTCTGCCTCATTCAAGTGCACAGTGAGTGACCCAAATTGTATAGCGGAATTTGAAGTAAAAAAATGAGTACTGTATTTTCCGTACTATAAGGCGCACCTAAAAGTCTTCATTTTTTTTTAAAAAGCTGATGGTGCGCCTTATAATCAGGTGCGCCTTATGTGTGGATCAATATTGAGATTGGGATTTGTAGACGGGAATGAAGTGATAAAGTAAGCTTTACCTGGTTCTTTTGTGTGTTTACAGTTGAACAAGATTGCTCATATTCACATTGAGTTAATGTGCTATTGAGAGTTATTGTGATTACTTCGAGTATTACTATATTGTGATTGAAAAAGTTTTAAAATATTTCAGAAATTGAGGGTGCGCCTTATAATCCGGTGGGTCTTATATATGGAAAAAGTTTTAAAACGTCATTAATTGAGGGTGCGCCTTATAATCCGGTGCGCCTTATAGTGCGGAAAATATGGTAGATTTTTAAATGTGGCGTGGGATGGGAGAAGACTCAAATCCCGTAAAATGAGATGTCTCACGAGATTGAGTCCACGAGAACGAAATGGCATTCCAGATAATGCTATTTAAAATGTTTTTCTGGAGAATGATGCCAAAAACTACCAAAACAACGCCATGATTTTTCATTAGAAAACTATTGACTCAAGATCTAATATTCTGGATTTTTCCTATTAATATGTGCATCTTATGTGTGTGCAAATTATTTTTCCTCAAGAAATTCTGTGATGGTCAAGGTGGGACATCTTCTCTGAAATGACTAACTTAAACGTTTGCCATACCAATAGTTATCAGCATTTTGGGGGGGAATAACAAATAAACTTGTAAACATGTTATTTTAGCCTAAAAAAATCTGCAGAAAGCAGATTGAGAGGTGGGGGAGAATTCAAAATTTTAGCACACATTGCCCAAAATATAAGCTTGAAGTTCAACGTTACGTGTACCTGTTTCGCTGCAAACTCTTCGTCGCGCCCGTCGCCTATGACAACATAAGTCACTTTCTTCCCGAAGCGAGAGACGATCCTCTCAAAGCAACTTTCTTTACCTACAATCCAAATATGATAGAGAGAGTCACCTCTCAACAATTTTCAGGAATATCACAAGAAAAGTAAAGCACTGCAATAAGCTTACATGTGATCTACGACTAATGCGTTTATTTTTGACTGTACACTCATTGACGGTAAGGCCTGTATTTAGCTGTACCTATTTTGGTAGCGCTGTAAATGTTTTCTATGGGGAAGACATCTCCCAAGCCGTAAAGCAGCACCTTAGCCAGCGCTGGTACCAGCTGAGTGGTGGTGACCAAGACATTGACACACTTCCCCCTGTTGATGAAGCAAACAATTAAATAAGGCTTGTTAACTCATTCAATTGACTCTTTTTTTTTTTGCAATGAACTAAGTATTAATGTAATCAATTAGTTTGGCTAATTAAGTACTAAAAAAATCAATTGCTTTATCCGTTAAATGTAATCAAAGAAATCTAGGTACCTTAATAAATAAAATAATTACCGCATTTTCCGCACTATAAGGCGCACCTAAAAGCCGTATTTTTTTTTTAAAAGCTGATGGTGCGCCTTATAATCAGGTGCACCTTATATATAGATCAATATTGAGATTGGGATCGGTAGTTGGGGAATTAAGTGATAAATTAAGCTTTACCTGTTTCTTTTGTGTGTTTACAGTTGAACAAGGTTGCTCATATTGACATTGGTTCATTATGCTATTTAGAGGTATAATTTGAGTTATTGTTATTACTTTGAGTATTACTATATTGTGACTGAAAAATTTTTAAAATTATAATCCGGTGCACCTTATAATGCAGAAAATATGGTAATTAGATTGTAATTTAAGTAATCGATTACTCTAGTAGGTACCTAAAGTAATGATTACACCAGTACTTTACTAGCAGAAGTAATCAATGACTTTCATACTTTTAGATAGAGATGGACTACTTTAGTACTTAATTCTACAAAAAAAAAAAAAAAAAAAAACTCCAAGCCCTATTAAAAAAAAGACAATTAAAAAAAACTCAAATCTGGACTTGAAATCGGCCGACCCTTAAAATCAGGTAACAAAAAGGTCTGGAAAGAAATCTAAAAATAAGTATTTAAAAGCCAACCTGGACTGTATGAGCAATAGAGACTTGAGCGCTGTGCTGAGCCAGGAGTCAGTCACGTTTTCGATGTCGGATTGAAGCCGTGAAAGAATCTCCCTCTTCACTGGACTCAGCAGGCCTACAATGGAGCAAAAATAATTAAAATCACAGTATCCGCCTTGTTTATTTTAAATTCAACACAGTTTCCAAATATCTGTTATGAAGTCAGTTGGAAGCTGTCATGCAGGAGAGTAATAAGCAAACAAACCCTTTATCTTGGCTGAAATATGTTTGATGTACAAAGTCTGACTGAATGGGCTATTTGCCACAAATGACTTGCAACTACTCTACTACTACACGGTACCAATGTGGGAGCTTTTCGATGAAAGCATTGGAAAAAAAAAAGAGTTGAAATTTCACGCTAATTATATAATCATGTTAAAGTTCAAAATACCACCATACTGCAAATTCTAAACTGTTGCGGCTTGGCGTACTAAATAATTACGACACATATGTTCATGGGTACCAGATTGGACATACCCACCCTCATTATAATCCACGTTTTTTTCAATGGATGTTAAACCTATGTGTGTATCCTGCGATTTTTGAACCAAGCTCTTGAGCGGTGGTTGAGATAGACCAACAGATAGAAATTCCTCCAATAACTTGTGTGTAACACTTTAAGACAGTATGTCGCGTCAAAGACCACTTAATGGTTATTTTTTTTTTTTTTTTTTTGTCCGTGCGTCAACTCCTACACGAAGCATTCATCAAATTTAAGACCATTAAGAAAGCTGTGCGTCACTCAAAGAGTTTCCTGAAAAAAAACAAAAAACAAACAAAAACTGTAAACTCACCTCCCACGTTTCCCTTGTAGTTATTGTAAATCTCTTTTAGGCGGCGGTAGCGAAATGCCAGTTTGCGCATCCACTCCACACCACCCTGGACACCTGTTGTAGCGCCGACAGCTCCTCCACCGCTGGGGCCGTTAAATCCATCCGCCAGGAAATTGTAATGACTAATAGGCAAGAATTAGCTCTAATTATGCTAAAGCCATCTAAATAGTCGCAAATCATTAAAAAAAAAAAAAAAGTGTTATTTTGGCATGGTTCAGAGGTCCCTGCCCAAAAAAAAGCACCTTAGGTCCTGGCCATTGTCGTCGGAGGCGACATCCTCAACGTGGACTTGGTCACATTCCTTCAAATAGAAAGTTGACCTTATCAAAATGGTATTATAGGATCCTAATATACATTTTGGGAACGTATAGGAATACCATCTTGTTTGTCATTGCCAGGGTGATGCCGATAATTGTATTTTGATTTATTTTCTATATTTAACTAAACAAAAAAAGGGATAGCCATTTTTGTAGTAAAAAGTTAAGATTTTGACTAAAACCTTGACAAGAAAAGATGGAAACCCTATTAAGTATGCTATCAACATCAACTGACGTAACTTTTTTTTTTTTTTTTGGCAGCTCCGGTTTGATCATTAAGCTGGGAAAATTTCATGAAACATTCAGCCAGAATCCTCCAAATTGGCTGGTAGGTGCTCCTTTTTAAAAACGGGTGGCGTTAAAATAGTTCATCTTATAACCAAATTATTTTTTTAAGTACAATTAATAACTTTTGAAAACATGTTTTATCACCTGCCGCCGACTAAAAACGACATCATGTGTGCTCAAGTCTCTGGCAACGATAATTCACTGCTCAGCTTGAGAGCATCACATGCCAAAAGCCAGAAAAAAGGTGAGCCTTGATTTTTTATTTTTTTTAAAGGTGTGTGTGTACTGTATACACACGTCATACAAGCGTGCATACATACATAAACAATTTAGAGGTAAATGATGAACTCTTTACTGATGAAAATAGCTAAATAAGTGTCTGTTTACATAAAAAAACAACGATAAGGTTGTGGTACCTCTAAGTCATTGAAGAACAGGTGATTGTCAGCCAATTCAAAGATAAACTCCTCCATCTGCAAGCCCAAGTTCAGCATGGTTGCCGGGTCCTAATGCCACAGAATAAAAAAGCTCTGGTCAAAGCTATTTTTAGTCATTATTTACATCAACATACCTTGCCAAACTTTTGCGCAAAGGAGCCTGTGAGCAGTGAATGGAAGATAATAATGGTCTCATCCAGATCCCATATAAAGATGCGCTTAAAAAGAAAAAAAGAGCAGTAATTATGGATCTCAACGGGTTCCGAAACGCAGTCATAAATAGGAAACTTTTAGAGATCATCAGTTTTGATTACCTCCAGGTCGGTCTCAGTAGGTGGGGAGCTGTCAGACCTTTTGGCCTTTCCTTTAGCTTTTCCCACCGAGTTGCGGCGCCCAACGTCATCTTGCTCTCTTGCTCCGGCAGGATGAGACACAGTGTTGGGCAGAGCCGCCCCTGCTGGGAGGTTCTCAGGTGGGGATGCATCTTGGACAGTGAACGGAAAATAAATAAATACAATCAAACTTACCGGGTCACATCGTAAAGTAGAGCAGTTGCCGATACGCGAGTTGGAAAAATTACCTGTGGGAGGTAGTCCAGCCGAGGCGGCCTCTTCCGACTTGACGGCCGAGTACACGGCGCCTCCCACGGCGGCTCCGTGGTCGTCGCTGTTGGGCAGGCCGGCAGGCACGTAACTGGAAGGCAGGCTGTAATACTGCGAAAACTGGTTCTGTCCCAGAGAGTTGTAGCCACTAAATTCCTGAGGGAGTCCAACAGAAAAGTACGGAGTCATTACATAATCATTTGAGACGGTAACCCAAAAAAAAAAGAATTCTCACATACTACTTAAGCATCTAACTGTAGCTTGCATGTTTGGCAAGTTGTTTCCTTATTTCGCCATCACCAGCAATAAAATCATGTATGGCAAATGTTCAAGTAACCGCTAATCAAGGTGTACATGGTTTCGGAGTGTGGTCATGTGACAGTTTGCAAGCTGAGCCGTGATTGGCTGTTACCTGAGCACATGGGGGCATTTTCAGCAAGCGGTAAAATGTGTTTTAAAGGTATTCATTGTACATGGAAATGAATGGTTAACATATGAATGACTGATGATGATGAGTGATAAATTATTTTTCATGTGCAATCAATAGCTTTAAAAACACATTTTGCCACCTGCTGTCAACTAAAAATGACATCATATGTATTTTTAGCTCAGGAAACAATCATGGCTTAGCTTGTGAATGTCACACGATTAAACTTAGCAAATAGGTGAGCCATGATTGGTCGTTATCTGAGCCCTGAGCATGTTTGATGTCTTTTTCAAGAGGCAGAATGTGATTTTAAAAGATATTACTTGTACAAGATTATATTGTTGATAACTTAAAAAAAATCTTTTGTCACTTGTTTTTGACTAAAAATCATCAGATGCTCATATGACACCCAATCATGGCTAGCCTGATTTCCGGGTTTGCTCATGTGATAATTTGCAAGCTGATCCCTGAGCATATGTGATGTCATTTTCAGTCAAAACCAAGTGACAAAATAATTGTGAAAGGTATTAATTGTACATGAAAAAACTATTTAGTTATCAAATTAATTATGGCCAACTTAGGAACTTATTACTGCCGAATATTGATAAATAAGTTTAGTATCTGTTAAAAAAAAACCTTCTCCTTGCTATACGCTGCACTGTTTGTAAACAATATTAGGTTTTGTGCTTTTGGTTGCGAGAAGCACCTCCGAGTTGCCTTCCAAACCTTTCTTCGACTCACGTTCGCTACGTGTGAAGCATTTACTATGATTAGCGCAACTAAAAATAACCAACCACTTACTTGAAGAGCTCCTGTGGTGGATGCTGTGGTAGCTGCTGTAGCTGATGGGATGTTGGAGTACACGCTGGATGTTGTAAAACTTGAGCCTTGAGAGGAACACACATACTTCGGTCATGGCGTCAGGAAAGCAAAAGCCGCATGGCGCTCTCACCAGAGGAGAATGCTGAAAATTCACACTCCCCTACAGAAAATTTACAGAGTGTGACAGCATTGTCCTGAGCAAGTGGTGCTGCAGCTTGCCTTGGCTGGGGTATGAGTAGTGCAGCTGGCTTGGCTGGCTTGAGGTATATGTGGTGCTGAAGCTGAGAAACCCAGGCTGGCCACCAGAGGGCGCCTCTGGCAGACCGCTCTCTGTTTTTATGCCTGGCCACATAGCACCTAAAGATGACAGACAGCAATAAAAGCAAAGAAGGAAAGGGGCAGCAAGAGGGTTATTGGAGACAGCGAGGAGTTTTAAAAAAAAATCCTCCTGTCAAGCTGTGGGCTTTGTGCTTTGAAGCCAGAAAACCCGAAAGCAGATCGATTCCATAGTGCAGAAGCAGTGAGGCTAATTGAAGCAAAGTGACCAAAGTGCAATGCTGTGTTTTTAGTGAGCGGTGCATTTTAGTAAAGACAAAGTAAAGACTAACCAAAAGGTGGGAGGCCGTACGTTTGGCCCGTCTGTGGAAAAGCTGAATACACAGCAGACTGAGCCAGCGGGGGGAAAGCTACCGGGCTGGGATAGGATGTCACCGCAGGACTTAAAAAACAAAAAACAAAATTAGTACTGAAGTGAATACAGGACCAGAAATTTTGATTTATTGGATGCTGCATACTCACTTGCTTCCTTCATAGCCTTGCTGGGCGTATTCGGAACTGGTTGTTGTATCTGTGGCTGGCAAGACAATCAGCGCAATCATTTTACAAATATTGTAGACAGTATGAATATTTAGTCGATTACAAAGAGGGTTAGTGGGGCATGTTGTTTTTAGGAGACTTATTGTACTGCTATGTATGCGATTATTTCACTACTTATAACAAAACCTCAATTTCATTAGTCTGTAAATTATTCGTTAAGTTTGGACAGTTCATCAAATTCATATTGACGCTACAACTTAGTAGACTGTGATTTTGAAATTGCAGGCTGCAAAATTGATCATGTCTATCTGATTTAGTTATTTATATAGTGTCAGTGCATAAGTGCTGTCCACATTACATAGCATTGTTTTATGAAATAGAAATGTTGTAGTGATAAAGCCACGCACTTGTTTGCATTATTGCTGCTTTGTTGACTTATGTGTGTGCCACATTTGTGTAGTAGAATTTTGTGAAGTTGTCAGGGAATGCTTAAAATGTTATAAATCAAAGTAAATTGATTCTAAAGATGAGCAAACTCATTTTAATTCACGGTTCACTTTTATTGGTTCACAATTATTGTAGCATAAGCCTAACCTGTGGGACCAAAACATTTTTGTAATTAAACGTTTATTATAATATTTATTTTTCAATATCGTGATTCCAATTAGAATACCGAAGACATTCCATAGTGATATTAACTCATGTTGCGTTCATACCAGAGTGTGCATACGAGTTAAGCTGGGGTGCCGCTCCGATCTCTCCGTCAGCCTCCCGATCCCCTGCAGTCAGAAGTAAAATTTCAATTCCGAGCAGCATTACTCGTGGTGAAACACAACTTTCTCTATACGTTCTACTCACGTGAGCCAAGTTGAGAGATGGACAGGGCCGAGTAAGAGCTTTCCTGCTCCGATGGAGCTAGCACAGCACTGGGGCTTCCATCTTCTTCTAAACTACTACAAATGTATTGAAATGCTTGATTTTAGCCAACGGACTTTTCACACTTATTAAAATATTTTTTTCCCCATACCTTTGCTCTTTGTCCAGTCCACTGTCTACATCAAGCTTGGCTTTCTTCGCCTGTGTCCCAAAAAACATTTATTATTACATCGTAAGTTGAAATAAAGCTCAAATGAAATACAGTGTTTCTACAAGAAAATCATTAAACATACAAAAAAAAAAATCAGCTCATCATCGACTGGGTTGGGTTTTGTAGTTTATACTTTATTTAGGTAAAATGATACAGATTAGCAGAAATCAAGGATGCTGATAACTTATATTTGGAGCAAATATTATAAACCATTTTATAAATATTGTAAAGAGCAAATACTGGTGCCAGTATATCGATGCCTATATACGCTGTACATGCGCAGGACAAAATTAGAAGGGGTACGATTTGGCAAAAACAGTTTCGGTTTTTGTAAGATTGAAAATACACCAAAATGTGATTGAGATTTTGGCCTGACATCAGATACCTACAACTCTGCCAAAATATAAAATGTTTAATCAAGTTTATTGAACAAATTTTCAAATTTGCATAACGTAGATGTATGTATTTTTTTTAATACATTTAAAACAACACAAGTGTCTGTAGTAATATCAGAACAAAATGTTCAGTAAGTCACCTGCATGTTTTCTAAATAAATGAAAACTTAAGCACAAAATTACTGCAGCGCCTTCCAGTTTTGTACCGTAAATAAGGTTCTCTCAATTTTCAAAATGTCAGAAATGTCAAAATTTCACTTCTCTTTGTTTGAATTCCAAACAAAAAAAAAAGCTGTGGTGTTCTCAGGGCCAGCAGAATCACGCATGTTCAAATGAAAATACAAATGTATAGTTTCCTGACGTTAACAGGTTTAGATTGATTTTTCGACCGTCAGATCTTTAAAAAAGACAGATGTCAATATTCGTCAAAACGAGGCGCATCGGCACCCACTTATCGGTCTGTCCCCAACTTCTCATTTAGCATGCACAAAATGTTCGTCGCACTAACAAAAAAAAAAGTCTTTCTCTCACTCATTCCAGCACTAAAAGCTCACAGGATGCTTTCAGCAAGACGAAGATAACAAGTGTAGATTTCTTGAGAAATGATGGGAACCAGTTCGAGTAGAGGACCGCCCAATTTCAAATCATTAGTCATTAATGCGGGCACACTTACCGGCAGCTCCTGCGAGTCATCCATCTCTGCGGCAGAGCCACCCGACAAGACAGCGCCGTCACAGCCTACTCTCTGGACCTGGGGATTCTGTGCCGACCCTGAGGAGGAGACAATTGAAAAGTGGACTGAGGTGACGCCTTATGTAGTTTTTCCAAAACAAAATTCTCCCCTCCCCTTGTCACGAAAACACACATGGATGCACCACCCCCAACAGGGAGCGCAGGAAGTGGGGCGTCTAGGTCGCATATCCTGCACGAGACCCACAGGTGAGGCAGGTGTGACTGACGTCACCTGACTGCCCGCCACTCTCGTGCTTAGCGTGGGATTAGGGAAACGTCCTGCCTTACATGTGAGCTAACTGGCCACCAACAAAAACATCGTCACTCAGGCCGGTTGAAATGATGCCGCGGGGGGATAAAATCTAACCTTGTTTCATCGCTCGGCTCGACTGACTGGCCTTTCCCGTCTAAGTAGGCGACACGGAACGTGTGTCTGACATAATGTGGACACCGAAGCTGAAAATAGGTCAGACGGCAAATTCAACACCGCGCCAACACGTGAGACAAATAACGCGGCACGTTCTGAATCAAAAGTGTGCCACCTCCAGGGGGTTGGGACCAATGGGAAGCATATGTCAGCTTATACAAGATTTATATAAACAACTCATAACACCTGGAGGAAAAGAAGGCCACTGAAATTATTGACACACTTTTAAGATGCTCAGGTACTTTTCTACAAACACGGACTGAAATGCATCTCACGGTGACCTGAATGTAAATGTTTGATTCAAAAACTATAGCAACAAATTTGCTGCAAATAAAAGACCCAAAAGTTTTTTTTAAATTTCCAATAGATGTTCTTTGTTTTCAGGGAATAATCTATTTTTCATTGACAGCAAATTAATGATCAATTGTCAAAAAGGAATTGTCATGTGGGATTTGATCATTTTTTCAATTCAACAGTTACAAAAACACCTCCTAAAATTATGATATTACTATGATGGCATGCAGATTTGAAATACACTTTACAAATTTTGGATATTTAATTACATAAACTTTTTTCCATTTAAAAAGGTAATAGTTTTAACTCAGCTTAAACACTCCATCTCAGGTACCAATTTACAGTTGTTTTTTTTTCCTTTCAATTATTAAAGAGCCATCTAAAAATATTTGGGAGCCAAAGAGTTATTACAATTTTCTGCTTGCTGTCAACTGACAATGTCATCACATGTGCTCAAAGTTCAGGTAATGACCAATCATGGTTCACCTGTTTTCTGGGTGTCCGCAAGCTGAGCAATGATTACTTACCTGAGCTCAAGTGATGCCATTTTCATTCGACAACAGGCAGAAAAATGGGTTCTACTGACGGTGCCCAATTCTCTTTCGTTTAAAGATTCAACGTCTAATTGTAGCGACAACAATCTATCAACTACCAGGTAAAAGTTATGATAAAGTATTCTTTTTAACTATCCATTAATAGTCTTTTTATACAACGAAAAAGGCTTGTTACTTGCAAAAACAAAAATCTAACCCAGTATATAGGTAATATACTGTGGGTATATATATATATATATATATATATATATATATATATATATATATATATATATACACACACACATACTACACACTGTTAATGTGGCTACACACATTTTTTTTACATTTTGCATAAGCAAGACAGCACAAGTAGCTATTTAAGGACAAGTGACGCCTTCATGCGTTGTGAAACAGTTTATTAGTGTTGTTTAGACTATATCTGCATCGTCCAAACTCGCTTCGTTATTTTGCAAGAAAAAAAAAAATCTTAAACCCAATTCCTCCTGGCAATAGCCAACCACCGTTAGATTAGCAGAAACCAGCAAATAACCCAGCCGAGCCCGATTCGTTTATGAAGGTGAAGCGGCGCCAGGCTAATTCCTGAAACCTGCTACAGCGTTTGTCGTCTATTTTAGAGGTCAATAATAACAACAGTCATTATCCTTTAGTTTAATAATGATCCAACGTCATGAACAGCTAGCACGGCTAATATTTACAGCGCGTCGCGCTACATACGATGTTAGCTATGTACTCACGCGCCTAATAAAGTTTCTCAATTAGAAAAATTGGATGCTTTATATATAAATGTGGCTCTAATTGTCCATATTAGTGCTCGAGGGATACAATCAATAGACTGGCAGTGAGGTCACGAGTTTGGCATGGGCAGAAAAGTTTTCCGCTCCAGACATTAGTCGGGTTCGGCCGCCATAGGAGCAGGCACTGAAATGGCAGCGTGCAACGCATCTCACTCCTGCTGCCGCAGC
The DNA here is from genome assembly GCF_059441005.1 of Hippichthys cyanospilos. NCBI lineage: Eukaryota > Metazoa > Chordata > Actinopteri > Syngnathiformes > Syngnathidae > Hippichthys > Hippichthys cyanospilos. The sequence goes on along the minus strand of NC_142389.1, from coordinate 7,731,804 downwards.
AAAAATCGACAGGCTGACTGGGAGAATAAAAATAACGCATTGCCGTGTCACCACAATCAGTAAACCCGTCTTACCATTGAAAGTGGGAAGTCAGGACGCTAACATTTCTGCATCTCAAATTGAATCCAAAGTGTAAAGCTTTGTCTGTTGATAGGGAGCACTATTTTGCAGGAAGTTGGCGTTGCTGCGATAGTTGCGCATGCGCAAAATTTCGAGTCGCACGTTCGGCGTCCAGTGTTTTTTTTAAGTCGACAGGTGAGGAAATGTTTGTTCATTCGAAATGTTTGTTCTCTCGAGCATTGTTATGTTTGTTCTCGCGCTTTTTGTTTCCCAACCTCTAAGCGCTAAACCACATATTGCACATGGGAAAAAAATGGACTGATGAACAGATATTTTGAAATTGCTGTAAAAACCCTCAATTAAATGGTGGTTCGAGTACCACTGGTTGTGCTACCCATTGTGCTTATAGGCAAAAAAAAAAGATAATATTAAAACGTATACAAAAGGGTGTAAAAATAAATGCAATACAGTCAAACATTCGGTTAACATGCAGTATCGATTTTATTACAGTTCAGTTGTATTTAACTTTAAATGCAGCACAATACATTTGCATCTAACTTGGTTCTTAAACATGTTTTCTTTCTTGAAGCACAGTGTTAATATTCTATATTCTAAACTACATCTAGGCAATAAATGGAATTAATTGAATTAATTTGTAATTTTAAAAATTGAAGATTTGAAAATTAGCTAAATTGTAAAATCAATGTTTTGCAGAAGTGGCGGAATGGTGGACGATTGGTTTACAAGACATGTTTACAATAGTTACTTAACCTATTCAATGCCAGACGTTTTCCTTTTCTGACATTAAAAGTAACATATAAAGAATTTGCTAAATAATAATGAATGCCTTAAAAATACATCTTTAGTTGCATTAGCTAATTGAAACATTCAAGGAAGTTAGGCACAAACTATGAATGTTAAAACTGATTTGAAATCGGGATGCATTATTGTTGTCAAAATATTTTCATTTTTTGTTTTCATATTACAAAACATGAGATCAATACTGTATACTACATAGGAAATACTTTTTTAGGAATAAACCATGGGCCCTTTATCTTACTAATAATTTAATAATTGTGGTAAAAGGAGAGCTAATTATTCTTCGAAGTTTAAACATTTCGGAACTGATGCTCATAAACCATTTGAATTTCCCTTCAAAAGACAAAAGATGTTTTGACAAAAGGTCCCTAAAGGGACAGGGCCTTAAACCTTTGTGTAGTTGTGGATATCTGACGTCAAGATAAATTTGAAATCTGAAGTCTTGGAAAATTGTACTGTACAGTCCTTTTTCAGTATATTTTAAGATGAATGATGGCCTTGAGTTTGACATCTTTGTTCTAAATTACCTCTCTCCATGTAAATCTCAATGTAAAATAGTTTTTTGTGTGCCCTTTGACTAGCAACAAGTCATGTACTATTCTTCTCACCTAAAGTCAGCTGGAAGAGGCTTCAGATCTTCCATGATCCCGATAGGAAATCTAAATATTGCAAAATGGATACATCGGAGCAGCATCTACACTACAATGACAACGACAACATTGATTTACAGGTAAAAGATTTTATTTGGAATTTCTGACATTTGACATCAAATCTCAACATTTAAGTAGATTACTCTCATCATACTGTAACAATGGCAGGAACAATAAATACACACTGAAATACAAAAAGACAAAATTGCAACTTCCAAAAATGGAAGGAAATGTAGAACTGTGCAGTGCTTTTTTTCAGCAGGCTTTAAAATACACCTCTTACATGCATCTGTACTGACTATGTACGAGTAATAAATCAGCCATTTTTCAATAATGTACCACCATACATTACTATTCCCATTGTGTTGTGAGATCCGTCGATAAATTCTCCATCAAAGCCAATGGGATTTTATTGCACTTTTAAGAACCCTATTAAGGAGAAGGCTTGTGGCTAATGCCAAAGCCTGCTCCTTCCTATTGTTCTTAGTCAAGTTAATGAAGCACTTATATAAATCAAGATCTCTACGGTAGGGAACAACAGGTAATGGAAAAAAAAATAGATATGTTACCGTACACATAGTAAACTAGGGTCAGGCCGCCTTGGACAGGCACAAAACATTCACAGTTTCTCTCTACATTATTACAAAGACACCTTGAATATAGCTTGTTTGGAGTGTTAATGGGAAAACATTCTCATTGTGAAAAATATTGATATATATTGTTAAGACCTCTTATTGCTGGTTGAATCACATGTTCCAGATCAGGAAAATTATATAGAAACATGACTGCTTAGAAATGAGGGATTATGGGATGTATTGGCATTCAATAAATATGTTTCATTAAATCTATGTTTATATATTCATGTCCATATAGATGTATATACACACACACACAATACACACTGGGCAATATTAACTTACTTTATATGCTGCATATTACAAAGGGTAAACAGTAAATCTCTGGTGTTTTAAATAGAATTTAAAATGTACATATTCAGAATAGGAGATTTAAGTTCACGAGGACATGGTACATTTGGTCCAAAGTAAAGATATGATTTAGGAGAAGAATACATCCATCTGCCATTATCTGAACCGCTTATCCTCACTTGGGTCGTACTGTAGATATGACGTAAGTCTCTGTCATTTTTCTTGACCCGACTTTCCATTCGTGCAATAGAGCATTAAGATGAAATCAGATTGCATAATGAACTTTGCGACCATTTCAGTTTGAACATACAATGGAATGAAGGCATCACCCCGAACGGCTTAGTGTGCCCCTGTCAAAAGTCGAGTGGACTAGAACCGGAAAAATTTGACTCTTGCAGGCGCCGTCCCAATTGCTTTTTTAAACATCAGGCACTTCTCTTCGTCACATCAGGAGCTGTGAGGTCCCGTCACCCGTGGGTGAGCTTTTATGATCCTGATGTGCATCAGTACTTGGCACACCTATTTCGATGCTAGAGGCAGAAGTGTAGGGCCAGTGATGTAATATGAGTCCATCTCAGCACATGAGTCATGGAGGGAAGATCTTTCAAGATTTGACTCTCAGTAGGGCCCTCATAGGCGCGGTTCCGTGTGGTTCCGCAGTCAAAACAAAACTCAAGTCAGAGCTGATACGGGTATTCACAGAAAGGAATGCTCTGCAGGAGGCCCGTAGGAAAATCCTGGAAATGCCCCCGCTGCTTCTTTGATACTGCTGGTCACGCTGAAGGTGTCATTGGACAAAGATGAGGACACGGGCAGGTGGGTGAACTCGGGGTCGAAGTGGCGGAGGTCCGTGGGGCCACTCTGCAAAAAAAAAAAAAAAAAATCAAGGAAGGACAAAAATGTCATTAATATTTAGAGCTTGGTAGTATATTCAACCAAAACAAAATATGAACATCTCATGTAGCCTCAATGAAAAAGTGCAGTATCAGTCAAAAGTTTGGAAACACGTTTAACTTTGCACGGTCTCACACACATTAAGAGGCCACGATATTCAAGCAGTTATCGCTTGAGATTGCACAGCTGTGAAGTGAAAGTCATTCTAGGTCATCAAGGTGAGAAAAGACGTGTGAGATAATGCCGATAAGACTATTACAGCAGAATGTGCCTTTGGCAGGTTACCAAATAATTCCGTAGAATTCCTCATACTGTTGGTGATTTGAGGATGCAAAATGCAGGAATTTTTCAAAACATTGAATTTCAGGGTGTTTTCAGTAACTCCCCTCAGCGTTTTTAAAAGAAAACATGATTTTAAAGTGATAAAACCCGATGATGTCAAGATTATTTTTTCTAAGTGCTATGTTTTTTTTGTGGAGCATGATGTCATTGAACACTTCGCCCGTTATAGTAGGACCCTTTCTAAATAGGTCACAAATTAGTTGAGACAATCTACAGCGCCTCTGCTGGTTTTGGTCAAGTTTTGTAATAGCTGTTATCTTGGTTTCTTTAAGCTAGGGTTTATTTTAGTAAGCTGAATTTTTGATGAAGTAAATGGGTTCCTATGCGAATCCAAACTTGAAGTCTTAACTTCAAAAACAGTTGTCAAACAATTATGGGTCAAAAAAGGACAGATGCAATAAATGGTTCAGTTTGACCAAAATTTCTGGGTTTTCTACCAAACAAGACAATTTTGAGGTTACTTTGTACAAATTGAAAAAAAAAATCTTAGGTCGGTTCCTTTTTGAACCATATTTGGGTTGTTTTTGACCTAACAGTTTTTACAATGCTAAGTTGAACCTACCACAGATGGAATGAATGGCGGAGTGATTTTCTTGGCCATCAGGTCATCCCAGTTGATAGGTGAGAAGAAGGAATGGTACTTCAGTTCGAGCTAGAAAAAGACATATACCTATAATCAATATGCATATTAAGCATGCTCCATGTCAAATACAATTTGTGTACTTACAAAATCATCCTTCACCCCGAGCCTCTTGGTACGATCCTTCTGCAGGAGGCCCTCCAGCAGCTCCCTCCCGGAGTTTGACACGTTGGGTTTGAGTACAGGAGCCTTGTGCAGGATATTGTTGTACATCTCAGCTGTGTTGCGACTGTAGAAGGGAGGCTGCGCAAATTCAGAGTGACACATTTAGCTGAAGTAAAAAAAAAAAAAAAATGGGCGAAATGCCGTAATGTCACGGTTTCAACTTACAAGTCCATAGAGCATTTCATAGAGCACAGATCCCAGACACCACCAGTCAACTGTGCGGTCATAGGCCTGCTTTTGGAGAACCTCTGGAGCTAAATACTAGAAAGATAGAATGCAAGAGTCATTTCAGCTGGCACTACTCAATGCATTATAGAAACCGTTGGATCAAAAAATAACTCTAAATGAGGCCAAAAAAAGGGCTGATCCAAATTTTTCGGTTATGTACTTAACCCACATTTTTGGGTTATTGGATAAACCTTGAAAAGTTGGGATGGATGAAGAACCCACCATTATTTATTTAACCCAACTTAATGGTTTGAATGTTGAATTAAATTGGGTTAGAAATTGAATGACACAACTTTTGGGGTAAAACAAATAACTGAGTTGAGCGGAGTTGGTCCCATTTTTATACAATCTGAGTTATTTTTTTACCCCAACTCTTCGAGTATAAAAAAGTTGGTTAAAATTGCACTTAAACAGTTGGGTGTAAAATAACCCAAATTGGATCAAAACAGAGTAAACAAACACTCTAAAAACATTTGGGCCAGAAATAACTTAAATATGGGCCGCAAAAGGACTGACACAATATTTAGGTTAAATTGACTCAACTTTCTACGTTGTTTTATACAAAGCAACAACATTTTAAAGGTTGTCCTATACAGAATGACCTGTTCTGGGGGTTTGCTTGGTGTAAAACCCATAAAGTTGGGTCAAAATGATCCAAATATTGGTATTCATAATTGGGTCATTTTTAGTTTTTGGAGTGAACTTTTCAGCTTAAACGAATAACTTAAAAAGTTGTATTGATCCTCTTTTGACCTGATTTGTGTTATTTTTGACTTGGTTTGGAGTGTTTAGACTTTGTTTGTACCTCAGGTGTCCCACAGAAAGTTGTTGTTGTGCCATTGGGTTCAAGTCCTTCTTTGCAGAGCCCAAAGTCAGTCAAGACGATGTGGCCTTGGGAGTCTAAAAGGATGTTCTCAGGCTTGAGGTCCCTGTCAGTTAAAAAAGGAAACGAGAGATTCCCAGCTCAGGGAAAGGCAGTCTCACCGCTGTTCACCAGGGGGCGCCATAGAGCTTTTGGTTACCTGTATACAATATGCAGTGAGTGGAGGTAGCCCAGTGCACTTGCAATTTCCGCGGTGTAAAACCTGGCCCGGGGTTCCAAGAAGATCCTTTCTCTTTGGAGATGGTAGAAGAGCTAAAAGGACAAACATTGTTAACATCTTTGAAAAGCATTTTCTTCGGTGGTGCATTTCAAGGTCACTGATCGCTTACCTCTCCACCATTAACATAGTCGAGGACAAAGTAAAGCTTGTCGGTAGTCTGGAAGGAGTAATGGAGCCCCACTAGGAAAGGATGCTTGATATTCTTCATGAGAACGCTGCGTTCAGCCATGATATGCTTTTGCTGAACAGGAGGGGAAAGCATTATTTATTTTCAGAATTTACTTTGACAAAAATGTATATGATGAGATCATTGAAAATGTACTGTACCTCTTTCTTCTTAAGTATAATTTTTTTCTGGAGCACTTTGACAGCATAGTATTTGGTGGACTCCTTGTGTCGTGCTAGCAGAACCTGCATCAGAGCGAATGCAAGTTAGTCTTGCTACAAAAGGAAAATAAGTAGGAAAAAGACAGCGCAAAAGAAAATTACCTTTCCAAAGCTGCCTCTGCCGATGATCTTGAGGTAGTCAAAATCACACGGTTTGATCCTGCAGAGACAAGTACAATTTTTTAAGACAATTTTCATTTTAATATTAATTTTGGGAGAAAAAAAAGTGTGGGTACTTACTGAGTGTCTTCAGCAAGTGAACTTTGCGAATCTAAAAACTTCTGAAAGACAAGAATTCGGAAACATACTGTAAATGCACTTCAATATTTCCCCATAAATTTAATAAAACATTGAGTCATCCATATCTGCTTACCCTTCTATCAGCAAGATTATTTTCACCCTCTTCATTCTGATTCTCATCAATCTTCAGGAAGTTGTTGACTTCAACACTGAAATAAAAGATAAGATGAAATTAACACTTTTAAACTTCCGCTTATGTTTATTTATTTTTAAGATTACAATAATAGTCAAATGGCATTCTTTACATGCCGAATACGCTCTCTTTGCTATAGAGTAAACGGACCATCTGATGCATCCAGACAGGTCAAGTTTACGACAGGTGCCTCGGTATAAACCCGTCTGAGCAAAAGCTTAAGCTGCTGACCCATGACAAGGCAGCTCCGTAGATTCATCCAGTCGCCCTTTGGGACCTTTTGAAGGACCTAGGTACAGCCCTTTGGCATTTTGTACTAAGCTAGACCCAAATCTAAAGACCTCACTAATTTCAGCAAGTGTGATGGTGCAAATCATGTTATGCTTTTAATTTGATAATTGGTTTATCTAGTGGACACCAGGGATTTCTTTTACAGGTGATTAAGCATGTGGGCAAGGCTGTTCCAGGCTCATCATAAAAGGCCTATTCTTACCCTGGCTTCTTGGACCCAGATTAAGCCTTTCACAGAACGTCCAAGCTCAAGTGGCAGATTAGATTGCCCTGTGATCTAAATGGGCTACTGAATAGAAATAAGTACAAAAGCTTGAATGGCTGTAAAAAAAATGCTTCTTGTGCCTATTTTTTAAGATTTCTATTCAAACCCCTATCGATTTTTTGGGGTATTTTTATGGTAATATGTCTACTCACTGTTGGCAGATATGAGGGGTCGACACCAGCTTCTGGATGAAGTCATTCAAACCCATTTTTCTCTCCTTGATGAAAGCTGAAAATGGAAGCAAATGAGCCATATAAGTTCGCAAAGAGCACTCGCAATAAGAACCATCAAATATATATGGATTTCTTTTATAAATAACGTTTTTTTTAGTTAAATGACCTAAAAGAAAAGCTTTAACGTGCAAGACACATCTACAAACTATATTGTAAAATCATAGAAAATAGATTAATATGAAAACCCCCAGCATGGCCTATAAAAGTAGACCTTTAACGCAGATCCGAGTTTGCAATGTGGCAGGTGAGCATGTGAACAATGGACAAAGGCCATTAAGTATACAGTAAACAATAGGGGTCTTATTCTTCGGTGAAAAAGGAAAAGAAACTCAAAGTGCAATAATCCGTTGTGTGCGAGGTCCAAAAATCCTTTTATAGGACAGATTTGCGCAGTTGCGTTGCATTGCATGGAACTCTTAATACTGCGGGCTTATTCGTTACGCAACCTCTTGGGTCACTCATTCAGTCATCGGTGAGGACCAGCAAAGCCCGTTCCATTCAAAAAACTTAAATGGAAAAAGAGCTATTGTTTATCGTGTTAAATGATAGTCATTTGATGGGCGCAATAGCGAGTAAAATTGAACACCGAAAAGCCTAGTAAAAAAAAAATAAAAGCGTACCCTCCTGTCAGGTAAAAGAAGAGCGATGCATTAGTATTAAGCAATACCATAGGCGAAATAAAGCAAATGAATAAAAATAGGTAAAAATAAAAATAAAAAAAAAACATGACGCGGAGTGATTATAATATTTTGGTCGCTCACCGGTAAGAACAGCAACAATTCCCCTCATTTTGCAGTACGTGAGGTCGCATCCCGCTTCTGTGACAGCCATAATGAAACGCCGAGTTAAATAATAGCCACAAAAAAAAAAAAAATCCTCAGTGATAGCCTCAAAATCAGGTATCGTCGACTTGCTTTATTCTAATTACGGCCGTAGAGCCCAACCGTACACTCTCCGCTCTAAACTTGCTGAATGCCGACGCGGGGTAGCCGCTGTATTTATATAAACCACGTGGTACAGCTGGTGACGCCCATTCACGTCAAGACCAGTTGCCGGGACAACAAGCGGGGGCGTGACGTCACGGGATTCCGCTGCACCCATGCTGATGACGACCTCACTGCAGTGGAGGAGGTGTAAGATGTGGGAGTGTTAGGATCTCTTCCTCAATTCTATCAAAGGCAGGTTGAAACCTGACTCCAAGGGAAAAAACGCAAAAAAAAAAAAAAAAATCCCCAATGTGTGACTGTGTAGAGGAGCACTTATTACACAATACACACACAACTATAGTCCGTCACAAAAACGTTTGGGAAAGTCATCTCTGTGAGATTTCAAGAATGATGAAAATGTACCATAACTTTTAATGAGAAACCACGTGAAAAATGTTTTTTACAATCAAATGTTCTTTTCACCACCACTACTCTAAACACGGCGTTCTGATTAATATTGTGGTTGTGGAAAGTGAATTTAAAAGTAGGCAAATATACTATTAAGCATGCTCAAGCAAAATAGTAACTCATATCAAGAACTTTAAGTGGTCCGGTGCAGACGGTGAGATACAGATGACTCCTTCAATAATTTGGGTACCTCAAATAAAAAACACACACACACACACACACACACACACACACACACACACACACACACACAGGTTAATTACACCATGGATTGTAGGATAAGGCACGAGTCTGGCGTTGGGAGCTAGCCGCTAACGTGAGCGCTGACGTCTCATGAAGCGCACGAGACAGCAAGGTGCATTCAAATGCATGTGATTTTCAAAATTCAGGCATAATTTATTTATTTATCATCTATGATCTACTATAGATTTATTTTTCAATGAATTTACTTAATGATCTGCTGATACCAAATTACTGTATATCAGTAATAAAATGACTTGACTGAATTGGAGGAAATGGTGATAAGGGGTGCAGCTATTCAACCATAACTTTTTCTCAGTTATCAATTAATTCCTGTTTGTTATATTCTTCATTGTTTAATTTTAGGCTTGGGTTGAAATAAACAAACTGAAAGCGTATGATGGTATCTCTGTGGCATGGAACATATTGATGGCAGAAACAGGTTTTCTGTCAGAACCTTCCTCTGAATTTGCCATGCAAATTGTCCATTTCCTTTTACGCAAAAAGCAACAAAACAGTGCGTCGTAATACTCCTTTAAAAATGTAATTATGCGTCTATGCACCTCCCTTCGTCTTAGCAAGAGGTCAAGGTGACTTTGCCAAGCCGGCGGAATTATATAAATTCAGAGAAATGAGACATGACGCCATTGCTGCTCTAAGCCGTGGCAACGATCGGTCCATCTGTTGTGGATGTGGTCCACTAACCTTGTAAGTTACATAAGCGTACCATTATGCAAATGGCTATCCTGAGCTTGAGGGGAATGACGGATTTGCATATGAAACTAGCCAGCGACTCGTGTTTTTTTTTTTTTTTTTTTTTTTTTTGCGGTGTGAGTATTGAAAAAAAAATGCTGAAATGTTTCACTCTCAGCCAGTGGAGAATCCCTTTGTTCTTTTTCGATTGTTTTGCATGTGACAGTCACGTCTTCATAAAAGGAAGTGAGACGGCAAAAGGCCAATTCTACTGTACTTGCGTAACGGAAAGAGGAAGTGGTGCTGTTTCTGGCATAAAATAAGACACTTGGAGATGCAGTGGTGCTGAAAGGCTATCTCGCAGAGCAAACACTCAGCTCCCTTTGCACAAAGAAACACATCAGATGGGATATCGTGACACCAATCCTCTTCTAAGCTTTCTCACCTCATTCCGTTGAATTATTTACATAGAATGTCAATGTATGTGCAATGACATATAGTACCGTTTTTTTTTTAAAGCTGATGGTGCGCTTTATAATCCGGTGCGCCTTATATATGGATCAATAATGAGATTGGGATTCATAGATGGGGAATTATCTGATCAAATAAGCTTTACCTGTTTCTTTTGTGTGTTTACATTTGAACAAGGTTGGTCGTATTGACTGAGTTATTATGCTATTGAGAGTTTAGAGTTATTATTTGAGTTATTATTGTTATTACTTTGACTATTACTATATTTTGATTCAAAAAGTTTTAAAATATGTCATTAAGTGAGGGTGCGCCTTATAATCCGGTGCGCCTTATATATGGAAAACGTTTTAAAATGTCATTAATTGAGGGTGCGCCTTATAATCTGGTGCGCCTTATAGTGCAGAAAATATGGTATATCAATCTTTTGTTTCTCGCTTTGCGTTTTATTTGTATCGAACCCTCTTAAAATCGCATGAACCCGCATTTGCCAACTGCTGCATTAGTAAACAGACAACTGCTTTTTCAAAGAATTTAATGTAATGTCAGGATAGGAAGTGAGGAGGAAAAGGTGTCGTTTCGAAATTACAGCACAGTTAAAAACTTAATCCTGGTGTTACTGACTGACGGATAATGTCGACAGCAAGGTGTGGTGCATTAAATTTTGGCAGTGGAACTGGAAAAAAAAAAACTCAATGTTTTGGTGATAGAAACAAAGACAAGCCTTGTTTCCTAACTGTGAAGTGTATCTTGTTGTCTGCCCTGACAAGCCTAAATGTGCTGTTTTGCTGCAATAAGTCACAAAGAACATATCGTCCCCATCAAAATTATTGGAACAGCTGTAGTACTGGAACATTTAAGTCATTAGTTATTATACCGTATACTGTATAATGAAACTGTAAGATGCAAGATTACCTTGCACGCATGAACAATCATGATAAAAATGTAAAAATCCAAAACACAACTTAAACTCAAATTTCAATATATTGAATTATACATGTAATATTGCATGAATAGACATTCAAACATCTTGCACTTTTTGAACATTGGATTTTGTTGACTGTACGGGTCTGATCGCACAGTTTACTCAAACAATAAAAGGTGTTCAATGTCTGCATTGAGTTTTAGACTTTGCTTTGTCTATGCAGACTACATTTACACTTTGAAGTTTAGCCATCATATTAACCAGAAAATTGGAGACAGTTTAATGTCTTGGGCTTTTACCTACTCCAGTTTCTTCTGCAATGGGCACACTAATCTCTAGGGCTCGACCAACAAGGTTTTTTTTTTTTTTTAGGCCGTTTTTTGGCACGGAAAAAAACACAATAATAATACATATTTTGCATTTATGCCTTGGAAAACAGCCAAAAACATTAAAAAATACAAACTCTATGGTTTGACTAGAAGTTATTGAAATGATCTAATGTGATCCTTTGGAAAAAAAAAAGTATTGATCTTTTGCCTTGTATACCATTTTCAATCTACAGTCAAAATAAAAGATTTGACCTCATTCTTTTAAGACACTCCGAGGAGAATGCATCTGGTCAGATGTATCTCCTGTGCTCGTGCTGTCAATTGTCACATGCCACTTTCACAAAATTGGTTCTGTTTTCTGGCTATCCTATTCAGTCTTGTGACCAATGCGTGATAAGTCATTTTCCACTATCACTTCCCGAACGGCAGTTACGGATAATGAGGATCCCCTGCCAGCAGCTCCAGTAAAAGCCCTTGAACTCTCACACCTTTCTTTCTTATCTGAGAGTCGCCTGAGTGATGGTGATGTTGGACATTTTGGAATTTGTGGCAATCCTTGTTTTAGTGAGTGTTACTATGTTGCTTAAACCGCTTCGCTTCTCACGTCCTTGCAAGCCCGCATCGTTGTGAAAACAACCTTCAATAACATTGTCCCTACAAATGAAGATTGCTTGCGTGTTGACAACCCCGATAGAATTGGATTGTGCGCACGTTGCATTGAAATATTATGTAATTTGTTTGGAAATAAGGAAGCACAACTTGAAAAGAGGGATTTAGTGTATTATTTCCCAGTGTTGTGGTTATGAGACAGCAGAAGGTAGAGGAATGAGTCACAGAGGCAAACCCAACTGCATGCTGAGCAGAAGGGCTGCTGGCTAATGACTATGTTGGTAATTTAATAGTCTGTTTGGTTGGCGCAGGAACGATCGCGCGCCTCCGTTTCACGCCCACGCAGTCACGACAGCGATGCACTCAACTCGCCTGCGAAAATTCAGTCCTTTTTGCATTCAGAATCTCACATATTCGACAAACACAAGCTCGAGGTGACGATCCGGCTCAGTCCATTGCCAATTCATTTTTGGAGCCGTGATTGGAATTGAATTATCAGAGCATTGTTGATTCCCATATTGACAGTGGAAAATATTTGATCACATTTGATTGATTTGATCAGACATGCATTATATCACTTTAACACTGAGAGCAAGCTCTGACAGGAAATTTCCAATTGTTGCCTGCTGAGGCCTTATGAATAGACTTACAACCCTTGCCTAATTTTTTAAAAGTCATTTCCGTGGAAACATACCAATGTGGAATACAAATACACTGGTGCGATATGAGAATTGAGTAAGACAATAACACATTCATTGAACTGATCCGTGGGTCCTTAGAAATGGTTTGGTACCAGATTGGTACTGTCAGGCAAGGAGCAGAATTTGGACCCAGAAGAAGACAAGACAGGAAATTGAAGAAATAAAAGTCTTTACATACAGTATCAAAGAAAAACTAGACCTGGTACACAAGCCCTGAAATACTAGAGCTGGAAATCTAGACCCAGAAGAAAACTAAGAAGACAGCTTGACATACTGACATGTCTTTGAGAACCTAAAGCTTAAATACTGTCAGACAGCAATCCTATTGGACACCATGAAGCAAACTAAAGGACCATAGCAACCGCATAGCGAATAATCCATCTAGGAACGCTAGTCGCCATCAGGCACAACAGTAAATTCAGGACCCTATATGATAAAGGTGATAAATGCATATATACATGTACATAAACATGGCATAGCAACTGATGTCACAACATATACTCTGTGATACGCTTCATTTATTGAGATATACTGTAGCAGCTTACCATATTATACTTGTTTATTCATGTATTATTTTCATTTTCTGTTTGTAAATAATTTGGGGGCATTGACTTTAAAATATGATCTGGAAAGTCCACAAAATAGACACTTTTTTCCAAGAAGACAGCTTTGCACATGTTAGTATTTTAAGCTGTATGACGCGGATGATTATGATAGGGAATGACTTTCAGTCCACAGCTGTGCATTTTCAGAAGTTAATCGTTTGACTTTCTCTACAGCTTATTGAGTACAAGGTCATTTCAAGGTGTTTTTAAACCTTTGACCTGTATGATACAGCCAATGTTTCCCACTCACAATCACACAAATCACATTTCAGTGTTCAATTAGCATAAGACCTCTTTTCAACACAAGCACATAATGTCACCAAGCTGCAATACAAACAAAGTAATCTGCAATTTGTCAGCACATTTACAATTCATATATTGTTCGTGCTACCGAACAGCTGCATGATTTGTTTTCCTTGGCCACATCATCCATCTTTGTGTAGCCACAAGGCTGACTTCCCTATCAGGCAAATGATACCTGACAAATGATGACATCATCATGGAATGGTGCCAATTCAGACTTTGAATTATACATCAAAATGATCCTTGTTACAATTTCAGGAGCGTACAAAATGAGATGACAGAGCAAAATGAACAAGAGACTTGTCAATGCGATCGATCCTTGCTTTTACGCAAGTCCCCCAAATCAATCCAGTAAAGTACCCAGACAGGGTAAACATGACTGGGCAAAAAAAAAAAAAAAAAAAGTCGCACGTCTCAAAGTGCGTCATGCTTCGCATTTGTTGCTTAGATGCTAATAATCCAATCACCCAGACAGTAAATCAAAGGTGTTACCTACCTATGATGGATTTCTTGCCAGTCTTCATCTCTTTTCCGGCAAAGTATGAGCTCTTACAATGAATCGGCAATGGTGGAATCTTTGCCTGCAGCAGAGCATCCAGATCCAGATATCTGTAACAACTGCAGCCCGTGTATACACATACACCTCCCCTCTCTATCTGCCTCTTCCTTTCAGTGGCTCTCACTGCGGTGGAAAAGTCCTCTATTTAAAGGCAAAGAACTTTCCTCCAAGCACCACCCTCCTTATTTATTGGTATTATTTTCACCCTGTGTCCTCTTGGACAATGTAACTGAAACCAAAGATCTGTGACACACCTTAGCTATATACCCCTCACTCATCCAAAATCCTTTATCCCGGATCAAAACAAAAAGCAGGTGTCTGGTTACGATCCCACGGGGACCCCGGTCTCCATGAGAAGGAGAGTCACAGGAGGAAGACAGGGAATGGACGCTGAGCTTTTAATTGGCCACAGTTGCACCTGTAATACTCACAGATCATCAGCATCATCTGCCTCCAACTTCTTCACCGCCTCTGAGTTGTTTTTCGAGCAAATGATCCAGTTTACCTGTGTGACGGGCTGATTGCCCCAGGCTGCAGGACACAACAAGTGAGGACAAGTTTGAATGCTGGGTGGTGACGTTAAATCAACATGGAAAAAAACCATAGAAGGCTTGTTCATGAAAACAGATGGCACAAAGCGGCAATGCGGACTCTAATTTGAACGACGGAGCTGAGGGAGTATGAATTATTGCTAGGGGAAATGACTTGAAATTACTGCCAGCAGAAAGTAATCTCATAATAGGTGAATGATGTGACATATTTCAAAGTAATTTCATAATAGGTGAATGATGTGACTTGAGTTAGTTTACATTGGCTTCATGTAAATGCAGTCAATAACCGTTTAAAACTCCAATTCCTGGGAATATTCCGGTTTGTAATGTATGTAAATGCAATAAAATAACCTGAATAAGCTATATTTGAGTTTTTAAAAATATAAATAAGAATTCTGAGGTTCCTTTTCTAACCCGAATATGTGGTCATGTAAACGCATGCAGGTTCCTTCTTTTGATCAGGTCGTTAGTTAATGTTCAGTGCACGCTCTATCCACAAGGGATGTTTTAATTTTAATTCAATACTTAAATTCTGTAATTGATTGACTGCTTGTCTGGTATCAGCCTTTTGGATGTTAATGCTGAATGTGGTGGGAGGAGAGGAAAGAAAGAAACGTTTTGCTCAGTTGTACAAATGGGGTCACTTCCTTCCAGTGTTTAATGCGCAATTCCGAATTTTTCGTGAAATCCGTTTTTTTTCGTGAAGTCATTCACATTTCCAAATAAATACAATGTGTGTGACCTGTGTGAAAATGAAAGATGTCCGAAAACTGTCTCACGTAATCAGAAGACACCATGAGTAACACAAGGACTGGCCGAATGGCGGTCAAACCTGGGATACAATATTTTCAATCTGTTACATTTAAGGTGGAAATTACACATTGTTCTCCCTCCCTCAGAATATTTTCACACTTCGGCTGGTGCGCCATTGTTGTTTTGTGTTTTTTCAAGTTGTTTGCGCCCTTTTGAGTGCAGAATTGTGATGTTTGTCGCTGGTTTGAATGCGATCTGGCGGTTTAGACTGAAGTCTAAACTGAAGACTGAAATCTGATTTAGTACAACATACGCAAGTGGCATGGGTGGTATTTGAAAAAAATTCAAATCTGTATCATTCACATTGCTATCAAAAGATTACATTCAGGTTGGATAGGTGCAAAAATATCAGAATTGTGTGACTACAGGCTGCAGTGTGAACCTAGCCTATGTGACCGTCAAGGCACAGAGAAAAGGTGACGTTTATTGGCCAGATTACAACAAATGAGGCGATTTTTTTTCAAAGGCTACAGAACATTGAGTTTGACCTCCTTTGGGAGATTGGCAGAGTTGAATGTCGTTAAAATGGCACACAATAATAAAAGATTTAATGATCTACAACGGTGCCTGACACATTGTAGACTCTAGATCAGGGGTGTCCAAATTAGATCCTCGAGGGCCGCTGTCCTGCATGTTTTCCTTTTTTTTTTTTTCCAAAGAGAGATTGCAGTATGGAAAAAAGTGTTTGGATGTACTCTATTTTATTAATCTACAGGAAGTGGAAATGGAAAGAAAATGGAGTTGTCTAAATGATGTTTAATAGGTTTGAGGTGAGGAACATTACATTCATTCACATCTAGGCATACCATTATGGACATTGCCTTGTGTATTGAGCACCGGTCATTGTTATTTAATTGAATAAGAGATTTTTCCATATGTCCAAATGTTTTTTTTTTTTTTGTAATGTCTTCAGCTAGGTGATTTTCACTTTCCCAGAAAGGTTTATGTGCATCGCGTTAACACTAAGATCACTTGAGATTGCTTATTTATGCACTCATTTGGCTTGCGTGGGAAATGAATCAAGTCTGTGATGCATAATTTCCTGCCCTGCCGATAAAACTCCCACCTTAGAGTGACTTGTTTCCATGCGCCATTGACCAACAAATATACCGTAAGTCGCTAGAAAATGTTTACTTGAGAATCTTGTCTTTTGAAAAATAAATTAAAGCAAAGCTGTTATTTTATATAACTGAAGCTTTTAGGCTTTTTCGGATTGTTTTAGCACAGTACGGTTTACTCTATCACCGTGTTTGCTCACTTCATCCGCAAGGCAGGCCTGGACAGAACAGATTTCCATGAAATTTAAATTAGGGCCGTGTGGGAGCATGCAAGTGAAGGATAGTTTTGAATCAGCCGTGACTTTGTTGTTGACAACTCTTGGAGTGTTTGTTGAGCATTCTTGCGACTAGCGTACACAATCAGCCCCTGCACCATTTATATTATAGCTGGTGTTGTTTATGGTGCTACACATCAGTTGTTTGCATGAAACTGGCATTATTTTCACAAATAAATTACTGCGTCATGAGTGCAACAGGGAGACAGTTTTGGGTTAATGTGCGTCTATGCCAGTTATGCATGAGAAACAAACACAATTTGAAAAGGTCAGCGGTACATATAATAATACATTTTGTGGCATTTTGACTAACTTCTGCTCAAAAGACTTAGATTTTTTGTTTTAGCAATTATATAATGATTTCTCCATTTGAAAAGAATAACTTGACATGTTTAGTTTTCTTATCCGTCTGATAGATAGCATGTACAGACAGGCAGAGCCACTTTTATTTTTGGGACTGAATTTTTCCATTGCCACCACCATAAATTAAATATCTTCATCTGTCAGCACCTTTTAATCAGATTGTCATAACTGAGTGTGTTCCTTCCTTCCTCTTCTAGGCAGAAACTGAATGCATTATTCACAGTGAAAACCACAAAAAAAGCCCTGTGGCATGAACAAAAGTTGCAAAAATATACAGGGTTGTTTTTCTTCTAAGCCTGCATGTATTACCTATCTACAAAGGTTAATACATTGATTGTATTTAACTGTTTCTCAAGCTTTTTTCAGTGACGTATCATCTATGAAGTGTTTTTAAACCCCTAACCAGGACAAAAACTCACACACTAAACACTGAGTTCTGTGCTTTCCATGTCTTATTTTTGAAACTACATTTGTAGCAGTCCCTCTAGGTGCATTTTACTCACCAACTTCAGAAGATAGATTGTGTAACATCATCTGTTTCATTTCTGGCTTGTCTGTGGAAATATGGAGTCACTGTAACAAAATTTAGCAATAATTTCAAAGTCCAATTAATTTGCTCATAATGTTCCAATTAATTTACTCGTAATTTGAAAAGAATACTGTACTTTTCCCGTAATGCATCAAAAAGCATGAAAATAAATGTGTTTACCTGCAGAAACACTTCAAATCTCACATACCTCACATTAATGCCTTCACATTTAAGAACTTCTAGTTAATGAGGATAATGCATGATCTCAGACAAAAAAATATACAGTGATACAAAACTTTCATTTCATTTCATTTGTTAATTTAGGGTCCATGCATAACTAACCTTCAGAATATAACAGAATATAATTTAGTTCTAGTATCTGTCTGTGCTTGCACTCAAACAGCAACAACTCCTCTTCACCGCAAATGTGAAGCTACACCTTTTCTGTGTTCACGCGTCTCCTCTCTCTCCACTGCTCCTCAACCAAGTAATCAGTTCGAGCCCACTGGCTGTTAAGGAGGACAAAGAGTGTGTGTGTTCCTGTACGGTTATACTTGTGAGACCCGATTTGAGTGTGTGTGTGCGCGTGTGTGCAAGAGAGTGTAGGTGAGGGATTGAGTTCACGCTGTCTGTACAGTAGGTCACCAAGCGAACATCCCGAGCTAGCCAGTAGCTATCTTTAACCTGATTAGCGGCCAGTCATGCTGTATATAGATCTGTCAAGTGTGCGTCTGTCAAAGTCACAGATTCTTGTTCCCATGAAATTTTGACAGTCGCTTTTTCGGTGGTGTCACATAGAAAAGGGCTCTTATAGGAAGAACATGAAATCTGATATTTGGATTTTTTTATGCCTTTTAGTAAGAACAGGAGGAGGAATTTGAATAGTTGGTTTAAAAATATAATCTGTACATTTACAAAAGTAAGATAGAGGTCTTGAACAAGGGTGACAAGTGGAACATTTCAGGTGAGCCAAGTTCAGCTCCGGACTTAAACCCTATAGAGCAATGGTTTCTTAACATTTTACAATGAATAATGTGCTGCCTGTGAAATATATTTTAAGTCAAGTAACCAGCATAAAACATCAGTGTCTTAAAAAAATAAGGGGTTATGTCATCTGTGTCTCACTTATAAACTATGGAACTGCATTTGTAGTAGTATCTTAACTCCAGAAGACAGATTGTGTTTCAACATCTGTTTTATATCTGCTTTGTCTGCCCAAAAAGATGTAATTCATGACTAAGTGCATCCATACAAAACCTAACAACATAAAAGCATACAAAGTTTGCAAAGGAATCACTATAACACGATTAGCAACAAATTACTTCATGTTCCAATTAATTTGCTCTTAATTTGAAAAGAAATATGTAGTGCTCCTGTCACAACGTTGAAATGCATTACATTTAAAAAAAAAAACAAAACAATAACTGACAGACACTATGATGACAGCTTAGAAAATCACAAAAGGAGACCACAAAAGTCTGATAATGAGTCACAGCCTTGACACAGTTGTTGTGAGCGAAGGATTCGAAACGACGATTATCCGCTGTCTGCTATCTGTTCCATTCCAAATAATTCAATACTTAAATTCTGTAATCGATTGACCGCTTGTCTCTTATCAGGCTTTTGGATGTTAATGCTGAATGTGGTGGGAGGACAGGAAAGAAAGAAAAGTTTAGCTCAGTTGTACAAATGGGGTCACTTCCTTCCTGACAGTAATGAGAACGCACACTTAGGGTGGACGATTGTAGGGCATCCGGCCAATATAACCCCAAGGACAGGGCAGGATGGAAAATGTATTGCACTAAAATAGCCTACATCATACCCACGTAATTCACAGAAACCCCTCCCCCGGCCTGGCACAATGTGTATTGTACTAGTTTTAAAATAAATGAATAAATGGTAATGATTCATATTGCATCACACCAGTGATTATAGAGTTGTCAATAATGTCTCTTTGTCCAAGGTGGACTCACTCTTATATGTAATATCGCCATCTGCCTATTTGTAATGAAAGCTTATTGTATAAGCCAAGAGGTCAAAATGCACTAAGAGTGGTCCTGTGTGTGAGGGAGTTGAAATATCTCATTAGCATGTATCATCATAAGGGTTTGTGCTTGAAAAGTTATACAACAACTACTCTTACCTAATGGAAGCACTTCTGTGCGTATGTGTGGTGGTGGTGGGGTGTTCCAGGAATAACGTGCGCATGAGTTCACTGTAGGAATTAGGACCAAAGGAGTCATGCACCTGCTATGTGCAGCGTATACAGAAATTAGACAAAATAAGCTTTTCATAGAACGCTGGTTGACTTCTGCAACATGTCATAATATCATAACAACATGCATGATTAGAGAAAAAACTGATTACAACAGAAGAAATTCATGCTGCCCTTGCAAGAGTAAATGCATGCGAACGTATTTCTGGGTAACAGCTATGCTAGGACATCACTGTCATTGGTTATTTGTGAGCTGATGTCGATTAGAGGACGAGCATTACATCAGCGTGAGCCAAGCGTATGATGATTAATTAACAATACTGTTTGCAATGACAGTGTTGTTGGTTAAATAAGGGGAGTATCCCTTTAAATGGTTCTCCACTTGTAGCTGTGCTAAATATTTGACGTTATAAAATAATGGTGCTTAAGATAAAGGGACAAATAACCATTCACGCACCCAATCACACCTAAGGATAATTTAGAGTTTTCACCTGCCAAGCATGTTTTTGGAGTGCTGGGATAGGCACCAGCAGTTCTAGAAAATGGATGAACGCATCATCACTTATTTTCACTAAGCATGACTTGTTAAAAGGATAGTAGACTTATTTCGCCATTTTTGGCAGCCATTTTAAGCAATTAAAAAGTTAAACGTTTGTCTATAATTCATTTAAAAACTAAGGGCGTGTACAATTAATCAGGTTAAAAACACATAATTCCACTTGTGTTCAAAGCTTGGGTGATGTTAGGTTCAGGGAACCTAGAACATTTAATTGACAGCAAACCAGAAGGAAGACAAGTAGCTTTTTCTCACAAGGAGGGTGGACAGGGACCTGCACCTTCTCAGATCTCATTTTGAAGCTCATGAATTTTGTTGTTTTTCTAACTTGATAGATAAATACTAGATTATTTAACAACCAGAAATGAGAAAGGAGCCAGTAAGGGGTCTGGCTGCAGGTGTAGCCGCCGCTGCGGTTGTATTGTCTTTTTTTAACTGCATGACTGCAAATTAGTTTATAGCCTTGTACCCAGATGCATCCAAGTCATATGAGTCAGCAAGCGTTCAAAGAGGGAAGTAATCAAGATTGCTGGTTTAAGAGATTTACAGCTCTTTGGGTTTAGATGTCAAGGTCTTTTGAGTCTGCTGGCGACGCTTACATAAGAAGGACTTAATACATTTCCCTCTTAGAGGATCAAATAGTTTAATCATTTCTAAAATGATTGCAGATTGTGATCACTTTTTGATGTTGGTGATCACAATTACTACTACTACGACTACTACCACCTCTAGCTACTTTGCTATCCCTTCATCTTTTTCAGATATTGCTCTAGTGTGCCCGCTTTAGAGTGCCTCATTGTTAGCCCTGAGTGCATGCATGATGATTTTTTTTTATAATTTTTTAGTTTTGCGTGATGTGTAAATCAGGTGTTACACTCTAGCCTTGCAGCTTCCTCACAATTTGAGGAAAAAAGGCTCATAGAAGCTTAAAAATTTGTACAGAATAGTCATATATTTTCATGACTCAGACACTGTGTAAACACTTCATCATTTGTTTGAGAGGAAAATACCTTAGATCTAAAACCTGCATTCCTGCCTCATGAAAACAGTCTTCTGAGTGCACGTGGACGCACAAGGCTTGCCTCATGTGCTTCAACAAATCTATCATGTGCAGTCACCGCTTAGCGTAGATCAAAGTGATAAAACCTTTTCATGTTTTTTATCCAGAAAAACATCAGATAAGTTGTTAAAATGAAGTTGACTTTGCTAACAGTAATGTAAACAAGCAAAGCTGATGAACCAGAGTAGCACTAGAAATGAAGGAAAAACCCATGGGCTCTATTTTCCCAATAAAACTGGCTGCTGCAAAACTTAACTATTAACATCATTGAACATTTTGCAGTGCGGCCATCTGAATTAGGAAGGTCTGCGTTGCTATTGGAGTGATCACGACAACTCTAATCAATCATGGCCGATCAAAGCAGCTTCTTCCACTGCCTTTAAATGCATCACGCTAGTCGTGCATTGACTAATAGCGGCGCTCAGACAGCCGGTTTTTGACATCATGATATCTGTTGTTATGCAATTGCTATTGGCGTGTATTTGTCACCTCTCTCATAATGGTCATGTATTGGTCATTTTTATATCATATCATATATCATATCATATCGTATCATATCATATCATATCATATATCATATCATATATCATATCATATATCATATCATATATCATATCATATATCATATCATATATCATATCATATCATATCATATATCATATCATATAGGGTCCTGTATTTACTGGCGTGACTAATTTCTTCCTTGATGTACAACCAGTTGCTATACATTTGATGTGGTCCTTTAGTTTGTTTTATTGTGTGATATCTGATATCTGACAATATTTAAGCTCTTAGTAACATGACGGAACATCAAATTCTCAGGCTCACTGTGGTTACGTTGGGTGTTTGTGTGTGAAGAATTTCTACTTTTCTACTTTGATGTCCTGTTTTTTCTGGGTCCAAAACATCTGCTCCATTAATAAGGCAAATGGGTCACCCCGATAGTTTGTGTCTTATTCTTTATCGTTACAGTTTCATGAGATTGTACTTAAAAAATTGCCCATTCGTTTAATAGATTCAGAATTTCTGTCCTTTGGCGTTCAAATAGGATTTTGACTATTTTACCGGAACAGATTGTGTATGACCTTAAAGTTTGTACTGTGTTTGATACTTGTCTGACTGTTTCCATTATCAACCATATGTTTCTAGTATGTCTGATACTCAATAACTTAAGTGAAGCTTTTTAAGTTAATGCTTAAGGATCCTACATCAGTTCCTGGTCTATAATTAACTGTGCTGCTAAGAGTCAGAAATGAGGATCCGCTGTCACCGTGGAAGAAATGTTGACGCTTGTGTTGTCTCACTTATTAACCTTTAGCACCGCTGATTTAATTTGCCTCTCCAATCCAAAAATTATAAAAAAATAATCATTTCTTTCTAAACTGCAGTTTAAACATCTGGAGAAGCTAACAAATCATCCAGTCAAAACATCTCATCATCTTTGGCCGAAGGTTGTGTAAATCTTTTGACTTTGTGTTTCGTTTACTTTTTTATCTACTGTTTTCAGTTCCTCTTGACGTCATGCAGTCAGATTGCTCGACCTCTTACGTAAACTAAAATGTCCGTACGGAGAAACCGAAGACCTTTTGACAACCGAAAGCCCTGCAGTTTCTTTGAGTTGTACTAATGCACGTCTGCGTTCGTACGTGATTGAAGATCCTGTTGTCAGCTTGCCTGAGGTGCTGCACTCAGTGAATGATGTTAGCTCCTTACTATCACCAGGGATGTTCTTCTTTTATGTGCGGGACTCTTGGCTTACATTCAGCTTTCTTTTCTGAATGCATGTGCCACGGGGAAATGATGTTGCATAAGAAGTGAACTATTCTCTTGTCGAGAGTGCCGGTCATTATTGGGGTTAATGTTACTGGAGCATGACTGAAAGTGCAGTGAAAAGTAGGAATCGGGACGTGAATGTTTTATACAAATGTAAATGTGTGTTCGCAACGACTGTGAGTTATGAAAAAAAAAGGAGTATAATATACTTGCATCTCTTAGCAAACCAAATGATTTCTTAAATGTATCATTAGAATGAAGTGTGTGTGTGTGTGTGTGTGTGTGTGTGTGTGTGATTTCCATGTTATTTCCATGTTCCATGTCAAATCCCAGTGAAGATAAGAGTGCAAACACTTTTGCAGCGATATTATTAAGTTGTTTATTTTCATTTCAATGGCTAGAAAAAGATCAATTGTACAGTACAGGATATACATTAAACGTGGAATTTTTTGATATAATAATTTGCCCCCTTTTTTTCCCTAAAAATGGCATTTGAACAGGGCCCATGCAGACTCTTCTGGCCATAATCTTATCAATTTATCTTAATGCTTTGCTTCCTTTTTGAAAGTTCATACTGGGTCAAGGATAGTGGGGATAATGCAATTCTGCTCCGTGCGTAGAACTAACCCAAAATAATTAGTGGTTATTAAGATTATGGGGTTTGTTACTTATAATTGGGCAATCAGCAGTATGCAACACTGATTGAGGGTTTTGTTTTTTATTGTTTTTCTTACAAAGTGTGTGATTAAGAAAGCAGAAAGGGTGGTTATGAAAAGCACTGTTTGTATGTACACTGCACACAAACACAATCATAAAGTGCACTTGCACAAATAAGAGCCGTGTCATTAAATCTAATTAAGTGGCCAATCCCTTTGGAATGTGTTGACTTCTTTATCTTCAGTTTGAGCAGAAACACCCTTAAAGAAGGCAGCATTTGTGACGCGTGGCAGCTCGTGGGAGGTGATGAGCCAGCGAAGTCGCAGTCCGGCTATCAGGCGCCAAATAGCAGGACAGATGATACAATGAATCGTAACGCTTGGATATCACTCGCGAAATCCTCTCATGACAAGTGAAGCACAATGTTGCCAACTAGAACAGATAGCACTGAATATCTCTTTAGTAGGAAATTGCGTTTGAAATAGCTTTATTCTACTTGGAACAGACTATCATCTGTCATTGCATTTTTTATAGTCGCTTATCCTCACAAGTCATGCATGTTTTTGGAATGTGGGAAGGCACCATCACCAGAATGCCTGGAGAAAACCCATACGGGCACGGGGAGAACCTGCAAACTCCCAAGACTATCATATGAACTCAATTTATAGACTTAATATTTAGTCTAATTTGCATAAATTGAGGCAAAGTGCATGGAATAATGACACAAATCAAAAACCAAAATATTTTTTGGGTCATTTTTGTCCCCAAAAAATCAGAATTAATGTAAAATCATCACATTAAAAATGTTTTTAAATGTTCAATAAAGCTAAGAAATCTGACCGATTGTTATGGGTGCTTTTTCTCATGGTCTTCCCAAAGAAACTGTTATGTTCTGGTTGATTGTTGTGTTTTGACTGGCGTCCGGGTTTTCTGTTCTCTTTCTGGGCTATTGGTCATTCGTTCATCTTACTTCATGTTTCTGTTTCTCTTGTTAGTGTGATTGCATCCACCTGTCCGCGTTAACCTGCTTCCCTTGGGTTGGCCAATCAGCTCCCTGTTCCAATTGTGTTTTGTCCAGGTGCTCCTTGTTGTCTCGTCAGTTTTGAGTGTATTTGGTTTCCTTTTTCCTTTCAGTTCCTATCAGGTCATTGTCGAAGTATTTTTGTCAATGTGGTGGAAGAGGAACCTAGATCATTTCCTCGTTGTCCTCGTTTTAGTCCTGCGTTTTCAAGAGTTCTAGAGTCTAGTCCTTGGTAGTAAGGTTATTTCAGAGTTTTTATTTACACTGCAAACTTTCTGGCCATACAAAAATAATTGTTGCAACCACGCCGACAGAATGCTTTAGCAAAAGCTCTCTCTGGATGTGAGGCACTGGGCTCAGCTGGAGTGCAATGGGGGCAGGTGTAGCAAGGGTAAGCTTGACCACAGGCAAGCAGACGATGAAAATCCACTGTTATGAAAGAGGGAACGTCCTCAGGCATCAACATTTATGCCACTCATGGTTAACTATTACCTCATGTTCATGTTATACAACCCGGTTTTAAGTGTTCGGTTCACTTAATATCCTCCAACTTAATATGCGCTGCTCTGTGTCAGGGATCAGTCACTGTCTTCTGGCGATCACTTGCAGAAATTTAAGACAGCTTTTATATTATTCATGTAGGTTGTGTAATTTGGTCATTTCTAGAACGCAATCATTTCTGTATTTGATGAGACAAGCTCTGGTTGTTATCTAGCTGGTTCCATAATGCTAAGATGTGTAATTAAAGTATCTTTGACATCTAAATATTTAAATTCAACACACTCAGAAATCTGCTCCTCCTCTGTCAGCTTCACTGCTCTTATGTAACAGCTTCAGCAAAGTAATTGAATTATTTGTATGCGATATAACGGGTAAAGTGGTCCGGCATGATTTCCATTAGTACATTTTAGCTAAGTGCTTGTGCCCCGTTTCACTGACCGTGGTTATTTATCGATATAAATAAATGCATGCTCCCATGCTACAACATTTGGCCTGGTTAGCAGGAAGTCATGGACATTCCATCACAAGGTCAGTAGAGGGTAATTTAAAAGCCGACAGCTTGTGGGTGTCAAAGCGCTACAGATGATGTCTTGAGCCAAGTTAATCCTTTCATAGGCACATTTGGTACTTGTCCACACTCTAGATCGAGCTTTATTTTTTATGCACATCGAAATATTAGCTGATTCACTGCCATCGACAGCAATGGACATCAATCGAATTTAGCTGGCAGTGAATGAGCTGATGTTTGTGTAGTTAAATTACTCATAGAAACGAATCACCAAATCAAAATCAACATTTGGCCATTGCATAGAAAATGGGGTTTTGTGTATTAACAATAGACTGGAGGCCGGTGAAATACTTCTCAAAGCATGGGTGTGCTAATAAAATCAACAAGAAAATCTTGCAAAATACATGCAAATTATGTTACATGTTCATTTAACCTCTACCGCAAGCAAGCCTTAACTCCTTTTAAGTCAAATGTCGCGTGTTCAGACTGGATGTACTAATACATTCCAATCTAGGAATGAAAATTGCCTGCTTTGAGCTGGTTAGTGTAACTTGTTTATTTTTCCAACTGTCTTGTGAACTAAATTAAGATTGCAAAACTTTTTACCCTATTTTTAAGCCTGTCTTGACTTTTTACATACAAATGCATTTTAATGCACTTCTGTTGTTCAGCTTATGTTTTTTTTCACATTTTTTGTTATATCAAGGTATATTTTTTTCACAAAGTGTGCAAGATAGATTGTGTTGCCATCTTCTGTTTTATGTTTGTCTAGTCTGCTGGAAAACTGCATCACTACTGACAATGCAAAGCCGTATAAAACTAAATAAAATGTAGCTATAGAACTTTTTTCATATGAGTCACTCTAAGGCAATTTAGCTGTAAGTTAATAAATGTTCCAATTAATTTGCTTTTATTTGGAAAAAAAACCCCTCAAACTGCCGATTGAGTACAATTGCAGTTGCAATTTTTGTGACATTTTATGATCATTTTTACAAATCCAATTAATGCAATTTTTTATTGTATTGGAAAATGGACATTTAAATATAAATCTTTTTTTTAAGTGAATTCCACAACTGAATTACAGATTCACATTTGACACACTTTATCCTTTTATCGGTCAAATGTGAAACCTTTAAGTAGAAAGCTTGCTTCTTTATGAGGGAGGCTTTACTCCATATCAGTCATAAACTAGCTTGTACAAGGTTCATAAACCTTACAGAGGTTATGTAGGAGCCCGCTAAGAAGAAATTCTGAAGAACTTGGGCATTGTGGCTTGGAGCAATGACATATTTAGATACTTTGACTAACATACTTTCCATTTCTGATTCTACCTCAGGTAAACGTCACCCACCAATAATGTATCAGTACCTTACACGCAGGGTTGCTAGCTGGTAAAAAGGAAAAAAAAAATGCAGGCTTAGGTGACTAAATTTGTTATTGTTGTGCTGACGAGGGTTTTTATTAGACCTTCTCCTTCCTCATAGCTCAGGGATTCCTGTCAAAGGCCATTTCTCAATCCAAACAATGCCAAGTCTGTCCAGGCGTCTTGCGAGCACCCACGTTGTTTGTTTGGCCACCGAACAAGGAATTTTCCACTGTGTCTTTCCCGTGGAGAACAGCTTTACTATTCTCTGTTTCATTGCCACAGGTGGAAATAGGTCACTACAGCGCATATGTCAATGTTTTCATCCACGGTAGTGCCAGAATGTTACTGTGGTTTGTTTGCTTTTTGTGACCTGATTCAGCACATGCAGGTTTATATAGTAAGTAAGCTCTCGCAACGTCTCAATTAACATACCCCTCAGTGTGTCGTAAAGACAGGGTGTCACTCCGTTTACCTCTTACTGTTTTAGCTCAATAACGGTTTGTAAGGTTTGAGAACATAGGTTCATATAATACCTTCAAAATACTGTTAAGCCTAGTTATTCCCATTTTCATGTCTTATAAGTGAAATGAAAGCATGCTCACTCAACAGCAGAGGTCTAATCCTCTTTATTATATGCTTGGCAAGTTGGAATCCTGACTTGAACTCAATAAGTGACTCCGCTCTAATCTTACTCCAGCTGGAGCATGGGCACGGCCCGTACAAACGCACGCGCATACACATGCACGCTCATGCACAAATACATGGTCACAAACCCATTGCAGAAAAAGGAATAGTCATTTAAAAAAAAACAACAAAAAACAAAAAAAAAGCTAAACGACAGGCATGGTTTAAGTGGTCGATCGAAATCAAATTTAAAAGTGGAATCTATCAGGAAAAAAATCCTCAGCACATAATGACATAAAAAAGATTAAATATACAGCAGGGGTGTGGCTCGGTGGCACACTGGTTAGCACGTCCGCCTCACAGTTCAAATACACCTGGCTCCAGCCTTCCTATGTGGAGTTTGCATGTTCTCCTCAAGCCCGTGTGGGTTCTCTCCACCTTATGATATCATATTAAAATGATACATGCGATATTGATTTTTGGTGAAAATCTAATGGGATTGACCACAGTTATAAATACACTGCACACTAATTAGTATACATCTAGAAATGTAGTGGAAGACTAGTGGAAAAATACCACTAGTACAAAGTGTACTTTTATAACCATTGTGCTGTATTGTGACAATTTTTGGGTAATTTCCTTCCACATCATTCTCACAGTACTTTGGTAATGTGATAATTAAGTGGTCGGGCCATTTTCATGACGTGAAATGCCTTTGATGTAAAGATCAAAGGATTGGACAACATAGGGTGAAAAACACTGAATTGTCTTACTAGTGATGACAAAGAACATACTTGAAGTTTGAAGGTTTTGAAACAATCTTTAAACAAATTTCACTCACTGATTGTTTTTACCACATCATTCACAGTATACTGCTTACAGACATGTTTTTCGACGTTTTAAGCATCGCCCAGTCATCTATTCCTTTCATGTCTCTTATCAATGACCCTTACAATAGGATCATTCAAGAATGGAAGGAAGTGGACACCCAGCCATGGCTTGTGGCTCCACAGTAAACAGCTGGTTGATTTATGCAGTTGGCTGATCAAAGGATGAGGAACCAGACCTCAGCTTTCACCTCAATTTGCTGCAGAGCCTTTCAAGTTTGGTGAGTGCCATCATCTTTCAAGGCAGTGTAAAGCTTGCATATTGCACTGGGATGAGTCGGGGTCTGTAGGAAAACTACAAAAAGTGTGAAAAATGGTGTGCATGAAAAATATCTTCAAACCAATTTTCAAGCCAAACTATAACTTAGTAAAGAACGACTTTTCAAATAGCATCCAAAAAACAACTTTCCCGACACCTTAAGTGAAAGACCTCGAGCTACACGTGCCTTCACAATCACGTTCGCACATTTGATCACCAGAGTGGAGCTGAATCATGAGATCCAGAGACTCATCGCTGTTCTGGACCACCTCACGTTCAACAAACACATGACTTAGACGCTGATGTTGTGTGCGGCGATGTTGTGTGTTCAACAAGCTGCCGCCGTGCGTCAGCGTTCTATGGGAATTCATTGCACACTTGAATTTTCTACTCATAATAAGACTTTAGACATATGCATTCCCGAGCAGGCCACATGAGACGACTTATGCTAACATCCTGCAAGACACAGTTATATAATGAGATGAACGCCCCCCCCCTCACACACACACACACACACACCTCCCTCCCCCACAATCCCCTGTGCTCTCACTCCTTGTGTTTAACCTTCTTTGGAAACTTTAGTTTCAAGTAACCTTTTTGGGTCAATACTGCAGCAACACAAGCGGCACGTGGTCAGAACAGGTTTGTTCCAAAACCATTTTCGGAATATTAAGATGTGGCCCACATTTTTTCGCAAATTAATTATGTAGGTATCAGTATTCTTTCAACAGCTGGGGAACAAGGGATGGATTAAATGTCTTTGCTGCATAATTGGGATGAGTTTAGTATCAGTGCATGATTCTGTGCAGTAACCAAATCATCATTCACCATATAAAAATTAATCCCTTTCACGGTGGAGCTTCAAAAGCAGATAAAGTGTTGCAGGGGAGTGATGATACGAGTTCAGGAGGGATTTAACAGGCCGCTTAATCTGACATCATGAATGAATGAGCAAGAGGATGAATGTAATAGGATGTACACCACAAGTGTATTCTCAGGTTGTGTGTTTTATTCTGTCTACATTCTGTTGAAAAGTAATAAATAGAGGAGCAGAAAAGAGCCTAGCATTTTTGCAACATTTGAACAAATTATTAGTGG
Organism: Hippichthys cyanospilos; assembly: GCF_059441005.1. NCBI lineage: Eukaryota > Metazoa > Chordata > Actinopteri > Syngnathiformes > Syngnathidae > Hippichthys > Hippichthys cyanospilos. Next base: position 7,701,428 of record NC_142389.1, on the reverse strand, counting down.
AAAACATTTCAGACTCAAGGAGAGCTAAAAGTGCTGTGCTAAATGAATGACAGAACAAAGGAAGAATTTTCAAACAGGGGATCGAACGATTAGTGGAATGTGCCTAAGGTAGAATTCCTATTTCACAAATCACTCCAAGCAGCTCTTTCTGCATACTTACGATATTGATATTGTCTACAAATATGTTTGATGTCTAATAATAGCAGATCTCTGCTGGAGATAACTTAAGACATCTGCTGTTATTTGCTTTTGTTTGTCCCCCTAGGGAGCCAAGTTCACGGAAATGACACCTTGTTTTTGACCTCTTGCATCACTGTCAATGTATTATTATTTGGATAGTGAGTGCTCATGCAGTGCAGTTTCACACTAGTGTGAACAAAAACAGTAAACATGTTGTTAAATGAATACTTTTTCTGACTTTTATAGAATGTGTAGGGCTCTCACTGTCAATTCTTAATCTTAATTTTACTAGATTTGGGCCTCAAGAATTCCCGCCTTCAAAAATAAAACATATTTAATATTCTAAAGTTATGCTTAGGTTAATATGCTAAGCTGGGGTTGGAGTGGATATAAATCCCTTTTTTTTTTTTTACACAAATTTTACTAAGTTTATTACCAACAAAATTTGCTGAACAGTTAGTAATCACGATTAGCTTTAGCATGCTAGTGGTTACAGTTTAAGGTTAGGAAACACCAACTGCCATTTAGTTCACGCATATGTAATAATGTCTTTAATCCATTTCATTTAAAGCCATAACTAACAACAAACATTTGTATCAAGATTGTTAGCTGCAGCCCTAGTTTGTGTTTCAGTTAAGTGAGCAATCATGTTTTAAGGGTCACAAAATTGAGTACATTTGTGTTATTCTCGATGAACAATAGAACAAACTTGAATTTGCAGATGAGTGAATAAAAACAAAATGGTCAATGTCTGCTTCTAAATATCCGGCCTTAATAAGAAGCATTTACAGAAATGTCACAAAGATGATGCACCTGGACAATGAAGCGTTCTCAGAAGTCTTTCAGCTCAGTTTGACTTAGAAACTAATTCCGTGTGATTTAGGCTTAAGATAATAGACTTAAAGCATCTTAGAGCAGCTTTGGCCATCTCTTCAAAATTAGCCTTTTAATCCCCTGTGAAAACATGTGAAACAATCCTATGTTGTTACCATGACGATGGTCAGATGGTTAGATGAGTCAATTGTTTTTCAGATCCGTTTTCATTGGATTATATTCAAAGTATTTTGAAGTAGGATTTAATGACTTGTGTATGGTGCTACAACAACTAATCAAAAGATCAGCAACTCCATGTGCATCTCCATGGAATTTCAGCCTCTCACCGGTAAATATTTTGCTGCTTGTGTAGTCCTGCATGTAAGGAGACATATTATCTTTGTGGTAAATAGAGTTTAAAGCGTTTTTCAAGCATTTGATGTACTTTGGGGAAGAAAATATCTACATTTTGGTCCTGTAGTCTATTGATATTATTGCAATCAATTTGAAATACTGTCCTGTTTTTGAGAAAAAGGCTGGAAATTCACCCATTCATCCATTTTCTTCAGCCGGCTAGCCTCACTAGGGTTGCTGAGGATTAAAATTGTTAAAAAAAATCATATTATTGATTAATTGATGGATGAATCGCTTATTAAAATAATAATTAGCTGCGGTCTTACTCATGTATTTAAAGTGGCCAACATAATCCTTTCTAGGGACATAGGTTATTGTGTGTGTGTGTATATATGCGTCAAGTACCACATAATATATAAATATACATATATATATATATATATATATATATATATATATACTGTATATATATACTGTATATTTCGTGGTACTTGATGTCCAACAGCCAATCTAGTGCACTGACATGTGGCTGCTCGCTAAAAGTAAGAACCCTCCCACCCTGCTGCGGCCAATACAATGACTGCACTGGAAAAGGATTAAATCCATCAGTGGAAAATTCTCTGTGACCATTAGCAACAATTAATTGATTTTCTCAGTCAAGCCCCTGCGTAGATACGAGCGGTATTAAACCCCAGATGGCTTTGTTCATAGCAGGAGATCGAGCGCTTACACAGTGGCCAAAGTTCCAACAACACCCACAGGTAGGAGGGGAAACAGATGACCAATTATGAACCCCGGCAGCAGATCAGCATGTTCTGTCTCGGAACTCCTCCATGTTACGTGACCCACTGTTATGCTGAGCCTTTGTCTGCCTCCTCATATCTACTTCTTAATTACTGCCTGTCTAATAGAGCCGCAGCCATTGAACCAGTATACTAAAATAAAATGTATGATGCTTGAATAAATCCAGTTTTAACACTGCGTGAAAGATTTCGTATAAATTGCCCATTTTAGAAACGCTGCATTAGTTTCTACAGTTGTGAAAATGGAGTCACGTATTATTTTTGCAGGATTTTATTTCGTATTAACTTGCTTTAATCTATTGGTACACTTAAAAAAGACAAATGACGTTATTGTATCACTCTCACTCTGAAAAGCTACAACTATCTCAATATTGAAGCACATAATGCTGTGTTTACGTAGATAAGACATTGCTGTGACCTCCAGATCTTTCCGCATACTGTAACTGTCCTCTTATTTGCGTCTGTAATGTTCCGTGTGCCGCATGTGACCTGTAGTGACACAAAAGACACAAATGTTCCAGTGCCGCATTCTGGAAAAAAACTGCAATAACCTTGCATCTCTTTTATTTTTTTTCTCCCTTCTGAACCAAATGTATGCCAAAGTGGAAAACGCCATAAAACGTGACCATAAAGTAATCAGGTGAACCTTTGTGAATGATGTTTGAGTAGGCTGCAATATAAGTCGAATAGCTCATCATAAAAGCGCTTTTATTGCTTTACAGCATGTTCATTTTTTGTTTGCTCAGGAACAAAACACTTCCTGAACTTGTACAAAAAAAACCTTACGGGTAATGTAAAAAAAATTCCAGGACTTTAGATTGGGAACTCCTAACAAAGCATAAAAAGTCAAAATTCTGCTGAGTAATGCCGCTGACCATATCTTGGCTTGAGATGAAGGTTATTTAGAGATGATGATGAATATAACGTGACGTTCCCAAAATGTATCACCAGGCACTATTAGCTGTCACTCTGATGATGCACATGACAAGCCTAGGAAGGATAACTCTCCTTTTAAAATAATGATACTAAAAAAAATATTTCTTCCATGGTGCCACATGGTTTGTAAGTGCAAGTCAGGATAAGATTTGACTGCACGATATGAGTAGCCCAAGACCGAGAACATCCTGCACTGAGTATTGTGCTGATTTAAGGGGCTGACTCATTAAGCTTAGTGGTGAAATCATGTCCTGGAAAACATCTTAGCGTTCAGTTCTATCCTGTTAATTACAACTGTGGATGCACCTGGTGCCCTCTCTATGAGGGACCACACATGCTGCTGTTTCTTTTTTTTTTCTTTTTAAGTGTGACATCTGCAACTCTGTTTACTTGTGTTATTCAATGTTTAAAGCTATAGTGGAAGCCTTATTTTGACTGTGCAAACCCATACACGTATGAAAACATTTCTCAATTCTAAATTCAAGATTGATTCGAATGAGCTGAATAGTTTGAGCTGAAATTTTGAATTTCTAAGGGGATTCAAGTCTGTTTTGACCAACTCCCATTGGAATGAATGGGATTTTTTGGGTGAAATTGTGAAAAGTTTGAAAAATGGCAAACAATAAAAATATAGCTGGGATGAAATGAATCTTTTGAATAGTACATTGGAATGTTAATGAAGTGACTCAGATGAAACCTGCTGGAGATTCAAAAAAAAAAAAAACTGTTCAAAATATAACCAAAAACAAGAATATTATCAAAGATCAGGATTAAGTGAAACTAACAGGATGACCAGACAGATTGAGGCCCCATGAACCCAACATGAGGACGGAGGAATTTTCCACTTCATTTTTGTGAACATGGATCAGGTGAAAAGGATTATGTGCTTATTATTCCTGAAATCTGAATCAAGGGGCAGTTATCATAAAACTATACTGTAACCACCCACCCAATTGCTGTGAGTATAATTTATATACTCAATATAAATTAGCTTTCAAGAAATGTTAACTACTTTTTATGGAGTTTATACAGGTTCTGAAATAGAACATAAATATATATATTGCATCAAAGTGCCTGATAAAAAATGTCAATCCGTTTTCAAACCAGGAACATTTTTAACCAAATGAACATTTTGATGCTGACAAATGTTAAATCAATTATTAATAATAAAGGTGAATTGATCTGAAACATTAACACAAGGAGCATTATCTTAAACATTTTAACCTGACGAAAAAGGTAGAAAACCTTGAGCTTTTATTCTTAATCACATTAGTCATTACTGCGATTAAAAAAAAAAAAAAAAAAAATGTTGACAGCAGTTTAAAAAATATATAACTTCCACAGATTTGGACAGTGAGAGTACCACTGCATCACCTCGTACCGTGGATGTGCAATTACACTTCACAGGGCAAAATCGAAGCCTGTTCCCCGAGGCCATTTGCATCCCCTTGCCCATATTGAGCCCCATTATTTTAGAAGGACTGATTCATTTAGAAGGACCTCATGCATGAATGGTGTCACGTGGCTGAGCTGCGACACTGTAGAAATTCCATGTGCAAGCAGTGTGCTTTGATGACCATTATGTCGTATCATTCTTATTTACAGAATGTGTATGTAAAGAAACATGGTTAGAATGAGCCATAATCTCAGCCACCGAAAAGTTTCCTCCGTCCATTGTTAGCCGACGGCAGTACTCGCGGATGGATGGATGGATGGATGGATGGATGGATGGATGGATGGATGGATAGAGATTTGTAAACTATCTATATCTATCTATCTATCTATCTATCTATCTATCTATCTATCTATCTATCTATCTATCTATCTATCTATCTATCTATCTATCTATCTATCTATCTATCTATCTATCTATCTATCTCTCTCTATCTCTCTCTATCTCTATCTCTATCTCTCTATCTCTCTCTATCTCTCTCTATCTCTCTCTATCTCTCTCTATCTCTATCTATCTCTCTATCTCTCTCTATCTCTCTCTATCTCTATCTATCTCTATCTATCTCTATCTATCTCTATCTATCTATCTATCTATCTATCTATCTATCTATCTATCTCTCTCTCTCTCTCTCTCTCTATCTATCTATCTATCTATCTATCTATCTATCTATCTATCTATCTATCTATCTCTCTATCTCTCTATCTCTCTATCTCTCTATCTATCTATCTCTCTCTCTATCTATCTAACTCACTGAGATGTTTTGCATTTTGAGGACCTTTCAGTAAACATGTGGTGTGACGTTTTGCACAAAACATATACTTGCCTCGAGAGAATGGACAACATGTGCTTGCTCCAATGACCTGTAGGTCAAATAGTTGTTTGGTTACTTGCTTTATGCAAACAGAGGTGGGTTGTCAGTTTCGGATGTTATTCTAAATACAAAGAATGCCATCTGAACAAGTGGTTATCGTCACTGTCGGGAAACAATGCTGGAATTGATCTCGAAGATATCTGCTTTTCTATGGCCTTTATTGTGGTGCACCAATACAATGTGAGTCATGGACCACGAGTATCTGCATGGAGGACGGTCCATAGCTGCCAACTCCCACCAGCAACGGTTGTCCACAGCATTATGAAAGCCCTCCTACATAGGACTTGTCCACCGCGGCCTACTTAATAATGTTTTTTTTTTTTTTTAAATACATTTCTGGTGTTTCAAGCCTTTATCACACACAAATCTTGATAAGATCATACATAATTTAAGACTGACTGCATTTAAGGTCATAAACCTTCCATATGCCAAAGAAGAAATTTTCTTACTGTGAAGAGTTAACGTATCATTTTTCACCCCAGTAAAATATGTCCGTGATAAACTGTGCATCTATTCCAATGGTTCTTTAGAATGTTTTCTTTGTAGAAAACATGATCAACGTTATTTCATTTACCAAGGCAAACGCAGAGAAGAGCCTTTTAGTGGGGAAATTAATACAATTTAATTAAACAAATAGTTGAAGTTGAGCTAGACCAAAAAAGAACACGACATACATTCTTTATTTGATTGGTTGATTTGCTATTTAGTCAGTGTATACATTTGATTGTATTGTGGCCATGTTTTTTGTCAGTCATTGTTGACATGTTTTTCACTTTGCATTTTATGGGGCATTTTTTTGAGTTTGCCAACGAATATGTCGTCATGCTGCACAAAATGGCACGCTCAGGTATTAATGTTTTTTGATGTGATGGAATCGGATAGGTGGATGCCTTACAATTTACACAATCTCATCGCATAGTTATACTGCCCCCTGCTGACATAATAGTGAAAGGACTTAGTCTTACGTCACATCCGCTTCAGGCTATCGTTCATTCGCCATACAGCGGCGATCATTGAAACTTGCCTACAAAATCCACCATCATCCTTCTTAAATTATTTAATCTTTTATTTTCTGTTTCTCCCAAGAGTAGATATTAAGTCGAAATCTTTGTATTTTCGTTATATAAATGATTTTCTTGTTGATTTGTACGTCATTTGGACTATGCTTATCCAAGCATGGCTCCAACTTTTCACGTTTGCAATCGATTTTGCCGTTAATTCCCACAAATTGACAGATATGGAACAGACGACTGATTACCAACACGGAATGGTAAGACATTTTATAAATGCGGTTTGAATCCATAAATGTAATGTACGGCTGCAGATCATCCAACTGGACTGAACCTGCACCGTTTCGGTTCTTTCCTAAGTGTCTGCTAGCTAGCGAGATGATGGAGCCTGTTTGAGGCTCTGCTGTGAAAATACATAGCAGGGTTAAACCTCTCACAAATTGTGCTAATCCATTATAAGTTATGCCTGAATATTTATATTTTAAGCTAATTCTCATGTATTCAAGAAATCGTCTGATTTTACAAATTCTTTTCCAGGTGAAGTAAAGACCGACCGAGTTCATACTTACTGCCTGGCCTGTGTAGAACTTGGGCAAAAAGGTACAAGCATCAGGTTGATATTGGCCAAGACATGTTTTTTAATATAAATAATTTCTGCAGACCTTCCATCAAGACTGAGTCAGTACTTGCTCAGTTCATTTCTGAAGTGTCTGCTAGAATGATGTGAGGCTGTTTGAGGCCCCGCTATGTCTCTTCATAGTGGGGTTATAGGTAAACCTCCGACATACTGTACATATAGTTTTATAACTTGACATAAGCCATTTTAAATGTATGCTAAAGGTAAATGACATTAAAGGAAACACTTCTTGTTATCTTGTTTTTTTTAATAATTACTAATATTCATAAAGATGAGTTACATATCGTAGTGTGATGCCTTCTTGTGGCAAATGCATAGTAGTGAATTAGCAACAGCAGAAAATCCTGCTTTGTACACTCTTTCAAATATGTTCCTCAACTCGCATGAAATGATAGTAAATATTATTTTTATTGCATTTACTCTATTAGTATGACCTGATTTATTTTTCTTTGTTTTTCATTTTCAGAAAATCGTGCAGAAGACTCAGCGCATCTCTTCTCGAGAACATTTTGTTAATTGAAAGCAGTTACTTAACCAAGAGGGTGATGCATAGCAACAATTTGTAAATATATTTAATTGAACAAGTTAGTTTGTAATTTGTGTGAATCTGTCAAAATATTTATTTTCATTAAACAAAAAAAACAAAACAAATTGTTAGTCTGATTTTTTTTAGTGCACGATTTTCCAAATTGTGATTTAGAATCACCCGTACAGCAATGTGCTGTTGTGCATATGATTGATTGACGCTTAATAAATATTTTTATGATTAATCATTTATCCAAATGCTCACAATTCCAGTCTCTTAACTGGAAATGTTCTCTAAATTCTTAGTCCTCTATGAAATCAGAATTATTATCTTTGTGTTCAATCAAAATAAAATATTTACACTTACTTTGGAAAACAATGATCAACATATTCCATCATGAGATGTCTTCAGTACAGCATTTGGGTGCAGAAGATTAAGTATGTGTTTACTGGGCCAAAATAGGGACACTAACTAGTCTATACACATTTAAGTACCAGGGGCCTGTTTTTACTTGAAAACACTTTTTTTAAATCAATTGGGAGAATGTGCTGAGTGACTGGCCACAAGCTACCTCGCCAAAGTGGCAGTATAGTTTTCTCTAAAGGGCGGTATAACACTTTTCTGGGCCATTTTCTAATTGAACACTTGAGGTATAAGTGAGCATGAAAACAGCCACAGAATGGCTAAAGAGTCGGATGAATGTAATTGGATTTTAGTGGAAAATCTTTGGCCAAAAATTGAATGAGAAGAATTCATTGACGGTCCAATTAAGACAGTATTAAAAAACATAACATTGAAATATTGAGATGCTGAAAGTAATGTCTCTTTAAATTTTATAAGTAGACAAAATGCTATTTCAAATTTTGAAAAAAGTAGAATATCTTTGTTAAAGTGGGTGGAGGCATAAATCAAGCCGGCCATGTGCACTGCCTATCGTGCCGGATCCGCAAATCTAAATTGGACTGCCATCTATTTGGCTTACGATTTTACTTTACTAATACTGTTCTGTAACTGTAATACTTTTATTTTAATGCCATTTTAAAGCTGTACAACTAGTAAATAAATAACCGGTGGAAAAACAAACAGACAAAAACAATCAGCGGCGCCATGTTTGATGACGCAGTTCTAACTGTCGCGATTAGGTGACGTAACGCGTACTGTACCAATTCTTTAGTTCCTGTACGCTTGTAATCTGCGCTCTAATACACTACGTGCACTTTTACTACGCGCATACTTCAATCAGGACGTAGTGTGTTGAGATTGGGCAAGTGACGCCCGACGTCCGGTGGGCGGGATAAAGCAAGGATTTATCCAATGACAGACGAGTTTCGCCCACAAGAACAACCCACTTGCTCTTTACTTAAACTATGGACTTCGCCGTGACTGCGTAGCGACGCAGCGCTGCGGAGACCAATGAGAAGCATACCTTGTCAATCACCTGCGATAAATAGCTGATTCTGAACAAAAAAATGAAGGTAGTCCACCACATATTTAATGAAACGTACACACAGAAGTAGTTATTTGACATCTGAAACAGGGCTACACTTGACATAAGAGCAAAGGCCACTGAGGCTAAACTATTTAAATTTCACAAAATTGTCAGTCACTCTTTCCCCTCATCATCAAAAGTATCTTGCATAAAAGGTCAATTTTAGTATGAACATTAAGAAGCCATATTGGCATATTTGGACTTTGTTAACATGAGTATGACATTGAAAGTTCAACACTTACCAGGAAGAGAAAGCGCAGCGGATGCAGAAGTTGTGTTTATCTCCCTCTATTTATTTTCACAATGATGTGTTTGAGGGTACGGACTGACTGACAGGATGACGTGTTGCTACTTGCAGACTGCTCGGCATGAGTAAAACGCAACCACGCTTCCATCACTCACTGTCTACCCAGAAGTCAGTCACACTTCTCTTTTTTACTCCCATTACTTTCTGTTCCCCATACGTCTTTTGTTCTGGTTTTATTTGCTGAATCCGGGCGAAAGGATGGCAGAAATGGAAGGCTTTGAGTTTGGGAAGTCAGACTTTGTGCTTCTGGATGAGGTGACCATGGATCAGTTTATAGAGAATCTCAAGTTGAGGTAAGGTACACTGAGGAAGAGCAAAAACTAAGTTACTGAGGTAAAGGTTTTTGTTGTTTATTTTATTTTTTCACCTGTTAAGTGAATTTTAAAAACAGGAATGGGGCATCTCACCAAAAGTGAACAATTTTTAGGTTAGATTTTTTTTTCATTCTTGGCAGGTGGGAGTGGCTTTATAATTTTTTGACTGAGAAAAAGGGGCAATTAAGAAAATCCTGTTTTTAGTGGTCACGTTTCTATGAAAATTACGACTTCACAACTTTCCAGACTGTGGTGTGTAGAACATGTTCTAAAGGCTAAATTAAGTGTTGCATTAGGGTCAGGATTCAGAGATAAGTCGGCATATGAGATTTATCTTGTCACTCATTTAATTGCAAAATTTGAGTTGAAAAATAACGTTAAATATTTTTAAAATGCTGAAAAGATAACATGGACTACTGTAATTACAATGTCAGTTTTTTATGTTGGATGTCAAATATATAACCAAAAGGTGTCCACCTAAAAGGCATGTTTAAAATGTTAAAACTAATATACAGTACAGTATTTCTTTAAATATTTTTAAGGGACAGTGTCAAAATGTCCTCTGTTGACCATGTTTTAATAATGTGCAACTGAAAATTAAGTATACCGTATTTTTTTTTCTACAGTGTACTGTAGAGGGGACACACCCTCGTTTTAGCAACAGTAATGTTAAAAAAACAACCTTGCCAACAAAGATTAATCAAGAAATTTCTTGTTAAATGCCTCTTAAGACAAATCATCTCAACTAACCCGCCAATGGATTTAACGCGGTTCTGACACAAGTTTCATTTCCTGCTTTCAGTCACTACTCACTGTTATGCCATTTCCTGGCAGCTCTGTATGAGTGAAAAATGAGTCCAAACTACTCTGTATTTATAATTGGATGGAAATTAAATAAACTAATAGTGGCTATTATTATTCTGCAGCTTTAGTTACAAAGATGAAATAATTAAACACAAGTTTAGAGACATCCTGTACCTTTAAAATTTTATTTAAATACCAGAAATTGGCCACATTTTTAGTTTTTTGAGGGACGAGGACCAACTATGTTGATTAACTTGCTTGTATGCAATTTGTGTATAAGTATTTAGGCATTCATGCGCTTTTTTGTGTGGACAGGTTTGAGAAGGGTCGGATCTACACCTACATTGGCGATGTAGTTGTCTCTGTGAACCCATACAAAGAAATGGACATCTACGGGAAAGACACAATCAGTGCATACCGTGGTCGTGAGCTTTACGAAAACCCGCCTCACCTCTATGCTGTGTCTGATGCTGCCTATAAGGCCATGAAGAGACGAGCCAAAGACACTTGCATTGTCATATCAGGTCAATTCCTAAATGAAGACATCATTTCTAACTGCGCGTATTTTATTTTATTTTTTGTACAATCAGTATTTCTTGCACCGTCAGCCTTAGACGATGTTTTTACTCCTTAGGTGAAAGTGGTGCAGGGAAAACAGAAGCCAGTAAATACATCATGCAATACATTGCAGCCATCACGAACCCAAGTCAAAGGGAAGACGTTGAGAGGTAAGCAGAGGTTGGGTTGTTGAAAAAATTCCAACTATACTATAAATACAAAGGGCAAGATGATCAGTATCTTCAAAGTTGGCGGGACCATCTTAATTTCCTTCCTGTGGTCGGATGCTGAATCACGTTTGATTGCAAAAAACGCATAAAAACATGAACAGCCAGAGGCTGAATACATCAAAACAGGCCTAAAATGAATATTTTTGGTATTACATAAATCCTGTAAGACAACAGAAATGAAGGAAATGGAAAAGTACTCAAAAAAATCATCACAAAACTGTATATTGACACGCCTGAGGGAATATGATTAAATACCTATATGCATAAAATAGGGAAATACTGAATGATGTGAACACTGAATGAAAATATGTCCCCAAAATATTTTCTCAAACTCCTGATCCCTCAACCAATTACTCCCACAGCACACTTAAAATAATTGCAACTACAAAACAGGGGGCTTTCCTCTTTTATTATATCATACATTGCTGATAATCTTCCGTTTGTCAAATCATTGTATACATGTGTTAGGAAACGCAAGCGCTGTTGTAAATTGTAAAAAATCGTAATAAACAGAAAATAGGTGAGCTTTATAGTGCATTACTGAAGAGGTAAAAAAAGTTACAAAAATATATTTATACAGATTTTTTACTGAATCATATTCCTCTAAATGTTGACATTTGCTCTCATTTCTTGACTGATGCTCCTTTGGTTGTGCCCATTTCAGTGTGAAGAACGTGCTGCTCAAGTCCAACTGTGTTCTAGAGGCGTTTGGGAACGCCAAGACGAATCGGAACGACAACTCCAGCCGCTTCGGCAAATACATGGACATCAACTTTAATTTCAATGGAGATCCCATGGGCGGGCACATCAACAACTACTTGCTAGAAAAAGTGAGTATTTCTGCTCAAACATCTCACTGAAGTTGTTTTTTCCACTCCTCGTGAACACGAATATTTCAAGTAGTGACGTTTTTTGATCTTGGTCATGTGACATTTTGCAAGATGATATGGCCGCCCCTATGATGGATAAAATTGGGTGGATTTTGCTGCTTAATTCTTGTTCATCAAACGCAGTATTTATCAGAATAATTTGTTTACTAGGGCCACACAGTATGAAATAATATTAAAAAAGTTGACTTCCCTTTTAAACTAAATATATGCTTAGCTTCAAATTATTTTTCACTTTAGCTGTAATTAACAGTGATACCGGTATGTGTTTTTCTCTCCCTCTTTCGATGGCCTACTCAAGTCCAGAGTCGTTCACCAGCAAGAAGGAGAAAGGAACTTCCATGCATTTTACCAGGTAAAATCTAATTTGCAGAGGTGAGCGTTTTACAAAATATGTTCCCTTTTTCATGACCCAGGACCCCTGTCTGCCATTGTTGGTCTGTCATTTTTGTTTGGCCAAAACAAACTGTAATCGTCAGTTCTATTAAAAATAGTCAGTTGTATTAAAAAAAAAAAACCCTAGTCCAACAAATGAAAATACAGCCACATGAACAAGTACCTGAACCTTTTTCGCGTTTCTTACTTTTCTGTTTAAAATCACCATTTTGAATGTGATCTCATCTTTTCCCAAATCACACAATTGTGAAGGTTTTTAATGATGATGAACCCGCAAAAAGTGTCAGAAGGAGGAAGAATAAGTAACGGAAACATCACATTTATTAGCTAGCTGCTCCCCTATTGAGAGTGATAACTTCTACCAGATGCTTCCTATAGTTGCAAATCAGGTCGACAAATCCATCAGGGTCAATTTTGAACCATTCCTTTCTCCAAAATTGCTGCATTTCAGCCAGATTCTTGGGAAATCTGGCATGAATCATTGAGTTCATGCCATAGCATCTCAATGGGGTTTAAGTCCGGACTTTTACTTGGTAACTTCATAACGTAGAAGTTGCCCTTCCGTCTTGTGTTTTGGATCATTGTCCTGTTGCAGCAACCATCTTCTTACTAGCTTCAACTGTCTGACAGACGTTTTCAGATTTTCCTCCAAAACATCCTGATGAACCTTTAAATTCCTTTTTCCATAAACGATAGTAAATTGTCCAGGCCCTGAGGCAGCAAAACAGACCCAAACCATGCTGCTCCCTTCACCATGCATCATAATGGGAATGAAATGTTGATGTTAGTGAGCTTTTCCATATTTTCCTCTCCGGATGACACTGTGTGTTCTACCCAAACTATTCAATTTTAGTTTCACCAGTTCATAAAATATTTTGAAGTTCTGTGGATTGTCTCTTTGCGAATGATAAATGTAAACGTAAGCCCACAAACAGCCTTTTTTGTCAAGTGATTGAAATCTATGGAAGGCCACTCCTTGGGAGCAAAGCGACAGTGCCAAACTCCATTTGTAGATAATCCCTCCAACTGTGGATTGAGGAACATCCAGACTTTTAGAGAACGTTTCGTAACCTTTCCCAGCTTTATACAAATGAACAATTCTTGATCGCTGGGGCATGATACACTTCAGATAATGCTTTTCATCAAGACATAAATCTGACCAGGTCTGTGTTCACAGTTTTTACGAGGAGCATCTAATGAAACTATAGCCTCCTTTCACCTGCAAAATGATCCAAGTGTTTATGTATACACCAAAGACGGAGCTGAGACTGCGGTGAGTTTATATTGTTGATTATATTACGCTAATATGCCCTCATTTAGCTTATACGTCTGGAAAAAGTCACACAAACGTATATCTCTTTTCATAGACTTGTAACAACGATCACTCGAGTCACAAAGCTGTCATTCAAGCACTGGAAGTCATCGGCTTCTCTCATGAGGAAATTCAGTCCATTTATCAAATTATAGCTGCCATCCTCCATCTTGTAAGTTTCTGAACAACAGTATTGTCCACAACATTAATTCAGCGGAATAGCATTGAAACCGGTGTGTGTTTTTCAGGGTAATGCCCAGTTTGGGAGTGACGGTGAGAGTGTTGTAGTTTTGGATTTAGAGGCTGTGAACCACATTGCAGAGTTGACAAACACAGATGCCAATAGTGTTCTCAAGAGCTTGCTGTACCGCACTGTGGCCACCGGTGGTGGTGAAGTCATTGAGAAAGGTCACACAGAAGAGGAGGCCTGCTTTGGACGTGATGCTTTTAGCAAGGTGCGTTATAGTGTATTATTTAAGTTGTTGTCACCATCAATGAACCTACTTTCTCAATGTAGGCCCTTTATGAGAGACTTTTTGGGTGGATCGTAGGACGGATCAATGCCATCATTGAGGTCAAAGACTACAACCCGGTGCTTCATGGGAAAAATACAGTTATTGGTGTGCTGGATATTTATGGATTTGAGATATTTGACAACAACAGGTTGGACTATTTTTGCTCTTTCGTTTTAAGGTTATGGCTGAATGATATCCATGAGATTTTTCTCTTTTTTTTGGGGGGGGGGCAGCTTTGAGCAGTTTTGCATCAACTACTGCAACGAAAAACTTCAGCAACTTTTCATCGAGTTGATCCTCCAACAGGAACAAAGTGAATATAATCGAGAGGGTATCCAGTGGCAACATGTAAGGAATATCAAATCGACATTTGTAAAATTAGGTTTACAATGTCAACGATGATGCGATTGATACATTAATACTAATCATACACAGATTGACTACTTCAACAACCAGATCATCGTAGATCTCGTGGAACAGCAGCACAAAGGGATCATCTCCATTTTGGATGAAGCTTGCCTCACTGTTGGGAAAGTGACAGATACTGTCTGCCTGGACAGCATGGACATCAAACTGTCGCAACATCCCCACTACACTTCCCGAAAGGTGAGAACGCTACCTGAACTGTAATTTTGAACACTAACTAGACAGTGACTTGAATTTTAACTCACATCAGACCAGTGTTACAATATTTTTAGATTTTTCCTTATAGTTCTTTTTGTTTTTGTTTTGTTTTGACCTTTTTTTTTTAATTCAGTTTAATTTAGATTTCGGAGCTGGTTTTCTTAAGTTTTTATAATTTTCATTAAAAAATAGTTTGTTGTTTAGTTTTCATTAGTTTTACGATTACTTTTTTTTTTAATATATGGACTATGGCTGCAGCTATCGAGCGTTTTCTGTGTTGCGATATCTAACAGGAAGTCTGAATCCAATGTTGATAAAAATAAAAAAAAGACTTTCAGCTTGGTGAAAAACATTCACAAACACAGAATAAGACATTTTCACTCCACATCTTCTTCCAAATCTCTCCCTATAAATTTTGGTCCACGAGACAAATTTGCAAACTAAAACAGCACATTTGAATCAGCTTCATTTGTACAGATAACCTTACTGCTTGGAACAACTTCATAAAAGTTTACCAAGGCATTTGTGTCTACATGGTATTGGTAAAGTCAGGTTCATTTTGAATTTGGCCTTTTCACCATGTTTTTGCTCTCTTACTGACATGTAGGGTATCAGGGACAAGAAAAAAATGTTTCAAGCATTTTGTTAACTGTTGTACTTGAATTACTCGTTTCAGCCCTAATATGGGCTATTTATTAAGTGCAAGATGGAACAACCCAAAAAAAAAGGTACCAAGTATTGTATAATTAAGTGAAGTAAACGACAAGTTGCTCTTCTTTCTTTGGACAGGATATTTAAAATGAACCCTGAAAGCTTATGTATGATCATTGAAAAATATGAAATAAGGACATTTTCGCTAAAATTAAAGTTCCAGTTTTGTAAATGTAAGCCTTAGTTTAGCCTTAGTAATTTTTAAAAGATAAATTTTTTTAATATAATCAAACCACTGACAAACCAGCTCAAATTAAATGCAGTTTTGAGTTTCTGCCACTAGAGGACAGAGTTTCTCTACTGTTCTGCTTTTAGTTAGGACTGCTCAACCTCTTGTTTTATTGACATTTGGTGGGGAAAAATGTTTATTTTCTACCACTAACTTAAAACCAACACTTTTTGTCTTTGCGTTTATAGCTCACCCCTACTGACAAAACCATGGACTTCCAAAAGCACTTCCGAATCTGCCACTATGCTGGAGATGTCACGTGAGTTGCCCATTTAGGGTGTTTAACCACACTGTGTAATAGTCCTGTGTTTTGGGCTGAGCAGAAAAAAAAGAGGCAGGGTTGAGAAGTATAATCCATATGATCCTATTAAGGGGTCAGTTTAGGACATTTGTAGCAAAAACATGTCACTGGTGTTATTACTGTTTTTGCGGTTTGAATGAAAGTTAGTACCTCTATGCTAGACACTAAAAGCACCATTGTCACAGCCAATAAAGGCAACACTATTAGACTTCTTACCAGCTGTGTCCAGATACTAAATGAAGCATTGATGCGGTGCAGGATCTTTGGCATCAAAATCTACAATTCACAATCTTGTTTTGTTTATTGTGCGGCTATCACAGCTCTGCCTCTTTGACTGCTCCACTTCTTTAATGCGTTCACTGATGCTAAATGTCACTGAGGCCAGATGGGGCCGTTGGCCATCGGTGCGACCGTGGATTTGGTTTCAGAAGCAGCATGCTGCTCACGTGTCCTGCCCTCAATCTTGAGAGGGGAAGGACATTAATATATCTAGTGAACACATCAGGAAGGGGGAGAATGACAAGGGGGATGAGGGGTGAAGGAGGTGGCGGGGGTGAGACATGCTTACGTTTGACATGACCGCCAGTTTACTGTTAAAGTGCCTCATTGTATGTGCGATGTGTGATCTATCAATTGTATGTTCTTTCTACTCAACCTATTGACAGGAAAATTGCATGGAAGATGAAAAGGAGCAAAATGAACAATAAAACATAATTGCATGTAGCCAATTTGAGTAAATGATAAATTCTAGCATAATAATGGCATGTTGGATTGTGTGCATGTGTGGTGAATCTTTGTCAGCCCCAATTTGGCAGTATCGGGGCATTGTCCAGGTCACCCCTCATGAGATGTAATTTCTCTAAGATGGTGCTGCCCACCCTCCATCTCTTCTCATCCGAGTCAAGCTTTACTCTGTCTAAATATACTTCCCATCCCCTCCAAACACACCCACATCTACTCCAGCTTCCTGTAAACATACACAAGCTATGATCTACTTCACCCATCCCTCAACCTCAAACAACCACGTAGTTTAGCCTCCCAAGTCTGCTATCTTGATGCTAACACCGAATAGCGTTTTTTTGTTTTGGTACTGGCCCTTTAAGATATGGATTAACACAAATGGTGCAGAAACAATGTAACGATTAGTCTTCCTGTTGTCAATCAAAAATTTTGTTGACGATAATGAAACATGTAGAGCTGTATATGTTGATGATTCAAATGACAGGCATGTGGTTTACAAAAGAAATCGGCTGAAATCTCTCAAACTTTGGTTCAAAATATCGAATGAAACGTTGTGACAATGTTTCATCTCTTTCTTTAGTTTTGTTATTAATCTTTTCGTTGTGTATTCATGTTTCATGTGTCTCGTGTGCGCCCAGTTGACGTTGCTTTTCTCAATCAGGAGACATGTAAGATGCAGCTGCGGTGGGCTTGCACTTAGTTAGCAGTTAGCACAATCAACACGAAAGGACTGATGACCAGGCAGCCGGGAGTAGTGCTTTCCTCAGAGTAAACAAGCATTACACACATTTTAATTGCTTTTCCTCCCTAAACCCGTTGTTTATGTTTGTTAAAATTGAAAGCATTTACTTTATGTGTTGCCATTCTGATCCTATATCATTTAAATGAAAGTGGATGCACTTCAAGTAAACTTGGTATCTGTTGTAGATCGTAATTAAAATCAAACTAAATGTATGTATTCTTGAGTCCTCATGATTACTATTGGGTTTGGTTAGAAGTAAATGGTTTCATCTATCCTATTAGGGACTTTTAATGAAAGATTAAATAAATTGCATTACTTAAAGGTGGCTGAACCGCAATATCCTTAGAATAAGACTAGACTAAATTGTCATTAGTTGCCTTTGATGAAGACTAGACGAAAATGTCATCAGCTATCCTTTCATATATATATATATATATATATATATATATATATATATATATATATATATATATATATATATATATATATATATATATATATATATATGCATGCCTAAAACTGACAAAAACTAAAATCACAACGGAACACAAGGAATCAGGCCGCCAAAAACAACACTAATAACAGTACTCTGTTGTAAAGTTTTTAGCCTCTGCATAGAACATCAAATTAGTTATGTTCCGATGACCCTTGAGATGAGTTGGTCTGATATCTAATAGTATAGCTCTTTGACTGACTTAATAGTCCTCAGGTGACCCAGTTGGGAACACCAGAATGAAATGGCCTTGTGGCATTTAGGTTCATCTGAATAGGAAAAGATGATTAAATTTGCATATCAAGGCATCACTGTACTACTTATGTCTAATGCTGCATAAAATATCCCATCTTCTCCACTGACATCTTACTCCTTTTGTGCCAACCTTGACCTTTCACTTTCCTCAGTTTAAGCCATCATCTCATCTCCGGAGAGCATCTGACCTTATCACTGCATGTCCTCTACAATCTACCTGTCCTTTTAAGTGAATGCCACCACTTGTTTTTATGTGTTTTGACTGCTTCTTCTTCTCCTCTATACGCTAGTCGGAAAGCCTACCAAAAATGTGTCCCTCCTTCTCCCCTAACCTTTACAAAGTCACTACAAAGTACAAAAGTTTTTGCGAAGATGATGTCATGTTTGCATATCCTTATGCCACATTGCCACAAAGTTCAGTTCGTTCACATTATAAATAAATGGTGCATTTCTGCTGCTGCATTATCACCACGGGGAGTTTAGGCCAGATGGCACAAGATCATATGTGTGTGCTGTATCGCTAAATGTACGACACAAATTACTTGATGAATTACATGGTTTTTATTTAATTACCAGAATGTCGTTACAATGTGTAGTGTTTTTGTCCCATGGCATTCATAAAATTCCATGCAGACACAGAACTGGTTATTCACTATTAACAAATCACTGTTAAGCTTCGCCCTATTTAAAAAGAGACAAAAATATCTTTCCTTAATAGAGATTCTTTTATTCTTTTTTTTTTCATTGAATCAACAACATTAAACATATATTTAGTATTTTTACATACATTACAGTAATTGTAATTAACTCAGTCCTCAAGACATATTTTTCATTTTTTTTAAATATCCAGATAAATTCCAGATATAATTATAAAAAAAAAAAAATATATATATATATATATATATATATATATATATATATATATATATATATATATATATATATATATATATATATATATATATATATATATATAAGCATATATCGAATGCACTTTTTCATCCCTATCACGGAGAGCAAAAACTTTGAAACTACTGCTGAAACTGAGACTGTACACTGAGCAGCTTGGTTTTAAAAAAGCCTTTAATGTGTGGGAGAGGTATCAGGCTGCTGGCTATGTTTTTTATTTTTATTTTCTCTTTTATTCATTTGCATTACAGAGCTTTCTCACTGTTAATGAGAAAGGAAAAAAAAAACATGTTTACATTCATTACAGCTGGCTTTTCCCCGCAGATGAACATCTTATGTAACATTTGCTATGTAGTGACATCATGACCTCTGCTGCTCAGAAAGCCACCCAAACATTTTGCAAGGAGCAGACAGATTAACTTGTAGACAGACAGTTCCTTTTTTTTTTTTTTTTTGCCACTCCAAGTGTGAACTTCTTTCCTGTTTTGTAAATCTCCATGCTTTCATCCTCTGAGTCGGTCGGACCCAAGAGTGAAATCATTCATTCTTGATTCTTGTCTAATCTGAACTTGTTTTAGCCATTAAATTCTTTATAACTCACCATCTCTCCCCCATCACCTATTACAGATATTCCGTCGAGGGCTTTTTGGACAAAAACAGAGACCTGCTTTTCCAAGATTTCAAGCGCCTCATGTACCACAGGTGCCAAACACACCATCATTGTTGTAGCTTTTCAGTAACTGGGCCAAGCTCCCTCTTGACCCTGTTAGTATATCACACCTCTGCTCAACTATTTAGTCTCAACATTTTTTTCCTTCTCTTTCTTTTGCTCTTATTTCAAGCTCCAACCCTGTGATGAAGGCGATGTGGCCCGACGGTCAACTCAGCATCACGGAGGTCACCAAGCGACCACTAACAGCAGCCACTCTTTTCAAAAACTCCATTGTAGCGTTGGTGGATAAACTGGCCTGCAAGGTATTTGCTTGGCTTCCTCCTCTCACTTCTCAAAACTTGAGTGTGCTGTTAATATTATTTAGGAGTGTCAGGTTATCAGATTAATTGCAATCAAGTCATGACAATTGTAGTTGCAATGTTACATTTTTTTAATTGTGTTATTATAATCGTTAATTTCATGTTTTCTCTAGGCTTATTCAATTAATTTTTATGTATAAGGCATCTTGTACTTAAGTTTATGGGGGTTGGAAAACAAAGGTCAATCACACCATGATCAAGAATGCACCGATTGGCTGTCATTGTGTTTGGCATACACTGATAAGCTTCCATTTTGGAATAGGGCAAGTTCAGGGGGAGAAGGAAGACGTGAAAACGGACAAGCAAGTGAGAGTTCTTGGTCCGAATGGTAAACGTGACAGTCACCCCAACGCCACCTTTGATAAAAGTAGAGTGATATGGATTCTTTATAAGAAGGAGTTTGCGTACCTCAGAAACAGCTCAAGCTTTAGCCTATCACATAAATGCAAAGCACTTAGCTGCAACTGCAGCCACAGATAAAGACACTAGTGCAGCGAGCCGCAGCAAAGGGGGTTGCCAAACTAAACTGGAGAACATCCTGCGCAAAAGTGAGACAGAAATGTCTAGAGAATGCATGATGCTTTGTTTCAATGTTAATTTTGAATTTATTTGGCAGTTAAAAAATGAAAACAGCACCATTTCTAAATAAAATGTTGCTGCCAGAACTTGGAATAGTCTCCAATACAGCTGAAGATAAACAGTTTTAACTGTTTCTGTTAAAGTAATAAAATGACTGAAGCCACTTCTTAGTTGTATATCAGTACAGTATTTTGATCTGCCAAATAGCAACGAACCAGGTGTGTTAGTCAAAGGGAAACATCGAAAATACGCTGGATTGTTGCTCTCGAGGACCAAATTCGGCCACCCTTGGTTTAAAGGCTAACATGCTGCTTTGACCTTATCATATCCTGCTGTGAGTTAGTTATGTGAAGGCACCAAAAGGTACTCTGAACCTCTCTCTGCCTCTTATTATGGGCTGAGGCCAGGCTTTGTGCTTTTATTAATTTTATTTACTTTTTGTTTTGAACATCAAACTATCGATATTTATTCTTCAGTTCACATGGATACTTTCCTTAGCAGATCAAGAGGAGAACATATGCTCGCTCTACCCAACTCATTTACTCTCATAGTGTCATTTTAGCTTATTAAAAATGCAACATTTTAAATTAGGTGGCAAATTATTTGTGCTAATAAACCGTATGCAATCTTTAGTTTTTAAATATTTGTACACAAACAATTCCAGTTTGTCAGTTTCACTGCTAAACACAATATGGCAACACAACCAATGGCGAATTGTATTCGCTCGCTTTCTGACTCACTTGGTGTATGCATCCTAAGTGTGGTCTCTTTGAGACACCACAGTGAATGTGCTGCATTCATGTAACACCAGTCAACGGCAATTCTTAATTTTACACAATGCGGCTTTAATAGTGTCCATCAATTAGACTTTATTTGGAAAGTGCATTTCTACAGGTGAGAAGCCTATAATGAAATATTATAAAATGTATCAAACAAAATGAATAAAAAATAAATCATTAAATATTTAAATTTTAACCTTAAATAAAAACAGCACACAACTAAGTACCTACCTTCGTCTTTAGGAGCCATACTACGTGAGATGCATAAAACCAAACGAGCTGAAGTCCCCGTTGCTGTTTGACGATGCTCGCTGCCAACATCAGGTGGCCTACCTGGGCCTTCTGGAAAATGTCATGGTGCGCAGAGCAGGTTTCGCCTACAGGCAGCCTTACGCTCGCTTCTTGCAGAGGTGAGAGATGCTGAATGAATGTGTGTGTGATGCAACATTGACTATACACTGTATATTGCATATTGCTGCCTGTTACCTACTATGAGGTTAATAACTTCCTGTTCTTTTTCTTCTTCTTCATTTTTCATGCTTGACTTTCTCTCTTACTCTTGATCATTTGGAAAACCTAAAATCCTGTTACTCTCGATGTTATAATGTTTCTTTACCCAAGGTATAAAATGACATGTGAGTACACTTGGCCAAACCACCTAATGGATTCGGACCGGGAGGCGGTGGAAGCCATCGTCAAACAGCATGGTTTCCAGGATGACGTGGCGTACGGCCACACCAAGCTTTTCGTGCGAACGCCTCGATCTCTTTTCACTTTGGAACAGGAGCGATCAGCCCTCATCCCCATCCTGGTGCTTTTCTTACAAAAGGTCAGCTGTTAGCATAACTAGCTTTTGCATCATGTAAATGCTTGATTCTCAGAACTTTCTGGACGTTTCTAAAATGTAAGCTTTATTGATGTGGCAGTCCATTTAAAATACGATTCTATTTTAAAACTTGATCATCTAATACTCACCCACTACAAGCTAATCTGCATGGTTGGCTTTTAACTCATTAAATTCCAAAGATAACAATGTCCAAAAATTATGACTGGCAGAAAAATCACAAATATCAACATCTTCTGCTTGGATTGGGGTGGCCAGAGCTACAACGAATGCCTCTCCCCCAAGCCCAAAAAAATGGTTAGTGACCTGAGATTATATGCCTGGACCCTTTAAAGTAAAATATGTCTTTGGTAGTGAATGACAAATATGCCAAAAATGGCAAAAAAATTGCAGGGAATTCACAAATACCAACATTTTCTGCCTGATTTGGAGGTAGCCAGAGAGTGACATGGGTCATGGCCCAACCCCTCAAAGAAATTAAGTATTTACTGGAAATTATGTCTGAAATCTGTCAAGTATCATAACTACGTCTTTAGCGTGGAATGAGTTTACTCATTCAAACACAAAGATAACAAAGCCACAAAAACGGCCAAAAAAGGTAGAAAATGGCAGAAAAATTTCACCCAAATTTTCTGCCTGATTTAGGGATAGCCAGAGATTGACATGGCGCAGCCCCTGGGATTAAATATCTGGACATATTTATCTATCTCTGGGATTGATTGAGTTCAAGTCATGCAAGGCTCCTGCTCATGTTTAGATGAAATATAACCGCCTGCTTGAATCAGTAATGTGGATAATTAATGAGATGCGGAAAGCAGTTACATAAAAGTCAATTACTTACAATGAAATTACCATCTCCTTTCTTCTGCTAATGACCTAGTTGGATGAGTCGACAGAGAAGTCTCTTTCCTGAAATGGAGCATACGGTTCACATGCTGCAAAGCCCAGCGAGGCATAACCATTTCTCCGTTTTAAAATTCACGCAGGTATGGCGGGGGGCTCTTGCTCGTATGAGGTGCCGACGGATGAGGGCCATTTATGTCATCATGGGCTGCTTTAAGCGTTACAAGGTCAAGGCCCACTTCTGGAAAGTCGAGCAGCAGTTTACCAATGTTAGAAACATGGCTGATTATGGAAAGAGCATCGAGTGGCCGACTCCACCTGCTGCCCTGAACCAGTTTCAAACCATCACAGTCATGCTGCATCGCAAGTCAGGAAGGACCTTTCTATTTTTACTCGCTTGAATCGAGCAATTTCCAAATCATCGGCAATGTATGTTGTCTTGTTTTTAGGTGGTGGGCGAGACAGATGGTGAAAAAAATCCCCCCGTCAGATATGGTTGAGATACGAGCTAAAGTCGCCGCTCTGAGTACTCTTGGGGGGAAGAGAAAAGACTGGGGCTGCAGTCGAGCGTGGGAGAGAGACTACATGGCCAATGTAAGCTAACCGTTAGATGTTCTCTTGAGGAAAAACGAACAAAAGTGTCAACTAAGAAAATATTATAACCGATGGCATTGGCATTCTGCACTTAAAATAATAGCGCACTTCACTAATCAATCTCCACCTTAAAAAAAATGTAACTCTTCATGTAGTACAATTGTGACTATTATTGAAATATAGTGTAGCAGGTCTCAGTGCTCATCAAAAATAAGACTGAAATTTTAGTTCTAAAACTTATGTTTAATACTATTTCAAGCTGATTTGGCATTAAACTGAATAGAATATTCAGGAAATGTTGGTTAGAGCAGCAAAGACTAATCAGCAAGTAATCAAGTCAAATTAATCAATTCTTCACCATGATTGGTTAATCGTTTGGATACCTCCTTTTTTATTTGAAACATGCTCTTAAATTCAGCTTCTTAACAGTAAACGTGATCTGATTTGTCGCTTATCTTTGCTATGAATCAAATGATCTACATAATGGACCGAACATCTAACAAAACCAAAATTCACAATAAATAATTGAAAGATGTATTTTTCACGAGTCTTAGTCTGTTAATCCTGGGTATTTGTTTATTTAATTATTTATATGGGAAATTATTTTGAAATACTCCTTTATCCTTACATTTAAAAAATATTGGTGGAGAGTCACATACGTACGTTAATTCATGTAAATTTGAAATATTAAATTTTAACTAAGGCATGACTATAAATAAACACACTGACTTTGAACGTAATTGTCAGTTGCAATCCTAACTTTAATCATTTTAATTTTAAAGAAAATGTACACTCAAATAAATGTTTATAAATGAATTTCCCATAAAAAATCAATGCATCTGTACTCAACTCTTAAGTTAAATACAACTGAACTCTACTTATGTCAGCAGTCATTCTTTTGCCTACCTCTAGAGGGAGCCCATTTACCTACCATTCTTACTTCTCTAGGTTTACAAATGCATCCCCCCCCCCCCTTTTTTTTAACCCCTTTTTTTGTATCTGTCTCACATCCTTGCGACGAGACGTTGACAGTAAAATTCGATTGCCTTTTATTCCTTTTTGTTTCCAGGATTGCGACACGTGATCTTTGCATACAAAATTCAACCTAATTGACTTTATGTTTTTGGACTCGGCAATAATCTGTTAGGAATGTACATGTAGCGCATGCAAACAATGTGACTGAGGCACTTGTGAGCACGGCCCCGTTTCAATGAATCCCGCTCTCTGTTCTTTTAGTAGCTTATCTGAGCTTGTTTGCCGGCCAGGGTCTTTCAGAGACGCCTTGAGGGAACGTGAGCATGACTCCAGCTCAGTCCTGAGTCACTCCTCACATGTGTTTGCGACCGCTCGTGACTCGAAAGTCTCACTGAGCCCGCCGACTTCACGTGATTGGTCTTAATTCTGCAAAGGCCTATAAATGCATGTCATACTGCATGCATGCTGACAGAACTGGTACAGGGAGAGGAAAACAAGTAGGGCAAAACTCGTGAGTCAGAAGCAACTGATTCATTGAGTCAAACAGATAATTCTCCAGAAATATTATTTATTTTTGAGGCAGTTAAGGATCTTATGAGCTTCTGCAAGTGTATCCATTATTGTGGTTACAAAGTGCATGTGTATGAGATGCTGTAGAAACCTCTCACATGCAACAAAAGTTACCCTTATTCAGCAAAAGCCATTTTACTAAAGTAAAAAAAAAACAAACACACTCATAGTGGGAATCTCCCAACAGACTTATTACACACCAGAGCCAATCAGCATCCAGATTAGACATAACTTCCTGTTTGTTTTGTGGTCTTTTTCACACTTGAGAATGTCACTAAGGCAAAAAAGAAAAAGGTGTCACTTAGATATTACTCTGAGGTTTTATTTTTTTGTTTGCTTGTACAAGAGTTATCGTGAATACAACCATTTTTTTATTTTAACCCTTTCATTGCCGTTGGGACAATGCGTCACACAGCTTTTCAAAAAATTGCAGGGTATAGGAATGGTAGCAATAAGATGAAATCCCAGCGGTTCATTACACACCTATCTACACATTCTAGTGGCATTAAGTAACTTTGCCATACATAACAAGCCAGTGCTGTATTATGTTTTTTAATGTGACAGGACCATAGGTGAAAGTTTATTTTTGTGTCTGCAAGCACTTTTGGATGTATGGGCATTTTTTTTAGGGTGTTGCAGTCATGGTTAGCTAGCAATCACCATTTAAGATCAACAAACACTCCCATTTAGTTCCACGTACTTAATGTTATATCCAGATGTTGTTTTGATAATATTTCATGAGTAAACTTGAGTAGGTGACAGTGGAGCTGCCTGTTTCCCACTATGAGGTTAATAACTTCCTGTTCTTTTTCTTCTTCATAAATCGGAAAACCTAAAATCCTACTCTCGATTGTTTGTAGTGACAGGTTACATTTTCTGATACAGCTTACTCCATCCAGTACTATGTATACTACAGACATTGTTTCCTTTAATTTGGGAAGCTCCTTGTGCTAAGATTGTCTTTAACGAAAGCCTGCTAACAAATAAAAGCACCTAAACAAGCAATGGAGCTGTATGTTTTAGTAAGAGTTTTCACAGTTTTAGATGGAAATGTTATTTTTTGCCGACAATATGCCACGTCTTAGGGATATGTTGTACAAGTCATCAAACGAAGTCTTCCTCATAGTAGGTTTGATATCATGCAGCATCACCTCTCCAAACAAACAGCGTGACTATTGTCTCATCTAAAAAATATTATAATAGGCTGACAATTACCACACTGCAGTGATAGGGGCAATAAAATCCCCCATTATTGTCTGAAGACTCTTGCCAGAATGATCAACCCAGTCATAAGAGCATCATCATGGCCATCTGCTGATATTTGCTTTTATGGAAGCCACTTAGTATAAGACAATGTAACAGCACTTTTTTTTTTAGACATGTCATTTACATAGCCCACTGGTAGCTATAAAGATCGCAACCCGTAAGATCATCTGCTTTTCTCACAATAACACAAGTCTGTGATTTATGCAGGTGCGAGACTACCCCAGATCCAGTTCCGGCTTCACTCGTTTCTCCCGGGAGCTGAGGAATAAAGACGAGTATTGTCAAGTCCTCTTCTCAGGCTTCTGTAGAAAGGTGAAATCGCATGGGAAATGCAAACAAATAAAAATGAGTTTCTGCTCAATCCTCATCTCCGTTCAGAGATTTGCAGTCAAAACTTTTAACCTATAGGCCATACAAAAATGACAATTTCTCTGTGTCAAAATTCAAGCATTAGCTTTGGAGATTAATTTCATTTTATAAAGTGTTAACAAAAAATCACCAACCCTTTTAACTCGGTTCTACTTCCTGTGACAGCTGCATTTATTTTGAAAACGTTTGCAAATAAATGTAACGGAGGGTCACTAGCCCAAAAACAAAGATGGACATTTCTATCGTGACAGCATATTGGACAAAAAATAAATTATGCATCTTGCAATCCTAAATCCAAACAACCTATTAGTTATACATCATACTATTTTAGAGCATAACATCCTCTTAAGTGACCTCTACAGTAAAACAAAAAGTGAGGATTTTTAAGAATTGTTTCTGTGAGAAGCAAAATAAGAAATAATGTTATTCAAGCATTGATTTTGGACTTTGAACGACTGTTTGACTCTGCAGCATTCTGTCAGTGTTGTGTTCACAACACCCATCCATCCATCCATCCATCCATCCATCCATCCATCCATCCATCCATCCATCCATCGTCTTTAAACATGTTGCTGCTAAACATGCAGGCATGTTCAGTCCGCAAACAATTAAAAAAAGTTAAAAGGTTAAATATCTGATGTTCTGACCTGCACCTTATAGTCCACTGTGGCTTATTTGTGACAAAAATGGTATAATTTGCTAAATTTTTGCTGCTGCGGCTTATATACCAGTGCGGCTTATAGTGCGGAAAATACAGTGGGCAAAACATTTTAATTATTTGACAGCACAAACAAAAATACATTAGGTTCACTATATTCAGTGTTCAGTGTATTCAGCAGCTTCAGTACAACTAATGTAAAGTGCAGTGCAATATACATATGGCTGCACATGCAAATTATGCATTTGCATTCCACAAAAAAAAGTAAGGGAGAAGGAAAAATATCCTCTAAAAGACATAGAAGTGAGTGCAGTCAACTGAAGCCCCGCTTATTATTTTTGCTGAATTTGCTCTTACTATCTCCCCGCGGATGATAACGGCCACTTTTTCCATATCAAGGACAATGGAGAATGCAGCCGTCATAAATCGAGGTGCTGCTTTAAATGCTATTCCTTGGATTTGTTTTGCGTTTTTGCATTTCTGTCAAATGAGCCGATTCCCAACCAGAACAGCTTGCAAGTACCTTGCATTTTCCGCACTATGAGGCGCACCTAAAAGCCTTCATTTTTTTAAAAAGCTGATGGTGTGCCTTATATATGGATCAATATTGAGATTGGGATTGGTAGATGGGGAATGAGCTGATAAAGTAAGCGTTACCTGTTTCTTTTGTGTGTTTACAGTTGAACAAGGTTGCTCATATTGACATTGCGTTATTATGCTATTGAGAGTTTAGAGTTATTATTTGAGTTATTATTGTTATTACTTTTACCAGTGCGCCTTATATATGGAAAAAGTTTTAAAATATGTCATTAATTGAGGGTGCGCCTTATAATCCGGTGCACCTTATAGTGCGGAAAATACGGTAATTAAAAAAATGTGCACCATCATTTTTTCCTTTTTTGTACTCCTCAATAGGTGAATAGGTTCAACAAAAGCACCGACCGCGGCGTGCTCGTCACAGACAAGTGCTTCTACAAATTAGAGCCAAAGAAACAGTACAAAGTCCTAAAGAGAATTCCCTTGGACACTGTAAGTATTAACATGTCACAGGGTGCATCCACGATTTCAATATAGCTGCTGCCTTGAGCCCTAAATCGTACGTCAACGTCTCTGCCGTATTGGATGTGGCAAAGTGGAAAGGGAAAATCCGCCAAACCAGCCTATTTTTTTTTAACTGATTTACTTTGAATTAACTACTACTACTAATACATTACAACCAACACTATTTGTTACATTAGTAAAGGGGGCGCAGCATTTTTATGCCCTGACGAATAGTGACTTGATTCATGCATAACCATGTTTTCGACCTTGATCTTTGACACAAGCCTTTTTTTTTCCGTCAGACGCAATGACTGTACGGGATGACAGAGCAGCGGTCTACTTTTCTTCAAGTCGTTTATTCTCTTAGTGTCTGACCTGGATAAGACTCCTAACCCTCAGTATGAGCAGCAATGGCTAATGGTGGCTATCTTTAGCCACTCTATTGCTGCTGCTGCTGCCTAATGATGCTGTTTAACCTCTGGCATGTTTTCAGCTCTTTATCTTGCTCTCTTCATCTTGCGCTCTAAAACCACTACATACTGGACATGCAGAAAATGAGGATGCTGTTGATAAGGATGATTATTGTGAGCTATTTGGGTCTGAAAGGGAAATTTTTGACAATTTTCGTGGTGTCTAAAAACAAGGTTCTGACTTTCTGTGGTCACAATACACAATTTGAATTCTGGCTTTTTTCAGAAGGGTTCTGTCTCATGCAAACATATACTGCTTTTGGTACCTTGACGACCAGGGTAGAGCGAAGGCTTGAAGTGGCTACTCAGTGCTACCGACTTAGCGACTGTTGCTATATTTAACGACCGCCATATATTTCTAAGCGATGACAACAAAGTAGTGATTTTTTTGTGGTCTTACTTGAGGCTTCTGTAGACTCTCCTCTGTGTCCAGAAATGAATATGGCTTACGGAGACATTTTCCTCATTTACAAATATTCATTGTTTTCCCCAAATTTAACATTTTTACCCTCAAATTAGCCATTCATTCCCAAAGGCACATTCATCATTACTAATTTCCATCGTTTCACATTTAAGTCATCGAGCTCAGTCAATTCACTTTTGGAACATTTTTTGAGCTTAAGTATTTCATTTCAACATTTTCCTCATTACAATATTCACAGAAATGACACTCCATCTACTACATAATATCTTTAGAATATGAGTCTATTCCTCTATTAGTGGTTCACTATCACTGTCCTGATTGCCCTATTACTGGTTTTTATTGCCTACTTTATTATTTGCTCTATTGGATGTGAGTCTATTCCTTTATTAGTGCTTCATTGTCACTGCCGTGATTGCACAATATATCATATAATAATCCTTAGCATTTTTGTACAGTATTTTGACCATCTTTGGGTCATTTTCTTCCACATCATTCTCACAGTATTTTAGCCAAGGGACAGCACATTCCTTTTTGTGTGAGAACTGTGGTAGTGCCATGTTGAACTTTGACATGTTGTCACCATTTGGGTGAAATTTCAGCTCCCTACTGTCATCGTTCAATGCTTTCTCTTTGATGTGAAATGCCTTTGATGTAAAATTCAAAGGCTTGGACAAAACGCTACACAAGGGCTAATATACAATACACTGACACCATTTTAATCCATTTCAATGCATGTCTTGCTTGTGAGCGTATGGTACATGTGAGTAATTGAAATGCCGTGAAACAGCAACTAAGCAGTATCAGCTAGTTAATAAGACGAAGTAAATTATTTAAAGGTTTGACAGGGCAGAAACATCAACATTTTCACAGCTGAAGCCATTATAGGAAAAATGGCTCATAGAAATAGTTCATGAAAAGTTCACAAGGCTTCATAGAATGTTTATTAGCTGCGGCAGGCGATGAAATCCAGTCACGCCACGACTATGCGTTTATATTCGCAGTTAACAGGACTGAGCGTGACCAGCGGAGTAGACCAGATGGTGGCGCTGCACATAGCCTCACAGGATGACCTTCTACTGTGTCTCCAGCGTGGGGAACTCTATCCCAACCAGGACCGCGTCGGCGAGCTGGTGGGAACGTTGGTGGACCACTTCACACGGTCAGTGATACGTGACAATGAAATAAATAAATAAATGACTTGAGCTATTAGATGGCTCATTTGACTGAAGTGATTTAAGCTGACATTTACTGTATGCAATAAGACAGCGTTATTACTGCCTTGAGGCATATTTCGTGATTAGCAATTATCATTGTGCATACAATGAAAGGGGTTGGAGTGTAAAAGAAGTTGGGTGAATAGATGGAGAGTAATCAACTGGAGGTGCAACTATTAATCGATAAATCAACAACTAATTGGTTCCGAAATTAATCAATAGTTCTTTTTGGTCATTTTTTTTTTAATAGAGACCTAAAATTGTGCAAATGCTTAGAATCCCACCCTCTACTAGAAACTTACCTAGTATTTTGTGTCCTACATGAAATTTCACTGAGTATGATTGTATTTATTCAAAATAAGAAGAAAACACATCCAAACATTTTTTTTTGTGTTGTCAATTGAAAAAAAAAGTTGTTTTTTTTATTCATACCAGATAAATCTGAGAAATGTTTGTATGAAAAAAAAAACTGTAAGAGGGGGGATTTACGGCTTTAAAACATATAATAAATTCAAACTAAACTCCATGAAAAAACACAAATAAATTGAGAAAATACTTTAAATGGAAAAAAATGACACAGTATAGTAATGAAAAAGACCATAAATGGAAACAAACGTGATTTAAAAACATGTATAATAATAACAAATATACCATGTCAAAAACCTATATATAATACATTAGAAAAATACTACAAATAGAAAAACATTTAGTATTATAGGTTTAAAAAAGCAAAACAGGAAAAACATGATAAAAGAAAAAGCTGAAGAAGAAGATGGAACGCTTTCATCATTAATTGAAGCCCTGTAATAAAGTGAAAATAATTCCAACCTTTTCTAAGTGTTTCCTAGTATATTTTAAATATACAGAGCAATGTCAAAAGTTGTCAAATTAATTTTTACCGGAATTATTTAAAGTTGCACAAAACTTGAGAGCGCGAGCAGCCCTCCTGCATGTCAGCGTACCTCACGAGACCGCCGCTCAGCGAGCATCAAAGGCCTGACTCTTTTTTTTTTTATGTTGCTTTTATTCAAAAAGAATGTGAAGCAACACTGACAGATGATCCGTTTTCAATCTCTACTCTCATAGTTCTTTCTCCTCTTCCTATTTTCAACTAACACAAAAAAGTCCATTAATGTCACATAAATATGCATATTCTTGGCATTCATCACTGTCGTCGTCGTCCATGTGCGCACCTGTTATGAATTACTGCTGCGGAATGAGTGACTCACGCTGACATTTATCACATCCATCGCTCTAAATGTGAACGTTGTTTATAGATGTGATTACAAGGCGGCCGCGTTCAACAGGAAGATGCGCCCGACGTGTTTTCACACCGCGCAGACTGTTAGCGCTAGAAAATAATTCGGTGTACATTTGATGGCTTGGCCCCCGGCGCCTGCGAGAGAACCGCCCGCTCGTCGTTATCGTCGCAACATAAACGAGCCGACTCCCTCGTTTTCAGGTTATTTGACTTTTTATGTCTTTTTTGTCTGGAGGGCAGTTGTGAGGCCAGGCGGTTTTATTAGTTTTGGATTATTGTGTTTTTTGTTGGCTTGGGATCCTTGCGACAGCTGCGTTGCTCTTTGCGGTGTAGCAGAGGCACCCATTGGGAGTTGGTTACAACCCCCCCCCTCACCTCGCTTGCCTTTTGTGGCACCATCTGTGGCAAATGGAGAAGGTTGTGACCCTTGATGAGGCTGCTCAGCAAAAGGAAAGTTATGAAACAAAGTCAGGGGTGACTTGTGGAAGAGTGTGAGCGCGCAGAAGGCAGAGAGTTGGCACTCGTCTCTGCCGGGAAATGAGATGCAGGAATATGCAACTCGCGTGCGGGTCATATCTTTTGGGATTTGGGGCCAGAGGGGGATTGCGTAAATGTACAGTACCAGTCAAATGTTTGGCAACACATTCAAATTCTCTCCAACTCTAAGAGGACGTGGAATTTATGTAACTCTTAGTGCCACGGGTGAGAATTCTTGTCATGTCATGTAAATTTGGGTGATATATGAAAGACTGATTTCCATTCCTTACTTTGAATTGCATATAGGTAATGTCTGTGTTGTAAGCGTGGAAACACTGTCATCCAATGGTCACAGTTACCACTACAGTGCTCAATTGGCTTATATTATGTAAGCATTAGTCAATGGTGTCAGCTGCCTCCATTAAAAAATGTATTTGAGGAGAATTTTATTATTTATTATTGTTATTACTATTTTAAAAGATGAGAATCTCATCCATGGCACTGAAAGAGTTAATGTTATTTTTTTTATTATGAATATGACACTTGTGGCCAGCGCTCCTCTTAGTTACATGCTAATCAGACACTTTTGTAATGTAGTTATGTAGTTATTTTGCCACCAAAACCCCATTTTCACTGTATTTTATCATGTTTTATCAAAGGGTTTCAGATGCAACTAAAAAACTATGTGTCAAAGTGTTTACACTATTTGCAAGGATTTCTCTCCTTTTGTCCAAAATAGCTTGGTGTCACTCAAATTATCTACTTTCAAACAGAGATTGCTAAAGAACGGAAGAAAATAGAATCTTACGTTGTTTTTTTAAGTAAAGAATGGAATCCAATCTTTTTATATGGTATCACCAATGTCTACATAGTTATACAATACAATATGCTGTTAGCCTTGAAAGATGTTTCAAAATGCTCAAGATGGGCTGACATTCTCTGGGTTTGCCTTTTCAGATAATGCTTGGCACTGAAAGAGTTAATGAAGCATTTAAAAAACAAATAACTCAGTTAACTCAGTCCTATTTACTTCTTATAGCAGCTAAACTCTGCAAACTTAAAATAGCCAGCGACACCAAAACAAAGATAAACATTACCATTATTTTATTTTAAAAAGTTGGTCAAGAGCTCATTAATAAAATAAAATAAATTGAAAAAATAATTTATTCATGTACAGTAATTCTCTGTTGCAAGCTTCACAGAAAATTGTTGTTGAAAATGGGATTAATCACAATCAATCATGTAAAATCTTGCGATTACTTAATTCTTATTAACATTTTAGCCTGTTATCTGATGCTATGGAGCAAAGCAGTAAATGAGTAATAAAAAAAAAATGTTTTCTGCACGTTTTTTGTAAAAGGATGGAAATTCAAATGTTTTAAAGATCCAACTTATAGACAAAATAATCAACAGGTTATTTGATTATTAAAATCATTAGTTACAGCCCTATATATGTTATAGTTTGTGCTTGTGTGTGGCAGCTGAGGTGCAGAGTTGCATAAAACTGGGTCATCCAAGGCATCATTTTAAGCACATGCTTAAATGCGACTTGGAAGTGCGTCATGTTCCCTGGACGAAACGCGTTCCCCCTCACATCGTCTGTCAATCTTTGCTGTACGTGCCCCCACAGCATGCATCCTATCACCTCTTTCTGTCTGTCTCTGGCTTTCTCTCCCCATCACCTCGTTTCTCTTATCACTGCGGTCCAGAATGTCAGCACACAATCAGAAATAGCGCTTCTCTCAAGGTACAGACCATACTAAATTTAACCAGGTGGTTAAGGGTGCATTTTAATTGCATTTCACTCAGAACAAGATGGCTTCAAAAGACCATTCTGGATCATTTATGGGAACCGGGGTTTGAGGATTCTACCTACCCAAAAGTTCCTCGCTCAGCATTTTCTTTTTCAGATGACACTCAGAGGGGACTGGTTGAGCTGTGATAAAACAAAATGAATAAAATAATGTGTGATAAAATACAGGTGCTCACCATGTTAACAAAATAAAATAGAGGCGGCTTTTAAAACAATGAGAAGTAATCAAATTCAATTTTTAGTTTGTAAAACTAACTAAATAACATTTTGTCATTGTCATTCAAGATCTTAAGGGGCTTATTTTCAATGTACTTATTTCTGTCACTGTTTAGCCGTATCAAAGTAAGAATGTGAACAGCCATTCAGTATTTGTAGTTGATTTATTTCTAACATAATACCGATTGGTGCAAAAAATTAACAAATTCTCTACAAAATTAAAGCTATAACAAATACTAATCAAATAAACTAAAACAAAGTATTAAGAAAGGCTCCAAAACTATCTCAAACCAATTCACTTTAAAGGGGCCCATATAATAGTATTTAAAACTTTCCATAGTGAAATATATGCATGTAAATGACATTTAGCACTTTGGCAATTCAATTTCTTATTAAAAAGTAGATTTTTGGTATCATTATTTCTAGCAAAGAATAAGGAATGAATGCTTAGAAATGCATCATTCATGTGTAACCCTTTCTTACCAACGTAAAGGGATACTAATCTTATTTAGCCATGTTTCAGCAGAAAAAGTATTTATTTTGTCTGAAGTGGCATCACAGTTGCTCAGGCAACAACTAATCACACCTTTGCTTGCGAAAGTCACTAAATTGAGAAAAGTGGTGCGACACTAACAAACTTGCTCCAACACTAAACTAAAACCAAATGTAGTGTAAAGGGTAGAAAAACTGTACATTTTGTTTCTTTTGCGAGAAAGAGCATGACTAATGGACGTGTTGTATTTGTATACTTTCAAAAAGCGGTGTGTATTGTGGTAATAGGGGAGTGCGGTGGGTTGAACTTGAGGACCATCTGCTGGGACAGCTGGGGGAGTATGAGTGGGCTCAAGGCGGGATTTAGGCTATGATCTGTCCCAGCCTAGTAGACGAGCTCGGGTTCGTCGTCTTAAAAGGTGATTTGGGGATTTTAGTCATTCCATCAACTTTTCCAGCTTGCCTGTAGTCGGTACTCTTTCTTTCCCCAAGCTACGTCTCTCATAGTCTTAATTATCATTTATGAATATGGAAAGAGCCTTGATGGGCTTAAATTCATCTCCATCTTCTGGGTCACCCCTCCTTTCGCTGTTGCGGCGAGAAACGGAACGCTACCTCTGAGCATGTGCGAGCGGTCTCGTTATGTGGTTTAAATGGGCCGAGAGAAGCAGCCGAGTGCTGTCCGGCTGGTCAGCGGCGGACTTGTTGATGTCTGACCTGGTTGGCCCGCCCGCACGCAGCTCAGCAGACGTGAACAAAATGTGCCCATTTCAAATGAACTTTTTAGGCCATGAGTGGCGTTATCCTAGTCCTGAAATAGCCTCCTGTCTTTCCGTGCTCCCCCCTCCTCTGCTTTTTTTCCCTCAGTGGCTGTCCTCAATGTTGTCGTCTGTCTGGCCCAACTAGAGAGGCTTTTGGGGTTCTGCCCTCTCCTCGCTCACGTCGCCCCCAAATCCCACTTCTAGCTTCTGCTAGTTCGAACTTTTGATCTGATGGATTAGGATCAGTGCTAATGCAGTTTTCATCATATAGTGCGAGTAACTCTAGCGACAGCAGACAGGTGGAAGGAAATAGTGTGGAGACACTGACCTATTTCTTTCTTAGCTCAACCTGGCGGGTCATGTGTTTCCAGCATCTGTGTAAACTCTTCATCACAAAATAAAACCTGATGTAAATCATACAAACATTATTTTGTTTTAAATAGGCCATGCATACCAATGCTGAAAAAACACAAAAGCCT
The DNA here is from genome assembly GCF_059441005.1 of Hippichthys cyanospilos. NCBI lineage: Eukaryota > Metazoa > Chordata > Actinopteri > Syngnathiformes > Syngnathidae > Hippichthys > Hippichthys cyanospilos. The sequence goes on along the minus strand of NC_142389.1, from coordinate 7,664,871 downwards.
AGTGGACATTAGTGTACGGGCTGTAAAGCCAAAGCATCCTGAGCTCAAAATCTCTCATTTTTACCAGGGATTCACAATACTAGGGATGTCCAGATCCTAATCACATGATCAGAATTGGACCCGATCACAACATTTTCATGGAATCAGGGTTATATACATATATATATATATATATATATATATATATATATATATATATATATATATATATATATATATATATATATATATATATATATATATATATATATATATATATATATATATATATATTGTGTGTGTGTATATATACTGTATATGTATTTTTTTTAAGAAATACACTGCCCATCGCTATCAATATTGAAAAAAATGTATTTAAGTATACTATACTAAAGTAAACACAACCAGTGGGAGAAGGTTTAAACGTTTAAACCACTGCTTTGATAGCTAGACAAAATGTGTTCTACTACTTATTTAAAAAAAAATGCATTTTAGAACTTGCGACTGACAGAAAATGACATCACATATCCCAAGAGCTCAGCTAACAACCAATCACAGCTCAGTTTGTGAACGTCACATGGCCAAGAGGACTGGTGAGCCGTGGTGACGCCTTGAAATTTTTAGCTGACAGCAAGTGGAAAAATTTGTTCTTAAAGCTTTTGATTGTACGTTAAAATAATAAAGGTATCAAATCAATTAATGACAAATATTTACTGTTTACCGCTGAAAACAGCTACATTATTTTAGTGTCTCTTTTGTCCCAGAATTTCATGGCCTTTTTGGCTACTGACCTCAAAGCCATTTCTATTTCAACGAACCTCTTTGTGCAGCAGTCACGCACTAAATCAGGAGACCGAAGCAGGACAAACAAATTGGTACAACGATGACGTGTTGACCAAGTTAAAAGCTGACCCAACTGGCGCTCGTCCCATGCAGAAAGTGAGCGCATGAAGTGGATCAAATCAAACCAGTCATGATTTTAACTTGACCTGCAAAAAACTTCAATGCCAATCATCCAATGTCAGCCTTTTCAATCAGGCAAAGGAGACATTGTCCATTAACGGGACCTGAACTGTTGAAATTACTTTAGTCACTTTTTAGATTCTTAAACTTTACTCACAAACACATTTGGCTACACTAACATGAACTAACAAACCCTCACATTCCACCACACGATCGTCACATGACTGTCGAGACAAAAGGATGACGGTGTAGCTCCGCCCCCTGCACATCGTCTTCATGGCCCCATACAGAAACAGTTTTTAAAGTTTGCCTAATTTAGATATTGACTAACGCTGTAACAATCATTCCATTAATAAAAAAAAAGTTGATTATTAAATTATTCAGTGACAGATTTTGATTGTTTTCAAACATCAAAAACAAAACTTCTAAAAAAATAAAAAAAAAGTCCTTTTTTTGTTCATTTTCCGACTAGTTACATCACAAACCAGAATCTAAATCTTCATTAATTTCAATGATAATTTGAAATAATGTCCTGTTTTCTTAACTGATTCAATTAATCGGAGTGTCTGAAACAGCTGGAACGTACAATTCCAAAGACTTTTTTCAAATATTAGACTAACAGATTTAATTCTTGAAGGTTTTTTTTTTTTTTTTTTTTTAAATATTTGGGTAAAGGATTGCCTGAAAATAATTGGCACATAAAGTATTAATAAAGGGATGGAAATTAAATCCCCCCCCCCCCAATTTATTAATTAATTGACGACATAATAAATAAATACAACTTTTTCCAATTTATTGATTGACAAAACACATTTATTAAAATTATCATTATTTGTCACCCTAATATTAACCGCAGACTACAAAAAAAGATTACCTACCTCTATGTCCTATGCTGTCATTAGTGTTTGCCTCAAATGTTGACGTTTCAGTCTACATAAATCTGATCAACCACAGCACATACATGCAAATTACACTTCCTTATAGTTACAGTTATTATAGTTATAGTTCCTTATATACAGTTTTGTAATAATCTCTGACTGGTGAGCGTATTGTACTGTTTGATAAGTGTAAAAAATAGAGGTAGTTTAAGGGTACTTTTTGGTTAGAAATCTATTCGGTTCTGACGCTATTCAATTTAATGTTCTCCAAAGCTGACTCATAGATGTCCTCTTAGATTTGAACTATAGTCTTCAGACTTTATTAACCACAAGGAACACATCACACGATGATAGTCACTGAACTGTGAATGATTCAGGGCATGTGCAAAATGAATCTAATATATGTCAGTGGTCACAGTTTGCTCCGCTGTTGCTCACGTATGACTCATTTTTTTTCCCAGAATGCCCCCTGCGGCCTAGGGTTCTCAAGTGGTGGGGTGCAGCTGGCCCAACTAGCCCAACTGTCCCTGAAATATAATCGATGAAATTGTCGATGATGTATGCGATGACGCGAGTACTAACACGGCGGGTTGGTCTTCTTCTTTTTCATGCTGACGTAAATGCTGCCATTGCCCTGATATATATATATATATATATATATATATATATATATATATATATATATATATATATATTGTATATATATATATATAATTGTGAATTCATTGTTGTCTGCAGGATTGCATCTAGGATTCTTGTCCTTAGAAAAGGGGCAGGGAGGATATATATAGATATATATATATATATATATATATATATATATATATATCTATATATATCCTCCCTGCCCCTTTTCTAAGGACAAGAATCCTAGATGCAATCCTGCAGACAACAATGAATTCACAATTTATGCAGGTGGGGGAATAAAAAGCTTTATCACTTTGATTTAATCGGAAATGGCGTCTTATTCCCTTGGACGTTGATCTGATTGTCCCATAATGAGACAAAGGGCATTAATAACAGTTTGGCATCATGCTCGCTGGCTATGCATCGCCACACATTCACAGCCCAGACGCTAATAAAACAGCCAGTGATTTCTCCATAATGGAAACACCAGAGGCACATATTCACATTGTATTAGCTGCATCCTGCATCTGAGGCGCAGTGACAGGGAGAAAGATGAAGGCCGACTGCTTGGAGGTTGAGAGGAAGCTGAGATGAAGAGGTGGAACTGGTGGCAGCAGGAGGTCTCGGGTGGCAAGAGTTCTTTCTGCACCCCAAATCTGTCTCCAAAGCTGTCTACAGGAGCGATAAATTATTCAACTGCTGTATGTGGACTGTTTGGCTGGGTGCGGGATTTTTCCCAGGGTCCTCAGTGCGGCACTTCAGAGATTCCGATGCAAAGCTTGTGCAGTGTTCCCCCGCTAAGTTGTTATTTTTTATTTGTGCTTTCATTATGATCGTTTTGGGATTTGTGCAGTTTACTTAAATGCCCTCACGTGTGGGAAAGGAGTGCCATGGTTGCAAATATGCCTTTTAGCTAGAAAAATTATGAAAAATGGGTTCAATCGCAAATTATGTCACATTTACTCTTTCATATGCGTCATATCAACACTTTGGGACAATCGTTTAGAAGGTGACACTCAGTATACACTTCATTTTGGCCAAAATTGCAATATGGTGTGTGTGTGCGCGCGTGTACGTAGATTGTGGATTTTACAGATTGCGTTTTTTACAGTCAGGAGTACCTCTTCAATTGAATTTCATGTTTTAAATTTTTACCCAAACTACACCAAATAATTTTATTGAAATTGTGTTTTTTTTTCCCCTTGAACATTGACTATAACTTTTCAAAAAGTGGAGTCAACCAGTAATTCAGCAGCAATTTGCAGTTCAGACACACATGCACACACACGCAAAATAAGTTCATTATCTCATTCACAGCCATTGACCTCTATTCTGTGTGTCAAAAAGCTATTTTCCTTGGGCTAACTGTGAATGTTTACATGTGCAATTAGTGCTGCTAGTTAAAATATACTGTGCTGTGAATGTGTATATTTAGATGCATACGTACACTGTGACTCGATTGCAAAAGCCGAATTATAATGTATTATGTAAAAAACCTTTCTGTACTGATGTATTGAATTAGTAGATCTGAAAGGCAACTCATACAGTTGAGAAACATGGTGTTCGTCTTCAATAATTAATACATTTCTAAAAATGTATTTTTTAGAATTTTAAGGCGCCTTTCAGAACACATTACTAAACGTTAAAATAAACAGAGTAAAAATTCCTCCGAAAAGAATCAATTCAATCTGAAAAGCCAGTTACAATTTTGATAAGCAAATGGACTTATTAAGATAATATAATACTTTAACTGCATTCGATTTATTCAGGGGAAATCGTCGGTGGAAAAACCAGGGATGATTTTCCAAGAAGTTGTCTCAAAATCTCGTTAACTATGATCCAGCGCCTCTCAAATACAACAGTCACATTGTGGCACATTAGTTCTGAATGAATTACATTTGATGAGCTGCCAATTGGGTTGTTTTGTGCGTGAACAGCTTCTCGTTGATCACCTCATGAGCCCAGGATGCTTCTCTGTGGGTAGAACTCGCCTATTATTTTCAGCACCGTTCCCAACACCCACAGTTAAAGGTGTAAATGTGTTCGTCAGACCGACCAACTGCGGGTTTCGCACTAAACTTGTCGTTGCCGTTTACGCACTTGGAAGAAGGAATTACGCATGACATGACCACTCACAGAGGGAGCTTTTGATGTATAAACATGTAGTGGAGGCGGTATCTATGCTCTGATTGGTTCTCTTGGCATTATTTTGGTCATTTATACGTGTGGCCTTTGTGTGCTTAGTCATCAACTTTCACACTTTGGAGCATGAATTACTGTCTGTTGCATCCAACAAGTGCTTGATTTTGGTTTTCTTCATTCATTATTTATATAATAAGAATAGGAGAAAATATTTGTGTTAATGTGTATAATGTTATATACTTTACCAGTTAATGTTTATTCAAAAAAAAACTAAATTGTAGATTTATATTATTGACATTATGAAGAAATATCATTAGAAGTGCAGTATTCTTCAAAGAAGGCACCAAATTTTAGGCTTAAGTAGGGTCTAAACTAGGTAATTTAGTACTAAAGTTTTAGTTAAACTAATTACCATCGGTAAAAGATTACTTTAGTACTTAGCTAGCTAAAGTATTTGATGGTGCACACAAAATATGAACTCACCATTAATGCTACACTAACAGGAACCCTTAGCTCATTTTTCACTTTGGATGGGACGTCAGGAGCCTCGAAAATACTTTTGAGCTTATCTGGTTCGGGAACCAAAAGGTAGAAAATTCATTCCTTGTCATTTTGTGGGTCCTTTTTGGATGAAGTAGTCCTTACTGCGAGGAGTCATTATTTCAAGTATGACTTCTGGTATTGCCTGTTAAGAGCTTTCTTTTATTTTGAGATTGTAGACTCGTCACCTGTCTCTTGACTGAGCCTTTCCCAAAGACATCTGTTTCCTACTTATTTTACTTCTTTGTGAGTGAAATTTTGTGTCTCAAGTGACCGAAATGAATCCAAGAGAATCTGTGCAGTTTTCTAAATAAAAGGTTTTTCAAATTAAATAGCTTTCAGACTTGGATAATAAATTAAACGCAAATAGTCCATTAATTCGGGTGCGGCTCATGCAGCCCAGTTCCAATTGAAACTTCTGATCTATTGAAATCCAATTTTAGTTTATTTTTATTTTATTTACCGTACATCTTTGGCATGATTATTAATGATGTGTCTCCTTTCCATTTTGGAACATGGCTGTCAGCGTGATGTGCTAAACTGGTGCACACATGGCCGAAACCATTCCATGGAAAGTGCACGTTACGTAATCTTCCAATCTTTTAATTATCATTTACCTTTTAAAAAGTGCAACCTCCATCTAAACTTGTCTCGGTTGAAAGTGGCTCAGTTTGCATGTGCCAATCCCGTTTATCCGTCACATTAACAACATTCAAAAGTGTCCGCAAATAGCTCGTCGGTTCTTGACTAGGGTTCAAACGAAGTGCACCCACAGCTGAAAAAAGGAACGTTTCATGACACATGAGCGCGGATAAAACCACAACAAGGGTGCAGTCCCGAGTCCTGCGGGCCTTCTCTGGGATGTTTAGAAACACAGTAGAGGATTCTTTTTGATAGGAATGCTATTGAGGCTGGGTTTTGTGTGGTGCCAGCTTGTGTCTGCCACAGGGGTGGCTGCGATGGGGATGTGGGGTGGGACCGTGTTTGATGGCCAAGAGGAAGCAACGGCTTCCTGGATCATCTTTAGCTGACAGTGCTGCAGTTAAATGGGCCAGCTGTCAGATAAGTAGAATATAGAATGTTGGCCATAGATCAATACAGTGTAATGTTAGATGGCCCTGAAATAACATCCCCGCCTGTGCGTTTGACTAATCATTCACTGGCCTCATCGTGAAATAAACCACGGAAGCTCCTTCCTTTTAAATAAAATGCAGAAGTGGACTTTGTACAACTAATGCAGTGCTTCGCATTTATATTTTGCAAGGAGGAAACCCCTCACGGCCCTCTCTTGTCACGCTGACTGTAAATAAGATTATTATCTATAACAATTGTATAAGTATACCGTATTTTACGCACTATAAGGCGCACCTAAAAACCTTAATTTTTTCAAAAAGCTGATGGTCCGCCTTATAATCAGGTGCGCCTTATATATGGATCAATATTGAGATGGGATGCTGGAATTGGTAGATGGGGAATGAAGTGATAAAGTAAGCTTTACCTGTTTCTTTTGTGTGTTTCCAGTTGAACAAGGTTGGTCATATTGATAATGAGTTATTATGCTATTGAGAGTTTAGAGTTATTATTTGAGTTATTATTGTTATCACTTCTAATATTACTATATTACTATATTAATTGAGGGTGCGCCTTATAATCCGGTGCGCTTTGTATATGGACAAGTTTTAAAATATGTCATTAATTGAGGGTGAGCCTTATAATCCGGTGCGCCTTATAGTGCAGAAAATACGCTAAAAACGGTATCCATTTGACATGAATAAAAAAGGAACATAAATCAACTTTCAACAACGACTTTTTTACAGCGTTTCTACAAATTACAGGTTAATCTAAAACTACACAATTGCTTCGTAAATTGTTTAGAAATGAGGTGACTGTCCAACGGTGAATAAAGCAAAATATTGATTTACATCAGTGCTTCTCAAATATTGGGGCGGGCCCCCCTGGGGGGTGCGAGGTGATGCCAGGGGGGGGGGGGGGCGCGGATGATCCCAGGAAAAAGGCTTTGTTTTTGTCATGTGGAATGTAATTGCAATACAGTGATAATTTTCATAATTTTCTTTTAGTTTCAGGCACTTTGGTGCACTTGCTTCTTTTTTTTTTATGTTTTAGACTAAGCTAGAACCTGTATAAACATGATAAAAATAATTAACGGTTGTAAGTTGATTTATATTGCGTTTTTCTGTTGTTAATGTTAAAAAGGGTACATGTGTAGGTATACTTATACAATTTTCATCAATAATAATCTTATTTATATTCAGTGCATCGACTGGGGGGGGGGGGGGGGGGGGCGCGAAAAGTTTTCTCTTTTCTAGGGGGGTCTGGCTAAATATAGAATTATAGTAATATTCATGTCCTTTTGTTTTTCAGTGTAAGAAAAACACCGCTACCTGTGAAGGTGTGCCCATCCGGCATCCGGCTACACATGCGCGGAAAACTAAAGACTGTGACAGTGGAAAGCCCGGAGGGACAAACTATCGCTGATTTCAAGAAGAGCAAAGATGGTTTTGTTCTACTGGTTCCGGCCAAGTGAGGTCCTACAATTGACCTTGAAGTAACATTTTGAAATGCATCTTAACCATAGCCAAGATGCATGCACTTTTTTTAAATGGACACACAGATTTTATAGAAACTACTATGAATGCTTTCTTAGTAACAGAAATAAGTTTAAAGTTTAAAGAAATACATTTTTGAAGTGATTTACTCGTGTTAGGATGTTCACTGATAAAACATTTTCCTGTGCGCTCTGTAAATTAAATGTAAGCATATGTTTGTTTCTGAAATGCAATGTTTTGGGGTTTCCTGTATACAATCCACTCAGTTACAATATCCTGGTATTTAAGCAGGAGGAGAAACAGTTGGATTTATCTTTAATCTAAAGCGTCCGCTGCAAGCATGCAATTTAGCTCATCGGCTGCACAAAAGTGGACTAAATGACGCAAGAGTTATTTCCTGTCTCGTCCCTTTGGTGTCCTCGGGATTAGATCAGAATTGCTGCAGGAAACCTTGCTATCATTTGGAGATAATGCAAAAATGATGCAAAGACATACTGTGTATCATGCAAGACTAAAGGTAACATGAATTTTGCCATTTTAAGTTTGGCATCCAGCCATTCCAGTCAGTCATTTATGCACAATTTTCTACAGCATACCATTAACTAAAATCCCAAGGATATGTTTTTTTATTAAATTTCCTTGCAAGTGTTTGGCCCAAGGAGGATCTAAAAAATGCTGTTTCTAAATTAATTTGGTAATCAATTACTAACTTTGGCACCCAAAGGAATTCCACTTCCAATTTGTTCTTTTTTTTCATTGTTTTGCCTAAAGTAATCAAATACTCTAGTTCCTAATTGCCTAAAGTAATTTGTTTACTTTAATACTTAATTACCTCATATCATTTTATTAATGAAATTGAAACCTCTATGAATCCATTTCAAACACCCAAAATAATATTTTTTGATCAACGCAGTATTTATACACATCTCGAAAATGTGTATAAGATGTACTATATACAAATTTAGACACTCCATGTATCAAACATTAAATAACTAATCAATTTTTTCAATGAAATTACATAAAGTAAATTAAATAAAGTGTATATATATATATATATATATATATATATATATATATATATATATATATATATATTCATACATTTATACAAGAGTACTTTAAAGTAGTAGCAAATTAAATATTTAAGTATTTTTTTACTTTATATAAGGATATTTAATTAGACATTAAAGTAAATGGTTACTTAAAATGTTGAAAGAAATTTTTGATGCCGTAAGGCAGGAAAAATGCCGTAGCAAGGGGATTAAAAAACTTCGGATTCCACTTTGTAACGTGAAAAAGATTTATGCTAGGAATGCCGTAACCCAGGCCTCCACTGTATTCAGTTACCGAAAGTAATGGGTTACTTTAAATTTACTATACAAGCACTTTTTAGACTATAAGCCAAACACTTAAAAAAAACTAGACTCTTAAAAAAGAATCATTTTTATATAGACATATTTTAATACGTCTTTGTGATTGAATAAGTTCATTTATTTTAACGTTATGTAGCTTTTAAAACAACGTTAGGCCAAATGTGTGGTTGGAACTTAAATGAATTAAATAAATAAATAAAACACATACTGAACAGTATCCCATAAAACAAAAATAGTGGGAAATTCATTATATAACGGCTGCCAGAGTTTATCATTTGAAAATGAATATTGTTAATATTAAGCTAAAAGTAAAATCTCAAATTATGATCTAAACTCAGGGCATGAGTGTTTTTGACTGAGGTGTTATTGACAGTCCGCATATCGTCGCCTACCAACACCAGACGACTTTTAATTGGATTCTTCCCTACTTATCATCATAGTGCAAAACCCTCCCTGACATCCTTTCCCAGACCCTCTCACATCAATTCACACCTTGAGATACCGTCTATATTGGTCCTCACGTCCGTGCGACTGAGTGTCGCTGCGTGTGACCTGAAGGCGATATCAACGTGTGAACGACTTGAGGGGAACTTAAGATGTCTCTTCTTGTTAGCAGGGAGCGGACTGACAGTTGTCGTGTATGCCAATTATACGCACAACAGAAAGTAAAAGAAAGAAAAAAATTATGTTGTAGGTATTTTTTTAATTCATCATTTTTCATTGACATTCCTGCTGCTATCGTATCTGATCAATATCGGTATCGGACAATACTGGAATTCCTATCAGAAGTGACAAACTTGATGAAATGTCATTTTCAGTCTGAAACGGATTGTTTGTGTTGTAATCCCTTAATCGTCAATGCGAAAGCTGTGTTTAGCAAATTATGTCTATTCAAACAAATCCCCTACATCCCTGATTAATAAGCGGTACACACTGTACATGTCACAGCACGCTTTTCATATTTTTATCATATTGTGACAAATCCCATTTTTTCTTCCCATTCAAAACATAAATTGCCAATTTTCTCCGGGCACCAATCACCTCCTGAGAGTGTGTTAAATGATGTCATTTGATTGAGAAGCAAGATCCAGAGTTTATACACAAAGCTACGCAGATTGTAAGAGGTTAGATAATTATCCCTTTTAAAAATGCGCAATGGCACTCGCTAGATTGCAACCCTTCACCAACGCCATCAAATATTAATAGAGCAGCAGAAATTAAATCAGCTTATATGCGGTTTCACCCAAAAAACACGAGCAACAATTTCTTTTCTGAATTGCGCCAATATATTTGTTTGTGTTCCACTGACACTTCCAATTCCATCACTTTGGACTTGCGATACTCCCGGAAAACCCCCGTAGTGAAAACCATCAAAACCCGTTTCATTCGGTCGCCGCTCTTGCATCCGTTGCCAACATTTTACACCTCTCGGCCAAAATCACCGGCTTGTGGTTATGCCCGATGAAGACAAATGACATAAGAAATGAGTGAATGGACGTTCCTCCTTCTCCTCATTTTATCCAAATACAAAGCGTCTAGCTCTAATCAAATTGATCAAGCCTGGCTGATTGTTGACGCAATCACTTAAAGTGCCACGCAATTCCATTACAGGGAGGCCGGCACCTGGTCCGCCTCCCTTTAAGGATTACCAGCCGCGCAGCTCGGATTTCGTAATGACTTGGAGAGGATTTAGCATAATATGTGTCCCAGAGCTGTGTTTTTTGCCCCTAATTCCACCCAGGGCAGACCCACCAGTGCTTTGGAGAGCTCGGCAGGTTTTGCCTACATCTCTCCATTATCAGACCCGAGGGGAGGTCACATGTTGGAGATTACAGTAACATGAGGGGCAGATTGCTATTTGCTTGGCTCACTCCAAACCAGCATGCCACCGGGATGGATGTTTACTAATCTATCTGAGACAGCTATCTTTGAGTATTTGAATTCATAAAAAATACTTGCAAAATTAGGAATGGCGCAACTCCTAAATGCAGCCATTTTTAAGCAGGTAAATAAATGTGCTTTTCAAGTTTGATAGAGTCTCTTTAACTTACCTAATTTCAAAACAAACATGATATCTTCTGGCATGCTCTGCGCTCACGTGCATGTGTGTGGAACCACTGCCATATATGGCTTTCACTACTGATTGGCTCTGGCTCGTGCATGGCGAACCAATCAAGCGCTGCCTAAGGTGGTACAGTGCTGGAGCGAGGCTCCTTAAAAGACACAATCGGATGCTGTGTTCAAGTGCAAGTCTCAATGATTAGAAAGGCTTAATGATGGTGTTTATTGGCCATAAGATTATTAAAAAAAAAAAAAAAAAAAGATAGAAAAGGCTGAATAATAACAATAATCCGCCGGGTCCATTCCTAAAGAAAATACCTAAAACTAAAATTGGAAATATGAAATTGAAGAAAGAGAATAAAATGATCTAAAAACTAAAGCTGAACCGAATTGAAAAAATAAAATCAGCCAAATTTAAATAAAAACCAATACTGTGCTCCACAGAATCCCACATCACGATGTGCGCCAATGTTTTTTTCATTTTACTTGAGTTGAACTTGAATTCCTGCCGTAGGCGTCAAATTGAAATTCACGTCACAACTTTATTAAGTCCTAAAAAGATAATTTGTCTAATTGCAATCTTGTGATCTCGAAGCACAAGATATTTATGACCATTACAATGTTCTCCTAATGTTCTTTCTCCCACTACAATTAGTTTAAACCTAATATCCTCTATAATGACTGCAGATTCCCCTTTACTAATTAAATCATAAAATGAGGGGCTTTAGTTGAGAACTGGTGGAGATTCTTCACTTGTTCCTCAATTAGTGTTATTTTCTGGTTACCAAATCAATCATATGCTTATTGTGGTGGATTCATATTGATTGTGAAACACTGCGACCTTATGAGTGAAAAATAGTCAAATGTTTTAGTAGGAACATTTATTTCGATCATATATATGTATATATATATGGCTTATTGGCACTGAAAGAGCTTAAGACCTACGGACAATGATTCCTCAGACTCAAATTCAATTGAGACACTGGCTAAAGGACACGCCCCCTCCAAATGAATTGTGATTGTCTCCAACCATGCGTGATCAACGAGTGTAAGTTAGAAGTTGAATCGGTGGAGCTGGTTCCATGAACAAAACATTTGGTAGTTTGTTACGTTAGACCAGAGAGACATAAAAGGTAAAAGTGTCTGTTGTTGGATTCAAACGTTGGGACGTAAACAGACACGGACGCCATTGAACGTTACATCTGGCTAGCAGATCTAAACCACTTGCGGACCATAATCCTTTTCTAGGAAGTACTGACAGAGGGTGTTTGCAACACGCGTGATCCCAGCGGGCTCGTAAAAGTCAGCGAAGAGCGACCGAGACCTCCGAAAGCAACCGCAGAACAGAAGCACCCGAAGTTGTGACACGAGGAGGCAGAACCGTGTGATTTGTGCCTTTCAAGGACACAAAAAAGCTGGACTCCAGTCAAATAGGGCGGCAGCCATCTGCAGCAGACCTCTTCATCTTGTCTGCTCCTTTATTTAATTTTTCATCAAAGCATCCTTGCCTCTCCCGCCTCACCTCTCTGCCCTCCAAATGGGTCAGCTCCGCCTTGACCACTGACCATCCGGAGCCATATGGCTTCCTCCCTCCAGCTCCTCTCAGCACGGCGAGCGCCGCAAACTCATTATTAATGTCGCCGACAATAATTTCCCAACATCAGCAAACACCTGGCAGATCTATGGCGCTTTGCTGACTAAGCTGTTTCCACTGCACATTTAATTTTGAGGCTTTCGACTTTAGGGCAGAGCAGAGGCGGCAGCGGGGAGTGTTGATTTGTACAATGCAGATATCATACATATAGGAACTTAATATAAACTTAACTTTCGATTTCTAAAGGATCTCTTCTCTTAGAATACTAAACTCATACTTGAATAGATGGTTCCCTACTACTTCTGTGCTCAATTAAACTATATCAACAGTGTCTCTCTCATGATTCAGAAACAGCATCAAAATGAAGTCCATCTGTCCGTCCATCCATGTTTCTGGTCCCCTTGTGCCAATCAGCCATCTGCTCCAATTGTCTCTTGTCCAGGTGTTCCTTGCTGTCGCATCAGTTTGGCTTGTATTTAGCTCCTTGTTTTTTTTTTTCAGTCTGTGTCAGATCGTTGTCATGTTTACCTGCCTGTCTGACTTTTGTATCCCTGACATTCACTTTTGCAAACACACGAAAGAACAATTTTAGGGTTCCTGGTATGCAGTACTTACCATGTATATCTTTAGAAAGCAGAAACCGGAGTGCCCGGAGGAGATTAATGCGGGCATGAGGAGCACATGCAAACAAGGATGGCTGTGGCTCAGACCTACAACCTCAGAGGCTGGAGGCACAGAATAGCAGCCATGATTCCGTCAGGGCGCATTACGTAGTTTACCACACACAACGTGTGAGTGCATTCAAAATGGATCCATTGTAAAGCATCTTTGAGTTTCCAGAAAATAAATATAATAAAAATAATAATTATTATTAAACTCTATACAGGAAGGCTAGGACCTTTTTTGAACCTGAGGAATATTTTCCTGGCTGTCCTGACAGGCTAATTTGGTTTTACAACCATTCACGCACCCAATCACACCTAGGGACAATTTAGTCTATTCAATACACTTGCCACGCATGTTTTTGCAGTATGGGAGGTAGCCATAGTGTCTGGAGAGAACCCACACAGGCACGGGGAGAACATGCAAACTTCCCACAGGAAAGGTGGATTTGAACTCTGGTCCCTTAAGTTTGAGGTGGACGTACTAACGAGTGGTAGGTGTATATATTTAGGTAGGTATATATTTACTTAAAATAATTTTCTGACCACTTCATATTGAACATTTGGTACTTTTTGTAAAAACAACAAAAAATAAAATTAAAATAAAACAAAGTCATTTAGTGGGGCTTGCGAGCATCTTTGCTGAGTTTTTAAAATGTCCAGCGAAAAGATTTAAATATAGTGCCCACTATAAGTGGCAGGATGTGATGTTTTGTTATTATTATTATTTTTCATCAATTACCTCCTAGATACATGTTAGACTGGTGAGAAAGATACCAGCACCGCTGAAGCACAACCGAATATGTGAAATATGAAAATAGGTGGGCAGTTTTGCCAGCACCCCGCTGCTCAAAATTGTGCTAAATAGGCTCATAAAATCACACTGCTCCACTGGTGTCCCTTTTTGAACGTCAGAAAAATAGCCCCTGAGCTCTGCGGGGGTTTCTTCGTACACACCTCTGTGACACTTTGGAGGTAGGCAACATTTCCACCTGTGGTTGCAGCACGGGGGTGGGTCGGATTCACAGACCGGCTCCTCGGTTCTTCTCACCGGAAGCTAAATAGCCGTGTGCACCCTGGGCCTTCAAGCTGTTTTATCTTTCGCATGAATTCACAGGCAATAAATAGGCTGAATTGTAGACAGGCGCTTTTTAGTTCATTTAGAGCACAGGTGTCAAACTCAAGGCCCGGGGGCCGGATCCGGTCCGCCACATCATTTCACGTGGCCCGCAAAATGCTCATTATGAGTTAAAATACCAAATTGTCATGTTTTCTTCAACTTTTACACATTTTTTTATGACCAATATCCCTTTTGAACACTTTTAGCACCACTAAAATGTGTCAAATTTCCAACAGAAACTATAAGTATAATGTGTCCCGTGATAAAAATGAGTTTGTGACCCATAATTCAAAGGCAATAAAGTTCATTGACATCAAAGTTGAGTTTCGGCGCAGTACTTTATTAAATAATCCACATAGTAAACATTGCCAGCATGGAAACGAATAACAAAAGCATGGTTTGTCTTCAAGTTTTCTTCAAATTAGAGAGACACACTTCATTATCAAATTAATGTGCTTCTTGTTATGATTTAACCCTTGTGCAGTATTTTGACCGCTTCCACATTATTCTTGCCGTATTTTAACCAAGAAATGGCACACTCCAGACAGTGGGCGTGCCCTGTTGATTTTTGACATGTTGTCACCATCTGGGTGAAATTTCAGCTCCCTAGTGTCATCTTTCAATGTTTTTCCTTATTAGTGTGAAATGCCTTTGATGTAAAGATCAAAGTATTGGAAAAAATACTTCATCAGAGTTAAACTTGACTGTTTATATTACGTAAGTGTATTTGTATTCATTTTAAGATCTGTTGCTTCATGTGCTACTGTAGATGAAACAGTGAAACAATTTGTATGTGCGCAGGCTGCCTGGAGCTGCCTGAGACAACCACCAAAATACAATGACCATCTTTGTGTCACCCTCTGCTGCATTGATGGGAAAATTCATTGATAGCCACCAGCTTGATCAATTTGATAACACCAGAGAGGGGCTAGAGAGGTTTGCCACATAAAACATAATTCTAGTCATGTGAGATTGTTAAAAACTTATTTTGCCGGAGGAAATCATCACATGCTTTTCTATTTCAAGAGCAAAACATAACTGTAAATATTAAGTTTCCAGTGTTTGTAAGCATGGGCACCCATGATGCCGACAACATGCTTTTTGGAAAAAAAGTTTTTAAGATAACCAACAAATGATGTAAAACAAGAATTCATACTGTATAAAAAGTAAAATATAAGCAAGTAAAAAAAAAAAGTACAGTACATTTCTAAACTACCAGTCAGCATGCGTTCTACGACAAAACAATACTATTACTCTATCCTATTTTTTTTTACTTCCTGCATGACATTTTATTGTATTTTTCGGGAACACACCGACATATTTACATCAGTCACCATGTTAAGGCGATCACGCTAACCTGCAGCAGTAGCAGCACACTCCAATAATTTAACACAACTCACAGAGCTGCGGCAATTTCACACTATTCAACATTTTTCTTCTAACATGTTCGGCTCAGGTCGAAGTAGTTACCACTTGTATGGTTCAAATCATATTTCTTCAATTAAAAACAATTGTGCAGTTTGTAAACGTCATTATTCAAACACTCAAACAACAGTTGGGTAAAAATAAATCCAATTATGGGTCAAAATGAGACTGACCCAGATTTTTTTTTTGTTGTTGTTGCCATAATTGGGTTGTTTTTTTGACCCATTTTGTGTATTTCACCAAATAAAAGAAATTTAAGTCAAATGGAGGCAGACTCCTCTCTAAAATCAGTTGGATCTAAAGTAGTTGAATTGTTAGTTAAAAAAGACCTCCAAAAAAATCTAAATTTTTATGTTGTATTGTTCAAAACAATCCAATTTTGGGCGATGTTTTATACAAAGCTAGTCAAAAAGTTGGGTCGACCCAAATATCAGGTTGGTCCTGTTTTGACTCATAATAGGGTTATTTTCAAACTAACGAGTGTACCCTACCCTTATTTTAGTTTAAATTATTTTATTCAGTAAATACACACCGAAAACAGTTGTTCAAAAATAACCCAATTATGGGTCAACAAAGACTCGACCTAATATTTGGGTCATTTTGACCCAACATTTGGGTTATAGATTCATTTTTTTTTTTTTTAAGGTTGTCTTGTACATTTTGTACAAAACAAGGCAGAATGTTAGTAGGAGTCAAATTACCCTGAATATTGGATAGGTCTTGATTTGATTTGGCTGCTGTTGGCCCAACTGTTTTTAGTGTGTCTGAGTTAAACTTATTATTTGGTAAGTACACTCTCAAAAGAATGGATCAAAAATAACCCAATTAGACCCAACTTCACAAAAAAAAAAAAATCAGTTATCTTGTACAAAACGACTTAGAATTGGGCTCTTTTTTGTGCAACAGATCACAAAGTTGGGTCAAACTGACCCAAAAAAATAGAACCTTTTTTGACCCTAAATTGGATGATTTTAAACCCCTTTTCAGAGTGTAGTGTTTTTTTTTCGATGTTTATCTTTTTCTGACCCACAAAACTCCAAGTCCAAAGTTATTCAAGACAAAAGAAAAAAAACAGGACAAAGGCAAATACTTCATGAATACCTCTAACACAACTTAGTCTTGTACCACTAACTGACATAATTGCCAACCAGAAGATTATGTACCCATTTAACAAGTAAATATCAATTTTAACACTACATTTGGCCATGGGATGACCCACTTTGGGCTTATACTGTACTTTGTTGCTATTGGTCTATTTTTTTGGTCTCTAATTTTGACTATTAAGTTAAATACACACTAAGCCCATACATGTCGTTCATACACACTCACAATCTCCAAAAACACGTCAGGTCCAAGCAACCATGAAGTCCTCACGATGCGCAGATATGTGCTTTTATGTGCTTTGAGATCGACCTGCGAGGCACCACAGGTAGATCTCAAAGGAGGCCTTTGATTGGATGAAGTGAAAAGGAGCTCCAGCTGCAGTTAATTGGCTTGGAAGCAGCTCCGCACTGAGGAACGATTGGAGGAGCAGCTACCGGATCCAGCACCGGCACGGATTGGATCGGAGGTACGATTACGAGGGGATAGTTGCCATTTTGTTCTAGCGCTGTGTCCTATGTGATATATGTTGCTCATTGAGTGACTTTCCCTTGTGCCTGGTTCCAGAAGAAACTCGTAAAGTCAATCGGGATAATGAAAGAAGTCACGCTGCATGGCACGCTCTGATTTGGGTGAAAATTGGCAATGTAACCTTTAACTTTGTCCCATAGCCTCATTAAATAAAAGCAAACAGACCTCATGCCAACAATTGTCCTTCCTGGGGGGTTGGGGTGTCAAATTTAATGAACAGCTGAGTGTGCGCGCAAACGGGGGATGGGGCGGAGCGGGCGGAAGGGGGGGGCGACAAGACACAAGTGTCCTTGTCAAAGCCGCGCAAGCGAGGGGGCGCAGAAGCAACAAAGCCCAAAATGGCTGCCATTTGAAGGCCGAGAAAAGGCGGCTCTTTTTCTGCTTGTGAATCACGCTGTCACTCGAATGGAGCTGACTGGTGTGACTCACGCGAGCCCCCTCGGGCGTGCGCGGAAGCGGGCGGGCTGGACTCCAACAGGGCTGAGAATAGGCGGCTTTGGGTCCGGGCAGCCTCCGCTTTGTCCGAGGAGGATTTGAAGGTTGAGCCGAGGGTCAAAAACTGCAGAGCTACTGTGACATCAAAATCTCAGTGGATTCCCAACTGTATTTCCCCCTCTTCATCTCGTCATCCGTTGCTCCCTCTCTATCTGATTGGGCGGGAGGATTAGTGCTGGATTACCCGCTAAGGGGATGTGCGCTGCGCAGTGTTTGTTTATGTGTGTTAAGGTCAAATTTTGTATCCTGTCTTATGACTTTGGGAGAACGGCTGTCGCAGTATTGTGAAAAAAATACTGGGTCACTGCTAGCTCTAATTTTCACATAAAACTGTTAAGAATAGAGTAGATGCAGTTAACAGAATTATGCTCAAATATATGCTGCTTCTTAGGCATCGTTCATTTTCACTGGAAAAATGTAATGACCGGGAAGTCATTAGCATCATTAGCAAGACCCAAAGTGTGCACTGCTTGTGGAGTTTTTCTCGCCGAAACAACTCAAACAAATTCAACAAACTACAAAACACAACACATCCATTCCGTTATGAAAGTGATCGGTAGGAACGGCAACTGTGTTAGTATGTCTGTGAATCTCAAATGTGCAGAGCCATATTTTTCTATCATGCCAGCCAATATGGAGACTGCTAGCTAGCAGCTGATTTTTGCGATATGGAGTTATACCGCAGCGCGAGACACCAGTAAACACTGACAACAGGTGTTATACTTCAATGTCAGCGTAATCAACTTGTTTTTTAGCACATTGAATTTAACTTTGAAGTTGACCTTTTCACAATGTTTCTGTCATGTTTTACTGTCATGTAGAGCATTAACAGATATTGCTCCGATTGGCTTGCCATTTTTTGCGGTGGGTATTTGAATAAATGGGTATTCGAGGCAAGAAAAATACATTGAATATTCTCTTTTAGCAGAGGTAGTTGAATTACTTGAAAACTTGTTTCAGACCTACCAGTGGTCAACATTGTTAATGAAAACTTGACCCACTATTTTTGCACAATACCATATGGAAGGGGCGGAACTTTATTAGTATTATTAATAGTATTATTTTATTTTAGGATTCTTTATCTTTTTTTCAGGCTGATGCCAGTGTGAGTACTCCATCTTTGAGTACTCTCCAAAAAAAAGCCATTTTTGTCTAAAGTATCGATGGCTGATACCTCCACGAGCACACTGTATCTCAAAATAAGGTTAGTATCGGTATCGGTACTAGTCCATTCCTAATTTTTCACAAATGTAGTTAAATATATCTCAAAAATGAGAAAAAGAACCATCTAAAGCTAAAATGCACTGGCGTGTTTCATTTGCAGATTAGGGATTGAAGTCAGTAGAGCACAATGGTTCACCCCAGGGAAGAATTGACATTGAGGCTGTTTCGAGAAGGCTGCGGATGACCGTGCCACACACTTATTAGACGCCAAATTCCGAGTCCTGTCGGAGACCGTCCAGCGCACGTGCGTCACGCTTTTATTCGCAATAACGGGCACATGACGGGGCGTTTAAATGCTCGGCCCGGATTAACGGCCGGACTCCGCGGGGGTTACAGAATGGACACGAGGGGGCAGAGGTCTTGAGAAACGGGGACGGGGCACTCGTAATCTGCTAATCTAATTAATACCCGGGCCGCGGCCTGTCAGGGGAACGCGTTAGGGGCCCAACAGCTGATGACCCCGGCGGCTGGCCGCGGCACAACTCGGTCAAACTCCCGCTCACATGCGTTGAGGCTAAACCAGGGGATGAAACTACTCCTACTCTGAGAACGCCGACTGGTCAATTCGATTGGAGTAAAAATAGGCAACTATCCCCTCGGGCCAGGTGACCCACAAAAGCCTGAATGCGCACAGCGGGACTCGCATGCTACTGACATGCAGCTGTTCCCGTCAGTCTGGGTTCGGGCCCGCCAGTCGCAATATCACTCCGCTTTGTCCTGGAATATCCAACTCGGTCAGATTAAACTGTCTGTGCCACATTTTATTATTCCGTCTGATGAAAATGTCAATCCAATCTGCTTGGATGTTTAGGTTGGAAATCCATGATGGCGCTCCCCCGGTCTGAGCGTTTTGATTTATCACATTCAAAGAAGTGCGTTGAGGATGCTGAGGGATCCCGAGAGGCAGCTGAGACAACCGGAGACCCACGCATGCTGCGCAGGCTCGGACGGGACAGCTGGAGCAAATGGCTCCAGGATTCAAGTAAACTCAAGCAGATTTTATAGGTAAACAACATCAGTGGGTCCGCAATTATTACCCAGGTTGGCGTTTAATGGTTTTTGTCGCTTTAATCCGTTCACTGCCGTTGGCGGCTATAGACGTCGAAGACCCGTTTTTAATGGACAGCTATATAGGGCAAAATTCCATTTGAACTGGGTCGGGAGTCAAAGAGTTAAAATGATGATGCAATAAAACAGCAAAATGCAAAAAATGTTGAATTAATTGAATTTTGTCGTGAATTTGGCCATATCCATATTAATTCATAGCTCATTTGCCTTTAAAGTGGCAGTGTGTATAATTTAGTGCCACCTAGTGTTGAACTAGGAGATCGCAACAATTTAAGGCAGGCACCACTACAGTGTCTCAGAGAAATCACTTTGCAAAATTACTATCATTACACTACATTTGCAATTTCTTCTCTTTCAGGTATCATATCATCAATTTTATTATTATTATTATCATTATTGTTGTTGTTATTATCATTATTGTTATTATTTTTAAATGAATTTTGTTTTTGTCTGCCACTAGATTTCGCTAAATCTTACACACTGCCCCTTTAAGACCCAAATAATTATGAATAATAAATCTGATATTGCCTATGGTAATTCGGATTAATAATGAAAATTAAAAAAAAACATGTGAAGAGCATGATGAAAAGAAAATATATCTATTAAGTTATTTACTGCCAGTCCATTACAAAATATTTTTTCACGTCTATAGTCGTCAATGGCAGTGAATGAGTTGAATGGTTTTCAGGGAAATGGCATGTTAATATAGTTATTTACTGCAAGTAATGCATTTTTGTCCTCACGTGAAGACAGACAAGAGAGAAGTAGAATAATTAACTCATTCACTACCAGCCCAGTAAAAATTGATCTTTGACGTCTATAGCTGTCAATTGTAGCGAATGAATTAAATTGCAATTGTTTACAATTGTTCGGCCCTGCTATTTTTTATTATATTATTTGACGACTAATGCAAACAGCGAACCCTATTAAGTTCCATTTTAGTGTCTTATGGGTAATTCAATTAAAATCTCAAATTTCAACCAAAGAATTGGCACCCAACATCAAAGATGTGATACTTAACCAATCACAAATGGCCGTTTCTGCCGCAGCAGATGGCATCGAACGTTGTGTCCGTAGCATCCGAATAACCAAGAAGATATGCTTTCCGAACCCCCCCTCACCGATCCACAAGCCGCCCGTAATCTTGCGGGACGCACCCCCCTTCGCTTTTGAGTTCTGCAAACACTTGCGTGAAAAAGTGAGGGTCCGCGTTGATTCGCAGCATCTTGGAGCTGGTGGCGTTGATGATGGCCAGGCAACGGTCCCAGAAGGCGTCTTTTCCCGCCTCCACCAGGAAGGGCTTCAGCGGGTAGGATATTTCGTTGCCCATGTAGGAGTAGGACAAATAGAGGCAGGTGAGCAGGATGGCCTGCAGCTCGTGCTCCGACGCCACCAGGTCGCCGTCCACCACGTCTCGACACAGCATGTAGACGAAGACCACGTTGGCCGGCGTGACGAAGGCCTGGTCCTGCCAGCCTTGGAGCAGAAGCGAGCGATCCACGGCCCTCAGCCACAAAACGGGGTCGGACGGCGACAGGTGCTTCAGGCGGTAGCATCGACAGCAGAGGAACTCCCCCAAGCAGCGGAGAAGCTCGCTGGTGGACGCCTGGACGATGACGCGTTTCGGGGACGTGGTCACCTGGGGAACTTTTTTCATGGAGGAAAGCTGCTGGGGTTTCATGCAGCCGTATCCGTGGCCCTGGCCCAATCCCAGACCGTAGCCCAGACCCAAGCCGAGTCCGGTCGGGACTTCGTAGCTGGTCAGGTTAGCGCAGGACAGAGACTTCCTCACATTTTCGTAGTTGAGGTGCAGCACTGGATCCTTTTGATAAATATTGATGTTGTTGTTGTTGAGAGGGTCAACGTTGGAGCTTTTCTTGGTGTTGCCCTTCTTCTTGGTGGAGGCCACCAGGCGTTTCCACGTGAGCACCGGGAGGAAGATGGACTGGCCTCTCTTCAGGCCGCGCTCTTTCTGACCGTTGAGAGATCGGCTGCTCAGGCTCGGGTAATGGCTCAGAGAGCCCGGGCGGTTTTCGTAGTAGCCCGACTTGCGAGAGCCGGGCGACAGGGACAGCACCGTACCCATGATGACGAGCTGTCTTATTTGTCTTCGGTTGAACGGTCAGGATCGAGCTGCAAATCCAGGTCGAGCACAAAAAACATCATGTAAGCACGGTTTGCACAACACTTGCCTGAACGTACTGTTTGCGACGTAATTGTGAAGGCGCTCAAAAGCCAAGCTGACATTTCACACAAAATTGAACACAATGGATTTCAGGACTTGTCATTCATCCTCAAAGATTGCGAAAAGCCAAAGACAAAATCTTGGGATGCTCTGGTATCTGGATAACTGGCATAACGATTGTTCCACAATCGATTGTTAAGATTTTGGAATATCTTTTGGCATTATTGATTAAATCTGTCCAGAAGTAACTGACTGTTTATTCAGTTCTAACTATTCTCCTTCTGTCTGAAGAGATGTGACGTCATCTGTGGAAAGCCGAGCTGCGTACTGTACATCCACAAAGATAACGCCATCAAACTCCACTAATCTAACACAAACACATAAACACTGGAATCCAAACCAGAAAAATCAAAAAGATTCTTCCTCCCCATTATTAACTTGTTCAAAGCCAGTTAAAAAAAAAAAAAAAATATATATATATATATATATATATATATAT
The DNA here is from genome assembly GCF_059441005.1 of Hippichthys cyanospilos. Classification (NCBI taxonomy): domain Eukaryota; kingdom Metazoa; phylum Chordata; class Actinopteri; order Syngnathiformes; family Syngnathidae; genus Hippichthys; species Hippichthys cyanospilos. The sequence goes on along the minus strand of NC_142389.1, from coordinate 7,641,837 downwards.
ATATATATATATATATATATATATATATATATATATAATCTAAGTGTAATTTTTGCAGTATTTAGACTGAGACGAAATTATAGTAGGTTAGTAACTATTTATCTATCTGTACTCCTAATTCTAAAATAAAATCTATTATAGGAGAAGTTTATAGTCTTGGCACAAATCAATTACGGCCAAGCACAGCGTTGTTTGTTGACCAGAAATGCAATTCCTATTCAAAGATGCTCACCTGAGAGAAGCGGGCTATACACAAATCCAGTTGTGTCGGACTCCACACAAGGTGCATATATGTACACGGAGTAGCAATAAAGAGTTGTTTTTTGTTTTGTTTTTTTTTCCCCCACAGTACATAGACAACGCCAAAGTCACTCTTGCAGAATCTTTGAGGCGCTCTTCACAGATGCAACAGCACGGTGGTCATGCGGACTGGATGCGGTCGTCATCCTCCTCCAGTGCGCCTGAGAGCCACACTTAAAGGCACGCGAAAGGAAATCCTGCGATGAAATGTCTTTTCGAACGTGACTCCATGGTTGAAGATTCCGACCAGCGCGGTATCTGCTGCTTTCACGTGTGTGTCCTCCGTTCACTGAAAATTCGTTGGCTCCATCATCCCCGAGCGAACAAACAGAGCGGTGAGGGTCCCAGTCCCGCTCCCGAAAGATGAACCATCTGATGGAGCTCTCAGGAATATTAGTCCGCTTCGTGCAGCCAGTGGGCGCACACAGCGGCTCGTAGCCCCGCCCCCTGATTCTTGCCATAGATTGGAGTGAGGTCAGCTGAAGCGCAAGCATGGTCAAACTCATAAACTTTAATTCGGTGTTTCCTAATGGCTGCAGTCCATTTGGCATCTGCGTTTAGTACAGTGCTTCTCAATTATTTCTTGCAAGCGCCCCCCCCCCAACTCTGCATAAAAAACATCATTATCTATTAAAAAAATGCTTATGTATATTAATTGTATCCTTTTTCGCATTGAAAAAAAAATAAACAGGAATCAACTTTCAACCAATCTTAGCTACTTTTTACAGGGTCTATGCGGGTTACGGGTTGGTGTGATTGTTTTTTTTAAATTATATTAATCATTAATGTGATTTAGAAAAGAAATGACAGAAATGTAAAACGTTTAAAACGCCTGCACAGACTTTGACAACGACAGCGCCACTGCATCACCTGGTGTTGAGGATGTGCAATTACACTTGACGCGAAAACAAAGCCTCTTCCCTTAAAAAAAAAAAAAAAAAGGATTGGTGTGTGTGTGTCTTATATTAATATATTCCTCTCTCATCAAAGTAATGACAATTTCCACTTAGGGTCCTGCCATACAGTTGCATGTATTAATTACAGATGAGAGTCCATTGCTTACGTCAGTTGCAAATACATCCTGGTAATCCTTCTCTGGGTCCGATAACATTATGTAACTACTATTTGATAAATATGTGTTTTGCTTTTGGTCGTTGCTGCAACAAGATCAGGAAAACAAAAATATCAACAAACCGAACAGCTTCTCCTTATGCAGATGACGTAAATTCAACATTTACATTTCAGAATGACTATATCACAACAGATCCACCTTTTAATGTAAACATTAATAGTGTTTTCAAAATTATTACGGATTATCGTCAGGAGCTCGATTTATTTATTTATTCAGAAATGTGTTCATTCATCTTGGCAGCAACACAGTTGTATGAGGACTAAAACTTCACATCTCATTTTCCCAGTGGGGCAGAACTGTTGGAAGCTCCTCGAAAAAAAACAAAACAAAACACTGCAATCAAGTCGTGGCGGCGCAGCTGAGATAAAAGGAATATGTGGGCAGCCAAAAAGCAAACGTAAACACAATTTACAGGCAACTACTGGATGTTGTCAGATGTGAAATAGACAAAAACTCAAAACGGAATGAAAAAAAGAAGCGGGAGCGAAAACACCTATTATTCAAAACTGCTGCATATTTGAATAATCTGCAAACACCAATAATGTTTATTCTTTTCTCATGAAACTTTCTATAAGTACTTTATAGATTGCAATGCATTTTTAAGACTGTGCTCAAGTCAAATCAGCTGAAGTAAGCAAGCCTTGGGTAACCCACAAAAAGAAGCAAATGTAGTAAAATATACTATGAATGACATCTGCTTGATTTGTACTTTCTCTAGCTGCCCTCTCTTACACACACACACATGCACATATACCCCCACGCGTACATCCCAAACACACACTAGCAGCTGCAGGACTCTCCATCTCCTGCCCAGCTGACCCGGATACACTGACTGCTATGAAAAGAACTGTTGTTATCCACTAATGAAGGATCACACACGACAAACACACACGAGGCAAAAGAGTAACGTCCCATGATGCTGTTTGTCATCTAATTCCAAATTAGAACGTTTAACAAAGCATAGATGAAATGTGGATGAATAAGCAAATAGCATCTTTAGATTTCAATGAGAGAATGGACATTGTTGCGTCCATGACAAAATGCAATACTGTATGTTGAGATTCTATTTATTCCGCCAAATGTTTGTATCTTTTCATTTTTTAATGTGACCTAGTTTGTCTCACTTCCCCGCCCTGCGTTACAACCAATGAAACACTAATGTGAGTGCAATCTGTTAGATTTGCATCGGTTTCAGTGTCATTTTGTTGTCATGTCTGTAATTGACGCAGAAGCATGATGGCCATTCATCTTTGTTGCCATACAGCTCTCAACTGCTTGCCTGCAAGCCTACCTACCTACCCACCTATCCATCTACCCACCTATCCATCTTCCCACCTACTCCTCAAAACCAACCCACCCATCTACCTACCTATCTACCTACTCCTCAAAACTAACCTTCCAAAACCAACCTACCTACCTACTCCTCAAAACCTACCTACCTACCTACCTACCTACCTACCTACCTACCTACTTCCTTGCCTGCCACAGAGCACCTACCTGAGACATCTACCTACCTACCTACCTACCTACCTACCTACCTACCTACTCCTCAAAACCATCCCTGCAAAACCTAACTACCAACCTACTCCTCAAAACCTACCTACCTACCTACCTACCTACCTACCTACCTACCTACCTACTTACCTAACTACTTCCTTGCCTGCCACAGAGCACCTACCTGAGACATCTACCTACCTACCTACCTACCTACCTACCTACCTACCTACCTACCTACTCCTCAAAACCATCCCTGCAAAACCTAACTACCAACCTACTCCTCAAAACCTACCTACTTACCTACCTACTTACCTACCTACCTACATACCTACTCCTCAAAACCATCCCTGCAAAACCAACCTACCAAAACTACCAACCTACTCCTCAAAACCTACCTACCTACCTACCTACCTGCCTGCTTACCTACTTCCTTGCCTGCCTGTCCACGAGCACCTACCTGAGACACCTATCTACCTACCTACTCCTCAAAACTAACCCTTCAATACCTAAATACCTACCTACCTGCCTACCTACCGACCTATCTACTTCTCAAATCCAACCCTCCAAAACCCACCTACCTACTCCTCAAAACCAACCCTCCCAAACCTACCTACCTACCTACATACCTACCAACTTCCTTGCCTGTCTGTCCACCGAACACCTACCTGAGACTCCTAGCTACCTACCTACTCCTCAAAACTAAACCTGCAAAACCTACCTACCTACCTACCTACCTACCTACCTACCTACCTACCTACCTACCTACCTACCTACTCAAAACCAACCCTTCCAAACCTACCTAGCTACCTACATACCCCTCAAAACTAACCGTCCAAACCCAATCTAGTGCACTCCTCAAAACCAACCTACCTACCTACCTACCTACCCACCTACCTACCTACCTACCTACCTACCAACCCATTTGCAAATTATCTTCATTGTAAACACATTTCCCTTAAGTGAACACTTAACAGCAGTTGCTGCTTTCAGCGCTCAGGTAAAATGCCCTGTTCATTTTCTTCCATTTCCGATTTCATCCGGGGCCATTAAGTTTATTTACAGCTGCAGAGCATGACCGTGATGTCATACTGAGTTCCTGGAACAAAGAAAGAGAAAAAAACAAAACGATTCGGCATCACAAGGATACATCAAAGGCCAAAGATGAGAATGAGTGGAAAGGATGGAGACCTGGGGGATTCACAAAAAGGAGGCGTAGGAAAAAGGTAAGGAGAAAAAAATTGAGGTTGTGGAAGTCAGACAGGTTCAATAAGTGACAGATCTGTGCATCATACTCATCAGTGTATTTTCGCCTTTTTAAAACCTGAGAAAACCAGAAAATAATTTCAACTACAAAAGTGGGGGCACTGCAAAATTGTATCAAGTATAGTTACTGCACACATCTGTGTGCAGTAGAACAGCCTAAATACTGCTTCACCGTGTTTGTTTTGAACTCTGGCTTTCACTAATTGACCCGATTCTACAGATCTTTGAGCGCTACTGGGTTAATATTCCGTCAAAATGTATTTGTCATGGACAAAGAAATGTAGTCAATCACAAACTCATGCTCGAACAGTAAGAAATTGAAATTTGTATGAAAATCATATCTAGGCCATATACGTGAGCCAATTGAATGAGAAACAATAACTGAGTGTGTCTGTTTGTGTCGTGTGACGTTTGTAACCTCAGGGCTATCGTTGTTCCTGTTAAAAAGGAATACATTCAACAAGGAGGACTTGCGGCTTTCCACAGATTCAGTTTGAGTTCACAGATCAGTCACATTCAAAAAACATTAATAACATTCTCATCATTTGGAAATACATCAACACACAAAGCATTATTTAACGATGTGAAAAATTACACTGGCGCCATGAAAAAAAAAATCACTTTGGTCCCCACCACATAATCCTGCAGATTCAATATACTTTGCTAATTTTCCTGGAGGTAGTGGCCAGGCTTTTATTCTGACTTCAACGCTAATCAGGAGCACTGACCAACATTTTCAAGCTAAATTTGAATATTTGTTCAATGAACAAATCGTATCGTATGGTTAAATCGTATTTTTTAAATAGCAATGACGCTATACATTTCACTTGTTTTTCAATGATACCATAAAGGCATTTCTTTAGCAACACTGCCCTCCAGTGGATTGTAATATTATTGTCTTGTTGCGTGTGTGTACAGTTCAAGTAGTAGCCAGTAGAAGACGCTCAAATCACGCGATGAAACTCATACTGTGGTGTAAATCCTTTTATGGTCGCTGTAATCCTACATAGCTTTTTTTCTTCTGAATTTTGCTTAAAAAAAAACACATGACTTGTCAGGCAACAATTTCCCTCCAGTTATCACGATTCATTTAATGTAGGGGAAATTCAGATGAGGAACATGCTGTTTAATATTTTGTTACTCAAATAAATAAATAAATAAATAAATAAATAAATAAATAAATAAATAAATAAATACATTTAGTGCATCCTGCCTTTTTGCTAATTCATTCACTGCTTCCTGGCTATAACATTTAATACTTTACTCCTTTAGCAATTTTCCAACATTAAAACGTTAATATTTTGTCTCTAATTTGAGCGCTAAATTATTTTTTGATGCTCTTGGTCTTTTTTTTTTTTTTTTTATCATGTTTTAGCCTAAGCTGTAACCTGTATAAACGCTGTAAAACATTTTTTACACTTGTTGAAATTTGATTTATATTGATTTTTTTTCTTTTGTTAATGTTAACTCATTCGCGGAATTTAATACATATACAGTACTACATATCAACATTTCATATTGATCGGATCAAATTGATTATGACGATCAATTTAAAAGCCGAATTTCTTATTTCTATGAAACGTCGTGTCCGTCCTGTCTTTCAGTCTTCGAGGGATTGGGAGTGGGGGTGGAGGGGTCAGGGTCAAACCTGTTAACCCCTCCATTGAAGAACATATCATCGGGTGGTGTTCGCTACACCTTTAGTCACACAAACACACATCCTGATCCCACAGGCAGAATTTAGCTGTCAGCACACAGCAAACATTTGATCCGGCTAGGGGCTCAGCCTCCTGATCCTCACCCCCATTAGCTCAAAGCGTCTCACCCCACGGCTTGCATTTTACCGCACACTGAATAGATTCGACTTGACGACATGATTCATAGCCATAAAGATGACATATAAACAACTTGGACTTGGTCTAACGGATGCTGTTAAAATGAAAAGCTCAACATTCGCCTTTATGAGGTGCGATGGGATTTATAGGGGCAACCAACCAGAGAAAGCCTTTCAGCTCCCGCTTGGGGGACTTGGGGACAACTTATTTGTTGTTAAAGCGCCGCCCGTGGTGTTAACCCATGACCCCGCTGCTAACTGACCCTCGGGAGGACAGCTCCATCCACGCGTCAGGGAGAAGGCCTGTCACGCAGGAACCATGCAAGGGCTGCCGAGGGGGTGGGCGGACAATTAGTGGTCCGATGATCAAAAAGACAGCCCGGGTAAAGAATGTCAAGCCACCGGATGCATCAAGTGTCTGCAGGACTGCAGAGGCGAGGGCCGATTAAGAGCTTGAGGAAATACTCGGCGTGTGTTCGCCGTGATCAAGTTACTGCTTTATCTAGATGTAATTATAGTCATAAAATCAGATGCGCCTTTGCGGTTCAGCTGAGTTATTTCTTTTCAAGCAATGACAAATCAAAGTTCGGCTTTATCGCATACAATAGTAAAAAAAAAAAAAAAAAAAGGCCTGCACTAAGAATTAGAGGATTAATTTCTTTTGTGAGTTACAAATATACAAAATACAGTGGACCCCCGTCTTACAACGTCCGTGATTTACGTTATTTTCATGTTGCGACATGGAATACAGAGTTTTTTCATCCATTCTTTATGACATTTTCCTGGTTATGCGACCAAAACAACTGTCATGACCCTAGGGACTTGGATGTATTTGTGCTGTTTTGGCTCCATCTGCTGGCGTTTTTAGGTAATTGCGCTTATTTACTATCGCCGTCTAACTGCTTCCATGCAACGCATGACTACAATGCTGGTCTGCTATTGGCCGGCGTCTCCTCACAGAGATGGTGGTCTGCTATTGGTCGGCCTCACTTGTTTAAAATGGCGGAACGGTAAACCTCATGTTTTCTGATTGTAGACATGTATATTATATATATGTAGCACTTACTATACTATTTTGATGACAATTTTTGATATGTATGTACAATTTTATGTTTTTGCCTGGGGTTCTAAACACATTAGCTTTTTAACATAGGTTTGGATTGCCCGTCATACGACGAATTCGCCTTACGACCCCAACCGAGGAACGGATTAATATTGTTACACGAGGGCCCACTGTATACTTCTGTTCTAGACCCTGTGGTCTTTCCACGTCTGACATGACCTCATGTTTGTGTCTGTGGACTGAACGTGCTGAGGGGTGTTTTTTCTTCCATCAATGGCATTTTCGTGCTGTCAAGTGGAATGTGGAAGTGGGTGAGCACAAACAGCTTTGCATGCATCGAACGGGGTCACATTATCTTCAAAGCCCGTCACCTTCAACGTGATATGACTCAGGCCTTTAAAAAAAAATAGAAAAAAAAAGACAGACATCTCACATTCCTGAGCCCATTCCACAAAGTACAATAACTTCCTAGAATTCTTCGACCCTCGACAGCGGAGCCAGGGCACATCCTGTTGTCCACGCAGCACTTCCTGCGAATGCCGCTCGCTCAGTCTTCCTTGTTGCCATGGTCACCTGAACACACTGGAACTTGCCGTGCACACAAACCGGTAATGCTGGCATGAGTGCAAAGACCTGGCAGGAGACCCAAAGACAGATTATGTGGCGATCAATTAGCTAATGCGTCTGTTATTTCTGCAAAAACATCCTACGGTAGCTCTGGCTTTGCAATTTCGAGTTGTTTTGCACTTACTCATACATCCAGCTGCCTCCTGTTAACATTTTCCTTATTTGAACATGCAATAGGCGCTTCCGCTCTTGTTTTTGTTTGTTTGTTGCCAGCTTCCGTTGAGCAAGCCTGGCTTCCAGCCCACTTTGTTAAGCACGTTGTCTTTTGTTCCTAATCTGAAGCAGAAGTCTTAAAATGCTACAAAGCAGAACACATACATACAGACTGAAGCAAAAGCTGTTTAATGAAATGGTGAGCAGGTTGGCGCATGTGTCAATAATGGAGGACTTTGATACTTTTGCCAAGCTGAATATTTTGTTTGGTTGCTAGTTAGCAGATTGATGCAACATTAAACCCATTTCCAGGAAAGAACTGAGCATTACGTTTTTGGGCCGGACAGAGAAACATTGAATATATACAGCACTATATATATATATATATATATATATATATATATATATATATATATATATATATATATATATATATATATACAGTATATATATATATATATATATATATATATATATCATACCTCCATTTAGACTGGTGATTGGGCCATGGATATATCAATTACAGAGTTGTCATAGCGATTTGTATGATAAACCAATTAAAAATGAATATGAACTGCATTCACATCATACCAGAATAAGAACGGCGACATACTTCTGTGTTAATGAATCATGGGAAGTGAAATCAGACCTTAGTGTGTGAATCCTTCTGTCATGTTTCTTTGCAAACAAAAAAACAGTATAAATGTTCCAGGACATATTTTGCAAGCTCAACGTGTCTGATACTGTAAGTGTGCGATCCAAATTCAGTCTTTCATTTTAATCACTTTTATGTTCATTTTTCAGGAACAGCAATCATGTCTTTGGGCCATTATGAACCAGCAGCATCTTTTATGATCCAAAAGTGTCAAAAACTCTTTTAATTTGGAAACTTACTCACTAACTAACAAGGCAATAATTCATTTATACCTTATTTCTCTTCGGTCTTAATAATAACATCCTGGGTCAATTTGACCCGACGTCTCGTTTGAAATCAAGCAAAAGTTTGAGAAACTTTTTTCGTGTGTAACCCTATTAACCAACAAAACTTGTGATTCATTTCCACGCAGGTTTTGCTTACTTACTTCCTTGCTTACTTACGACTACTTACTAAAAATAAGAGTTCCAAAAAAAAAAGAAAATACTTGGTAAGTAAGTGAAGGTGAGCAAAATGAGCATAACCGCTCCAAACAATGGACGCATTGAAGTAGGAGGAATGTGAAATATGGATGAGCCACCACTCAGAATTGACCAAAGACATAATGCCCAATGACATCATACAGCAAAAAGGTGATACTGCCTCGCCCCCTGCAGCGGTTGACTCATTTACCAAAACTAGTAAACACGGCGGTTTGCAGGAATCCTCAAACCCTTATTTGGGAATGTGGCATCTTCCACCTAAGTGGGACATGAAAAGAATGAATAGTTTACTCAATCACAATGCATCGCAAACATTCCTTAGAGGTGAATCGGTACTAATCAGTAGAAAAATACACGCATTTAAGAAAGATGAGGGTGTTTGTGACAGGTTTCTATATGACGAATCCCCTATTTTGTCATTCCTGTTAGATTTCACAGCCTTGGGATATCAGATGGCATACCGGATGCCGATTTTTATCCCAGTAACCCCTATGTGATCAACCCCAAACAAGTATCAACAGTTTTACAATGCTGCAACAGAAACATCCGTTCACCCGTTTCATTTCAAATGCAATATTAGGTTATAAGGTAAAATGATGTCAGTAGTTTGATAGTGTCAAGGCTAGCTGAAAAGGTCTTGCTAGCTTTGACCTCCCTCCCACTAAAGATGTGTTGTGGCATGTTCTGACATTTGACTAAATATCGTATACCACGCCACGGTGAGCGAAACGACTTTCCTTCGTTGTTCTCGCTAAGCTGTTCAAGGCTCATCAAACGTCACTCAAATATGCTGTGATCTTCACTGTGTCTTCCACTTCGGGGCATCGTGTACGGAATGTTGCTTGGTGCCAGCGGCTGTCAGTCCATCTTCACTCGCTCGCTATTTGTGTGAACATATATGATGTCATGGTGTGGACGCCTTCCCGGCCGAAGCGCCAAAATGCAATGTAATTAATACAGCTATTATGGAGCGTGATTGTGCAGGTGAGTCCAATTAGAATTTTGCCAGCGATTTAGGATACTTAAAATTTCTGCCAATCTGAGCAGATGACTTACTATGTTCTTGAGTAATAACAGTACTCAATAAGTAATACTTAATAAAAAAGATTTCATATCAATATTCTACTTAAATAGTAGCAGTTATGTAAATTTAACTCATTCAATGCCATTCAATTCATTTCAGAAACTTAAGTGTTGAATTGATACTTAAGTACATTAAGGACATTCATTTCAAAATACTTAAATATAAAATACAAACTTAAGGATCTGGGATTGAATGTCCGGAATCCTACAAAACTTAAGAATACGTCCCATTTTCTACAGGAACAGGGCTTAAGTATCTAAACCCATTTGGGTAAGTTAAAAAACAAAGAAGCATGTGTTTTTTCCCTCATAATAATTACCATGTAATTTGCATAGTGTATATATATAATTTATATATACACTATATAATTTGCATAGTGTATATATATAATTTATATATACACTATATAATTTGCATAGTGTATATATATATATATATATATATATATATATATATATATATATATATATATATATATATATATATATATATATGTATACACTATGCAAATTACATGGGAAAAAAGTTCTTTCCCTGGTGGATACAGGCTTCAAACAACATAAATAAATAAATAAATAAATAAATAAATAAATAAATAAATGATTAAATAATTAAATAAATAAATTTAGTCAGAAAAAATTAAGACAAAAAACCTTTTTCCCACCAATGTGGAGGAGTATTTAACCAGAAGCTCAACTCATGTTGTTACTGTCATGCTGTATGACCAAAAAAAAAAAAAAAAAAGAGGAAAATGTCAAAGTGGAACAGGTTCCAGCATCCTGGAAGTCAATAGCTGCACATGTTGCACAGAAGCATTAAATCATGTTACCTTGGTTGCCTGGCTTGTTTACAAAACACATAATAGCACTATTACCTTCAAACTGACACTGACAGAACATTTTTTTGTAATGACTACTGAAATTACCCTCATTGTGAGAAGGTACACCTCAACACTTCAAAGAAACTTCAACTACTGTCGCATTGGTTTTGTAATGGTTTTAGTTTGTAGCGGTGTAAGATCATAAAGTATAAAAGCAAATCAGAAACACCTCTCAGTATATTGTTAAGTCGAACAATGACGATGATGTATATTTCTCGTTGTGTGTAGGATATTATGCGGTGATTCTCCAAGCGGCGTGCCGTGAGAGTTCGCCAGGTGTGCCGCGAGAAAATATCCAATTTCACTAATTGGCCTTCCAAGAATAGCGCTATGTTCTACAAAACAATCCTGGATTTAACTTCAAGTACATTTTCTGAGTAAAATGTCATTATCTACCATTTTTGTGTCATCCTTCACTTTGTGATTTTTCTGTCTTTTCATTTTAAGCTTCGGAAACTGTTGTGCAGTCTGACAGCCAAATGAGCGTGTTGTTGAATACTGGAAGAAAATCAGAGTTCCAATTAACCATTTAGAGGAAGTGAGAAGAGGAAGGACAGGAAGTGAACCTCTGCTGTTGTTTTGCTGACTCACCCTGCATCACGTTAGCTAGCTAGTGTGTTTGGTGGTGTCCGTAGCAACCGTTTGAGTGCCTATCAGCTGATTGGCTTAATCACAAGCATCAAACTAACACAATAATCTTCCGCACTTCCACACTTCATAATAAAAGAAAAACGTGTGGGTGGAGATGTTCAATCTACCAAAGAAAATACTTAAGGATGGTTTGCTTTGCCAGTGCTTAACTATTTTCTGAGTCAACATACTGTATGCATTTTTTTTTTTTAGTTCCATTTTGTTTTCTATTCAGAGACAGTTGGTCTCAGTCCAGTCACTTCCACAAAACTGGTTTGTTGTTGTGATTGCTGGGGAACTCCTCCTGAGGAGTGGTGGGAATGTTGCCTCGGGGCATCAAAGTTCACACAGATTGAATTCCCTCAAATGACACGCTAGAGTGAGTTGATGGGCCGTAAGGATTTTCAAAAGTGTTGGAACTGGCTTTGGAGTTGTCACGTGCACGTTCTTCACAATATGGACGAGCGTGATTGAACTAAACTGAACTCAAAGTATTTATTTTTGAGAAAACGTTGCATTACTGTATGTTTGGCCGTACTATACAGTACATGGTCATTTTAGGGACCATATCATTTTAAACACCTTAATATTAAAAATAAAAAGCCTTATTATACATGTTTTAAAAAAAAAACACAACAACAAAAAACAAATAAACCTGATGGTTATTTTTTTAAGCCTTATTATATATAGTTGGTTAATTTATTCTATTTTTAAATGTCTTTTTGATTGTTATTTAAAAAAAATACCACACTATACATGGTATTTTTTATGGAAAAAGGTGGTCATGTTTTGGTGGGACAAACGTCCTATTAGCCATGGTCATGTTTATGGAAAGTCTTAGTGATTTTTTTAAAGGTAAAAAATATCGTACTAAAAATACACATGGTAATTTTTTGAAAAATCATGCCTTACCTTATATGCTTCTTATATGCTTCTTTTTAGTGGCTTACTATACATGTTTTATTTTTGAATTTTTGAAAGAAAAAAAATCATACATGGTCATTCTTTTTTTAATCACCTTATAAGGTCAGTTTTGTTTGCGTATAAAATGCCGCATTATAAAAGGTCCATTTTCAAGAGGCATATATTTTTTAAACAGCTTATTACACATTGTGATATTTTTACAAAAAAAAAGTTGTACAATATATGGTCATTTTTCTATGGAAAAAAAGTGGCTGAATAATTGAGGTTGTTTTTTGCAGAAAAAAATGCCTTACTATACATTGTCTTTTTTTTTTAAAACATTTACTATCCATGGTCTCATTATTTATTAATTTTATTGTGGTGAATAAATGCCTTACTATTACATGGCTGTATAAAAAAAAAACCCATCAGACTATCATTGTTTGTTCATCATCATTGTTGGTTGTTTTTTTTATGTGTGTGTGAAGATGTTTTATGTATTATATAACATGCAGTAATTTTTCTATGAAAGAAACACCACCTTACTATTCGCTATTTTTTGCCCAAGAAAACAAATTATTATACAAGGCATCAATATATATATATATATATATATATATATATATATATATATATATATATATATATATATATATATATATATATATATATATATTACTCGTAGGTCTATTATGCAAGAGCTTATATCGGTGTTCAAAACAATTCATCTCCTTTTGTGATGATTCAAAGGCCTTGGAGAGCAAGTCAGTGCAAACCACAAGCATGTTTGAGAAGATTAATTTTGCTTTTCATGATCACGCAGCATGTGGCAGCAACAGCAGAGCATACCAGTTTGCATCATGAGTAAACTTCAGGTAAACACATTTCTTCTTTGAAAACAAGACGCTTCTTTAATCGCACAACACAGTAGGTATTTGACATATTTTATTCCGTTTTATTTTTAGCAATATTTTGCAATATAACAGTCCAGTCGTTAGGAGCGGCAACAGATTCATGTGCAAAACAGCGAAGAGCGTATTTTCCTTTACATTTGTGTGGCCCGTTTTTTTGCGTGTGTGTGTGGGCGTTCACGACAAAGGGTTCAACATGAGACGGCATTCCTGGAGTTGTTGTCATATATTCCATGACATCAAAGCTGTTAGACTTTGAGAAGAGCCAAATGTCTGTCAATAAGCAAGACCAACACACAGCGTTCATGTGTGCATCAGGACCAATTCAAGTTTTTCAATCAACTACAGTGCTTGTTTCTGCCAGCAGAGGTCACTAGCTGTTATAGAAGTTTCCCATTTTCCAATAAATTTGCCTCACGAGCTTCATTTGAACATCGCTAAAAATGCGGATACATTTTCCTTAAGACTCAAGCCTGATGAGCTCCGGAAAACGTCTTGGCGTTCAAGTCGGCCATTTTTTTCTGCTTTATGCATGCGCGAGGCTTACTTTGCCTGGTAGCTTGGCGCGACTTCATCTTAATTTGCATATTCAAATTCCACAAATCCAAAGGAGAGTTTTACACAAAGACCCAAAGTCACAATTTAGAGTCGCACTCATCGGAATGTTTAAAAAGGCATACGTCTTTTTGACAGCGATCTTACTCCATAGACCGGAATCCTGGAACAGAGTGTGTTGAGTTCAGAGTCTCATGTGAGTAGACATGGGTTGGATATTATTAGCTTTATTCATTAGCGGTACTTTTATGAGGCAACCTACGACCCTTTGGTTCCACATTGAGACGAGTTCTTATCTGGTGTGCTGCAGGGGCCACTGTGCGGTTCCTGTTATTGCGGTCCCTCTGTGCTCGGGCTCAAATGTGCGCCCGCGACGTCTGCCGCCTGGCTCCTGCATTTTCCACTGCCCGCCAATTCAGATTGTATAAGCGCTGATGGCAAAAAAATAAGAATTGTTTGTTATTACAATGCCATTCCACAGCGGCTTGAGCGTGTGTTGTTTTGACTCGGAGAACAATCAGCTGGTGCAATAATGCCGTCTGCCTCCCTCCCCGCTCGGCTCGCCTCCTCGCTTCAGTTTATTTACTGCGAAGATTCCTCGAAAAAAAAATCCACTTTGACATTTGGAACCTTTACTGGAACTTGGGAAATACTTACCGACGGCCACGTTCTCATGGTATGATCAAGACTATTTCCAGTTGCTTTAATAAGTGTGGTCAAGAACCGCACAAACAACACACAATGTTGTATAACCTAATGAGAGCTCCATATAATATCTGTCTTAAGAAAAATCTGCCCTAGTGAACTTATAACACTCATAAAAGTGTACTTGAATTATAGCGGGCTCCTTCCTGATTCATGAAGGATCGTAGACGTTGCAAAGAGATAATCTTCCATTTACGTCATAGTGCTAAAAGCAAATGATCAATGTGTACCTTTATCTGGATTGACATTGGAATTATTTGGGCTTGTCCTTGGCAACCACAAGTTTTGTGGAAGTGGGTTATGCTAACATTGTCATCAAATAGCAAAGTGATCAACAGCTATAAAATGATACACTAGTTACCATTATGGTGGCATATTTCAGTTTCACTGTCCCATATTGATGTGTTTGTATTCCGCTAAACTTGTTCCAATCCCAGCTAAAACAAACTCAAAGAATCATCTGTATTGCATTTATGTTTGAATTGTTACATAATATACATAATTAAAAAAAATCACATGTACTTATTTTGGAGTCTTTTCTTGATATATATTATATAAAATTGAACAATTTTAAACGATAAAGACTTCCATTCCCATTTCAGCACCACTTGCTCTTTGGAAAGGTTTGGCGTGAACAACAAGAAGAAATGTTGAATGTTATTGGAATTTCTTGAAAAACAAGATAAGACACAGAAGCTGTGTCAAATTTAAAATGGAAAACTACTTCATGTCTAGCTTTTTCAGATTCAGCTTACCAAAAGACATAATGTATTACACTCAAAATTTTTGAATATGAAATGAACCATATGGCTGTGTCCTGCGAGGTTCCCCAAGGGTCAATCCAGGATCCCTTATTGTTCTTTCCATACATGCTTCCATTTGACTTGATAATAGCTTAACACAAGTATGCAGATGACACTCAGATCCAAGAGCTACTAAAAGAGGTTGAGGGCATTAGGTGGACATTTGAAAGAAGGGAGTCTCTTCTTTCAAAAGGGCCCAAGAACAAAACAGGAAAGCATCCTCTTGTTTGGGTTGGTGGGCACTACAAGTGTTTGGAATTTTGAGGAGGTGAATTCACATGTTTATGCTCACGTCTGCGCTCAGGTCGAAGCATGCACACACAAACGTTTCCATGCACACAAGCGCGCCACATTCAACCGCACACAAACACGCGTGGAGAGAATGTTTGGCATGCCTTGATAAGCGAAGACATGAAGCCCGAGAGCCCCCCGTGGATGTTATGAGGAGCCATGGCTGACTAGACTAAATAGCTGCCATGCTGCTTCACTGACCTTGGTTAAATCTGGACTTGCGTTTTTAAAGACATGTTGATGCTTGGGACTTCTTGATTTTGGCTTAGAGCGTTGAAAAGCATCATGACCTCTTTCGAGTTTAAAGACTTTACTCGTTGACATCGGCTATTTTATCAGTCATGTTTGGGAATCGAGGGACATTTTGGGAATCAGAAACTAGCAAAGAGGGCCTTCGCGGAAATATTGTGTGTCCTATTTTTTTTTAAGGCAAAACAGACATTTAAAATAAATGAAGAATGGGAATATGTACTGTTGTCCTTTGTTTTTCTTCTTCTTGATTGACCAACTCTGCTAGTTAGTATGTATGTATATATATATATATATATATATATATATATATATATATATATATATATATATATATATATATATATATATATATATATATATACATATGCAGTATATATACATACATACATACCTCTATATATATATATACATTTATGTTATTTTTTCTATATTCTATGTATGCATTATATGTACGTGTATATATACAGTATATTGTTATCTAATCTATCCAGCTATCTATCTATCTATCTATCTATCTATCTATCTATCTATCTATCTATCTATCTATCTATCTATCTATCTATCTATCTATCTATCTATCTATCGATCTATCTAAAGTAAAAAAAAAAATATGAAACAAGTAATACATTAATAACACGACGAATAATCACATGACAAAGCAAGGCAGTGTTATGTTGTTCTTTTGTTCCTTTGAACTAAACTTTTCTCTGATTACACTTTGTTGGCACACAGACGTTGTCAGTCAGGTCCAAAAGCATTGACCTTTAACCTGTGGAGAAGTACTTCCAGGTGGTGCCTCTCTCGTCTTGCCCTGACAACCAAGCAGCAACGTCGTGCAGTGACACACACGCGCAAACACACACATGACTTCTGAACCTAAACGAGCAATGAACTGGCGGCTCTGAAATGTCGCATGAGCGACTTCAACACGCCAACTCAGTCTTCCAGGGAGTGACCTGCTCTTCACGTGTGGTTTGTACCAAATCACTGCTGTAAAAGCTATTGTAAAAAAAGTTTTTTTTTCCCTCATGAAATTTTGCTGTTTCAAAGAGCTCAACTAAACTAAATCTTGCTATTGTGTCATTTCCACCAGGACTCATCAAGGCTTCACTTTTATGTGTGCAGCAATCTCAGCATCTTTTTTGTTGTGTACATCCTTTGACATCCTGAGCTGGAATGATGTCAGAAATACAAATACCAACATACCATTTCCAAGTATTTCTTCTTTTCAAATATTGGCTAAATGAAGGTTTAAAAGTGGCTGGTACAAAATGATTTAAGTACTGAAGTAATCGATTATTTTGGAAAACTATGTACAAAGGTCTTTGTTTTTGGCATGTGAGGTGTAATATCAATAAAATAGGAATTTTGGTTTTTGGCTATTTTTTTTTCTGTTTTAGACTAAGCTGTAACCCAGATAAACACTGTAAAAAATAATAAACACTTGTTGAAAGTTGATTTAATTTTTTTTTCATATGCTAATGTTAAAAAAAGGATACAGGTTTAGGCATATTTTTGAATTTTTATCATCTTTTTATGCTTTGTTTTTGTCATGTGGAGTGTAATATCAAGAAAATAAGAACTTTGGTTTTTTTTGGCAATTTTTTTTTCTGTTTTAGACTAAGCTGTAACCCAGATAAACACTGTAAAAAATAATAAACACTTGTTGAAAGTTGATTTATTTATTTTTTCATATGCTAATGTTAAAAAAGGATACAGGTTTAGTCATATTTTTGAATTTTTATAATCTTTATATGCTTTGTTTTTGTCATGTGAAGTTTAATATCAAGAAAATAAGAATTTTGGTTATTTTTGGCTATTTTTTTTCTGTTTTTTTCTGTTTTAGACTAAGCTGTAACCCATATAAACACTGTAAAAACTAAACACTAAACACTTGTTGAAAGATGATTTAATTTTTTTTTCATTCGTCAATGTTAAAAAAGGATACAGATTTAGGCATATTTATACAATTTTTATAATCTCATTTATAGTCAGCATGTCGAGTGGGGGGCTAAGGGGGGACTTGGCAAAATATAATTGAGAATCACTGCTTCAAACAAACACTTGAACTTTTTAGAAAAAAAGGTGGTTTGAATGTGTGGGGTCTTAAAAACACGTGATAATATGTTTTTGGGATTGAATGACTTATAGATCACCCGCCATCTGAAACTACATCTTGTGTGGTGAAGGACAAAGAGTGGAAGTGCAAAGAAATCCTAAGTCCTTGGTCCAGTGCCTAGGAATGTTGATGTCTGAACTTGGGAGATCTCTTATGAACACAAGGAACATTAATGAGAGGAATTTACTGTTGAACATTTCTTCGCAGGTGCCTATGAGCATACTTACTGCTGGAGTAATCATCCCAGAGGAGACTATGTCGGCCCAGATTGCACGCAAGTCTCAGTTATGTCATTCTTTCTGCGCTTCCACCGGAGGCCTCCCAGCTCGCCGGTGAAACATTAAACCGCAGTTAGCCAATGCGCTAACTTGTACGAGTCAATCACATGTTCAACACAGCCGTGTCCAACATACCGCCCGTGAAGGGAAGCCGAACTATCAATAAAAATCTATTCTGTGCCTGAGATGGGCGCACAATTGTTGTCACATCATACAGCACATTTCTTGAGTTTTTTTTTAGGTTCTGGGAGGTCTCACCTGCACCGGAAAGGGAACTAGAATAAAGTACAGCGGCATGAGCAGGCGAATTCTGTTCACTTGTTTGGTGCTGAATGAATGATGCCAGGTGCCTCCTTGCACTGAATGACCCCAACAAGCTGCATGGGTCCAATTCCATCCTGTTTACTCTTTTTCTGTCCTCACATTCAACCGATGTCTGTGACAGAAAAGACAGCAAACTTTGCTTTATTGCATTCCTTATTCCCAATCTCTAGAACTAAAAGTACACATCAGGAATCTCCACTTTTTGGCCTAGTTTCAAAAGTGATACTGATCTTGCCTGTGTACGACACCAGTTGCAACATGATTTTTCTTAGCCCGTGTTCAGTGTTTCATGTTATTTTTCATTTTGCGTAAGCAAAGAGAGAACAAATTCCACGCGGGAGGGCCACAGTTGAGATTCAACCAATGATGGCAAATTTTCTGCCACCTTATCTTCGGGGGTCCTGAACTAACCATATCCCATCCACCAATCCATCCATTTTCTGCAGCCGCTTATCCTCATTAGGGCCACAGGGATGCTGGTGCGTATCCCAGTTGTCTATATTGGTTGCCATCCAATTGCAGGACTCACAGATCCCAGCAGAGGTCCCGGGACTGGTACCGGTCCGAGGATCAACTGGTTCCGGGCCGCATGGGCTGCACTCAATATAATGATATTTTGGAATGGATTTAGTTCCTCCTGTAAGAGTTCATTCATTTATGCTTTGTTTGGCTTGATCTTTGCTTTTTGGCGCCACCTCTGGCCGCTCTTGATATTACATTTTGTAGTGAGGAAGGACAGTGTGACTTCAAATGAGAGCAGTCACTATCGGTCCTGTTTTTATAATTTCAGTTCTTCAAAGTGAGGCTCAGAGGAGAAGTTGTGCAAGAATGCAGGTGCGTCCTGGACCAGTTGACGGCCTAAAAACAGGTGGAATATAGACATTTTAAAGTTATTGATTGGTCTGACATTCGTACTCGCACGCTCTTAGGCACACACTGTTAAATATAACTGCCCTTAAAATCATTAAACATGTCATAACAGAATTTTCGTTGCTGCCTTTAAGCGCAGTAGAAGAGTCACCTTGAGACGATTAATCACACAGACAACAGTTGAGACAGGCAGACGTGCGCCGTTGCGCAAACCGGACTGCAAAAGGCAAAAACCACAAAGCACATACTTTTGCAATGTTAGTCGAGTAAAAATGTCAATGTCAATAGGCAACGTAAATATGATAATATCATTATCCACCACCTCTCTTTTAAATATGATTCCGATACAGATTGTATGTCAGAGGGCAAAATAATTGAATTTGTGTGGCTGCTATCACTAACCATTTCTCCCTGTGGAGAAACAATGATGCTAGTATCTTTTTTGAATTTTCAGACTACAGTAAAAAGAGTTATCTTATGCATTGCATGGATTTCATGTCTAGGAATCACAGCTAGGTTTTAATGCATGTATAACATTATTGAAATATGTGTCAAATGTAAATGGTTTCATTCAATGTTCATATTCTAAAGAGTGTTTTTCATATCCTTTTCAATTTATCTTTAATTTCATGACAGCCGTGTCTCACATCGTTTTTTCCCTGTAGAATTTCTTTTAATCTGACTTCTTATGTTGTACATTGTGTTTGAAAACAATTCTGAACCGCCGCATGCTTTCAGCTCATTTTGCCATCATTTGACTATTCCTGCATTGAGCTTCAGGATTAGTCCAGTAAGAGGTCGTCTGTCGACGCCGGCGGCACGAAGCTAATGGAGCAATTCAAGAGTGTTTTGAGGTGTGTGAATGTGCGCTGGCTTACGGCTTTGGGATTAGCGTGAGAGAGAAGCCGATGAGCTGTTTCCTCATATTTGAGCTAAATGGATGACCTCATTGTCAAAGGAGACATGGTCGTTAGTTTTGCAAAAGAAAACCAAAGTGACATCGGGAAGTATTTCATAGTGCATCCAGAGAGGAGTTGCGCGTTGTTTCGGAAGCGTCTTTGATGAATTTAATCAGCCCAGCAGGGGGTTCGACCCTATGACCTTTGCGTCCAACTTTGATCTATGAACGTTTCGCCTGCGGGATGTGTGACGGACAGGTCGAGAATTAGTGTGGGAGACTTTCTGTCAATATCTCACGCTTAACAAGGGAGGCCATGTAAAAAGAGAAATGATGGAGAATGTGGATAAGGGTGTTAGAAAATTGAAGATAGCAAACGTCCAGATCAAAATCGTGCATTACGAGTCCTCCAGCACGTGCAACCGGGGAACTTCGTGTCATACGCAACATAGGGGCACTCTCGCTCTTCAGCATGTGGAAACACGAGCGTATACATAACATCAAGTAAGACAACCGCATTCCAGCACATTCTAGTTCTGGAAGTACGTTTCCGCTAAAAAAGGACATTGTTGTCTCTAAGGTCAGCTAATGTCTTGTTAAGAATAACAAACAAGCTGCCAAGATAAATCATGCCATGCTTTTACCCCCGCCGGTTAAAAAGGCTGCCTTCCAGTCAAGTTGCAGTCAACCTCACGCCGCTCTTCCTCAGGAAGATAAAAAGGTCAGCGAGGTGAAGAACGCGCGGAAAGTGATGTGTCCTTTGGCCTCACACATACACACATGCAAACACACAGAGCAAGCCTCCTATCTGTGCCGTTGTGGCAAATGAGCACAAGGAGGATATTTACATTGATTTACTGGGATTTCTGCAATGCAGCAGACCGCCTGTTGGTGTTTTGCTAAGCAGATAAAAAAAAAAAAAAAAAAAAAAAACTGATGTGGTCACACGGCGAAATGTAAGGACATAACAACAGCAATCGGGAGCAATGGGCAGGATGCGCTCGGCTAAATAAATATTGAGCGACGCTTCGATAAATATGTCACGGGGACATGTCCCCCATCTCCACCCAACACTCAATTGTTTTGCCACCCTGCTCCAGATGGAAAACTAAACCAAATATAACTATACTATATACTAATACTCTTGGAGTATGTAACCTGATTACTTCAGGTATTATAAAACACTGTAAATAAATAAAATCAACAATATGTTCTATGGGCCCCTACTAGTTCAAACACTGCATTGTGATTATTATCTCCTTCGAAAAAAATTAATTAAGCGCCATAATTCACCTGTTTTTCTCCAGCTCAAGGGATGGCCATTTTGCATAGCTAAGGTAACAACCAATCCTGGTTTAGTTGATGTGTCACATGACCTAATTAAAAAAAAAAGAAACAGGTGAGCCTTGATTTGTTGGCCACCTGTTGCAAAACAGGTGACTGTCTGTTGCCTGAAAATTACATCACAGTGAACACGAATCACTTGTTTTGTAAACTAGGTCATGTGATTTTTGCAAGCTGAGCTGTGATTGGTTGTTAGCTGAGCTCTGGGGAAACTTTTAAAGGTATTAATTGCATGTGAAAAATAACTTAGTTAATAAATTAATCACAGACAAAATATTAGCCTTTTACTGCTGAAAATCATTTTAAAAAATTGGTACCCCTTTAAACTTTAACTAGGAGTGATGTCATTTTCAGTCAAAAGCAAGACGCAAAAAAAGTCACCTAGGAAACATAAAACATAAATAAAGTTAGATTTTGCTGCTTAATTCATATTCTAGCACAACGTATTAATAAGAATGGCGAGTTTAGAGGCTGCATAGAATGTTTTATCCTGTTGATAATGTTCTTATTGTAAAGAAAATTAGGGGGTTGACTTTCCTTTTAAAGCTCATCATCTTTTCAGCAAATTTTGGGTTATGGATGTTGAGTGAGGCCAAAACATGCACATCATAAGCACTTGTAAAAGCATACAATAATAATGATGACTCTGCAGAAACTATGATGAGAAACAAAACAAATGCTTTTAAAAAAGAACTGTGACCATAAGTAACCATTCAGTTCAAGTGACTGAAAGTGTGACAATGAACAGATCTTTTTGTTGCGCTCTTATCACTTAAATAAACTTAGACCCAAAACCCAGTAACCTGTTTTTTTGCTAGAACGCTGAAAAACTGTTGGGGAACCAACACCTCAATCCTTCTTGGCCTGGAAATTTTACACAGTCAACATAACATTTAGGTAAAAATGAGCCATAGAGTAGTGAGGTTAGTTGTAGATGTCTTCTGTAAAAAACAGCCCACTCCTAATGGTACTTTTGCCATGCTGTAAGAGAGGAACATGTGTCACACCAATAAGAACATTTGTAGGAGATTCATAAGTTTTCCTGTCTAGTCTTCACCTGTTTGGACATTTGTTTTAACTAGGAATGCAAATATTGGATTATTAAGGGTCATGGTTTCAAATATTTTGGCCCATTTTTGTCAGAATAATTGTAAAAATAGTGATTATACATTTACTATAGTAAATATAACTCCTTGCAATTAAGAGATGCTTTATAATAAATATAACTGCTTGCTTTGCTATGAGAATAGATGCACTGCTTGAAATGAAACGATGAAATGAAATGAAACAGCCTGATCAAACTTGGCCACAGTCAATGTCACTTTGCTTGTTATCTATAAAATATCTTGCCACACTTGTAATAATCATATACACACATAGAAAGACACGTTTACAGGGTTCCGGCCATGCTGTTTTTAGGGTGAGAGCCATTATGTAAATTGGGGACTTCTAAAATCAAATAAAAGGACAGCGTTCGGAGAGGCTGCTTCAGTGGAAGTGGAATTGACCTTGTGCAGTCCTTCTCCGGTCTCCTCATGCATGAGAAAGAAAAAAATGCCATCTCTCCTTCTTTGTATATAGTTTCTTGCAAATGTCCAACAAGTGTAAATGACACTGTTGCAGTGAGCAGTCACTCAAGTTTTGGGCTCTATTTATCAGTTGTTGTTTTTTTTTTTTTATGCATCAAATCTAGAAACGAACTAATCAAATATAATGTTTAATGCTGTAAATACATTTTAGTACGCCCATTCAATTGAAATGGTTGAACAAAACGGTCCTAAGGAATTTTACCACATTTGGGAAATTGCTGCCACTAGAATGACACAAAAACTTTGGCATCCAACTGAGGCATCCACAGCATTATCAAATATTTCTCATTTCACCATATCAGTAAACTTAAGACTGGGGTCCGATTAAACCTTTTTTTAATGTCATGAACTAAACTGACCTCAGTCTTATTAAAAAGGAAAATCTGTTTAATAACATTGCAAAATTTACTTCACAAACGATAACATTTTTACGAGATTATGTGAATGATTTGTGTATGCTGTGAGCATAGAAACATTTGACTATTATGGAACATTCTGCTCAGTGTTTACAAGCTGACAAGCAACAACAGTCTCAATTCATATCTCCGCTAAAGGGAATAATGTTAGTTTGGGCCAGTGCACGTTCAATATTTGATTTATATTTTAAAACTACACCCAAACAAGCGTGATATTCATGGTGTATTTTTTTGCCTGAGACGACAACATAATGATAATTTCTTCTAATTTGAATATCAGTACGTAGTGGCGTGTTGGGGTCACACCTGCCAAGCGCTACTGTAGCATCTGTGAGTGTGCAGGTGTTACAGTAAAACTTCTTCATGATGCAGCTGTCAGATGCCGAGCTCAGCGCGCGTAAAAGATTGATGCGCACGTCAGAGGCTGCGGCAGATAAGATCCACAAAGGCCGGCGTGCGCCTCTTGACATCTTCAGTTGTTTCAAAAGCACACATTGTTACCTCATGTCAACTTTCCCGCTGGTTCGGGTGTCGCAATATTCGGATGTGGGCAACCTAGCATCCCATTTAGCGCTTAAAAAAGATGGTTTGATACTGCAACTGAGTGGGAAGCACATGATCATGTCTTTACACTTTGTTTTATTACATTTAAATGTATTTGAAAACACTTTGCCAAGCACACGTTCTGAATTCCACTGTTGGGACACGGGAGATTATCTCTTTGATGGAGAATAAAAAAGAACACTTGCAAAGTTCTACAGATAATTGACGAAATGTGCCTCAAGCTATTTATATTAGGGTCACCACTGACCAGAGATTCCCGTTTTAACCGAGATAGTCCCAATTTTGAGCCTTGAGTCGCAGCGGATTTCGCCAGATCCATTGTTTTGTCCTGATTTCTTTGAACCTGGTGTCCCAAAGCCCCATATTTTTTTTTTTTAGTCCTTCAAGCCAATAGAATGTGTATGTCAATCACAGTTGCCATAGCGATTTACATGAAAGGTCGCTCACCGGAACTAGTTCCTACTTCCGTGTCTACAAATCATGGGAAATGAATTAAGACCATGGCAATTTGAGGGTTCTAGTGGTTTGTTCTTAATGTGAGAAAGCGAGGTACGGTGTTCCGTAATTTTCATGGTTAATCGAGCCTGGAAAACCCCCACAATAGGTCATTCCTCTTCTCCATTCCTGTTCATATTCCCTGACTGTAGCTGGGAGACACAGGGACCTAAGGTTGTCCTCAGGGTGGCGGACGTCACAGGTTGACAAAACTGAAGGCCGTAGCCTAAAATAAAAAGATGACCTATGAGGCAGGGTTCATAATGCAAAAGTTGCTTTATTTTAATTGGTTTTATTTTATTTTATGCGACGCTTCAACACAACATTTACTTCTCTTCTGCACTCCGGCCACATATGTGCACGTCTCATGCATCAGCATGAATCTGCTGACGCTCCCTCACATATATTCCTCCGCACAGGTGTTATGAAGAAAGTTTTACAAAATAAAAAAAGTTTTCCCAAGAAAACAATTGATAGCTATGTGGAAAGGCAAACGAAAGCAAGCACTGTACTCGCTCAGTTGACGTGGGATGCGTTCATTGACCGTAGGACATCCAACATCAGTCGAAATACTCATTTAAAGCACCAAACAGAATTGATCAGCCTGTAGGTTCATCGCAGTTAGTATATGGAAACATCCTATTATTTATTAGATGAACCAATTCAAACTACATGATAGTATTAATGCGTGATCATGCAATATGTATGGGCCACTGGCAATAAATATACCTGATGATGAGAAATTGAGCCTCTATGGCCTCTGTGACTGGTTGGGAACCAGTCCAAGATGAAGTCCACCTTTTGTCTAAAGTCGCATGGGACAGGGTCCACTTCTCCACAATCCTGAAAAGATAAACAGCATAAAAATAATAATAGTAATGAATGGATTTATACACAATTGTACATATGGAAAACATTAAAATAGGCACATTCTTAAACTGGTAAATTGATTTGACAAAATTTGTTCACAGTAAATACAATATATTAGTGGTCCAAATGTTCAGAGCTGCAATTACCCCGGCCCTTTTTCCCAATCCCACAAGTAACCATTCAAAACAGCAAATCAAAACAGTCTGGGACACCATGGCAAATAAATGCCGTTATTACAAAATTAATATGTGAAAAAAAAAATTAAAAGAAAATAACAGGGCATGTCTTGCAATTATATTATGAGAAAAAAAAATAACTCCTCGAATTTACTTAAACCGCACACAACACGAAAGCAATGTTACATAACCTAACAACTGTTATGGTGGGAAATTGTTTTGCAACTAACTGTAAAATTAGTCGGTCAAGGTTCACTTTGGGTGCCCCTTGTTTGGGTTAGACATGTGTGACAGTGTCTTTATTTTCAGCCGAATTACCAACTGTTGACACGTTGGACCTCTGTTTCGGAAAAAAAAATCTCCTTCAGTATGCTGCAGGTGTTCACAATCTTTGTTATGTTTGCCGCAGAAAGCAGCCAAGCAGCGAGCGAGAGGGCGAAGCGACATTAGCGGAGTAGCGGAGCTGCAACATACACATTCTCCAGCGCAGTCAAATAGCTGACTGATCCGATAAGATGGGATGATAACATAATGTGTAAACTTCTGAGTGTGTGCGTCTAGGGGTGTGTGCCTGTGTGTGGGTTTATCTGGAAATAGTAGGCATCGCTTGTTGTGACACGCCAACATGCAAGGATTCTAGTAGGACAATTTTCACTTTTGAGACAAACAAACACTGTAGTCATAGCTAGTGTTTTTTGGAAAACAAATGTTGATCACATCTTGGAGTGGACACTGATTAGATTTTACGATTTTGGGTGAAACCTTTTAGGCTCCTGTTGTGGGTGGGAGGGGCATTCCAGGAGCAGAAGGAAGACGTGACAACGGAGGAGCAAGTGAGAGTTGTTTGTTTGATGAATGGTCAAAGTCACTTGGAAAAAAACACCCGACTGCAACTTTGCTAAGGTAGATATGCGTTCTCTGCAAAAGAAGTTTGTTCACCATAGAAGTAGCTCAAATATAGGCTCACACATCAATGCAAAGCACCAAGGAACAGCTAGCAATTGAGACAAAGAAGATCATGTTTGCGTCATTCATAAATGACAGATCTCAATGTAATTTTTATTTTTTAATGTCTTTAGCAGGGGTAGGCAAACTTTTTCACTCAGGGGTCGCAAAAGTTTTTAAAATTTGACAAATGGGCTGGACTAGAAGTAGATGAAGTGTTTTGATAATCCATCATAAAAGAAAAAAAATGTGATTAGTCTAATGTTACTCGAGTCCCATGTATTTAATTATTTATTGAAATGACTCTTCCAATCACAATTTAAATCACTAAGTTACAGTTATCAGTCTTCTCCTCCGCAAATGGCCCCGGGGCCATTGTTTTCCTTTGCCTGCTTTCCATGAACAGCATTTTTTTTCTTTTCAAATGAAGCGGAAATTAATTGGAAGATGAAACCACTCCATGTCATAGTAACCTCAAAGCGTTGTATGCTTTTATTTTCTTAATTTTGCAAATTCTAGCAGTTGCTGCATAAAAAATGCAAAGTTACCACATCCAGTGTCTAAAATGTAATAAATCATCAGTATTTTAGTTTTCTTTTATTTTTTTTTGTTTTTTTTTTTGGGAGGGGGTGGGGGGGTGGGCTCTTTTTAATCCCAAACTGCAACTACACAACTCCTCTCCCCCCCTTTTCCTCCCACACAGAGGTGAATCCCGAATGACGCGAGGGGACCACCACAGACCACACTGATCACTTGTTCACATTTTCCAGCCGCTAATCAGCATTGCGTGGGGGGGGGGGGGGGGGGGGGGGGGGCTGCGTGGCGACAGACACCGTCTATGGGAAATGGGTCTGAATGGAAATATGTGCGGAATGTGTCGTAGCAAAAGGACACACACACAAAAAAAAACGAGGAGGTAACTTTCCATCGAGCCAATGACAATGACTAGTAGCATAATCTTATCAGTGATGCAAGTGGAAACATCACTCGTGGTCAACAAATGCACATCATCCACGTCTGTTTTGATGTGTCATTTGCCATTTCATTTTTCAAGGTCCTGTATGACTTTTGATCTGCGTAATGATGATGAGTGAAAACGAGTTTTTGCGTCCTGTAGTCTTTTATTAAGGAAGGAACCATATTCAGTGACTTGTCCCTGCATGTAGAGACGAAGTGTAGGTTGTTAACGCCTGGATCAAGTATTTGTGCCCTCTAACCACTGGACCTGATGTGCTCCCTGCTATTGAGGTTTTTTTTTTTTTTTAATCCTTTTCATGCCACCATACTTACGGTGCATGTTCAGCAAAATGGTTGTGAGTTATAAAAGCTGGAGCTGGCGTGTTTGCAAGGCAAAATTTGTTTGTGGCATTCACTGAAAAAAAGTTGCGTCATTTTACGCCTTTGCACTAAAATGTCATCTGGATCCAGCTACATTGCATTTGTAGATGTATTGTACATTCTCCTTTAAAAAAGAAGTTCAATTACATTTTACTGAAATGAAATAAAATTGAGTCAATTTTGTAAAATTTTATTCAAATGTTGAATGCTGAAAAATGTTAGTTGTGTTTAATGGTTGCACTAAAATATATTCATCTGGATCCAGATATATTTTTTAGTAGAATTCTGAAATTATTTCACTCAGTCACTGAATGAAATAAAATTGAGTAAATTTAGCACATTTTCTTGAAAAAAATCCTAGTTGAAAGTAATTTTGTTATTATTATGAATGTCAAATAAATCACAGTGGGCACACAGAATGTCACATAAAATCAAATTATCGGGTTCCAGCAACATTTTTTTTAGTAGATATCTGGTTATTATAACTGGATATTATAGTACAACTTGACAAAAAATAAAAGAAAGCTGCACATCCAATCAATCAACATTTGTACATAGTATCGTTACATATACATACTTATACTATACTTGCAAATCTATCTGGATAATTGTCATTGTAAATTCAGAAAAAAAAAAAAAGTATGCTTTGACGTCATACAAAAACAAAACAAACATTGAAAAATTAAAACAACAGTAACCTTTAAAGGTTTTCACAATTTTGGTGATTTTAAAATGAGCACCTTTGTATTTTTTTTCCATTACCTTGCAACTATGTATCTTAAAAAAGCTAAATATTACACACAGATCATTCTACTGATTTATGTCTTGTCCAAATATTGTGAGACGCATTTTAACGTAATCAAGGTCTTGACGTAATGAAATAAACGAATTAGATTTAATTACAGTCCTTTCATAACTTGAGTATTTATTCATTTTAAAAACGTTGTTCACCCCAGCTTTATAAAATATATAATCATCTAAAAATTCCATGCTCTAACAACACAACCTCCCTCTTTTTACAAGGGCTTTTTTTCCGTATTATTGTTAGTCTGTTATTATTTGGGATTACTGTAAATCCATGACCTGCTACCGAACTAGAATGATCCAACATAATTTAAAAAAAAAACCATAAATATTTAAGCGCTTGCACTCTTGGAATACTAACAGAAATGACAACCCTAAATGTTAGTGTTATGTAATCTTCTTGCTCTAAATGTAGCAGCCACTCCTTGAAGATGATTAAAGTGATTTAATGGGCCGATATTATATCAGGTAACCTTAAATCACAATTTGCCCCCTATGTTGACAATAGCGAAGAATGTAAAGTTCCAGGGCTCAACGTGAACAATTGTGGTAGCATTCTGTACACAATGAGCCACAGAGGACCATGATTGCGTATGAAAAGACCTGACACAATGAGTCTGACACACGTTTATCAGTTGGCAGCCTTCCTAGCAAAACAACAACATACATAGCATTAAAAAAATTAACTGTTCGCTCTCCGCCTGTTAAATATCTATATAAGTTTAAATGAAATAGTAAATTCTTATAAATAGTGTGAAAGTTAAGTTAAATATAAATGAACTGTACCACAGCAGAGATTCTTTTGCAAACCACTAGAGGGAGTGGGTGAACCACTACCACCTTTTGAGACTCAGACTTAGCATTTTTAAACATATTTTCTATAATTTTATTGGTGCAGAAAATAATATATAACTAGTGTGAGAAATCTTGAAAAAAAATATTACTATAAAATGAATCTGCATTTATTACAGTTGGTACTATTTGTCATTTTGTTTGTTTGAATGTATGTATGTATGTATGTATGCATGTATGTATGTATGTATGAATTAATTATTTTTCATAATCTACAACTTTAAGCTTTAACCTTTAATCAGCAAAAATATATACTGTAGTTTGTGTGAGAAATCTTGGAAAAACATCGCTTCAAAATGATGCTTTGTCATTTTGTATGTATGTATGTATGTATGTATTTATGTATGTATGTATGTATGTATGTATGTATGTATGTATGTATGACTATTTTTTTATAATTTACAACTATTATTATTATTATTATGTATTTAGTTTGCCACACGTTTTTGTCATTATGAAGTCTAAATACTTACATACTGTACATATATACGCAGTAGCATATATATATATATATATATATATATATATATATATATATATATATATATATATATATATATATATATATATATATATATATATATATTTATATTTACACACACACACATTGTTGTAGAGGAGAACATGGAGGGCGGCTTGCCTAAGTGCTTTGAAAATCATTGTCCCTTTCAGCAAGGACTGAGACAATGCTGGTATGAATCACAGCTGAAATATAATTTTCCATGGTTTCAATACTTTACACACACCTGCTGTGTCCGTCAACATTTACCTTGTGCGTCCTTCACGAGGGATTTGCGTGGTGTGTAACGCGAGGCCATGTATATGAAAGAGACAGAAAAGCGTCTCATGGCTGCCCACCTGGCGATGTAAACAAACCCAGTTGACAAAAGAGAGCCTAGCAAAAAGCATCCGAAGGGCTCTTGACGCATAAGTCTGCGTGCCACTTTAAAAGCGTGTCCCCATTTATTTCGCCCCCAGAAACCGTAGCTTTAGACGCGTGTCTTAATATTTAGTCTAATAGTGTGACAATACGTTGGATTTATTAGGTGTTGAAGCCCAAGCAGCCATTTCCTTTACAAGAATTTATTTTTGCAATGAGATAATACCAAACAATGTGAGATTTTTGAAATAACTCCACGACAAAGGCAATAGCTGGAATACCAAAACACTGTGTAACATACTTTTGTGTTTCCCTGAGCTGAATTAAGCAATACTTGGAGGACTTTATAGAGCAATCAGTAATTCTATCATACATCAATCTAATTTGGAGCTACAAACGTCGGTTATAAAGTCTACACACCCCAGTTCAAACGTCTAGCCTTATGAAAAGAAAAAAAAATAGACCAGGATAAATAATATCTTAAACTGGTTTCAACATCTGACCTCTGGACTGTGATCTACAATTGAGAATAAAAATCGTTAGAGGGGGAAATTAAAATAAAAACATGGTGGCACAAATATGCAAACTCTCCTATAACTGGTGGCCATTTTTGTCTTGCCTCAAAGATATGCTTGTGTCCTAACTCTGATTTCCATTTGAATCTGTTCATAATTGTCAGTATTAATAGATTTATAGCCGGAGTACTGGTAGCTTTAAAACCATCACTTTTCAGAAGACCTCAAAACTGATAAATTTGTTCAACCGTTAACATTGGTCATGGAATTTTTGGGCAATTTAAATGGAGCCTTTCATTGATGGATTGCTCACTAAAAAGAGCCACTTAGAGCAATTTCTATAGACAGGTGTATGCCTTTCCAAATCATGTCCAATCAACTGAATCTACTGCAGGTGGACTCCAATTAAGCTGGAGAAACAACTCAAGGATGATTCACTGAAAAAAGATGCACCTCGAGCTCAATGTTGAGCTTCAAGGCAAAGGCTGTGGATAGAGGTTAGGGTTAGGCTTATACTTCTTTCTTCAAAAATTAAAATGTCAACAAAAATGATTCTCTTCACACAGTTGAATATTGTGTGTAGAATTTTGAGGTAAAAGATGAATGAAATTAGAAATGAAGCTGTGGGATGACAAAACGTGGAAAAAATGAAGCGCTGAGAATACATTCTGATTGCTTAGAGTTATTCACTTACAAGAAAATGCAAAAAATACATTTGGTATCTCACCGTAATTTGCTGTTTCCTACCGTAATTTAGAACAATACAGGATACTTTTCTTTGTGACAGCTCGCTTAAAAATGTGATGATTCATCCCCAGAAAAATCCACTTAATGAAGATGTTAAATGAAGGCATATTGTTCCGATGAAAATGACACAGCTGCATATGCGGGAGTATTTCTTTTTTGTTTCCATGTGAAAAAATACAATTAAAGTTCACATATTTTGTATCAAGAGAAAAAAAAAATGGAACCGCTTAAGTCAATAAGTCTTGTCCGAATTTATAAACATGTTATCTAACGGGACTCTGATGTATACATGTAGGTTGTGTGAAGACTGTTTGTTTATCATTTCTGGCATCCGAACTAAATTTGGACAAAAAGTTCTCATGCCGACCCCTTTATGAAATGAAGTGTATAATTCCGAGCATTCCCGACGTTCCCTCGCGGGCCTCGTTCGTTTGAGCGACAGGTGAGAACCCCCTCGCTCCTTTTTAGATTGGCCAAGCCTCTCGCATTCACCTCTGTCAACACGGCATCAGTTGAAGTATGCGAGGGGATATTCCAGTCATGTTTAGCACGGTGTCACGCCTGACAGGTAGGGAGACACTAGCTTGGCTTGGCACGCAGGATTAAAGGCAGGCGGGGTGCCGAAAGATGCCTCCGAACATTCCCACCATTAGTTTGAAGACGCGTGCGGCCGTGTCATGTCACCTGCCTTTTTCTCGCTCAATATCGCTCATTTTTCGTGTACCGCGGAACGGAAAATTGGGTGTGTTGAGCCGGCACCGGTGGCGCGCGTCACAAGCGGAGGACCTTCAGCCCCGCCCCGACGTTCCCTTTCTATTGTTGGCCGCGGGATTCCTGCCGAGCGCTGGAGATTCCTCGCGGTGTAATGGGCTATTATGCTAGCTCGCACGCTATTCAGTAGACTAATGACTTGTTTCAAAAGCTAATGTCCCAGGGGAGTCAGTTGCATTGAAGTGAATAGTTCAGAGGGTGAAGGCCATTGTGTTGCGCCGCCGGGCCGGGCCGGGCCGGGCCGGGCCGGCTTCCACGTTAACCTCGATACCATGCAAGGAGATATGGCGGCACAGTACTCTCGCTGAAATGAAAGCTTTATTAGGACAAAAGTGAATCATGAAGTCAAGGCCACTTACAGTTTGTGTGCTTTAAATAGAATGACGGTAATGGCAACCTGAGAACCTGAAAGCATGTTACTTTATTTGACTTCACCGTAACGCTGCCCTGCACATGACATAACTAACAGGCTGAGATCTGTTGATTTTTTTCAGGAGTGCGATAAGACGTACGGGAAATTCGAATGTTGCGAGGAAGTCAGCCAGTGCTTCAAAATAAACTTTTGGTACAAAGAATGTATGACATGAACGGCCTAGGAATGATTTTATTTTGAAGCCAATGATTGTAAATAAACTCTACTTATGGTACAAAGAACGTATGATATGAACAGTCTAGGTGTGCTTTTATTTTGAAGGGACTTTTTTCTTTAAACGATTGACGATTAGCTAGGCGGTCGATCGGTTTAAGTCAGGGGTTGGCAACATTTTTGGCTTGGGGGCAACATTGATTTTGGTCAACAACAAGATGCAATACATTAAAAAAAATATTTGTTAACAGAACATAAACAGAGCAAAAGCATCAAATTGCTAATATACTTTTTAATGAGTACAGGGGGGCAAATTGAGTTTTAAAATTTGCCCATCTCTGGTTTAAGTGATGGATCTCAACTGACAAACAAGCTCTGAAGAGGAGCTAAGTTTGCATGAGTACTGGAAGTTACAGAAAATCTTGTGCATATTTTGTCTTTCATCTCTAAATGATCTGCAAAATGCTTGATAAATGCTTGCAACGGGTGACGTCTGTCAAATAAACTTCAAAATAAAAGCATTTTACAGCGTTCATGTCCAAATTTTATTTGGTAAACTCAGATTTAATTTGAAGATGAACTTTTCACCACATTTCCAGCATGTTTTGTCATGCAGAAATTGAAGAATTATTGCTGGCTTGATATATTTTTTTTTTTTCTTAACAGAAATTTCATTTTCAAACTGCGTGCAAATTAAATGGAACATGGACATTGGTGAATTGTATTTTAGTGAGTTCTTTAGAAATGGTTGCCCGCCTTAATTTTGTTAAGTTTTATACAGATACACATTCACTAGTGACAAAATTTTGAACCTAAAAATGCTTTGCAAGTCACAAACGATACCAGAAGTACATACTGATAAAAAGCATGCAGAAGATTGCTCAAATATAGCCTTTGAAAACATATTTTGCAAAAATTAACAGAGGATAGCAAAACTGCAGATATACATGACAACGGAATGTAAAAAAACGATTTCTTATTTTTGGGAAAGCGCAACAGCCATAGTTCATCTTTTTTACTAAATGAAGTATGAAGCCCAAAGCGACAGAAAATTTTGCTATAAAATGACTAATGAAATTTTTTTGTGAGAGGCAGTTTAAACGTGTAAATTTTCATGCCGATGTTTCAGCCCGTTAAAACGACTCAAATAGGCAAGTCTGACACAGAATACACGTTCAAGTTTAAAAAGCTTAACATTTTTACGCAAGTCGAAACACGCCCTGGTCTATCGCTAACCTACGCTAACGCCGTAGTAAAATCAAAATTACAGAAAATATTTTTATGAAAATTACTTCTGAGCCATAAAAATAAAACACAACCATTTAAAAAAAATTATGAGTGACTTTTTCGAACATGTGAAGACGGGTCCTTACACAACCTCAAAATGTCAAATACTGGTAAACCAAGAGGCCCCTGTAATTTTTCTTTTACTAGCATTTTTTTTCGCTATTCATTGGTGTCCTTGTCCCGATTATCACTGTGTTTATTAAGCCCTAATTACACGAAACACAGCAACAACCAACAGGTCTAACTCGCCTCCATGCAAATTTGAATGGCGCCTGTGAGGAAAATATGCTTCCCAGTAGCTCGCCGTTCAGCCTGGTTAACTTCTTTTACATTTCAGCTTGAAATAAATAAAATGTGATGTTCCTACTTTTTGTGGTATGTGTGTCTAATGTATGGTTAAATTGAGGGGTTCTCAAGAATTTTTGAGTCAAGGACCCCTTTTAGAAAGCACATTTTCCAAGGACCCCATTGCAAATGCTTGCAGGAACAATACAAAACAAAATGATTTAAGCCAAACATTAAGTACCCTTTTTATTCACCAACAGATTCATTTTGACAACAATATATTATTTATATATACAATATATAGTAATATAACAATATATTACTTTACAGTGGTTCTCAAAGTAGGGTTTGCGGACCCCAGTGTGTCCGTAATTTCCTTTTATTTCAATAAAATCAAAGAAATATATATATATATATATATATATATATATATATATATATATATATATATATATATATATATATATATATATATATATATATATATATATATATTGCTTGCTAACGAGGCGATGATGAAGTGGCATTTTATTTTGTAAATCTGTTTTTGATTAAATAATTGGCAGTAGCTTTTTTGGGGGACATTGAACCAGTTTAGATATTTTGTATCCTTCAGCATTCCTGAAAAGTAACAAATATACTTGTCAAATTAAATCTGTTGGGGAATAAAAAGGGCACTTATGTTTGGCTTAAATGTTTTTTTTTTTTTTTTGTCTATGTTTTTTTTCTGCAAACAGTTGAAAATGGGGTCCTTGGACAATTTGCTTTCTAAAAGGGGTCACTTTCTACAAAAGGTTTGAGAGGTTTGTGAGCCAAAAATTTTTCATGGACCCCCTGCAGATTTTCTTTTCTATAAATTCCACTCCTGATTTATAGACACATCTAGAAATGTTTTCAAACGAAAACCGGGTGGATCTGGATGCTTTGGCATCGGCGCCGTTAATGTTATTGGCCCGTACGCGCAGAAACAGTATTTATCGCTAGCAGCCCCGGGCAGCGTGAGTCTAATTAGAATCCGTTTGCCACACGGCCTGCAGAGTTAAAAGTTTTCCACCAATTTGCACTGGTTGCCGCCTGCTGCCAGTTCAAACAATTTTGCGATGAGTGATGGGAGCGAATTCAGCCGCGCCGCCGTTTGAAGTGAACCCAAGAACAACTTGTATGACATTCACCGCACTACACGTAAAGAGGAAGAAATCTGGACGACTGATACAACCATCCTCCAACGTAAAGAAGAGGACTACTGCTAAAATATTTGCATCTAATTTATGTTTTTTTTTTCTTGATTTTCAAACTTTTATCTGCGGTGGGAAGTAACAGAGTAGAGATACTTCCGATATATTATATTATCACATTTTCCGCACTATATGGCGCGCCTAAAATTTTGTTCAATTTTTTTCCAAAAGATGACCGTGCGCCCTATACAATGCAACATCTGCGAGTTTTCATTTTTGGTGGATGAAAAATTAAAATGGCTGCCATGTAAATTTGTCAATTCCTACCTGTGCGTTTCAGTCATAGGCTATATGTATTTTTTACATTTTATATTTTTACAATTTTTATAAACAGTTTTTATAATGCCCTGTTTGAAATTTTGATATGCTATACATGCAACAATTTTGAAGCAATTTATATAGGGAGAAGATGCAAAAACGGCGAGGGGGGAGTGCAATTTTATAAAATACATTTTTAATGAATACACTGTTTTTAAATCAACAAAAAATATATTGTCATTATTGAAGTTTGACTGACTCATCTGATTGTTTTGCTGACATTCCCTTTAGCGTAGCTCATCTAGTGGATGCATAACTTAACTCCAGCTACGACTGTAGCTTCTATTCTATGCGCCTCATAATGTGGTGTTCCTTTATATGAAAACAGTTTTAAAGTAGAGTATGGAAAATACATTATCTGAATATTTATTCTTCTGACAGATTTTTACTTTGGCTACTTTTGAGAACAAATAGCTGTACCTTTGGCTCCTGCCGATAACTACATTGCATCAAAAATAAAAAAAATAAAAGACGTAAACAGAGAGCAGTAAGGTCAAATATCGACATGGATGAACCTGAACCAGGGCACGAACAACAATGATGCAACAGATTTTGAGAAGCAAAATATTCCCCATCAACAGCCTGATTAAAGAGAAGTGTTTGATGTTGTCGGCATCAGGAATGACTTGTCGTGACTGCGTTGGGTCTTGTGCCAGCATAGAAACCACAAACTCGTGGCGCTAAGAAATTATAATCTAAACAAATACATGAAATGTATTCTTTCATATCTTTTTTTTTAGGTCATTTAGTATTGTTGTTCAAAGTGGTTAACAATAAAAAAAATGTGTGTGTGTGTGTGTGTGTGTGTGTGTGTGTGTGTATATATATATATATATATATATATATATATATATATATATATATATATATATATATATATATATATATATATATATATATATATATATATTATATTTTATATTTATTTTTTTTTTTTTTTTGGTACATATCTGTAAATTGTTGTTTTGTAAATTGTTGATTTGTTGATGCACGTAAAATGAAGTGTATTTCAGATTTCCCACATCATGGGCGGTCAGTGAACACCTCGCCATGACTGAATGCGCTTTCTTTCTCCTTGCGTTACGTCTCGAGTTCTTTATACCATAAATACCCAAAGTTGTGCAGTATTCGTGTTTCACCAAGTTTATGATTGTGTTTATATGCCAAAAGAACACAATTAATAAATGAGTCAAAAGGAATACCTTTCATGTTCTCTTGTCCCTCTTAGATTAATCAGCTGGTGACATCATAACTTTTACATGATCCTCTCGGTTTTGGTAATATTTTTGTGCGTGAACATGGGTAAACTCGGACGTGGGTTCAGTCAGTTTGCTTCTTTTACTGAAAATAATGCCATGACAACCTCAGCTAACATGAGCTGAGCAGCTAGCAGCCACCTGACATCCACCTGCTTGCAAGTAAATTTTTGCAAGTAATTCTGCAAATATAAAAACACACATCCGTGCATCAAAACTGGCCTAGCGCCCGCAAATAGTTGGGGTCGGCACCAGGGAGCCAGCGACTTTAGTGAAGATAGGCGACTATAGAAAATGATTGAATGGATATCTAGATAAAAGTTGAAGGAGGTTGAGGTTCATTTAAAATAATACATGCAAGACCGTGTTTAAAAGGCGATTAAAGCGCCGCGGCCGTAAATTGGCCTTATCTGGAGCCGCGATCGGACCCGTGGTTCTCGGAGCCAGACGGGGAAAGCAGAATACCGTAAGAGTGACTCATGTTTTGATGACTCACGTCTCAACAGGTGCAAAAGCCAGAAAGGTGAGAAAGATGATCATCGGGGCAGAGTTAAGACTCAGAGGGGAGTAAAAACCTTTTCTTGCATGCATAAAAAAAAGTTTCATTAACAAGTCAGTGTTATGCAAAGATTTTAGCATGTGTTATGCTAGGTCTTGTTAGGAATCAGTAGCGGGTCAATTGGATTATGTTTATCGCAAGTTTAATAAGGCAAGTTGCAACTTGACGTCCGCTGGCGGTCAACAACATTATTCAACATTTTTTAGTTTATAATGAAATCTAAAATCACCATCACTGCTTTAATGTATGATTTAAATGATATGAATTATTGTAAATGTTATCTAGCGTTACATTTTTGTTGACGGTAGTTGCATTCTTGTGCTGCTGCACTGTATTGATAAACGCATTCAAAACAAAGACGAGTTGACTCGGATTTTAAATAAACACGTGCACGTTTATTCAAATATTTTGCCGTAATTTGGCATCTTGATGTCAAAACATTTCACAGAAATGACAACCCCTAATGCATAACCAATATGGCTTTCCAATAAAGGAAAAATATACAAATAAATATGACAATATAAAATACCTTACACACTGAGGATGAAAATACTTTTTTTTTAGGGAGAACTATTAAAATATTATTCCCAGGAGCTACAGTACTGCATAGAATACATAGGAGTGGTTCAAACAGAATTGTGTATTCCTGGCTACTGTTGGCATCCAACTTTTTGGGAATTATAATTATCCATAGATGGCATGATGAAAAAAAAAGTCTTGAAATGTGATGATGAAGAAAAAAAAAAAGATCTTGTCGTCAGCTTATCTTTTGGGATCTCAGCTCCTTGTCTCAGTTCTCTCTCTGCTTGGGATGCAATCAAGATGAAGGCGCTCACGTCGCCAACGCCGAGGTGGTCGTTGGCCTTATAAGGGCTTCACGTAGCATCCATGAGGTACTGCGTGCTCTACTGAAGGTTACGAAACATTTCCCCCTCC
Organism: Hippichthys cyanospilos; assembly: GCF_059441005.1. Taxonomy (NCBI): domain Eukaryota; kingdom Metazoa; phylum Chordata; class Actinopteri; order Syngnathiformes; family Syngnathidae; genus Hippichthys; species Hippichthys cyanospilos. The sequence goes on along the minus strand of NC_142389.1, from coordinate 7,602,560 downwards.
TCCTCCGCTTTGAAGGTCATTTTTAGGGGGTGGTCACCCACTCGGCCTGCCGCCTTCTCGCCCCGTGGCGGCGCATCCAATTTTTGAGAAGTAGCTGCGTTTTGCTCCCGGCTCTGAGCCAATGAGGCGTCACCCTTCTCTGATTGTTCACACTGCGCACAAAACGGAGACGGCAATTAGACATGTGAGACGCTCGTGTTTCAAATGATGGGAAATTTAAGCAACCGAGTTGTTAGTCACGTAATACCTAAAATGGAAAATGTCAAAAATGCACTGATGGGTAAATGCAGGAATCATTATTGCCCCATTATGAGCAGACACTTGAAAGCAGCATCAGTCATCGTGTAGATTCAACATAAAAGCGTCATTACCGCATAGTCATTTTTAATGTGCTGTCACAAAATAAAAAAGAAATCAAAATGTGCTAGGTAAAAAAGTGTGTTTTCCAGGGTTGTCAAGTTAACAGATTAATGGCGATTAATTAATTAGTCACAGCTGAAGCGTTAATTTTTAATCATATTAAATTCAAGTTTAATCTCTAACTTTATGCTTTCATATGATGATTACATCTTTTTTTATGCATCTGGCTTTTTGTGCTTGTATTGTTGGGAGTTGGAAAACAAAGGCCAATCATCTGTCATCGTGTTTGGCAAAAGCTGATAGGCTCATGCTGTGGGGAGAAGGAAGACGTGAAAATGGAAGAGCATGTGACAGCTGATGGATGTTAAATTTAACTTTTTAAAAAATGTCCCAACGGCACCTTTAAAGGCAAGAGGAAGCAGCTCAATTTTAGCTTACCACGTCAATGCAAAGCATTGTAGCCACAGCTAATTATAGCAACAAAGATGCTCATGTAGTGAGCCATAGCAAAGCTCTTTGCCAAACTAGGGTTTATATCAGAATTTTTTTAGTTGAGATTAAAAAGAAATTAATTCAAACAATGAATTACAAATCTTGCTTAAATAATCATTTTTAAACATCTCTTGACTGACTTTTGTCTTTAAGTCAGTGAGCACTCTTAAAAGTGTTCCACAGGAAAACATGAAATTATCAGATTTTTAACAAATAATGTTATTTTTCTCTTAGTAGGTAGAACGTATGTAATTGCAATATTCGATGTTTCTGATTTTTTGTGCGGTGAGAATTTTCACACTTAAATATATATACCTTGCCTCACTTGCTAAGGGTTAGGAATGAAGTATAAATATTGTTATGTGTTACTTTTGCAACTTTTTCAACCACTGCGCATGACAACAAAACAAAATCTTTGAATGATTGTCAGTCAAAATTTGAATTTCTTTTGAAGTTAAGTGTATTTCAAACCCTCCTCTTTTTTTAACTTAAGTAGAAAATTTCAATCATTATTTGTCCAATACTATAATGTGATTAGGTTTAACATCCATAAAATGTAAACCCCTTTGGAGTTGTGCTTATCCTGACCTTTTAGTCTCGCTCGTGTCAGCCTCCGGCTCGAGGCGCTCGGCAGAGTGGATTTCACTGTTTGCTGATGTCTCCTCCCTGCATAACAAAAAGACATGATGACTTACAATTATATCCTTTATTTACGTCTCAAACACATCGGTACATGCCGAAAAGGGATTTTTTTTTCCATCAAATTACCGCATGCTTACTGTAAATACTGGCATTATTTAAACACAGGTTAATGATACTGTATGCGGTTATGTATCATGTTAAAAGAGCTGTTATATAAGGTGCAAATAATCCACCTGAGGTTGCTATTGTCCAGCCTCTGGCAAAAATCAGTGCAGGTGAGGTCTCCCTGATGCAGGCAATGGCACCGGGAATGACTAATCTCGGTTGCCATGGCGACCTGGACCACCGAACGCCTTTTCCTGGGGGCATTGCCCAAACCGTAGGAGACGACGCGCCTGAAAAGGGACAAATGCAGATTTGAGATTTAGGTACCACTTTTAAATGTCAATACATTGACTGGAATTCAAGAACATGTACTCATTGCGTCCTCATTCCATACAAATGGGTAATGTTAAATATAGTACTAGGAAAAAAAAAAATTCCTGCACGGAAATGAATCAAATTAAGGCAATTGGACACTTCAAGACGTTTCAGTTTCAATCCAAAGGTCGTCTTTCACATTTAGAACTGAATATGTTTATTTTTTAAATAACAAATAAAACATTTGAAAAATGCATGAAAACATAAAATGAAAACTTGTTAAAACACCTTAAAACTACCACCAGTCTTATGTTTGCTCGGATTATCAGTCACCCGGGTTGGATCGAAAATTTAATGATAATAATATATATATTTAATAACATTTGGGGGGGCCTTTAAATGAAAATGAGACACTTACTCAGGTGTGTTGACCCAAATGATGTCCAAGTGGCAGAAATAAACGCACTCCTTGTCCAAGAAAGTGGCACACGAGCAGCGCTTCTTGCGCACATGGCGCACTTGTGAAATGGTGGCTGAGGCTTCAGTAGGCGCAGAAAATGCTGAAATTACAAATAATAATTAATACACCATTAAAACACTAGTTTTTGTATGAAAAAATAGCACAATTTGGCAGAGCTGAACGCCATGAATTCAATTTGTTGTCCTCACCTGTACTTAAAATCCAGGAGTGGATCACAGACAAAATGGAAAGTAAAATATAAATATCCATCAGTAAGCTTGAAAAAAGACGTAAAAATGGAAATAATCCAAGAGAGCGAAAAAATAAGTGCAGAATAAATTAACGAGCGTTCGTCCTTTGCAACAAAGTGTCAGAGAGCGTCTTTGAGAGGTGAGAACACAAGTTTGTGTTGTTGCTCGTGAATGTGGCCCCACATGTTCACTCTCGGCTTTATACAAGTGCTTCGCCACCCTCCTCCTCCTTCTCTTCTCCTTCCTCCTCCACCTCCTCCTCCGTACAGTTGTGTCCTCTGGCTTCCACTCAGACAAATGTTTGTGAGTTGATAAAAAAAAAAAAAAAAAGGCGGAGGGAGAAACGAATGCGACTTGACTTTCTTGCAACACTTGCAGTAGTTCACCAGAAGGTGGCAGTAAAATGCCTCCACTCGCTTATAAAAATTACTTTCATTCAATCCAAGTCATCAGTGAAAAAAAACACCATTCCGTCAGATTTATGAAATTGACTAATTTAAATTTAATTAATAATCCATTCATAAATAGCCTAACAAAATTCTCTTTTTTCACTCGACAGTAGAAAAAAAAAGAGAAGACGAAATGGAAGCCACTCATCAAATACTGTATATACATTCGAAACTATCAAGAAGCGTTTCGGTATTAAAAAATAAATTGAAATTAAATGGATACTTGACCAAAACTCGCTTTGCGAATGGTAACTGCTCCATTATTTTGCCATGTCTTAGTTACTGTGCCGAGACTTAAAGAAATAATTACCTAAGTTCGCTAATAACTATGAATAATAATAATAATAATAATAATAATAATAATAATAATAATAATAATAATAATGAAGCGCAACAAAAATAATTCATAAAGTTGGCCACCAAGAATGTACACTCTTACTTTTTCCAGTCAAAATTATTAAAATATTTAGGTATAATTAAATTTCAAACAGCACTGTTTACATATAAAACATTCACTGCTGTTGTTAGTTACTATTGTTATAGTATAATAATTACTGTTTCTTTTCTTGTCATGTTTAAATAAACACATTCATTCATTATTTCACCCATTCATCCATGATGTATTCTACATGTGCCTACTTTTTTTCCAAGGGTCAAAGTTACTGGGACATTTGTTGGTCTAATGAATGAATTTTTCTTATCATAGTGAGTTACAAACCTGTGAGTGTTTTGCATGTATAAAAATATTTGTGGTGACTGCTACTGTGATGAGCCATATCCTTATCAGAGAGCCTTCAAATCTAACATATGACCTCACCAGCAATTGCACAGAGACAAAAATAGAAAAGAGGGGTAATGTATTTTCCCAACCCACGCGCGGAGAAGATACTCAAGTGTGGATGGCACGAGTGGAAAATTGATTGCGCTCGTGTGTGTACTGTTTATGCACATGTGCTCATAGTAGGAAAGTTCAGTGTCAAGCATCTTGACAGGGTGAAGATTTGGGGCCCTAATCAGAGGTCGGCGTTCAGTTTCCACTGGCTTGTGGAACATTTTATGGTTCTGGATGAAGGAGCTGCCTGTCATACAAAAGTATTGGGACAGTAAGGGCTTTTAAATTTTTAGTAGACAAAATCACATTTGGCTTTGAAATGGAATGATGACTATATGACAAGAAAGCCGCATTTCATCTTAGTTCCATTACATTGATTTAAAATAACTGTATTGGGTAAAACCAAAAAGATGCAGATTGAATTCAGAATTTCAACTTTGTGACATTTATGACATAGTCTGTTGGTAAAAATTGGAACTAACCCAGCTTTCTCCACATTAGGGCTGCTTCTCACCATTATTTTGTATAATTGATAAAAATCTCAATTATTTTGTGGCTTAATCATTGGATTGAGTGAGAACATGCTTTTTTAATCCACCCCTTTATCCAAAGACAGAAAATTAAGTCAAACTGACAGTGCAGAAACCACACAAGCATAACAACATTATGACTCAGATCCATTGGGAAAATGACAAAAATATTATATTAAACACAAGAGCAGATATTTGCAATTGTCTTGTTGTAGAAAAAATGGACTGCTTTCACGAAAAACTGCAGAAATATGAAGATATTTACTGATCAGAGACTCAAATTTGAAAGATTTGGACAATTCTTAACTGTGCAAAATTTCTTAGCACTCATCATTCATTTCTTGTCGAGGAACGATGATGAACATTTTGTGCACCCAATTATCGCTAAAAGGCAAATGTCCATTAGTACCCCCCCCCCCCCCCCCCCATAAGAAACATATAAAAAAAAAAACCATGACTCTCAACCTTTCTGCAGAGATAATAATCCAGTATTTGTACCAGATCGCTTTTGATGCATTTTGCTCGTTGAACTTGACTTGTTCTGACCAACCAATCTGAGGACTGAAAAATGACAATAATTTCAAGTAATGAACTCACGGAATGAATTTTTAGACTCGAGGTCGTAAAAGCTCATGGCATTTTAGAACATCTGGGAGAGACCGCCAACGTAGCTGCACTACCAATATTGATCGCTAGATGTCTCTGTTCACTATGCCTTCGCCTTTTCTCTGCATCGAACGCTCGGGGAGGCGGCGGTGTGTCGAGGGTCCTCTCGCGCGAGTGTTGATGCATGAGTCACCTTGTGAATGGGCTGCAACACTTGCTGATCACTGCGAAGATGCTTGGAACAAGGGCGAGATTTTCCTCATTCAGTCCAAATTGCCATTTCCGCTACCGGTCCTCAGAGGGTCCTCCACTATGACTTCAGCCACTGTGGTCAAATAATTAACTCAATTTAGTATTCCACCAAGTGCCATTCACGAGATTAACAAAAGGTGAGTTTAAAATTAAGTGTGTTTTAATGGGAGAGTGAGAGGAACACGAGGTCGTTCACTGTTACATAAATAACAATGGATATTACACTAGCGTCGAATAAGGAAATGCAGTTTTGTTTAACATAGGGATCATAGTGCTTACTCGGCCTATTTGGCTGATTGTCATAATTTGTAAAGTTGTTTGTTGAAAATGACTTGTTCTTGACCTTTTTGTGGAGAATTTAAGACCTCATTCTCCAAAAGGGAGAATTACCCTGCAGAACATTAGAAAAACAAACAGTTATTTCAGTTGCTTGTTAGATTTGGACCCTAGAAACACATACACATATAAATACTACATTTTTCTGAATAAATAAAGGCAATTATATTGCTAGAGTGTACAAGAGGAGTTCTGACAGGTAAAATGATGAACAATGTTTGGTCTGTGACGTAATCTAGATGAAAATTAAATTAGGGACTCCCATTTATCTGTTCCATGTGTACAGTAGACTACTAAATGATCATATGTATGATCTATTAAATCTTTTCATAATATAACATTCAAACCACAGCACACCATTGGAGCGTTTGTAAACAAATCTTTACTCATACAGTTCAGAATATTGATACAGCAAAGTAAAGCTACCATAATGCACATACCGATGAACCAAGAATGTCTGAATGGGCACTAAATGGATTATAATAAATAGTTGAACACAACATTTGTACACATAAACATTGCCCCATAATCCATAGAAATGTACATATACCAGTACAACAATAATAATTCAATAAATTTACGAATGAAAAAAAAAAAAGATATCAGCTTCTAACTTGGTATATATATGTATATATGAACACAAGCAACTACTGAATTTATTTGGAATTATGTACAGGTTCCTAAACAAGAAACTCCATAAAAGGCACAATTGTCTATACAACATGTACAAAAAATTTTTTAGGGAGCTGACAGAAAAAAAAAAAAGTATTGGTCATCATTACAATTGTCATATGATTGCACATACAATGTGAATGTCAGCATCTGTGCTTTGAAAGGTGATTTGTACAGAAACAAACCCCTGAAGAAGTGTTTTCAGTCTTAAAGTGACTAAAATGACATAGAAAAATCAACAAAGGAGGGCGTTTGGTTCGGGAGGGTGGAGGTGGGGGGCGGGGCTTCTCAGGTGGCGATAACCAGTCTGTCTTCATCATCACTCGAAACCTCGTTATAGTCATCGATGACCTTCTGCCAGCTGGACACGGGAACTGCTTTTTTAGGTACGTCGTCACCTCCTTGCTTCGGGGATGTCGCGCTATGCGATGGGGGACTTGGTGGGGTTGCATGCTGCCGTGGGGATTTCTCAGTTTCTACCTTCTCCAAAGCCTGCGAGAGCTCTTTCAGTTCTGGAGAGGTGCTGACTGGCAGAGGGGCCGGCCGGGGAGCGGCCGGGCAAGCTGGGGGAATTTCCGTTTGAGATGATTCAGGGCTCCCTTGCCTGTCGGGCGTCCAAGGTAGAGGACTGCGGGTTGGCAGCGGGCTCAGGGAGGGAATGATGGCAGGCAGGGCGATGTTGACGATCTGCAGGCCCGGCATGTGCGTCTGGGTGCTGGTGCTGCTTTGGGAGGTGGGGCTGGCAGCCAGAACCTGCAGGGCGACCCCTTGCTGGGGAAGCATCTGGCCCGTATTGGTCAGGCCCATTAGGCTGAGTGTCTCCAAACCGACGGGCTGCACCGTCTGACCCTGCAAGTCGCTCACTTGACCTATAGGGAAGCAGGGTACCACATTGCTGATCGGTTCCTGGATCACAAGCGGTTGGGTCTGCAAGTTGTCCGGGCGGGGCGAAGAGCTGGGGGCGTTGGACGGGCTGGCGTTTCTGTGGATGACGCTCACGGCCGGGATGGTGAGCTGAACAGGACCGGCCTGAATTGGCACAAAGGTGGAATAAGCCGCCAGGCCGGCAGGTACCAGTTGGATGCCCCCGACGGGAAGCATACTGTAGGGGGAGCGGAAAGGTTGCTGAGAGTGCAGAGGCAGGTGACTGAAGAGGTGGGTCTGAGTCTCCCGTCTCGGGGCTTGAGAAGGACCTTGTAGGGGAGCGTGCGTAGGACTTTGGCTGATAGACGTCTGTGTGCTTTGGTCAACTGGTATGCCGCACTCGCTTTTTGCCAAAGGATGAACGGCAGAAGACGGTTCCTATAAAGACAAATAAAGAAAAATAACAAAATGCCATTTTCAGCAGTAAAAAGTTAATATTTTGTCAATGTTTTGTTTTCTTCTATGCTGCTTGTATGCATTTGTGTGTATGCATCATGCTAGCATCAAGCTAGTGAACGTTCCATTGATACATTTAACCTGTAATGTTTTTGTTGAACATTTCATATTTTTGTATTTAAATAAATACAATTTAATTGGATACTTAACTTAATAAGTCACTTTTAGCAGTAAAAAGTAAAAACTTTGTCAATACTTTGTTTTCTTGCAAGCTGCTTCTGTGTCAGTGTATGTATTGAGCTAGTATCAAGCTATTGAAGTCAGAAGAAAAATAAATATACTTTGCTGTTTGGTTGAACATTTTGGTCTTTAAATAAACAACTTTAAAGGGAACATACCATATTTATCCATTTTCAGCAGTAAAAAATGAAATATTTTAATTGTATGCATTGTATGTGTGCATTATTCCAGTGAATTTTGATTTGAGAAATTGATATGATTGATTTGTTTAAATATTTTGCTGTTGAAATATACATTAGCAGGTAAAGTACATGTTTCCTTTTATTAGAAGGAACGTCCAAGTAAGTCATTTTACATCCAAAAATTGTGACAATTTTCTCTTATTTCTTGACAGCAAACAAATGAGGTCTAAAGAAATACTTTTACAACGTTTTAAAACGTTTGTTAATACATGAAAATGTGTTTAAAGCATGTGAGAGGGGAAAGCTTAAAAAAATGTTTTTTTTACCGAATTTACATGTAACGAGAATTCTAGTTTTGTGGTTCCTTTGGAGGGATGGGCAGTGTGAAAAACACAAAGATTACGATGGAAAGAAATGAGTCAAAGCTGTTTTGAGTTTGTCACACACTGTTTACATAGCTGAGGTATCTATTGGCATCTTGCCTACACGGCTTGTGGTAGAAACAGAGGCGTGATCAGGGTTTACCATTCCAAACCGCACAATGGAAAAATCAACCAAACAAGGAAGTGCTTGGTGGAACTGAGGTTCAAAATAAGGGCATGAAGATTTGCAAACAACCACGTCTACCTTTTAATCAACTTACCTGCCATCTCCCTTATAAGCAGTTCCTATCAGTTAGCATTTCTTGAGGCTAAAACTATGGTTGTCCAGAAAACTCGACATAACTAAAATGATCATTCAAACATTTAGTTAGGGTTAGGGAGTTAGTTAGGGATTAGTTAGTTAGGGATGCAAGGGCCTTACCTGGCACGGTCTAAAGCCCGTCCCGGTCGCCGGCGGACTTAGGGGAACGTCGCAGTCAGGGTAGTCGATGGACATCTGCCTGCACGGTGATACGGGGCTCATCATGTGCACCGACTCCGTGTCGGAGAAATTGGACTCGGTGGCGGCGGGGGGCAAAGTGCTACAAAGGGGCGTCGAGCTCGGGCAGTAGCCAGAGATTGAGTACTGCTTAGTCAGCGACAAAGGGTTCATGATGAGGACAGAGTCCGACGCGTGGGGTTCGGGAGCCGGCGGCTGCGCCAGGGAGCTGATTGACATCTGAGCCAGGAGGGCGCTCGGGGGGACCTCGGTCTCCTTAGACGGAATATGCTGCGGGCTGGCGGACACGGAAGGGTTTGTGGACAGGCCGGACTCGGCTTGGCTGTCCTCCTCTTCCTCGTCGTTGTCTTCATTCTCTTCCTCATCGGGGCCGTCGGAGTCGTCGCCGTCTGAATCTTGCCGGTCGGCGCTACTCACTTGACTGCGATCTCCTGCGGATCCAAAAGTATGGTTGTCACACTGAATCAGAAGATGCAAACAGACCGAATTGGGTCCAGAAATGTCTGATTCTACTTTTTGGCTAATACATTTAACCCAAAAAGTTGGCTGAAATGTATAACCCTATTGGGTTGTTTAGGTTAGTTTTTTAATCTATCTTATTGGTAAATATATGACTTAGTACACTAAAAATATCCATCCATTCATCCATCCATCCTATCAGGTCAAAAAACACCATACAAATTGGGTCAAAATGGACTATCCAATTTTTTGGGTAAAATGAATAAAGTTATTTGTTGTGTGTATGTGTTGGTGTCTTTTGGATCTTTTTTTTTGACCAAACTGTTTTTAAAGTGTAAAAGAATAATACAGGCTAAGAAAAAACTATGCTCAAAAACATTAAAAAAGACGCATTCATAAACACAAAAAATAACGCAAATAGGGTCATAATGGATTTTTTATATTTTTTTAAGAATTTACAAAGTTTGGTTTTGATATATTGGATTATTTTCGATCCAACTGTTGTTGGAGTTTAGGGTTTTTATTTAACCCAATTTGGTTGGGGGGGGGGTTACCTCGAAAAGTTGTGTCAAATGACTAATCTAATTTGCAAATCCCAGAGATGGTGTTCTTTATTTTTCTTTTATTTTAAACATGTTTGTGTTCATTATTTAACCCAAATGAAATGAAAAAACAAATAATTTCTCACACTTAAAAACAATTCTCAAAAATAACACAAATTAGGTCAGAAATGGACTGACCCATTTTTTGGGGTAAAATGAATAACTAAAATGATGGGTTGGTCCTCAGTGGATCTTATTCTGGTTATTCTATATACAACTGTTATGGCATGACATTATTTGCTTGGTGAGAGGGTCAATAAATTAATTAAAATTTGTGTTAGTCCCCTTTTGACCCTATTTAGGTCATTTTTGATCCAATGTTTTTTTTGGATGTCTATTATTTATTCCACCCAGTTTTTTGAGTTATTAACTTACATTAAAAAAAAAAGGGTCAAATGAGGAATCCAGGAACCTCCGGATTGACCGAATTTGGGTTAGTTTATGACCAAACTGTTTTTGTTAAACAAAACAACCTAGAAAGTTCAAATTATTACATCACAACACCATTTTTTTTCAGGTTGTTTTGTTGGTTATATAAATAACCCCCAAAGTTGGATGAAACGAATCACCCAAAAGTTTGGGTCGCTCCCTTTTTGACCCGACTGTTTTTAAAATGTGTTGTAAGTCAGTTATTAAAAATATTTCCTTGTAGGTTTATTTTAATGAAACACACTCGTAAGAGAATAAATCAGTGTTGCATTGCGCTGCGGCAGCAGTGGAGTTTTCCCCTCAGACCATCATACACCTCTAAGCTCCAGCACTTGCAGAGGTGGAAAAACAAATACAGTATGCTCTTGGAGACTGGGACCATAGAATGCTTTCAGGCAGCTTGTCTCCCTTTTTTTTCCCTTCCTAAAATTAGACGCAGCAATTTCCTCTTTGTAAATGTTGTGCTTGCCGCCCACATGCACTTGGAGTTAACAGAGGATGAAGCTGCATTTAGAATTTCTAATTAGACCACAGCAAAGCTCAATGACATAGCAACGGAGCACCAGTAACAGACTTTTTTTTTTTTCTTCCTGCTTCTTGTACAATTGAAAGCAGAACAAATAAACGGGGGTCCAATTCATGGTTTGAAATCGATTGTACCTGAATCTTCCGCATCTTGATCTTCGGTGAGTCCATTGGGTACCCCCATCTCCGTGCATTTCTTACTGTGGGCCTTGGACTTCATATGCTTGGTGAGATTTCCTGCACGGAGCAGAAAGGTGTTAAGGGTGGGTAGCAGTTGAACTTTATCAGCGGATACACTTACATAAGACAAGAGTCTCTGGGCAAGCTGCATGTAAAGGGTGAGTAACTGATAAAGACATTTTTAAATTAACGTGGGTTGTTCTGACAAAGTACTGTTCCACAGTGTTGCGTGGGAAGTAGGCAAGTTTGATAACGAATGGTGAATCACACTATCTTCATTTAAGGGATGATGAAACATCACTTGTAACATCACTCAATAGAGGAATGGAACAACAATGCTTTAAACAACCACACAATACATCGAGTCCCTACCTTTATTATTTGTTTTGCACTTTGCTATTAGAACGTTTAAAGTACTGTCATTCAAAACCTGGTACGGATTAGTAAACTATGCATGCAGTTTAGTAACTGTGGGTAGATTACCAAACTGTGGGTACAAATGAGTAAACTGTGGGTACAGATCAGTACTATGTGTAAGAATGAGTAGCTGTGGGTACAGATGAGTAAGATCTGGGTACAAATTAGTAAACCGGGGGTACAGATGAATTAATATGGGTGCTGATTACTAAATTATGGGTATAGATTAATAAACTGTTGGGACAGATTAGTAAACTTTATTTACAAATGAGTAAACTATGGGTAGAGATGAATAAATGTGGGTAGAGATGATTCACCTATGAGTAACTTTGGGTACAGATAACAAAATTGTAGCTACAGATTAGTAAACTGTGGGTACAGATGACTTTACTAGGTACTGATTAGTAAACTGTGGGTAGAGACTCCAAAAATGTGGTTATCAAATAATAAACTGTGGGTACAAATGAGTAAATTGTGGGTGCGAATTAGTACACTATGGTTACAGATTACTTCAAGGGTAAGGATGACTAAAATATGGGTACATGTTTTTAACTATGTACACATTACTAAAATGTGTTTATAGCATAATAAACTGTGGGTACAGATTAGTAAACCAGAAATACAGATTTGTAAACTGTGGATACAGATGAACAAATTATATATTTAAAAAAAGTTTTTTCCTCATACAATGTCATGGGAAGGGCTCGGTAGCAAAAGAAATGCAACGTAATACTTTTGGAAAGCTGACTGCATGAAAAAAGACATTGTGGTTTTGTGCCTTTAAATACTGGAAAGCACCTAACATTCTCACCTTTGGTCTTGAAGGAGAAGTTGCAGTGGATGCAGTGATACGGCCGAACATCAGAGTGGGTGCGAATATGTTTGCGCAACATGCTGGGTTTCTTACAACGGATCCCACATTCCTCACAGATGTATTTACCGCGCCCTCGCCCACGAACATAAACATACTCTTCATTGGATTTGTACCTGTGGGGTTGCGACAGATGAGGGGAGCTCGAGATAAAAGACAATGCAGTATTTCGTACTTTACAAGTTAAAAAACATACCCGCCATCAAAGATTTTGATTCGTCTCGGCTCTGTTTTCGGTGCCAGCTCCTTGTCTGACTCATTGCTTGAATGACTTTCTGTTTGCACTTTACTTCTGCCTTCAACCGATTTGGTCTTCTGGGTCACCGGCACCTGTGAAGGTACGCGATTATTTTTTTGTATAGCAAAGCAGTAAAAAATAACCCAAAAAGAAAATGTTTTCTTACTCTTGGCATCACATCTTTCAGCTTGCCAGAGTATGACAAGATATCCGATTTTCCAGATGTTTTTATAGCCGAAGTGTAGTGAATTGTCTTTGAGCTCTGTTTGGAGTCGAGGAGAGACATGACCACCTTTGTGGGCAACCCAAGCGGGTTTGGATTGTTTGGGTTCACTGTCCATGCGGCATATGCTGAAGTTTTCAAGTCAGTCTGTAGAGTGTGAAGCGGTTTCCTCCTCATCAAGAAGCACCATGTGAAAGTGGTAGTGGTCTTCAGGCTGGGGAAAGACAGGCGATGACTGTCTTTGGTGTTAACCACAGAAACAGATGTGGGCAGTTTTACTTGACCGCCATAGAAACTTGATGGTCTTATGGACGATTTGACGGGATTCCACCGATGTTCTTCCACTTTCACTTGAGGCTTCAGTGAGTTACCGGCGGGCATTGAGACACCCTGGCGATCGGGCAAAGTAGCGGTGAGGGCAGGGTGAGGCTCTTCGGGAATAACCGTCCTTGTGTTTTTCTCCAGACCGGTACTGTCGGGTGACATTGGCTTCACTTCATCAAGATCCTTCTCGGTGTCTGTTTTAACTTGAGGCAAAGGAGGGGCCTCTGTCTCAATTGGACTGTCAACCGGTTCGGTGGTACACACCTGCCTAACGAGCGTTAGTTTCCGTTGTCTGGTCACTTCCGCCAAAGTGGAATTGAGATAATTGACTGATCTGCCATCGGTTAGGCACGCCACGCCGTTTTCGTCCTTGGCACGTTTTTGGTGCTTTTCCATGTAAATATCCAAACTGTTGGCGGGTGACAGCATTCTTTTACTCGAAGCGATGGGCTCCTGTTGCGGGCAAAGACTTACCGACGCAAGCTTCTGTGTGCAATGTAAAGAACCCAGAGTTGACAGCCTTTCACCGGTTTTATTGTGAGGACTAACATTTTGAGTCCGATCCTTTTTTACAGCATGATTTTCAGCATCTCCAACATGAAGGGTTGGAAGCGTATTTTTGCTGGCGACAGAGGGAGCAGTGTGCATCTGCTCGTGAGTTATTAAAATCTGCGGCAACGGAATTCCTCCCGTCTGGGCCTGAATGTTTGAGTCTCTTTGCTGTTCAACGGCCAAAACGCCAGACTTTTTCTCAACATCTGAATAATGACTGGGCTGATTATGGTAGGCATCTTGGAGTACATCTGAGGATTTTGAAACACTCAAAACTGGATTGGAAACAGGCATTGTTAAAACTGGTAAACATATCGGAGATTCCTGTGTACCGGCGAATGAATATGATTGACTTGGCCTTTGTGTGGGACATAGCAATTGGTATTTAGGCACAAGACATTTAGTGTCTTCCGAGTCCGACTTGTTTAGGGCCTTTTCACTTCCGACTAAAATTTGGCTCACAGGTTGCAGTACTTTATGGCACACTTGAACTCTGGACGTTTGATGCCAAGGGTGGGGAAGGCCATAGACTTGGGGCTGCTGTGTTGGGCTCCCCAGATGGATACTTTGGACTGTTGGTTCATTTCTTTGTAGGGTTAATTCTGGGGATTGGATGATGAATGGATGTGAAACAGTAATTCTATTGACAGTTTGAATTTGGGATCTGTTTTGGTTTACAGTGTTTATATTTGTGATTGGAGCTTTGTCAAGGTTTAGGACTGCTTTCCGAACAGACTGCTGATGATCCGGGCAGATCTTTAGAGACATTTGGCGAACTAATGGGCCCCTTCTCCTTTCAATAAGTGGAACCTGGGCACCTTGGGAATTTGGTCCACTTTTTGGATGACCGACTGGCGATTGACCTCTTCTGGGAGTGACATTGCCACAGTCGAAAGATTTGCTACGGTAGTCACATGAAATTTCCACTGAGAGTTGAGTACAAGTGATCTGTTCAGATGCCGCACGCCTCATTACGCTCGGGACACCGAGCGTGCTGAAGACTTTTGGCGGACCTTGTGGCTCTGGAATTTTGTTGACAGACTCAGTTCCTGAAGGACTCTCTGATCTTAATGATTCTTCTCTGTCAAAAGAGGTTGAAATGCTGGAACAATGTGAGAGAGTACTGTCTCTGCTCAGGCTTCGTGAGAGGCTGGACTCAAAGCTTGATTCACCTGAGGAGTGGTCCATTTGAGCAAGGCGAATTCTTTTCTTTTTTGGTGGAAGTTTCTCCGCTGGTAGCTTTGACAAACTTTCACTTCTTTGTGGCCAGCTGAATTGATCGGCAGGCTTTTCTGCCTGCTCAGAAGGCTGCGTTTCATGTTCCCTGTCAGGCTCTTCGGTGACCAAAATTTCAGGAACCTGGATGTTGTTTTGACGAACTAGACGGCACTGTTGTGGAGGAGTGGAAGGGTCTTCAGATACAGCGACAGTAGTACCAGCGCATTGCTCCATTCTTTGATTCCCGGAATCAGCTTCCGTTGTCTTGTTCGGTAACTTTTCAAGGTAGACGTCGCCTGCTGCTACATCTGCTTTGGATTTGGGGGGATCTTTTTCTCTGATGTCCAAAGGAGAACTTCTATCTGTGGATTCAGTCTCAAAAGAACTGGGTCTGCTGAGTGAGTTAGTGTGTCTAATGACTGAAGTACCACTGCTTTGTCTCTGTATTTCAGCTTTTGCGGAGGAGCTGATCTGAGTCTCTCGAATCGGGGACAGTCTTGAATCTGAAGCGATTGATCCCCGTGCGATGAGTTGAATTTGAGGTAGTTTCGACTGATTGTTTTTGGGTTGTACGTCGACCATGACATTATGCGGGGGAAAAGTTTGATTCCCAAAGTTTGTCAGTAACTGACATGAATCAAAACTAACTGAACAAGGTGGATTTGTGTCAGTCGGCGATTGGTCATCCTCATCTCCGACACTTTTCATTTTCCTTCTCTTTCTGAATGATATCTGTTGGTCAATTATTCCCGGGCCACCCGCTGATCTAGAAACAAGATTTGTTTGCATGTTGACACGAAAGACATCTTGATCTGTCTCTTTACCAACAAGAGGCTTGCTTTTTGGCCCATGAAGTTCCGAGCAGTAAAACTTCTTGTGCGTTTCAAAATTCTCTAATTTGCGGTACCGTTTTCGACAAGTTTCACACTCATACATTGTGCCTTTATTTTGCTGAAGCTTTCTTTGCCTTTCCTGGCTGTGCTCAAACGATCGACTCCTTTGCATGAGTTCCGTGCTAATATTTGCGACATGATATCCGTCATCCATAGAACGAACAGTAGGAAGTCTGTGCCCCTCACTGGTTGAAAAATCCTCCACTGCAGCTTGCCTGACCAAGGTTCGAGAATGTATTGCTGGATTGGGGGTCGTTGGTGCAGATGAAAACACGTCATCGTTAATGACTGAGGTTTTCTCATCAAATGAATGACAAATTCGCAAAGGGTGGGGCAGGTGGGCAATATTGAGAGGAAAAGCAGAGTGTCCTGGGGTAGTCGGCATAGAGTTACTCCTTGTTATTGGCAAGCAATCCATTGGCGTGTATTGAGAAGGTACAGAGAGAAGAAAAACTGGCTTTGATTTGTCCGTGGGAGTGAATGGGGACTTGGGGATGTCTGAACTTGAACTTGACCTTCTTCCGATTGGTTTAAGGTCGAACTGAAAGGAATCTTTAAATATGTAGGATTTGGGAGAGTCTATGCTCCCCCTCCTTGACAGAGATGTCCTCCTTGGTTTAACGCTGTCCAGTTGCTTGTTGTCTACCACTGCCTCGTTATCAGATATCAGCTTAGAAATTCTTTCTTCAAGAGAAAGGGCTTTTGTTTCTAACGGGGGTCGCATTTGTCCCTCTTTTGCTTGTGACCTCTGCTCTACTGCTACATGCATTACCGTTGAAACAACAGGAGGAATATTAGAGCTATCCTTTTTGAATATGTCAATTTCAGCCGGTGGCGTTATCTTTACAAACGGACTTGGTGGGCTCATTGCCTGATCAGCACTTTCAGATCGAGAGAAATAGCCGGAATCGGTACTTCCCAAACTACGAGGACTGAGTAGACACTTAGCCTGTTGCTGTTGAGAAAAGTCTGTTGCTTGTTGCCTCTGAAGTTGAGCATGGCCACTTAAAAGTGGTGACTTGCACTGTTGGTCTTCATCTTCACTCACAGTATCCAGTGAGGGACTTGTTCCAACCACCTCTTTCAGAGAGGACAGGACCGTGATGTTTGATCTCAAGTTGACATTTGGAAACTCTCGTTGCCGTTGCGAAGCGGCTTGTTCAGGTGCGGCACCTGTAACTCGAGGGCTATCTGCCCTCAGAGGTGAAACATTGACCGGGTACACAACAACTTTTGGGAGCACGGCTGTCACTTTGGGCTCGTGACCTCTTTGCGCGAGGGCTGGTTTCACCGATTCCAACATAGGCCGCGAGTCCATTTCGGCATAGTTTGCTTGGGTTGTACCAGTGCCCTGGAGACTATTTTCTGACAAGGCTGCTGCACTGCTTTGCGATGAGTCCGGGTCCAAATCGACAGTGCTTCCGTCGTCGTCGCTGTCTCCGCTCTCCTCCACCTCTGAATGTGTTCCGAGGGCTTTGTCAGAATCTTGTGAGAGCAGCGCACCTCCCGATTCAGAACGTGTAATGAGACCGAGTTTTATCGCGTGAGCGTGTGATTTCTTGTGCTTGTACAAGTTGCTCTTAGTTTTGAAAGAAAAACCACAAGTTACACAAGGGTATGGTCTTTCTCCTGTGTGAGACCTGATATGTTTGAGCAGCACACTGGGTTTGGCACATGCCCGGTTGCAGTACTCGCAAACATATTTTCCCGGCTTCTTGGGCTTTTGGTCTTTGGAAACCTGCTCGGACCCAAAATTCATTACGGTTGTAATCTGAACATGATTGTTTCCTGGTGTAACCGGGACCTGAATGGTGCTGGGCACACTTGCTGAGAGCGACTGGCAGGTGTGCACGATTGGAGGCTGGCTTTTTGGCAAAGCATTTGAGCCTGAGGGGGCCGGTGCATGAGTTATAGTAGGCAGTCCAGGATTAAAACTCATGTGAAGGCTTGGCTTTTCTGGATTCGATACAACAGGAATAAAATGTTGATTTGCAAACGATAGCGACTGCAAGCGGTCACCCTGTGTAGATGACTGTACACTTTCCTGTAATGGTGCCGCGATGCCAATAAAATTACCCTGTTTGTCAATATAATATGTCTGCATGGGGGTTGATTGAGTATGAAGACCAATATTAACAGCTGGCATGTTTGATAATTCAGTCGTGGCTTGAGCTGGACGGGTGGAAGTTTGTTTTGCAGTGGCTGTGACTTGGAAGGTCTTTGTCCTCTCAGTAAGTGACAGCATGTCAGGCTCCATCGCCTTCAGTAGGACATCAATCGGAGCGCTGCTGTGGTAAGGATCCTTCTCAAAGCTGCAGGCTTGGGTGTTGCTGTCCTTGGGTTGTGCCACCTCTAGAGCACCTTCTTCATCATCACTGGTTGTCTTGTGCGACGGCAGCGTAGACTTGGTTTCTTCTTGTTTTAGCCTTTCATGGTCACTCAAAGATTCCCCTTTGCCAGGGCATGGTTCAGCAGGTTGAGCATCCTGTGACGATCTTTTCTCACGCAGTGATGTTGAAGGATTATGGGAAGGACTGTTGGAAGCAGAGGAGCAAGGTATTTTTTCCCCGGGGCTTCCTCCTTCATCAGTTCCAGGAGTTTTCAACTGCAGCGGTTTCTTCACGGGTGATTTGGGGATTTTCTTTTGCTTGTTCTCTGAAACAACCTTTTTCCTCTTCAAGCCTTTGATATTGTCTTCATTTCGTCGACTGCTTTCAGATATACCTGAAGACAAATAGAAAACAAAATATTCCTTTTTTTTTTTTTGTCAATCGCCAAAATAATGCACAACTATCCTTTCATCCATGCATTTTCTGTAGGTCATCATGACCTGGAATGTATCCCAACAGCAAACTAAAGACCACAACTGAGACTGTGTGAATGTGACTGAGGGGAAAGGGTTAAGGGTTAACCCTAACCTAACCTTTCATTAAAAAAAAAAAAACAACATAAAATCATCTTTTGTTTACACGTTTTAACTTACTTTATTTTTGTCTTTTGAGAGCTTTCCAAAATAAGGCACTACGTGATGAGACAAAAAATTTACAAACGTAAACGTATAAATGGCAGAGCTCTGCAAACCGTTGCTATGGCTACAAACCTTAAAATGATAAATGTCTTGCCAAAAATGCGGAAGCCGAATGGTGGGAGTTCCATTAACAACCAATATGTTGACGGTTTGCCCGGCTCTGACGGTATTACTATAGTTAATCTAAATTAGGGCTCTCAATATTTGTATCAATGAGTTATTAATTAACCGTTTAATAACACCAATATATTTCCATTAGATAAGATAATCTATAGGGCCTGACAAATCAATCGACCAGCCGATTATGGCACATCAAACACTGGCCACAAAAATAATTGTCCAAACACCCAATACAATTATTTTCATTTTTTAATGTTATGTACTCCAACATTTGGTGCAGTTTTATACAAGTAACACCAGTGACATAATTGATTTCACATAAATCTATTGCATAACATTTAAGCTAAATCCTTAAAACTGTCACGACAATTGTTGATGAGGTCAAAACATCTTTTGATGGTCAAAACATTTGTAGATGAAGTCAAACAAAAGCAAATCTTGTTATGGGCAATGGTTAAGTGAGCAATGAAAAGTAGTGCAAGGAAAAAACATTTATATCACTAATTTAAGCACAATAGTCTTAATATTTTTTAAAAAAACTAAAAAAATCTAACTATATAATACAACATAAATTAAGCATAGATTTGTTAAATATGGCACCCATTGAATTTACAGTGGAAGAAATGAATGAATGTGCTTATTATTAATTGCGCGATACAATGCATTCTGTGAAGCATTTTTTATTTTATTTTTATGTTTTTTTTTTTTTGTTTTTTTTTTTATAGTACACTACGACTGTTGATCCCTGATATTCACGGGAAGGAGGTACCAGGCTGAAAATCCACCTATTGGAAAACTTTGGGAGGAAATAATTGTATTAATTATGAGTTAAATTTAATTAAATGGGACAATTAATAGGTAATCCGTGTTTTTTTTTTTTTTCCAAAAAACGTCATTGGCATCAAACAATCCTTATCAGTCAAGTCTACTGATTTGTAAACGTATCTTTTAATAAGAGTCTTTTAAAGACAAAACAATGTATTTGCTCTTAATCATAAGTTACTAGAATTTACACAGTTACCGTAAACATATACATTACATGGAGTCTATATTAGTTTGTGAAAACTATTTACAGAACAGTAACACAATTGCTACAAGTTATAACATATATAGCCACAATACATACGCATTTAAGTTGACAATACAGTGCACCACAGTATACCACAAATCCAAAACTGTGTATCAGAAATTATAATTGTATTTTGTTGAAGCCAATGATTGTAAAATTGCCATAATTACCATTCTAATGTTAACATCCATCAACAAAAATGGGAGTGTAATGGGAGTTTCCGTTTTTGCGGATAATTGTGCATTTGATGTAAAAGCAAATGGGTACATATGTTTGACATTTCATGCTAAAAAGCCAGTCGAAAAGCTTGTGGCTGTCTTTTGAACTTTCACAATTCCTTTCGCAACAGCGTTTTGCCACACTTAGTTTGCCGTCCTTTTTCAAATTATTACAAGAGCCACACCTGCAGAAATCCGCATGGTGGTCCATTTATCATTTGATGGCTTTGAACAAGTGACTCAGGACATGTTACATAAACCCAATGGTGACCTGTCACAGTTTCCCGCCTTAGAAAGGTATTTCCCAAGGTCATGGTTCCTCCAGGGTTTTTAGCATAATTAGAAGGAGGAACGCCCTGTCCTTGCTAATCCATTATCCAGGCAAAGCGTATGGCCTTTAAAGCATAACAGAAAAAAAAAAAAAAGCTCTTTTGAAAATAGCAAAGCCAAAATAAACGATTTAATAATAATGCCCACACACTGAGTATGAAGACTGGCTATACAAGGTTTTTAATTAAAAAAAATGGTGTGTCATGTACAAAAGTGCATCTAATAGAAAGAGTGTTGTCATCATTTGACTGGCACGCAGGGACAAAAATAAACGTTATTTATATCTTGCCCATTTAGCTTCTCCACGCAAGCTGTTCTCAATCTCATTAAGAACGATAATTCTATCAACGCTCTAATGACCTGCTAGTGAGTCAAGATTTTTTTTTTTTTTTTCCTGGAAGTACAACTCAGCAGTTGGTCAGGTAACATTCAACAATTAAAAGCAAGGCACATTTAGCAAAAATGATAGAATATCACATAAAAATAACTGTTTAGTACCACAACACATAAAAGACGAAATTAAAATAAAAAATTACCGTCTATATATATACACACATACATACACACACAGATATACATATATATATACATATACAGTATACATACACACACACATCGACACACACACTTAAAAAAGCAAAGGCATCTCTTGTTAAAATGTTATTTGTCCTTGATACAACAACTTAAAAAATAAATATCCCTTACCTTTCCTTGAGCTTGTGGGTTCTTTTAGCTCCTTCTGGGCCTCTTCGATTTTATCTGTAATCCAAGAATAGGTTGATTTTTAGCATACGGAGAGCAGGAGCATGCATATGCCCACATACTGTACACAACTGTGAATGGATGGCAGAACGAAAGTAATGTTAAAGGGGATTCCTCCCACACGGCCGATGCAGGATCTGTTAAATGAAAAACAGATATTCTTCCATAGCCAAGAGAGTGCACTGTTCCATAATGGAAAGTGCTGTCATCACTAAGGCGTCGGGCGCGCTTGCGTAATGCAACCAAACAGCCACACACCCTTGCGCTATGTACAGGTTAGGGTTAAAATGAGAATCCAATAAATTACATATGGAAGGCAAAGAGTGTTAACACGCTGTTCTGGTCACTTTGCTTCAGCCGTTAGTCAAGTGCTAGATGCTCACCCGAAATCAGGAGCTGCCGATGTTTTTTTTTTTTTCTTTAAACCATATGGATGAGTGGTATTTGAAGCTTTGTGTTATATGTATTTTAATATTAATTACAGTGTTGTTTGTATGCTGGCTTGGTGTGAAAATGAGTAAAATTAGTAGTAGAATTAGGAGAATTCTCAACAGGAAAAAATTTATAGTTCATTGAAGATGTTAAAATTGATATAAATAAATAGTATTAAAATGATCTGTGTCAACATTTCAACCACTGGACAAGAAGAATTATTCATATGATTTCATTCATGATCAAGTCCAGCATGTGCTTCACTTTCACACATTTAAAATTTGAATTCAGAAACATGTTTCATAAAATGAGCTTAGGCGGGGTTTCCCCAGCTACTGCAACTTCCTCCCACAGCCCAGGAACACACATACAAGATTATTTAAAAACATAAAATCTGCTCAAAGGTGCGAATGTGAGGGTTGAAAGTTTTTCTTGTCGATGCCGGCTTTTATATTTTCCGCGCCAAGCACCACCGAAATTCACTTATCGCAGGGGTTTTCCGGTCCCCATACACTATGAAAAATGAAAGAATACTGCACACATACAAATTAATACATTTGATTAGTCTGCCTTTTAAAAAAATCTAAATGAGCCAAATGGTGAAATCTGGTTCTTCAGAATAGCACAAGCTATGAATAGCTATTTTTTGCACATGCAATTAACATGTTCCCGTTCAAACTGATTTTAAATCTTTATATGTTATTGTTTCCTGAACATTTTGCACCTGGTGTAAAAACTAGTATTAATAAATCAAACATTCCTCCATTTTTTTTTTTTTTTTACTTTGATTAAAATGGATTAAAAGCATAGTCTTCCAGACTGACACGGTGAAAAAATATCTCCCAGTCGTAGTATAATTGTTACATTACTGAATGCTGTCATCTGATTTTTAATTGCATTTTACCAATGACCATGCTCCCCATTCATATAATAAGGAGAAAAAGTATGCGCTTTCCACTCATGACCATGAAAGTGAATGGAAAATAATAATCCGCCGCGGCTTGTGGGCTTTATGTGTGACATCATGGTTCAAGCCAATTCCTAGAGGACCAATTGCAGAAATGTGTTTTTTGGCCGCACAAACGTTCAAAAGGATGTCCTTGGCGTCGTTACCAAAATCACGGTAATTCCAAGCCGGGAGGAGAGGAGGACATGAGCGGCCGGTGCAAGAGGTCAGTGGATTATGTCATCGTGTGTGTGTTACAAGTCACACCCTTCTCCGTCGCTCTCCTTCTATCCCAGGCACACGCCACAGATTACATAATGCGAGAGCGGCTGTGGAGCAAAACAAAGGCGCCCTGCCAGCAGAAACACAGCAACAGAGGGCAACGCATTTGTTTAGTGTCTGTCTGTCAAAGACGGAATATATTAGCATGTTCCACAGAGATTGTGGATTCTCTCCTGCTCTGCTCTCCAGGCACTGAGGCTGACCGTGGGATTCCACAAAGCGGAGTCCTAAAGCTTCCCTCAGGTTAATCGCTTGCAGGCTGCGAGGCTTCTGCAAGTAAAAGATGACGCTAGTGCCATCCTTTCCCGGATAGCGGTTAGGTAATTTGGCGCTTCATTGTTTGAACAGCTTGCCTTATTACTTTATGTCTTGTATTAGACCGCACTGGTACACTGTGGCATAGGTGATTACTGCCCAACGTACACTATTAGCGTGCGTATGAATCAATTTGCTTTTCCCTGCATACTGTAACTAACCACAAACAAGACCCCTTATGCTGAATGACGCCACATGAAGTCAGGCACGGAATGAAGGAAACAATGAGTAGAAAAGGGACAAGGCTGTGGTCCCTTTATCCCTTACCCTTAATAAGGACAAAATATTCCATCCATGCAGGCCAAGTTATTAAGACAGCAGGGAATTATTATACGGTTCAAATTTCCCTCATTATCTGAGCTAGGGTTTGCTAGAGTGGTCTTCATGGTCAAATATTTCTCTACGGGGGATTTGAGGCGTTCATCTTGCCATCTGCAAAGCACGGAGCCACAAGAAAACAATGAAAAGGAGAAATAAATGTTGCAGGTTGCCGCTGATGAAAACCAGAGCAAAGGGTGGAAGGGATCCAGAATTTTAGGCAGGGTGAGAAGAATTGACTAATCTCATGCCCCGATTACAATCAAACTGTTTCAGGACCAAGAAGGTCTATTCTTTGGTTTGAATAATAAAGATTACAGAACATTTTCTTCTTGCCAAGACAACAAATGCCATTTCAAAGCTCAGAAAACCACAACATTTTCCGGCGCTCTCTGCTTAAATTGGTTTCATCACAGACAAAAGGCACGTGGACTATGAGACCAAGAGAACAGTGGTTCTCAAGTGGTGATATGAGAAAAGGCCCTACCTGGGGATACTTGATTTAGGACTATATAAATAAAATTTGATTGATTGATTGATTGACTTGAGATTTTAAAAGGAATTCTGCAGGTGTAAACAAACCTAATTTATTGCTCATTAATACCACGACAGGAACTGTATGCAATTTTTTTTTCAAATTAAGAGCAAATTAATTGGAACATGACAAAAGCTATTGTTGAATTGACTCTTTTGCAAATTCTTGTATGCCTTTATATTATTACACCATTTTCCAGCAGAGTACAACAGATGATTTTAATGATTGCTCTGAATTTGCTGACTAAAACACAGCTAAAAATAGCACTACAAATGTATAAGGATAATTAAATGTAAAAAGCTCCAATAGTGATAGCCCTAGCAAAACAATTTACTTGATTAAAAAAAAAAAACACACAAAAAACCCCATATCATTTACTAACCTTTTGGGAACACAACCCCCAAAACAAATGAGGGAACACTGCTTACATGATGAGATTTATTTTATTTTTTTAACCATCATTAGTTGGGCTAGTTTTTTGGGAAATATTTTCTAATTACTTTATTTTTTGTGTGTGGATTCTGTCATTTCATGTTGACGAAGGTTCACTTTCATACCATAAAACGCTCTGTAAAAGTAGCATCATCATGTTAGCCGTGGTAGTTAGCTCCGTAAAAGTAGCAAAATTATGATAGCCAAGTTGGTCGCAGTAGTTGGCTGCAGTAGCTGAGACACAAACCAGGAAGTGGACGTGAGGCAGCCAAAGAGTATGAGTCACATCAAGATGAGCCCCCCGCTGCAGGCTGCAAATTCCCCATTAAGGCACACGATGTGCGAGGAGGGAAAAAGTTTTATTTTTTTTAGATTTGTACAGTTTTAAATAAAGAGACTTTCAAAATCACAATATATTGCCGCTACGGTTTTCGGCCCATGCCTCGTGCCAACAAAGAAACAGCGATGACAACATGACCTCCTTGGCACAGGTAAATCAAGGAAACATCAAGCTCACCCAGCACAAGCGCACAGTATCTCTTGGCACGGTTTCCCTCAGCCTGCAGGCCAACAAGCAACCGGCAGGCTCAACAAGCCTCGCGCCTCCCGGCCCTTAAAATCCACATTTTGCACAACAGTCTGCACCGTTGGCCTCCCCACGCCAAATGGACGCCATCAGCCACATAGTGGCAGCTTTTCAAGGCGGTGCGAAGACTCCATATGCACAATGTTTACTCGTTTCAGGCTGCTCTGCCGGCTTTTCTTCGCCAAGCTGCCGCTTTCCCTGCTAGCATCAAAGATACACGCGCTACTTGTTTTGATATAACAGCATCTGTGTGCTTG
Organism: Hippichthys cyanospilos; assembly: GCF_059441005.1. Lineage (NCBI taxonomy): Eukaryota > Metazoa > Chordata > Actinopteri > Syngnathiformes > Syngnathidae > Hippichthys > Hippichthys cyanospilos. The sequence goes on along the minus strand of NC_142389.1, from coordinate 7,577,073 downwards.
CGATATCATTAGTATGCGCAGCACCGCACCAGCTTGTACACTTGAAATAGAGAATAGGAGCACAAGGGCCGTGAGTAAAAGGTAAAGCGCAAGTCAAAGGTGAAAGGCATTTTTGTCTTTTTTTTTTGACCAATAAAGCGTGTGTATGTGTGATGCAAGCAGGAGGTTGCCGTTGCAAAATCAAGATGGAGGAGATACACAGCCCAGCATCCAAATTCAAAAGAGGGGAAGAGAAAAGAAGCGGGCTGAAGATGACGAGATGGTAGCCGGCAGCTGCCCCCATCTTCCTTGTCAGTGCGGAAGGGAGATTATGTAACCCGAGCACCTCCACCAGCATTCTGTACACGCCCGGCTTTGTGCAAAAGACACACACTTGCGGCACACACACTCTCACAGAGACTGCATTCTTGGAACAGTCAAGGGCATTTGCCGACACAAGGTGGGTTCGGACGGGGGGTGCAGATTGTGATTCGAATGAAACTTTGTGTACTTGTTCATAGTGGGGGCACAACACAAAATCCCAAATCTTAGGTCAATCGGAGTAGGGGGTCAGGAGTTATGGCTGACTGATTATTGACATTTTGGGCAAAAAAGGGGCGTGGCGAAACCTTATACGTTAGGAACTACTGGGTCAGTCTTTTCAAAACAGGTCTTGCGAGAAAGAGAAGCCAAAAGGGATTCTAAATCTGCAATCATTTGGAAAAGTGGGGATGCACGGAAACACCTCACCCTTAACCGGGTTTCTGCTTATATCAGAAAATGGTACACAATCGATCAAATATTAAGGTAATCGAACACTTTAGGTACCAAATTAACGAAGTACGGTAATCATTTATTTTCAGCATTAATTCCTAAAATAATCAATTATTTAACGTGTGATTTCTTACTAAATACGTACTAAATGAATCAATTACTTTCTTGATCATTAATAATTAATTAATTCACTACCTAATGTAATCAATTAATTAAGTACTTTATACCTAAAGTAATCAACTTCAGTACTTCATACCTAAAGTAATTCATTACTTTACTACTTGTTACCTAATTGATTACTTTAGTGCATGATTCAGTAACAATCGCTTTTAAAGCATAATTTCGCCAAACACAATAGCAACTGGTTGAATGTCTGAACTCTTAAAAAAAATTGTAAAAAAAAACGTCTTTGGGATTGAATGAACTATTGCTTTTTAAGGAAATCTTTGAAAATTATAAAAAATTAAGAGTTGTGAATGTGAGCACAACTTATTGTTTGGCAATACGTTGCCTGTAACCGGCATCAGTTCTCAAATGGGGGTTTGAGCACCCTTGGGGGTAAATTAAGGACTGCGGAGATTATGGGTATATATTCTATAATTTAACAGGGTTACTGCAAGTATCAGCAAATATAAATTAAATGCTTTTTAATGTGGTGACAAGTGCAGGACATTTTCCTTTTCAAATTAAGAGCAAATCAATTGGAACATGAAATAACTTATTGGTTCGGTTGCCTTCTCGTGACTGTTAAGCAAAATGTCGTATACCTTTATTTTATCGAGTTTGAGTGGATGCACACTGTCATTAGTGAAACAATTTTTCCAGCAGACGAGCCAGAAAAAAATATATGACGGTACACAATCAGTCTTCTGGGATTTTTGGATGTAGTACAACTAGAGAACCACTACAAAAGTAGTTCCAATGTTTTAAGGTTTGTTTTTTTTTTTTTTCACCATCCAAAAATACTTTGAGGTACTTGGCTGAAAAAAATATTTCACAGGGGTTACATCATTGCTAAAAAGATGAGAAATACAGATTTAAAGGATTGATGCATATTTTAGGAACCTTACCTTTAACTTGTGAATATTCAATTGTCAAGCTTAAAGTTTATTCTCGACCAATTTTTACCCCTTTGAATTGTTTTCCCCCAACCAAGTACCCCACTAATCAGCATTTCTGGGTGAAAAAAAAACAAAACAAAAAACGGAGTGCTGTGACATCCCTTCAGCAACCCCTTTGGCTGGAGTCAGAGTCACGACACCATAGCAATAAGTTGCTTCATGTTCCTATCAATTTGCTCTTAATTCGAAAAGAAAAATGTACTGTTGTTGCCATGCCATTAAACATTGGCTGGTACCTGGAAAAACCTTGCAAAAGTCCCTCTTACACTACGAAGTGCCTTTAGCTGTGATTGTAGCCATTCTACATACAAATATCGTCCACATCTTCAGACAAGACAAACTCCAAGAGCCAGCAGATGTGCGCTCTATGCAAAATTCTTTGCCAACTTGAAAGGAAGTCTGCTGATGGTATCTCAGCATTCTTCCTGCAGCGTGCTGAGAAGACCAAGCAGTTTTGCAGCACTCAGCTGCTGACCCATGCAAAAAGTGGCCATAACACTTTCCGTCAGCCACAGACAAACTCTTTATCTTCGCATACATGCCTGGTAAAAAAAAAAAAAAAAGAAGAAGAAGAAAAGGAGACGCTCCTCACGCTCAGGAGGGTAATAAATCAATCGGATGTCGGGAACTAAGGAATCCCCGACCTGAATGGGAGTGTCCCATTACGCTATAGTTCATCACCATCAGTCAGCGTATTTTGGAATTTTTCACATGTTGGGAGCTGGAATGACTCACCCTTGTCTGATCTACTGGACACAATAGGAGAGACGGAAGAGATGAAAGACTGTGTGTGTCCGTTTGGCGTCTTTTTGGAGATGACTTCATCAAGTAGTGTGTTGGCTTCTGACAAAACCATTCAAACCTCAATTCTTGGAAGTCATAAAAAAGATTATTTTACCAGATAGCTCATAATTGTAGCACGACCCGGGAAAGTCTGCTTATTTCTCATTTCTTTGGTTAAATTGAAGAGATATGGTCCCAAAGCTGGGACATTTGATGAACAAAGCACAAGGAACTTTCTTGGCAGCTCAAAGGATTCTTAAAAGGTCGCTGACTTTTAAGAATCCCACTAGTGGACACTAAAAAAAAAAAAGGGGGGGGGGGCATGGCAAGAGGGAAGAAAAAATATCGGGCTTAACCTGCTCTGAGGGAGGCTGCATGAGTGTCACTGAAGGAACACGGCAGGGATGATTTTAAGAAAATAAACTGTAACATCGCAGGACTTTTAGAATTGAGATTTTATTTATTTATGAAGAGGGATATAACGAGGCAGTACAGGCAAAGTGATTCAGATGAGGATTCAGTTGCCATATTTGCAATAAAATCATGGAAAAAATATTTTGTCCTCAGGTGTGATGGTGAGTGTGAATTGTTATTCGTCCATGTATGCCCTACGATTGGCTGGCAAGCAGTTCAGGGTGTCCCCTCCTTACAGACAGCTGGGATAGGCACCAGCAAGCCAGCGACCCTCGTGAGGATAAACAGCTAGAGAAAACGGATGAATGGATGTAAGAAATGCATTGGGATGAAAGTTATGCTATTTTGTTTATTGTAAATCAAGTCAATTAATCGACCGATTAATTAGCAGTTTTTTTTTTAATTCGGCCCTAAAAAATCCATTTCGGTCAGGTCCTAATATAATGCGCTGAAAATTCATTTGTACGCTTTTCATGACTGAGAACAAAGAGATGCCTTTCACTTTGGCTTGTACAGTAAGATAAAACAAAAAAAAAAGTGCTGGGATTAAACAGAGGCACCTTCAATGATGGTAAATATTTGCCGACTCCCACTGATCATGCTGATCATGAATTTGAAAGTATCTAGCTGATTGAGGCATATCTCCTTTCATAGGAGGGTGTGCACACTTCTGCAACAAAACTTATTTTTCCCTAGCCAGACTAAATAGTGGGAAATGTTTCACCTCGGTCATTTTCTTAAACATATCACGAAACCCTGGCTTTCCATCAAGGGTGTGTAGACTTTTTTTTATCCACTGTATGTACAGTGCTGCTCCCCTCCCGCAGGAAACTGTAGGTGGCAGAAGCAGCAGACTGGAGGCCGCTGATGTGCGTGGGCACCCGTGTGAAAAACTCATGTAACCAGAAAACTACCAGGTGGGTAGATGCGTGTTTGTGTACAGAGGGCTTAATGGTGCAAGCCGAAGAAAACTCCTTGTATTCCTTTGACAACACCTGTTTAACATGCCAAAATATGGACGCACCTGAGGAGATCAAAACCAGACTCTGAAACACAAGACAGCACAAATGTACTAACGAGCCAAATCTTAGACATCTCTGCCTGCCCTGTATAATTAAAAATAATAAGAATAAAAATCACATTTGTTATTGTGGCTCTCCGGTTGAGTAATGAGTATTATGGGCAAGTAGACTTTAATTACCCAATGGCGCTTGCCTGTTCTACTGATACCGATTGTTGCCTCAACTTTAGTTTTTGATACATTGAAAATCTATTGACAGTAGGATGCAAAGTATCTAAACGTAACTAACAATGTAAATCTGCAACCATCAAGCTAGCAGCTACTTTTAATCTCTAACCGAGTCTCACTTTTTCAGTTTGGTTTCTGAAACAGAATATATATGCAAACAAACACCCACTTCCTTCTTTGCTGCAGCTTCAAAAAAAAAGAAAAAAAAAGCCTTAAAACAAGCCGCGCGTCAAATCCCATCCCGTCAAGATGTCAAGTTCCCTCTAGGTTGCGCTCAGTGACACCAAAATAACAGAAGACATCGGCGATTCCCCTTCGCTGAGCTCAGCGAGTGACGGCCTGTATGTCGCCAAGCGATGCGTGGACAGGAAGCATGTGTCAGATGTGCTTAAGTGAGAAAACAAATTGTGCACGTACAGTCAGCTTTGTACGTAAGCCGGGGAATGAGGGAGTGTGTGTTGCCGCATCAGAACAGGTAAAAAAAAAAAAAATGAATAATATATATGTCCCCGTTACTCAAACTTCATCTGGCCTGCAATTTCATTTGCCATTAAATAATTTAAATTGTCACATTGAGCATTCTACTCGTAGATATGGAATGCATACATTCATCCATTGATCAAGTCTTTGAGTTCTTTTTTGTACTTGTCTAGTTCTTGTATTATTATTATTATTATTATTATTGTTATTATTAGTGTTATTATTATTATTATTATTATTATTATTATTATTATTATTGGCCAAGAGGTTCAAAAAATGAAACTAGGCCACTACGAGTTGCTTTAATATCAGCAAGCAGATTACCGCTGCAGATATTCTACATTTTGATGAATATCGGGAGTGACCTTCTTCACGTGTTTTGAAATATTTCTTTATATTTTCAGTTACATTTACAAGAGATTCTGCTGATCCTAGGGTCTCTCCATACTTTTAAGTTTTGTTTGTTTTTGTTTTTTAATGAAAACAATAAGTGGTATTTTGAATTTCTGCAGATTTTATTGTAGAAATCTATAGGGAGCTTTTAAAGGTAACGTCTGCTCAATTTGTCATTTTTAGCAATGTGATGTCATTTTCAGTAAACGGCAAGTGGTGGCAAAAACGTGTTTTTGAAATTATTAACTTAATGCTAAATATATTTTAAAAAATTCAATCTACTATAATATTTTTTTTCTTTCAATTTCTTCTCAAACTTTTGCCAAAAGGAAGGTCTATAATAGTTGGTAAACTAAGAAATACGCAATTACTGAATTTTAGGACTGAAGTAGTCAATTACTTTATGTACTAAAAGTACTAGAGTAATTGAATACACTACTAAGTATTCAATTACTTTGGGTAATTATGCACTGAGATAATCAATTCTTTTAGGAAATACGTAATAACGTAATGGATTACTTCTGATTATTTGAAGTACTAAACTACCGATAGTAATTAGTTACTCAGACTAACTCGAATGACTAAAATAATCAATTACTTTAGTACATAATTAATTTAGTACCAGCCATTTAAGACACCCCTACAGGCAAAAACCTGGCAATTAAAAAAAAATATATAAATAATATCTATATAAATTATAAATAAAGTACTAAGGATTGAATGAGTGGACTCTTAAAAGAATAAAAATATTTCTTTGGCATTGAGTAAAATGTAGATGGGAACTTATTTTGCCATAAAATTGAAACAAGACAATATAATCACCTTTTATTTTACTACGGCTAAATAAATGGACTGTCCTTTTGAGACATTACAACTTACAACTGGGAACTCCTTGAATTTTTATGCTATATTTTTTAATGCAAATAAGACAAATACATAAACCAACAGCTGAAATGTGTCTGTAGTAAAAAAGATACCTCCAGTTCCTATCCAAACCAGTTTGTGAGCTTTGAATGGCAAAGGAGCAAAACAAAACCTTAAAAAGTACGCAGGGTGCCTCAAGCTTAGCGGCGGACGGCTGAACACTTGCTGGCGAAAGCGTCGCCGCAGCGAGTCATCATCCGAGCGAGCGAGCAGAGATGTTCATATACGAAGGAGGGCGGCAATACCTGTCCATTCAGGTCTGAAACAAAGCCCGACTACGACAAGCTCCAGTATACCTGACCTTGCACAACGCAAGGCAAAGCGTGCTCTTTTCACAAATAGGACAAAATGTTCATTTCTTACCGCGCGCTGGGCTCAAGTTTCATGGAAATAAACAATCAGGGCCTCCTTTTGTTCCTGACCGAGAAAAGTCAGTACATACATGCTTCTCTGTCAAAACAGTCACAGCTGTGTTTCCGCCCTATCAGCTGGAGCTCTGCAGTGGTTTTGGGGCGTTGCCAGCGGTTTCCTCAGAATAATGTGACGAGGAGGGGAATTCCTGTAAGGCCCAGGAAGAGGGGAGGTGGAGCCAGGAGGTGCATGAGGTGAAAGGGGGAGGGAGAGGGAGATTGGAATGAGGGAGCGCGGGAGGGAGGAGGAGTCTGCTTTAACATAGCAGTGCGGGTGACGTCACTTAAACCGGCTTTGGCACCCTCCGGGGGATCCTTCGCTTGGGCTCCCTCCCGTCTTGTTTGTCCTGCAGGAGGCGGGGCTTAATGTTCCCTGCCAACTTCTGGTTGCCCAACCGCTTACTCACTGGGTGAGTGGAGGCCGCCGTGTTTACTTGACTTTTTTTTTTTTTTTTCTGTTCCCCCTTTATAATGACTTGCTAGTTCTGGAAGTCGAATAGCCACTGTATGCATTTTGGCAGGCAGAAAATGATGTGCTTCTTGGAAATATCTTCTAACCGCACCCTTAAAAAGCCAGCCTGACATCTGAGAACAGCACTACATACAGTATATATATATTAGGGCATGGCACCATACTTTTCTTTGTAAATTTCATTCAATTTTAATTTTAGACCTTCATCATAAAGTGAATTTAGTTTCATTAAAATCCATTAAGTAGATTTAAGTAGAGTAAATGAGAATCCGTTGATGTTACGGAGATTTTGAGTTATTGACAAAAATGCAAATTTTCTATGGGGATGTCTGTTTTGGGAGTTCTACAAAACAACTTCCTTAAGGTCTCAACTTTCATTTTGCAGCAGCGAACAAGTTCAAATTGCATTCGAAGTTTATGGAAATGAGGACTTAGACGACGCGCACCGTTGAAAGACGACTGTGGCAAAACATTAAATGGGTCTTTCTCAAAACTATAAGCATAATTTTGACTAAGTGCATAATATTTTTTTTGAAAACGCTCTGTTCTCTTTCAGAAACCTCGAACCAGGTGGTCACCTACGAGTGCTTTTAAAGCCATTTACCTTTCTGGCAACATACCATTGCTTGAAGAAAAAGAAACAGAAAAAAAGGTTGGGTCAAAGTTGGCGAGACGTCACACAACCTTCTTGGAGTGTGTTTTGGCCCAACTTCTGATGAGGCCTGCCCTGAAAACAACTTGGCATGGCTTTCCCTGTCTAAACTGCTAATGGAAATGCTAATCGGAATGGAAAGAGTTGAATCAGGGTTGACTGAAAATACCAACGGAAAAGCCCATGAGGTCACTTTCAGATGGCTTGCCAATTGCCATTAGCAGTACAAGGTCGATAATTCATATGTAGGGGGGGGGTGTACTAAATTTCATATTCCTACATTTCCATTTAATGCTTCGGATGTCTTGTTTGGACTCGTCTTTGGATATTATGTTAGTTTGAGGCCAAGTCAGACACTGACCTCCACGGTTGAACTCCCGCAAATATGCTGATTGGATCCAAAAAAAGAGGAAGAATTCTTCGCTTTATTTTGAGATTAGTCATTATGTGAAATGGCGCGGCTTTCACAAGCAGCCCGCAAGAGAGCTTCAGAAACATTTTTTTGCAGTTCAGTGTCAAAACAACATGTGTGTTTTGCTGTATCATTGCTAGGAAATCCATGTTAACGGAAAAATGTCAGGAGCAAAAGTTTGCTCTGTAATTATGTTGGTCAAAGTAAGAAAATCAAGTTTTTGTTGGCAAATAGAAAGAACAAACAAACGGTGACTCAGAGGTTACAAGAACCTTTTGTGAGAAGCAGAAAATGCAGAAGCAGCGCAACCGGTGTTATATACAGTATATGAGCTTTATGATGCGCTAGTATAATATGATGCAGTTTCCCCTCAGCATATTCTAAGCTTTGGCCCGCCAGGCGTTTCCTGCACCCCCAAGCAGGCTAACGATTAAGTTTTGCCTCGAGGTGGCCGCTGTCCACAAACATTTTCCCGGTCTGTCCCTCAGCACCAGACTTTGTCATTTTACTTGGGGAAAATTAGTTTTGTAAGATTACAACTGCATTTACTCAATTAATTCTCTATTATTCAACACACCACCATTAAAAAAATAAAAATCAAATTCAATCTGTGATTTGGGATGCTAAGAAACTGCTAATCAGTTACGCAGTCATTGTATAATATAGCACAAGTCTCCAACATGAGCGTTAGCTGCTGATTACGTAGGTGGATCATCCAAATGCAGTCTGACATTTCCAAATCAGAGAGAAAAAAAGCCCATAAACACATGAACACGTTAATAACATTTTCGTTGTGGTGCATCCATAGAAACTACAAAAGATACACTGGTGCAGTGATGGCAAAATATTCAGCAATGGTTTTATCACTCAAATGTTGAGCATACTTCTCACAGAGTTTTGCTAGGTACTAAAAAGAGTCCCTGGGAGCATGGTACTTGCTTTTGAAAAGAGGTAGGCGTCAGTAGCCAGCGTGTGGTTTCCAAAAGTAAACTTTTTGCTTATTAAGGAAAATCCTAACTAACCGACAAACCATCAAAAGCCAATTAGCGCAACATCTTGAGTTCGTTAATACTGAATACAATGAGAATTTCAAAAACTATTCCCCCGAGAAAATTGGAATGTTATTATTTCGTACACTTAGTGAAAAAAAATTTGTCCATTGGATCCGAGTCTGATTTTCTCCAAAGAGAACTCTCAAAAGTGCACTGCGAAGCCTGGAAACCTCAGGCCAACAGTTGATGATGGTAATTTGTCATTGACAAATGTATAATTCTGAGGCCTTGACGTAACCACGTACAATCCAACGAACACATTTTTGGTCAGTGCATAACGGATTCCTCCGGTTGACAGACACACCTCTGATCTTGGAATCTGAAAGGGGTGCCATCCTCGCAATGGAAGAAAGAGCCTATTTCAGCGACAGCGAGAGAACTCTTAATTAGATCGGGGGCTTATGAGGCTCAGAGGCAGTGAGAATAAGACAAGGTAATGAGGCTACACAGGAAATAAGGATCTAAATGTTGCCAGGTCATTGATCAAGTTACAAAACAGACGTCAGATCCTGCTCAGGTTCATCTCCTGCATCTTGGCCCCAGCTTCTCTCCAAACCACCACCGCCACCACCTCCGCTTCCTCCTCTCGAGTGTTTGGATTACAAAATGAGACTCTCTCAACCATCAAACTTTGCTCCATCAGCTGCCTCCCGCCACCCGCCCTCGGGGAAAGAGCTAAGATGTAATCAAGGTTGTTACGATGACTACAAATGTGGCACATGGAAACATGTTCAATACGTCAACAGCAAACATAAAACATTAAGCATTTTTTTCTTCTTCTTTGGTCTACTCAAAAGCCTTTTGAGACAAAAACGTGTTAGAGTTGTCTGTAAAATGTTCATCAGCACGGCTTGAACTATTGTTTCAGTCGATAGAAGGTAAGAAGCAAGCACATCCATAAAGGGAAAATCCTACGCTGTGAGTAACCAATGGCATACTTCAGCCCTCTGTTATGCATTAACTCCCTCGGTTTGTACCATAGGTTAATGTTACCGATTATAGCCACAATGCTCAACAACCCCGATGACATCACGATTACATCACTGTTTTTTTTTCCTCCTGTTAAAATCAAACAGAGCTTGGTGAAAATATTTTCACAACCTATGGACAAAATTGGTTTCAAAACGCTGAATTGTCCACTCAACGGGCAAACTTATAGACAAGGAAACCAAGAGATCATTTTCCAAGAGTGCGAAGATATAAAAGCACAGGGGAGCCTCGAGAGATTTTATTGCTAGTACTGTATACATGGTTTTTGGGCTCACTTACAGCCTGTCCTATGTATCATGACAGCGTTGCTGTCATCCTGTCTACAGAGACCCGCAGGCGGCTCAGTAGACTCCCGCCAGGTTTTCCTGGAGTTGCCTGAAGGCTCCCATTGGTTTATGTCTCTGGGGACGCCATCACACAAGCGCCATCTGCTTTGCTTGTTCATTTAGCACCATTTATGTTTTCACATACAGTATCCGTGACTGCTCCTGGGCGGGACATTGTGGGATGTCATCGGTGGCCACGAAGTCGACATTTGGACCTAATTTGTTTCAACCTGGCTAATTTTGTGGTGATTTGTGTTTTTGAAGGGATGTAAATGAAGCAAAAACTTTAAAAACTGTATTAACTCCCCTATATTTCAAACTATAAGGTGCACCAGTTTATAGAGTTGCAGTCTAAATGACTAGAACTATTTTTGAAATGATCAAATAAATATAGATCGTGCACTGGGTTCTAAAACTCCTTCCTTCAAATCAAAGACACTTTGCTTGTTTAACAATTTTTAAAAAGTAAATGGTTAACAATTTTACGTATAATAATTTGATAACCATACTGACTAAAATATTTTTGGTAATATGCAATCATAGTAGAAAGATGCAAATTAATATATTTTTTGTGAAGCCGATATTCCATACATAAGGCACACCTGATAAGGCGCCCTATTGATTATAGAGAAAATTTCAAGTGTGCCTTTGATTAAAAAAATACAGTAAGTTTGATGTTTACATTTTGAAAATGATTCATATGATTGATTCGATATACCATTTTTTTTTAAACAAACCTGATGACATCTTCCCTCATCTGAAATGACACAATTCTGATTTTTTTGCCCCTCTTCGACCTGTATCTGATCTTTAGATGTCAGTTAACAACACGGATCCATTTTTTTTCAAATGCAACCCAGGCCACATGTATATAGCACTGAATCCGTATGGTACGTAGGTACATAAACCAATTTTTTGACATGCGATTTCAGATTTGCACGTAACAAACAAGCGACACACGTTGCAGTTCTGCGCTCAAAAGGTGCAAAAAAATAAAACAAATTGGAATTGAGCATGAAGCAATGCGGTGTGAAGCTAGCCTTTGAGCAATGGATATTCATTTATTGAAAAAGTTTATTAGACATTGTTAACTCACTCACTACCAGCCTTGTATGAATGGATTTTTGCCTTAAATATCCGCCAATGGGAAACTAACTTACTTGTTGCCGGCCCGGTAAAAATGGATCTTTGACATCTATAGCCATTAGTGGCAGCGAATGAGTTAAAATCTGAGAGAATTGGAATGCTGCCATGACCTCATTTGACTGTAACATGAACAACATGATGACTTTCTTGATTAGATATTTACCAACTGCATTAAATGCAGATACGTCATTATCTTGACAAATGACTACTGTGTGGTTATCCTGGTGAGGTTTGAGGTTGAGAAAAAAAAAAAGACGCCAATTTTGACCTTTGATATGTTGCTTTTGGGTATCTCAGTGATGAAGTTACCGCCCACCTCCGCGCCACTCGCTGCAGCGACTCTGCCATTGCCAGTGGGCATGAGGTAACGTTACATAACGGTGTCGTCGCGCGCACTGAGACATGCCGTTCCCTCGCTGTCTTCATTTCCCTCCCACTCCTTTGCCCATTTTCATAAACCCTAATTTGCCACCTTGTTCCATTACTCCCATTGTAGTCCCCCAAATGTCTCCTGTGCTCCATTGCTTGATGTTGTCTTTGGGTTCCCTCACATTAGATGTGCTTGTTTAATAATGCCTTTGACAAGTTCAAAATGAGGACTCTAAGATATTTTGGGGAAAAAAAAAAAATAGTCCAAAATGGCAATTTTCCAACTAGCGTTAGCCAACAAAGTAGTCAATTAATACAAGATTGTAATGTTGATTATCTAGGAATGCAGCAAACATTGGCCACTGAAAATTTGTGGTCAAAAACGGCACACTTTTGGTTTTCTGCAGAAAGACAATTAAAGCTGAAACAATATGTGTGAACAAGATGTGATGATGCAAAAACCAGCAAGCATCTTTCTGAATTTCGCACGAGCACACAGAAGGAGAGGGACAACCACAACGTTGTGTTTTGAAGGCCGACTTCAAAATAAACACACTAAATAATACATGGACATCAATGTCTTTTGGAAGTGTCAGCCGAATGGCTAGCTTGACTCCCTGCGACTATGATTTAATTGCTGTCGCATAACTGAGCGGCCAACATCAACACAACGCCATTGAAAAAATAAAAAAAAAATCATATTCAGACAATGATTAAGGACACTAAGAAACCATTAAACATGAATTCATTGCATCATACGTCACAAGTCTTCAGCACTGGAACTAGCTACAGTATGTATGTGGTGCATTCAAATGCATTCGAACATTTCAAACTCAGACAGAAGGAAAAAGTCCATCAATGCATTAAATGTTAATAAATGTTAATAACTCTGATCAAATCATAAAAGCTGACATATATCAAGAAGAATAACGGGGTGAAATTACTTTGATATTTTACTTTATTACAATAATCTAGTGACTAACGTTTAAAATGCCACATAAAAAAAATAGGCTTCCCTAGTTGCATTCGAGTATCTAGAATCAAAAATGAAAACTAAAAATACCTTTTTATAAAGAAATATTCTAAGATTTACCACAAAAAAAAATGGACATTAAATTTAGTCCCCTTTAAACAGGAGTTAAAACTCTGAACAAGAATAATATTGAGGGAACATATGCAGTTGTATTTCATTTTCAATAATCATTTACAGACCTGTGCTGGACACTGCGCGTAACATTACAGTCTGTTTCCTAAGTCGATTGGCTGCCAATGGGTGATGCGCGAAAAAAATAAGTGAAAATGTTTTGTTTTTTTTCCGGCAATTCAGTATTCGGCCAAGCATTTTTCATTTTGGGCCAAACACTTTAATTTTGGTGCACCCCTCCCATTATAATTTCTCCCTTCCATTGTCCATCAACATCTATTTGTATATCGAGCCACCAAACAGGGAGATGCTAAGCGAGTCTGATGAGCTCATGGAGTACGAGAAAATCAGAAGTGTCTAAGTTTGGATCTGCTCTATCTCTGGACCGAGCTGTTGCATAATGGCGACAGCTCATCTCCAGCCGCTGCAGCGCACAGGCTTATACCGTCCTCCCGTTTACGTCGTACGTCAGCTGCAGCTGCCCGGCCAGCGACGGGGAACGCGCCGTAGAGGCCGGCTCAGCGAGCGGCCGTAGCCCTCAACCTGCCGGCTGACATGCTTGCTACATGGCGGAGATGAGGCAAGAGGAAGGACGAGCAAGGAGGGGTCATTTCCTGTCTGGTGAATGTCATCATTTTTCGAGAAGAGAGGACGCTTCATGAACGTTGACACTGCATGTTAGACTTTTTGATTCACTGACTCAAAAGACTCGAACAAGCGTAAAGCAAATATGTGTTTGGAAAGATGTATCAATCACTTATAAACCTTTAAATCTATGGTTTTTAGTTTTTTATATTTGTTTTTATTTAGGCTATATACTATAGTAATAACACTTGTATGTTAACAGGAAAACATGATTTTTTAATAATTTATGGAGGAAAAGGAGCTAGATTTTGTACTTCTTCCAACAACTCTTGAATATACTGGAAAAATTGCACTATATTGATTTGTATTGAGGTTTTTTTTTCTGATGTTTACTTTGATGAAATGTATTTATATGTTCAATCAATCAAAAATACTCAACGGGAAGAGCTGAAATGTCCAAGTGGAAAATAACATCACAAATAACGACAAAAGATGTCAACTACAATGTGATGGTGTAGAAAGGCTATTTAATTTGAATTATTAAGTCATTCGCTACCACTGAAATTTCATTTTTACCATGCAGGCAGTTAAAAACTACGATCTGATGGTAAATGAATAAATATTAATAAACAATGGTAGGACTTAACGATAACTAGTACAAGAACTGATAAAACTGACAACAACAAAAAAAACAGTTCACCCCTCCATATAATGAGACACAGGCTTTTCGGTCTAATGAAGAGAAACTAACAAAACGGTTGTGATGCTGCTGGTAAAGTAGAAGTGAAAACTGTCTGAAGAAGAAGAAGAAAACTGATAAAAGAAGAAGTTGAAAAAAAGGGAACAAAACAAAGAAAAACTGATGACTAGACACAACGAGAAGTTCCACACAATACCTGTTGCTCAGTCGCGTCAGAGCGTCTCTTCGACGGCGACCGACTGGCAGCTGGCAAACGCGCTCACGGGGCGAACACCTGACATTCCTGGACCAATAATCTCTGGCATTCCTGGAACCCGCTCGGTCTTCCGGTTAGGAATGGATAAATGAAAATAAAAATCGAGGAGAGAAGCGAGAGCTAAAATGCCACACCAGAGCTGAGCGTCTGGACGCCGTCTGCCGCGAGAGACAAACACTCACTAATACGCAGCTGTGCGTCTGAGCTGAGATTTCACTCCTCACTTCTGCCTACTGTCAGTGTAGCAACCACACTTCTTTCTCCTCCCTGCCTGCCTTTGTGTTCCTTCTCACCCCCCCCCCCACTCTCCTCTCCTCTTCTGCCTCCTCAACCCTTTTTTTTTTTCAAATCACTTCCCTAAAAAAAAAAGGGAAAGCCCTGCCTGCCTATATGCAGACTTCCCCAAGCTGAGAGATGCCTTTCTCCACAAAAAAAGCAAGGAGGCTCTAAAAATAAAATCTAATTTCTCTATATGAATAACTCGCTCTCACCCACTGTCAACATCAGATTAGCCACTAACCTACTTGCTGCCCACAACCTCCCACGCCCTCGCAGAGGCTATAAATACTCATCCATCCCTGTGCATTGATCCCCCGTGTCAGTGCAGGGGGCCGCCGCAATGAGCACGTTGGGACCAATTCGAGAAAGAATTAGAGGAAGAAATTGAAAGACAAGTTATCTAAAGAGTCAGACAGAGAGTAGGAGGTGTAATGTATCGCCTCCGCGTCAACACAGGAAGAAATTTATGTGACGGTGAGGTTTCGGAGCACCACATTTACAGTATTTTAGAAGTTTACAGTCTGGGGTGTCCAAACTACGGACCTGGGGCCATTTGTGGACCGCCACCCACACCTCTATGGTCAGGACCATATAATAAAAATACATTTTGACATGGCCCAAAATGCTATTTAAATAAATAATTTCAAAAAAGTTGGATATGTGAAACAAAGTCTTATTTTGCTGCATCACTTATCACCTTTAACCGAAAGTCTTATAGACATACAGCTACTTCATATAGACAATGTGTAATTGCTTGCCTGCTTGATTTGAACATGTTCAATAAGTTACAGTAAAAAAGGTAAATCAATTAAAAAAAAAAATACTCCACCATTGACTTTCACTGCCATTGACAGCTATTAAAGATCGATTTTAAATGGGCTAGCGGTGACGAGTCAAATTTACCTATAGCCTGTGAAATGAAAGAAAATAAAAAACAAGGCCAATGGCGTTCAAATTTTCCGGCGTGAAGGTTTCACATACTGTGTATTTTTATCAGTGCTTCAATTGGGAAAAAAAAGGGCTTTTCTGACTGTTTGTAAATTAGGAAGTGAGTGTGTAACGGTTATTCAACAAGATAATTAATTTATAAACAAATACATAAATGGTCCGAATGCATTTGAATGCACGTAATGTCTTGTGTGCATCGTGAGATGTTTGCACTCCCGTTAGCGGCCAGAAACCTGTGCCCTGTGGCACAGTGATGAACTTTTTATGTTTAAATGTTTTTATGTTTAAATCTAATGAGTTTCCTTTGAAATATGGTAAACTGAAATTACTGCAGGAGTCTTATGTGTATCGCAAAGTGAAAGAGAGAAATGTAACAAGAAGGTATTATGTGAAGTCCCAGTCGGTGGTAAAAATTCCCAATAGGCTAAATGCTACGAATTGATGTGCTAGCATACCAGACCAGCCTTGTAAAAAGTACTCGGGCTAAAATGTTATTTTCAAAATGAGGTACTAACAAGACATACAGGTATGAAGAAGTGTGACAGGGTAATTCTGAACACAGTCACATCCTCAGGGGTGGAGTCACTCTTTTTCGTGCCTTATTTTCAACTCCCCTCCCCAAATACATCCACTCAAGGAGTTGCAGAGGTTAGAGGTCAAACTATTGGAAACAAGTTTTGATCATAAAAGCTTTCGGCCATAAGGATTTTCGGGGCTAATTCTGCGAACCACCATGGGACAGACTGATTTCCGCAAAATAATTTTCCCCAAAAGAACCACAAGTGTCTTTTCAAACATACAGTAGCTGAAGCAACACCTGAACACAGGGCTGACACTTAATTGTGTCGTGCCCGTCGGAGACGATGACACAACCGTGCGGTTTGAAACAATGCCTGGATTTTATTTAACAAGGCACACCTGGAGTCACACATCAACAAGTTTTACGTCATGCTTATGTATGCAAGGAACTTCACTTTGTTTGTACAGTAAAAAGAGCTTTGCACACAGTTTGTGATTCCTTTGAATGGACTTTTGTGGAACTATATATGTGACAATAATTCTCTACAATAGAGGAAGTAAAAATGTCATGCGAGCTAGTATGGTATCACAAGAATGCTCAGATGTGAAATCTCCAGAGAGATAGTGATTACAGCTGGCCTAACCGTGTTAAATCAATCCATAAATACACCTATTTTAAATTGACTTTTTGACACAATTTTATTTTATATTTTTGTTGTTTTTTTTAATTCCCAATATTCAATCACACTTTATCAACTGTTTGGCTAAAGTAGTATGTGAAAGTGGCTGGTACGCACTAAAGCAATTAATTTCATCAGGTAATCAATTTCTTTGGTTTGGAAATTGGTTAAGTACAAAAGGAATCAGTTACTTTATACTTTAGTAATCAAGAACTGTAGGCACTTCAGTACCTAATGTAATCGATTACTTTAGTATTTGATTGTCTTATTCAACAGCCATTTTTAGAACCTCTTCGACAATCACTACACACGTGTGTATACAGTATGTATGTATAGATAGATAGATAGATAGATAGATAGATAGATAGATAGATAGATAGATAGATAGATAGATAGATAGATAGATAGATAGATAGATAGATAGATAGATAGATAGATAGATAGATAGATAGATAGATAGATAGATAGATAGATAGATAGATAGATAGATAAAAGTAGTGGATTAATTCATTCACAATTACCAAAAGTAATTAGTACTTATATAATTATTTAATTTATTTTAAGTCACCAGCCATTTTAGACCCCACTTTAGCCAAACACCTGAGAAAAAAAAATAAAAACATGAGTTAACCCGTATGACTATAATGAAATCGCCCTCACAATTAAGATTGAGCAGACAAAACAAACAAAGTGCATTGACGCAAAATTCAAGTCAGAGCTTGCATCATATGTGTCTTACAACTTACATCAAAGCTTGGATTTAATTGTTGCAGTATGACTGGGATGTTCCTTTTTCCAAGGCAATCCGTGCAATTAGTTTGACTGGATGAATAAAGTGACCTGTGGGAGTTGTTTGAGATGAAATGATGTAATGCCCATTGCTTTTCAATAGTTAGAGTTGTTTACTGTTTACAAATAACGATTGGTTTTATAGGGGTGGGTTTTTTTTCCTGAGAAGTCAGAAGTAGTCATTTCCTGGATAAATTGCAACTTTAAGCCCCGAGAGCCTTCCTCTCTCATTTGTACCATCTCTCTCCATGGAAATAGCAGCTAAAGGAAGAGATGACCAATGTTATGCAACAGGTTTAAGCCTTGCCAGCAGGCGGGCACCCCTTTGCCCCCCACCTCTTTTTTCTGACTTTCCACTTCTGCCAAAACATTATTCCAAAGCTTTAGTTTTAACCCTGCGTACATTTGGCTCTATCCATCTCTTTGGTCGTTTTGTGCACCGTGACAATGGCGTCAAAACGATTACGTTTCAATTGGACGAAACAAAAAAAAAGCTGTAATACGTATGCCAAGCCAGGAGATGGCAATGTAACTTTCCAAAACCACTTAACAAACATACAAATCAACAGGTGATTCTTTTTTACGCCCGAGTTGCCCAAAACCGTCGTTGAATAACCTTGATCAATAAATGTAAAAGTTTAAAATAGAACACTCACTATTGAATATTTTTAAAATCAAATATTCTATCGATTATTCCATTAATTAATTGGATAAAATTTGATTTTGCGCTAAAGGATATCACAAAAACATTTTTCACCAATTAAGGGTAATCTACCAATTATTGTTGTTTATTTAGTATTGTTTATGTTTCTGAAACAACTTAACAACAATCAAGCAATATTATGTGAGGAGTTGATGCACTCATCAAGATTTAGAATACGTTACCCTGAAACCCCCGAACTCCCGAGCTTCCCAAGATAATGGCTATTATCAGTTTTCAGTTAAAAACAGTATTTGTGTAAACAAGCCCTCTGTCTGACATCATTCGCCTACTCCGTTACGCCTTTGACGCAGCATCCCTGCCATCCACCCCCTTTCATTTCCTCACATGCGCTTTTTTTGTTTTTTTCTTGGCTGTTGACAGAGGTAGGAGGCATTTCTTTATACAAGGTTGCAGAAGCACAATGTTGTTTGCAGTGCGCCCTATTTGGGCGTTCTGTCAGTCAACATGCCAGAAATATGACTTGTTAAACTACTTTCATTTAACTATGTTGAACCTGTATTTGATGATATGTGTGTGTGAGATGGTGAAAGCTAGAAATGGCAGGTTATCATGCCACTACTGTAAGATAGCGTAACTGGATGATTTTCGACAAAGTCATATTCAACTGTGTCAAAAAACTAAAGCATTGAAACTTCAAATCGTTTTATTGTTGCAAAATTAGTTTCGGCATTTGCGTCTAGGAGCGCGCACATTTCCTGTTTCCTCTCCGCTCGCCCATAACCACAACAGTATGTTATTCGATATACAATGAAAAAAGGTGTCTAAAAGTACTGTAATTTCTTCATTTAAATAACACACACCATGTGTTTTAATTGGACAGCCATTATATGTGTAACCCTTAATGTCAAGGGTAGACTTATAATTGCGTTTTTGTAAAAATCACCGAAATTGAAGTAAAAAATTCGATATACACGGAGAAATACGGTAACCAAATCTTCAGAATTTCAGCTTGCCAGTAAATGTTTTACCATCTCTGTTACCATCCATGAAAGCAGCTTGATTATCTTAGTTTTTAACCAAAAGAAAATATTAGATTTTACTTTAGATTACAATGGTGACACGTTATGGATCAAAGCATTGACTCAAACGTACTAATGTAGGCGCACCACTCATTGTAGACTCATTCGACAAAGACATCCTTGAAAAATTTATATTGATCAAGTTTCCATCCCTTCCACAGAACAGCAAACTCACCTCCAACCCAATCTTTAAGAAGCTCTATATAGTAACGCTTTCTGCCCTGTACTTTGAATTGTTTTCTGCTGTCGAGTTCGTATTGGATTGTTTTCCACCATTTGTGCTACTCTTCCTCTGCTCATGTTATTGGATGTTGACTTACTCTTTTTTTTTTTTTTTTTTTGGCTTGGAACGACTTAGATATTTACATAAGAAACTGGACTTGAAATACAAAAAAAAAATAAAACGCATATGAAAATAATCCCAGAATGAGGGGTGAAAATTCTAAAATATATTTGCCATCCAATATACGATTGGTCAATCGACATGTATTTTTACAAGTTATTGAAAAGTATCCGTTTAAAATTGCTACCGGTTGAACAAACTTGAGAAGCGATAATTTTGCAGGTATGGGGATTCTACTCAAGGCCAGCAATATCTAAAATTGAACTTTATATGCTTCGTGGAAAGGGTGTACTGGATGCTTGGCATGATTACTAAACCACGCAAAGGGGAAAGAGCAGAAGTTTCCCATCGTAAAGACTTCATCAGACAATGCATCATGTTACTCCACCTGACTGTCCACCATCACTGCTGTCGCCACTCCTAAATTTCTAAGGTGACAACTCTACACCTCTTGACCCTACTCTAAATGTGCTTATTCACTACCGTGTCTTTAAAATATTGACCTGACCTCCCTGACCCCGCCCTGCAATCCTGGTAAGTTATATTCTCTCCGGGGGCTTTCCGTGGTCCACTGTGGACCTGCTAGATTCTGCTAGGTCTGAACAACGCCAACCCTCCTCACCCCTTCCGGTCATTTTCCACTAGGAATGACCCTTGGAGGCGCACACACACACACACACACACACACATTCACTACCGCCCACTCCTCCGCCTCCTCGCTCAGTCAATAACACACCGATCGTGCAGACGAAACAACAGATCTCCTTGTGATGGCAGTGAGCCTACACAATGAAAGAGGAAATAATTACAACAAAGGGTTTGTGAATGAACGCGCAGGGGCCTCGTAATGCATTTTTTTCCCTCTAAGATGCAGCCTAGTCATAGAAAGGAGTACCCGAAAGTCAGCTGGCTGCATTATTCCGCATCCTGCTTTAATTAACAAAGGGAGATGCTCGTTGTCGGAGAGAATATCTGTGAAGAGCATCCTGATAATAAGAATGCAAAGCAGAATACACTCATGATTTGATTTGTATAGAGTAAAATAGGGTAGAAACATCCGTGTGTTCATAAATTATGGTTATATTTTCTTTGGCCTTAAAAAAGTCCCTATTCAAGAATTGTTTAGTGTTTCAATCACAAGCAGATTGGTCTCAGTTTCCACATAGGGTAGGGGCGGAGATATGTAGTGGCCAAGGTTGGTCCTAGCCACCCTTTGTCTCTAACTTGTAACCCCCTAATCCAGGGTAAAATTTTAATATCTGTGATGTTTCTGCCAGTTTTACATGTAAGCATGCATGGCCTTCCCTCACTACGCTACTGACACAACGCAAACCGAATGGGTGTATGAATGATTTGTCTGTATGTGATTGACTGGCAACTTCTCGAAGATATAATCTACTTTTTATCTGTTGCTAGTGACCCTGAAAAGCACAATAAAATGACATATCAGTACAGTATTCTAACAAAGAGTAACTTTGCATTATCATACAAAAAAATATGCACCTTTCGTTCCACACCATAATATCAGTAAATTTGAGTGTGTGTTCCTTTAAAAGGCGGGGCCTGGCCTGGTGAGTGACACGAAAGTCAAAAAAATAAATAATTTTTTTAAAAAAAAAGAGTATAAAGTGAGCTGCTGTTCTCAGGATGGCGGCTAGCAGTTAACATAACCATTAGCAAGTCTGCAAATTTACTTCATTTTCTTTTTAAACTATGAAATAATACTGATTCTTCAGTGTAGTATTGATTCCAAAGTTGGCTACAGTACATTCAAACACACACTTAGCGGATGACATTTTGAAGCTGCTATTTGAAGGAAAAATAATTAAATTGATTTAGACCAATAATGGCAATATGAAAGATTTCAAATTTACCTTCCAGGTAACCTAAAGCGATCAAATCGTAAAGCGTGAACATGTTCTTTCATTTGACAACAACTGTCAGCAACATAGGCGCACAATGTATTGTTTTGGTTGCACGGGCCCGAATACCAAACAACGACTATAGCATTATAATTGCAACTGTCGGAAATAGCAGATGAGATATTAGTGGTAGCGCAGCAAACAGCTATTGTCTCAACAGTTTTCATATCAACAAAAACACAGTGTACTTTTCCTCCCAACGTACTGCGGGAAAAAGGTCTTACTGCAATTTTCTGTAATCATTTCAAACTACTTGTTGCACTCCTAAATGCGTAACCTTCTTATAATGTCTCCTCTGAGTGCCTTCACACTCCATAGATCACCAAGCGCTTCGAGAGAGCGAAAATATCAAATCAAACACCTGATGGCAGCGAGGCAATGTGACGATATAACCCAGGCAACTGTCATGTGCAGATTTTTTTTTTCATCTACAAAAGCGTACTGACATGTCTGGCAGAATTCTTTTACTTTGCAGACCTTGCATGCCTGAAAGTGCTTTACCTCCTGTTACATGGGACTCTGAAGTGGCACAAATCGCACACCCGAGTTGGGATTGGCTGCTGCTTGCAAGAATAATGCCAGACATCATGCTCAGAGACACAGCAATCGTCTGTGTTTATAAATACGACCCACAACCTGACCTTAAAGGCGAAACTCTGCAACGTTTTCCCCCTCTCATCTGCACACCTGCACTCAACACCTAGCAGCACAACACAAGTTTCTTCTACTCAAGGTCCCTCAATGGCAGACGTTCTAACAATAATGGAACACGATAAACTCAATTTGCTATTTTCAGCATTAAAAAACATATTTTGCCTATAATATATGACGGGTCAGGTGATGGCCAATCACAGCTCACCCGGTTTGACATTTATAAACTCAGCCATGATTGGTTGTTAACTGAGCCTTCAGCACGTGTGATGTCATTTTCAGCAACTGCCAAAATGTCTAAATGAAAAATAGCTATCAAATAAATGATAGAATCATGAACAGAAAGAACAGAACAGAGCTGGAGTAAAGTGTTTTCCCCCTTGGATCTAAACCGACGGACACAATTGTTATAGAGGATCCTCGGTCAAACCCCAGACCTCAATATGCCATTCGGTGCCAGCCACGGTCTTGAACTGACAGTATTGTAGTTGCCTCAAATTCTCTGACGGCATGACATTAGTCTCTTGCCGCAACACAACACATTTCCAAATGAGTCTGCGTAAAGATTTCTGGCATGTAACACTCAAAAATTCACCACATTTTTGCTGTATTACAGCTCCTAGAGAGCATTTTATCCGAACGCACTTTTTTTCCCCATAACGCCTTCACTCGTCTTTGAAACCCTCACTCTCGCCCCCCTTCTCGTAGGAGGTTCCAGCAGTAGGACACAAGGAACAGCACCTGCAGCCCAAGACTCATGCTGCTCTGTTTCCCTGGCAACCCCTTCATTGGGCTTTGCTTGTGCAAGCCATTAAGCAATGCCAGCTCTGTACACACACACATAGAAAAGCGCCCCCACACAATCACCCTTTTAAGGGTTCCGGTGCTATCTTTACAGGTTTTTTTTTTTTTTTAATGTTAACAGTGTGAAACTTTTATTTTATTTTTTTTTTTCACCTTACATTTTGCCCTCAATCATATAAAAGACCCTTTTGGACTCATCAAGTTTTTTGGAAGAGCATCTCAACGAGCTCTCCAACCCCTCGATATGTCACATCTCCAAAATAATGCAGCATCCAGTCCCGGCGTCGCACCGCGGGGAGATTTTCTTCCACTACTCTCAGCCTCTTTGCTGACGTCAGTGCGAACAAATCCTGTTTGGCTCCCGACTCGATTTTCCCCTCATCATTCCAACTCCTACGCCAACGCTCACCTTTCCGAGTTGCCAACATCAATGCGGCTCAACTGAGTTTCCAGGAAGTGGCCCTCCGGGCGGGAGCAGCTCACCTGGGGAGGGGGAAGGTGCATGCGTGTGCAAAGTCAGGCGTACGGGACTAACGAGAACGAGAAGGTCACTGTTCGTTAGCTCCAATTTGACTCGGCTCGCTTTGAGCCCTTCACTAATGCTTCACTTTGAAAAGTTTAAGCCTAATAATTTGACTGACTGGGCTGCGGTGCTTTGTTACTCACCCGCGAGGAAGCCAAGGACACACACATACACACACACACACGCGCTGACCTGACAGGTCATCTCACTACATTCATGCCTGAGAGGACAAACTCACCGCGCTTGAATAATACTTTAAAAAATAATAGTAATAAAGCCTCGGTTTTCACGCTCGGCAATGTGTTGCCGCGCAACTTAACACACACCGCGTAACGCCTGATAAGCACGGGCGGGAATGTGGTTTGGCTTTGATATTAGTCACCCGAGTTCAATAAATAAGCAGTAGTTCAAGTTGAGAGATTGTGGAGAGGAAACGTGGCACGCGGAAGAAAACAGACCGAATTTAACAAACAAAATTTGTAGGTCAAACGGAAACATAACATTGAAAGATATCTGGAAATTTCTACTTTAATCAGAAGCATCGTGTGGTACGCTCGACAGAATATAAATAGTGGTATCAACTAAAGGAAACAAACAGATTTCAACAAACAAAATTAGTAGCTCACACTAAAACATAATATTAAAAGGTATCTAGAAGTTAGCACTTGTATCGGAAAAATCATGTTGTCGACGGAATATAAATAAGGGTATCAACAAGAGGCAATTTTCTGGAGAAAATTGCGTGTGAATGCTGAATGAAAAATAAATGGAAACGTGGAATGCTCTGGAATTACCAAGAAAATTATTGAATGATTGGAATTATGATTTTTTTTTAGACATTTGGGAAAAACTATTGTCAGGCTGATATTTAATGTTGGAACGTTTGAGTTGATCAAAAGGTGTGGAAATGAGAGGGAAAAACTAGAAGGTTAAAAATGTTTTTAATTCTGAAATAAGATAAGCTCCAGGGTTTAAAGTTGGAAGAGGTAGAATCGGTAAAAAAATGCTGAGGTTTGAGGACAAAAGCCAAACATTTCTTAATTTTTTGGCTTTTATTTTGCATCTTTGAAAAAAAAAAATGTCATCGTAAAGGTGAGTTGAACAGTTTAAATTTAGAAAAGTTTGGAAATTGGGCAAAAATGGTGAAATTACAGGTAATAGCATATAGCGATAATAGCATATAAAATATTTTTTGTTTTTTGCTTTTATTTAAACATGCTGAGAAAACTAAGTTGGAATGATATGAATTTGAATGAAAAAAAAAAAGTTAAAATTTAGATTTTCATGTGGTGGGGAAAAGCAGAAGAGTTCAAGGTCGTGAACGGTATGAATCCAAAAGTAAAAGTAATTTAACCTGCAATGTGTCATAGAAAAAGAATGCGGATGTTGTGGTTACAAAACGCTGAATATTTAGAAAAGCGTAAATTGTTGGAATGAGGAAAAAAAAAAAAAATCCAAAATTGAGACTCGCTTAAGAGATTTCAAAGCAGTTCAAGCATGAAAATGAGCAAATTGTAAGTGAAAAAAAATACTAATAATTAAACAACCTAATGCTGCGACTAATATGAGTGGCACCGCTTGTAACTCAAGCGGGCGAGCTAAAAAAAAAAACGAAGACTCGCTCAGCTATTCGAAATATGTACCGAGCAGAAAAGTGACAAATTAGTTTCCTCGAAACCAGATGTCAGCAGGTGCTAGGGAGGTTCTCTCCTTCACCTGAATCATAAGGGTACCCTCGGGGCCGGTTGCTAACCCTCATTTACAAATTATCATAAATTGACAACATTAGAGAGGTTAAAAAAAAAAAAAAAGGTCTGAGAGTGAAAAAAAAAAAAAAAAAGTCTGAAGTCTGTGAGCCGATGCGCCATTTAAAGGAAGCGCGGTGAAAAGTGACTGCAAAGTACTTCAATGCCATTAATAAGAATGAGGAGACATTAAGCCGCGTTTCAGAACGGCAAAGTGAGCAGCGGCCTTCCATTTTTCCAACCGCGCTCACTTTCGTGTCCTCAAAGTACGGCCGACCAAATTGCGGCCTCCCGTGTCCTCGCCCGACGTTTGTCAGTGAAAGCTTTTGTGAGGTTTCACCTCCACTCGGAACCCGCTTCCCCAAACTAGTTTCTGCCTGTCTGTTGTAGTTACCGTTGCTAAAAACCCAGGTTTATTCCTGCCTCTGGGAGAGAACTTCCCTTTGTGTGAATCTCGCTGCATTCACACACTGTAATTTGAAGGGCCCGTACGGAAACACTGGTTTGGCTGCCTGAGCGTGACACAACACGTAAAAATCCATTCAACAAGGCCAGACTGTTAACTCTTCCCGTGCATTTACATAAGCCGAATGTTTGTTTACTTACTTGAGTGACCTGACTTGTTGTGTAAAAAAAAAAAAAGCAGACTGAAGTGTGCCTGTTTTCCATTGGTCTCTGATACACATCCGTCAATGCCTAGGACTGAAAAAAACCTGTCTGACCTTCTTTTAGGGGTCAAAGGACACTTATCTCTACAAATGAGGACAGCTGCGGACAGAAAAGGAAACTATGAAGGCATCTTTATGTTAGCGCGGTGGTTCTCAACCGTTTTTTCAACGATGCAATTGAACTCATCTTTGGAACTACGTTTGGAGTGCTATCAATTAATACTTCAGTACCTAATCTGTGAAATTCAGTATTTAAATCCACAGTTATCAATTACTTTCATAAAAGTTGTATAAATTCGACCTAGAATCCCTCCTATACGTGCATGCATGCATCTCAGACTTTTCACTGTAGTCCATTAAACTGTTTTTTTTAAGCCACGGTCAGCAAAAAGTTAATCATTAGCAGCAAAGGTTGTTGAAAATTACTGAGCCAAAACTTTAACTCAGTCAGTATCAGCCCAAATAAAATGGATTCTTTACTTATATGCTAATCAGTGGTACTGAATAAGTTAGCTAATTTACTACAAGTTCACGAAAAATGAGTCTATAGTCATAAATGGCAGTGAATGATTCGAAGATAAAAATCTGCACTGTTTTATTATTGTTGCAATGACAGAAACCATTTATGGTTTCACATGGGTATTAAATCTTAGCTTTCAAAATTAACTAATTGTAATCAGATCAATAAAGTAAAACTCAGTTGATCCACATAAATATTCTTAAGCGTCTTCAGCTTTACAGGGTGAACATTTTCCACCTTGTTAAATACAGCTCCTTTCACAGCAGTTGCTGGGCATTCATCACGCAGCATGCCCTCCGTGAAAGCTGGGGCCAGACCTGTTGTGCTTCACAGACTTTTTACACAGCAAGCCAAATGCGCCGTTCCTTCCACGAACAATGGCTTTGCATTTCCAGGGACAATTGGACGGTAGACAAAAAAAAAACATTGTAGATACCCCCCCACCCAAGAAAAAAAAAAAAAAAAACACACGGTAGCACAATCATTTCCGTTAACAACACACTGCTTGCATTGTCTGGATCCACCTGCCTCAACCTTTTGTGACGACAGCCAAGTGGGATGGTGCATTCACGTCCTGAAGCATTTGAGACTACTCTTCTTCAGCAGGGCCGAAAAAACACAGACCACCCAAACTGAGCTGAACCGCATCCTCACCGCTATTTGGGTCCCAGGCTGAAGTCAGGTGGTGACCAGAGGCATCTGCCTTTTTACAATCATATACTGTTCCTCAAACTGACTTTATGAATACTTTCTCTTTCACTGAGTCGTCTCTTAATTGCACAATGACGTAGGCAGAAGTTAACCCACTAATAATAGGAAACCATGTTGGACTGTAACGAACGATTACTTTATTAATAGATTAATCCGTGGATTATTTTGTCGATGCATGGGTGAATTGGAATTTTTGGAAAATATGTTTTAATTTCCATGCCTTTATTTATTTATTTTTTTTAAAAAGGATTATTTTCAAATTGAAAGCGCAGAAAAATGCACAAACATATATTTTGGGGGTGGTGTCACATGAAAATATTGATTTTGATCAATTAATTGCAGCTATATTTAAACTGTGATTATTTTTTAATCGCAATATAATTTTCCATCCTTATGCTTTCTGTATGTTGATTACATACGTTTTTAAGCAGTGAGCTTCTAGTGCTTGGGTTGTTGGTGTTTGGAAAATAAAGGCGAATCACACCGTGAAGTGGACACTTATCGACTGTCATTCCCAATGAACGGTAACTGTAACTTTAAAAAACGCCCCGGCAGTACCTTTGAAAATGCTAGAATGATATTTATTCTTTTTAAGAAGGAGCATGTTTACTACAGAAGCAGCACAAGTTTAGCCTGCCACATCAATGCAAAGCACATAGCAGTGACTGCAGCCACAGCTAACGAAAACAACTGGCTGAGTGGTTTTCTAAGAATTTTGGGTGGGATCAATATGAGATTCGTTAGATCACTTAATTACAGAAGAAAATTAGTCTTTTTTTAATATTTTGAAAGCATTTTGCATGTTACTTTTTTCTTAAAGTAAAAGCATATGCTTTCATATTTCATGTGCAAATATTGAGTGAGGCTTAAATTCTGGGCATTTAGAAAATTGTAGGTATCAACAATTAATCAAAAAAAATAATTTTTGGGGATAACCAAGCAGTTGTGGATTAAGTGATGAATTGTTGCATTAAATACTGTTTTGCCTCTCATACATATACAAATATTATTTATTGGACGCATCTATTCGTATTTATAACGCACACAAATTGAGATATAATGAATACCTTTTGTCACGTAAAAAAAAATTACCTTTTTTGAAAAACATGAGTATAATACCTTGTAACAGACGTATGTCCAAAGTAATACACCTCATGTAGTTCAGCTTTTACAGCAGTTTTGTAAGAAACGGAAAAGAAAATTATTTGTCACAGTGGTCAGAAAAAAATAGGTCATCTCTGCTGAAATACCTTTAAGAAATGCACACAATGGAAACAAACCATGGACAGATATTTTTTTTAAATCTAATTTTGCATAGTTTTGCTCAATACTGACAGAGAAATATTAATATAACAGGTCTTATATTACGGTTGCAAATTGCAGAGGTGTATGACTTCACTGCATCACACTGAGAGGTGCAATATCATATCATTTTTTGCATACTAAATTCTTAAAAACACCTCTCAGGATGATGCTATGCAAATGGAACCCACTCCAAATTACAGTCACACTATAATGATATTTTTAGCTGTCTAATTATTGCCATATATGTAAACAAACTTTTGGCCATGCATACTACTGTTGAATATTTAAGAAATCTTCCACTTACTCCCGCAAAGCCACACAGAAAAAAATAAAATGCTCGCGGCACAATTTTGCAGTCCTCGTCACTTTAAGTAAACTGGAATTTTGTTAAAGGCTCTGCATGTTTGTTGCGTTGGTTTTTGGGAAACATTTATTTCACCCACTTGATGTTTGCCTGCCAGCTATGAGCTAAGTGTTGCTGCTAATGTCCACAGAGAGAGAAAGAGAGATATTCTGTCTGAAGGGGGAAACCGCTGGGTGTTTGGCTTCGGCTGCTTAGAGACCAGCTGTTTGACAAAAGTAAACACTAGAAGGGACAGAGGGGGCTGCAGGAGTTCCGAAATTTCTGCACTGTTGCCCGCAAAGTACGTCATAGAGGAAAAATACACACGGATAATACGGACAGCGTGGATAATAACATTTAGCTGCTGTGAAAATGGAAGTTTTGTTACATCTGCTTATAGGCTTGTAAAGTTGTTTTAAATGCCCGAATGCTAATTTGCGAGGAAATCGCACAAAAAGTTTGCTGTTTTCACTCAAGTGACGTTAGAGTGACTCACTCAAAAAGAAAAATAACCGCACAGAAAAAAGATGACATGAAACTCTAAAATCCTTTTTTTTTGCCAAATGAACACCATATTGTGCCTTCAGCAGCCAGTATTGTAGCGTGAGAAAGACAGAATTAAAAAAAAGTTTTATTGAGGAGCTGAAGCTATACTTCAAACAATAATACCAAACGTTCCAAATTCAATCTCTGAACCTGCCTTTGCTATTTTCCATCATTCATCTTTCTATTATTAAGCCGCTCCATGAATTAGTCTCTAAACTCACCACTGATTGTAAAACACCTGTGACTAAGATTTTCCATCCTTAGGGAAAAGAAAAATGAAAATAAAGATGCGCAGTCAAACTTAGTGGCCAATTGCCCCTTGCTGCTGTTTACAGTATGTGGTCATTTATTATGATTGGGTTCGAAATCCAGCCGGGAACGCTCAGCTAAAGTAACCAGAGGAATCATCAAAAACAAACGGGGTTCATGCAATCTGCCAATTATGAGCAGATCAGTAACTCAAAGTGATCAAATCAAAGGTTAACATAGGAAATATAAATATGAAAGACCAAATGCGACATTCTGACGCAACGTAAGCAAAAGCTGACGAGCCATGTTGCACCGTGCGTGTTTACACCAGTCGCCTCTTTGATTGCAATTTGTTAAATCAAAACAATGGCAAAAGTTGTTGTTCTGGAACAGTAATACTGTATTATTAAAATAAAATAATAATCATGCCTCCAGTGGTCAGAATGTGATGCCGTAATGGGGCTTTGGGGCCTGACATCCACAAGTAGGGCATGTACTCAAAACCACTCTCTAAAAACTGTGAAAATAACTCAATTATGGGTTGAAAAGGGACTGACTCCACTTGGATCAATTCGACCAAGGTTGTTGAGTTATTCATTTGAGCTAAAAAGACGGGTTAAAAGAATAGCCAACCAAACATCTTTTAAAATAGGGTGAGGTTGATAGCAACAAAAAAAAAAAAAAAAAAACACTGAATCAAACGAAGAGCCAAAAACAAACCCAATATTTTTTAGTTGGTTAGTGGGTTACTCATTCGACTCAACGTTTTAAAAAAATGAATGAATTAATTAATATTGACCCATCTTGTCATTTTCACCCAACTTATTTTCATTCATTTGACCAAAAATGTTTGGTGGGTTATTCATAAAACTTTGAACCCAAAAACAGATAAAGACAAAAGTAAACAATAGGTCAAAATGATTCACGTGACCACACTTTTTTTTGTTTTGTTTTGTTTTTTTTACCTCCTTTGGATCAAAGACGGGTCAAATGATTAACCCACAAAACAACCCTACTGAAATTGCATTGTTGTGCGTTTTATCAATTTGACCCAAAAAGTTGATTTCAAATGAATAACCCACAAAACAACCAACAAAATTGGGTGAAACGGCCGAATGAATAACGTTTTCTTTATTCATTTCACCCAAAAAGTTGGGTAAAATATATAACCCACAATACTACGACAACAAAAGTGGATTGTTTTGTACCAAATACATTCACAAAAAATGAGTTGTTTAGTGGGTTATTCATTTCAACTGAAACATTGGACCAAATAAGTTACCTAAAACACACCCAAAGGTTTTGGGTTGTTTAATGGGTCATTCATTTCACTGAAAAAATGGGTCAAATAAATGATCCTAGACAAACCCAATATTTGGTCAAACGAATAAATTAAAAAGTTGTGTCAAAAATTAATTAGGCTATTAATTAGGGTATACTGTATTTTGACCTAAGCGTTTTAGGGTGCTCAAGTGGCAGACTCACTGTTTATCTGGACATCTTAAAAGTGTTCATTCCAAAATCCAGTCCCAGTTTCCA
This sequence comes from Hippichthys cyanospilos, assembly GCF_059441005.1. Lineage (NCBI taxonomy): Eukaryota > Metazoa > Chordata > Actinopteri > Syngnathiformes > Syngnathidae > Hippichthys > Hippichthys cyanospilos. The sequence goes on along the minus strand of NC_142389.1, from coordinate 7,545,615 downwards.
GATTCCAGTCTGGATTCCCACATCACCACAGCAGACTTGACAGACAGCACATTCCATTTTCTCCTCACCATCCACAACGGGCCTCATTTAACAAATTAATTCACGACCTAAGTGAAAAACTTTTTAACACTTTCATTTACTTTCTACTCTTGTTGATTGCCTTGCAAGATTACCGTGTACAATGTCCCAAAACAGCACACACGCAGTAGCCCAAAGTTATTGTCTAATGAAACGGAAAGATCAACAGTTGCATAACTGTGAGTGAAGAAGATCTGCAGCAGATTGGTTCCGATAGGAAAGAGCTTTCATAAGACTATTGCTTTTCATATATAGTAAGTGCAACTTTAATTGATGTGGTCTGGGCGATTGCAACCCCCGTGGTTTATGAAACCACTTACCAGCCCTCAGACACAGCAGGACTTGTCCTATAACTAGGAACTGGCATGCTCACTCACTGATGAAGCAACCGTGGGTATACTCAAAGTTGAGTGATTAATTCATACATGGGAAAATTGCGCAAAAGATATGGTCTGTACAATAGCGCAAGGAACAACCATGTCATCTCCTGCTCTAACAGATTTGGTCGGGTTAGAAAGGGCTCCTTGTTTTAATTTCACATTGCCTTGCATCTCTGGCTAATTTAAAGATCGCAGTTGCTCTGGTAACAACCAATCATGGCTCAGCGGCTTTCTGATTGGTCATTACCTGATCTTCAGCAACAGTGTCATTTTTAGTCAAAACTGGTGCATTTTGCTTATTTCATACTCCAAAATCACAATATTGATCAAAATACTGCGTTTAGGACTAGGGGCGGGAATCTTTAATTGTCTCACGATTTGATTCTGTTCTGATTTTGGGTCCACGGTTCAATTCAGAATCAATTTTTGATTCAAAACGATTCTCAGTTCAAAATGATTTGATTTGATTAACAATGATTTCTTCTTCAATCTATAGATGTGCAAAGAATTGGCATTATCAACTACAGTCTTCTTTGAAAGAATGATAAAAAGAGACTTTCAAGTGTCATTTCTACATATTTATTCAGTTTTGAAATGTAAGTAATTTGCCTTTTTCCACAAAAATAGTGTGTTGGATCTAAACTGCTACTTTATTCTTTATTTTGATTCATCAACATACCACCCACTAGAATGGAGGATGGAAACCTTTTCATTTTGATCAGTATTGGAAATGGACCAGTTATTATGATTAAGTAAAATATCAATGTAATTTCAACCCAGACATTCTTCTTGATATTTCAGCATTTATACTGGAACGCTTTCAGTGCCATGGATGAGAAATCTCGTTTTTTGAAATAAATAATAAAAAATCAAGTTCTCAACAAATACGATTTTTATGCAGAGTAGCTGACAACCTTGACTAGTGCTTATCTAATATTGTCAGTTGAGCAGTGTAGTGATAACTGTAACCATTGGATGGCAGTGTCGCCATAAATACAACACATATTTTACATACTTGTAATTCTAAGTAAGGAATGGAAATCAATCTTTTATATGATACAAGATGAGTGAAAATTCTAAATATGAAAGTGTTAATAGAAAGTCCATATAGTTTAGACATTTGCCATCATTAACGTTTAATGCATTATTGGACATTTTTCTGTCTTGGTTGTGGTAGGTAGCGAGTAGTGCTAACGCTAGAGATCTGTACCATGTATAATGACAACATAATTGACTAGAATTTTTTTAGTGACTGAATATGACTTTTTTTTTAATGTGGTGTGTTGATTTGGTATCAAATGTGAAGTTCACAGATACTTATGAAAATGAATAAAACGAGGCATGCCGCTATCACATTTTGACTTGACTTCCCCTTTGAGAAAAATACAAAGGGGATTAAGCGTATCAATGCATATTTAAAAAAAAAAAAAAAAAAACCTTTTGGTTCTTTTACACACGTCTACTCCCTGAAAATACTGCTTTAAAATCATTTAAAGGATAAGATTTTTATATGAGACATTCTAGTTCTCGTATTGGTCAAAATAAGGTCAGTTTGTTCTTCAAACATGGGGACAGAATCATGTGATGGCTATCGTGGGAGTATGAGAAGGATTCTGAGAGTTTCCGGGAAAAGACATTTTCCACAGATGAGTTTGTGCATGTGACAGCGTGCCTCTCCATTAGCATTTCCTGGCCAATGGAGGTAAGGCCTCAAATGGAGCTCAGGAAGAAAAGTTTGAGATGCAAAAAAAAAAAAAAAAAAGTCTTCGCTAAGCATTAGACCGATAGGAAGTAAACATGGATGTTCTCTGTGTATTGAAGGGTTTAAAACACCCATCTTCAAAGTTATATTATGTTGACATTTCCAACAAAAGCAAAGAAAATCTAAACCATATTCTTGAGTTTCTGAATCTGGAGGTTCCATCTTGTTCAAATTACTGTCAAACTAGCATCATTTGTAGTCCAGATGAATCACCAGCAAATGAAAATAAAAATAAATAAATAAAAACAAGACACTGCAGCAGCTGCAGTGGCACAGCCTCCCTCATTAGAACACAGGGGCAAGCTTACATTAAAATAACATCATGTGCAAGTTGGCTGCCGATTCCTTTGTCTTCAGCACACTTCTACTTCTCACTGTTTCCATTGTTTGACTAGCTGTTTATGTGACAAATCAACAAGAGGTGCTCAGAGGCGTTGGGAAATTTGCCGTGCAGATCCGCTGTTGGGGAATGGCGCCGATGCATACTTTCGCACCCAGCATGTAACGCTACAATTTCCCAGATCTGTGAACAGCAAACGTCTGTTGACACACGAATCTGTCGGTTCACAACATAACACGCGTGCCCTTTCAGCCAATGGGTGGCAAGACGCTCGGGCTTACATATGCTCCATCAGCCTTAGCTTTGCTATACGACACTGCTGGAATGATCAAAGCCCTCGTGCATTGTTACATAAAAGGTCTGGATCTGTAAACGCTGTCATCGGCGAAGTACGACAAAAAGAACTATCAAATGCAAAACCGCAGACTCAAACCACACAACTAACTACATGATAACAAATAGCGAGGTTCAAATTGAATCGAATTCAGCAGATTGGGTCTTTTTCTTCAATTCATGATGTCAGTGATGCATTCACGCTCGCCGATGTTTAATTTAGAGCCTTTGGGTGACATCTTTTATAGCGATGACAATTTTGAACACCAAACGTCACAACTATAAGACAAATCAACACGCCCCTCCATTAAAAACAAAATTAAGCGATGACAATGTCAAAACAACAAAGCTTGCATTTATACTTAAGAAGTCAAATGTGGCAAATACATGTCCAGCTGCACCGAAATTCCCCAAGGGATTACAATACTGTTTAAACCAAAATAAAAAAAAAAAACAAGGAAGCAAAATGTATCAATATAATAAGCAGATTTCACTAAGATAATACATCTTTACTTTCATAAGCTCGCTCTTAAATGGTGAAACAAATGGGTAAAAAAAAAAGTGCAGATATCATAAGGCAAGGCAAAAATACCTGAGTTGTTTTCCTTTTCTTAGTTGTGTTATGTTTCATTTTTGTCTTGACTCGCTTTTTTTTTAATTGATGCTTTGTCAATTTTAATGGTTTTGACCGCTTAAGTTATTTATTATATTTTAAAATAAAAAGATCTTAATTCTGCTTTTTTTTCCCCAGGGCCCTAATTTTGAAGAATTAAAATTAAACAATATTCAAAATATATCAATATTGACTTATATGAAATACTGATATGAAATACTGTGGCACTTTTTAAAAATATCACCCAGTCCTAATAGAAAATTACAAAATAACAAGAAAAAAAGACAGATTTTATTTTAATCATCAATCTGTTTGTGATTGGTTGGATATTGTTAGTGTCATTTTGGAACTACTAAAATAATAGCCCAGCATCGGGCACACCTGTACCAAAACATTTTTTTTTCCAAGAACAATTACAATATACAGTATATTTAATGAGGACTGTCATGTTTTTATTTAAAAAATACAAAAGTATAGAACTACCTAGACTGCTTTCATGAGAGCTGTTTTTAAGATATGAATTCAGATTGAGAAGACATCTCAGGAGTGGAAATGCAGCAATGCTATGACCAAGACATTCAAGGCCTCACCTTTTAGATTTTTGGGGTTGTTCTGCTTGGTACGCGGCATCTTTCCTTCTCAGTTCACATGTGCATCTTGGGAAAACTGGGTGCAACTGTCAGACATTGAGAGGAGCTGCGACCTGTTGCGGAGGCGTCTGCATACATCTATAACAAAAATGCACGAGTCAGAATGCAGAAATGCTGCACTATGCTGCCCTTGTATTCTGTCATTTAGCAGCTGTGCGCGAGTCTCGGACAGAGCTGCTGATTGAAGTTCACCCTCAAACAGGTGCTCTGGCTAATCAGAGGTCCTCTGTAGTGGCGTGCAATGTCGCTTTTCCCACTGTCACATGAAGGTCCAAATATACATATATATATATATATACAGACAGACAGACAGACAGACAGACAGACAGACAGACAGACAGACAGACAGACAGACAGACAGACAGACAGACAGACAGATAGATAGATAGATAGATAGATAGATAGATAGATAGATAGATAGATAGATAGATAGATAGATAGATAGATAGATAGATAGATAGATAGATAGATAGATAGATAGATAGATAGATAGTGTATTTTTTCAAATTAAGAGCAAATTAAGTGGAACATAAATCTGACTGCTGATTTGTGTAAGTGTGACTCCTTTGCAAAATGGTGTTTTGCCTTTATTTAATTTTTATGTGAGCATTGTCATTAGTGTCTTGCCAACAGATGAGGCAGAACTAAAATAGGTGCTCTATCTCCTGGAGATGCTGAATAAAACATTTAACTACAAATGCAGTTCCTCATTTTGATGAGTCAGACACAGATGACAGAATTCTGCTTTCAAGGGGAACGCAAGCCCATTTTTTTCTTTAAATCAATAAAATCAATGCCTGCCCTACTAGTCTAAATGCATCATTTTGAGTAATATTGCTTCTTGCATTAATTTGGGTTGCAAACTTCACCTGTTTTTATCCATTAGAGGAGGCATTCATTTTGCCAATTCCTGTTGACTGAAAATGAGACCGCAGTTACTCTGTGCTCAGGAAATGACCAATCACGGTTTAGCTTGTGAACATCACATGACCAAACTAAGTAAATTGAGATTGGCCACTACCAAAACCCTGAGCAACAGTTTTTCATAATTAGCGAACAGTGAAAAAATGGCTGCCCCGTGATGGATAAAATTTGTGGATTTTGCTGCTTAATTCATATTTTAAAAAAAACAATACTTGCTTAGATGAGGGAGGCACATAGATCATAAGATTGTAAAGGAAATATTTGGCTAAATTAAAATGTTTCACAGGGAATATACCACTGAAAAAAGGTTAACAACCACTGTAATATACCATCTTGTATCAGCATCAGATGCAACCTGCCGCTAAGTTTTTGGGGGGAAAAACAGCCTGATTGACATGTGGCTTTCTCCTCTCCATTGATGAAAGACGCGAACAATAAAAGCTCTATGTGCAATGAACACTCAGGGTGACACAGAGGACAACCATCATCACATGTGTGGCCTCGTTTAAGTTCGCAGGATAAATGAAGTTACATAAAAAGGAAAAGATTTCCTGCAAATTCAGATGTGGGCCAAAATAACAGAATGGAAAAAAATAGATGATGAAGATGTTCCGGAGAAAATGTACATGTAAAGACCATGTGGCTGTGAAAAGTAATGCCGCACATGCCCACATAAGAATCGAGGTAAAAAAAAAAAATTGTAGGTATCATGTTTTCGAAAATATAAACAATAAATGGCATGTTGCTGTTTTCGCTCCCTTGCATCATCCCTATCAAGTCCGACTGAGACAAATCAACACCTGCACCTTGCAGTGAGCAGCATTGCTTTAGGAATCATCCTTTGTTTGCCCTCCGCCGTTATTACATAACACTTACTACAAGTGGATGCTTTTTCTCTCCATACACTTGCTACATGTGGCGCTAGAGCAATGACATCATCGGATGAGAACAGCAGCCTTGGCTGCATCACCCGCTTGCATACATCCAGGTTTATTCTCAAGTTCCATCAGCATGCATGCCACACGACGAGCCGCTCACCTGGATGCACTCTTGGGATTCTCCAGAGCAGGTTTGACGACGCTGACGAGGCGGAGGAGAGAGACGCGCACGCCTGTCTGTCTGTCTGCAAGTCTGTCTTACCCCCCTCTCTCGCCCCTCAGTGCGTGTGCGGGATGTTTGAGGAAACACCCCGATGCTAACCCCAAAAAAACACCATCATCGGAAAAGCCCGAACGCCTCTGGTCGGAAAACACCTGACTAATGAGGCATTTCCAAGCACGCCCGTGGACCCATCAGAGCCATTATGTAAAATAACGGCTTGTGCAATTATGCGCACTGCGATGAATGAGCGCGCGTGACGATTTGGAGACGATCTGCGTTTCAGCGGGAGTTGTGTAAAACAGTTTGGATTATATTTATTGCTAAATCCGGGATGAGATGAGGCAAGCCAAATGCATTGGGAAAACGCGTATTTTGTTGCAACACGTGAACGCCCTGCAAGAGAGGGCGGAGCCAGGGAAAACCCCTCGCTCTCGCTGCAACAGCTAAATGGAACGCTTCCCTTCAGACAACAAAACCCAATCACGCATGCACGTTTAGCACAAAATTGGCATCTGCGGCTCAGCACATGCACCCGGGCGAGGAAAAATCAAACAGGAGCTTACCTCCAATCAGAAAATAAAAAAATAAAAAGGCAGCCGAACACAATGAAGAGTTAAGTTACCGTAGTGGTCAAGCACGCGTTAGCAATTTACTCCCGTCGCATCGTGCGGGACGCCGAGGGTAGCCTCGTTTCCACGTGAACGTTTACGTTGGCGGCATAAATGACGAAACAACGAATTAAAAAAAAGAAAAAGCTTTCAGAGAGTGAAGAGACCTGGAACACGCGAGAGTAGAAACCCGCCCGGGTAGTGTCTCTCACGAGGGTGGGAAACACACGCATAAAAATAAATCAAGCGCACCCTGAATCTGTTTTATTTCTACACACCGGACGTGTTTAGCTAATGACTGTTGTAACGCACCTTTACAGCGACGAAAGAGGGGCTTCAGCTCCGGAATTGTGCCTTCACCTTCTCCCTTACTTTCTATTGCAGGAAACAGACAGGCCCACTGACGTCACCGGGGGTCCCGTCTCCGCCTCCCAGCCACCGGGTGTCCGCCAGTGCTGGTAGGGGGTTCGCAATGGCCGCAGCGCCCTTGACTTCAAATCACTCGCCGAAGCTAATGCTCATTCGTTTTTAGTACATGTTTCTATTACGAGAAAAACACAAAAAACGTTGCATGATAGCCACAAAACGGCGTGTACATGGTCCTAGTATGGCGCCACAGTGACATGTTGATGCACGTGCAACCCCTTAGCGGAGCCTCATCCTCTCTCTCCTCGTTGCATAGTTTAGGATTGACGGTTTTCCCGGAGGTTCCTTGTTGTCAGGTCACGTTGTGCCCCTCCGCCACCACCGCCCGGGCTTTCCCATGCACTAACCCGCGGAAGGGACACAACAGCGGATCTTTCTGTCTGGATCGCCAGCAGGAAGTCTCTTCTAGTTGGCCGCAAATAGGCACTCGCGGTTAATAATAATGCTTTCATGATCAAAGAGAGCACATTAGCAGCGGTTTGCCTAAGTTGTTCATGTGTGCTTCCGCCATTTGCGTTACGTACGTAAAAGCGTGACATAGCGCTAGGGCCTTTTGTATAAACGTTAGTCAATATTTTTTTTTAAATCGGATTTCATAAGTATATGAGAAGTTGGGTAACCTTTAATGATATGAATGTACGGATGAAATTTATGAATTCGGACGGACAGACAGACATATCAAGTTATTAATACATCCCGAAATGCTCAGGATGTTTGTAAAATGGTAAATTTCTACAGATGAGATGAATGGATAATATTTAAGCACCATCACCTTATTTCTCAATTCTTCTTTTGCACTATTTATGCTGCTCCTTTTGCACACCACTTAAATAGCTGTACCTAACTTACAATGCACGCATGCACTTTATTTTATCGACCAATGCACACTTGCAAATTACCGTATCTGTACATAACCTACCCATTTACGGTTCATACTTGTGCTCTGCTCCTTGTGTGTTGTTTTTACTTTTTGTCTTAACTTAGCACGTTTTCTTTTTTTTACAAAATTTGTGTGGACAGCCAAGTAACAATTTCATTGTATCGAGAAACTTGTTTTTACACTGTGCACACGAGAATAAACTCTTTGAGTCTTGAATTTAACTTGTGCAAAGCATTTGGGGGACAAAAAGAAAAAAAAAGAAAGAATATCATATGAACCAAAGACTTGTCAACACTTAATTGTAAATTTTAAAAAAAGTCAATAGACTGATACGTTTCTAGGTGGTATAGTGACAGTTTGGGTCGAACTATTCTAATATTAGTGAGATCGTTTATGGAGTAATACAATTTACTGGCCAATGCAAATTTGTTTTATAAAATTACAGTATATTTTACTGAAATATATACAGAATTTGATCATCACTTTCAAAGGATTTTTGCAAGGATGCTACTTTTTAAAGTGTATTTTGGATCCCATCAACAATTGATATACGATGCTATCTATTGAGCAATCCATCCATCCATTGTAGAGGTGAGCATCTATCGATCTATCGATTGTTCTGAGAACATGAAAACCGAATCCATGGACATTTGGTCATGACGTCACATTTTTATTTGGATCCCCTGCCCAGTATTCCATGCTTTATACCCGCCATGCGTTGGTTCTGCTATGACACATCACAGAACCTTAAAGGTAGGGCTATTTTTTGCTCAACAGTATTGGTTCTTATGAAATTAGTTTAAATATAGTAAATATATTTCAGCCAGGCACCATTCTTTCATTTAAACAGCAAAGCATCATGGACACATCCTTAGGTTCACCAGCTAGTAGCAGTTCCTTGTTTACATACTTTCAATTCTTCTAGAAGGTTGAGCTAGATGTAACACTATGAGACAATGTTTTAAAAGGCATACGTTTTGACATTTCTGTTTGTTATACAGTACTTATTTTACTCCTAGTTGCAAGAAATACAAATGCAAAGCAAGGTTACCGCAGTAAGGCATTACCTTTAATAAGTGATTGCGTGACAGCCACCCACTGTCGCATTACAGGCTTCCTGCAGACTGCAGAGTGGGACTCCTGGCTCAGTTTGCACTTTATGACTCACCTGCTACAGCTACGACTTCAAATAGCCTATTTGAATTGAGAAACTTTTTCGCAAGCGTTTGGAACAAGGTTGTTTTTGTGCTCCAACATCTAAACATGGCTACTGATTTTTATTATGTAAGTCCTAATGAGGGGCGTCATTAAATCTATAAATGTCTATAAATGCAATCAACTATAATCCAAAAGGACAACGGTTGTTGCAGAGGTTTGTCAGTTATGACAAATGTGGCTTTTTCCCCCCACCACTCTCATGCTATCTCCCGCCCACATCTTAACAGAGATGTATTGAGAGAGAAATTGCTGCAAGGGGACGAAAAAAAATATATACAGTAATGTGGAAAAAATGTGTAGGATGATAAAAAAATTGTGTCAAGCTGATCGAAAATAACTTATAATTTCTACAACATGTTGACAGTTTGCACAGTATTTTTAGCACACTCCAAAAATTGTTGTTTGAAGTATTAAAATGTTACGTTCCATTTGCTGAGATTCTGTAACAGTACAATAGGATGACGCAAGACAAATTAATGGCACCACATGCTCCAACCACAAATAAAAATCCATCCATCCATTTTCTAACGCTGCTTTTCCCCACTATGGTCCTGCAAATCTGTTGGTTCACTTGCAGAGTAAATTTGGTGGTTCACATAGTTTCCTTTCTTTTCAAAGTACAGCCTTGGAAAATATGTTCTTGACCCAAAAACTCGCAAACTTGATCCAGCCTGTTGTCATTGCAGTAATGTCATCAGTGTGGAGTCATTTTAAAGAAGGGGACTTTCTCCGCAGCATCGCAATGAGTGAATGACAGTCATGCTAATAATATCCTGAAGAACATAAGCACAGCTGCCCGGCGCAACAAACGGCCTCTTGTGTGGAGGGATGTGATCATGTTCATGTATGGAATGTTCATCAGTGTTCTCGTGCCCTCCACCCCCCTTGCAAAAAAAAAAAAAATACAAATAAAAATAAAATAATCCAAAATAGATATTTATTGAAAGCAAACAGTCCTAGTGTTTGAAAGACAATCCTTGTGCCCTAACTAGTGTGACACAAAGTTGGACATTTGGATTAAATTTGACTGCATTGCTTTTTTTATCCATGTTTCCTAAAGTAATAGTGATAAACACAGATGGAAAGCTAAATGAGAACATGAAAAGTCCCTGTGATATTAAAAAAAAAGGCCCATCAATGATGCTATTTCTAATGATTATCAAGGACTTGTATGATTTTTAGTGCAATTTAAAATACTTAAGATCGATTGCATTAACTCATAGCAACAACACTGATTGCAGATTTCAATATAACAAGTTTTTGAGTTGTTTTTTTTTTTTTCCATTTCCAGCCATGCTGTGAAGAACACAATGTTGGATTCCTTGTTTTCACAACACCATATGATGTTACATAACTGAGGCTGTTGCCTTGGTGATGCTCAGACTCCTCCCCTGAGTCAACGAGTCAACCCCTCAAACACACACATACACACATTGATGCTCAAAAATTAGAACATTCCGCAACTAAGTCCGTGGCAGGTGAGTTGTATGCAAAAACTGTAATGTTGCTTTTTAAATAAACAGCAATTAATTTTTAGCTGCAGAGTCCAACAAGACCAGTAGACAAAGAACAAGTGGCCATTGAAGGTAGAAGGACATGCATTCTTTGTAAGAAGAAGCTTGCCACAAAAGCAGCTGAAGTTTAGCTTTCATCATCAATGCAAAGCACCTAGCTGAGAATGCAGCCGCAGATAATGATAGCAACAAAGACGCTAACGTAGCAAGCCATTGCAAAGCTCTTTATCAAACTAATCTCGAGAAGATATCGGGTTTAAGCGTGTCTGCAACAACCAGGGTGTCTGATGTTTTATTTTAATCTTGATTTCTAAATATTTGGCAACTGACATGAGAAAACTGCACCATACCTCCAGATGGTCGAAACTAAAGGACGCAGCCAGCATTTGGGACCAGTCACAAATACAGCAGACGGTAAATGGTTACAACTGCATCTGTTAAAGAAAATAAATGAGTGAAGAGACTTTTTTGTTGTTGTATATAAATCAATACTATTTTTCTTTCTGCCACAATAACACAAAGTATCTAAATGACAATAAAAACCTCTGGTTGAGGGTTTTTCTCTGAAAGTTTTAGGTGGGATTAAAAAGATATTAGATTATTTAATTACCTTTTTTTTTTTGCCATTGAAGCAGCCGTGCTTTAAACGAGTGAAAATGTATCACCAATGTATGCAACTTCGTTTTGTCCTATATATAGTCATTTGGAAAAACCTCCTCAAAATAGACATATGGATATTGTGTAAATCTCCAGGTTAACACTGTGAAAGCTACTCGATCCAAATGCCCTTAAGTGTATCTTCAGTCTTTGCACATTATTTTATGTGCTACTTGGGATTGAATGAGTGGAACAGAAATGGAGGCACTTTACTGACTACACCAAGTGGAAGAATCAAGTGCCCAACTCAAAGAAAATTACTTTTTCCCAATGCCAACCTTAAATGCAGGATTTCTCGGAAAAACGGAGCTGAGGTAATCCCATTTTACCCGAGTGCTTCGTTCCAGACGTTCAAAGTATGCTTTTAGGAAAAAAAATATTCTCTTTATTTCAGTGTCCCCAGTTGACCCTCATACATTCATTCATTTTCTATGGCGCTTGGCCTCATTAGTGTCACCTAGTGACAATTCAGAGTCTGGAATCATCCAAACACGTTTTTGAAACGTGAGCTGAGCTTCAACATGAGGCAAACGTGCAGGTTGGCCCACATATTGCATTTAAAATAATAAAAATATTGATGCCATCAAAAACATGACCTTTAAAAGTTACATCATTTCACTTTGTTGCCGGTCGTTGAATGAATAGTTCTGCATATGCATGAGAGGCAAAACTGATCATATCAATGAAGGAGAGGAGACTGGAATTCTGACTCCTGTTTTTTTTTGTTTTTTTTTTTTAAGGCACAGTTTGGTTGAGTGTCAACATTTCCAGTGACGTGACCACAGGGAGGAAAATTCCTGCTGTTGGGAAGGACTGGCTTTGCTAATAAGGGAAAATGCTTATATGACAAGAGCCTGTTGGCACGCCATTTTGAGATGAGAACAAGGAACAAAAAGGAAATCGGTTGAGTCCTATTGGAAAATAAAAGCTGGATTTAACACATCTGAAGGACTAATAGTTTTCATATTTTGAGATTTTACCTAGCTTAGAGGTGTATTTTTTATTTTTTGACACAGCTGAATAAGAATTTGTCGAAAAGCCCTATAAGTCATCGTCACTATCTGACACGCCAAATAGCTCCTCAAATTTGAGATCCGGACATCTTCTCCTTTCTCCTCGTCAATTATTCAATTTGCCGACATCTTGTTCAAGCACACATCTAAGGGCTTAAGGAGATAAGTCAAGCCGTCTCCTTCTTTTCATAATGCATCAAAGTCCACCGAAATTATTCACGCAGCCTCGTTGTCCACAATCAACAGGCGATTAGGGGATGCTTGACGAAAGTGCATTTTTTGCAATGTTCTGTGCAAGTGCTTTAAAACATGCATAGTATATTAAAGGTGAACATAACAATTTTAAACCTTGTAAATGACATATGTAAATCGCATTCGAATTCATGTTATTCAAAAACAGATACTGTATGTGGAAAAATTGGTCTGTTTTGAGTTATAATTGGGGTGAAAATGAGGGAAAAATAAAAACGTGACTTGCGCTCTGAGAAATGTTAGGGTTAAGGGGGAATGAACGTGCATTGAAAAAGTTCAATGCATAATGACCATAAAGCACTAACAAGTAATAATTTGGAAATTCAAAGCTATAAACTATTGAAAACACAGCTGTGACGCAAAAGTCAATCCAGACCTCACTGGGAAAATATGGTAAAAGTTCCAGATTTTTTAAGAATCTCATTTATAACATATCTGCTGTAACATGTTTTTTTTTTTTTAACCAAATATTTCTCATCACTATTTCTTCATTTTGATGACGGCCCAACCCACAATTCAGAAAATACTGACCAAAAATATAAACAACAACAAAAAAAAACATTTTTCCAATGGTACTGTATAGCTCTTGCATTGGTTGGAATGAGATTTTTGGGGTCAAACTATTAAAGCATCTAACAGAATTTTCAGCAAAGATCATTAAGTCCACTAATGTAAAGTCTTCTCAGAACTATCAACTCGTTCTGCATGTTTACACTTCAGATGCTTGGAAAACATTTGCAGAAAGAGGAAAAAACACAAGGAAAAATTCCGTCAGCTGCATTGTTTCTACTTTAAGACCTTCAACTGGAAAAAGAAAAAAAAAGGAGGAGGGAAGGGAGAGCAAAAAAAAAAAAAAAAAAACCACGCGCACTGGGTTTGCTGGAAAAATACCGTATTAGTCGGGGGAGTAGAGGAGAGGAGGAGTCGGAAGCGGCTCCCCTGGTGCTTCATCCATCAGCTGATTTATGAGTTACATCGGCACTTAATAACCTTCTCTTGTCCCCGTGTGCTCGGGCTCTGGGGATTATCATGGCAGCGCGTAGCCCGAGGCTGAAAGAAGAAAGACCTGAGGCCAGCCGGCAGAAGAAGTCTTCAGGAACCAATGCATGCCGTTATGTATCTCGCTCTTCTTGTGTGCTGCAATCCAAACACAAAATCATATTCGTAGGGTTGACCATCACATCTGTGTAAATTATCCACATAATTTGGAGATAACATATCAAAATATGTAAAACGGATTCAACTGTTTTCCCATGGTAAAAACATTGCATCTTTCATTGTTTATACATGCACAAATTAGGAAATTTAAATTGATACATAGGAGAAAAGATTAATTAAATCCACAATATAATTTCACATTAATAACACTCTACATTGTTAGAAATCATTACATGTTTTAATATTATTTCTGGAATTCCACATTTGCCAAATTCTGTATAAAATACACCATTTTGACCTTTAAATGGCCATAACATGAAAAGTCAACTTTTTGGAGCTTTTAACCATGTTGGAATGTTGATTTCTCACGCTAAACACTCCCAAAGTCTAATTTTCCTTCATTGATGCATTTCTAAACATTCCTTGCTTATTCGACACTCGCACAGCGGCCTAACCAGTACAGATGAAAAGGGCTTAGAGCACACTTATGAAAAGAAATTCATACCCCTACACCCCACCGTGTGAGAGAAAATACACGCCGACCTTATCCATGACTTTTAGTTTCGTTTTGGTTCAGGAGCTGAGGGGGAGAAATTTTGCACCGGGTCAGCCAAGTCAACAGCATCATTTTGTTTTTTAGCAACAAAGTTTTATTGTTGAAAATGCTGAAGTGGCCAAAATGTGTGTTTGGGAACAGACAGCCGAACAATCAAAATGAGGAGTAAATAATTCACCCACAGGCGGAACTATTGTTATGAATACTGTGTTCTCACAGGGATTGATTTGATAGGAGGAACGCATATTAGTGAGTGCGGTGCAATGATGCCGTTTTGTATTATTCACACTGTTTGAATAGTCTTAATCAGCCGCAAGCCTGGTGAAGATTAGCGCCCAAGAAGATAGATGGATTCAAGATTCGGCCGGCCGGCTGACATTGAACGACGTCATGAAGGGGGGTGAGGCAGCCACACCGTAAGAGATGCAGTCTCTGCAAACATTGCGTTTTACTTCACATTTAAAATGAAATTACATCACCAATGTGCTAAATGTAATTTAGTTGCATATATTACATTGTGGAATATATAAAATATTATGTTAAAGGCCCATTAAAACCGAGTCCACTATCCAAAATGGAAATTATATTACAACCGATTAGCATTACTTACTAACCACCAAATTTCCACTGCTTACCTTAGTTCAAGTTTATGCACCAAGTGGATGTCTGAACTCAGTTCAAAGTTAGGACCTCATTGACATCCTATCATCTGCCAACAGCTCGCTGCTGTGAAAGTTCTAAACGACCTGTCGCCCCACACTGCCCCACTCCACCTAACTGATTTAACACTCAATACACACTCTCCAAACTTGTGATGGAAACCCCTCCAAAAATAAGTGATGATTGGGGGGGGATCACTGTGGAAC
Source organism: Hippichthys cyanospilos (assembly GCF_059441005.1). Lineage (NCBI taxonomy): Eukaryota > Metazoa > Chordata > Actinopteri > Syngnathiformes > Syngnathidae > Hippichthys > Hippichthys cyanospilos. Next base: position 7,530,286 of record NC_142389.1, on the reverse strand, counting down.
AAGACCTAGCTCCAAGTTCAGTCCCACGTCCATGAATTATACATGCCTGGCGTCACACCTCCCACGCAGGCTTATGTAATGTCAGCCACGCGTGTGGAAGCGTATGCATGTGCGCGTGTCTACGTGGATTTATTTATAACCAAGACTGCGATTGAGGGTAGGGTGACTCATTCTGTTTGCTCTTTATTTTTACCCCACTATCTTGCCACCCACACACACCCTATCATCGAGAAGAAAAAAAAAACATGCATGACTTTCCCCGATGTGCAAAGTTGCTTTACAACTTGAAATGATGCCTACTATGTAAAAACAGGGTCCATGCATCAATCAATGGCCCGAGTGGGCCACCAATTATTCTTTTGGCTACGTCCTAAGAAATCTGCAGTACTCCCTCTTATTTGCTTTTTTTTTTTTTAAATGTATGCTCATTTCTTGAAAAAACATTTTCGCAAATGCAATCCTTAGTTTATGAGCAGGTCTAACGACCTCAATTAGCGATTCTAAAACTATTCGATGAGAGCCATTCATTTTAGTTTTACAGAAGAGCTTTTCTAAACATGCAACTAATATTGACTAAGGCTGATGGAACAGTAAATTTCATCCGTTCCCTCATGCGTTCCCTGACACCATGAAAAGTCACTGAGTGCCATCCATATACAGTAGTAGTAGTACAGGAGCATGGAAGTACTATTTACACACAGCAAGCGTACATACATTACACATATACATAATTTGGCTTTTAAATATGATTTGAATGAATAAATTGCTTGCACAGCATTCTGGGGTGCCTGGGCGATGACAGCATCCAGGTAACCAATGAGCACATTGCAAAATCTCCCTCTGATTGACCAGGAAATGCAAGATAGAAGTTTCCAAATTTCCCCCCCAAGAGCACTAAAAAATAATGCTAAAATAACACCAAAGTAACTACCGTTAAAATTTGTCAGTAATCGTTTACAGAGAAATTTTAGTGTCCTGTATGATAATTTCAAAAATCCCTTCAAAAAATAAAAACCGCGATATAGTTTAGGCGCAAAAGATGAACCACTATTTAGCAGGGAAGACTGTATTATACATGAGCCTACAAGCTGCCCTTAAGTGCTCTTAACCGGTGCTGAGCAACCTGTGGACTCTGCCAGCCGTCGTCACATTCTTGCTCGCTACAACTTAGCTAAGCGCTCCGTACTTCCAAAGCAACATTTGGGGAAAGGTCAGCATTGCCAGGCAGCAGACTGAAAGTAATGGCTGAGATGAAAGTGCCTGTATCCATCACCTGCTTGAGTGAAAGCCACGGGACGGCCGCCGGTGCTCAAATGAGCGGCGACGTCTCAGCGGTGGCTTGTTACCGCCACCGACCCGGGCGTATTCCATCAAAATGTCAGGGCAGGGCAGGGCAGAAAGATCGGGGGCCGCCGAGTCTGCGGGGGGCCTAAGCGAGAGCCGTCATTGTCTCCCCCATTTTGTAAAAGGCCAACGTGCCTTTCCGTAGCATTTAGCCTGACATCCAAACGTTATATAACTGTTCTGGTGTACTATGTCGGGTTTTGACGTGTTCACTGTGAATCCATTATTGATGAACAAGAAGCTTTTTTTATATCACAACTCATCTGGATCAAGAAAGCCCCAGACGCCTCACAGTTACAACTGACACAAACACATTACATAAGAGCGCCGGGGAGTGCGCGACGGAGGAAATCCTTTGGTCCTGTGACTTTAAAGTAGTCGACAACTCGCCGCATGCGGCGTGATGCTATCTGGGCTCCGACACAAGGCCGGTCTTATCGCTCCAATTTCAAAATGTGTCCGCGCCACCCTCTGCGACGACTTGAGATCGAAGATTCTTGTCGCAGAATTGTGGCACTTTCATCCATTGAAATAGAATTAGAAGCGACTTGGACGGGGAATAAAGAGAAAAGCAATTTATTGCGTTTCTCAAGTGTTTTTGGACCAGTTTGACGAAGGGAGACTCTGTCATTGTTGTTATCGATTGTACTTATATATTGTTGGTAGTGCAGTCAAACGATCGTTTTTTTTCAGCAATGGATCGCAATATTTTCCGTAATTATTTGAGATTTACCCTGATCTTTACATCAAAGGCATTTCTCGTCTAAGGGAAAGCATTGAAAGAAAACAGCAGGCAGCTGAAATTTCACCCAGACTCTGACAACATGTCAAAGTTCAACCGTAACGGTTTCACTCCGGCTTTTCAGAAAATGGCAGTGGGTATAGGAATGGTAGCAATAAGATGATATGGCATCCCAGCGGTTCATTACACAACTATCTACACATTCTAGTGGCATTTAGCAAATTTTCTGTTACTACCAACAATATACAGCCGACTGTCAACAAGGTAGCTTGTGTCGTACGATTTCTTGTAAACTGACCATCTAGTACTGTGGAAATATATTGATAATATGTGATATATATTTGTGTTAGTTTAGATTACACAGATTGCTATGTTTTGCAGGCGTTTGGTGATCATTTTCTCTTCTCTGGCACAATTATATTATTATTAGAATTATTATTATAAAATACCCACAGGACTGTAACCTCATCTATGGAAGTGGGAATTTTTTTAACTAATTTTCCAAGTCTCCTGGACTTATAAACAAGTAATATATGCCATAAGTTTTATTTTTTTATTTTTTTTAAATCGGTAGTGAAAGGGTTGATAAGATTCGGACTGGAAACTACAACTGTTGACCCAAATCACCTAATGTGACACATTTTTGTGATGATTTTATATAGTGGCTATTTCTTGACTGAAAATGACTACGTGCTCTGGTAACAACCAATCACAGCTCAGAGTGTGAACATCACATGACCGTGACCTGTAATTGATCGTTAGCCAAACCTTTAACTCAGACGATGCCAATTTTACTTGACAGCAAATGGCAAAATATGTTTTGAAAGGTATTAATTGTACATGAAAAATAATTATCAAATTATTCACAGACAAAATATTTACCTCTCACTGCTGAAAATTGCTAAACAAGTGGACTATCCCTTTAAGTAAGATATTGTAGTGGCGCACCTATTAATTATTTAGTCATTAATTATCCAATAATCAAATTAATTTATTATTATTTTTTATCATGGAAAGTTGGATCTAAAATTGTCCAAATTCTCAGAATTGCAACACCTGCTCTTATTTTGGAAAACAATGAAAAACATCTTTTTTTTCTTTTATGGTCCAAACAAGTCACTGAAATCATAAAATGCACAAATAGTGCAGGAAATACTTTTGAATCAGTGTAGTTTCTGCACTATGAAATTTAAAACAAATTTCGGAAATTGTAATGATTCGATCTTATTCATTGACAATCAATTGAGCAATTATTAAAATATTCTAAAATAATAACATTTGTGCAGCTCTATCAAACAGTATGTTTTTTTTTCAGCTGTGAAAGAAGTCATTGTTTGTGCGGTGGTTCACATAGCTGACTTTCATCCTGAAGGCATGAAATGAGTTCTCGCAGCACTGATAAGACAAGTGTCTTATGATCATATGGCAAATACCCCCGGTGTACTATAACCCACCATGATCCTGAACACAAATAACGCATCTCAGGAAATAAATGGAAAAGGCAATGGATAAATCAACTCCACTTTCATCTCCAGATGATCCAGTTTGTGTCACAGTGCTGTGCAAGTACAGATGAGCAGGCCACGACACCTTCCGTGCCTCAGGTGAATATGTGACTAATGTCTCGATTTAGAAGAGATCATCACCTGCTTGGAGCGGATATTCACTGTCAAAGTGAGTGATGGCGTCTCCGTCTTCTACTTGCTGGAGGCAAAATCGCTGAGGGGCTTCTCGCTTGAGGTGGACAGTCAGCAGCTTTAGCCAGAGAGGAGATGCTGCCCCCTTGTGGTTAATAGGGAGAACAACTATATATTAAAGCGCTTCGACTTTAATCATTCACAAACATGTCGTGATGTATGCTGTTGATTATTGCTAGTTATTCACATTTATACTTAACTATGAAAATATGGGTGTTTAGCTGATACGAGGGTTCTAGTGGGGACCTAACCTCGTGCTAAGTATGGCAACAAAAATGAAAATCACAGCACGCAACTACAAAAAGATCAACTGTACTCACCTAAATATACGACAAAAACCGTTCAAATTTGAAATAAAAAGCAACACATTCCAAGAATATTAAGCTTATGATGTGTGTAGATTTCTCCAGGTGTGTTTTGCTAGTCCAAATTAACTGTAAGAAGTTCTTTTCTAAACAACCAATCAGAGATAGCAAATAATGATGATGTCATTTGATGGTCGATTAGGTAGGATTAGAAAAACATGGCGACATAATATTTACCCAACTAACATGGATATTTCACAATTGTTAAATACTGATGACGCACGTTATTTTTGTGAAGTATGACGTATTTATTTTTTGTTGGACTTTGAAAATTGTTTACTACAAGATTGTAAACAAATGTTTGTTATTTTCGAGTCTGAAAACAAAAATTTATGGAGTACTGTAAATGCAAGTGTTTTGCTAGGGAAAATTCATTTTCATAAATGTAAATTTCTCACGTCATCTTTATTTTTAAGTGTATTTTGATACTTATAAGTATTAAATTGATAAAGAATAAAATGTCAGTCAATATCTCACGGACAATTGAAGTGTACTTACTTATCTTCGTTCTTAGCCATATGACTTTTGATTTCCTACGCAATTTATTTAATGTATATTTTTTATTACTTATCTTGAATAAAAAGCTACAGAAAGTTAAAAGTTTTTTTAAGGAAAACATAATTTTCACCAAGTCTGTTTTTTTTAGTTTTGAGGTATTTGTTTTTGATGTTGTACAAGAAATTATTTAAAAAAAAAAGACAAATAACTTTTGAAGTCTACCAATTTTTTGTGATATATTAATTTCCTCAAATGTCATGTTAATGTGTAATCCTAACGATGATGTAACTGAAATGTTTACATATATTTCTTTGGTCTGTTTTCGTTTGTTGCTATCATGACATTATTTTACTGAACTGTGAAATTGGTTGACACGTCTATAAAAAAAATAAATAAATAAAAATAGGAGGCTAAATTTTGATTTGACGCCCCCCCCCCCAAAAATCCTACATCACATACACAAACTGAAAGCAGTGCAACTTAGAAAAACACTATGAAATGAAGAAAATAAATTACCATAATTTCATAAAACACATAAAAAAAATGTAGATCACTGTTTTTACTGAACCAAATTCGAAATTACCTGCAGACAGTATAAAGATATATATATATGTTTTGTTTTGGTTTTTTTCACAGATTCTCGATCCCCAAAGCCAAACTTGTAAGTATGTATGTGAATGTCTCAAATTCAACTGTAGTTGATAGGTGGTCTATAAATCAACGTCTCCCTTTCGGTCTGAGCCTGGAATTGATCTCACTGTCTCTTCGCACGCGACGGCAGCTCAAGACAATAGTCTGTAGTCACTCCCTTGTCATTGATAAAGGAGGAACCCAGTTGGCTGCCAGAACCTCTCATTGTTACTGCAGAGTTAGGGTTAAGACACAGAGGTGGGCATTTTATCTTTTTTTTTTTGCTGGTCCGCCAATTGTCAATCATTAGTGCACCCCCCCTTCCGCCATCGTCAATCTGCCATTTTTTCAAGCCAAAGATTAACTAGATCAATTGATTATATATGATGAATCTCTCAATAGTAGAACCGTGTTTGTTTAATCAGATTAATCTATTGACTAAATAATGACAGATGAATAGATTATTAAAATAACTGCACGTCAATTGTGTATTTTTACTATTTTTGGCAGGGCCTTCTTAAATAGCGGGTGTTTGCGGGATTTAAAACAACCCTCAAAAGACTGAAAAATCTCCCCAATAGAGCAAAATTGTCTGATCTAAATTAGGAAGAATGGAAAACAAGCTGGTGTTTGGCCTTCATTTGATCGCCCTTCTCCGGCTCGACTCAGATTTCATTGTGTTGTTGTCACCGCGGGAAAATGTGTAGGATATTCCAGGCCGGGAGGCCGGGACGGAGGTTTTCTCCTAAAGTAAACCCAGACGCTGAGATCAGAGCCAGGTCCAGACAGCCGGCGCTGCTGTGACAGCGGGCCGGGTCTCAGATGGAGACCGGCCTCGTGGACTGTTTGTCTGTTGTCTGTTCTTTATATACTGTACATGTTTAACGACTGGAGTCGAACCGCAGAGCACAAAGGCGAGGTCAATAATGTGAAATGATCCGCTGGGTCAAAAGACTTGGCCTGCGTCCAGTCATTGTTGAAGGACTGTTTTGTTTTTTATAAAACAAAGAAGGCACGCAGCCCCCTTGTCTGCACTCACGTTAAACTCTCGAGTATTTCCTGCGGCGGAAACAATAAGACAATAGCAGCGAGTGGCCCAGCGGTCAGTAAGAGGGGGCGATACCATCAAGTCTAGCTGCTTTATAATTTGAATATGGAAAGGGGCAGAAAAGCAGTAGGCAATTTAGTGAGTGGACTTAGCAGATGTATCTCAGGCTTCCGCCTGCAGGGTTGCTTTACAAAATCAAGATTAAGCATTAAAAAAAAAAATGCATGTATATGCTTGACACCAGGGACAACCTTTTCCAAAAAGTGATATAATCCGAAGAGGATTTTGTATACAGTGGAGCCTCTAAGGTGGAACCTGATCTATTGTGGGACGCTGGCCCAACTCCAATTTGATCGCGCTTACAAAACATTTTTCCCCCCATCGGACATCATCGAAATAAGAATCATGTGTTCTGAGTTCAAACTTGTGGCCTTTAGAAAACCTTTATGTAACATTCCAACATTCTTGACTGTGGAAAAGTGTCAGGACAAGGTAACTACTGTTATTAATCAAATAGAGCTGCATCCATTAATCAGCAGTTATAAACAGATGTATGATTACTGATGAAGGCAGTTAAAAAAAATAGAAATAAAAATATTTAACTCATTCAATGCCAGGGACGTATTTTCACGTTTTTTTTTTAACAGTGTGGACATGAAATGCCAGATACTTAAGTATTAAAATGATACTTAAGGATATTAATTTCCACATACTTATGTATTAAATCAATACTCAAATTTCTGGGATTGAATGTCCAGACTCTTAAAAAGCGTGAAAATACGTCCCTGGCATTGAATGATTTCATTAAAAAAAAATCCTTTTACTAATAAATCAACACATAGACAAATCCACTGACATGAAGGCACTCAATTGTGATTAGATTTCATATCAGTTGAAAGACGCACATTATAAATTCCAAAGCCACATAAAGGGGGGGGGCTGTTATGAAACACTTCCTGTCCTCATATAGCGGCCATTGACCCCTTATCACTTGCGTTCAGCTTTTCTCACTCGCTGATTATTAAACTTAGCGCCAGCATAGTTTGAGTGGAAGCCAGACATCCAGTCACACAGGTTAAAGACCAAAATAACAAATCCTCCGCCGTGTTGATTAAATTCCATCGCATTCATTCAAATCCTCGCCAGTTTCTCAGCGCAGTAAAGTCGTCGCGTCGCTTTGCGGAAGGTTTGTGTGTCTTAAAAAGAAAATAAAAACCACATCCTGTCTGAGAAAGTTCAGCCACTGCCAGAATAGCAACAAAATGTCAAAAGTTACAAGACAATTGTGTTGGGTTGGGAATTGTGTTTAGTTCAGCCATGCAGTCTGGGGTGCAATCAAAATGTTTAGGGAGGCCCCGTCCGCCTGTCATTACAATGTTGATCACGTATTCCACTTTTTTTTTTTTTTTTTTTAAGTCTCATGGCACCAAATGGAAACAGCCAATTTCCTCTTGCCCCACGAAGACAAAGCACAACATTTCATTTAGTCTAAAAATGGTCCGCTTTGTGGCGGGTGGGCACGTAGAGTTAAATGAGGTGCCCAAAGAGGTCGTGGCCTGGTGAAGATATTTGCAATCGCAAAGAAATGTAAATGAGGCAATCAACGGTGGAAAAAAAAAAGACAAGCAGGAGGTGAGGGACACCAAAAGTTAGAAGACAGGAGCAATGTAGCAAATAATAGCACCGATGGGCATTTGTTTTTATGTTCCTCTGATGTAAAGTTACATTAAAAAAAAAAAGCAATCTAAGTTAGTGGGTTGCTTAAGAAACTTTTCAAAGTGCCTGGAGAAAGCTTCAAAGTGCTTTAGTAGCCAACTGTATAATATAATGCTGAGGTTGTGTTAACAGAATGCATCAAATTTACTTGATTAATTTTCATACTATATTAAATGTGTTGAAAGCTCCCTTGGCATATCAACCCACAATTTATTAGAAGATGACAATCAAAGCTTTGATATCTTGGATGCTTTACATTGTACAGTGGCGCTGTAATCAAAAAAAGACCAAAGTTTTTGTGATGCGGTTAATAAGATGCCAATCAAGCGCTCGTGTAATGTAGTTAAATACATACGCAAACTGTCAATTATTTTTGTTCATGTTTTAGTGAAGGGATGAACTGTTGAGATGGTTTGGATGCTACAAAAAATGTGTCAAAGTCACCGCTGTGCAGAAAACCTTTGTAAGAAAATTTTCAGAAAATTTGCAGAAAATTTTCGTAAAATTTTTCAGTTTCTCCTTTTGTCCAAAAAAAAACTTGGTGTCACTCAATTGCCCCGTTTTCAAACAGTGATTTTGAGAGCAGTGGTTCTGAGGATCCTTGAAGGAACTCTTATGGGTTACAAACATGCAAAAATCCCTTAAAAATAATGAGTAAATTAAATGTTTCAGGAAAATACAAATAAATATTAAACACATTTTATGTTCAGTAGGTTACTCAATTTCATTATTTTTAAAAGCTAGATTCTCCCCCATCCGATAATGGTTCGACCCAATTTGTCACGTGCCACGTCTTGTTCCTTGTCACATATCTCAAGCATACTTGATATTTCTACATAAATTAAACACAACCCCACACATTTTTGTATTCTAAAAAGATTTTTATTTCAACTGACAGTTGATATTTACAGGAAACACTTTGTACATAAATAAGCCATTATTATAAATATCAGCAGTTCGCCTGGTACAAAATCTTAAAAAAAAAATTTAACATATTATACATTATTTACAAAGTGCCACTTTGGGTTTTGAACAAATTTGTCTCTCCAAGATCATCCGTAGTCCATTCACACGTTTGCACACTGCACACGCAATCCTCATGGGGATGAGCTAAAATGGAATCTGGGCGACAGAGTAATGGGGCATTTTGTTAGATGGAAAAAAAACAAAAACAAGTATATAACAGAGCTGTGCATTTTTTTTTTCATTTTGCAGGACACACACACACAGATGACTAAGACTATTTCAAATCTGCACAAGGCTCAGCAAAAAATTGAAAGTATACTCACATTTGCTCATGGCACAGTGCGAATTCATGTGTGTGCTATTTTCGCTGTACTATGCGGCAACACCGCCTTCTTCTATAACACAGCTTGCACCTTTTCCACAAAAAACAAACTATATATAATTCCGCATGCCTCCGGTTGGATGCTTTTGGCCAGTATTTCCCGACCAGTGTGCTCTGAGAGATCATCAGCTTGATTTGGTCATATAAATTGGTCCAGAACAGCGAATAGTTTAGATTTGATCACCTATTAATGCCAGCGATGTATATTGCCAGAAAAACAAAAATGTTCTTCTACTAAATGGCAGTAGGTACAATTAACCTCATTATGTGACAACATAATTAATGGACACAAGATTATTATTTCAGTAAATAAACTTTTTGTGGCATATTTGTGTGGCGGTGTACAATAAGGTTCTTCTAATACACTAAAATATGTGCCCTGACTCAATAAAAATTGGGAAACATTGCTTTAGGGCACCATTTACAACCGCTAATAACTTATTAGGATCAAAACACATCACACAAATATACTGTTGGTGGTAGCAATCACACACACTGCAACAGCACCATTAAAGTCATACATGAGGAAATATGCACACACACAAAAAAAGGCTAATAAATAATCATTATCAACTCAACATTGGTCCCTGAAAAAGGGAAATAGTTCAGACAGACAATACAATTTAGATTCAAATGGCGACTCGGGAGGGGGGGCTCCCGATTTTAGTTTCATAGTTCTGAATCATGGAAAACAACTACGAAAAAAAAATATTTATCGTCACACTTCACAGCACTTTCAATCCAGTGCAATGCCGCCCTCTTGCGTACTAAACTGGTAGTGAAGGTGAGCCATATCAGTTACGTAAGCTCTGAATAGGTGGTGTTTTACCTTGAGAAAGGCACACAAAAAAAACCCCTCATAACACTGAAAGCAGTCTTGGCATTTTACTACCAATCTTGAAGCAGCAATTCATTCAAAAACGTTTCAACACTCAAATGAGACAAGAAATAAAGCTAGTAAATAATGAATGCTTTGGCATAAATACCCATCTACTTCCTACTTTGGGTTTTGTTGCCAGGGATTAGGATTGAATTCATTAGGAAACCGGTGACTTTTTTTTTTTTAAGTAGCCTAACTCAAACTGGTGCATCACCTTTACCTATACCAGTATCATTCAAAACATCATTCAAGCAGTGTCTTAGACCAGGGAAAAAAAGGATGTTATCTTGCATTACAGGTATTCGGGTGTGGCCGAGTGATCTTGTTTAGAATAAGTTTTCCTAAAAACGTGATCAGATTACTCAATTGAGATGACTTTTTTTTTTTAAGTACAGATATTCAAGTCCAGAGATCATCAAAACATTAAACTATTCCTTTAGGTGTTCCAAGTGATTTTAGGAGTTTAGTACATAAGTAATTGTTATTTTATGTACTAAAGTACTCAAAGTAATCAATTACTCACGCTAAGGTAATTAAGTAATTTAGGAGCTAAAGTAATCACATTAGACCTACTTATCTAATCTATGAATTGCTTTATTACTTGATTACCGAAGAGTTGTTTTTCAGCACCTGAAGTACTCGATTACCTTAGCACTTAATTACTTTAAGTAATTGATGACGTAAGAACCAGCAATTTTTAGGCCTCCTTTTAGCCAAACAATTGAAAAAAAAAATGTAAAAATTAAAAATGCGATTGAATGGCTGGACTCTTAAAAAAAAAAAAAAAATCTAAAAATATGACTGGGTTTTGTTAAGTTAAGAACATATTTCCTAAGGAATGGCTGTGTGAACCCTAATGCATCCTTGGTTTAAACTAGCAAACGAACAATATCGGAGCAATCTGTGTGTTCTAGGTTTATACGTACTTTCAATTAGAACTGTTCTAAGAACTTGGACTATGACTTAATGTTTCACCAGATCACCTGTATGTAAGAACTAGGGATGCACGGTAACTGTTTTTATCCCCACCTTTACCAATAACTGATCATTTATATAGGGCTAGAGGGGAAAAAAACGAGTAGGTCAACTTTAAAGGTCACCTAAAAATATATGACATGCATCGGAAATATGTTTGCACTGCCTTTTTGAATATGGAGTTTGGGATAATTTCCAACTTAAAAAAAATTACAGAGAAAAATAATGTTCAAGTATTGTAAAGTGGAATGGAAGGATTTTTTTTGACCAAAAAAAACCATTTGTACGTTGCTTTGACGACACTACTATATGTAGAATGTACATTAAAAGTTCTGTAGTGCTGCACTAAACGGCATTAAGTGTTTGTTGACCTTAAATGGTAATTCTTAGCGCAGTATAATTATCGTGCATCCGTAGTAAGAAGGAACAAGAATGCCAATACATAAACGGCCAATGTTGCGTTAGTCGCATCCCAAGGCGCTAAAATAAGGCAAGCGTAAATTCAGTGCAAAATGCAAAGCTAAAGAGTCCATCTGTAAGCACCTGAACACGCTAGCATCGACTCAGCTTACCTTAAAACTGCTTTTGTCACCAAGTAGCTTTGGCAACGATTAGTCATGCGCCTGGCTTCAAATTTCAATATTGTTTCACTCCTGCTAATGCTAAGGAAGTTAGCATGTAGGGGTCCGGAGTGAAATGTTAGCTTGTTTGGATTTGACAGATCAAACCAAACAAAAAAAATATTAACTCTCAAACTAGGAACTGTATTTTTCGGACTGTAAGGCACACTTAAAATGCATTAACTGAATCAAAATCGACAGCATGCCTTATAATCAGGAGCGCCTTATGTATGGATGTCGACTTTGTTGACGTTTGATTCATTACCTCTTTTGGTTTGTTTTTCTCCTTGTGCCTTATAACCCTGTATGTCTTATAACCTAGTGTGCCCTATACATGGAAATTTCCCCTAATATACAATACCCATGCGCCTAATAATCTGGTGCGTCTTATAGTCCAATAAATACAGTATTCTGAGTCAGGGTGGATTAGAGCCAACTGTCACAGCAAACCTAAAAAGTAAAAACCAGATGCATTTACGGCTGCAAAGGGCTAGAAAATATCTAAAAAATAATAATAATAAACATTCCATGGGAATCTAAGATGGAGAGTTTTGGAAATATACGGAATTGAAAATGTTACAATCCACCCTTCTATTTTGTAAATTGACATGTTATTCCCCTCATTTCCCATACAAATGTCAAACTTTGAAAGTTCCCAAAATCCCACAAATCTTGATAATAAGATTTCATTGGTTTAAGATGTGAATGATGTCTGCCCAAAAGTATTTGAGCCAAATTATGTTACCAGGGGGCCCAAACAGGCAGTTCATTTTTATTCATAGGTTCACCTTGTAAACATAAATAAATAAATATTAGGAGCATTAAACCCACCTTAACGTCTATACTAGGCATGGGCCGATAATTGTTTTGACTGTTTACCGTGGAGTTAAAAAGTCAAAGTTTCAATAACCGCGATTATTGTCTATCGTGGGTAATAAAGTTTTTATTTTTGCTTAATCTACTGAAACAAACTCGTCATTTAAATGGGAAGAAAACGACTGGCTGCTTGCAGAGTTGCCTCAACAACGTGCCTCTTAGAAAAGAATCAAGTCACAGTCGTGTTGCAATAATAGTACTGTACAATTAATACAGTATCGCTGTTGCTTGCAGAGTTGAATCAACTTACAGAATAGATAAAATAGAGCAGTAATTTTAATACCACGATAATGTAACACTGTGATACTTTTGCTCAGATTCATCACACCGTCAGAATCTAATATCGGCCCATGCCTAGTCTGTACTGCACCCCAAATGTTCACTCGTGAACAGTTTTTGGCACTGATACTTGTTTTCGCTTCGGCTGAATTGACTTTTCTTACATGCTAGCTGCAATTGGATAATGCAGCATGTACGTTGTGTATAGAAAAGGAATGATAATTAGAATCTGTGCATGGTGTTGTAAAACCTTGGTGTGATTATTAATACTGTTCTGTATGGCCTCATCAGTCTATAAAACAACCAACTGAAGTTTTGACGCTTTAAAAATGTCCTATTAATCCCAACTAGGAGAACCCTTCAAGGGTCAGTGTCCATTAAAGGCATGCGGGACATCCCAGAGAAGACCGTTGGCACAAAGTTACATCTGGAAACACCCCCAACATGGCTTTCAGTCCAGAAGCTGAAGGTGGCGGTGTGTTTGCCCGGCGCTGCTTGCGCTGAATTGAGTTTCCTCTGAATTTTGCAAAGAAGGTGCGCTTGCGATGGTGGCAGTAAAGGAACTGAGACTTTTGGACCCAGTCCCAAAGGTCCAGAAGCCAAATTAAAGGCTCTGATTGGCTGCCATTCATTAAGTCTGTGTCCTTCGAGGATTACCTGCGTTTCATAGTGTGGCAAGGATGCGTGAGAAGGATATGACGACGGAGAGGCTGGTCTGGCCAACACCTAGAAGCAGAGCCTCCAGCGGCGCCATGTCCTTCCCTGCCACGCGGTACACGCCCGCTATTGCAGCACCTGACAGACAGAAAAAGAGGCACAAGCATGAAGCAATTAAACACAGACGCTGACAATGTTGATCATTATTCGGTTCCATCTTAAATTTACGATATGCATCGCCATTAGGGATGGTGGTAATTATTCACTGATGGATCAAAAAGTGGATATAAAAGGTCTTCACAACTGTGTTCAAATGCCAGCTTTTTACCTTTTTAGTTCAAGACATCAGAAAAATTGTTTCAAATTTTGGAATAAAACTCTTAAAGTCCTCTTGAAATTCATGTGCCCAGCATTGAGCCCACCAAATGAGTCCATTTTGTCTCAGCAAGACAACCAAGTTAAATGCATCCCACCTAAACACACGAGACATTAAGAAAAGACGAAATGTCCACTACTGAGCATATTAGGACTTCGTAGGGAGGCTCGAATGAGTCGGAAGTTATGACCAAAAAAAAAGGAAATGTCTACTACAGTGGACACAAAACTCTAGGCTGTGTCTTAGTAGCATATGCCTGCTTCGACGACTACATCAACACAGGTCTCCACTATGGAATTCCAATTGGATCCAAACGAGACAATTTCCTTAACTGGTCTCAACAGATGTTAAGGAAATGTTATTCAATAGTTTGGTTACGATTTGTAGTTAATGTTTTGCTGAGTGTATGTGTAGGTTAAGTGGGAGCAGACAGTCGATACTCAGCGCTTCCTTATTGCTTAACATTAATAATATATTATCTTGTCTATTTTAAGAGCAAAGCTTGAATTAGTGAGCGAACAAATAGGCACACACAGGGCCAATAAATAAACCGTAACTCTATGGTAAGACCTCAAAAGCCACAAGAATAGGTAAACCAAAGAAAATAATCTGTCATTGCAAATAATAATGCACATTTCTGATAGACGGTGAGACAATATGGTGCTTTTCAAAACTGCTAATAACTACAGCCATATTCGTAAACATATGGTCAAAATGATCATGTAAGCGTTAGCTGCGCCAACACATCAGCATTAGCTTCGCACAAACATGTAGAAGGACTGGTGGGTAGTATATATGCAGTGTGTCATGTGAGATTTACATTCAACGCGCCTCATCCACAACACTAATTGACAAAATCTCATTTGACGGCTTGATGATGAAGTACTGCCTAAGTGACAATATGGCTTAACTAGCCATTAGCGACACGGCAGGCTTTGCTCTGAAGAGTGATTGCAAATACTGTAAAGTGATGTCAGAGGGTACATTATCAATTACTTTCGATTTATAGTAACAGATGAACCTTCTTATGTCCTAAGAGCCTCGATTTATTCGTTCAAAAAAGCTCATTTGGGATATCACTCTCTGGTGAAAAAAATGATTTTGTATGATCACGAATCCCAGCTTCAGCTGTCTAAAAACAAAATTGCTATCACAAGCAGCTGCCTCTGCCGTTGTCAGCTCCACCTGCGGCTGACGTAAGCAGGCAAATACCCTAATATGCGGAACACTGCTGAGTTCACATAAAAAAAAAAGGATGAACAAGCAGAGAAAATAATGCATGAAAACAACAACTTACTGGTGATGACTCCTCCGGAGAGGGAGGCCAGGAAACCCACGCTGACCAGCACAACGGTGATGAGACGGCCCCTCTTATGGCGTTGCAGCATGATGAACATGAGCAAGCCCACCACCCCGTGGACGAAGAGTGAGGAGAAGAGACACCACAGGAACACCCAGTACCACATCTCTAACAGGGAGGTAGACAAAGGATAGATCATTAGGGATGAGCCCAAACACACAAGTAGTAAGACTTTAAACTAAATTCTAGTTTCCTGAGCGTCTATGTCTATTTATTGATCTGGCAATTAGTGGTCAGGCTGAGCAGAGAGACATGTGCCTGCACAGATACACAGTGGCTCTTTGTTCCATGTGACAGCACACGCTGTTTGGGCTGTTGTTGCTGCTGTCTAGTTAAAGCCATCTTCTCAGACAGGGAGGAAGGCAACGTTCGAGACGGGACGAGATAGAACAATTACAAATCACAAGGCGGTTACATGATGTATAGAGAGGCATTTTGTCACGCTCCATTGGGACCCTTCAATAAGATTGCACAGGCAGAGCATCTGGCGCCCAATTGAGGATTTGCACTGAGCTCTTTTTGAGAGTGAGGGAAACCACAAGAGAACCAGTACCGCAGTCACCTCGACTGGAATTGGCCTCTCACCTGTTTGCGGAGCTTGATCACGCGACATTCACAAACGTGATTGATCGTTACCTGAGCCCTGAGCAAATGTGATGTGATTTTCAGAGGATTGTGTTAAGTGACAAAATGGCCGCCTCCTGATATGGATAAATACAGGTAGATTTTGCAGCTTAAATCCAGTTCCACAAACGCAATATCGATTAGAATACTAGTGAGACCACAAACGAACAAATCATCAAAGGCTGCAATTAACAATTATTTTAAATTTAATACATTGTTTTTTGGAAAAAACAAGAATAATTGAGACCCTATTATTTGAGAAAAAAGGACAATTTCCAAATTGAGCATGCAAAAAGAGAATGTGTTAATTGTTGCAACTACCATACATTTTTTTAACTACCCCTTTTTAAAGGAATAGTCCACTTGAGTAATATTCTAAAGTACAATTTTGATATTTTCTGTAACTAATTATTACAATTAGTGTTGCTATAATTGATGACTACATTATTTTTCATGTACAGTTAATATCTTTAAAAACACCCTCTTCCATTTGCCATCAACACAGCAACATTCGCGCAAAAGACATGGGTATTGACCAATCACGACCCACTTGTTGGACATGTGACCTTCACAAGCTGTGCTATCATTGGTCATTACCAGAGCCTTTATGTGATGACATTTTCAGTAAACAGGAAGTGGCAAAATGTGTTTTTTTTTAAATATAAAAAGTGAATGAAAAATAATTTAGTCATCAATTAATTGTCGACAAAATAACTTATTACTGATAAAAACAGATAAATATAGCGGACTTTTGCTTTTTTTTTTTAAAAAAAAAAGGTATAAAACATGGACAAAACTTTTAAGTCTACTATTACAGATTCCTCAAGTAATTGACAAATATTTTGAAATCTTTATGATTTTTTTTTCTTATGACTGGACTACAATTAGTCACTCCGCACCAAACTGAAACACAACCAGAATAACTTTTAAATGAGCATGTCACGTCATGAGTATGTAAACTTTACACTTTTTATGAATGTGTTATACTGTATTCCAGAAATGCTATTTGCGGAATGGGTGAAAAAGCTAGAAATACTGTCTCACCGGCAGCATAGTAAGACTCAATATTTTGCAAAGTCTCATTATTGATTAGTCATAAAAGCAACGGTTGAGGTAAAAACCATTACTAAAAAGGGCAACAGCAGCAAATGTGTGTTTATTCTGTAGTGCCAAAGGGCTAATAAACCAAACTAGACTAAATTGAGGGAATGGAATATAAGAAAGCAGAGTATAACTTATGATATGGACTGTAGTTACCAGTTATTAGTAAGCATGCAAATACATCTAATGGCCTCCAATAGACACAGCGCTGTAAAGTAAAAGCCTATAGCGCTTGTATATCTTGTATATCTCATTACATTGTGCAGGTGTGACAGCGAATGCATATTACTGCCATTTTACTGCACAAGCATTCTCACTGTGACCCCATTTTATATCTCAGTAGGTCATTTTTCACCTGGTTGGGTTGTTAAGGGGCCAGGAGGTTGGTGTGTATTTATGTGTGTGTGTATTGGGGGTATCAGGTGGCAGTATTCTATACTCTTCTCATCCCCGCTCTCTACAATGTGCTGTGCCTCCGCTTCCACGCAGCTCTACGCGTGCTCAAGCTTCCTGCTGACTCAGCATCATGGACTACCTCATTTTTGCTCATGTCCGACACGTTGCTCAACACACAGGATGCAAAATAGGCGACTCAAAAAGCGGCAGTGTTGCAATCGGAAATGACTACATGTTCGTTTTTAAAATGTTTCTGCCCAGAGGAATTCAAAGAATCACTTGACAGGGGGAGAAAAAAACATTTGCTGCATATATACGGTATTCTAGCACCAATCATTTGACTAGATGAGTTTGAACAATACGCAGCATAGTGACAGGCAGAATGATTTTTTGCTCTTCCACTAGACAGCAATTAACGCGTGTACCTACTTTTAGAAAGACATCGACTTTTAAATTACTCGTCAGTGGCAAGCTTGACAAAGGAGGATACAGATCATTTAGCTTACAGTTGATGTAGAACACAAATGAGAGCATAAATGTTACACATACTATGGCTTCATTCCACACTGGAAAAACATGTGAGCAGGACTAATTGTTTGCCATAATGTGGCCTGTAACTGGCAGGTGACAAGGTCAGGGGTTCTCAAATAGAGGTGCGTGAATGCACTTTAGGGGTTTGTGAGATTTTAACATGGTTACTACAGGCCTCAGCAAATCCAATATAATGTTTGTTTAAAGCCATAACAGTGATAGTAGTTTTCTTATCAAGTTAAAAGTAAATTAAGTGGAACATGAAGCAACTTGTGTACTGAATTGCGTTATAATGACTCCTTTGCGCAATTAATGACGCAATTTTACGAGAGCAGCTCATTTTACATAAGCTATTTTCAGGAGTTGAATAAAATACACCTGGTAGTTCTTAAATTCTAAAGTATAATAAGACACGAATCGGAAGTATTTTCTTTCTAAAAATGCTTTGCACTGGTTCAGGGGTACATGGTGGGGAAAATATTTCACAGGGGGTACATCAGTGGGGGAAAAAAAAGGTTGAGAACACCATAGGACTCCCTCAACTGTGACGCTAAGTGCTGTAGAAATGAATGGATTTTTAAAAATATACTGTATATACCGAATGTCAAGTAAAATGTCAAAATTGACCTCTTAAATCCTAAAAGCATAAAAATCTCAAAAAATGCTTCATTGTTAAGATGAAGGGTGTAAATATTTAGACTTTTAATTGAGGTCTAATTTAACGATTTTGGTGAATCGTACATATAAAGTAACAATACTTTGTATTCTCCGGTGTACACCTCTCAGTTTATTTTATGCTGACAGACTGGGTCACGATCTGACTATTTAAGGGCATAAAATTGATAGTAATATGCCAGAATTGGGATCCAACCACAGTAAAAGCACCGCCCACTAACAATTACTTTGAGCAAGGTATCGATTTTGAAATCCTCGCTAATGGCAAGCTAGACAAAGGGTGGGACACACGATTCAGTTGAGAAGGGTGCACCCACGTCACAAAATCTAAAGTGGCCAGCGATGACATTTGTCATGCGGCCCACTGCCTCACTCGAGGGGTCATTCATTCTCGTATGGTAGTAATGCGTGGTGGTGGGTCAGCATGTGAGCACAAATATCACGTTACGCCGCTTGATTCCGATTTAAATGACACCTTTGGCCCGGCGTAACATACCTGTGAAGTGCTGCAACGTCGACCCTTGCACCCACAGACTAAGCACTTGCTGCACCGATAGATTAACGGAATAATCCCTGTTTGTTGACATGTTTCTGCCACCGCCCGGGTTCGAACCCTCCTTTATCGAGTAGCCGTGCTTGGCTTTGAGCGAAGGCATGGGGGAGACCGGGGTGGCATTGGCTGTGAGGCGGCTCTCCCCGGCGCGGCTCGCCTCTACCGGTGCCTCTGCTTCGGCTTCGCGTCCGTCTCCGCGTCGGGAAGGGAAGGGCCGCTGGCTGGTCGCTTCATCCTCGGTGGCGGCGGAGTCGGGGGTAGCGGTGTGGAGGCCATGATGGGGATGGCAGCCGCAGATCAGGCTGGAACGCGCACGGTCGCTCGTCCTACATTGACTAGCCCGGCTACATAACCCTTAAAGGGACAGGCGCCCCCGTTTTTGTTTTTTTTTTTTTTTAAAGACGCAAATTTCGTATTAAAGCGACCCGTGAAGCACAGGCACCCCACGTCCTTGACAAAACCACCGAGCTTGTTACATTGAAGCGATTGTAATATTTGCTGTCCTTTATTTTAGCTAGCCATTATTCAAAACAACTTGCTAGCTTTAACGTAACACCGGCCGGCGCGAGCTCTCCTGATAACGAACGCAGCCAATCGGAGAGCACCTTTTATTTATTATTAATATTATTTTTTTAAAACAATAACCTTCAAGAATGATTCTATGAGTACATCACGTATCCTTTATGTCATAATGCTGTTTTTTCCCCCGTTGGAACCTTAAAAAAATAAAATAAAATAATCACTCGGTTCCGGCTACTTCCGGGGCGTTGTCCATGACGAATTCAAATTGGTGGGAGCTCTCCATGGTTCTAAAATGCAAATAGCTGTAAAGGGCCCCTTTCATTGAAATTCAACTTTTTTAGAACTTTTTTTTTTCTCTATATCACATAAAAAAAAGTTCACTGTTTTATACCTTTTTCTTCACGATAATGTCTTTAAGATACTGGTGCTCCTGTGTAAATGTAATATTACTGTAACGTCTACACTAATATTATTTTAATACTTTTTTCAGCAAGACAACCGGCGGGTGTTTGTTACTGTCAACATTTCACGGAGTGATTTGGCTGCAAGATGAATTTTCGCCAATAAAAGATTGGATTTGCAGTAAAATTACCAGTGAAAGCTGGCGCAATTCCCCCAATTACACCTGGTAGAGAGGTACAAGTACATTCATGTGGTAAAGAGACTCCAGCTGAATTAGATATGTTTCTTCTGCTCATAACTAATTACGTTTGTTGGCGTGAAGTTTTGTTTACACCTATTTTTGAGCTGTAAAATCACAGTTGTGCACACAAGTTTACCCACCTCAAGGTTATGTTGGCTTTTTTCTTTGTTAATCATTTGTGTCTGGTTGGCTCTGGAATGACCTCATGAAGGAGGCATGGCAGCCACGAGGTGAGAGGCGCAGTTTCAGTTGAAAGTGTCATTCAGAAAAGTGCTATCAATAAAAACCCTCATATTAAAAAAAAAAAAATCGGCAATGTTAATATTTCATCTTTTATATGCAGATTTAGAACTGTGGAAAGTTTAAAATACCATGATATAGGTCCTTCAAGAACAATAATAAAAAAGAGACTCAAATCACTGATAGTCTGCATTGTTTGGGTAGTGGCAGGAATTTGCATTTTAAAGTCAAATATTAACCGCCTCTATCATACGATAATTGACTCTCCCACGGGGTTTGTTTTATGCATTATGTATATTTATTCAGTATGTAACTGAACTACAAATATTATCCAGGGGATTTCTTTTAACTCAAGCAAAACAAGCAATCACCACATCAAACAATAATCAGACTTAATGAGATGCTGACTACATTATAAAATAAAGGTTAGACAATGAATTAATTGGTCGGACATCCAATCTGATGGTTGCTGAATAGGTAGATGAAAATGTCATTTTCTTGCAAAACAAGCCATTTTTTATAGTAGGCATTGTCCAGCAGGTGACGTTCTCTCCCCACGTTTCATTGCCTATAATCGGCCTGGTTGAATAGTTACAGTAACTTGCAAAATGTCTTTGATCGAGACACAATGTCTGTGGTTAGGACCATTCGTCATATGAAGACAGTCAATATTAAGCGGAAAATTACCCTGGAGAAAATTACTGGGGAAATTATTCTATTGGGTTAACAAGCTGGCACAGCAGTGACATCGCCAAAAACTCAGCATCCTTTAAAATGTTGTTAAAAAAAAAAGAAGTGGTCAGTGGAGATGCACAGCCGTTAAGAATTGTGATACGTGCTGAGGATACGTTGGCAAGATGGAATTTTTAGCATTCATATTAAAACATCAAAGCCCGACTACAATTTGGGGCGGGGGGTCCACTGACATTGCAGTGGGAATTTGCAAGTGATTGATGTGGAAATCGTTTATTAAACTCATTTTATAATTTTAATAATAATAATAACAACAGCAATACTATGACTACTACTACTACCACTACTACTAATAATAATAATAATAATAATAATAATAATAATGAGAAGAAGAACAGTAATAATAACAACTGTGGTATTGTTTTCACTCCTTTGTAAAAATCATACTGTCTAATTAACATAATCAGAGAGCAAAAACATGTATGTTTATTTTGTAGATAATTTTGTTATTTTTTTCCCCCCTCCGGGGATTTTATTTTTCAGCTCAATGAAAACAAGCCATTAAAACATCAAATGCTGAATTAACGAGATCCTGCCTGCATAATTGTATAAAGTTCAAACTCGAAATAGGTCACACAACTATATGAATGGTGGTCGCCGAATAAGCAGACTTAAATGTCACGTAAAATATCACTCGTCTCTTTTGAAAAGTAAATTCCAGTCGGAATGAGCCAATGGATAATTGGCCAGCAGGTGACGCTCTGCCCCCAAATTTCATTGCCTGCTCGTTTACTGTTCCGGTTACATGCAGTGGCAATGACATCTACAGGACGAAATTAATCCGTTTGCGCATTGACCGTAATCAGTCCCTATTTGTTATTTTACAAAGAGAGGAATGTACCTACACTATCATGCAGGTTTGTATACTACTGTTATCTTTTGAGACTTTGTCGCATAATCTCGGTCTACATTTAAAAGGTGAGATCATCTGATAGTTCATTTTTATATAAGGCATTGCTCTTTGCTTTCCTTCAGATGGGGATTTTGGGGGCAACATGAGATGTCATGGTTGATTGGACGGCACTATGCCTCCATTATGGCTCCAAGATTATGTGCTGACATGCAACCCTTTGAACTCCTAATGCACTTTTTTTTTTTAAATATTGAATCTATTGTGCTTTTATGTCGATGTAAATGAACCTGTAAGCTGAGATGCTTTCCCCTTGAACCTATTCATCTCTTGCTGTTTGATTTTCCCCCTTCCAGTCAGTCTCCCAGCATGTGTTTTGTCTTTCTTTTGTCACCTTCACCCCTTTGGCAGTTGGCCTTGACCTACAGCAGGTGAGTCACAAGTGAAGAAGCCCCCTGATCTGGTTGATATCCTTGTCACAGTTAAGACGACTTTAACAGGACGCAGCAGGCTGTGTGGTGACTCAAGGTGCAAACAATTCACCCCCAGACTGAGATGTGCAACCATATACCGGCAGGGCCAATCTTTTTGTCAAATCTCTATTTTGTCCAGCATGCTGGATGAGGACAAAGACGACAGAAGTAGAGGATTGCAGCATACAGCATACATCAGCCTATGCCCTCCTGAATCTGCGCTAGTCTAGCAAAGTTGGAATGCACTTTGCACTAGACTTGCTGTTGTCTCCCAAATCACTTACAACAAAAAAAACAAGAGTTTCCAAGAACAATGCAGTAACTACAAGGGGCCAACTGTGGGCAGCTCTAAAATGGAAAAATGTGCAACTCATCCAAGTGATCGGAATCCATATCCGCTAATCACATTCATGGACGAGTGATGTTAGAATCGGCAGCATAAAACCCTAAATCCATTTTAATCGATGTGCCATTTATCTAAAGTGATTCTCTAATGGCGGTATGGGTATAGTTGGGAGGTGGCAACAGCACTTTAAGAGGCACGTGTGATTTTACTAGGAATTTTGCAGGTATCAGCAAATCTAAGTTAATGTCTTTCAGTGCTGTTTTTACTGCAATGTAAAAAATTAAATCTCTTGTATGACTGCATATACAGTATAACATACAGTACATATACATACACATCTATCTATCTATCTATCTACTTTACACACACACACACATACATACATACATACATACATACATACATACATACATACATACAGTACATACACACACGTACATACACATATATATATATATATATATATATATATATATATATATATATATATATATATATATATATATATATATATAATTGCCCTTAGGTGTGATTGGGTGCGTGAATGGTTGCTTGTCTCTGTGTGCCCTGTGATTGGCTGGTAACCAGTTGAGGGTGTCGCCTGCCTGGAATCGGCACCAGCAAGCCTGCGACCCTTGTGAGGATAAGCGGCTATAGAAAATGGATGGACGGACATATACTGTATATGAAAATATAGTTCCCACTGTCTCCACATGAAAAAATGATAATCATTTAACCAGCCTTTCTACCAAGTATTTATTCAACTTTAGAAACTCACTTTTATTCCTGTAGTGCAATTAGCTCACAAATGCAAAAATCTCGAAAATGCAGTTGTCTGCGATTACTCTATCTAAAAAAAATTCCTCCATCCAGTTTGTGAAGTTGCACCATCGACATACTTGGTGAGTTCCATAGAAATTGGTGGATTTGTGCAATGTTGCTAGCAACGCTTGTCAGACTTCAAGACAAAAAAAAAAAAAAAACTATGTACAGTGTTGCCATTGATTCAAGTTTTATCTGATTACAGGGGTCTTGTCTCTTTGAAGGGTTACATCAAGAAGCATGTTGAGTGATCGCTGATGTCGTTCTTGCACTGTGGGAAAATCAGACTGAGATCCATACTGCTTCGGGCAAAGTAATTCTAGCGAAAGACAAATCCTCTTTTATGTCTGGTTAGAAATATTCCGCGGTGAATCACTACAAAGGGGACAAGTTGCTTCATGATGTTGCCCATGGGTGTATTTAGTCTCTTATTAAGGAAACGTCACCTCAGGGCAAAGATTTGTTCGTGGCGAAGGGTAAGACATTTCTGGAGTAGTCTATAATATTTTACTTTTGTTTGTAATTAACTTTTTTGATGACCTTTTTACTATATATGAATTTGAATAGCACTTTGATATGCTAGTGTGCTCTTAAAATACATTATGATTACAGAATAGCTAAGTCAGGGTTATAGAACATGAAAAACTTTAGGATGTGTTTTAGTATGATTAATGGATGTTATGAAAAAATATGTCCGCGTCTAGCTCATGTTATAATATGATGATAAACATGTGTACTACTTTTTAACAATCATCCCACACTTAAGTTCTGTTTGAACTAGCAACTGTTGTTGAGTAGGAGTCGGAATCTTTGCTTCAGAGTTCAATTGTATTCTGATTTTTGGGTGTGCGATTCAATGCTGAATCGATTTTCGATTTAAGACAAATTTTAAGTCGAAATGATTTGATTGATAATGGTTTCAGCTGCAATTTAAAGATGTGCAAAGAATCATACTGATCGACTCCAGTCTGCCTAACAAAACATAAATGGAGATATTAAAGTGTCTTTTTTGTTTATTTTTACATTTAAGTTTTGAATTTTAACCTTTCACTACTGACAGCACATATTATCAATATATTTCCGCAGTATAGTGGACCCCTGGGTTACAAATATGCTAACATAATATACTTTTTAAAATATTTTTTTTTGCCATTTAATTATTAACAGGTCACATGTTAAATTTTGTTAAACATTGAATTTTTCAATTCAATCAATTGAAAAATGATGCATGTTTAAAAAATGAATAGATTATAGGATCTTGGTCCACATTATGTTTTTGATCACACTATTTTTGATTTATTTGTGGCAGTTTTTGTATGCACTGTTATTGTATGCATTGAAAACTTTAGTTTGTACTTTCATACCACATGTCGTACAGTAAACCTGTAGGGGCCCTAATTTGGTTGAGAGATGCACTCAGTTTAAAAACTAGTGCATCTTTATGTTCATACCAGGGGCAATTCTAGTTTGTGAATTTGGCAGACCATGTTTGTGACTTGCTGGATGTTCCTTGGATGTTCATTACATGCCTCAGGCGCCCACCTGAAAATTTGACCGGGGAAAACTGTCAAAGTGGTAGCACAGGTGACGCAAGGCAATTTTGGGGGATTCGAACAAGGCAAAATGCACGTTTTGGGAGCCGCATCCATTGGATGGCAAAAAAGTTGGCAGTGTTCCTTCCCACAACGGCGCACACCCCCCTTTCTACCTGCACCTGTTTATTGGAATACCAAACAAAAAGAAACTAGTCCCACACACTGTTTGCTGTGCTTTGACGCGAAACTTTGACAGTGACTGTTTTATGCAACATTTACATTGTATAATATTTATAACTATAAAAGGCAAAAAAACTGTCAGACTGCACAAGAATAATAATTGATTCTACAAGTAGCCATTAAATTCATACCATGAAACAATCCAACAGTCTGAAACTTCAATTATTATAACTTGACCCTCCCCTTGAGGCTTGCATCCCTCCCTGAGCCGCAGTAACTTGTCTGGAGCAGCAGAGCGAAAGGAAAGGAACAGATTCCGGCGGTATGAGGGCGATGCTGATACATTTTAAAACCTGCAACCGAACTTTCCGAAAGCGTAAATGTTCTCGGCATATTTGGTGAATTCAGTCGAGCGGCCCAAACCATCCAGTCCCAGCAGGCCTATCGGTGTCTGAGATCTGCTCGCACTGTGTTTGAAATTATCACATGTGTTCATCGCTGTTGTTTGCATGTTTGATATTGATCAGTTTAGGTGTGTTAGTTACTGGAAAGTATGTCACTACAATGGCCCCATTCAAAACTCTCAGAGGTCCCCAACTGCTGGTCCGCGGCCCAGTACCGGTCTGTGGATCAAATGATAGCGGGCCATATCCTCCGCACCAAAAATAATGATGTTTTGGAACTGATTTAGTTTATCCTTTAACAGTTCATTCATTTGCACTTTGCTTGGCTTGATCTTTGTTTTTGGCGCCGCCTCTGGCCGCTGTTGACATTACATTTTGTAGTGAGGAAGGACGGTGCGGCTTCAATTGAGAGCAGTCTGTCGGCGACGCACACGTTGTTCCGTCTCTCTGTGAAATCTGGTCCACGAGTGCCTTTAAGTTGTACTTTCTTGGTAGGAATATTATCATCGATGGTAATATGCTCAGAATTTGTTTCTTTGTTGATCCAAGGAAGAATAACACGTTAGCTGATGTTACTTTTTATCTTCGGCATGTGTTATAGTGCTACCTTGTATGCATTTAGCTTTTTAGCATTTTTGTTTGTGCCAAGTTTTTTTCTTTGGTATATGTTAACACAGGCAAAGGTTATGTATTGAAATATACTAACTTGCATCTACTGTCATTAATGTTTTGTATTGAAATGAATAACCTTTGTGATTCAGTTATTTGATTGATTTAATTTTAAAAAAAAAACAGATCCGAATGACAATTTTCATCAAAAGATGCTTTGCACTCGTTGGGGGGGGAAATGGCTAAAAAATATATTTTAAATATTTAATTGATAGTACATCATTAAAAAAATGGAAATCAATGTTTTAGGGTAAATTGAAACTATTAAAGTAAAAAGAAAAAAAGGTTAAAAAAACGATTAAAATTATTAGCAACTGTGAGTGGAGATTTAAAAAAAAAAAAAAAAAAATACAGTCTGGTACCTAAGCAAGCCGGTGTTTATCTTGATTATGTGGCAGATGCAGACACAGAGCTGATAAGCCCATTAGGCAGGCTGGCTAACAGTAAACGACACCTTCTCACAACTCGCGGGCACTTTCTGGTAAGCGGGGGAAGCTTTTGTTCTAAATGAGTACTGCGGGTGGGTGTAGAAATATGTGCAGTTTGTGTAATATTTGATCTTAAGGCAAATATTGATTTTACATTGCAACGGGAAGTTTAAGTGTACTTTCATTATCACATGATGAGTCATGCTGCCAGTCAAAACTAAACAAACGAAGAGCGGTGATGTCAATTCTGGAGGTCACCCCAATTATTTGTCTCGATTCATATAAAAAAAAAAACATTTCAAGCGTTCAATCAATCAAAAGAAAATTTGCTCTCATTAGATTATGGGGTGAATAAAACTGCGGTTGATGACTGAGCTGTTTAACAACTCAGATCGTGCAATGGTAAGTGATTAAAATGTATGTCTTGGCATCAAGTAGATATGTATTGTAACTTGATTTGTGGTGAATGGAATCAAACCATTAAAAAAATCAATAAGAATAGGCATTCATCCAATATAATGTCTAGATTGACTTTGAGTGTTTAAACAGACACACTGGCAGTCAAATATTCCTGCAAATGAGCTAACAGCCTTTACAGACCTCTGATCAGCTTCACTTTCATGCCTGGATGGTTTCATCCAAATGGGAGTGTGGGGCCACTGCACACTTTCATTTCAGGTGAGATGAAATCTTACTCGGGCAAGAATGGAGGAAGAAGAGCTATTAATTATTAAAAACGGTTTGGGGAAGCAGGAGAGTGGTAACATGCAGATGGAGCTTTGTTGTAAATGAATAACTGAAACGATAGAGCGTCCCAAATGTTACAGTGATCAACTGAATTCTTTGAAAATAGAAAGATGCAAATTTGCTAGTGAGAAATAGATGCCACCGATGCGCATAAATATTGAAATTAAAAGTTGTATCTAACCCTTGTTGATGAATAAGAAGATTAGCGTCTGTATTTATGCTTTCAATCAGATGATCCCATTTAATCCTACAAAACATTTGCAATCTGCTACACGTTTACTGTAGCCAAAATCGCCCGATCACACAACCCGTCAGTCAAAAATGTCTATCGGCAGAGGCCGGTATGACTCGTGCTTTTTTGAACACTTTGCGTGAATATTTTATGAGTGATCAGATGCACAACAGATGCTCTCTTTGCCCTTTATTTGGATGGATGCTTTGGGTTGAGTCGCTGGGGTTTAAGGCCCAGCGACTTGGGTCACAGTTCAGCGGTGGAGCTTCAAATGAGGTGGATGGGAGGCCTGGTACGGTTGCATGCCTCTTCCAGCTGTATTACCTGCCGCTTTTTCGAAAAGACCCTCTGTGTCTTTTAATAGCCACAGGCACAAAACTACCCACAGACACTTCAGCCAGAATTTAAACGTACAATAAGATCTTGATGGCAATAAGACATTTAAAAAGAAAACGGACATTCCTTTTTTCCTGTTACTAAAATGTCCACTTTTACAAAAAGGGTCTCAAGAGGAATATGCTGTAGTAGGAAATCAGGTACATAGCAATATGACCCTTAATACTATTATATACTGTAATATACACACAGCCAAGCGCATGTTGTGCAGAAAAATAAATATCTGAGATGAATATAATATCTTTCTGGCATGTCCAATATGTGCAGCTGCAGAGGGCGGCATCTCGGGAAATTGTTTTCTATTGGCAGCATGGCAAGAAAATTATTTTCATTTGTATAGAGAATGTTTGCCCCCTTGGAGTCGCCCTCTATGCAAGACATGAAAAAAGAAAGCAAAAGAAGAAGAGAAAGTATTCAGCTTTTTCTTATAAGAAGCCTGGAATGGGTAATCTGGACAACTGGGCGATTTCCCGATGGGCAAGGTTGCTATATATGCTACTCAAGGGCACTATTCTGTCCCATATTAATGTCTGGATTCATATGCAACTCGATACGTATTATTGTCTTACTGTAAAAATGTAGCACCTACTGTAAATATTAGGGATGCACAATTATGGCCAAAATAAGAATCACAATTATTTTGGTCATTATTGAAATCACGCTTATTAATCATGTTTGGTCAAACATGTCTATTTATTGGCCTTTTTTTTTTTAAACAAGCAGTATATGAACAAGGCTTCAAGGCTTAATACTTACATATAATAATAAACTAAAAGAAATAAAGTAAGAAATAATAATAATTATTAAATAATTAATAATAATTAAAACAAATTCATCCAATACATGGCAAAAACTTGGCGATGCACGAGAGGGAGCTGATGAACCCCAAAAAAGGCTTTGTTTTTGCCATGTGAAGTGTAATTGTGATGAAATAAGGATTGGATCTTTTTTTTTTTTTTTTAATTTCAGAAACATTGATGCATTTAGTTATTTTGTTGTTGTTGTTTTAGACTAGTGCTTCTCAAATAGTGGGGTTGGCCCACTATGCCGGGGGGGGGGGGGGGGGGGGGGGCGCAGGGAAAGAAAAGTGTGATGTGTAGGGTATTTGCAATAAAACAATAATTTTCATATATTTTTTTTTAGATTTCAGGCACTTTGATTCACTTGGTTATTTTTTCCGTTTTAGATGAAGCTATAACCCATATGAATGCTGTAAAAAAAAAAAAAAAAAAACAGTTATTGAAAGTTGATTTCTATTGCGTTTTTTCTTGTGTTAATACTAAAAAGGATATAGGTTAAGGTATACTCACACAGTTTTTTATAGACAATAATATTATTTATAGTCAGCGCTTTGAGTTGGGTGGGGGTCACGGAAAGTTTTTTTTTCTTTTCTGGGGGGACTTGGCGAATTATAATTGTGTGCTTTAGACTAAGCTTGAATGTTTATGTGTAACACTTGTTTCTTTTGTTAGAAATGACAGTTTTCAATGTTAGGCTTTCCTATACCATTTTTTTTAGATAATCATCTTATTTATATTCTGCACGGCGAATGAGGGGCCCAAAGGGTTTTCTCCCTCTTTTGGGGTAGCTTTGCAAAACATAATTGAGAAGCACTGCTTTAAAGAAAGGGGTTAGTAAAACGGAGTTTTGAATAAATAGCTTTGGTGCAGGCTCTCTAAGGGCTCTAGGCAACGGTTTTTCTGCATGTGCCGTTATTTTCCGACAAAAAAATCTTAGTCTGAAAGGAAGTCTGGGAACATACTAAAAACGGATAATAATGAATCACAAGCATCTCCGACGTAAATGAAAACGAAACCTGAACACTGCAATCCTCATGGTGAATATAACACCAGTGCTGCAGCTATCTGGCAGATGCCCACATAATTACAGGCTTCCCATCATAAATGTCATCCTCCACACGAGGATCCACCCTCACGGTTGAGCAGCCAGGCAGCACATTAGCTCTACGACACTCCTACTTCCCAAGCCGCAGCGCTTCCACCGGTGAGGCCCTATGGAAAAATTCAAGTGGACGCGGCAAGCCATTCCAGTCCCTTGTGGTCCTGGCGGCGGAAAAAGTGAACAGATAAACACACGGCGAAGCCTCAAAAGAGGGCTTGCATGGCTGTGATGCAGGCTGTGTCTTTCAGAAAGGGATCATGGATTCAGGGTGCACGTGGCGCATTTGCAGACGAGGCAGCGCTCACGTCCCCTCCAACCTTCTGTCTCATTGATTAGAAACAGGCCTCATTAGCTGTCCGGCCATTTACGTGCACAACGAGCAGGTGATGTGCGGCATCGCCGACCGGGCTGCGTGCACGTCAGTCATTCCCCCTGCTATCCCCAGGCGAGCTCCAGCAAGATTTCATTTTGCGGTCATTAGCGTGTCACTTCCTGTTTCGATCACCAATTGTGCGTGGGTGAGTGTGTTTATTATAAAGTCAAGCCGCCAGAGGTCTCAATGAGTCTCGCCAATCACGGTGGGCCTAATGTGGATTATGCTGACAAAATAACACATTCATTCATATATATACAGTATATATATACAGTATATATATATATATATATATATATATATATATATATATATATATATATATATATATATATATATATATATACAGTATATATATATATATATATATATATATATATATACAGTATATATATATATATATATATATATATATATATATATATATATATATATATATATATATATATATATATATATATATATATATATATATATATATATATATATACATATATATATATATATATATATATATATCATCTGTTGACATGGTAAAAGCTCTCTGATTTTAAAGTGTTGAAATCTCAGCTGATGTCCTTAAATGCTATTGGATTACTTTCCAGCAGTTGTTTAACACTTCCTGGAAGTTTCAGGTCGATATCTTTTTCCTAAAGTACTGTTTGCTATGGACATTTGAAAGATGAATGTGCCAAAACATTAAACACGATATTTGTCAAAAACAACGCTTATATTGTTATAAGTGTATGCCAAACAATAATAGTTATCTATGCTACAGCATTGTTCATTCACAGGTCATTATTTAACACTATTAATCTCAAACTTGGAAAAATTCTATATCATAATGGAAATGTTATTGTGAGGGTGAGTCAACACATGAAGAATACAATTTGAACCCAGAAACAGAAAAGACACAGACGTAGAAAAGTATAAATTCTTTACACAAAAACCTAAAATAACCGCAGTAACCATCGCAAACTAGACTAGGAAACTAGACTCAGGAACTTTACTGTGAAAAGACAGTTTGAGAATTTGATGTGTCACCGATAAGCTAGAGCTTAATTACTGTAAGGCACAAAAACTATATGATACAATGAAGCAAACTAAAGGACCATAGCAACTGCATAGCAACCGCATAGCAACCGCTACACCCAGGATCAAACCAGTCACAAAAGTAAATACAGGACCCTATAACAATATAACTAACGTAAAAATGACAAAGATGAGAAATACATTTTCACAGCAACGGCATAGAAACTGATATCAGAACACACTGTAGGTAATAATAACACACGTGTGATACATTAATATCAAACACGATTCAAAATTTCCATTAGACTCCCAAGGTTTTCTCCTCTTCCAGGCATGTAGTGCCCATCATTATCAATACAAACAGTACTTGCAGTTGTATGAATATTTGTTGATATTTCCCAAAGACTCCTGATGAAACTCGCCAATTTTAATGCAATTAATATATTCATTAGTTTACTTTGGAACTCTTCCCTACTCGCTCCATCTGTCTCACCAAAATAATTAAAAGCAGCGGGAAGAAAACACTCAATATTTTTCCTTCTTATCGTCCTCTAGTGAGCTCATTTGCATGTTATAATCCTGCCATCTGTGAAACCAAATACGGAATTATTTGCACTGTGACCAACAAAATGAAAGGAGAATAATAATAAATTGTGTATTTGGCCAGGGGATGAAGGCAAGCGAATGCGAAATAAGAAATCAATGGTGTGTTGGAGGATTTACAGTTGTGTTTACTCTCAGAGGAAAGTTCAAGTCATTAGCAAGTCTTTGTTGAAGTAAAGAGCCTGAGATGAAGGTTGTCCTACAGATTGGCGGGAAAATGAAGTGCACACACAAACACACGCACACACGCACACAAACCACAGAGCAAAAGTCTATAGAAATAATTGTCATCTTGAGAACTGGGTCAAACAGTGGAAAAAACATACTTATTATGAAAAATCTCATCATTACTCTCAGGGGTGTGAGTGGTAGATAAAGATGCAAATTGATACAGTATCGGGGTTCCATAGTGATCCAGCTCACGTTTAATTCATTCAGGTTATATTTAAGTAAGAGCTTTAAAAGTCAGTCAGAGTTTTTATTTTCTATTGTAAACTAATTTAATTGAGTTGGTTCTCAAAGTGAAGGAGTGTTCATTCATTGTGCTTCAGTAAAGCAATCAATTCAACCAGTTTAACTCATTCAATGCCAGGGACGTATTTACACGTTTTTTTGGAGATAGCAATTTTGGGAAGTCCAAAGTTTCAGTCCAGGATACATAAGTATCGATTTAATACTTAATTATCTGGAAATTAATTAAAGTACTTAAGTATCGATTGTCTGGAAACGTAAAATACATGAAAATACGTCCCTGGCATTTAATGAGTTCACACATTTTAAAAAATGTAATAATTTTGAAATTTGTCAAAATGCGTTTCGTGTTTTTGAACGCGTTCTAACGAGGCGATGAAGCCAGTGAAGCCAAATTTTATGATGCTCTTTTTGACCAAATAATTGGAAATCGACCCACTTTGTTATAAAGAGGTGTGCGATTTGTAATTTTTATTTTTTAAAATTCAGTACAGCTGAAAAGTAACAAACATATTTGTCAAAGTGGATCTGTTGGTGTATAACAAGGGCACTTATTATATTTTTTAAATTGATTAATGGTAATCAATTGTAAATGATATATATATTAAATTTGGTATAAGAGTAGCAAGATAACACAGTTTTTCTCCAAATTTTTTGTTCTTTCCCATGATTGCCATTTTGATTCACGTCTCAAAGTTGATGTTAAGTGTCAACGTGTATGTTTGCTAGCCGATGACAGAGATGTACATTTGCATGTTTGGACAGGCCAGGTCAGCTTTTGCTTTTTCAGGTGGAGCTATAGGCAGACGCTGAGGTCACACGGAGACGCTCAGTCTCATGGACTCGCCGTTTCCTGTCCTGCATGGTCCTGCAGTCCTGGTGGAGCTATACCGCTATCAATACATCTTATAATCTGATTGAAATGAGACCCCCAGACCGGATGGTGTGATTTCTTATCACACCAGGGGAAGCTGGAGAAGCTGGTTCTGTCATTAAAGTCTGAAGATGTGCTAATTATCACACATTTTAGGGGGTTTTATGGTGGTGTATAGCTCCAGCATGGATGTCATACTCAAGGCCTGGGGGCGGAACAGGCCTGTGTCATCCTTTACTATGGTAGCAAACACATGCATTTTAGAGTCAAGGCCATATCAAAAAACATGTTATCTTGCATTTACTTTGTTTCTTTTTAGATACAAAAATGTTTTTTGTAGAGTACTGCTTTGCAGAGTACTGTTTTTTCTTCACTTTTAACAATAAAAGTATTTTTTCTTCACTAAATGCAGTCTTAGCAGACACATTTAGATACAACAATACATACAAAGTGCCTACGGTTGACTACGGTATTTACAGAGCATTGGGACCAGGCCAGCACTCTTGGCAAAAATCCACATATAATTACCAGCAATTGTTTTTAAGTTACCCCAATTTTACCAGTCAGTCCCACTTGCAAATAGGTTTTCCTCCATTTAGCCCCTGGGCTAAAATGAGTTTGGCACCCCTGCCATAGAATCGTACAATATACAATATAATAAACATGAACATAACATTGAGTTGTTGTTTTTCAACATAAAAACGATTTTTAATATGTAATTTACTATATAGTGTATACATATACAGTGTATATATATATATATATATATATATATATATATATATATATATATATATATATATATATATATATATATATATATATATATGTATACCTTGTGCATATACTGCACATATAGAGAAATATCTATGCTTGATATAGCTACACTTGCACACACACATTCATGTATATTTATTTTGCTAAATTGAATAGTCTGTCACATAGTTCTACCGCCTTGCAATAAGCACTAAAGTATTCGTTGCAACTTAAGTTACCCAATGCGGTTCCTTGCCCTACATTCACACCATAGCGTAATGTGTTCACTGTTTTACTGTTCTTAAGAGCTTAAATTGGGCCGGCACATGAATGTGATTTGAACAAGAGGTTTCTTGAGAACTAAATGAAATTTTCTTCTAAAAAAAACATTGACAGCACAGATGGAAACATTTTTTTTATGAAATGGAGTCACAACATTGCAAGAGTCATAAAAAGGATCATGATGAAGCCACGCTCAATTTTGAGTGCTATTTTTTTCCTATATTATTAACAGTAGGATATATTACTTTGTACATGCCAACAAGCTGTATAAAAGTAATGAATGAATACATTCAAACTGAAAGTTGTAGTCACAAATCCCCATCTGTGTATTTATTTGTCTTCCTTTTTCACTATGTGTGTGTAGAGGTACACGTGTGTGGGTGTGGGTGTGATCTGGGATGATCCTCTCCCTGCCTGCTGATGACACAACCCTGTGGGTGGTCTTAATGGTCAACAACTGCTCTGTCAGTTAATCCGTACCGAAGGTGACGAAACTCAACAGGCAGTGTAAGTTTATACAGGACTGAGGATCAAAAAAACATCAACAAAAGTTGAGATGATGATTAATCATCTTTTGCACTGTGCTTCTACCATGAAAATTGCTCTCTCAATGACACCCTCTTGTTGTTTACTTGCTTCCAAGCAAACGCTGCTCCATGCCAATCTTCAATCAATGAATGAGCCTAGACATATTAAATCATCTGTGAAATTCTGGCCGGTAGTTGTGATGAGATTAACTGCACATGTGTCATGTCTGCAGCAGAAAGTGGCAGTCACACAAACTAAAGGCTCCAAAACAGAGGTGGCTGCTCTCTCGCCTGTCAATACCAGCTACTTGTGTTTGAAATTTATACTAAACTAAGCAGACGTTATTCATTTGTGTGCATAATATGTCAAAATAAAAAGCCAATGGGCAGACACACTTGGCAGCCTACTCATTGATCATCAACACCAATGTGCCAGATTTTAAGTGTGGGTGTCATTAAAGAGAGGTGACAACAATAGAGGGCTGGGGGGGAAAAGTTGACCAAGTCGGGGAAATCGACTTATAAATAGGTTGACTAAAAATGCAGACATAAACACAGTGTTGTAATGGCAGCAAAGGAGAAAGATACCCCCAAACAACAGCATATTATAATTTTGAGATCATTTTTAATTCAAAAAGAAAAAGGCATAGGAAGGAAAAGGCACACCACAGCAGTACTGCGGAAGGAAAAAAAAAGCATGTATGCAAAGACCGTCTTGACATTTGGCTTAATTGCATCACAAAAAGGTTTTTACGGCATGTCATTAAGCTTTTGTTCCAAGTTGTTACCATAACAAAGTGTCATTAAGGTATGTATGTCAGTTGTATGTCAGTTAGCCTTGATATTGAATGTCATTTAGGAATGCATGTCACAATTTCTCATGAGGCCCTTTATTTTGTCGAGTAGATAAAATGAATTCCTTCTTAAAATCTTTGTCTGATTATAATACTTAATAATGGATTATAATGCTTAGGATGTTTGTGTTGTTCCAATCCTGCTTCCCGTTTGTTAAAAAATAATAGAAATTAAATAAATGCCGGAAGTTACTTCTGGATCTTACAACACCACATCGTGACAAGCGGGCTTTCAGTGATAAAAATATTAGCACACAGATCTTCTCATAATAAAGTTTCTAAAAAGAGCTAGGGCTGTATTATCTGAGAATCTCCCCTATCACTCCGAACAATCTGTAGTGGCTCAGTTTTAGGTGTTCAATTTTTAACCAGAAGGGGGTAGTCAAGCACAAAACGTCCCCAGTCTGCTTATCAAGAAGAAAAAGAAGAACAGGAAGTTACTAACCCCACAGTAGCAAACATGTTCCGCTCTCAAGTTTACTCATGGAATAAAGTGTCTTCTGTCAGTAACTTTAAGGAAACTATTACATGCTTAATGTACATATAACATTATGTATGTGTGAACTAGTAGTTAAGTGTTGGCCTTAAATGTAATCGCTAGCCGTTAATGCTAACCACAACTGCTAATGTGTAAACAAATGGTGTTGGAGTTTAAAAATGAAATGCATAGATTCACATTCAACCTCAGTCAGATTGTTTTAAAAGAATAAATTCACATTCAACGTTTGCAGATTATTAAAAAAAAAAAATCCTCCATTATTTTATTAAATAATCGCTAAAATAATTGATTTTAAAAAATGTTGATTGTGATAACCCTAGAAGGATGCAAAGCACATCCTTATAATTGTTCACTGATTGCTGATATTTTTTCTTCTACACTGGAAACAGCCAAGACTAAATTAGATGTTTGATGGATCTTCAACAACATGTTGTACTGTCAGTCACTGGATGGATGAATCCCAGAGGTCTGCCTGGGAAGAACGCTGTGAGATAGGTGTTGAGTTCCATAGGTCAAAGGTGGCAGGTCAAGTCTTTTGGTGGTAAATTTTCTGCAGTGACGTCCAGGTTTCTACACATTGAGGTTTGTCCATTTGAACGATATAGTAGGGATAGAAGATCATTGTCCCACCCAAATATTTCTATCGGCCTTTTTTAGGATCCCGACTGCTGAATAAATATCAATTTAAAACAGTGTTAATCTCAGAGGACGATTTATTTAAATTGGAGATAAACGATGCTGGTGCTGCTTTCCCTAGAACTTTTGTTTTTGTTTTTGACTGCAAGTGAAACAGAGATACTGTCAGTGAAAGTTCAGGGGATACCAAAATGATTAAGCTATTTTCAGCAGTAAATAAATTAATATTTTGTCCGTACCTAAATTCATAACTAAAGTATTTTTTGATGTAAAATAAATATTTAAAAACACATTTTGTCACATGCTTTTGACTGAAAATTACATCTCATTCGCGCAAGGCACAGGTAATAACCAATCACAGCTCAGCTTATAAACAACCAATGAATAAACCCAGGAAACAGGCGACCCATGATTGGTTGTTAACTGAGACTTGATCCTGTGATGTTGTTTTGAGTTGACAGCAAGTCAGAAAATTACTTAGAGACAAAATATGACCTTTTCACTTTTGAAAATACCTAAATAAGGTATCCTATTATGGAAATTTTGGAGAGAAAAAATGCTACTGTAGAAAATTCATGGAAGCAATTGTATTTACTGGTTTTCAGTTTTCATTTATCTTTTTAACACCGAGAGCTCCAATATGTTTTGTTAGAATTTTACAACAGCAAAAAATTGTACAAATTATGCCTGCAATTTGGAATTGCGGAATACTTTGATATTAACACATTTTGAAAGGTTTACAAATGCCACTCACATTTTTCCGATGTGTATACATACTTCACTTATTGTAACCCCACACTCGTCCCCGAGGACTTTTTAACAAGATGGGGGAATACCTGATATGTGTTTGTGCTTTAAGTGGATGCCTCTCAGCTTACGCTCAACTGTGGGTGAGGTGCCTTCATATTGTTCCCTGCTTTCCCACAGAAGCTCAACACATTGGAGTGTATTCTGTCATGCTTTAAACACTGCACGGAAAGCGGACACCATCGTGTCTCGCGTCTCACGCAAGGCTTACCTGAGACAGCCATACACAATCAGCTGTCTCCAAATCCATCAGCGTAAAAAGTAGTTCATATTTTTTTAAGGCATTTTCATATTAGAAGAGACTAGAAAAATGCATGAATTATGAAATTATATTGTTAATTTTACCAATGCTCAAAGCTAAAATTGGTGGACCGATCTAAGAGACTTTATTTAACTCCAAATCTCGGCTCACAGTTCAGGGACCCGAGTTCAAATCCACCTGGCTACGGCATTCCTGTGTAGAGTTTGCATGTTCTCCCCTAGCCCATGTGGGTTCTCTCCAGGTATTCTGGCTTCCTCCCACACTCCAAAAACATCCATGGCAGGCGAATTGGACATACTACATATTTCTTAGGTGTGATTGGCTGTGTGAATGGTTGTTTGTCTCTGTGTGTCCCGCGATTGGCTGGCAACCAGTGCATTAGATTAAAAATGATTGAAAATGGGCGAGCAGGTGATAGATTTGTTTCTGTCGAAAGGTAAATTTAAAAATGACACTTTTGATAAAGATAGAGTGATATGCATTCTTTAAAAGAAGGAGCTTTCAGAAACAGCTCAATTTTAGCCTACCACATCAATGCAAAGCACCCAGTCGTAACTGCAGTCACAGCTAATGATAGCAACAAAGATGCTAATGGGGCGAGCCATAGCAAAGCCCTTTTTTTTTGCCAAACTAAACTTGATTTGCATAATTTGGGACAAGTCTCAAATACAGGAGAAGGTAAATATATGCAACTGCATCCGTTAAAGAAAATAACTGACACAAGCCATCAATCTTATGATCTGCCACACTAACAAAATGCATCTAAATAAATAAAAAACAAACACTGGTTGAGTCTGTTTTTCAGATTATTTTTAGGTGGGATTGAATTTAAATTAGATTAATTACGGATATTGTTTATATTACATGTATTTATTCGCTTGACAGTGCTATAAAAGAGGAAGAAAACAGAAAAGATTAATGTTGTGACGATGAAGCAAAAAAAAAAAAAAAAATCACATTGAATGGGAAAACATATTGAAAGGTCTCATAATTCATTACGCTTGGCCAAGAAATGCTTTGGTATTTATTGTTTTGCAACTGGGATGGTGCAGTTCAAGTCCTGTCAAGTTTTGTTTCACTGTAAAACACAGAACAATGCTTTCCTCAAAGAGTGGCTCATGTTTCAAACAAAAAAAAAATAAAACGTAGTCATGGAAAATCACAGATTTTTTTTCTAAATAGCCACTGAAAATGCAATGAATTTGAACTTAAATGCGGGTTATAAAATCTACAAAGAAAAGGAGTAATTAAAAAAAAAAATTAAAACATCAAAATGAAATAAAAGCTAAATTATGCAACAAAAAATCTAAAGTAATGCAAATTTGCTTTGCTCTGCATGTTTCAACAGCCCGAATTTAAATTGTGGCTAAATACAAAACAAAAATTATGTTGGACTTTGAATTCATACTTTCCATCTGTCGCATTGACATAACCGACTTAATGTAGGACCAAATGAGTCATCAACGACTGAGAAATTGCAAGGAACAGCATTAATGATTGGCAGCGTCAAATTAATCTAATCTGTATGTGTTTTGCAAATCACACTTTCCTTCAAGGATTTTACATTCTTTTCTTCATTTCTGCTTTTTTTACTAAATACCTGATAGTCATCATATTAAAGGGATTAGTTTCCATTAATCACATATAGTAGTTAGTCTTTTTTTTTTTTTTAATCAGAGTGAAGTTCCTATGACAACGACTTATTTTTGTACCCGTCAGAACACAACGATTCTATTACAAACATATGCTAACATGTGCAAAACTCTAAAGTCAGCATTTGCAAACAAACTCATTGGCCAAAAATAAAAAATAGTCCTCATAGTTTGAGAACATGTAAACTAATGTACATCTATACTGTATTTTCCGCACTATAAGGCGCACCTAAAAGCCTTAATTTTTTTTAAAAAGCTGATGGTGCGCCTTATATATAGATCAATATTGAGATTGGGATTGGTAGATGGGGAATGAAGTGATAAAGTAAGCTTTACCTGTTTCTTTTGTGTGTTTACAGTTGAACAAGTTTGCTCATATTGACATTGAGTTATTATGCAATTGAGAGTTTAGAGTTGTTATTTGAGTTATTATTGTTATTACTTTGAGTATTACTATATTGTGATTGAAAAAGTTTTAAAATATGTCATTAATTGAGGGTGCACTTTATAATCCGGTGCGCCTTATATATGGAAAAAGTTTTAAAATATGTCATTAATTGAGGGTGCGCCTTATAATCCGGTGCGTCTTATAGTGCGGAAAATACGGTACTTTAAAATGATAAATTACCATACTATACCATATTTCAACATCAAACTGCCTTCATAGTGATATTAAAACAATGGATTTATTCATTTGTGAATGATTTATAATATATTACTTGGTGTAATATTTGAACCAAAGGTATGAAAAAGTTCCAGCTGCCTTCCAGCTTTTCAATTTTGATGACATTTTATTGGTAGAAGGTTTTTCAAGATACTCAAAACACTTCTGATAATGAATTAGGTTCATAAAAATGCCAATTTGAAGGATACTCCTTTAACGTTTCATCTAATTACACTAGTTGCAATGCCGTAAGAAACCGCCTGATTATGTTTCGCTCGGCTTGCTGTCAGTCAACTGCATCGCACACACAAGGAAGCAGGAAGTAGCCGTGTGCTTGAAAAGACATTAATTTCAAGCCTGGTTTGAAAATGAAATATCATTTTCACAATGATGAGCCAAAAAAAGTAATTAGAAAGCAATGGGACCGTTGTTGAAGAATCGGTAAGTGGAAAGCCAGTCCAGACAAGTCAGAAAAAAACAAAGCATCATCCGTTTGGCTGTTTTGTAGCAATAAGACGTATCAACTGCAAGGGGGGCAAGTACGAATCCCTGCGGGATTCCAAACGCTCAACCAGCTCTCCTCTGCTGAAGCTCAAACTCATATTTCATTGATTTTTCCTCAGCATTGTGACAAGGTTGAGAACAGGTTTAGAAGACATTGGAGCTCAGACATCAAAAGTCCGACTCAACTGTGGCAGGAGTGGAAAAGGTTTGAGGTTTTTATGCCGGGGGGAGAATGCAGTCTGGCAGCGCTTTGCTAACGGGGATCGTCTGGTTCGGAAGCAGCTGCCTTGACCCACTTCTCTTTTGCTTGCGACTCGGGATTTGATGGACTCAGATGTGCCAAGCAGACGGGAAACAGCTCTACGGTTTTTGTTTTTTTTCTTCCTAAAGGGACGTCTTACATTTTTGGCATCAGCTTGCAGACAAGCGGTTGAATGAAATGACATCCACAACTTCACATTTAGGGTTTTGTAATTTGCCTTTCAAATATAATTGAACAATGTGTCTTTTGTGTATATAAATTGTGGTTGTAATTTACAGCAATTTCG
Organism: Hippichthys cyanospilos; assembly: GCF_059441005.1. Classification (NCBI taxonomy): domain Eukaryota; kingdom Metazoa; phylum Chordata; class Actinopteri; order Syngnathiformes; family Syngnathidae; genus Hippichthys; species Hippichthys cyanospilos. The sequence goes on along the minus strand of NC_142389.1, from coordinate 7,488,509 downwards.
AATTGTGTTACCGGTACTACTATTTGGAACATTCATATGAAGCTAAATAAAGTAACCAGAATCTTAAATGACCCTTAGCACTGTATTTTTTTTCCACTTTTCTCAATGAAATACATGCATATAGATGAATTTTGGCACGTTGGCGATTTAACTTGTTACCATTTTTCTTCAGTACGCCCACCCCCTTTTTTTTTTTTACTTCAATTAGGGGGAATTTTCCAAAAATATGAGTATACGTCTAGCCCTGGCTTCTTTGGAGGTCATCTGCTGGTCATCATACTTGGGATATTACCCCAAGCTTTCTTTACCCAAGTATCAACTGATGTGGGATCAGAGTGTGGAAGGTTGCCCTTAGCTGTTTTTCCCCACACCTGCCGACATTAATGCCGGCTTATTCAAGCGCACATTCAAGTGCTGAAGAAAACAAGGCAAGCCGTATCTTCCTTTTCATAATGGGTCAAAGTCTGCCAGAAAAATGATCCATGCAACCTCATGGTTGACGACAATGAGTGTATTTTTTGACGTTGGGCGAAAACGCTCTCGAACGGATGCATTGAATTTGAAGCATATATAATCATTTTAAGCCTTGTAAATGATAGTACTTATTTCATTTAAATCAATGTTATTCAAACTGTTGAGAAGAAATTGGTCTGTTTCAAGTTATGCAATTATGAGTCCCCCCCCAATATGGGAGTTGAAAATGAGGAAAAAAAACATGACCTGTCCTCGGAGGAATACGGTAAATATGAGTTTATGGTATAAATATTTTATACTGCATTTCTAAGCAGAAAGTGAAATGTCTCGTTTACTGAAGCTGCAATTCCCACTGCGAGGTTGCGTCGCAGACTTCATGACATTTTTCAGTGCCGGCCAGCCAGGACAGGAAACATGTATCCATCCATTATGTTGACCGCTCATTCTTATGAGAGCCCAAAGTGTATGAAGGAGCCAAAACAGGGCATTTTACTGATATTAAAATGCAAAACTGTGTCACGTGATCGAGCTTATTTAGAGCCTTTCCTCTTATCAAATCAGTCCTGTAGGAAAACATGTATTCATAACAACAGTCAACATGGGAGAATCGTTTACTACTGACGTTGATTGTCCAGCTGCGTGCTGCCAAGCATACATTTCCACCCCTTTTCCATTGTCTCCAGTAAAACGTTCTACTACTATTCTACTTTACATCTAAAAAATGAAACATGGCTGTTTACTTGGCCGAAAAATCTCTCCTTCTAAAAGATGTGGTTAAGGTCGGTATAATTAATAGGTTTAGTATAATTAGATGAGGATGATACTCGTCTATCCATCATCACATGAAACGAATATTGCAGTATTATAATCGTGTACTGGATCTCATTAATTACACCCATTCATCTAATATTGTGTCCGGTAAACATCAGGCTGTTTTTGAAAAATGTCTCATACAATTTCAATCAATATATTTTAATTTGCAGCAATAAAGAGGCCTAATTATCCTGACTTTCAACCAAGCACATCCTGACATAAATGAGACTCACACACTCATAATTACACAGTATTAAGAATGAACCAAAATTTTCAGCCAAGGCAAAAAAAAAAACCTCTTTGTTTGCAAAGCCGAAAAAAAAAATTGTCCATAAAAGGATGCTGGGATGACGCAAACAACTCTTCCACCAAGGATCTGTTTGAATTTGACACTCGCACACAGGAGAAAAAGGGGGGCGTCGCCTGGTAAAGCATTTCAGGGGTCAAGAAAAGTGAGCAATGCTCTGACATTGACGTCACACGCCAATGGCAAAGTGCGAAGCCCAACTACAAGATAAACACACCAAATAACACGTTAATATAATGCCCCTAATATGCTTTTATTTTAAAGTTGTCCTTCACAGCGACGGTTGCTACCAGTGAGCTTCATTCCTCCTTGCAAATCTTTTTTTTTTTGTTTGTTTTTTTTTGCTATCACATTACATCTCTACCAAAATCAAAATACCACCATGGAAAAATCATATTCAATCACTGATTAAGGATGCTCGGAAACTACTAGTCTGTTAGGCTGTCTCTGCATGATATGACACAAGTCTCCAGCAGCAGTGCTAACCGCTAACTACACTGTGCAGTTATCATAATCTCAACTCAGTTTGAGACTTCCTGGAAGGGAAAAAAAAATAATTGCTATAAACTACAAGAGCAAGCAAAGAGTCAGCGTGTGACAAAACACTTTCTGAGCCAGAAATATGAGTTTCAACAAAAGCCTCATTCATCAAGTAATTGAAAACTCGAGTCAGGTATCTAATTTACCCAGTCCTGTATCTCATATTTCTTGTGCTAAACAGTCCTTTGTGTTTTCCACCAAAAACATCCAATGATTTTCCCTCCGTGAATTTCCTCAACATTGAGCCATTGACATGGAAATAAAAGAGCTCCGGTTACCTATGTGTTCAGTCACTAGCGATAAAGTGATGCAAACAAACCAGGAGAGGGAAAGGTTAACTCCATTGTATGGGATCAACATCATCCTGCACTGTATAATCCCTAAAAAAGGTGTGTATTGTACATGTTCTGGTATTACTGTACAACACATTCATAGGTCTGTCAGAATGAAATATAGCGACATTTACCCAACACACACCCACACAAATTTAGATACAGGACCTCCATATTATCAAATAGCGATATAATGCAGTGAAATGAACAACTAATAATTAGTAAAGATAAGACAAAAAAGTTATTCGTTGTCATTACTCAAACAATTCTGATTTAAATGAAGTATATCAAATGATAAAAGTCAAGCTGAAAACAACAGCAGTACAAATCAATAGCAGAAAACAAGACTTCACCAGACTTCATTAAAACAAGATGTAAACATTTGTGGTATTGCTGTTTTGCATTAGACGAGATTTTAAATACTGTTGATGTTTTTTTTATTTTTTTTTATTGAGCAGATCTATGAAATCAATACAACAGTACTGGTTTAATATGTTACATATGTTGTAGCTTTAAGTCACACCACCATAGTTGTGGTTTGGACAAATGATCCACATGTTTTATTTTTATTTTTTTTATTTTAGACAATTAAAACAAAATAAAAGCACCAGCCATAATCCAGTACTAAAATCGGCAGATTTCCAATTTCTTCTCATTTATAAACAAGTTTCCTACGTGAAGGTGCATAAGATTTTTTGCAGGTAAATGGAATTTAAATGAATGGTGGAAGAGTGGTTAGCGTGTTTGCCTCACAGTTCAGAGTCCCGAGTTCAGTTCTAGCTCGCTTCGGCCCTCCTGCTTGTAGTTTGCATGTTCTCCCTGTGCCTGTGTGGGTTCTCTTTTGGTTGAATGGTAGGATGTACTGGATACTCTAAATTGTCCTTAGGACAAATAAAAAGGACAAATAAATTGGAAGAAATTTATTACTAAATTGTGTTTTAGTGACTCCTTTACAAACATATTTTGCCTTAATTTTGTTACTTCCTGAAAGAATGCACATAGTTATTAGTTATGCAACTTTACGGCCTAACTCTTAGGATAATTTAATGACAGAGGAGCCAGAATTAAAACAGATGATGCTACATGATTCACTTTCGGGAGTTGCTGAATGAAATCTACAAATAGATCACATTACAAATGTATTCCAGTTTTTAATGCAGGGGTTCTCAAACTTTTTTGTGCGATGATTATCAATGCAAAACATTTGCATATGCTAACATTAGCAAAAGGAAATACCTAGCACAAACAAAAATGCTAACGAGCTAAACGCGTACAAGGCAACACTATATAACACGCTGAAGATAAAAACTAACATTAGCTAGCATGTTATCTACAGTCCCAAATTGAACTAACAAAGAACTAATTTTGGGCATATTAGCATAAATGACAACATTCCAATGAAGAAATCACATCTCTCAGACACTCAGATCTCACAATGAGATGGAACAATGCATGCGCACTGACAGCAACTGCTCCCAACTGATGATGAAAAAAAATCATTCAAACCTAAACCACAATTCTGGGTGAGGCTCCATTAGCGCTTTAAAGGTCACAAACATCTTTTGTCTTCCTATGAGTATACAGCATTCCCCAGGTTTTCAACGCTGTAGGTTTGTTTATAATAAGATGCGGTGAGGTCTGAGAACGTGGGTGTTGCTGGATGCGGGCAGATTGGAGCAGAAGCTTGAGAAAGGGAGGATCGGGTTGGGGGTTGGGAGCTCAGGAAGGCTTGGTGCGTGCAGGCAGGTTATATCAGGTCAGAAGTAAAGTGGGATAGCCTGCAGCAGCCAGCGGAGGTGGTAACGTGACCTCTTTTTTTTTTTTAAATTATTATTCCTGCTTTGTGCTCAGAGACCAGCTCCCAAGAAAGTGCTTTTGCCCAAAGGTAGATGAAAAAAGAAAATAAATAGGAAAAATAAGTTGAAAATCAGTGGAGCAGACACGCAAAGTAGTCGTATTGTTCTTTTGTTGCAGCACGGTATTTATATTACAGTCCTCATTCACAGTACATTTTTAATGGACGCATTTTGGATTCCATGTGGCCTATTTCTTTGTCTACTAAATACATAATCAACACGTATTGTTTATTTTTTAAATGTCAACATCTATAATTTAGAAACAACTGTGATGTTCAACATAGCAATCTCATGATATTGAGTTGTTTAAATCTGCCCAGCAAGTCGCCCAAGTCCTGAAAATGGCGAGTCGAGCCAAGTCATGTGACTCAAGTCATTCACATCCGCTTTATATAACAGTGGCATCAATATTTAGTCGGTGTCAAAACAAACAACAACATTTTTCACTTCTCTTTCACTACACTTCGGTATTGAGATAAAATGTTGGAAACTTGATTTTATAAAAATAAAAATACAAATCTGCTTCCTATTGGCTACGTTTAACCACACTGAATGTTCCACTGCCAATGAAGATATTACAACATCATGTGACACATCAACAGTGTGCTGCGAAAACCAACTTAAAAAAAAAAAAACACACAATAATAGATGGACGTCAATGTAATGGTCGAAGTGCTCTTTTATTTTGAAGTTGGCCTTCGTGGTTTGTTGCTACAAGCTAGCTTGACTTCTTGTGACTCTTGTCTTTATTTCTATCAAATCACATTTCTACCAACATCAATGCCACACCATAAAAAATATCTTATTCAATCACTAATTAAGGACGGTAAGAAACCGTCAATTATGCTTGTCATAGTTTGATACAACACAAAATTTCCAGCGTTAGTGCTCGCAACTAATCCCATGGCGCATTCAAATGCAGTCAGATATTTCAAACTCAGACAGCAAAAAGGTCCATCTATGTATTAAACATAATAACAGCAAATAACTAAACACTGTGGCCATTTTATATTTCTTGAAAGAATATATCAAACATAATAGGGTGAAATTACTTTGATATTTTATTTAATAATTAAAAGGAGATTTTTGTTTGTTTGATTCAGGCACTTTGATACCCTTGGTTATTGTTTTCTGTTTTAGACTAAGCTGCAACCTGTATAAACACTATAAAAATAATGAACAGTCACTGAAAGTTGAATTATACATCTTTTTTCTTTTGTTAATGTTAAAAAGGAGTTCCTTATCCTTAATCTAATATTGAACCTCAATGATGAATTGAGTCTCATTGTTTTTAGCAAGGCCAACTGTCTATTCTATTCTATTCTTCTGTAAAACATTTACATTCTGTACATAGTTGAACCCATTCACAGTCTAGAATCAGTACACGTTTCTACGCGGTGTCAAGTCATTTAGTCTACAAGTTGAAATAAAAGATTTACAGCAAAGCGCAAACACCCTTCTCAAGCCAACAACTAATGCTGTATAAACACCACCAAACATTCCTCCCGGCAGATGAGCTCCGCAGACAAAACAAATGGTGCTTTAAGGCACCCGCATTCTTTCAAGGATGGGATCTTCATCTGCTGTCTTCTCTTTTGGCCTTTCTAATGTTTACTTGCTGGAAACGTTTGTTTCAGGTGGGAAATGCTTAAAAAAAAAAAAAGAGCTAGTACATACTTGAGGAGCATTGTGGGGGGAAATATTTATTTGGGGGGGATTCTCAGGGCGCTGAGCACATGAGCAAGGTCATTTTGTCAATTTTATCATAACTTCATGCACACGTTTATGATTAGCGGTTAGCTTAAAGTGGTACGCAGCTAGCTTCTCTTATTCCAATTCAAACAGAGGACAATGGTGCTGTTTGATCACTTGCAATGATTTCTAGCTGAGAAAAAAAGTGTCAGCTAGCTTCTACAAAGCATCGGAACAAACCATCTGGGAGCATGTGATTTTGTTGTTCAAATATAAAAATATAACATTAAAAACAAATCTTTGTGTTGAGGGTTTCCTGTGATTGAATCTAGAGGTGCTTAACCCCACCCCCCCCCCCCAAAAAATGTGCTAGAAACCTCTACTAAGGTTGCATCATTGTTTCTATACCAATTTCACATTGTGTAGATTTTATAACCTTTTTTAAAAAGTGAGACATTTATTTTAGTTATAAATACGAGCACCTTGTCTGTCTCTAAGAGAACAGATTTAAAAAGTGTTTGGAAATCATTTACAACCTATTTAAAAACCTATTTACATACCCTTAGAAGCTGTTCACCAATGTCAAGTGTTGACAATAAATGTTTAATGTAAATAGTGTGTTTACTCTATCTTTAGCGTTCACATGATAAAACAAATGTAAATAATGAGGCTGTGATTCATATTTCTGAAAAAGGAAGTAAATATTTGTCACAGTCTATGTTTATTGAACCATAGAGGAACAATGAATGAAACTTTGCATCTCATCATCACAGTCACAAAAAAATCCTGGAATTAACAATCGGTGATAAAACTTTTTTTTTTTATGCATGAAGGAGCCTTGCCAGTTTTATTCCCCCTCCCACATGTTTTAAACTTTGCTGAGGAAACAAATTCAAAAACACAAAACATTCATTTTGATTTGACTGTGTGAAAAGCACAGCTGCTACTAGAGCAGCCCTGCACATAAATCTGAACAGCTGCAGCTAACATCTGCATATGCAGCAGCCTGACACTGCTGGGATAGATTCGTTGGAAAGCAGAAAGCGCTGACCACAAGTTGGCAGCTTTGCTGCACACGTGTGTCACAAAGCGGAGGTTTGAGATCCTCGCTACATTCGCACAGCACCCTCTAAAAGCAAACATTTTCTTGTTTATTCTGGAGCATAAAAACAATCTGTTTTTGTTAATGTTATTAATCATGTTTCATTGTTCTTGAAAATTGTGTGCACGCACTATACTGTACTTTTTTCCCATGGATTTGTCATGTTTTTTGACATATATATACACACACACACACACACACACACAGTGGACCCCCAGGTTACAGCGTTCCTGGCTTATGTTTTTTTTTTTCACGTTACAATGTGGAATGTTTTTTCGTTCCCTCGTTAAGGCATTTAACAATTAACATCAACAACTGTCATGACCTGTGGGATTGCTTGTGTTTTGTTTTTTTGCCTCCCTTTTGAAGCTTTTTTAGGTAATTGCTCTTATTTTCTGTTGGCGTCAAACTGCCCCGCTGCAACGTCAGTCTAATCACAACAATGCTGGTCTGCTATTGGTGGGCGTCTCGACTCTCTTAAGATACTGGTGTACTATTGGTCAGCGTGATTGGGTTCCAAAGATGCTGGTGTTCTATTGGTCGGTCCACGGGGTCACAAAGATGGCTGCCTACTTGATCATGTGTGAGACTGCGTTCAGTATCGTATTTATTATGCATTTTAATGCCTATTACAAAGTTGAATTGGTTATCCATGAGTCCCATGTTAAAGAGAGAAGTAAGATGATGATTTATATGGAAACAAAGCTGGAGATAATTAAGAAATACAAAGTTAGCCTAGCATGGGCTACCCTATATATATATATATATATATATATATATATATATATATAAGCTATAACAATAACTATTTCTTGTAGAGGGTGTTAATGTGCTTGCAGATGTACGGGCGGAAGCAGACTGATGACATGAACCTTCTAGCAATGCTTCGGTTTGGATCACCCAGCGTACTTCTTGCCAGCGCACAAAAAGAACCTCATATCTAAAAAAAAAAAAAATTAAATTAAAAAGAGCCTGTCCCCTCTCTCACCGTGTCTGATTCTGTCCTTTCCACCCACATTCAACCCCAAATCCAGATGCAAGCCCAGTGCTCGTTTTAGTTTTCAGCCGCAGAGCCCTGGCGGAGCTTCATGTTCTGACAAGGACCGGAGAGCAATCAGAGCGCTGTTACTCGGCCACAATTGGATTTGTTGTGTTGAGCAATGTGCCAGGCCAGACTACACCCTGCTATGAGTACATTAAGAAACCACTCGTGCCGCCCAATATGCATTCATTGCAGTCGGACAGAAACGAAAACTATTTGTGGACCAACAAACATGCAATGAACAAAGCGAGGGTTGCAACAGTGCACAATTTGAAAAAATAAATCAAAAGAATTCTCAAATTTGAGAACCACCATTGTAGTTATCACAATAGAATGCAAATCTGGAAAATAAATGTTGCTTGATTAGCCATATAAAGGGGGGATGTAATAATTATGAGTGGATTCTTGAGACAAACCTATGAGGCATATTAATTTAGGTCGGAGTAAATATGATGTCAACGATGGCTTAAAATTGCCCTCAGGTGTGATGGTTTATCTTTTCATTGTTAGAAAAATCAGATTTTGAATTAATCTTTTGAACAAATCTCTTAAAGGAACAGTTTGATTGGCTCATTATGGTCACGTGCTATGATAGAAGAATAATCTGGTTTATTAGCCAACAATTTCTTTTGTACAAACATACATTTTTTGGCAAAAGTCTATCTAAAGCAATCCTTCTGAAATAGTGGGGTGGGTGGAGATGGGATGAAGCCAGGTGGGCGTGGTTGACCCCAGGGAAAAGACTGCTTTTGCCGAATAAAGTGTAATCGCAATAAAATAAGGATCAACATTTTTTTTCAGGCAAATTGATGCACTTGATTAATTGTTTTCAGTTTTAGACTAACCTGTAACTTGTATAAACGCTGTAAAAAGTAGTTTTCGTTAAAAGTTGATCTATATTGCTTTTTCTATTAATGTTAAACAAATAAATGGAATGTGATGGATAAATGGCGCACTGGTAAGGATAGTGCCGCTTGAACATGCTAAAAGTAGGTCACTTGGTACAGGGACCTTTTTTTTTTTTAATGTGCTTGTTTTCTTTGAGTTTGTTTTTTTTTCTGCATTTTTAGGCTCCATTGCACTGCGCAAAGGTCCTGCCAGTCTTCCCTGCTCACCGAACATTGCAGCCTTATTTATAACATTCCCTTCCAAGAATTCCCTCCCGCGTCGTCACTGCCCACAGAGCACAAAAGGATGGATGGATACTCACCATAAATAACCAGCAGAGCAAAGCCAAAACCACAATGTTTTCGCTCTGTGCTTTGTTTCAGTGCCTTGGACAGCTCGAGTAGAAACTAGCAGTCCAAATGTGCTGAATGCATCACACAGACAGAGTAGTCTTTGGCACGCATCCGACTAAAAGGAGGAATAGGGGACACCGCTATACTGCTGTGCAGATTACACAGATTTTTAAACGGAATGGAGAAGATGTTATTTGTATGTGATTCTCAAAAGGGGGGGAAAAAAGTAGGCCATTTATCTAGTTAGTATTATCTCCATAGACACAAACAGGACAATTTACTGCTCATCTGTTTCATATCAGAGTTTGTGGTCAGACATTTTAATTGCTAAGCAATTCATAGCATCCATTGTTTATAGCAACATATGACAACATTAAATTGCAAGTGCCTAAAATCTGCATTCAGTTTACTTTGAAGCATTTGTCATAAATTATATGCTCTGGGAAAATGTCAAATATTATTTGCATTCTTGATTTTGTATTGGTTTGATGACCATTTTTGTTAAACGAAATGTCAATCAATACTTTATGAAAGGAACGAAGATGATGTTCTTCCTTGAAATGTGAGGCGCCTACACACATAATTCCGTTTACATCACCATTCAAGATGTCTTAAAGAGGTTTAATAACTCACCCTAAAGATGATGATTTTTTTTTCAGCTGACCAAAATCGTGTAGCAATATTCTGGCTGTTCTGCATCCCTAATTACAACGCACATCTGTATAATATTTAACAAAATAATGGCATAGAATATTTTCCAAAGTAGTCACCATAACACAATCTAGCATAAAATTGCTTCATGTTCCAATTAATTTCCTCTTAAATTGAAAAATGGAAGGAAAAAAAATGTTCTGTTGGTATCATGGCATTAAAAAACATTAAATCAAATTTGAAGATACCTGCAGAAATCTCATGTACCCCTGAAGTGTCTTCGCATATCTCCAGGGAACCTTAGTATTGACTCGATTGCAAAACTCAACCCGCTGAACACTGTCCCAGTTTCTGATACCACAAGGCAGAGAGGTGGATCAAAAAAACATCTATTCACCAAAGAATCAAGATTTGCATCTAATACGATTCAGAATCGATGTCCCAAAATAAATGTCGTAAAATAAAAGAATAAATGAAATAAACTATTTCAGTTCAACTACGCCAAAGGCCCTCTGCCAAAAAACGAGACAAGATCCCGATACACAATAACAGTATGCTTGGAAGGCCAACTTCAAAATAAATACACCAAATAATACATAGAATTCATTTTATTTTGAAGCAGTGCCTTTGCAGTGGTGGTTGCTAGAATCTAGCTTTGCGCCACATCGTGACTCCATTTTTATTGCCATCACATGACGTTTCTACCAACATCAACATAACGCCACTGAGCAAATATTTGATAGCTGATTAAGGATGCTAAGAAGCTGCTAGCATTCAAATGCTGTGGTGCATTCAAATGCAGTAGGACTTCCAAATAAGACAGAAAAATGTCCTTCTTTGCAGTTAACAACAACAAATATGTAAAAAAAAAAAAAAGTGGGCTTTCTTTCAAACTATATAAAAGACATATTGGGTGAAATAACTTTGATATTTTCCTCACTTACAATAGATGGCCCATCAAGTCACCAGCGCTTACAATACCTAACTAAATAACAAGACCATCTTCCATTCTATTGGTTGGTATGTGAATGGAAACAAAATAAAGAATAGAGTAGCAGTTGTAGTCCACATGGTGTCTTTGTGGAAAAAGGCTTGTCCCTTACAATTTAAACCTCAATAAATTCTCAAATGTGACACTTTAATGTCTCTATGTCTCATTCTGTCTTGCAAAGCGGACTGGAGTGGATCACGACGATTCTTTGCACATTTACAGATTGTTGGAATCAAAAATCAATTCCGAATCGAATCATAGACTCAGAAATCAGACTTGATCACAAATTCCCATTCCTACGCCACGGGATGCTGATTCAGATGCACTGGGACACATGGGGTCAACTTCCTTGGTGCGCTGACATTTGCCTACATCGAAACGTATTCAAAATAGTCAAAGGGCAAGTCCGACTTTAATCGGATTTTGGAACCTAGAGACTAGAGCAGGCAGATTTTCACGTGGCACCTCAAATGGGGGTTTAAAGGATCTCAATTCCCTCCCATGGCTGCTCCAACACACCCGTGGGATCCGTGCCCTGATTAAATCTGCATACACACAGTAAACACACACGCGCGGTTCAATCACGCCCAGAGTGGATGAGGTTAATATGCTCAGTCTGACACCTCACCAACTGTGGGGATGCTGCATGCTGCTCCACTCACTGGCAGAGAACATCTTTGCTGCCAAAATGAGAGTGTCAACACGTAATCAAGCTTCATATCTCACCCCCGACTCCACATTCTAGACGTATTGTCACAGGTATAGTGTTCTGGCAGGGGGCACAAGTGGCTGATGGGATCAATTTGAGAGCGGACGACAAGGCTTATTGCTCAGTGAAGAAGATGATTGGAAGTAAGAGCCCGGTTCAAGTGGCGCCTATATCTCGTGTAGAATCTGTGCACGGTAAATCCAAAAGTAGGATTTTCACCCGTCGTGTCGCCGTCAATAACGCTGGGTTGTACGCGGGGATCCGTATATCATGATTTTTAAAACTTCTCTTGACACTGAAACATTATCCTGCAGTGGCTGCTGACAGAATGATGAACAGTTGGCTGTGTAGCAATACAAGAGCAATGCACAGGCAAATTACTCACTGGGGAAGAAGGTGTGCCTGCGCTGTGTACAATGAATGAACAAGTGTGAGCCATTTAAAAAAAAAAAAAAAAGGGAAAAAAAAACAGAGTGAACATTGAACAGCAGAATTTAAAAGATGGCCTTGGCTTCCAGCTAAATAAGTAAATCATGTGCGCATTGCGCATTTACGCTGTGTGCATGCTGCAATGCGTTCTCAGCGTAATACTGAGTATTTATGGCCTTGTTTTTTTTCAGTCTTCACCTCTATCACTGCCAAGTTGACGGCCAGATAAAGAGATGCCTTTAGCCCTGTACAAGGAGCTATTCAGGTCATTGAAATACAACTGTGAAAATTACACTTAAATGAAACCCTCCGTGTCAGTCAGATTTGTTCAAGTGGGGCCTTGGGGAGGCTCCCAGGGGCCTCATTGCTCCACCTCTGTGACTGTTCTCCGTTTTTGTAATCCAGCTAATAGTACGGGATGTTTAAATGAAGGCGATGTCGCCCGCCTCTTCCCTCTCGACAAAAAGTTGGCATGGATTTCTTTTTCTCCTTTTTCTGCCCGCTGAGGTTGGTTGATGTTATCGTTGTTGATAACGGGCCTCAGGTCACCCTCGGCTGGCTTTGCGATATCCATTGTGGAAGGGGAGGGACTGGGGGAGATTCACTCATTCGATCCTAAAGACATATTCTTGACCTTTTTTAAGAGGCCAGACATTCAATGGCAGGTATAGTGGACCCCTGGTTTGCAACGTCCCTGCCTTATGTTTTTTTCACCTTAAGACGTGGACTGTTTTTTTGTCCCCTCTTTACAAAAATTGTTTTTTTTTGGCTTACAACATCAAAAACAATCAATTCTCTTCTCAAACATGGCGGTCAGTATCCATGCATGGCTGCCAGGTGCACCGCGCTCATACGTCACAACACGCGTCACCACTATACTGGTCTGCTATTGGTCGGCATCACAAAGTCACTAAGATGCTAGTCTGCTATTGGTCGGTGTCACGGTATCAAAATGACGGCAAGTTAAAGATTTGTTCTTGCGTGAATGCTTACAGTATCGTATTTATTGTGCATTTTAATGCTTGATTCAAACTTTAATTGGTTAGGCATGGTCCCAATGTTAATGAGAGAAGTAAGAAGTATATTTTATAAGATAAATATTGGCTTCAAGTTTTGTTTTTGTTATTTTCTTGAGCAACTTGAGACGCCATCATTGCTTGACCTATTTTAGAGACAAGTATGATATGCATATCTATGCTATACAAATAATAGTTCCCTTTCATCCTTGAGCTTGACTGGCAACACAAACACATTTTTACCCAATTATAGTAGCCATGACATTTTATTTCTCTGACAGCACAAACAGGCCTATTTAGTATTGGTTTTGTTTTCGCCTTCAAAATCTCAATCGCAAATGTCAAAACTATTCCCAGCATGGTGGGATAATGTTACCAAGCGAAAGCTAAAACGTTTTTGGTGGTTGTGGGATGTGAATCATTCCTACTTAAGAGTGAGGCGACCTTTGGCAACAAAACAACATTGTGTCAGTCTCCTTCCCCTTTTCTTGTGTGTTCTGCGCATTCCTCCGCGCTGCTGCCAGGCCGTGAGGTCACAAGGCACAAAGACGGGAGACACTCGTCTGTTTAAAACCACGCAGAGGAGCTAGGCAACACGGGTAAACGTGGAGGTAAGAAGGGGGGCTGTAAGTCAGGGGGAGGCGCTCCTATAAAAATGTCTGAGTTGGTTTTCGAGAGTTTGAGGAACAGGCCTTCACAGTGAGCGGCGAGGGGCCACCTCCACGCACAGAAGACCCGTTGTCCTCCCGCATGTGTCTATTAAAACGTACTTCCCCGCTCGGATGGCGCGGCTCACACGGCCCTGTGATCTCCACGTACTATCGCTAACACTCACTCTTGAACCTGCAGGGGCACTTATGCAACCCGCATGCCGCCGACACCTGGCGAGATGAAAAGCGGGCGGCTCATCTTTCACTCGCGCTATTTCCGTGCTTGAAATATGCCATCATAACACCCGCGGACCCATTGCACCCGCCAATTTCCAGCTCGTGTAATCCGCTAGGTGTGAGAGTAAAAGATACCGCGGCAATGGTGGCTGTTGTCATGGAGACGGGGGCCCAATACAAATCTTCCACCGGCTGCTGATTGTTTGACTTTGTCCAGGTTCAAAAGGAGGATTTTCAGACTGTAAGTCAAGCAGGCGGGAGATTGCGCTGCCGCCGGATCTGAAAATCTCCCACTGGCAGCATACTGATAATGCATGTCAAGCATGAGTCGAACAAGATGAAAACGGCGTGCCGCTGGACAGCCGTACCCCAAGGACCGATTCGATCCTGCCAAATGTTACGGAAACGGGATCAAAAAACATTTTGGGGCTCTTATAGTCCCAGTGCTGATGCAAACAAACTGAAAAATGTTTGTCATAGGAAACAGGTGCTGAAATGCACTTAATCACATACCATAGGCAGAAAAGAATAGCGGCGGTACCCGCTTGAATGGCTTGCAGCTGCACACTGCATGTTGCATAAACAAGCTTGGGAGTACCTTGCACGACACATTCATGTGAGGATATGACTGTTCGCCATGGACAATGAGAGCCACTGAGAGCCCGTGCTTGTGATAAATGAGCCAACGCACATCAGAGAGTTGTGTAAGTGCAGGTGATTTCTCCTTGAGAATTGTTATCGCAGGCAAGCGGCAAAGTCACAATAGTCCATTCTATCAGGTTTTTTTTTTTCCCTTTTGTTTTTCATCAGGTTCACTCTACTACTAAATGCAGGGCATTAACAAGCTTGGCTGAGGGAAAAGCCATTTACATTTCGGGTTTGCACAGATTAAATTCATTTTTACACAGGTTTTAACAAAAAATAATATTATATAAATATCTGTATAGTGAGGGGGTAGAGACCGGTCCCGCCAACAAAATAACAATTCATAAACAGGATAAGAAGTACTGCTGGGGGTATGTGAGATTTTAACAGGAGTTCTGCAACTGTACATTTTCTTTTCTATCTGAGAGCGAACTAATTGGAATATCAAGCAACCTTTTAACTATATTGCGTTATAGTGGCTCATTTATGAAACATTGCTAGCCTTTATTTTTGTTCAGGTTTATAAAGATGTACATTGTTATTACTGACAAAATTTTTGAGTAGATGAGCCAGAGATGGAAAAAAAATAACAGAACCATTATAATGAGCGGTTCACAAAAGTGATGAGTACCCCTGGGGTAGGCACTTGAGGGGGTATGTGATATTTTAACAGGATTACTGCAGATATCACAAAATTTGTTTGAATGTTTTGATAAAAACAGTGCAGCTTTTTTCCCAAATTGAGAAGCATTTTCATGCATGCACATGTCAACTCTCTGTGGCATTATGGGGAGGAAAAAAAATGCAGTTTTTAGCACTGAGCCTAAAAGCACATTCAAACCTATTCAATTGCAAATGTGTCTCAATACATTTGTAGACATAGTTGAAATGCATTCAAATGCGCTTGCAAATACATTTTAACATTTGTGCAAATATGTCCAAACATACCACACTTAAATGCTAAGACTATTTTTTCCCATAATCCCATGGAGCAGGGCCATTTTGTAGCTACAAGCTCCCTCATTGGGCCGATTTGAATTTGTTTGTAAGTTTAACTATATTTAAATATGCATATTTACACTCCAAATACGTTCATACTAGCCAATATGTTCATACTAGCAAATATGTATGCTAGTAAAAACAAAAAATAGGTTCCTCTGTGAGTAGTGTTTCAAAAATGACCACATGCATTTTATTTAAAAAAAATAAAATAAATAAAAACTATACTTCCTTTTTACATCACAAGTCAAAACATTTATTTATTTGCCACCAGACAACTATAGCTCAAACAGGTGAGACGAGTGAAAAATGTGGGGGCACTCCACAATGTTCGACTTGATACTGACGTCACTCCTAGCGGAAGGGAGGTAGCAGGGGCGGGTCCCGCGTTTGTTCTAGCCAATAGGGGACTCGTATGCAAATGAGGACATTTCGTCAGCGCGCAACGGAGCGGACGGACGTAGAATCTGAGCGAAAAGACACCGACAGACTCGAAGCGCTACAGTCAGCGAGCCGTTCCGTCTTCACGACTCCGGATGGCTGCTTAAGCGCAGAAAAGTCCCCCTATTTTCTCATTGATGCAATACAAGCGGATATTTCTCATCTATTGTGGAATCTTCTAGAGGAGCATCAAGATGAAATATAAAGTAAGTGAGTGCTAACGGTGCCTCTGGTGTCAAAGCGAGTTGCTCACGTCAGAAGAATAGCTGCAGGCGATGGATAACTTTTAAACCGGCCTTCAACTTTGCAAGAAAATAAATGCGCGCAGAATCGGTGTGACTATTAAATGAAGAACGGGCTGTCACTTTTGTTTGTCTGACGCTTGCTTAATACGTGACCAGTTTATGCGTGCATGGACTTTTTTTTTTTTTTACCCTTCAATATGTCGCCCCTATTTCAACAGTTATTTCAACAGCAGGGGCGTAAATAGAGCGAAATGCTACTAGTTTCACCACACCGCCCACCCCAAGCAAGACATTGCAATTCAGTAACAATTTTCCGATTTATTTAATGATTATTGTATATATTGTCATAAAATTGAATACACTGCACATTATACTCATTATTGTATTGCTTTAATGCTCGATGCTCAATTAGGAGTCTTGAAATGCTCTCTGCAATCATACAAATACTGAATCTAACCAAACAACCCTTCAATATGTTTACTGTGCCAGTCTTTAATATGTTTTTTGGTGGATCACTGTATTTTGTCTTTATTATATGTGGTGTTTTAGTTAACAGAATTCCCTTTGCTATAATGCCTAAGATGTCATCAGTGTTCTACAACATCACATGGGCCAAAGCTCAAAGTTCAGACACACCTTGTCCAATCATTGCCAAGTCTCGCACTAAACTGTCTTATACTGCTATAAAATAATCACAGGTCACTGTTAAAGCCTCCAAAATCCTGTGTGATGGCGTGCATGAGGTCTGCATTTGAACATTCTTAATTAGATTCAAATGACACTAAAAAATAGGGCACATTTCCTGATTTGTTTATAAAGCTTCAAATATTCATATGAAGTGGCTTGAGCAGTGCTTCTTCCACTAGCTGTGTTGTTAAATATGTTATGACGCAAGACCTAACTCGAGATTATCAGCTGTACAAATGAACAGTATGTTCAGTTCACCAAACGCTGTCGTTTGAGTGCGGTCACACACAGCGCTGGTCTTCATTAGATGAGCTCACGGGCTCACCGCACTCTCCTCGGAATCTATCCGAAATGTCGGGATGATTCAGAGGCTTTCAAGGACGGACGGGGGGGGCTGCAGATTTTTCTGGGTTGTTTTCTCAACTTGCTGTTTATCAAGCTTCCCCTGTTGCTCAGCGTCGGCCTGCTCTGTCTTTTTTTTTTGGGGGGGGGGGTGATCGAGACCAGTGGGCGTGCACACGGACTGACTCATTGGTCTGTTAAATATACACTTTAGAGCAGGCTGAAGCCTGTGATCTTTGCAAGGGAGAATTTGGGTATTTATGAATCACATGGAGAGAGGCATTTCAAGACTCTTATCTACGTGTAGGAAGGAAAATGACACAGTGTGCCGCCTGACAAACACAGAATCCTGTCTACTATTCTTTGTTTGTCTCTCTCCCGCCTTGCAAGATAGTGAGGCGGCCGGTGCTCTTTACATACGATGCCCTATTTCCCCAAATAGTGACCAAGGGTGTTTAGTTACTCAACTACAAACAGCACCAGCTATTTATTTGAAGCAGGCATCTATTTGAGAGGAGGCCTTTATTTGTACAAGAACGCAGCTGCCTAAACAGTTTCATTCCTACAACCTAAATATGTTGGGAATGCTCTGAAGTCCATCACTTGCCTTTACCAGCATAATCGTAAAGTACATCAAGATTTGTATGGAAAATACTTTCAATACCATAAATGTTGAACAATTAAATGAAAAGGGGTTTAGAAAAACCTGGTGACTTAGCATGATAAGTATTAGTTCCACTGTTCCTTGCACCCGAATGTTTGTATGCAAGTCAAATGTAAAGATCTATGTCAGCAGTTCTCAAATCGGGGCAACGTGCAGGACTTCAGGAGTTTACGTTTGATATTAACAGGAATTTTGCAGGTGTCAGCAAACCAACACTTTTCATGCTGTGAAAAGTGCAGTTTTCTTTTCAAATTAAGAGAAAATTAATTGGAACATGAAACAATTTATGATCGATTTAGTGATCTGAACAGGCATTTCATCCCTTTTATAGGGGGATGTGCATTATTACTGACAGAATTGTCAGGCAGAAGCATCGTGAATTAACTCTTTCAGTGCCAAGCGTTATCGGAAACATTTCTGCCGATAGCAGAAACAACTGTTAATGCTCTGACGGTAGAAACTTGGTGAGGGCCAATTTCAAAATAAACCATTGTCTTTATTTGTAAGTTATTCCCAGCAGTGCGTTACATTGTTCCAACTTGACTAGTATTTCTATTAAACTGTTGCTCTCGACTCCTCATACAATGTTGTTCTGAAATCACATTCGATCACCAATCCTAAGGACTTAACTACATTGACATACGGCCCCTGTTACCCGTGTTTACTAATGGTTCAGACACAGTTACAGGTGCGCCTTACATAAGTTAGCCGCTAGCCAGCAGTGCTCCATATAAGATAACATGATAGACATAAATGACTGCACACTTTAATGCTCACAGCCTGACACTGTTGCTGTTTGATAATGAATCCGGCAAACACCCGGGATGAGTGAATCCCACAACGTACGATCCCAGAACGGAGTTCAGAACGTGGGTTTCATTGTTGAGGTCAGTTGAGGAGCTTCATTGAAGCTTTTCTGGTTTCTCGTGACAACTCTTGGCAATTCCAAAGGCTTCACTGTACACGTTATGTACATGTTATTATGTAACAAGGGTGGCATGGAGAAAGAAGGAATGCGCCATTGCTTCGATGAACCATTGTGCGTCATCCTCCCTGCTGTGTTTATCACATTTCTTCCAGGTCAGCTGCTTTGTTTAAAGCTGCTAAATAGCTGCAGAGGTTAGCTCTCGCTCGGTCCCGTTGAATGATTGACCACTATATTAAGCAAAAGGGTAGCGTTTCAGCTGGAGTCCAAGTCGCCGCTCGGTCGCCTGCCGTCTGTCAGAGAGACTTTCCAAACAGGTGCTCAGGTGCAAAGGGAAGGCTTGTCTTCCATTGGTCTACTAATGCGTATAATCCCTTCAGCGGGGCCAACGCACGCACTCTGATCTCTCCCAGCGTCAGCGAGGTCCGTGGATTTCAACGGAGCGTGGCACCTGTGGTACTTCCAAATGTTCAGACCGTTCTGCTGGAAAAAAATTCCACTGACGCTTCCACAGCTGATGTCACAGTTGCCGAAATAGCTTTACAACCAGTGATTCGGTGGCCAAAATGTGTTTTTCTCACTGTTTCTTTTTTTTTTTTTTTTTTCAAATGGGTTCAGCTTCCAGGCACTGGTCCAAGGGTAAAGGGAGCTGGAGGAGGGCGAAGCAGACATTGTTCTGAGTGGGAGGAGAATCCCCGATGCTGAAAGGGGCTGCAGCAAATGAAAAGGAAAGGAAGTTGTGGGGGGCGACGAAAGGGCAAAGTTAGATGTGTTTGGTGATGGGGGGAGGGGATGGCAAGAGAGAGGTTGAGGAGCCCCCTGTGAGAATGAGAACATTCCAGAACGTTGTGCTTGGGAATGTCGTCCAGAAGATTGTTTCAAGGTGGCCCTTTACCTTGTTAATGAGGCTGGCGGTTGCATGCAGCATTTTAAAGTGAAAACGAAGAGCTGTTATCTCTCAATGAGAATCCCCCACACTACCCTGCTGTGATCTCGTACAGTAAGCCAACTTTTAACATTAAATAACACACACACACACACACACAAAGGCACATCACATTGATGTGCAACAATATGCAAATAATTATTTCCACATTTGGCCTCTTAGCCGGAAATAATTATCAAGTATCCCAACGCCGCCTGAAGAATGCCGAATATTTTACAGGGTCATCTAGAGATGCAGAGCCCCTTGTCAGCATGCTTTGACCTGGGGGCAGTTGACCCTCATGTTGGGAATTAGGAAGCAGGACAGCTGAGAAAAGGTATAAATACCAGTGCAAAAGTTAGGTCACACTACAACCGGTGTACTTTCAGATTCACAATTTAATAGCTAGTTCCCTTGCTAGAACGAAGTTCACCTTTTGCAGCTTTGTTGTTTTAAAGGGACAATATGTAAGATTTCGACCATTTTTCATTAAAATGAATAAATCAATCTGTTATCAATTTTACTTGCAAAAAAGTATTCTTATTGACCAACAGTATGTTTTAAATATAATCGCGGATCTAGTTATCATTAAATTATATTACATGGGGGGTGGCACCTCTCCAGAGGTCGCCATGTCTGTTACTACAGACAGCCTAAAAATGAGGCATAAACAAAAAAATAAAGTAAAATAAAATGAAAAAAAAAATACAAAAAAGAATTAGTTCCTCTATTCCGATGTCACGTATCGCACATATTTTTGGGGGAATGTAACCCTTTGAAAATCGATGGAACACTAAGTCGTTAAAGCAACAATATTTGGGAATTATTTTCCATTTACAATGTTAAATTATTTCAATTGGGCATCCCTGTCTAGAAACAAACAAAACATGTCTTCTTATGTCTTCTTTGGTGGGGCGGGGCATGGTTTTGGGTGCAAGGTCTTCGCCAAGCGTGAAATCATAAGGACAGTGCAATGAATTTCCATCTCATTGGCAATTCCTTTATGTAAAACTGTCCAATGTGGCCCCGCGGTGATACCATGAAGATAGTTTCAAATCTTGGCTCACGCCCTCTCTAGAGGGATTAGTTTGTGTCTCCGGGGCTTACCGAGATGCCCCCATTAACATTTGGCCTTGGCATCAAGCACGGAAATCATGCCCCTCGCCTCTTTTGCCAAAAGTTGATTCTTGGCAGAATTATTGAATCCTGACTGTGTTGTTTGGAAATTTGCAGCATTTGTTAGTCTAAATTCTCTTCTGGAGCGGAGTTCCAAGTTTGGAACTAAAAAATAAATAAAGGCCCCAGTGTTACATCCTTGGCGCTTGAATCTGAGGGACAACTTTGCTCCCTGCTGCTTCACAGTAGACCGAGAGTCCAAGAAGGTTTTGGCGCGATACACAAGGCGACGCTGCTCGATTTGCTACCGCAGCACTTCTTTGGATTCGTGGAAATAGATGCACTTTTGAACGCGGTTTGGACACCTAATTATAGCTTGCGCTTTGAAACCCTCGTAAGGCAGCGCGACGATAAGGCCGAAGGGTCACAAGTTCGCTTTAAGTTTAGTCGGAGACGGGAAACGCTGCAGGGTAAGGAGTGGCGCCAGAACTGAATGCTACCCTGTCTTTTTTTTCTAACAATAAAGAAATAAAACGACTGTAATGAATGGAAAGGGTTAATAGGAGTTGGGAGGGTATTCATTGTGACTTGACATTTCACAATCACTTCCTGTTACTGAATAAAATCTCAAGTGTTGCACTCGAGTCCCGCCCACACTGTATTCATCATGATTTAAGGTTTACTACTGGAAGTGGCTTTCGTTTGTAATCGAATGACATCAGTCCAGTCTGAGTGGACAAAAGTTGTACGTTGAGTTTTTTACGAGTGTTTAGACACGACATGCTTTAGAACATCTGTTTCAGAGAAATGTCGATTTTCCGGAAAAGAAAAAACACAACTAGAATCACCTGGGATTTTATTCTCTGAGTCAGCATATAGTCTTCCTAATCCCACGTTTCCATCTGGACTGTACCATCAAAGGTTAGATCATTTGTTAGGCATGTTAGTCTAAATCAGTGTTTCTCTACTATATTTTGCCAGGCCCCCCTAGAAAAGAGAACATTTTCGCCCCCCCTCCCCCTCAGTCGATGCACTGAATATAAACAAGATTATTAATGATAAAAATTAAGTATACCTACACATTTATCCTTTTTAACATTAACAACAGAGAAACGCAATATCAACTTTCAACAACTGTTAATTATTTTTATTGCATTTATCCTGGTTATAGCTTAGTCTAAAACGGGAAAAAAAAGAAGTGCACCAAAATGCCTGAAACAAAAAGAAAATGATGAAAATTATGACTTTATTACAATTACATTCCACATGACAAAAACAAAGCCTTTTTCCTGGGATCATCCGCGCCCCCCCTGGCATCACCTCGCGCCCCCCCAGGGGGGCCCGCCCCACTATTTGAGAAGCACTGGTCTGAATACACAGCCACTAATTGGTTGACATTTGCTTGTCTGTCGAAAGAATCTTTTGGCTACGTCATATTCAAGAAATGTTTTACTTTTTTTTTTTTTTTTTTTTTAATTCTTGACATTCAGACCTATTTCAATTTTTTTTTAACATAGGTTTTAAAGTGGCTGGTACTAAATTAAGTAAGCAATGAAGTAATCATTTACTTTGTCATTAAATACTAAAATAATCAATTACTTTAGGTAATTAAGTATTAAAAATATCAAGTACTTTAGTAAGTACTTCAATAATTAATTACTTGGGGTTATTTTAGTACATAAAGTAATTGATTACTTTAATATTTCTTGACCTAATGTATGTAATTGTTTGCTTTAGTACCTAATTTCCTAAAGTAATCGATTACTAACCCATTACTAAAAACAATGCACGTCTGTATGAAACATAATAAAAATGATGCAAATTTTTTGCAAAGGTGTCACTGTCATACAATTTGGCAAAAGGCTGCTTTTTGTTCTAATTGATCTGCTCTTCATTTGAAAACAAAACTGTACGGTCTCTGTCTCGGCATTAAAAACATGAAATTAGATATGGTGATATCTGCAGAAAATCTGTTAAAATCTCATGTACCCCTTAATGTGCTTTCACATACCCTCGGGGATACTCACATCCTCATTTGAGAGCCGCCATTTTAAGCCATTCACCCACATAAAAGTATATATATGTATGTTCAGAATTAAGACCCACTTATTCATATTTTAAGGAGTTTTTTTCAGTTGTTAGATTAACGGAAGTTCTAAAAATGTCTGGCACCGAATGAGTGATACAAAATAGATGGACCAGTCTGCGATGTGATTCTTGTTTTCCTGAAATGTAATTGAGAGGCGGTGAAAGTCAGTCAATGGCTGTGATGGCAAGGCTAGAATGAGCTATTGATTTTTATAGAGCGTTTCAAAGCACATCATGGCTCGGTAACTACCCTGCTTTGAATTACAACTCGGCAAAGAAAAAGTCACTGTCTATGATGTGAAGCAAGCGGCTTGGATAATATTTCATACGCAAAGACTGCGTCGGACATTGATGTTATGTTTTCCATACCATTTTTTGTCTGCAGTGAAAGAAGCCCGCTATGTAATTATGCTCAAACACAGCCACTGGCCGAGGTTGCAAAGAGGCTATAATCGGGGGGTAAACCTTCCTGAAAAATGTCCAAATGAAGAAATTGCCATGTAGTTTGGGCACTGAACCACTTCCCATGAGTCTTTCCTACCCAGAACCCTTCACACGGCCCATTTATTTGAACTGGCTCTCACCCGCAGTAGGCCTCTCACTCTGAGGAACAACTGGTAAAAGTCATCAGGTCCTCATTATCATCATTACCATAATTATTTTCTATATATAACCATGTGAAACGAGGCCAGATGAGTGCGCCGCTTTTCCCGTTCGACGGTGCTGCAGCGTTGGATTCTCATAGCGCTTTTCGGGGGCGTGTTTGTTTGTTCTCTTTCTTTGAATGGGGACCCATTTCGGGCCACAGTGGAAGGGGGTTTTGAGCAGTTTAAGATCTTTATTACGCACCCTAAACAGCTCTGCTCTGGCTGCCAGCAAAGGTGGGGCCCTTTCAACAAGCCGGAGAGTTACGTAAGGCCGATTTTATTTTTGGATTGGTCAGCACAGGCAAAGCGAGAGGAGGTTTACACAGTCTGCGTTGAGGCCAGACTGATGGAAAAAGCCTGCGTGAGTCATCACTGTCTGTGTACGTAGAAAGGGGATCAAGGGGGCGGCGGAGAGGGTCAGACAGCTGGATCTTTAGGTTGTATATAGGGATCCAGGTGCAGAGCCAGACAGTTCCGCTCTGCGCTATTGCATGCTTTCCCCTGATGAAAACGCGCAAGACCTTTAAACCAGATGTTGACAAGGGCAGAAGGAAGCCTGGCAGAGAAAAACAAAACATGTTTTTTGCTTTATGCCTTACTTTATCTTGGCAAAACCATGGCTTTGAGTCGAGACAAAAATTTTCTTGGCTATAATATGTTCTGTGTTCCCCTGCTAGTCAAAACACAGCATCGTGATTAATATTTCATTCGTGGAATATGAACTAAGCAAAATACATCTAGTCTAGGCCATACTATACCTTTTAATGTACCGTAATCCCCCAAATATATGACGCACTTTTTTTTTCCAAAACTGAAGGCCAAAAGTATGGGTTCATCCTATAAATCAGTGGTCCCCAACGGTATCAGTCCATGGATCAACTAGTACAAGGCCATGTGGGCCACACTCGAAATGATGTTTTGGAATCGTTATAGTTTATCAGTTCATTGATTTGTGTAATTGTTGTTTTTGGCACCACCTCTGGCCGCTATTGATATTACATTTTGTCGTGAGAAGGATGATGTGGCTTTGAGAGCAGTCAGTCGGTGACGCACATGTTGTTTTGTCTCTATGTGAAATCTGGCCCATGACTGTAAGTTTCATGTAAGAATGTCTTTTATGATAATATGCCCAAAATTAGGTTGTTTGTTGATCCACCAACTTGTGACCTTGGATAACATGCTAGCTAATGTAAGATCTTAACTTCAGCATGTTATATAGTGCTGCCTTGTATGCGTTTAGCTTTTTAGCATTTTCTTTCAGCAAATTGACCCAGTTTGTTAAAGGGGGCATGCAATTTGCCCTGTTTGTTCTGTAAACTTCAATAAGGCTGAAAAGTAACAAATATACTTGTCAAATTTAATATGCTGTTGAATAAAAAGGGCACTTGTGTTTGGCTTGAATGATTTGTTGTGTGTTTCTGCAAACATTTGCAATGTCCTTGGATATTATGATTTCCAAAAAGGGGTATCTTTCTCCAAAAGGTTTCAGAACCCGTGATGTAGTTAATACACAAAATATTCAATTTTTTAGTCCTGAAAATGGCTAAATAAATGTTGTATCCCTTTAATCAGAATGCTGTGTTTTGACTAGTGGGGCCACATAGAAAATATAGTGAGAAAAAAAGTATATAAAATTAAAACTAGACAGGGTTAAGGAAAAGTGATCATTTGTACCAAATATTTAAATATTGCAATTTTTGCCATCAAAATGCTCAACATGTACTGTAAATTGCCTGGGAATCAGGATCAAAATTGAGGCTCTTCAATTGCCAATGAAAATCATATTTAAAATTTAAAAAAAATAATAATAATTCAAAGTCAAAAGAGAAATTCTGCTTTTTCCTGTCAACACTCACACTTCATTTTTCGAATGCCTTGCCGGCAACCTTATCTGTTCAGCTTCCTCCAGTTTGCAGTGTCTTCTATCTTCATGTTGAAGAAATGTGTCATAGTTCCCGCTCCTTGGCCAAGTTGTTTTTTGAAAGGTCGGCGAGCCCAGAAAAACATCATAGTTTTTCTTGAGGGAGCAGTAGCACGACTCGCCCCGTCGCTGACCTCATAGGTGGGAGTCACAGAAGGGGCCCTCTTTTCCCTTCCTCCTTTCTACACCCGCCCGCCGCCCCACATACAAATGACTTACACGTGTGTTTACAGCACGATCAATGGCGAAGGAGCGTCACCGTGTTGTGACTAATCTGTGTTTACGCCGGTCGTGACGCCTGCTTTAATAGTCAGTTTTATCTGCTCAAATTACAGCGGTGCCCACACAAGTCAAGCAAACAAACACGACGCGGGGAGCCGTGTGTTCCCTCTTTGCGTCACATCAGAAGGACATGTTGGATGATTATTTTCACAAACAACTTGTTTATGCAAATCTTTATGGCCCTTTTATTGCATTTCCCATGATGGTCATTCACATTTGCATTATTGCTTTTATATTGGCCTTTAAATCTAATCCCACGCAAGGATGACTATTTCCTGGGTGAAGGTACAATGCAAAACAGTCATTATTCCATTGAAGCTCCCACTAAAGGAAGTCACCACAGATGATAAATGTGTGTTTTTATCCAACGGCCAATTGACTAACAAATGTTGCTGTCAAAATGGGGTAAAAGCGAAACAACACAACCCAATACCACCTTAATGGCACCCCTGAATAATTTATGATATTTGTTCTCAAAATTTTGCTCCACTAATCATTTCTGAAAAAAAATTCTTACACCATAATGGCATAAACACAGTGGCATAGTAAGCCTAAATGTTGAGCAAAAAAAAAAAAAGCACCCAAGCGATTTCCATTTAAGGTGAAACAACACAAAGTATCATTTAGTTCACACCTACAGTACATAATACTACAGTTTATGCTCATAATATGTTAATGTGTCTTATAAATAGAATTAGCATCAAATTAATCAGTGATTCTTTTATGTACCACTAGAAGACATATGTACCATTAGTAGTACTGTAAATGAGTATATTTATTTATGGGATTGACAACCCTTTGTTTATTAATATTGGTTGATATGTTGTGTTAGAGCGAGTATCATTCCTGAGGTAATGATCCTGTATGAACGTGTTCAAGTTCTTCTGCATCTGCCCTGGAGTAAAATGTTTTCTGGGCTACTTTATGTGAATTCCAAGTGTTGTTGACTGTTTGTGAAGTACATTTCCAGGAATTTCTATTTTTGCCAAAAGAAATTACAGAGCTACAGAACTTTTCAATCCGCGGCAGCAACATAATTTTCTCGTCAGCATTTTTTATGAAGAACATTTTTGTTCTTTTATAGCTCTTACAGGCCTTAAAACTGAAGAACCAGAATAAGCAGTTTCTATTAAAAAAAAAAAAAACATTGTGATAAACATGAGGATTAAATTAAGTTGCATTTTGAGCTATTAAAAAGGGCCCTGTGGCTGAAGTAAACAAACAGCCAAGTTGATGTATGCATTAATCTTCTCTGGGGGCTTGAGATGTGATTAGGTTTGCATAAATGTATCGCAGAAGTCTACTCCGCCTTTCAGAGCCCGGAGTCACGTGGGATAGACTCCAGCATCCCAATGACCCTAAAAGCATGTGTGCCTGATGTCTCCAGGAGGATGTTTTGTCTTTGGATAGAGATTGTTTACCATTGCTTTTTATGAGTCTGGGTGCATACCTTGGCTCGCGCCGGAGCTAAATACAAGAGTTGCGCATTTTCAGCTGTTTGGAACAATCACGGTAATTAACAGAGACAAAGGAGCAGACAAAGGAGTCTGGTGCCCACTGCTCTAGCGTTCAATGCAAATTCACCTCGCCGCATGAATCAGCTACATGCTAGCCACATGTTGGCACAAATGTAGTCGTGATCACAGAAAGGGGCTTTTCCTTTCCTCATGGATGACTGCCAGACGCCATCAAATTATCGGAATTGGCAAACAGTCACATGGCCTCCTATTGGATGACCTCAGAGGTCGCGATCGAACACGCGGCGGGGTCCAGCTCGTGGGGGGGTGCGCTTGTGGGCGTGTCGGGTGTCGCCGGCTAATGGCGCTGACAGTGCACTTAGACAATGGCTGAACCGACCAGAAGCACGGCGAAAGATAACGGCCTTAACGAGACGTGGGAGTTTCACGTGGGAACTGTTTGATTCAGAATAAGGAGGGTGCGCAAACCATAAAAGACCTCAAAGGCAACTTCCTGGTTCTCACATGGCGCTACTGTACAACAACAGCTTGATAACAAGCAAGGAAGTCCTTTAACTGATACAGTATATGAGGCTAAATGACAAATAAAAGCAATGAAACGTCAACAAAAGCATAGTAATCAAACGCGTTCGTGGTTTGGCAGAAAGTCTAGGGAATTTCAATATTTTGGATGAGATATCATTTCTATAGTACCGTATATATTTGGCCATTACTAAGTGCATTCCGCAATAATGAGTATGCAGTCACAGTAGAAAATAAATAAATAAATTGGAGGAGGGGGTGTTTAGGGGGCAAGTGTTACACAATTTAGAGAGAAAAAGCCTCTTAATCAATTATTTAATCAATAAGTGGAATGGCAGGGCCTTTTAGTTCCCCCTGAATTACTTTGTCATTGACATTTTGGGCAATTCCATTTGGTGGGGCAATTTTGGGGAAGCCCATTACCAAGTTCCTTCTTGCAGTTTGGTGTGGAAGAATTGACGCTTTTAAACACATTTAAGACGATGAGCCAAGCCCTCTCTCACAAATGCTCTTTAATGGACACAAACTGTTGAATCTTAAAAAAAAAAAAAGTCTTCCTATAACATTTGGGAGCTGTTAAAGTGCAAAAGGTCTCCACCACATATGGAGTATGTTGTCATAGCTTGTTTGTGCGCTTAACAGCACCTAATATTTGTTAACAGGCCAGTGTAAAGCCCCATTCATGCTAAGTTGATTCTTTCCAGCCCCAAAAAGGATAATGATGCATTTAATGTAGCAATTAGCTGCAAATGCCTCCCTAAACCACTGCTACGGCACACTGCAGGGCATCTGCTATCGCCAAAATCTGCCTGTTAGACTCATTATACCTCAACCCCCCCGCCGGCCGGAACACGTAGCTGTGCCCCGGAGCGGGGCGCAAGCTGAGAAAATCCCGTCAAGTTCAGATTTGTTTGAAAGACATCTGGCACAGAGCCGCCGGCTAATGCCATCTGCATGCTAATTTGAAGTGGGCTTCAAGTTCACCAGGATGTCAGTGTAAATATTAACGGAGAGGCTTTATAAAGTTGTGGTGTTTACAATCAAAATACCCAAAAGTATATTTTGTGTCTTTTCATAGAACCTAATGGCAAAAGCGTTGTACGACAACATGCCCGAGTCCCCAGAGGAGCTGGCCTTCCGGAAAGGGGACATCCTGACCGTCATTGAACAGAACACCGGCGGCCTGGAGGGCTGGTGGCTCTGCTCCCTGCACGGCCGCCAAGGCATCGCCCCCGGCAACCGCCTCAAGCTGCTCATAGGGCCCAAGTTTGAGGCCCAGTCGCCGGTTGCCGCCGCTGCCCAGTCGCCCCACCCTAGCTCCAGCTTCCAGCAGAAGGCCAGCCCGGGGGCTCAGGGGCTTTACCAGATGCCACCTTCCCTGCAGAGTCCACAGCAGCAGAGCCAGCAGTGCATCTACCAGGTCCCCTCCGGACAAGATGTCTATCAAGTGCCACCGAGGATCGCGCTAGCTGCCGATAACACGCCCAGCAAGGTGAGATCCTATGAATGAGGCTCATGACCTTTCTTTTAACCGTAGATTTTTAACTAGTACATGTGGATGGCTCCGGTGATTAGTTGTTGGCCAGGAACTAAAGAAACAACGTGCTTCACAACAGTAATCAACAATTATTCAATCAAATGAATCGATATTTATTTTAGATGAACAATGAATCATATAGAGACCTAAAATTGTCCAAATCCCTGTCCCATATGAAAGAGACTGATTACACCTGATGGCACCTCGCCAACGCTTGCACAACTAAGTGTTTTACATAAAAACAAGACAAGACAATTTTCCAGTTTAAAATCAAAGGCTAAAACCTGACAAAGGCACCTCACCCCACCCACCTTGTTTTCAAACCACCCACTCCCTCCTCCTTACCAACAACCTCTGGACCCTTCCCACGAACCACACACCCTACAAATAGGTACCATTAAACCATAAAAAAGCACTAAAAAGAGGGCTGAGACACATTGCTGAGCAGAATAGTCGTTCATTGCAGCCCTGCACTATGCACTGTTAAAAAAAATTCTGTCAAGTTTTGCTAATGGGAAATTTGCCTTTCCTACATTTTAAATGCATTTTATGAGCATTTTTAGGAGTAAAAACAACATTGGTTAATAAACAGTCCTCAATGAAAAAAATGACTGATATGTATTTCAATAGAACATACAATTTCATCAGATTTTTCGATTAAAGAAATAATCGATTCCAAAAACATTTGATAGTTTGTTCTGTTTTCTTATCAAATATCAAGGCGCAAACGTACTTTATTTAAGATATAGTTTGAGTATATGTTTTAGCATAATTGAGAATGTTCACACTAAAAACCTCTAAAATTTGTTTTCGACTGTAGTTTTTTTTTTGTTTGATCGTTTTTTTTGACTTGCGCTTGTCACTATAGTGAGAACGGAAAAAAAAAATGATGCTATTATTTAAAAAAATAATCTGTTTCATTAATTGTTCAGTGTCACGATTTAATGATGCTATGATTTGGCACTGTTTACTATCGCTATTCCACCTGGAAAAATAAGTTAGATCGAGGCTTATTGTTCCAAAGCAGACCGGAGCAAAACAGAGTGTACCGCTTAACGGAAACATGGCTCGAAAATTAACAACATTGCACTGGAAAAAGAACTTTAGAAGAGCAACAGAGCTGCCAAGCGAAGATTCATGCGCTAAGAATGCGCCAAAACTGTGAGAAATGATCACAAGAGGCTTTTTTATGGGATCAGTGCAGATTTAAAATATCAAATGGTGGGCGTGGCCTACACTTTCAAGGTTGGGTATGCAGACGCAATAGGCCTTGACATGTGCACAATTGCGCTGGACTCCCATCACTGAACAAGTCAAATCTGACACATCAGAGAGATTGTGGGACTGCGATGACAAACGTGGACAGGGTGTGCCGGTCCTGGTGTTTACCGCAGAGCAGGGTAGTGTTTTTGTGCAAGGGCTCCCGTTGGGCTTTAGCTGTGCATGGGCGCATTGTGTGTCGCAGAGCCAGTTTAAGCCACAGAGGCCTAGGGAATCAGTTCACTGAAGGGAAAAGCAAAACTACACAAAGCCATTTTTTGGTGGAGCCCAGCTGCATTAAAAATAGGTGGGCTTTTTTTTTTCTTTTTTCTTTTGCATGTAATTGTTGGGTTACGGCTCACTAGCAAACACATAGCACTTAGCTTGGTCACTGACAGTATAGCTGCTATAGTTAGTCATTGCTATAGTTGTTTTATTGCCGGATTTGATATTTTCACAGCATATCATTTGGGCTGTGTATGCATAAAAGAAAATGCTAACTGCTAAAAGAAAAAACATTTCAAAAATAAACTTGAAAAACTATTATTACTTTCCATAGGGCTGGGCGATATGGCCAAAAAAAATAACATCTTGATTTTCTTCAATCATTGTAGAGTAATTACGATTTTAGTCATTTTAATGGGAGAAATAAACCCATTAAACATTTATTTAAAAAATAACATGTAAAAACGTAATAGTCATATCATAGCTTGTGCAGAAAATCAGAATTTGTGCACAGGTATAACTTTAAAGGGAGAGTCCATTTATTTTGGGTTTATATTTTGGGTATAATTAATTTGGTAGCTAAGGTATTTTTCAAGCCCGATTAATACCTTTAAAATACATTTTTTGTGCTTTCTGTCGACTGAAAATGATGTCACCTGTGCTCGGGTAACGACCAATCATGGCTTACCTGTTGATCATGTGACATTCATGAGCTGAACCCTGACTGATTGGTCGTTACCTAAGCCTTCAGCAAATGTGATGTTGTATTCAGTCAACAGCAAATAAATAAAAAATTTAAAAATGTATTTATCAAATTAACTCATTCAATTCCCAATATGTAATTTTCGGTTTTTAAGTCTTGACATTCAATCCCGGGTATTTATTCACATTTATTTTTTCAAAATAATTTCAAGTGTTGACCTAATGGAGAGTCTAAAAATGGCTGGTACTAAAAATGTTATAGAAAAAAAAAAAAGTTTTACTGCTAAAAATGGCTAATACGGACTCTCCCTTTAAATGCCACAGTTAAGCATTTAGGACCTATCGTAAACATGTCTCGTAAACCACCCATGCAGCATTCTACCAATTTTACAAATCCTCGGTTTCACGATTTATCTCATTTTCAAATCTTCGATTCTTAAAATAATGAATTAATCTTGTTTTATTGCCCAGTTCTAACTTTCCAAGATCATCCTGATGTGTGGGAACATTTTGTCCACATACAGGTGACAACAAAATGATCCACATTCACACAGAGCTGCAAAAGCTCCCAAAAACGCTGTCATAAGCATGGCAAGGTTGACGGGAGTTGGCAAAAGAGGACAACATTACAACCCTCGGGTGTATCGAGCAAGCCTCTTGCTCAATGTCAGCTGGGAAAGTCGCCAGCTCAACCTAATGACGACAAGCCAAACAGAAAACTCAAATTCACTTCTCACTTGGGAGAAGTATAAAGTATTAATGTATAAAGTCATTGATTACTTCATTACCAAAAGTAACAGATTTCTCCAGTACTAAATTCGTTTAGTATCAGCCATTTTAGATACTCCTTTAGCCAAACTTGAAAAATATTACTGTAGTACCTGGGATTGACAGTGTGGAATCTTAAAAAATGAAATATATGTCGTTGGGATTGATTGCGTTAAAAATACATTATAAAAAGCTAATGAGGATTTTTTTTTCCTTCAATTTTGCAATTTTAAAATGTATAACAGATATTTTTAAATCCTTCCTCCATGAATTATATACTCAAGCAATAAAAGCATCTGCACAATTGAATATATTACTATAGTGCGCTTAATGTTTTGTTTTTATATGCAAAAATAGGGCAAATGAACCTCCTACTGTACAGTTCATTTGTATTTTCTAATTCGTTTTTAACATACTACACAACATTTCAATAAATAAACTAAATAATCACTGCTTTTGTGATTTTAAAACATTCCATTTACTTTACAAATACATTAGCATTTCTTAATGCTTTCAAGTGTCACCATTATCCCACCCGCCATCCAGTTTTTTATTTAATGATTTCTGCTGAAACTACAGTGGGCCCCCATGTTACAACATTAATCTATTCCGCGTTTGGGATCGTAAGGCGAATTTGTCGTATGACGGGCAATCCAAACCTATGTTAAGTAGCTAATGCGTTTAGAACCCCAGGTAAAAACATCAGAATTGTACATACATATTAAAAATTGGTACCAAAAGAGTATAGAAAGTGCTACGTATATATAATATACATGTATACAATCAGAAAACATCATAAATAAAAAAATATAGAAAGGATTCATTTACCGTTGAGTGGCACAATGATTCCCTAGTAAGGGCAGCCTAGGCTAGGCTAGCTTCGTATTTCTTGACTATCTCCAGCTTCGGTTCCATATAAAACATCTTGTTACTTCTCTCTTTAACATCACTAGCAATCTTGGGACCCATGGCTAACCCATTGAACTTTGAATTAAGCAGTAAAATGGACTATAAATACGCTTTTGTAACCACTCGCGATAGAACAAAGCTTTACCGTTCCGCCATTTTGAAACGAGTGAGGCCAACCAATAGCAGACCAGCATCTCCGTGAGGAGACGCTGACCAATAGCCGACCAGCCTTGTAGTGACGCGTTGCATGGAGGCAGTTAGGCAACAAAACAGAAAATAAGTGCAATTACCTAAAAACGCCTGCAGATGGATACAAAACAACACAAATACAGCCAAGCCCCCAGGGTCATGACAGTTGTTTTTGTCGCAAAGCAACAACCATTGATTAAACATTGATCGCACTTATTTGCCTTGACTTAAAATAGTTCACCAAAGCGGTATGGTGTGATTAGCCACTTGAAACGAGCCACAAACAGGGGACATATTAATCATATGTTGAATGAGCTTTTGGTGCCCGAGGGGCGTTTTTCTTTTCTGAACAAATTAACTTTGGTTATCATTTGAATGAGCCCAGGTGAGGTATACGCTGGGTAAACACTACAAGGCTGTTCAACTCTCTGCACATGCGATAAAGATGTGGAGAGCCCGGTGCCGACAAGGGGACCCGTCAGTCAACCGAAACACACTCGCGCCTTCAAACACAAAAGCAAGTCTTATCAACCTCGTTTCCACTGCAAGGTTTAACAGACTGGCATAAAAGGCTTTGATGGCGGCGTGGAAAATTAAACGCGCCTTCCACTGGCTGTTTTGTGCTGTAATCACGTTATTAGAGAGATTATATTAAGCCTCGGATGAGTAATTTTTCCTTGGATGTGTTTTTGTCAGGCAGTGCAGTTTCACCGTAATGGAATTCGATTTTAGTCTTGATAAGTGCGTCACATGCAAATGAATTGTGCATTGTTGGGAATCCAGACAAGGCGCCGTTGTTTCGCAATGACGTCTCACTTTTGGACACAAGCATCAACAGTCCGGTGTTGGCGTTGCCAAATAGTGCAAGTTGTTTTTGGCTGTCATGGTTCAAGAATCCCTTTTTAGGTTCGCTGTTGATGAGTCAAAATCGATTAGTGCGGTAAGAGTTATTTTCCAAACGTACGAACGGCCCAGTGGTTCCTTTCGGTGTAATGGAAGACGAGAAAGGACAACATTCCTCACATCGGGGAAGCTTTAACCTCCAAATCACCTTCATTTCACTTCTATTTTCGTTTTTTTTTTTGGCAGTTACTTTAAGGGTCTGGCTTGAATTGGGATGTCTGAAAGTACGGCAAGGAAAACAATAAAAAGACTTTTCTTTTTTTGTCTCTGACGAGAGAGCGATAGCAATAATAAACATGGTTTGATGTGTTTTTAAATATAGGTTCAGTAAAAATCAAGAGGGAATTCTACTACTATAAACTGGTGTTGGCGGGTTTTTATTGTATCATATTGATTTATAAAGGTAATTGACAAAGGTGGGCAGTTCGTTGGTGGTGACTGTGACGGGCCGACGTTTTGTCAGACTGCCGAAAAGACATTTTTAAAACAAAGAATTAAGATTGTAATCGTCACCACCTGTCACAGTAGGTCATGGTTTGTCCCCCATCTAGAGCTTCCAAATTTCAGAGAAATGTTTAAAACTGTGGGTGGCTCGGCGAGTTCAAAACCACCAAGTCCGACCTTCTTGCGTGGAGCTTGCATGTTCTCTCCGAGCGTTCGGCTTCATCCGACACCCCAAAAAACATGCATGACAGGTGAAATGGACCCTCTAAATTATCCTCAGATGTGATTGGGTGCGTTAATGGTTGTTTGTCTCTGTGTGCCCTGTAATTGGCTGGCAACCAGTTCAAGGTGTCCCTCGCCTGGGATAGGCACCAGCAGGCCTGCGACCCATCCTACAGAAAATGGATTGATGGATGTTGAAACTTTCTTATACTTAGGAGCATGTAAAAGTGTAAACGCAGTCTAAATAGGCAGCAAATGTTTGTTTGCATCCAGGAATTACTACAATTACTTTAGGTAAATGACCACATGACCAAACCCAGAAAACAAGTGATATGTGATTGGTTGTTTCCTCGGCCTTGAGCACACAATGTCATTTTAAGTCAACAGCAACTGTCATTAAAATGCATTTTAAAGGTATTAGTTCTCAGTGAAAAACAATTGCTGTCAAATTAATTCCAAGCATAATATTAACTTTTTACTGTGGAAATTGATTAAGTATCTCTTTAATTTGATGTTGAACTGCCCAACTAAAGATTAGCGATTTGACTCGAAAAAGGATCATGTATTGTTGTTTTAAACGGCACGTTTTTCAAACTAAAAGCTACTCAGGCTGGCGTCTGGAAAGATAACTTCCAGAATGCTAATACTGAGTGAAAACCCCCTCCCTTGAACAACAATATTCGTGTGTGTCTCAAGATTACCTGCGCCATTCATTGCATGTCAATAAGTGTTGAAACAGCAAACATTTGCTCCAACATATTTACCATGAAAGATATGCTCTCCTCCAACTGCAAATGTGGAGTTATATTTTTAGCTTTAAAAGGCGGATTGCAAGAGGATCTCTATGGTAACTGAGTTCAGCCAGAACATGGTACGCCTACATCTCTCAATGTTTCCTTTCCCAACATGCTGCTTTGATATTTTATGAAGGGTTTGACCTAGGCCTGGGGGAATTTGCCCAAAAAAATAAAATAACGATTTTCCTCAAACATTCTGGAAGATTACAAGCTTTAAATAGATTTTAATGCAAGAAATAAACCCCGAAAATGATTATTTAAAGATTTGATTTATTTATAAAAAAAATACTGTGGAAAATATTCAGACAAAAATAAAGAATACTGATTTCGAATCAGTTTT
This sequence comes from Hippichthys cyanospilos, assembly GCF_059441005.1. Lineage (NCBI taxonomy): Eukaryota > Metazoa > Chordata > Actinopteri > Syngnathiformes > Syngnathidae > Hippichthys > Hippichthys cyanospilos. The sequence continues at coordinate 7,452,204 of NC_142389.1, read as the reverse complement.
AACATAATCTTAACATTCAAGCCTCTGCAAAAATTGCTTCAAGGGATAGTCTATTTATTTCATCATTTTTAGCAGTAAAAAGATCGTATTTTGCCTAAAATTTGTATTCATAATTATTTCGCTTGTACAATAAATACTTTTGAATACATATTTTCTACTTTCTACTACCCAGCTTGTCATCACATGATCAACATGTGGTTACTTGAGCCTTCAGAACATCATTTGCACGCAAGTGAAAAATTGGTTTTCAAAATGATAATTTGCACCTGAAAAAAAAATCTATCAAATGTATTCATTCTTAATATATTTTTCAGATATTTTGAAGTGTCAGACTAAAGTAGTGTCTAAAAATGTCTAGTACTAAATTTGTACTTTTTACTGCTAAATACTGGCTAAATAAGTGGACTATCCCTTTAAATTCCACAATTAGGTAACTGGCACAGATTTTAAACATGTAATCCGCCCATGCAGAATTCTGCCAGTTTTGCAAAATCTTGATTTCACAATTTAGCTCATTTTTTAATCAATTTGAAAAAAAAAAGACTAATTATTTGAATGAATTCATCATCCAGCCCTAGTTGAAGCTCCATAAAGGTTTTTGTATAAAACCAACAGTTGGTGAGGGACATAGCCCAAACAACTGTTGAGACATGTTCGAGCAAAATTATTGTGGCGGTTGTGATTTGTACGCAAAACAAAAACTTCAAGGCTTAACTTTCCATGTTTGCACTGGATTGTTGTTGTCCAACTACTACTGCACTTTCACCCACATGAGATGGACTAAATTAGCATGTGAAGCAGATGCTAATTGAGTAGTACAGCTCCTTTTTCTACCGCGACAAAAATAAATCAGCTTCGACTTGAGTCAGCCGAGCCCCAGTCCAATTTTCGCTCTCTGAACCCTGCCGCCGTACTTTATTATTTCCTCCGAAATTTGTCTTCTGGTCTGCACGATTGGCAACCTGCTATTTTCTCTTTATGTGGTGTAGCGCTTTGGTGTATGAACGCGCATTTGGGTTTGGCGCCGCTTTCTCTCTCCGGTTTGATGTCTGGCTTTGTCCTTGACTGACCCTGAAGGCCTCACAAGCCAGGACCACGTGAAGCTTGAAATTGCGACCCAAAGAGAAGCCATTGTACGCCTCATTTGTTAGTTTCCTCTGGCTTTACTCGCGTTGTGAAAGGTGTGTCTGTTTTACTGCTGATCCCCCCCCCCCCCCCCCCAACTCGGGCTCTGAGGTCATGGTGTTCAAAGATGGGTTGGGGTTCAGAGTTCAAAGACCTCAGCCAAGCGTCTTATCTACGCCTACCAGCCGGCCTATTCATTCCTCGCTTCCTGCTCCCGAGAGCTCTGCTCCTTGTATGGGCATTTCCTCAATCCTCTGCGTCATACCCACGGATCCGACGTCTTCAAGTGCGCCATAAAGATATACGGGAATCGAACGCAAATCTCAAGGGACGTATACTGATAGTTGTTTACGGCCTACGAGGGTGTGTCGTTCACCTCGATAAAGTTTGGACCGCGTCAGGTGTAACTAATGGCTTGTTGGCGTATTTAGGTGACTTATGCCTTCCTGAAGCGCGGCGGCTCCTTGCAATGCTCGCCATTGTTGCCGCGGTGATGAATCGCTGGCCCGTGAGAAGTGACCGAGGGGGGAAGGCTCATAAATCAGCCGTAGCCGCCCCCCCCCCTTAAAAAAAAGAAGTAATCTGCGGTGTGGTTTGCATACCGAGAGGACTTTGCTCCTTGAAGGTTTAGAGCAGCGCTCGTCATAAATGAGTCATAAAGCAAAGTGAGGTCGGGATGACAGGAAACGCTATGCTGGGAAATTTTGGCAACACTGATTTGACCCATTGGGTGTCTTTGGTCCACATATGTGGTTTTTATTCTGAGCACGTCACAATAGTCGCATTTAAACCAGCTTGCGTGTACTATAGTTACCCATTTGGATCATTAATCTGTCGCTCCACAATATCCCCTTTTCTCCCGGGAATTATGATGACATTTTCGGAGAAGCAAAACGCCACGTGTCATCTTTTAACATTCCAAAGAATTGAGAAGCCGCTTTGATCCCAGCGGATGAAAGATGATCCTTTTTTTTTTTTTTTTGGAGCCCGAATCAGTAGCTCCTCCTCATTAAGTCGCCCGTTGGATATCTAATGGTTGATTTCGGCTCAGGGATTAAATACTTAATTGCTTACATTAATTGCTTTTGCACATTAAAGGGCCACTCGGAGCGGCGGCGGTTTTTGGACGGTGATTCATCAAAAAGCGGAGACACTCCCTACATTTTCGCTCACAAAAAGGTTCCACTCTTAACTAACAGAACTGATGTCATTCATTGTGTGCGTGCAACCTCTAAGCTTTGTCAACATCTGGGTAGGAGGACAACCCATGACTGATAGCAGTGGGAGGAGCGAGATGAAAATGCGAGAAAAGAAAGAAGGGGGAAAAAAAAAAACGGCAAATGGCCGGAAGTGTCATTGTCGCCATCTTTTGGCGAGCTGTCTCGTTAGGCTTGTAGATTTATGTCGGTAAGCTATTATAGGAAAGGAGGGCTGTCTTCAAACCCAATGAACAAGTGTGATATGAGGTCTTCCTGTTCATTTGAGCCACACGCGTCTTTATCACAAAAGATCTTTCATTACATTGATTTATAGCGCGAGCCTCGAGTTAGAAGATGCGGATGCAAAATATAGTGTGAGCCAAAACAAAAATTGTGTTTTGTTTTCCTCCATTTAGCTTCATGGGGCAGAAAAATAGTTTGCTAACGGCTCTCAGATTTGTGCATAGCGGTTACGTAATACATAATCAGAAACATCTTCTTAATACCAGTCAAATACAATTTTGCATTGTAGTAGAGATAGCTAAACCATCAGCATTTTTGACCAGTACCAGCATCAAGATATTTTTTTTTTGTTTTTACAAATCTGACAGTCCAATAGGCCATAAATCACCTGGAAGTTTTTATTTAAATTTTGACATGCTTTTAAAGGGATGTTCAATAACGCTTCAGACGAATACTAATGCAATTTTTGAGGTGTCAAAAATACTGCTATCAAAGACTGCCACAATTAGTGCTTTTACACATAAATTACCACCCCCCCTCTAAAAAAAACCAAAACAGTTTGACTTTGAGGAAAACCCCACATAAACCAATCTTATAATATCCATTGATAATATCCATTGCTGCATTTACCATTGTCCGTAGCTATAACAAACATGGCCACCCCCATGTAATATCATTCAATGATAACTAGACCTAAGATTATATTTAAAACATACTGTTGGTCATTAAGAACACATTCATTTGCAAGTTTTTGAAATTTACATTTTGTTTAATCCTTTTGAATGAAAAACGGTCAAAATCGTACACACTGTCCCTTTAAGTCACGATTTTAGGAGAATGATATTACTACTACGGTATTACCATTGTAAAATGTGCTGTGGGTGCAGTACAACAAGCTCATCGAGCAGGTTTTGAAATTGTGACAACACCTCTCAAACAACGGCAGAATCTGTCTTAAAACGTCCTACCCGCCAAAACCTGAGCCTGCCAACGTGCTAAGCAAACAGCAGGAGGGCCGTGACGCACTCACCGCCGCACATAGCGGCATTAGCGCAGTATTGCTTCAGCTCCTCGGGGCCCCCGTCTAAACCCGATCCCGCTTTAGTCACACGTTCAGCTGCGGCTCCCCCGTGAAGGAATCCTCAGTTTATCACCTTAGCGGGAGCAAATGTTTGTCGGGTGGCGAGGGAAGCTTTTCATGATGTCATGGGCGCCACAAAAAGCGGCGACCTCATCGGAGACGGTAAATATTTACAAAGCAACAATTATGACAGTGGCCGGCCCGCCTCGAAGCAAGAGCGCGCTGGGTAAACAAGAGGGAGGAGACGGGGGAATAAATGAGCAGTGTGCTTACGCTCGGAGGCACTGACACGTACCTGCGAAAAAGGGCACCGAAGGTCTTACTCGGACACCTCGCTGCCATCTGCATGTGGCAGCTGGGGACAGATATCCTCTTATCGCCAACGCGCACATTCAACCCGCAGGGTTGGACTGACCTTTAACTGCCTCTTGGATTTTACTTTAGATTCGATTCCGCCGAGGACTTGAGTTTTATAGTTGACTATGGGTGTTTTCGAGATGACTTTCATCTCTGTTAGGACGTGTGCATAGCGCTTGATGATAGCGGCCATTTTGAGTAATCGAATTATTTTAGACTAATTACCGTATTTTTCGACTTTTTCCTCAGGTTTTGAGCCCTGCGGCTTATAGTCCAGTGCGGCTTATTTGTTTCTGTGGTCTATTTTTTATTTATTTTTTTTTTTTTGCTAGCCACCAGCAAGCAAATGTGTAATCTGTCCGAGGTGTCAATTTATGGAACAACTATCAAGCAGAACTGAAAAGATGTGAATCAATGGATGTGCTCAAAAAGAGTTTAAACAATATGTTATTTAAAAAAATATGTCTAAATTAATAAGAAAATGTATAACATTTTGGGTGAATTTGTGATGTGTAAATATTATATACAGTACAAAGTATATGTGATTTTATTTATGTATTTATGACTATATGAATTCTGTAGAATGTGTTATTTTCACTAAAAAGAACTGTCAAAGGGAGACAAAAAAAAGATGCTATTGAAGTATCGATTTTGAACTTCTATTTATCTTACAGTCTTACAATCCTACTGAGGGTAACAAATAACTTAAAATCCCATTTAATTACTTTTAAAGTCATCAATAAAGTAAGAATATAATTGCAGCATCACTGGTGCATAGTCACTATAGCTGAAAAATAATGACAGCAGTAACCAGTAGACAATGTAGTTCATTTAAGTTCACCTAATTAGCTGCATGAAGGAGCCAGTAAAAATCATCAAAAAAAAAAAAAAAAAAAAAAAAAAAAGTTAAAAGGAAAACAGCAAAGTCTGTCTTTGGGCTTTTTTTCGAAAGAGAAACATACGAGGCTAAGGAACATCATGGAACACGAATCAGGATTTTTTTTTTTAACTTTGGAGAGTTTTCAAAGTTTCTGAAAGACTCAAGACATTGAAGTCTTTTTTTGTTTTTTTTTTATGAGTTCAACGCGGCTTCCATTCACGTTGTGTTATCTCTATGAAATAACATTGAGCAAACCGCGCTAAGTTGCTACTTTTGGAAGGCTGCTGTGTCCGGGAACATACAGTTGGGAGTTTCTGACGGACAGCGCGTGAGAAGAGAGAAAAGTAGCGAGTCTATTTATTCCTTCGCCGGTTTATTTCAGCCTCGGTGCATGTTTCACTTGTGAGCTGGCCGTCCGCCGCGTGCGTAGCCAGGTATGCTAGCGCCGAACACCTTAAATCACCTCAAGCTTGTTGAAAGGGGACTGAGTGGAACCATATGAACTTCACTTTGGACTCCAGCGTTGAATAGCATTCCTTTCCATACCGAGCAACATACTTTTAATTTTCCATCCCTGGCCGCCTCCCCCTTTTCTGTTGACTTTTTTTTTCATAAATCTCCTTAACAGACGCGTCCCCCTCAACTCGATTGTGCTTTCCCTGGAGCATTAATCCCATTCTGTGCTGGCTGAGTTTTCTTCATAATCAGAGATCGTATTTGGCGAGTAAGCCAGCTTTATGATGACTCAAGATCCGTGGATACTATGACTAAAGTATCGAACCGGAGAACTTCCGTACGATTTTCAAAACCAAGTAATGAACCCTGCTCATTCCGGTGAGGCGACGGTAGCATGTGGGGGTGGAAAAAGCAGTTCTGGGCCCAGAGAAGGACATTCCCAGAATTCCTCTGTCTGTCTGACGCAGCGAGGAGGTCTGCAACTTTGCTTTTAGGGGATATGAGGCAAGAGCGCAGGGGGGAGGGCGAGTGGAAAGACTGGGATTAGGAGGTGTGGAGGGACTGATCAACGCTGACGGGAAAGAGGGCAATATATAGGATTTAAAGACGGGGAAAATATGTCACTGGTCCAAGAGGAGCTAGCAAGATGGTTTTCTTGCCAAGTGGTAATCATGTCATTATGCTCAAAGCCCGTCTGCAGCGCAGCGTTAAATAGGCATTCGGGTTGATTCATCCATAGCAGCAACGATTTGAAAGCGGTCAAACCTCCACTCAAATAAGTACAGAAAATCTTCAATGAAAATACGTTGATTTTGCTTGAGAAAATTTCATCTGGTTTAGTAGGATCGTGGTTCACGTAGTGGCTATGTGTTGTTGTAATTTAAGTAGTTGACTTTTCACCTAAATTCACAAGGATATGTTACAGGATTAACCGTACAGAAAATGAATGGTTGATGTTACTCTTAAATCATTCACTGCCATTGACGGCTATAGCAGTCAAAGATTCATTTGTTGGGGAACTTTTTAGACCTAAAGTGGTGTTTTCCTCCATACCCATGGATGTATGAATTAATGTGTAAAAAATGATGATGCCAGTGTTTTTTGTATACAACTGCTATAAATGGTTACAGTAGATAAAGGCGAAAGGGTAAAATAGTCCGCGTCATCCATTTGGCCAATTATTTCGTCCGGTTTAAAGGGCCAATCATCCGTTTGATCGGTCAGCCTCTCAACTGGAAATATTCTCAGATTTTGTTAGTTTTTGTATTTTGTTGAATCAAAATAGCACCCACTTCTATTTTGGAAAAAAATGACCAACATTTTTGCTAATTTTGTGACATTACAGACCAAAACCAACAACTAAATCATGTTGATTCTGCAATGTCAATTTGAAAAAAAAAAGATTTTTTTAATGAAAATGTTTTTTAATCTAATGCTTCAATTATTTTACAATATCAAATGTTCTATGATGACATACTCATGTTGGTTAGAAGCAGCTTGCCTTTTTTACCTTTTCACCCGACTGTGCTGAGCACAAAAGTGACGTGACGTGACAGAGAGACGATAACGAGGGCCGACAGCTGGCACACGGTCGGCATGGTAAGCCTCCAGGTTAGCACAACATCTAATTGACGTCCTCACAGCGGCTGACTCATACCGATTTCCATTACGCTGTCAGTACCTTTTATGACTTCACTTTTCAGACCAAAGTTCCTGATGGAGGCCTTTGCATCCAACTCCTATGTTTTCTCTAAAACCAAAAAAAAACGCAGCTGCCTCAACTCTCACCACTTACTATTATTGGGTCATACCAAGACTTGAAAATGAGAACCAGGCTCAACAATGGGCAATCCAAAACAGGCGTTTGACTCTGGGTGGCGTGAGGCGCGTTTGCAACTGGGGGGCATATGTCTTAAGTACTGCTCTAAGCCAGGTGTCATTTGAAAACAGCAGCTCTCATTGTTTGCTCTTCTCCCTGCTGTGATTGGACAGGTGGTGACCCCCACCAGAGTGGGACAGTCGTACACCTACAGCCCAGGCCAGCACAACCAGCAGGACCTCTATGATGTGCCACCCAGTAGATCACAGGGGGTAAGTGTCTTTATATACACGCACACACTCAATGGCTCAGGCTGTCAGAGTGACACAGTTGCTGTTCCTACTGATCACTTTTGAATAAACCATGCTGACTCAAATCTCCAGTGAATCGATCATTATTTTTTAATCGATCCTTCAGATACTGCTTTCACATTTAAAACTGTACAAATGCTAAAAATTTCAGAGAGTCAGCAGGAAAGATTCTCGGATGTCCGTGGTCTTCCATGATGGAGGAATAATTATCTGCTATCTGAAGCTTTTCTTTAAAGCACCAAATGCAACTATTACCAACATTTGCACTATTTTCTGAGGTCATAAACCAAAGTGTCTGAATCTTAAATCATGTATATATACATATGTATGTATGTATGTGAGATAGATAGATAGATAGATAGATAGATAGATAGATAGATAGATAGATAGATAGATAGATAGATAGATAGATAGATAGATAGATAGATAGATAGATAGAGAGAGAGGGGGGGGTGGATGGATACATTTGAAATACTATTATTGAAGAAATGGATGGAAATCCAACATTTTTAATTGATTCCGATTAATTAACATATTCATTGATTGTTAATCGTGAATAATATATAACAATATGACTGCTGATAATTCAGTTTTCAAAATACTTTTTATATTAAGGCTAGTTTAATGTATGTTAATGTGTTCCTCATACAACAAGTCAGTCAAAAACTCCAAAATGAAAAAAAAACAGATCATGAGAGAGATCAAAATATGAAAAGATTTTGTTACACAACGTGTGTATACATTTACACACCACGACATAAATTCAGGATTTACACACACAAGCACAAAATATTTGTATGGGAAACACCTTAAAAACATGGACAAAAACACTACAGTAAGAAAAAATGCAATAATTCCATACCTTTGATCCTGTTTTGGCATCATTGCATACACACTGGAAGCAATTGGCAAAATGTCATCGGTCGAGGCCATTAAGTAAAAATTCCCTGTTGAAGACATGAAGACAATTTTAAAAATACCACTTTAGCGATATATTGATTCAGATTTCCAAAAATTTCACTGTAGCAATATAGCCGAAACAAAAGGGTGATATAGCCAAAAAATAATAATTTAGATTTCAATGAAAAAAAATACCATAAACTCAACAGCTTTATTTTTTTTTATTTAAAGGTTTAATTTGTTAGAAAAAATATATTTATTCAAACAAAAATAACAAATACCGATTTAAAATGGAGTTTTAACACAAATTTAACATTATCAGCTTGTGCATTACTTGCTTAAAGGATAAGCCCATTTATTTTGCCATTTTAGCAGTATAAAGTTAATATTTCGTCTAAAGTGTATTTGATAGCTAAATTAATTATTCTTGTACTTGCTGTTGACTGAAAATGTAATCAGCTGTGGCTACTATCAGGTACTATTTTTTTTTCAAATATTTTCAAGCGTTAGCCCAAAGGAGTGTGAAAAGAACGCTAGTACTAATTCATGTTGCTTTTTTTCAGGTGTATGATGTTCCACCCGGCCAAATGTTAGGATCATCATACCCTAGCCAGCACGGCGCCGCACGAAACCAAGATATCTACGACGTACCTCCGTCTCAAGCCGACCTCAGGACACAAGGACAAGACGTTTATGATGTCCCTCCGCAAGCGGTAATAAAAGAATCCAACTGAGAGGAGATTTCCCTTTGTTTGCTTTAGGAAGTAAAAGCACTTGAAACAATGATTTGAAGTTATTGATACAGTTCCTGCTGTTTGTCACAATTGGCGTGGATAAATTAATAATACGCTAAATATCACATTTTTGAGGTCACGCGGAATAAAAACTCCGCCTGCCAGTAGAGTTGAACCAAAGCTCCATAAATGTGGTTAATTCTGTCTGAAGCCTTCATGGGAAAGTCGAAAACAAAACTCTTTACTTTCCACAGCTTCTACGTTTTCATTTTTTCAGGCGGACGTCCAATAGTTTATTTTTTATCGCCAGAAATATAGCGGGTGTCATTACTAATTAAAGTTGAGAAGTACATTTCAAGGCTTGTGAGAAATTTTACTTGTCTCCATTTTGCTTCCACAGTATGAATGTAAAGCATCCATTTTCGCTGAGGGGGTGGGGGTTACATAATGGGTTACATAAAGTACAGCGCAGGGGGACTTCTGTTGACAGTCCCAACATTTTGAGATTACAAATGGCTCGCCGTGAAGTCATTTGTTTCAGCGTGAGAATAGGTTGCACAAGGCTCAAGAATGCATGCGTGGGATTCACTAGAAATGTTTGTTGCAATATTTACCTCATTATTTACTGCACATAACACATTTTTATATTTAAATATATCCTCCTGAGACTCAAACTATTAATTTGTGTCCATTTTTCCATTTGATTTTGCTCTATATAGTTTGACTCGTTTGAGTTACCCTACTAAGTCCTATTGTGCTCAGTAGAGGACATCCTCCTGGCTTTTCCAATCACGTGTCATGTGTTTGGGTGGGATTCAATTACGTTTCGCGTCTTGCTGAGACAAAATGGACACAACAGTGGACGCAAATAAATTGATTGTATCTCAGGAGGCTATGCCAGTGACATAAAGCGAGCGACAAGTCGAATAATAACTTCTTTCACCACTGACCCAGTAAAAATTTTGGACATCTGCAGCTGTCATTGGCAGTGAAAGAGTTAAATGTTATTTTGCAAAATTGAGCAACTTTTTTTTTACCTAAATTTAATCTGTAGAACCTTTGGAAACATCAATTTTAGACAAAGATCTCCCCATAAATTTCGGCCAGCTAAAAAAAGCACATTTGAATCAGCATGGTTTGTACAAATGTGATCAGTAGGAACGGCAACTGTGTCAGGCTGTATCATCAAAGTGCACTGTCATTTACATCCATCATACAAGCCTGTATGTAAAACTTGAGTGCTGATAGCTGGCGGCTAATTTACGCTAGAGGCAGTTATAACGGAGCCCGAGTCACCAGTAAACATTGGCAAGCGGTAACAGCTAAATAAGTCATTTGTTATCGCCGTAAATTATCGACAGAACATGATTTCTGAACAATGTTGTGTCCACTGTATTAACTGTAGTAGAAAGTCTCGTCAAGATGTTACGCTGCCAGAAACTTCAAAATAAAAGCTGCCAATCAATGCCTAATAGCGACAAGTAGAATAACAGTCTCATTCGCTGCCAGCTCTGTAAAAATGGATCTTTGACGTCTATAGCATCAACGGCGCTCAGTTAGTGAATTGTTTATTCCTAATGTAACGCTTATGCCTTGTCCTTCACCTTCAGGTCTACTCGGTGCCACCCTGCAGAGCCACCCCCGCCCAGCAGGAGGGCACGTATGATTTCCCGCAGCCTCTCAAACAGATGCAGGAGGGCATCTACGACGTCCCGCCACCAGCCATCACCAAAACGGCGCAAAATGCTCAGTCCGTTTACGACTTCCCCCCTAGTGTGGAGCCGGCCGCTCATCACCAACAGAACAGTAACGAGGGCATCTATGACGTACCGCCGACGGCCCTTCTGTCCTGCGGGGCGGGCTCGCCTAGCGACGTGTACGACATCCCGAGGGGCATGCAGCTCAGGAGCCTGCCCGCCGACCGCGACAAGGGCGTGTACGACGTCCCGGCTCAAGAATCCCGCGCCGTGGCGGACGCGACCGAGGGCGTCAACCGCCTGTCGTTTTCCAGCACGGGCAGCACACGGAGCAGCATGTCCACCTCGTCCTCATCGACGGGTACCAGCTCAGAGGGCCGCTTGGTTCTGGATGTGGACACGGCGGTCCAGAGGTTATACCGTCTGCAGCAGGCTGTTGAGTTGTCCGTCGGCGCTTTGCATTCCATGGCGGCATCCCCTCACTGGAGGACTTTTCCCTTCATGGAACGCCACGCCAACGACGTCCGGGCAGTGCTGGAAAAGGTCCGAGCAGGTCTCGGGGACTTTATCGTATTCGGAAAAGGGGCTACGGCGAACGCCACGGCGCTTTCCGACTCCACCCTTCACAGCAAGCTGAGGAGGCAGCTGGGTCGCCTGGAGGACTCGCAGCAGATCCTCCTGCAGATCCACCAGGTCTTGGAGAACAGCAGCTGGGCGCTGAACACGTTGGCGTCCTCCGCCGCCGGCAAACATCACAACAAAAGCGACGAGCTGGACCGCTTCGTCATGGTCTCCAGAACCGTGCCGGACGACGCCAAGCAGCTGGCTTCCACGATAGTGAACAGCGCCGAGCTGCTGTTCAGGCGGACGCACATGGAGGGGTCCTTCTCCAGCGGGAGCACGCCCGACGACAACATGAGCCACACGCTCACGTCGCCGTCCTCGGAAGGTGACACCTACGGTGGTCAGACCAAACCCTTCCCGGTGCCGTCCAGCCAAGACAAGGACAACATGAACCACAGTGAAAAGTGCGTTAAAAGCTGGATGGAAGACTACGACTACGTGCATCTACAGGTACAACATCTAGCTACAGTGGCACAGTCGGGATAACCCGAACAGAAGCTCCAGCACCAGCTGCTGTCTACCACAGCTCACACTCACGCACCCATGCAACTCACAACCCACACCGATGAGCCCAGGCTCCTTAAGGCACATACACAGACGCAAAAATATGTATATATGTATCTTCCAGGTCCTGGATTCTTTTAGACCAATGCCGACTGCGATATTTGGAATGGAATGAATAATCTATTTATCAGGCCATTAATTAAACATATATATAAAGAATAATAACATGAATGGTCCCTTAAGAGACATTCTAGATATACTAAAGGAAGAACAT